>NC_077233.1:124132074-125624574 GCF_027887165.1 Monodelphis domestica
GTTTCCTGCTTTTACAATCCTTTAAAAACCACTTGATCCTTTTCTCCAAAATGCTGACTTCCTGTGCTGCATGAGGCATGTGTACCTTCTTCAAAGGAAAATTTCAAAATGATGCTAGCTATTGTTTCTAATGTCGGGAGAGCAGTGAGAAATTGCTAACTTTTCCAGTTGAGGTAGGAAGGTTTAACTTAGAGCAAATAGAGATGTTCAAGTAGCCATTGAAAGCCTTGATATGGCCTTTTTACTCTCTCTGTGTTTCCCTTGTTTTTCTCCTTCCCTCATTTCATTGTGTTCTGCATCAAACCCCCTACATCCCTCAGAGCTGCGAGAAGGTTGGTGTGTTTTTTACTTTTTACCCACCTTACAAAACTATTAATTAAACCAATAACAAAGAATACAAATGAAATGAATGTAGCTGCATTGTGGCCTTCTTTTGGTTGAAGTGATGTTTTAGAAGAGAATGCCCAGGTCATGGCTTCTGGTGCTTGCTGGAATCTAATGGTGGTGCATGATGGGAGAGAGAATGAACCTGGGTGCATGATAGTAAAACTGTAATTCCTAACACTGTGAGGTCTGGTGAACTTGGTCAGTGTTCCTGCTCTTCTCCCTACTCCCCATTCTCCCTGTCCAAACCTTATTATACCTCTAATTTCTGTTTATAAAAATGCCTGCTATCTAAGGAATGACTTCCTCCAGTGGCTCCCCAAGTCTAAGCATGAAGATTAAACTTTCCTCTGTGCCACTTTGGTTTTGAAATGTTCCTTGGTATTACAAATTGGACATTCACTCCTGCTTGCTTTGTGTGGCCTCTGTGAATTTGCTGATGAAGGCATGCTCTGTTTTCTTTAATTTTCCTATGCCTGTCATTCACTCATGAGGCCATCAGAAGAAGCCTTCTTGTCTCAACAGAGGTTCATCTAAATTTCAATTCAGCTTAAAAGGGTTCAGATGAAGAAATAATTTATTTTGCATTCTCTTATCATTTATTTGGAAGTGGGTTTTCTTTTGTTGTTTTATACTCCCTGCCACTCCAACCTATTCTCCAATCCTCCACCCCCACATTGCACACTGGGTATTTAAGGCATGTTTTAATAATTAACTTCTTGACCCTCTAACCAGAATACTTATGATTTATTGCTTAGGCTTTATAAGTCTAAGAGGAAACCTGTTTCTCTCATGCCTTCTGTCTCTGGCACCACCAACAAACACAGATACGCATATCAATACACAAAAATTAAATATCTAAAGCAGGAACACTGATCAGTTATTGCTTGAAAACTTTATTGGTGTTGTGTTTGCTTAAATATTAACTACTCAGTGTTATGCCGTTATGTGTTTTAGATCAACTGTCCCTTCTTATGAATGCTAGAAAAAATATGCTTAAATAGAAGCTTGTGTTGATTTCCCTTTGATGTGAACATAGTGGAATCCTGAATGTTAATTATCCAACTTGTGTTCCCAGTTGGTCATCCTTACTTTTTGTTGCTTTTTAACAGCATAAGCTTAATCTAATATCTTCTCTTTCTCAATCCTCTCCTATTTTGAATCCCAGTCTCAACCAGTGCCCTCTTATTCCTCCCTTTCACTCTTGTTTCATGTTATCTTTTCTACCATTTCTTATGCTTTATTTCACTTCTACCCACATCTTCACAGTCCTAAGCATGAGTCTCAAGATTCCTTCTTTTGCATGTCATGCATGACAAAATACAGTATCCTTACTGGTTTTGCTTTGTTTTCTTCTCCGATGACTATCTATATATCTATATTTTCTATGTCCATTTCAGTGTTAGTGTGAGGTCTTGAGGCTGCACCCACTTTTGAGTCTGAAAGCAAATCAAATTGCACTTTCAGTGTACTGTAGGTGATGTGTTCCAGGGCTATGATGTGACAATGTGGTCCAGCACATTTATTCACATCAACTGGAAGTACGCAGCATTGAAGTTGGTTTTGGTACTCAACTCAAGCATGCTGTTGATCCTCCAGATTCCTTCTTTGCATATACATGTATGCATAAAATCATAGGCATATATGTATATGTTTCTGTGTTTTATCTTATGCATGGTGTTTGTGTTAGTATGTAGTTAATCACGTGGGGCCCTAGTAGGTCTGAATCAACTTTTGTATGAATGTGTCTAAGATATCAACAAGTAAACATAAATTTTATTTGTGTGTGTGTACAGACACCATACTTGTATGGTCTGTATTAAATATTTATATATACTTTTTTGCTTTGCTTCTTGAAAATCAAAATATGTTTAAATTGTTTAATTGTGTCTGTACAGTGCATGTCATGTGTTTAATAATGATCTTTCCTCTCTTCCTTTATACCTTATTATCTTTTTGTGTGTTTTGTTCCAGTTCGCCGGGTTCCACCAAGATTTTCTATCCCACCTACTAATCATGAAATTATGCCAGGCGGGAGTGTTAACATCACCTGTGTTGCTGTGGGGTCACCAATGCCATATGTTAAATGGATGTTAGGGGCAGAAGATCTGACACCTGAGGACGATATGCCAATAGGGCGAAATGTCCTAGAACTAAATGATGTAAGGCAGTCAGCAAATTATACTTGTGTTGCTATGTCAACACTTGGTGTCATTGAAGCAATAGCACAGATCACAGTCAAAGGTAGGTGAAGTGCATATGCTTGTGCTTTGTGTCTGCATTTTAGGTGTCATTAGTTTACTGGAGATGGCAATTTAGAAAAAAATAATTTCTAAACATATTCTTTCTCTCTCTTTTGGCAAGGCAAAACATATCTCTAAATATATTTTCCACTTAAATAATAACTCTTATCACTTATTTAAAATTTAAATTGTCCTCATAATTAAAAAAACATTTCTTTTAATATATACTTTTGATAAAAAAAGTTCTGTACTATAAATGTATTTCTGCAAAAAAAAGAAGGGGAACTGAATTAGTATGTAATAAGATAATGTAAAGTCCTTTAAAATCAAAATCTTAAATAACAGTTGTTTTCTATATTTTCTTTCCTTTAGAAATGTTACTAGATTGACAAGTAAATAGTGTTATCTTTATGTAATCCTAAATATAGTCTGTTTTTAGTATCCAAGGCTTTTAGTACAGTGCTTAGTGTGTATTAGGTGATTAATAAATTTTTTTATTGGTTATTAAAGGAATAGTAATTTGTTTTAATCCAGCATTTATAACAGTGATGGCAAACTTTTTAAAGATGGAGTGCTGGGCCTGGCCCCCCTTCTCTTTGCCCCAGAAAGGAAGGAAGAAGTGCTCCCTTTGCAGAGGAGAGGAATGTTGTCAGGTTCATGGAGAGGAGGAGGGGAATAGCTCCACCCAGGGTCCCAACTTTCTGGTGACTAACTTTGGTGGGTGACCATAGGCATGCCCAGAGAGGGCATGTGTGCCCTTTTTAGCATGTGTGCCAAAGTTTTACCATCACTGGTCTATATGATTCATTAACATACTTTCGTTTGGGGATAAAAAGGTACATTGATACCTCTGTATTTCTGATATCTGTCTCTTTAACTTATTTTGGATATTCCCTGTACCTTGACAAATTTTTCTCCTAGAAACTGTATAATTAAGTGATTTTAAAGTATTTCTCTAAAAAGACAATGATATAATTAGGTGTAACATTCCCATCCCAGGTATCAGCATCAGATAAAGCACAGTGTTGGTCAACAATGCCATAAAAAGAAAAATACCTTGGAAATCCCTATAATAATTCAAAATGGGTATATTATTCTTATTCCCCTAATATAGTTGTAAATATATTTATTATACAAATTATGAGGTACCTCATCATATTCTAATGTGTCTATATGTATCATATTAATATATCTTAGACATAAACATGTTGAAATGAATGTTGACCACAACTATATTAAATGTTTAATTAATTATGATTTTACATATATTCTAAGAATTGAGAAGGGATTTTGTAAGTCTAGGCTGTCCTCTTCCTCCTCATCATCATTATCATCTTCATCTGTGAGTTTGAATCCTTGTTCTGCTATTTATTATCAGTGCATGCCTGATTCAGTCTCTTTACCTCTATTAGCTTTAGTTTCCTCATCTGTAAAATGGAGAAATGAAATTAGATGATCTCTGTAACTCCTTCCAGTCTTATATTCTATAGTCATACTCACCTCTTATCTCATCCTTTTAGCCTTAAGCCTTGTTCTTGTGAAAATAATTTGGTAAATTCTATATGACATTTTGATACCAAGCAATGGGAATTTTTCTGCTAATTAATTTTATTTTCTCTCCTTTTTTTTAAAGCCTTGCCCAAGCCTCCAGGAACTCCTGTAGTGACAGAGAGCACAGCAACAAGCATTACCTTGACGTGGGACTCGGGGAACCCTGAGCCAGTTTCTTACTATATTATCCAGCACAAACCTAAAAATTCTGAGGAAGCTTATAAAGAAATTGATGGGGTGGCAACAACACGCTATAGTGTTGCTGGCCTAAGCCCCTACTCTGATTATGAATTCCGGGTGGTTGCCGTCAATAATATTGGACGTGGTCCGCCCAGTGAGCCTGTCTTAACTCAGACCTCAGAGCAAGCACCTTCCAGTGCCCCTCGTGATGTGCAGGCTCGAATGTTGAGTTCAACCACCATTTTGGTTCAATGGAAAGAACCAGAAGAACCCAATGGGCAGATCCAAGGCTATAGGGTTTATTACACAATGGACCCTTCTCAGCATGTCAACAACTGGATGAAGCACAATGTTGCCGACAGTCAAATCACCACTATTGGGAACTTAGTGCCACAGAAAACCTACTCTGTGAAAGTTTTGGCTTTTACCTCAATTGGTGATGGTCCCCTTTCAAGTGACATTCAAGTCATCACTCAGACAGGAGGTAAGCTTACAAGGGGATATGGGAAACACCCCTTATTTTTTTTTTTCATTTTCTTAGGAGCAGATATTGACTGGGCCAGGATTTTTTGTTTGTTTATAACTTTTTTTGGTAATTATCCTTTAGCCCTTTTCTGGGAGATATTCCACATTTAGACTATAGTTTGTATACACATTTCATTATCTGCATTATCTCTGAATTTTCCAATGATTTTTCAGCCCAATATCAAGGTATTTAAATATAAAATAAGATTCTGTCTAAATCAAGAAGAATTTGAGACAAGAGAATAATTTTTAAATTTGAAAAATATGTTTATTTCTAAATTTCTCAATGTTTATGACAAAAAGATAAGCTCACAGATTTCACTTTCTGACAAGAGAAGGCATAAATATTGGTTTTTAGAAAATTATTTTCTTGGAACTAAATTGAAGCAGGGATTTAATAGATTTGTTGAATGGTCTTGTAAACAATATCTTCAACCACAGTTTTACAGATCTATAGAAACAGTTTAAACAAACAGATGTTATATTTATCTTTTATAAAAGCCAAGAGTGTATTGTTAAAATTAGAATTCATTTAAAGGCTCTTCTTAGTGGGCCTGAGATAATAGAATAAAAGCAACTCAAGTATGAGGACTGTGTCTTAATGATTTTTTATATCTTCTCCAATGCCTTGCACTATAATGTTTAATCTTTAATGAACTAATGAGTGAAGGAATGAATAAATGTGCAAATGAAAGAATATTTCAAGTAACTTCTAAATATACAAAGGCAGAACCTGGAGAATTCAATTAAGAAGATAGCATGTATATTAGATTTTCTCTCAGTATTAGGAATTTCAAACAGGGACTAATACTCATTCAGTGATTAGAGTCTCTAAAAATGCTAGAAGTTCAAATGGCTACTGTGAAAATTAAAATGAGAACTATGAGCTCTAAAAATTATATATGTTATTTAGATAATCCTTTACATACATTGTTTTATTTTATCCTAAGAAGAAAATATTACAGTTTTGCAGATAAAGAAAATTGAGATTGAGGGGTCAAATGATTTATCAAAAGTCACACAGATGCAATGTTTAAACTCAATGCTCCTTTGACTCTATATTTAACAGTTAATCTTTCCAGTAAACCACACCGTGTCTCCTTTAGATCCTATATTAGAGTCTGAGCTTCATTCCCTTTAGAAAGTACATGATCAGAGTCTAATTTTGATAATATTGTAATATTCGTGAATATAATTTGCCCTTTACTTATTGATTTTAATGGTGATTTAATATAATATTCATATACATACTTGTCCAGTTACTCATTTTGGATTTGATTTGTTTGATCATTCTATCACTCTAGTAGGTACACATTCCTTGTGTGTTTCTTCTATATGCCATACTTTGGTTGATGTGGGCTCCTATTCATCTGTCAGTTTCTTCAGAATTTATTTCATTTTCTGGTTATGGCATGATGCTAGAAACAGGTTGTTGATTGTATGGAATTTTGTACTTTTTTAGGGAAGGTACATTTTCTAAATATTAGTCAAATATCAATTTTTTCTGCTGCTGCCAGGATTTCAGTCATTTCAGGATTCCTAGGTTTTTCCTTATATTCTATTCTTCTGCCTCAATATCCTCCTTGTACAGCTATCAATTCAGAAATAAAATGACTTTCTACATGATAACCTTTCTATTATCATGTGGCAGAAAGGGCATAAAGATGATAAAATTTTTCTCTAGGGTATTTTGTTTTACTTAAAGCTTTTTTTCCCCTTTGGGGACAAATATAGAACCATATTTTATGTTTTCCTGGTCATTAATAGTAGCATTTGGCAAGAAAGAGAAAACAATATAAAGCCCTTTACTGAGAGCAGGATTATAAAGGAAACAAAATACTTCTCCTAGTTTAAACTCATCACCTCCAATATCATCAAGCCTTGACTGACACCACCACCTCCTTCAACCTTCTCTCCTTTGATTGAAGAAGCCTAGAGGATGCAATACTAAATTCACCTCAATACCTTCCTTTGTAGAGGGCAAAAACTAGATTCTGTAATAACTTTTTCTCTGCTTGGCTTCAGTCCACCAAGTAAGATGCTTCCACATCACAGAGTACTTATACTCTCATCTCTGTGCCATTCCCTCCACCCTGCTTTCCTGCCTTCTGTGCATTGCCTTGCCTCATTAATATTATGAGATTCTTGAGGGCAGAGACTATCCTTTTATTAATTCTATCTCTAGCACTTAGGACTATGCCTCACATAGTAGGTGCTTAATAAATATTTAGTGGATGTTGGGTAGATATTGCTGGAACTGTGTAATATTTATTTGTAAGATCATTTTAAAGTGAGAATTTTATAAGTGGCTTTTAGTTTCACAACTTTAGCTCCATTTGGCTTGAGGACAGCTAGGTGGTGTAGTAGAATGCAGGGCCTAAAGTCAGGAGATGGTGGATTAAAAGCCAGACACTTAGCTTTGTGACATTAGGCAAGTTACTTAACCCTGTTTGCCTCAGTTTCCTCACCTGTAACATGAGCTGCAGAAGGAAATGGCAAACCATTCCACCATTTTTTGCCAAGAAAACTCCTAGTGGATTCATGGAGTGGAACATAACTAATTGACCAAAAAAAAAAAAGGTGTTTTGGTTTTTTTTGGCTTGTGCACATTCATCCTACTTTTGAATGAAGGAGTCCTGGGCTTTAGTAAGTGAATGTGTTTTTCTCCTCACTTATCCTAGAAGTTTTGCTTTGTCCATATTCTAAATATTTTTGATATAAGCTTGAGGCTAGAAAAACAGTTTACATATTCAATATGGGCAAAATTCTGAATTGGATGATAGCTATACTATTAAAAAAAAAAGTTGATCTCAACCTGGACATAAATTACAAAAATGTAAATAAATAAAATTAAAATAATCTAGAATAAAATGAAATAAAAATAAGTAATAATCATGATATATAAAGACTGGGATTGGGGGTAAATTTTCCTTTTGGAGTATTAAAGCACACATAATATAATTGTCTCTGTAGCCACAATATTTGGCACAGAATTCAGTTGAACTGTGATGAATACCACTTTTGTGTCATGATGGTGGTGGTATAAACCTGGAAAGCCTGGTGTCCTTGGAAGCCTTTGCATTTCTACAAGCATTACGATCATTAGGGAGGAAAATGTTTGAGAATTTAAAAATAAATCCCATTCATTTCACAGCTGTTTCTAGTATTTTCTTTTTTGGCTTTTTTCCCCCCTTGTAAACATCAGTTTCTCTTGCATTTGATTTGAATATCGCAGAATGGCTCCATGAGATGAGCCTTCTTTAATTGAAGTCTCCCTTTCCAGGAAGTCTTGAGTAATTCCATCATCTGGATGAAGATGATACAGGGATTCATTCATCTTTGTAAAAAGAAACTAAATAGTGAATTTGAAAAGAAAAAAAATAATAGTATGGTACACAGTGATCATAGAGTGCAGAGCCATGGATGATAATGAAGATTTGGTTTAAAGTGTCATTAAACTAAATTGTCTGGTGAAATGCTTAAAAGGATTTAGATGAGTTTGGGGAACCCAATCACATTTTAGTTAAAGATACTGTCAAGTAGTCTTGCTACCAATATTTTAATTTACTTCTTAAAGGAATATAAAGTTTAACCTTACCCATATACTCTAATGTTTTAATTCTTATAAAAATAGTGTACAATGGTAGAATGAGTATTTTAGGAATTGACTCAAAAGAGTGAAAAAATTCAATTCATTTTAATTCAAATATTTTATGTGTTCAAGTCACTGAATTAGTCTCTAGCAATACAGTTTTTAAAAAAAAAGCAGAGGAAGAATTTTGTTAGTGCTCTAGAATAAGAAATTGAGACTGGTTATTTTATTGTCCAAGACAGATTAAGAGTGAAACAGAAACAGTATAAATAATTAAAAAGTAATTAGATTTCCAAGGTGTTTTCACTCAGCTATTTAATTTTCTATTAATGTTAGAAGGGAAGTATTTAACAAGCAAGTTTTATCTTGATAGTTACCTATTAATAAGATGCATATGACACATTTACTGCCATACTATATTTCTATTTGGTGTGATACAGCTTTTATTACATGTCATCCATTCAATTCAACAAAGATTTCTTAAGTACAAGGCAGTGTTTTGCCTGTGAGATAAGAAATGATGCCATCTCTCCCCTCAAAAACCCTACAATCTAATATAGTGGGTTTGGGATGGAGAGGGTTGAAGCTGAGTCACTCTGAGGGATATGAAAGGCACATAATTAAATTTAATACAAAGTGACCATAGTGGCAAAGTGAAGAGAAGTAGGCAAAAACAATTAGGAAATTTAAGGAAGGAGATTTTATGTTCTTCCTTATAAAATGGAAGGTGAAAATACACCAGGGGAACCATGTAAGTGTCTGTTTCTGGGCATGTCTGTGTGCATAAATAATAGTGCTAACCCAACAGATTTGTGATTTTTTATCACAATTATGCAGATCTCCAAATATTAGACTCTTGGAGATACCCTGCTCTTTGCTCCTTTAGCCTTTCCTTTAGGAAAAAAATATATTCCTATGCTTTCCTATCTTTTAGCTTGTTATGTTTCACTTTATTCTCCTTCCTTGACGTTTTATATTCTCTTATCTCCTTTCTGGCTGAATGATTAAGTCAAGTCACCCACTAGGCAGATACTTTCCCAAAAATATAGATACCCTATTCAAAAAAATACTTTCCTGAGGCATCAAATTAATGAGAATTTTAAGGCCTACAAAACAACAACAACAAAAAAAGATGGTGCAGGAAATTGGAAATAGGGATTCCTGTTGGCCTTAAGCTTAAGCATTTAAGTAGTATATACACCTTTGAAATAAATTGATTTAAACAATGAAAATAAAGTGATGACATATCAGAAGGGCTCCTAAAACTCATTCTTACGTACTTTCTCAGTTACTTAATTTTTTTTAAGAAGAAACAATTTAGTAGGTGTGTCAACTGTTATATTCATGGAAAAATAGTTTAAATTATCAAAATTAATTTGAAAGCTTTCTTTAACCTTTGATCTGTTTTGAATATGTTGCCTAATTCAAAGCATCTGATGAGTAATATTGGGGATTCTGTCCCTCCTCAGTTTCCTCATTTGTAAAATGGAGATGACTGGATTGCATGATCTCTAAGCCCATTGAGACCTTAATTTATGATATATTATTATTATGAGGTCTATCTTAGCCTAAAAACATCTTAGCAACAAGACAAGATTAATTTCTTCATAAATACTAAAGCATAATGTAAAATTAATGAATAAATACAAACCCACACTGAATGTAGTTAAATAGGTAGTATGTGAGTTCAAGTTTCACATGTTGCCAGGATAAGTTAAGGTTTCCTGTGAAATATGGTTCCCAAGCTATGCATTAGAGGAAGAGAGAGACGCTGCCACATAGAAGTTAGGAAGAAATATATTCTAGTTGTGGAATAGGGCTAGTGTAAAGACAATGAAATAGGAGATGGAGTAACCTAAATGAGGAACAGAAAAACCAGTTTGGTTGATTGCTGAATGGGGAGACAACATATTATATTAATACAAATTATTAATATTTTTGACTGATGTTGGATTAAAGGAAAAATTATTGTATAGGAGTCCAATTAAGCTTCTAAAGACAGCACACTACTTAAGTATATTAGACTTGGATTCCAAAGAATGGGCCTTGAATCCTGTCTCTGCTTCCTTCAGGATCTATACTGATGACAAGTTTCCTTAACCTCTCTGACATCAATTTTATCATTTGTAAAAAAGAAATAATATTCATACTGCCTCCTGTCTTTCTGAAGTTTATGTGGAGCAAGCCCCTTGAAAACCTTAAAAAAGTGCACCATTTAATTCAATTTTTAAAAATCTTTAGTAATTATTTAGTTCTATACTAATGAGTTAATGGTGTCAGAAAAAAAAATAAGTGGGTAAAAATTGCCTCGGCTTCTAAGGAGTTCCTAGATCTCTGGGGATAGTGGTGATGATGGAGATTTCAGGGATTTCATGTAGAGAGTAAATACAAAATATATACTGTATAGAATATTTTCTGGCAGAGTTGGGAACCATGCTAGCAGATGGTAAGGGTGGGGGTCAGTTGGGGAAATAAATATGCACAAAAGGCTTCCTGGATAAAGTAGAACTTAAGTCTCCAAGAAGGCTAGGGATTCCAGGAGATAGAGGTGAGGGAGAGAGAGAATTCTAAATATGGAGAAAAACCTTTGTAAAGGCATAAAAATAAGAGATCAGATGCTCTAGAAATATAAGTAAGCCAGCTTGACTAGAACAATGAGTAAGTGAGAGTCATATGATATAAGATAGGTTGGGTTAGGCTATGAAAAGCTTTAAAACAAAACAAAGATTTTTTTTTTTTCCTAGTGGAAAAAGGGAGCGACTGGCGCCTTTAATCACAGGAGTTACATGGTTAGATTTGTGTTTCAGAAATATGAATCCTGTAATATATTGAGGATATGAGAGGTCTTATACTAAAGAACCCAATTGGGAAGTTATTAGTGTTGTCCAGGCACGGAGTGGCAAGAGTTAGGGCTAAGGTTGTAGTCTTGTATAGAGTGTAAGGGGTGGATGTGAAAGATGCCACAGTTGTAAAATTGACAAACCTTAACAAATGTGAGAGATAAAAAAGAACAAAAATCTGGAGATGACTCTGAAGTTGGCTTGAGTAAACTGAATCACTCAGTATGAAACTGAGTGATTGGAAATATGGTGATGTTCCCAATATATATAGGGAAATTAGGAACAGTGGTATATTTAGGAAAGTGATAATAAACTGTGTTTTGTACATGCTATTGATGAGATGCATATTAGGACATCAAAGTGAATATTTCCAATAGACTTTGATGTTGTGATTGGAGCTCAGGAAAGCAGAGCTAAAGTATCTGCATAAATATATGAACCAACAGAAGTTGTCTCTATCTTTCTTATAGTCTCCTTAATTAAATGTTAATTAAGTTATTAATTATTTGTGTTTGCTGAATGTCCATAATCGGTGAAGTAATCTAATTCTATTCTTCTCTTGCTTAATTAAGTGGAGGCAATAGCATTTAAAGTGAAATAATTCTAGTATTTTTTATATTTTAAAATTGCTTAGGCAATGGAAAAGAAAAGATATGGGAAAGTTCAGATTATTTTAGCATGAATTACCCGTTCCTCCCTACATTATAATTTATTGCAAGATCAGGGTAATTATCCTCAGATTACTTAATAGACATCATTTTGGTCATTGAAATAGGATTCAAAGGTTATAATGGGATTTGGAAATATTTCCATATTTGAAGGGAATAGAAACAGGGGAAAATGTTTTTTTTCTATTAGGTATAAACTTCTAATGTGTCTAACATTGATAGCTCATGTATACTCCTTTATCCCTATTAGATTGTAAATTTGTTGAGGGCAAGGACTGTCTTTGACCTCTTCTTGTATCCCTAGTACTCAGCAGAAGGCATGGCACATAGAAGGCAATTAATAAATATTGATTGATTGATTAACGACACTCCTTAGTACCATTGTCTGTACCTTGGACAAACTGTTGGCTTCTAGAGAGGAGGCTTGGATCCTACTATTATTTTTAAAACCTTCTTCACCATTCCTGGAGCAGTCTTTTGCACCCAGTGACTAATTTATGCCTTGTGGTGTATCTTGAATTAAATTCTCTCAATAGATTTAGAAATACTAGAAAAATTAAAAGCTCCATAGAAAGAGAAGATATTACTACTAACATACATGGGTGAATGATGGTAGGTTGTATTCTCCGATCTACTTCTACCCCACCTCATGATCTCAAGCCTTACTTGAACCAGGAAGATTCTTGGTTCCTTTCTAGCTCTATGCTGATGGAATTTGATGAAGATTTTAATAAATATCACCTTCCCTCTTTTTAGTACCAGGCCAGCCACTAAACTTCAAAGCAGAACCTGAATCTGAAACCAGCATTTTGCTTTCTTGGACACCCCCACGCTCTGACACCATTGCTAGCTATGAGCTGGTTTACAATGATGGGGACCATGGAGAAGAGGTAGGTGATGCAGGGATTCTTTTATGAATGTGTCCATGGGCAGATTCTTTGATATTTGATATTTATTACAGTGCCCTATTGTGTTAGAGAACTATACAATAAAAAGACCTATCTTGAAGCCTTGAGAGTAGGGATTTTTAACCTTGATTATGCTATGTACTTCTTTGGAAATTTGATGAAATCTATGGACCCCTTTTTAGAATAATATTTTAAATTCCTAAAATAAAATACACATTACAAAAGAAACCAATTATATTGAAATATAGTTATCAAAATATTAAGGAGGGGCAGCTAAGTGGCTCAGTGGAATGAGAGCCAGGACTAGAGATGGGAGGTCCTGGGTTCAAATTTGTTCTCAGACACTTCCTAGCTGTGTCATCCTGAGCAAGTCACCTAACTGCCATTGCCTAGCTCTTACTACTCTTCTGCCTTAGAACCAATATACAGTATTGATTCTAAGATAGAAGGTAAGGGTTTTATATACATATATATGTGAAAATAGTTCATAGTACCCAGATTAAAATCTTTGCATTATAGAATACCTGATTTGCATAATGTATCTTTTAGACTCCTTTGCAAAATCTGATTATTGCATTTTGTAGGGGCTATTTGCAATTTGATTAGGAGAAAGAGCTGGATATGGGGCTAAATGGCCTGATTTGAATCTCAATCATTTTCTCTTTAGGACTTGAGTTTTCTTATCAAAGAAATAAAAATGTTGAATTAAATAATCTCTAGGTTCTCTTCTGATTTCCAAACCAGGGGTTCTTAAGTTTGTGTCAGTGAACTTTCAAAGATATCTAGATTTCAATATACTTCTTTTCTTTTTAAATGTTATTTCATTTTTTTTTTGCATTTGCAAACCTTATTCTTAGATAAGATTCAGAGACTTCACTAGATTGTCAAAGGATGCTAAGACACATAAAAGGTTAAGAAACTCTGCTCTAGATACACTGATATTCTTATTCACTTATCTCATCATTGCAAAATGACATTAGTAAAAACATACATATAGTACCTACTTAGCAAGTATTTCCTGAGAGGCCTTGAATAAATTTTCATCTCTTTCAATCAAACCTCAGAGTATACAGTTACTTGATTCATAAAAATCCATATTTTTATAAGAATGTAAAACAAACTTTGAATGAAGTAAATATCTGTCCCTAATCAGAGCATTATGCCCAGAAATAGGCACTATATTTTAGGAAGGAGGGTGACAAACAGAAGTGATGATGGGATTGGCCCATAGACCATACCATATAGAGAGAAAATGAGTTGATAGCTGGAGATGTGGGCCTTGTAGAGGAAAAGATATAAAGGAGATGCAATTATGTTTTCTAATATTTGCAAATTTTTCATAAGATCAATAGATTTGACATTATCTGTCTCAATCCACATGGTTGAACTAGAAATAGCTATGTATGGGGTGGGTATGGAGGATGGTGAGTTGGGGGAGGGATTTCTTTGGGGGAATTGCAGGAGTTTGATGCAAGGAAAACTTTCTGACAGTTAACTTTATTGAAAAGTGCAATGGTTTTTATCAAGAAGTAATGGATTTCTCATTGCTGGATATTTCCAAACAGAGATCAAATGACCATTCATCAACGTATGTTGTGTAGAGGTTTCCTATTCAGGCAATAGCTAAATGACTTATAAGTTCCCTTCTAATTCTAAGATTCTATAATTCAGAGACAACTAAGCAACAGATTAACCAGCAGTGCCTGGTTAACTGAAATAAGGAAATTCAAGTAAGTTTCCAAAGTTGTCTGGTGCAAGGAATAAGAGAAGGACTTGAACTGAGTAATAGAAAGAATGAGAAATCAAAGGACAAGGAATCATGACAGAAAATTTGGGGACTTGGGAATTGTGAAATAAATTATAAATCAAATTTGTCAAAAAAGGAAATTGGGAGGACTTTAGCATAAATTAATGATTTGTGCAGAAAGAGAGGGATAAAATGAAGAACTTGAGGTATTAAAGGAAGTTGATAAGACCGGTTAAGTAAGAGAGGACACAAGATGAGATAGTAAAAGATAAGCAGTTAATAAAACCAGTTCAAATTGCTAATAAGGTGAAAAAAGCTGCTAATTATATGGGGAAAGTGAGTTGAAGAACTTCAAAAGCTATTTATCACAGCAGATTTCTAGGAGAGGTATTGACAAAAAATTTTGAAGGCCTGAGGATCTTATTTTGAGAACTAATTTTTGCCACAGACAAATGACTTTTACAGGAACTCAAAATGGAGTTCCCTCAAAAAGAGAAGGCTAAAGGGAGAGTCTCAAGGAACAATCTCTAGCTCTTGGGTTTTTAGAAATAATTGAATGTTTCTTTTTAAAAAATAGGAAAAAAAAGTGCTACAAGTTGGAAAATGCATCTGAAAGTCCTGAGATAATTCTGATTTATATCAAGAGCTTGTTGGAGATTATAAGAATGAGAGGTGAAGGAGAAAGGGAAGTAGACAGAATTCTATTTGAAAAAATGTCATGATTATACAAAGTATGAAAATCACAAATAACCAACTTGAAAATATTAAAAGGAAAAATTAAAAAGTTAGTTCCAGTTAACTATTATTGAACACCTACTCTTATTAAAGGAAATAGTATTTTTTTGCCTCAACTCAAAACACCTACATGTCTATATATAAATTTTCATAGTGATATACTTAACTCACACATTACTTGTATACTATTGTTGCAATTAATCACACAATTTCCAGGTACAGAAAATATTCAGGACAGTTTGAAGCCATATCTTAGCAGAGATTCCTAGAGTCACCATATGGTCATCTGAAGACAGAATAATATTGTTTCGATTCTTTTGAGTAGACAGTGATACAATTTGTCCTTGGTTATATAGATCCTTGCCTTTCAAAATTTTGGTATCATCATTATTTCCAGTACTACATTGTCATACACTTTGGGATTTTTGATGAGATCATCAGCCATGTTCTCAAATAGTCATTGCCCCAGGAATTGTGCTAAAACATATTTATTTGAATCTTAATGAATGAATACATCCAAGTTCTGTTTTTGCTTACCCACAGCAACGGATTCCCATAGAGCCTTCTACATCTTACCGCCTTCAAGGGCTGAAACCCAACAGTTTATACTATTTCCGCCTCGCTGCCCGCTCTCCACAAGGCCTGGGTGCCTCCACGGCCGAAATATCGGCCAGAACCATGCAGTCAAGTAGGTGTCTCTCTTTGCTTATTATTTTTCTTTGTGCCATGGTGATGGTCCTTAGAAAACAAAACAGAAGAGTTTATGAGAGATAGTGTGAAGGTTAGGAAGTAACTAATGAAATAAAAATGAAAGAACTATCTCTGCAGGTTTTTTGAGTTTTTCTAAGTTATAATGAGCTGCATTTCTCTACTTCCCATATTTTCTAAATGAAGAGACTTTCAGTAAAGTCAGCGCAAAAACCCATGTTTTTGGAAATGTGTTAGAGGAATCCAGGAGGATTTTAATTTTATCAAAAGGATGACTTTTGACTATTTGTACAATAGTAACATTTAAAATGAATTTGAATGAATGACATGCAAGATATATAAATATAACAAGTTAAAGTTGTAGCTAAAGAAAGCACCTTGAGTTTTCAGGTTTTCAATTTCTTCATAAAAATGTATTTTACATATATGTGAAGAAAATTCAATTCCACTTTGTGATTAATTGTGCATATAATACATATATTGGAATTTGAAATATTATCATAAAGTCTGTCACTGAACTACAGAATATTAGCAGTATTTGCTTTAAATTCATAATTCCTAAATATTCTTTTTTTTTCCTTAGGTGGAATTTACTCTTATAGTTGTTTTCAGGATAGGGTCTCATTTAGGTGTGTTATTCCAAAATCTATCCATCCACCTATACCTATCTAGTTTTACAAATTGGTTTAATTTAATCAATGTAAATAACTTTTTTCTCAATAATGATAAAATTAAAATTTCTTTCCTTTTATTTGAAAGAGGCTTAAGAAGTTCACATATTGATGTCATCTTACATAATCCTTTATACATTATCACCTAAGCAGTATATGTATATGACAAATAGGCCTTTTTTAATTTTGTAAGGTAAATGTTATTAACCTAATTCGAGGAGTCTCTAAATTAAAAATGGAATTTATATCATTATAAAAGGTGGTTTTGTGCCTAAGCAAATCCTCCACCAATTTCCATGTAGACCAGAAACATTTTAGGCCTACTGAATGGAATCAACTTTATTATTCACTCAAATCATCATCATATGAACAGTCTATGAATAGTTGATTAATCCATTGAATATTATTTGATTAAAGATATTTCATCTACATTAAAACAAAGAATGAAAATAAAAGCTATTTCAGTGTCTCTGCCTTGAATTTCAGGCAAAATAATAAATACAGTAGAATAGAATTTTTTTTAAATCAAGTATTTAGTTAAAATAAGTGCTACATGCTTCAATAGGACAGTTTTTCATGGTCTGCAAATCTTAGTTTACACATTAAGATGTAATAAATGTTTTTAAGAAACATCAAAGCTATTTCCAGTCTTTCCAATATTTGAAATGCTGCTGAAAATTTCCTCCTGAAAATATAGCAGGAAATCCAGAAGCGATTATATAATATAAAATGGAGCCTAAATTTTATAAAGGAAATTGGAAATCCTGATTTAACTGGGCAACTTAATTTAAAATGCATAACAATATTTAAGAATACCTATATCATTTGAGAATTATAGCCACAGAGAAAATTTTAAAATCACTAATAGATAATTCAAGTTAATTTGTAAATTTTCTTCTAAATTTTCCAGAGTGTAATTTTTAACTCTACATTAACTGAGAAGAGGTAGACATTTTTTATAAGTTTCTGGGTTAAAAAGGAAAAAAATGAAGAAGGATAAGATCAGTGACTTTTGTTTGTACTTTATAGCAAACTTCATTCATGTTAAGAGCTTTTTTTGCTATAAAAATTAGGATTTGAATGCATAATAAAGATCCTTAGTCATTCCAGGGAAAATCAAAGGCCTACACACAGACACAATTAAAATAGGAAAGTCAAATGGCAAAATCCTTTATGCCCCACTTATTTCCTTTTTAACTAGTGGAATCTACTTGTTCTTCGCCCTTGGGGCAGCAATGTTATGTCTAACAATCTTTCCTTTAAGGATCTTAGAAAGTATGTACCTTCTCAAGGTTAGCAAACAGCAGCTTGCCAAGTGCTTTCATGATCTAACCTAGCAGTTTTTAAGTAGAAATACTCTCTTTGAGCTTATTTGATGAAGTATATTTACATACATGCTACCATGCATTTGTTGTCTTTGAGCAATGAGCAGATAAATAATTTGGTTTCTCATTCTGCCCAAATCCTTGCAACTTTTTTTTTAGTAATGGTTACTTCTTTGCTCAGTGCAGCAAGTTTGATAGACAAAGCAGACTTTTTCAAGTGGTTTAGTTAAAACAAAATACTGTTTTACTGAAATGTTGTAAAGGTTAGGTTGATTTTAAATGAATTTTACCAAAATTTGCTGGTGGGATCTTCTTCACTAGCAAAGGTGTCTCAAGAGGAATTAAAAAAAAAATAAATGTATGTATAAAAAACTGAAAGCTGACATAGCGGTAAGTACAAGTTACAGTCAGAATCATGAAGCCTGTCATTTCCTGGGGTAGGTAAACCTTTGACTAAGCCTTTTCATCTTCTATTGATTCTGCATGCCTATTGTACACTGGCTACAATCAATGTTTGAATAAAAATTTTCATTTAAACATTATTTGTAGTTGATTCAATTCAGGCAGATTCAGTTGTTCAGAGAGCTCAGAAGTGGCACACTTTTGTGTTTGTTTGGGCTTTTCTGTTTGTTTTCTTTCTCTTTTTCTAAAGAAGATTGGTAGGAGGGAGTTATTTAGCAGTTATTGCAAGTTTCATCAGTAAACTACAAAAAAGAAAAAGTAAAGAAAAAGAAAAAGAAAGAAAAGAGAAACATTCTCCCTAAATTATATGAATTTTAAAAAGTATGATTTTGGACTAAAGGAACCAAAGCATAATCAGGCTTCAAAGCAAATTTAACTTGCACTAATTGCAGCCATTTTAAGGACAGATAGTCAAGTCGAAGTTGGGAGGGGGAAAGCTAAGGGTATTTTTAGAAGAAGAATTTAAATCACAGGTAGGTAATTTAATTTTAGGCTTTGTTATTGTGAGGCTCCATTTCCATATATTTCCCCCTCATCCATTTAAAAAATATTTCAGTTAATTTATCCATTTTTAGTTTGTTCATCTTAATAAGCCAAGGTGCCTATGTTTTGTCTAAAATTTTGGTTTTTTTTAAGTTTATGAACTTTGTTTTCATTTGTTTGCCCTTATGTTTTAGTTATTTCTTTTTTGTTTTACTTTTTTCTTTTGTTTATTATTTTCCCCCCAACCACTCCTATCCTTTCACTCAAACGCTCCTTTTAATCCACTACCAAAAATAAGAGCCATCAGCTCCTCCTCAAGACATTAGTTGCACCAGCCCCAGCTCCACTAGCATTTTGGTAAGTTGGCAACCTCCACCAGTGGAAAAACAGAATGGAATTATCACTGAATACTCCATCAAGTATACAGCAATGGACGGGGAAGATGACAAACCTCATGAGATTGTGGGAATACCTTCAGACACTACCCAGTACCTTTTGGAACAGTTGGAAAAGTGGACTGAGTACCGGATCTCTGTGACAGCCCATACTGATGTTGGACCTGGCCCCGAGAGCTTATCTGTATTGATTCGGACCGATGAAGATGGTATGTTGCCTCCGCTACATCAATTGCACTTTCCTGACATGCACTCAGTCTGCTGTCTTTGTATAGGCTAACAATATACTCCCCTTTTTTTCTTGCTCATCTTTTTTTTTTTTAACAAAACAACATCGCTATTACTTCAGTGTTTTTCCCAAGACACGTCCTTTGCTACAGCTTGGTCATCTTTTATTTCAAAACACAAAGTAATTTTGATTCTCCCCAAAGAGAACAATTTGCTACTACTTCTTGCAATCTATCCTGTTTCTATGTCTTTCTTTTCCAAATCTTCATTTTTCTTGACTTTTTAAATTTTTTTTCTGAAAACACTTCTCTCTTGGCTTTAACTTTTCAAATATATATTTTTACCTTCTTGTTGCTGGATGCCATATTTGTGTTCATATATAAAAATAAATATACATTTTGACATGCATCTTTTAGAGACACTGATGCTCCACATTTTTTTTGACATGTGCTATATGGAATGCCTTCAATATGAGAAAAATAACAGAAGATGGGCCATATAAGCAAGAACCTTTTTTGTTCCACTATGAAACAGAAACCTTTAGAAATATCCCACAACAACCAACAACCAGTTTTTATTATTATTTCAATATAATATCTCTTTGTACCTTAATGCTTTGAATTTCAAAGCATCCTCCTTGGCTTTTGTACATTTTTACATGTTTTTCTATTTCTCTGATACTCTTTTTTCTTCCATTTTTTTGCATCAGTCATGTTTTTTGATCTTTTCTCTGAAAGGTAGAGCAGATTGGTTGAGCATTTTCATTGTTTGAAACCATTTGTATTCCACAAAGAAAACTTAGTGGGTCTGCCCATTTTTTTTTCCTAAGTAAAGAAAGAGCTCTGACTGGGTGGGACACGTGCCTATAATTCTCTTTTATCCAATGATGTTGTTCCAGTTCCTAGTGGTCCTCCTCGCAAAGTCGAGGTAGAGGCTGTCAACTCAACATCTGTTAAAGTGTCATGGCGCTCACCTGTGCCCAATAAACAGCATGGCCAGATAAGAGGATACCAAGTGCATTATGTGAGGATGGAAAATGGTGAGCCCAAGGGTCAACCCATGCTGAAAGATGTCATGCTGGCTGATGCCCAGGTAATTCTCTAATATTGTAGATACTTTACCTTATTGGTCTATAGATGCAATCAGTAATGGACTATCTCATCCTAGAAACTGAACTAGATGTCTGCTAAATATTATCTTTGTTGTAACTTAATAGAATTTCCCCCACCATTTACATAACTAGGAATTAACCATGAAGATAAACAGAAATTCGCTCACCAATGGATTTAGGTTTTTATAGAATGTTGCTCATTTCTGAGAAAATGTTTATATATATTTTTTAAGAAATGTGAATTTGAATCTAAGATACTATCTATGTGACTTTGGGCAAATCACCTTTGTCCCTATGGTCTTGAGTTTACTTATCTATAAATCAAGAGGATTAGATCAGCTTGGTACCTTCTAGTTCTTAATCTAACTAATTGTATGATCCTATTACATTAAAATTTTTGTAGCCCAATCTTGGTTTCTAGTTTTGATGGTTAAAAATGATTGTTAAAAATTTCATCAAATCTAAGGGGAAATTATAATAAATGGGGTTATTATGTACATTATATGGAAAATTCATGAAAAAGTCCCCCATAAATCTGATTGTGTTTGAGGTGACTTGATTTGCCAACATAGCCAAAGCATAGCTTTTGAAGCAAAGGTTCTTACCGAATTGTAAAAGGAATAGATTCATGAATTCATGACACTGATGAGCATAAAAACAAGTCACTGGATTTTCTGTGAAGAGATGAAGAATTTCCCATGAGGCAAGCCAGATTCTCCCATTGAGAAGTATAATCTTTGTAGTCATTGGACTATTTGGAAAACTTTATTAATCCTTGGAGGTCAATAGAGTAACACCTAGTAAGTAAAAATAGCATTGCAATAAATATCCCTGTGGTCTGTAAGAGTGAATACACACTGAGGTTTTAATATACCAAATGACTCCCCAAAGTGAACAATTTACTCCTGCTGCATGAGATGACAATTAGAAAAAGCTGGTTCAATATCTCACTTGTTTGCTTAAAATGCAAATATGAATATGGTATCCCCACATGAGTTGATTGTTATACATTCATGTTTTATCAAAATAGTTTATAGTTTCCTGTCCATTCTTTGAAAGGTCCCTTTCTTTTAAACTATAAATATGTTGGGAAAACAGAATATCTTTATAGTATTAGTCAGGGTTGTGTCTCCTATGAACCAAGAATAATTTTTACTTTATTTAAAAATGTAATAATAATTCTTTGCTCCAAAGTTAAGCTGTACGTGTAGTGTGCTGAATTTGGCTCAAGAACTATGGTATGCTGACCTCTTTAATAGATAATAAACCAAATAAACCAAAAAACAAATAATAAACCAAATATACAAAAAAAAATCATTACATTTTTGTGGGGACTCTTGATTGTCAAAGAGCAAGTATATAAAAGAACAAAACATGCCTGCCAATTTTTGTTCAGTATTTATTACTTAGATTTTTCCCCTTTTATCCATATATGACTATACATTCAGACTAGTTTTACTTTAGAATGTAGGAGGTATAGATTAGTTATACTAAATACAAGGTGCATTCAATTGATTTTCCTTGATCTTTTAAGATGCCTTCCCAGATATTATTATTAGTTGTACATTTTCTTTTTAGATCATTCTAGTTTCCTTCCTTAGATTTTCCATCACTATTTGTTGAAACTTCATTAGTGATCCTAAAGATTCTTTGAGGCCATTTGATTGAATAAAAGACATTAATTTAAATAGGTAATATGAAGCAATATGTGTAGGATATGACTAAACTCAAACTAAATGTCACATCATAAAGCACAGTTAGAAAAATTGACCTCTGATTATGGCTCATTGGTTTCTTACAATGCAAGATATATGAGAAAATATTATCTACTTACAGTAATAACAGTACTGTAATATACTTGTCATCTCCAAAAGAAGAAAAAAGTATCACTTTTACTCCACTTTTGAAAATAAAGATAGATGTATTTGAACATATCTCATCTTCCAATATTAAGATATAACTATCTATATAATATTTAGGTATATAAGTATATATATGTACATATCATATATGAATGTTCAGGGCAAAATTGCCTCATTGAGGCTACAAATTTCTCTTCATTTTGTTTTTGTTTTGTTTTTCCAATCTTCTTTACTCTCAATCAGTGGGAATTTGATGATACTACTGAACATGTGAGTAACTGTCAACTGGCTTGATGAAAAAAGACTGTATATGTTTGTGTGGATTTTTATAGCCTCCCTATAATTTCTTTATAAAATATTGTTATTGTTTGCACAGATGCATGTACTAACAGATTACTGAAGTTGTCCTCACTTTGTGGCACTGTTTTTTTTTTTTAATTTGGCTTTTATTATGTGAATCTGGCATGGTGCTAAGAATTGCAAAAGGAATGTTATGGATTTCTATAGGCATTTGTTTTGATGGCTGCTACTAACTTTGCCTTGTAACTTGATCAGAGAAGTTGTGCTTTTAATGTAGGCATTAAAGAGTGAGGAAAGTCAGAGTGTTTCAAATTGTCTCCTTATGACCTATTGGGTTTAGTTTATAACACATACACACTCTATGGACTTGTTAGGAAAAGCATTCACTATTATCTTTATTACCAGTTCTCTATTTTACCAACACAGATTCTAGGTGAATGAATCAAGTCATGGCCATTGATTAAACAAAATTATTTTAAAAACCAATCAGTAGATATGAGCAAGACTATGTGCTAGTATCTTTGTAGTGTACCAAAAATACAAAAATTTACCCAAGTCCAAGTCCTTTAGGATCTTACCTCTAGTTGAATGTAAAATTCTTAAATGCACGCCAAATTGAAACAATACAGAACTTAGTAATTTTATAATACTCCAGTATAAAGAGATATCACAAGATATTTTGTGTCTAATAAATAATTTGTGCTGTGAGATTAAAGAAAATGAGCTGAAGTATTCTTTGGAAGAATTTAGAGTAGATATAGAACTTGATATGAGACTGAAATTTTGCAATCAGAGAAAAAGAGATGAGATGAACATGAGAAAAGTCATGCAGTGGGAACTAGAAGGCAAGATTGAAATAGTGGATAGGCTAGCTTGATGTAAGTTCTAGAATTCATGGTAGGAAGTTGTTAAAGAGTAATGGTGATAGTATTGTGGTACCTTGCATTTCAGAGTAAAGAATTTGATATATCCAGTGGAATGTCAATGGAGATCATTGAATAAGTAATGAAAATTTTGAAAACATTATTTTAAGAGGATTGATCTAGTAATAACAAGAGAGTTAAATTAGGGTAAGGTTAGATAGGGATAGGGTTTGGAATCACGTCACAGCCATGAAAACCTCTAGATAGGGATACCAGTTAGAAGGGTTTCATAGAGTCCAGTCTGTGTGTGTGTGTGTGTTTGTATGTGCTTGTATGTTTGGTGTGTGTGTGTGTGTGTGAGGGTTTGAACTAAAATTATGTCAGTAAGAATTGAAAGGAAGGCACAATCTAGAGAGATGTCATAAGAGAAAGGTTCATAGGACTTGACAATTGATTAGATATCTAGGAGAGGGAAGGAAAATCTGAGAAAGGACTCTTATTTTTTATATTTGGGTACACAAGAAATGTCAGTCCTGCAATAA
Organism: Monodelphis domestica; assembly: GCF_027887165.1. Classification (NCBI taxonomy): domain Eukaryota; kingdom Metazoa; phylum Chordata; class Mammalia; order Didelphimorphia; family Didelphidae; genus Monodelphis; species Monodelphis domestica. The sequence goes on from NC_077233.1 coordinate 124,156,398, forward strand.
AGAAGTAAGGAGCAGGAGGAGCCCATTGAGATGTGTTGATGAGTTGTTTAAAGTCAGTTGATTGGAAATTTTAGCAGAATGTCTTAGTAAAAATATTTAGCTAGAAGTGGAGATGTACAACAGATATTTGAGAAAGATTTTAGTTGGATAGTTATATACAAGATAATTGGTAATTAAAGCTATGTGATGGAAAGGCGATTAGGGAAGAGAATATGCAGAGATGAGCAACAGAATGAGAACTCAGTTTTGGTGAATGCCTGAATTTGCAGGTGGAAAGAGTAAATAGAATAAGAGTAAGTAGACTAAAGGAAGCAGGTTAGCTCTAAGGTATCCAAAATGTCATCAATGTAGCTTAGTTTCCAAATGCAATGGGTTTTATGAAGAGGCTGAATAGAGTATTAAAACTTAGACCAGATGATGAAATTACTAATATTTATTCTACAAAGACATCTTGAGGCAAAAGATACGGTATCATTGGCATTCCATTGTGATATCATTGAACTTGTAGTCTGGTAGATAAACTTGTAGGATCATGAACATTAGCAAAGTATTGACATGGTGCTAAAGTCCATTGGCTTTGTATTTATATAATAAACTCAGTCCAATCAGCAGCATAAATTTATTGAAAGCTTTTCACTCTTTTGCTTTTGTCCTTATAGCTACAGCACCTAGTACAGTATCTTTTTCACACAATAGATGCTTAATAAATGTTTGTTGAATTGCATTCCTTTAATCACATGGAAAACCACTATGCCATGAACACAGATGAGAGTCAAACTCATAACAGCAATTTGTACAGGGATCTCCAGGCACTCTTTCTCCTATGCTTTCCATACCTGCAGATGATTCTAAAGCATGTGCTGAATAATTTAATAGCTCTAAGGTCCCTCAGTGGGGATGTAGATCCTGACAGAGTCTCTTGTTCTCTTATGTCATTTCAGGATATGATCATTTCTGGACTGCAACCAGAAACTGCATACTCCCTTACAGTGACAGCCTACACAACCAAAGGGGATGGTGCTCGTAGCAAGCCCAAACTGGTGTCTACCACTGGTGCAGGTAATGCTTTGCTCTAAATTACATACTGGAAAATATATTTCAGTGTAATCTTCTGAATCATGGTCAACTCTAAATAACCCAGACTCAAAGGAGCAAGGGTAGAAGTATGTGGAATTCAGATATATAGGACCACAGCTTTAGAACTAGAACAGACCTCAGAGGCCATCTATTCCAGCCCCTTAGTATTATACATGAGGAACTGAGGTCAAGAGAAGACAAATGACTTACTTAATATTATGTTGGCAATAAATTATCTGAGGTGAGATTTGAATTCAACTCTCTCTTTTTAACTCCAATTCTAGCATTCTTTATTTTTTTAAACCCTTACCATTTGTTTTAGAATCAATACCAAGTATTTGTTCCAAGGAAGAAGAGCAATAAGGATTAAGCAATTGGGGTTAAGTGGATTGCCTAAGGTCACACAACGAGGAGCTGTCTGAAATAGGATTTGAACCCAGGACCTTCCAACTCCAGACCTGGTCCTCTAACCAGTGAACCACCTAATTGCCCCCCTCCTTTTAAATCCTTATTTTCTATCATACTGAGTATCAATTTTAAGAATGAAGAGCAGTAAGGACTAGGCAGTTGGGATTAAGTAACCTCCAGGTTCACACAGCTAGGAAGTGTCTGATTCCAGATTTGAACCCAGATCCGTATTCTCAGAACCACCTAGCTACCCCTAACTTTATCACTCTTTTCACTGTGTCATTTGGCCCCTCTATTTCATAAACCTTCAGGCAAGGCTCTCCTAATAATTTTAACTCTTCCCCAACTCCCCAAAATCCTTTAAGTAGATCTTTTGAACTGAAGTGTATAATTTACTTATTTAAGTTTTATCCCCTCCTCCCCAAACCCCTAGATATCACTCTCTGTTGCTACTAAGAGACCTTGAATTACCTAAGAGAGAAGCTGCAGAAAGATGCCTGAGTCAGGTATCTTGGTACCCACCATAGGTCAAGTCAGGTACTCACTATAGATGGTTATAGAGCCCACTTGTACATAGAACCTTTTTATATATAGAACTCTATTTGGAGTTCCTACCTCATGAACAGAGAGAAAGCACAAGCCAATGGAATAAACAATATTGGGGTATCAAACAGGTACCAAACAAGTTGACAATCCAGGTTGCAAAAGGATGGACTCCAGCTGCCTTTAGTTACTGATCCAGGTTATGCACTTAACATATGAATGAATTTAGATAAGAGAAAACAATTTTAAATGCAATCTTTTAGGGACATAACTGTGAGTATAGGTAATTTAAGGGTCATATAGATCTTGGAAAGCTGCCTCGGTTGTTTTTTTTTTCCCCTCCCTAGTGAAATTTATAATAGTATCTCCTTTTGTTTGTGCCTAAATACAGTGATCAGCACACAGTAGGTACTGAATAAATGCTTGTTGATTTACTGAATGAGGAGCTAGTCAGTGACTGAGAACAGCTGACCCAAGTCTGACTCCCATCGATGAAATTTACAAATGCAAAAGTAACAACTATGGTTCCAGCATAAATCCTCATTTCCCTGAGTTTATAACCTTATCCTAATAATTCACTTAAGACTGAACCTTGGTACAAAGGAGCAGTTATGCTCCGGCATATTAATAAGATGTGGCTCATGTAAGTAGGGCAAAGCTAAAGGATTTACTACATCGACAGCACACATTAGAGAAATAGCCTGAGTGATTTTCTTGCATCATCTAGTTTCAGTGTCATTCCTTCAGTGTTTCATGATTCATTCATTATATAGAAATTTATTTAGGGCTTTGGAACATATTAATGGATAGAAATTCATTCAGAATTCCAGCAGAGAAATGTTTCCAGCCTTTAACCTACAGTGTCTTCAGTGTGAAGATGGTAATAGCTTTCAACTCAACAACTTACTACCTCATTTTCTTAGGATGGTCCCCTTCTTCAAGTAGGAGAATAAAAATTCATCTTTAAATTGAATCAGTTCAAAAGCAAGGACTGTAGTGTTCCTTCCTGCCCTGCCAAGCCTTTGATAGACTCATGGTATTTCCTCACAGGGGAAGACCAACATGATAACCTGGTTTTGGGGAGGAGTATACTATTATAAGAAATTTACCAGTTCTTTAACCCTGGGCAAGCCAATTAACCCTGTTTGCCTCAGTTTCTTCATATGTAAGATGAGCTGAAGATGGAAAAGATAAACCATTTTAGTATCTTTCCCAAGAAAACCCTAACTGGGTTCATGAGTACATGACTGAAATTCTATTATAAATAACAGCTATCATATACATTATGAAAGATTACTGTTTGTATATCACAGATATAGGAATGTCTGACATTCTCAAAATTAAAAAGATTATTTACAGTATATAGGACAAATTCAGTACTCTTTTAGTATCAAAACTTTTAGTTTTTGGATAATTAATTTATGCATGTTAATAGAGGCTCATCAAACTGATGATATCTTTGAAATAAGTGACCAGTTCTTTATTCAACCTGCTTACATAAGGTTTGTTATAGTAAGGATAAACTTTTAAGCCAACCCTTTGAATGATTCTTCATGACTAGATTGTCTCTCTATAGGTCCTTCCTTTGTGAGTGTCACTTTCCCATGATTACCAGATTCATTGTTCTACTATGAGGGGTATAATAAATTAACTCATTATCCAGATGTAGTATGAATTTTCCTTTGTACACAGAAATACTTATTTCGCCTACATTAGTGTTTTTTTTGTTTGTGGCATAAAGTTGGAAGAACCCCTTTTGGTTTCAATTCCTTATTTATACTATGAAAGAGTTTATACTAGATCATCTCTTCAGTCATTTTCTCCTTTTAACTTCTAATTGAATAGACCAGTTATGTGACTTGGATATTTTGTTTGGCTAGACTTAAATGGCTTAGAAATTAGAAAGTTGTGTTAGGGGGTAAAATAAAGAATAAAAAAAGAGAAAACTAATATATGTCTTGCTTTTTTAAGGTGAAAGGGACAATTTTCCTAAATTAGGGTCAGATTGTTTAAGTGGCAAACTGAAAGCTGACCCCTTCAATTCTAGACTAGAAGTAGATTCAGCTTGCTTTTCTTTTTCCGGCTAATTAAGTCTCTGGTAATGGGTGAAAATCAACTTTCTTCTGCTCCCATAGTTCAGTGAAAGTTGTTGAGTCAGGGATGGCTCAAATTTCTATGTACCTTTGCTGAGAAAACAGCTGTGTGACTGTGGTCAGGTAATTTTCCTCTCTTGAGTCTCATTTCCCTCATCTGGTAAAATAGAAACCATAATAGATGTACTACCTTCCTCATTTTCAGAAAAGCAATATAGAAATTACTAAAGGTACCTATGTGATAGCTAGTGGTTAGAGAATTGGGCCTGAAGTCATACATACCTGAGGGTCCAAATTCAGCCTTGGACACTTAATAACTATGTGAACTGAGAACAACTAATTTAACTTCAGTCAACTTCAATTTCATCTACAAAATGCAGATTATAACAACACCTAGCCAGGGGCAGATAGATAGGTGGTTCTGTGGATACAGCCAGGCCTAAAGATGTGAGATCCCAGGTTCAAATTTGACCTGACATACTTCCTAGTTATGTGACCCTGGGCAAGTCACTTGCCCCCAATTCCAAAGTCCTTAACTTATCAGCTTTGGAGACAATACTTAGCAATGGTTCAAAGACAGAAGGTAAGAATTTAAAATGATAATAATCCCTACCTCCCTGGGCTTTTGTGAAGACAAAATAAAATTTGCAACATGCTTAGCACAACTTGAAGTGCTATAGATGCTAACTTTTATTTTTTATAGACGTCTTGTCACATTCTTCAAATAGATTGAGAAGCTAAAGAGTCCTCAGACAAAATAATTTTCCCATAATGTCACAGTCTGAAGACCTGGAACTTAAATCAAGATCTGATTTCTTATCCGACATTGCTCCCCACCCCTCAATATAAAAGCAGAATTGCCAATGTGGTCAAATAGAAGATGACCTGAATTGTTCCTCTTGGGTGACATTTGGCTGGAAATAATATACGAGGTTATGGTTATTGTCATATATTTGCACCATTGATTTGTGTTGGGCAGTTATTCTTCTGTGGTTAAGTTATTATCAGCCAATTCATATAGATGAGTTTTTGTTACAATGACTAATTTCCTATGTTTCTAAACAGCAAGGACATGTTTTAGCATTTTTGGTAGCATGTATGCATATGGCGCCTCTCTTTACTGAAGCCTGTTAGGAGGTTTGAGTCTGTTATATTTGCTTAGGATGCAACTATTTTAGTGGTGTCTATATGGCTAAAATGCTTCAATTAATTATTGTGTCTCCTTACTTATTATGGGAGAACTTCTCTATTGCTAATTGATCATTTCAGTTTGAAGACTCCTACCAAAAGAATAGGATAAATTAGTTTAATATCTATTTCTTTCCACCACTAATTTTGTTCTAAATGAAATTCATTATCGTGTCCAGAGATATAGGCAAGACTCAACCACTAAGGGAGTAAAGGAACCATTATAATTTGGTAAATCTATAGTAAAAGTACTTACCCAGGTATCAGTAGGTATTCAAGATATTGACATGAATTGTAGTTTACTATTACTCCATATAATGGCCAAAGCAATATGGTAAAGTCTCAAGTTTTTTCCCCTGAATTTGGTCAACCCCAATAACCAACACATATTAATGGGTAAATATCTTCCTCAAATCAGTCTGGCATAGCCTTACCAGATTTTGAATCTTCTGTCCAAATTAACCTCTTGGGGAATTGAATTAAACTTGTTTTGTCAGTCCAAAAACAATAATGAAAAGAAGAATGTAAGGATTATTGCAAAGATATTTAACTAAAATGTTTTAGAGATGTTGAATCTTTGTAATATAGAAATAGGAGTGAACCTATGATTTCATTCCCAGTGCGAAAGTTCTCTTGATTTATATTGATAGGTACCTTTTCTGTTAAAGTCAGATAGTTCTTATATACCATATTATTTGTAATATGTGATATATGCTTACATATATAATGTATATAATATTTTACATAATAAAATGAGGTAATATTTTCAGGGCATGCTGCATAGCTGAGATCACTATAAAAATACCAATTAGTATTATTCAGGTTGCCTGGGGACAGTGAGAGATTAAAGACCATTTACAGGGTGACATATGCCGTAATCATCAGAAGGACTGGAACACAGATCATTCTGACACCGAAACTGCTTCTCCAATACCATGTTGCCTTTCTTAATGTTTCATATACATATCATATGTAAATTTATGTTTATAGATATAGATATAGATATAGATGGACATTCTTTATGAATAAGCATTGGCTAACTACAAAATTATATACCCAGATTACATACAAAATATACTCCTAAATAAAATATATGCCTAACTCAAGCTAGGTGCCACAGTAGATGAGTGCCAGGGCTAATGTCAGGAAGTCTGAGTTCAAACCTAGCCTCAAACACTTACTTGCTATGTGACCTTGGGCAACTTATTTAACCTTGTTTGTCTTAGTTTCCTTATCTGTAAAGTGAGCTGGAGAAAGAAATGGCAAACTATTCCAGTACCTTTGCCAAGAAAATTCAAAGAGGCATCAAAAGGAGTTGTACATGATTGAAAACTACCTGAAAAACAACTTTTGTCCAAAAGAATTTGTCCAAACAAGAACTCTTCGAATCTTCAGAATGTTCTCCTTAAGTCTAGGACCAAAACCAAAAGCCTAATAAAGGACTCATGAATATCTCCTCTTTAATCTCACTTTATCAGTACTCTCAAAGTTGGAATGGCCTCAGGGAGTTGCAAACTAATTCCTAGAAATGAAAATCATATTAAATATGCACTAGTTGGCTTATAAGAGTCCCTGTACAAACTCCAAGTGCTCTTACCAGATGTTGGGATTTTCCAGCTTATGATAATTTTGATATTTGCAGACCAAATTATTGCTATAAATTCATTTAATATTTACTAACCACAAAGTATGCACATGACACTGTTCTATGTTCAATTCAATGACAACGTATTCCAGTTATAATAAAAAGTATGATTAGTATTATATAATATTTATATTGAGTTTTCACAAATGTGCCATAGACTTTGCTTGTCTCAAAATTATTTTCTTCTTGTCTTGTTTGTTTGTTTTTAGTGATTCAGTTCAATACTATAAATTGTACTTATGGGGTAGTGGTAATTATGTTAGGCAATGAGAAAATGAAGATAAAGAGGGTTCCAGGCCTCACTGCTGCTCTCATGAATCTTCATATCTAATGGGAGAAGGAGGATAAGCTTCAAGGAGAAGATGAGAAGAAATTCAGCAAATTAAAAAAAAGAAGTGAATGCATTCTAGACATGATGGATGGACTACATGAATATATAGTCAGGAGAGTACAGGATGAGTTTAGGTAACAGTTTATAGTCCAGTATGGTTGGAAAGTTGCATGCATTAAGGGGAAGAGTAGGAGCTGAAGTGGTAGGTTACAGCCAGATTATTGATATGCTATTATAGTAAATAATCTTAAAAACATTTTAGGCTATTAGGAGTCAGACCTTAGAAATCCTTAATTTTAAAGATAAGGAACTAAGGCATATGAACAATTAAAAGATTTTATTATTGTGTCTTTATTGGCTCTACTTATTTAGTGAGAAAGCAGGGTTCTATATCAAAGAAGTCAAACTTACCCCACAACATAAATGAAATCTTTGCAGTCCCATGGATATGGAGAATTTCTTTTATATTTACTGTCTGAAAATGAACTGTTGCATTCCATAATTCTTCTTTATTGGACACCTATCTAATTCTAAGAAACTACTCATGCCCATTTCATATTCAACTCAAATGAGATAGAAAAGGCCTTTGAAGTGCAATTGTTTTACAATTTAATTTTTTGAAATGGAAATGAATAACTTTTAAGCCATATCTAATTTGTATGTAATTCAAATTGGAATTATTCCTATTATAATTAAATGGTGAAATATTTCCTGATTGCCATGCTAAAACTGAAAGAAATCAGAATTATAGCTCTCAAAGTTCAGAATAACCTGCTTCTCTATTGCATCCTCTTGCCAGAATAAGAAAGAAAAAAGTATGAGAAAATAAAAATGTGAGCCCCCCTTTCAGTAATATTTAAGTTTTTTAAGATTTATGTTTATGTAGACATTTTTATGAAAACCCTAAGAAGCTTATATTGAAAAGATTCAATTCCTTGTCCAATTTTAGAAATGCAAACTGAAGTTAGTTAAGCCTAGGTGATTTGCTTATAGTTGTGTACCTAGCAAGTGTTGGAGCTAGAATTCAGTGTCAAATCATTTGGTTTCAGTTTGATTATTTGGAATGCCAGAGCATAATCCCTTAATGTTTCTGTTTAATATTTACTTATGTTGTTTATATCTTTTGTTTTAGCCTTTGAGTGATTTCTTTCCCAATGCAATCATCTTGTCTATCCCATTTTGTAGAACCAGAGACTACTTACTTTTTTTTTTTATGTAGAGATGGAAAATGCTACTTTCTATTCATTCTGCTATTTATTACCTGTGAAACTTTGTGGAATTCCTTTAATCTTTCTAAAAGTTAACTTTTCTTGTAATTTATGGAAGTGCAAAGACAAGAACTTGGGTCTCTTGTCTTCCTTCGATAGTTGGTGCTGGAGGAAGGAACCGTTATAGACATCTGGAGGCACACTCACTCCTTTCCTTCATAGACAGATCATCTTGACCCATATGGTGCTTGTATGTGAAATCCACAGGCATCCCTACCATTTCCTAGAAGTGAAATAATGATATGCTTGTATGGTCCTCAGAGCATGTAGGTCTAAATGCTGTAAAAGAGAACACAGCATGATTAACTCAGTAAAAGCTACTTTTTTTTTTTTCCCTCTCAAGTCAAGGCAAATACTTCTAGCCCCATTGGTTACTGTTGTAAAAACTGATATTCCAATAGTATAATATTTTGAGATGGAAGGAACCTTAAAACCATTGAGTTTAACTTCCTCATTTCACAGAAGAGATTATCCAAGGCCCAGAGAGAGACCAAAGATTGCACAGATAATTAATTGAGGCAGAATTCCCCAAATTCCAAAACTAATGCTTTTGCTAATTTATCTCCTATGAGAGTAATTTTAATACTCTAATGTGAATAAATAACTTTCAAGAAGTTTTTTTTTTTACATTTGTGTATTTTATAGTAAAATTGAAATAATCTTGATCAATAGAAAACTCTTAAAAAAAAAAAAACCTTACCTTCTATCTTAGAATCATTATTGTGTATTGGTTCTAAGGCAGAAGAGTGACAAGATATAGGCAATGAGGGTTAAGTGACTTGTCCAGGGTCACACAGCTAAGAAGTGTCTGAGGCCAGATTTGAATCTAGGACCTCCCATCTCTAGGCCTGGCTTTCAATCTACAAAGCCACCCAGCTACCCCTAGATAGAAAACTCTTGAGAATAATTGTGCCGTATTCTGAAACTAAGGGCTAATTGTCTCTCCAATTTTAAAGAGAATTGTTGCTCTGAAGCAGATGATGATTTCTCTTTTTCTTTCTTTCTTTCTTTCTTTTTTTTTACCATAACAACTGACAAAGGCCATCTCCATTGAGGATTTGACATTTGCTTTGGTTGGTTGCAAGAGCATAACTGATAAATCATAAGTCATACACATGTTAAACCCAGTGGAATTGCACACCAGATACAGGAGGAGGGAGAAGGGGTGGAAAGAACATCAGTCTTGTAACCATGGAAAACCATTCTAAATCATCTAATTACATAAAATTTAAAAAAAAAAAAGGTCTTAGAAGTATTGAACTATTGATGAATATATTATAAAGTACAAAAGCAAAAGTATTACTAACATGAAAACAGGAATTTTTATTTTTTCTCCTTTATTTACTGGTCATTCTCTTCTAGGAAATTAGACATTAGATAGAACCCATTCTGCAGAAAGCCTTGTTGGTTATCATGCCACAACCTGTTTGTTTCAAAGGGTCTTTAAAAATAGATTTTTTAAAAGGCATTCAAGAGATAGATGAAATACTGGTTTCTTAGGCAAAATATAGGAGAAATTCTTATCAAGGTCAAGGTTAGACCAGATAACCTTCAAGATCCCTTCCAGTTCTCAGATTCTGTTCCTCATTTGTCTGTTCAAAATTTCAAATTAGATTCATTCTTTCAGCCTTTCAAACACTACTTTTTATCTTTTATCTAGAATTTGAAAGTGGTTAACACCAATATAAAACTCCTCAAACTGAATTGTTGTTAGATAAAAGAATGAAAATAGAATCACACTTAGAATCAGAAAACCCAGATTTGATTCCTTCCTGGCTGTTTCTTATCCCTGGTACTAAATTGGCGAAGCCTCTCTTTTTGAATTGCAGTTTCCTCTGTAAAATTGTTAGACTAGATGATTTTGAGAATCTCTTCCAGTTCTGGAAGGTCTAAGTGGTGACATCACATGATAGCCTGTGCAAGATCTTAGGTAATATATCTTCTCTATGGTGGGGGGCAGAGGGGAGAGAAGAATTCAAATGTTAGAATGTTTGTTTTGATGATCATAACCCAGCCCCAAATGATTAAATCATGTTGTGCTACAGTTCCAGGGAAACCCCGACTGGTGATTAGTCACACCCAGATGAACACTGCACTCATCCAGTGGCATCCACCTGTTGACACATTTGGCCCCCTTCAGGGCTATCGTCTGAAATTTGGCCGAAAGGACATGGAGATGCTGACAACCCTTGAATTTTCAGAGAAAGAAGACCACTTTACAGCTATGGATATTCACAAAGGAGCATCTTATATCTTTCGGCTTTCCGCTAAAAACAAAGTGGGCTTCGGGGAGGAGATGGTCAAAGAGATTTCTGTTCCAGAAGAAGTTCCCAATGGATTCCCTCAGAACCTCCACTCAGAAGGCACCACCTCAACATCAGTCCAGTTATCCTGGCAACCACCTGTCTTAGCAGAGAGAAATGGCATTATCACCAAATACACCCTTCTGTACAGGGACATCAACATTCCCCACCACCCGGTGGAGCAGCTCATTGTTCCTGCTGACACCACTATGACACTTACTGGCCTAAAACCAGATACCACATATGATGTAAAAGTACGTGCTCACACAAGCAAAGGGCCCGGTCCATATAGTCCAAGTGTCCAGTTCAGGACACTGCCTGTGGATCAAGGTAGGATTTGTCTGCTTATGGCCTTCTCCTTGAAAGGAATGTCGGTCTTGGGATATCAGTGTTTTGAAGCTGTAAATAAAACTGATCGGCCCATTCATATTAATAGGTTCAACAAGAGCACAAGGTAACGTATGTAAATCTTACTATGTTTCGGATGCTATAGATTTCAGTTATTCCATGCCAAGCAAGTCTGGCTGACAGTCGCACATTATCTTCAGGTAAGGAAAGCACAAAGGAGTTAAATGAATTATTGTGAAAGGAACTGCCTTTCTAAGAATGGGGTATTAAAGTGAATGCCTTAAAAAGGTAGGACACCGACACTTCTCGCATTGATCCAAATAGGAAGCGAGTAGTTTAATCCCTTTGGTTAGTGGTGGAAAAAGGATAGGTAGTGAGTTTTTAGAAATAGTTTGAATACATTGTTTTTCCTTTTCCAGCAGTGTTTGCAAAAAATTTTCATGTCAAAGCAGTAATGAAGACATCAGTATTGCTGTCTTGGGAGATTCCAGAGAATTATAATTCTGCCATGCCTTTCAAAGTAAGTTGTTTTCTCATTTGTAAAACATCATGGATAAAATTGGGGGTGATAGATCATCCAGTTCAGTTATTTGCTGAGTGTAGAGGGAGCTTTTACTTCTGTTGCATTTAAATTGAAGAACTGGTAACCCTGAACATGGGGTGAGCATTTGTCCTTTGGCATTATGAGCTAACACCCTGGATGTGAGTATAGGAGGGCAGCATTCCAAAGGAGAAGGCTACCCTTCCAAATAGGGCAAGATATAAACTCAGTAGTCATTTACTGTTTTGGACTATTAGATTCTAAACACCACAGGGAGTGAGAAACAAATTAATCTGCTTTTAATGCTTCAAACTTGAGCTTTCTAAACCTAAATCATAAGCTTTGACCCCTTTTCAAAAGAGAAATGCATTTCATTGCTTTCTACCTATATGAATTTGACTTAGGGAAGAGTAAGTTGAATTCATTATTTTGTTAAATTTTGCTCCATATCCTTTAATTTATTCTTGGCTCTCACTAGTAAAGGACAGCAAGAATTATATTACATAAGGGTTGAGGGTAGGGATAGGTAACCGTGAAGCTCTCACTTTCTGTGCTTCTAGAATATAACATCACAGAATTTTGAGCTAGAAAGGACTCTAGAAAGCACCTACCATAAACCTCTCACATTATAGATTGGTAAATGGAAACCTAGGAAATTTCAGTAACATATCTGTAGGCACACAGTGAGAAAATGATGGCTCCAGATTCTAATTCCAGTTTTTCAGTTCCAAATATGCTTTTCACTATACCCTATGGAGGTGTTTTTTTTTTAATTCTTTAAGATAAAAAAGAATGGAAAATTTTAGAAAATTCTTGGTATGAATAGCTCATTGAAAATCTCAAGTACATGTCTATTCCATTAAGAGCTTAATAAAAAATCTCCATAGTCACTTTATCATAAGTTTCTTTCATTGGGGCGAAAAGAGCTATATAGAAAGAGAAGAAACCTTTCAAAAGGATAATGGACCCCTTATTGTTCTGAATTCCACAGAGCTCAGAATGCTTATATAATCTTGTTGGGTTAATTTATATTATCACCAATTCCATTCAGCAAATTTCTACTATAGGGAAGTATTTTGTTAGTTTTAAGAGATTTTTAAATAGAGATAAAACAAATTTTTGGCCTTCATGAAGCTTAATCTTAGTAGATAAACAAATTCATATAGTCACAGCCCACTTTCTGTTTCTATTAATCAAACACTGTTGAATGAATGTTTCTGTTTAGATCCTTTATGATGATGGGAAAATGGTAGTTGAGGTAGATGGCCGAGCCACACAAAAGCTAATTGTCAACTTAAAGCCTGAGAAATCCTATTCATTTGTCCTGACAAATCGAGGGAATAGTGCTGGTGGTCTTCAGCACAGAGTGACAGCAAAGACAGCACCAGATGTTCTCCGTACCAAGCCTGCCTTCATTGGGAAAACCAACTTGGATGGAATGATAACAGTACAACTGCCAGAAGTACCAGCAAATGAGAACATAAAGTAAGTTCATTAAGGGAATAGGCTAAAATGGGAGCAGGGGTAAAGAAGGGGACGGGATAGAGGTATATAGGATAATAGCTTCACAGTTGACCTAGGGTTTCTTATTAATTGAAGGTGTCTTGAAATCAATGCATAATAACAATGAAAAATAATAGCTTAGGAGAAATAATGGATTTTTTGTTCTTATTGCCACAACATTCCTGTCCTCATGTTGTATTTAGGCCAAATCTTGTAACCCAAATAAATGTGTGGGGCCCCATAGAAAATCAATTTCCATAAAGAAAAAGAAAATGGTAATTTTGTCAGTCACTGAATCATAAACAGAATGTAAGAATATTTTAGATTTGTTCATTTTAGACATGCTATAAGAAATTCCTTACTTAGACATTCACAAAAATTGCTTATAAGGTAAAATCTTTAATAAGTTTAAGTCCAGGCTTCCTAGTGATATGCAGTTGAAGATTAAAAAAGAAATAAATTAATCAAAATATTAGGCAACTTATAATTTAGTTATAGCTCGCAATTTAAATTATTTCACTTCTGGACCTTGAAAACTTCAATACAACATAATTTTTTTCACTATAATTAAGCATAAAAGTAAAATTATAATGAATATTAAAATGGAGGCAATAATACAAGAGAGAGCAAGAGTGGGAAATAGACCATTATGCCACTGCCAATATTTCACCTTCCAGTGGTCAGCCTCAACTTCCACTGATTCTCAAAGGCAAACCACAGTCAAAACCTTCCTACGAGAGCCTAAAGTTTTAATGGCATAGCTTTTGAGAGCTCTAGGTCACTCTCATGCTGCAACAAGATTGACTCAAAGCAGACTTCAGGGAAGGAATAAGCACATAAGTATTACTTTATTAAGTGTACAATTTGACTTTTCTGAAGTGGAACATCTTTCATGGTATATTTTGCTTAGTTCTATTCCTCTCCCTGAATATTAAAAACTGAGGAAGCTTCCTCCTTCCTACCTTGACACAAATATGAATTTAACAGGCAAGATGCATAGGAAAAAGGGGGTAAAATCTCAATAATTCATTTTTTAAACTAAAGAAGATTCTGCTAATATGTAAGAGAGCAATGACTTGAAAAATGTTTACAGAGTAAAAGGTAAAGGGGATTTCAGTTTCCGGGTAGACATAAATTTCATTCTGCTCCTTCTAAATGGGTGAATAAATCTATAATTCCTCTTTTTTGACTTCTTCTCTACTTGCTTTTATTTTTTCTCTTTGCTTCATTTAAATTCATTAATTTGTTTCTTTTTTTTGGAATGGAGGTGAGGGGAAGGGGTGATTAGCAAAGAGAGTAGTAAAGAAAGAGTAGAGGAAAAAAAAGAAAAGAAAATGATCTGGTACTCCCTTCTTCTAGTCCTGAAAACATCTATGGCAGAAGAGACAGAATAACAGAGAGGAAAGCATTTTTTGAGAAACATGTTAACAAGCTCCAGAAACTATTACCACCTCGCCTTGGGAAGGGAAACAGTGTAAAAGTCAACTTGGAAAGGATCAGAGTGAGAAACAATGTTAGAACTAGGGGAAAGGAAAGTGATCTGCTGATGTCTAATGACCTTAGGTAATTTGTTAGGGGATAATCACTGGAAGCAGCTCATTTCAAATGACTTCACATCTGTAAAGTATTCTAATGTATTATCCAAATTCTGGCTATTATTGTTGCAGGTAACTTTTCCTATGATGCCGACAGAGATGGACAGTGTGACAGGAAACAATTCCCATATTTAGGAAGAATAACATCTTTCCTCCATTATACAGTATTTGATAATGGGAAGAAAGCAGATATTTCACTAGAGATATGTGAAACTATTCACACTTTTAGCAGAAATGGCAATAAAGTTGTGGTCGTGGGCCAACTCTTATTTAGGTAAAAGCTATCTGGCAGCCTGCCTGTAATATTTTTGTGAGCAAAATGCAGTTTTGGTGATTGAAAGCTGCTTTGTATACCTACATAAACATCTCTTCTCTTACTTATAAACTCAGAGACAAAATCCATGCCAGATCCAATATGTCATCTTGGAGAATCCATAAAATATTTCAAATATATAATAGTGGAAAGAAGAGCTTATTCTGACTCTAATTCCCCTCCCCCAAACCTGCTCAGGCACTATTTAATTTGTGTGCTATTCATGATTATCTCTAGAGTAACATCAAAACATGTCCTTGGGTAGCACCAGTATTGATATGAGTGCTGGGAATGTAGTAAGACCCCATTGATCCCAGGAGATAAAATGTTTTCTCATTTGATTCCAAGAGATTATTTTTTAATGGCTGGTTCTACAACCAAAATCCTGAAATTCCCCTCTAATTTCACAGCCTCTGTATTATGGTTAGAGCAAATACTAGCCTTTGTGATCCTAGAGTAGGCATTTGTCCAGCCCAGAGCAATCCAGGTGACAGTTTGACAATCATTAGGTATTGGGACACAAGCATTATTCAGAAGCACATAGTTGGATCCAGGATTTAGGGAAGGGTAAAGATACAACTTATGTGAATTTGTAGATAATTAAGAAATGGACACTGAGTGGAATGTATTTTCAAAAGAAACTCTACCAGAGACTACATAAAACAAGCAAACAAACAAACAAATCCATTTTCCATTTGGGGAACAGAGCAAAAAGGCAGGAAGTTTTGGGGGTAATTGCACATTTGCTATTATCTTAATTTTCAGATTTTGAGAAACTGAATTCTTAAAGGGATGAACATGATGCAATTGATTCTATAAAACTTGTGGACTACTTTGGGGAATTCCATAAGAATTTGTTTGTTTATTTGCCAAATATTTACGAATAAAAATACGTCACAAGCAGAATACCACTTAATAGTTTTTAAATAATAGGATCAGTAGCATTTAACAATTTTCAAGAAGATGGCTAAGTAATCTAGAGAAGCTCTGTGCCACCATGAGAATCCTCTCTGACCAAGATTAAAATATTTCCACAAAACGAATATAGGAGTGAAAGAACCAACAAGGAGACAGAGTGAAACAACCAACAAGGAGACAGAGTGAAACAACTTTTAAGAAAAGAAAAACCCAAAAGGCAGGCAAAGAACATCTGGGGTACTGGGGTGAGAGAAGATTAGAGCCAGCAAGAAGCTGTAGCAATGAAGGAAGAGCAAGCCAAGAGCAGGACACACACTCCTGCCTCAAGTTGAATGTCTGAGGTTTGGGAATTTACAACATCCAGAGCATGCAATCCTACCTGGGCAAATAGTGGTATAAGTGAACTCACACTCCTTGAAATTTCAAACCTGTGGAGAAGTCTGGAGCCCCTGCCCAGGGAATCCTACTATGGGCTTGGGATAATGATTTTATTTCACACTTTGGGGTGGCTGATAGTACTAAATACTAGGTACTGATCTTTTTGCCTGAAACTCAGGGCAGAGCTCCAAGACAGGACAGTCAAGGGTGTACCTGATTGGATCAAGTATATAGTGAGACCAAAATCCTGTGCCTAAACCTGGGGCTAGAAACTGAACAGCCCCTGATCTGATCAAGAAAATCAGAGTAAGATCAAAAGCTTTCACCTAAGCCTGAAGCAAGTCTTTAAACTATCAACATATCAAGGATCAATTGAATCATCGGGGAGAGGGGACTCACAGAGCTCTCAGCACTCACACCATCACATCATTCCCCCACCCCCCCCCAATCCTACCTAAAATTAGCTAGGAAAAATGAGCAAACAACAACAACAAAAAAGCACCTAACTCTAAAGAATTTTTTATGGAGACAAAGAACATGGTTCAGAAACAGAAGGGGACAGTGAAAGCAAAGGAACAAAGGTAAAGTCCAAAAGAAAAATATGAATTGGACACAGATTTTGGAAGAACTCAAAAAGGACTTCAAAAACCAATTAAGAGAGGCAAAGGAAAATTGGAAATAGAAATGAAAGTGATGCAAGAAGAAATGGGCCAATTGAAAAAGGAGAACCAAAAATTGATGAAGGAAAATCATGTCTTAAAAATCAGAATTGACCTTCTAGAAACTAACAATTCATGAGAAATTAAGAAACAATAAAGAAATTAAATGAAAAAATAACAGAGGAAAACATGAAATATCTTACTGAAAAAATAACTGATCTAGAAAATATATCTAAAAGAGACAATTTGAGAATTATTGGACTACATGAAAGCCATTATTAAAAAAAAAAAAAACTTTGGACATCATATTACAAGAAATTGTCAAATATAACTTCCCAGAGATCTTGAACAAGAAAATAAAATTGAAATCGAAAGAATTCACAGATCACCTCCAGAAAGAAATACTCAAATGATAACTTCTAGGAATATAATAGCTAAATTCAAGAGCCACCAAGACAAGGAAAAAATACTTTAAGCAACCAGAAAGAAACCAAATACTATGGAGCTACAAACAGGTCCTGGCAGTTTCTACATTAAAGGATTGAAATTCATGGAATATGATATTCAGGAAAGCAAAAGATTTGGTTTTACAACCCAGACTCACCTATCCAGCAAAATTGAGTATATTCTTTCAGGTGAGGAAAATGGAAATTCAGTAAAGTAGAAGATATCCAAGAATTCCTGAGAAATAAGCCAGACCTAAACAAAAGATTTGAAGTCCAAACATGAGAGACAAGAGAAGCCCATGAAGGTAAATAAGGAAGAGAAAATTAAAGGGACTCACTAAGGTCAAAATGTTTATATGTCTAGATGGGAAAAGGATTTCTATAATTCTCAAAAGTGACTCAGTAGTAGAGAAGATAGAAGGAATTTATTCAGAAAGAGGGTAGAGAAGTAAGCTGACTATGATGATATGATGTATATGTAAATTTGATGATATGGATTGTTATTTATGTATGATATATATATATATATGCATGTGAATGATATGTAAAATAAACAATCAAGAACTGAGAGGGTTGCAGTGAGAGAAAAGGAAAGGGAGAAATAGAATGGGGTGCATTATATAATATAAAGAGGTATGAAAAATCATTATAGAGAGGGGAAGATAAGGGTGATGACAGGCAATGTTTAAACTTTACTCTCATCATAACTGGCTCAGAAAGAGTAAAACAAATATACCCAGTAGGGTATAGAAATGTATTTTACCCTATTGAGTGGGGTATAGAATTCTATCTTACCCCACAGAGAAATAGAAAGAGAATAAGACAAGGGAAGAAGGAGATAATTGGAGGGAGAGATAAGTGGGGGGTGACAAAAAGCAAAATACTGGTGAAGAGGAAGGAAAAAAAGGGCAGAGAACAGGATTTAAAGGGGATAATATGATGGAGGACAATACACAGTAATCATAATGCTGAATGTGAATGTGATTGACTCACACATAAAATAGAAGTGAATAGCAGAATTGATTAAAAACCAGAATCCTACTATATGTTGTTTACAAGAAACACATCTGAGGCAGAATGATATACACAGAATCAAGGTAAAAGGCTGGAGCAGAATTTATTATGCATCATTTAAAGTAAAAACAACAACAACAACAAACAAAAACAAAAACAAAAACAAAAAAACAGGAGTAGCAATCATGATACCAGACAAGGCTAAAATAGAAATTGATCTGATTAAAAGAGATAAGGAAGGAAATTATATTTTGTTCAAAGATACTATAAGCAATGAAGTAATAGCATTACTAAACATTTATATACCATGTAAGAGTTAAAAATAGTGAGAGCCATAAATTGTGGCTGTTAAAAAAGTTAAAATGGTTGATGTTGTAAACTGTAGTGAGTTAAAATGTTGGAAGATAGATATAAGAGTGGGTGAGTAAATTTGACTGCAGAAAATATGTTTCACTACAGTGTTTTGGTTTTTAAATCAAATATAAGGTGGTCGCAAGGGAATATATTCCCAATTATGAATATACCCAAGTCAACTGAGTTTTATAGAGAATTTAATTAATAATACAATGAGGAGTTAAAGAAAAGGAGGAGAGAAAAAAAGTATAAGTATGAAGGGCCTTAAGCCAACATGGCCTAGACCTGAGTCTTAAGAGAGAGAGAATCAGTCAGTCTTTTATCACTCACCATAAGATTTGTCCAAGTAAGGGATTCAGAGGGACAGAGTCTCCCCAGAGGGAGTTCCAGCCAGAGTCAGCCTCCCTTGAGAGACCTCCTTAGAGAATTCCTCCAAGAGTTCCTCTCAAGCGATCTCCAAAAGAATCTCCTTCCAAAAGCCTCCAAAAGCTTCTCTCCAAAAGCCTTCTCAAGTGATCCTCATAAGAGATTTCTCCAAAAGGATTGTTCTTCAAGAGATTCTGCTTTTTCTTATATAGGGGGTTTTCTCCTATGTCACCTCTCCTAAGTCCTTACATCTACCAATCACTGTAGATGTTTTCCAAAGGACAACCCATTCTAAAAACACTGCTGGGTCGACTAATCCCTTTAGGAGAAAACCTCGGAGTAAGTCTGAACCAGAGAAAACACAGCTGAGTCAACTAATCCCCTCAAGAGAAAAACCTCTAAATAAGTTTTCACTTCTTTGTTCCTGGCAAGTTTACAAGTTGCCCGACCTTTATAGGTACCTAGCATCCCATTGTATCAATTCTAAAAACAGGTATGGCTCAAAGAACTCCTTGCCTCGTTATAAGTATGGGTCTAAGTACTTTCATTGTTTAGCAAGGAGTTTTCTCCCCTAAAGCAATCTTAAGTACGGGTGGAGTAGAGGTCCTCCCATTTCTGATCCTGGCAAGTTCTCACAGTCAAAATGGGGAATGTTCCCAGTAGGGAATTGTTCCAATTGAGAATTCCCCGATGGGGAAATTTTTAACATTCACAAGTCTGAGAATATTTAAAGATTTACAACCAAATGGCATAGCATCTAGATTTCTAAAGGAAAAATTAAAGGAGCTCAGGGAGGAAATAGATAGAAAGACCATACTAGTGGGATATCTCAACCTTCCCCTTTCAGAACTAGATAAATCAAACCAAAAAATAAAAAAGAAAGAAGGGAAGTAAATGAAATGCTAGAAAATTTAGAGTTAATAGACATCTGGAGAAAACTGAATGTAGATGAAAAGTAATATACCTTCTTCTTAGCAGTACATGGTACATATACAAAGACAGGCCATGTACTAGGGCATAGAAATACTGTAAACGAATGGGGAAAGAGAAATAATAAATGCAACTTTTTCAGATCATAATGTGATAAAAATTATAACTAACAAGGGTCCATGGAAAGGCAAATTTAAAATTAATTGACAATTAATCTAATTCTCCAAAACTAGTAGGTCAAAAGAGAAATAAAAAAACAATTACAGACTTCATTATATAGAATGACAGGAGACAACATATCAAAACCTATGAGATATAGTGAAAGCAGTAATCAGGGGAAAATTCCTGTCTCTCAGTGCCTATAGCAGCAAAATTGAGGAGACCAATGAATTTCACTTACAACTTAAAAAATTAGAAAAAGAACAAATTAAAATCCTCAGATAAAAACTAAATTGAAAATCCTAAAAATTAAAGGAGAAATTAATAAAATTGAAAGTAAAAGAACTATTGAATGAATAAATAAGACTAGGAGCTGCTACTTTGAAAAAAACAACTAAATAGATAAAGTACTATTTAGTCCAATTAAAAAAAGAAATGAGAGAATCAAGTTAATCGTATAAAAGATGAAAAGGGTAATCTCACCTCTAATGAAGTGGAAATTAAGGTAATTATTAAGAACTATTTTGTCCAATTATATAACAAGAAATATGACAATCTAGGTGAAATGGGTGAATATTTACAAAAATATAAATTGCCTAGATTAATAAAAGAGAAAATAAGCTACTTAAATTATTCCAACTCAGAAAAAAGAAATTGGAAAAGCCATCAAGGAAGTTCCTAAAAAAAAATGATCACCAGGGCCATGTGCCTTCACAAGTAAATTCTATCAAACATTTAAAGAACAACTAATCCCAATACAATACAAATTATTTGACAAAATGAGCAAAGAAGGAGTCTTACGAAATTCTTTTTATGACACAAATATGGTACTGATTCCAAAGCCAGGCAGACCAGAAATAGAGAAAGAAAACTATAGACGAATCTTCTTAAAGAATATGGATACAAAAAACTTAAATACTAGCAAAAATACTACAGCAAGTTATCACAAGGATTATTCACTATTACCTGGTGGGATTTATACCAGGAATGCGAAGATGGTTTAATATTAGGAAAACTATCCACATAATTGACCATATCAACAAACAAACTAATAAAAATCATATGATTATCTCAATAGATGCAGAAAAGGTCTTTGATAAAATACAACACCCATTCCTATTGACAACACTAGAAAGTAAAGGGATAGAAAGCCCATTCCTCAAAATAATAAACAGTATATATTTAAAACCATTAGTGAGTACCATCTGCACTGGGAAGGAGTTATAAGCCTTCCCAATAAGAATTGAAGGGAAACAAGGATGCCCATTATCACCTGTATTATTTCATATGATTCTAGAAATGCTAGCAATTGAAATTAGAGAAGAAAAAGAAATCGAAGGGATTAAAGTAGGCAACAAGGAAACTAAACTATCACTCTTTGCAGATGATTTGATGGTTATACTTAAAGAATCCCAGAAAATCAAGTATAAGACTAGTGGAAATAATTAGCAACTTTAGCAGAGTTGCAGAGTATAATATAAATCCACATGAAATATCAACATTTCTGTATATTTCCAACAAACTTAAGCAGCAGGATTTAGAAATAGAAAAGTCACTCTAGACAATATAAAATATCTAGGAATCTATCTACCAAGACAAACACAGGAATTATATAAACACAACTACAAAACATTTTTCACACAATTAAAACTAGATCTAAATAATTGTAGGAACATCAATTGCTTCTGGGTAGGATGAGTTAACATAATAAAAATTACAATCTTACCCAAATTAATCTACTTATTCAGTACCATACCTATCAAACTACCAAAAATCTTTTTCATCGAGTTAGAATAAATTATAGCAAAGTTCATCTGGAAGAACAAAAGATCAAGAATATCAAGGGAAATAATAAAAAAAATGTGAATGATGGAGTCTTAGCAGTACCAGATCTTAAACTGTATTATAAAGCAGTCGTCATCAAACCAATATGGTACTGGATAAGAGACAGAAGCATGGATCAATGGAATAGAGAAGGGGTAAATGACCTCAGTAAACTAATGTTTGATAAGCCCAAAGATCCCAGCTTTTGGGACAAGAACTCACTATTTGACAAAATCTGCTGGGAAAATTGGAAAACAGTAAGGGAAAAATTGGGTTTATATCAACATCTTTCACAAAATAAATTCAAAATGGATAAAGGATTAAACTATAAAGAGTGAAATCATAAATAAATTAGGTGAACACAGAATAATATACCTGTCAGATCTGTGAAAAAGGAAGGAATTTAAGACCAAGCAAGAGATAGAGAACATTACAAAATGTAAAATGAATGACTTAGTTTCTATCAAATTAAAGTTTTTGTACAAACCAAACCAATGCAACCAAAATCAGAAGGAAAGCCAAAATCTGGGGGAAAAAAATTTATAACAAAACTTTCTGACAAAGATTTTGTTTCCCAAATATATAAGTAATTAAATCAAATCTACAAAATAATCAAGCCATTCCCTAGTCAACAGATAGCCAAGAGACATGAATAGGCAGTTTTCACATGGAGAAATAAAAATGATCAATAATCACATGAAAATTGTTCTAAATCCCTCTTGATTATAGAAATGCAAATCAAAACAACTCTGAGGTACCAGCTCATAAGCTAGCAGTCTGTCCAACATGACAGCAAAGAAAAGTGATAAATTTTAGAGGGCATATGGCAAAATTTGGGCACTAATATACTGCTGGTGGAGTTGTGAACTGGTTCAACCATTCTAGAGGACAATTTGGAACTATGCCCAAAGGGCTTTTAAAAAATTCTTGCCCTTTGATCCAGCCATACCACTGCTGGATTTGTAACCCAGAGATAATAAGGAAAAAATACTTGTTCAAAAATATTTGTAGCCACCCTCTTTGTGATGGCAAAAAAAAAATGGAAAATGAGAGGTGTCCATCGATTAGGGGATGACTGAATAAATTGTGGTATTTGATGGTGATGGAATAATATTGTGCTGAAAGAAATTATGAACTGGAGAAATTCCATGTGAACTGGAAAGACCTCCAGGAATTGATGCAAAGAGAAAGGAGTAGAACTACGAGAACATTATAAACAGAAACGAATACACTGTGGCACAATGGAATGTAATAGACTTTTCTACCTGCAGCAATGCAATGATCCAGGAAAATCCAGAGGAATTTATGAGAAAGAACACTATCCACATCCAGAGAATGAACTGTGGGAACAGAAATGCAGAAGAAAAACATATGATTGATCACATAGTTCAATGAGGATATGATTAAGATTTTGATGTTAACATATTAAAATAGGCTTAGAACATTGATACATGTTTAAAGCAGTGGAATTCCTTGTCAGTTCTGGGAGAGGGGAAGGAAGATGGAAGGGAAAGAACATGAATCATGTAACCATGGAAAAATAGTCTAAATTAAACAAAACAATTTTCAACTAATAGGACATTGTCAATTTTCAAAATATTTTCATATCCATTATATCATTTGGTGTCTCCATCTGATCCTGTGAGATTAACAGGGAAGTTATTCTTATCTGTATTTCACAGTAAATCAAACCTATGCATTCAGTGATTCAATGACTTGTTTGAAGTCATAGGGCTAGTGAGCATCAAGGAGGCACACACAGGTCTTCTGACTCTTTCCCTGTGCTACACTACTTTTCATACACTGTGCAAAACACTATAGTAGGAATTTGAATGAGTATTTAAAAAATGTGAGTCCCCAGCCATGTATAATCTTACAAAGTCTTATGGCTTTGATGCATGTAGTTGTAATATAGAACAATATTTGTTAGGCACCATAAAATGGACAGGAAGAATAGTAAACCAATTAGGTATCTATTAAGTACCTGGTAGACTCTATTCTGATTCCTGTGAATACAAAGATAGGAATTAAACACTATAAGGAATATTTCAAGGAGCTTACATTCAACTGGAGAAGCCCAAAGGTACACACACACACACACACACACACACACATATGTTTATATGTATATGCAAAATGGGAAATTGGGTAGGGGGAGGAGAAGACACACTAGCAGCTAGAGGGATCAGGGAAGACCATCCAAGCTTTGAGAGAAAATTAGGGATACTAAGATGAGGAATGGAGGGAGAAGTATATTCTAAGCATAGGGAAAGGGAGACTGTTACGTGCAGAGGCAGATAAAGAAAAGATATATTGTCTAGTTTAAGAATCAGCAAAATGGCCTGGGCTATAGAGGGTAATATTGGATTGTGAGCTATTTGAACTTGGGGACGGTGTCTTGATCTTTTTTGTATCACCAGAATTTAGCACAGTTCCTGGTAAAATGTATATGGTTACTGGGTGGCACAATAAATAGAGTGCTAAGCCTAAAGTCAGGAAGACTCATCTTCCTGAGTTCAAATCCAGCTTCAAGACACTTACTAGTTGTGTAACTCTGGGCAGGTCATCTAACCCTGTTTGCTTCAATTTTTCATCTGTAAAATAAACTGGAGAATGAAATGGCAAGCACTTTAGAACGACTGCCAAGAAAACCCCAAATGAGGTTATGAAGAGTCACACATGACTGAAATGAACAAATAAGAATAAAAAATGTTTTTGACTAACTTAATATAGAACCTTATTATTGACATTAAATGCTAGACAGAGAAATTTATATTTGATCCTGGAGGTGACTAGAAACTGTTAGGGTTTATTAAGTAGGAATTGCCATTTTCAGACCTGTACGTTAGAAGAATCAATTTTTCAGCTCTTTGAATGATAGAGTAAAGATGGAAGAGACTTAATTCAGGAAGACCTAACCTCTTATTAGATATCTCTTGCAATTGTCCAGGGATGATGTGATGAGGGCCTAAAACAAGTGGAGAGAAAGGGGTAAATGTGGACAATATTGTGGATGTAGAACCAAAAAGATTTGGAAACTCACTGGATATGTCCTAAAGAGAAATTTACTGAGACCATTAAATATGCTTTTCAGCTTAATCCCTGGATTATATTTCCATCTCCACCTTTAGGGAACAGGTATCTGCTGCTGAGGGTTTATGTCCTACTAAGCATCTGATGTTGATATATTGTGGAGTGATAGTATCATCTCAGGACAAAATAAAAGATGAAAGATCACTGACTCCTATAACTTATGATCCAAGTAACAGATTACAAAGTTTTTAGATTCATTGAATTAAATGGACAAATAGAAAGGTTTTGTGTACTTCAAATCTGAAGATGCAGTCAACAGGGAAAGGTTTTACAAAGATAATCATTAGCTTAAAATAATTTTTGACCAAGATCTTCACTATGAAAAATAAGCTTGGGGAATTCATTTAATCATGATGTGCAGAAAAAGCATTAGTCACTCAATTATTAACTCATTTTATGGAACCTGCCTGAATTTGGAGTGTAAATTTAGTGGGAGGAGTAGAGACATTTCCCTCTATTGGAGATCATCTCATTCAACCTCTGACTCAAACCTTTGGATTTAATAATAGATTTTTGTGACTTTCTGTGGATGAAAATTTTAATCTCCCAATGACCTGCTTTATGATGAACCTCTCAAAATGTAGTTAGGCTGATCCTATTACAACAGGATGAACAGGATGAAACCAATCCATGTCTAGCTCTGTACCTGAACTTTTACTGGTATGAGGAAGACCTGCCAGAATCTGTGTTCCATTGTCAGAGCACTTGAGTCACTATAGTCAATTACACTTCATGATGAAATATTAGAGTAAAATTTAGTAGAAGTTGCCCTTAATAAATGAACACAGACATTCCGAGATTCATTTGTACATTTGGGCACTGACTCGAAGAAGCAACTGAAATACAGACATCCAGACTTCTTTTTAGACTGTTACCTTTGGTGAGTGAAAAGCTGACTTAGTGACCCCACCTTTCTGGAGGTGAGAAACCTCCAGGAAAGGCCCAACTTCTTGAGATTCTCTTCCCCTGGCTGGGACTTAGAATTTCTAACTGGTAAAAGAAGAAACCAGAGTTTGTGTTCTCGTTCTCTCTCTCTCTCTCTCTCTCTCTCTCTCTCTCTCTCTCTCTCTCTCTCTCTCTCTCTCTCTCTCTCTCTCTCTCTCTCTCTCTCTCTCTCTCTCTCTCTCTCTCTCTCTCTCTCTCTCTCTCTCTCCCTCCCTCTCCCTCTCCCTCTCCCTCTCCCTCTCCCTCTCCTTAATATCTTGATTCTATTGTAAATATTGTAAATAAACTACCATAAATTCCATTTACTTAGTAATTTATTTTGGGATTTAGAAATTAAGTCCCTGGTGACCACCTAATTAATAATATATTTTCAGAGTCCAATCACAATTTAAATTTAACAGCAGCTAGGTAGTACAGTGTGAATAAAGTGCTGGACCTGGAGTCAAGAAGACTCATCTTCATGAGTTTCAATCTGACTTCAGGTACTTACAAACTGTGTAGCCACTTAATCTCTTTTGCCTCAGTTTCTCCATCAGTAAAATGAGCTGGAGAAGCAGATGTCAAACCACTCCACTATCTCTTCAAGAAAATCCTTAATGTGGTCACAAAGAGCCAGACAACTGCAAAATGACTAAACAACTTTGAGATGTGCCTTCTGATTTGCTTATAATCTCAGTCATTATAAAAAAAATAGTTTTAAGTAAAAATTTGCACTTCAGTACTTCCAGTGATTTTAAGCATTTTGTTCTGTAACTATTTCTTTTCAGGGGTTACTACATAGTAATTGTGCCTTTGAAGAAGTCACGTGGAAAATTTATCAAGCCATGGGAAAGTCCAGATGAAATGGAATTAGATGAGGTAAATGCTTCTTTTGTTTATTTCACTACACTAGCTGTTTAACTAATTATATAATCAGCTGCTCCCACTGTAATGGTCTCTAGCTATTTACTACCTTTACATGCCTTTCTGTTAGTTGTTATAGCATATGCTGACATTCCTTAAAGGGCTTGAACAAAGGTACCTTTGCTTAAATTAGATGAGGTTTTGTTGCAATAAAGTGTACAAATGGTCTAATTATTGTTAGCTTTAATATTTTCCCCTTTGCCCACTATAAACCAGAGGTATGAGAGGTGAAGTGAGTTGTTTTAAAGGTTTAATCATCATTCATATGAATTCCAATAGCCATCTACTTCATTAATGAGGTGTTGGTCCACGCTCTAACAAATGCTAAATTGCAATCTGCAACATAGTTTAACATTTGACTCTTGTGGCTTTTATGTGTGATGCATGTAATTCTATAGTTAAGGAAATTATTTTTCAATTGCCTTTATCTTTAAATCTAGAAATTCAAAATACATTTGGAGGGGAGAAATTTATAACCTTATATCTAGTCTCTGTATCTTTTGCATAAAACAGTGCCTTACCCATAGTAGATATTTAATAAATCTTCATTATTCATCCAATAAATGAATTGACTAGAATCATGAGTTATAAATATAACATAGCAATTAGAGTAAATAAAATACATTGATTAATTATGGTCTTGATTTCCAGAAACTTTCTTGGAAGTAATTGCATGGATATATTTCATTTTATGTAATTAGCTGCTAAAAAAACAAAACCTGTGTGCAAATAACCTTTTTTGTAAATTGGATTTATAGGATTCTGACCTTCACGGGCTTTTATAGATCATCTCATCTAATGCCTTTATTTTATAAATGAAAAAAAAAATTAAGGTACAGGGAAGGAAGCAAAATGATTTGTCCCAAAGTACCCATATAGTAGCTAAGTTAGTTTGTAAATGCAACAATGCATATTACTCTTTAAATAGATACTGTTATGAATCCTTTTGCAAAGAAATCCTTTTAAGTCATTTCCCTCCCCTCCCTTACTTTAAATAGTGGATTTAGATAAGCTAAATACTCATTGTAAATTGTTATTTCTATCTATGCTTAGGTTTGGTTTGGTCATTTTATTCCTTTGTAATTCTAATTAAGAATAAGGTGTTTCAATAACACATTTTCAGAGAAGTAGTGTTTAACACGGGCAATGTAGTAGAGTGAAACACATATTGAATTTGGATTCAGAAAACAACAGAATCTGAGTCTGAATCCTGGCCCTGCCACTTGTTCACTCTGTGAGAATAGGGAAGCCACTTTATTTCTTGTGGCCTTAGTTTCCTAATGTATGAATTTGGATGTTTGGATCAAGTAATCTACTTGGTTGATTTTATCCCTGCAATCTGTAGTCTTCAGAAATCACCTGCAGGCTCTGACAAGGCAGTGCTACAGTAGTCTTGATTTCCTTCATTGCCTAGCTTGCTCTATTTGATCTCAGCTTTATCCAATTAGCATTTATTAAGTACCTACTATGTGACAGGCACTGTGCTAAGTGCTGATGATACAGTAAATTTAAGAAAGACTCTGCCCTCAAGGAGCATACACTCTAAGGGCAGGAAAGGAGATAACTTACAAAGGGCTTTGGGAAAGCAGGGAAAGGGGGAAAACTAGGGGTATTCTGTTGGGGTTAAACTAGGCAGAGGAAGACACACAAAGGGGAGGGAATCAGAATGCCCAGTTTTTGAGTTTATCCAACCTCTACTCATCTAAGTGAGAGGAGCAGAGACTAAAGAAGGTGATATCTCAAGGTGTAAGGCTTGAGTTAGCAGCATGGTGATGAAATTAAGGGTGATGAGCTTAACCTAGCAGGGCTATCTTGCTTTTTATAGTTGAAACCAGGCAAAGCAGAGGATGCAGAATCAAGTCAGCTTTAGGAAAAGAATGGGGAAGACTTAAAAGTCATCCCTGGGTTGTCATGAGATTAGTATCTAAGAGTTTTGTAAAAAACATCCTAGGCATCATTTCCCTAATATTGTCAAATAATTTAGATACTTTTAAAATTGCTTTTCCCCCTCCTGTTTAGAAGACAAAGAGAAGAAAATCATCATTTGTGATACTGGAAGAAGAATAATTCTTTATCAGAAGATTCAGAAGGATTAGTTGGTTTCTCCCAAGTGATACAAAGCAAAAAATGATTTTTCTTGCAGCTGACTAATCAAAGACTGCAATATTCTCATTATTTGAATCAGCTCTCAAATAATTTTCAACCATATCTCAATTCCATTTTGATTAAGATTAGATTTTTAAATGGTATGATCTCATCTCTTCTTAGCTTTACTTAAAAAATAAATGGGCAAAAATGTATTTTGTGACACTGAGATATATAGTCCAACATTGCATCAAATGCATTTAAGCACTAAAATCTATTTTTTAAAGTCATTTGGTAGTGAGTAATGAAAGCTGACTTACTATTATAACCTAATTTTAACCTCCAGAATCCCCATCATAATGCAGCAGGGCTAATAGATTAAAGTATTGGGCTCTATGACATTGAACTTCCTTGCAATTAAATTCTATGGGTCTGTGCTGCCGATTCCCATAACAAAGGGTCATTTTAATCATCCTGCAAGTTGTGGTGCATTAATCTGTATAATAGTTTGATAAAGAACATTTATTAATTCAGAAATATTTGGGTCAGGATGGGTTGTTTCCCACTTTTTTACTGATATAATTGAGACCACATTGTAGAATTAATGGTGGAAGAAATAAGATATGCATTGACTGGAAAATGAAAATTATTTCTGATAAAGAACCCAAGCCTTGATATATCTTTTGGAAGTACCAACAATACATCAAGTTACTATTGTAAAGGGGAATGAATGAGTAGTAAGTGATGTTCTCACTTTCTGCTTATTCATCTAATTTCAGATCCCTCAAGAATCTCTTTTTTTCTTACTGTGGATAATATAAAAGCTTTATCGTAATTTCACCATGCCACTTGGCACTGCCAAATATGACAAAGCAGTGCTACTCAAATGAAAGTCTAAAATGTGTTTGACCAAGTAATTTTTTTAAAAGCCTGTAATTCAATTTGTTGGAAACCCCTCAAATGAGAGAATGGTGGCCTAAGGGAATTTCCACAGCTATGACTCATATTTATGGCTATAAAACTTGAAGGATGATTCTGAGGGAGAATTACTCTCAGCATTATCTTCTAGTTTGTCCCATCCTGTGTAGGGGGCCTCCCAAAGTGATAAATTCCATGAGTATTATTGCTGTTATCAAGGCCAGTTCAAGCACATCCATTATTACCCCTATAAAAATGAGAGTATTAGTTATATGTGTTGATAGTCGCTCACACTTATATAGTATTTTAAGATTTAAAAATATTTTCATTTCCACATTTCATATGATAGGGAATATAAAGATCCTCATCCCTATTTTACAAGTAAGGAACCTGAAGCCCAGAGAAATTAGGTACCTCAGATCCTGCTCATAGATTCAGAGCTAAACGATAAGATAGAGATAATCTAGTGCAGCCCCCTCATTTATAAATGAGAACAATAGGACCCAGAAGAATAAAATGAATTGCCAAAAAAAAAAACCCAAAAATTCCAACAATTCTCAGTTAGCAAATATATGACCCAGGATTCAAACCCATATCCTGACATCAAAGTTAATATTATTCCACTGGACCACACTAGCTCCTCTAATCTTTGAAAGTGATGTGAAGGAAGTCAGAATTTGATCCTCGGACAGAGTACAATTCAACAATATCATGTAATCTTTATGTTTAATTATAGAATATTGATTTATAATTGGATGATTGGGGCAGTTTGTGATTATAGCAACAGTGTAGTTGCCATCCGATCACATCTTCATAAATTAATGTGTAATAGAGGCAGAATTCCAACTGATAAATGCAAACTAAAGGGATTCCATTTGTAGCCGGAATGATTATACTTGAGGTACAAGCACATAATATTCTGGAAACCAGGACAATTCAAACATCTCAAATATGTAGGAATTTAGGTAGTGATTACTGGAAATGATAGGAATATAGATGAGTTATGATAGCATACTACTTCCAAAATATGAATACAATCAAGGATACATTCAAGGTTTGATCAGTGAGGTGGAAGTGGTATGCTGATATATATTCACACAAACTGCTGTTATTTATACTTGATTAACTGTCTTTTAGAGAGATACAAATCTGATCAATATTATGTTTGCTTTTATCACACTTAGTGACTGCTAACATTTACATTACATCTATGCTGACCTTTTTCCTGATTCCCCAAATGTAACATTTCCTCCAGTTTTTTTAGATAAGATGGGAAAAAAAGTCCTTTAAAATGTGTCCATATGAACATCTACTTTTAAAAAAATAAAAATAGCCCTAAATATTATTGTATATGTAGGCCAAATACATGAAATATCAGATATTCTGAGTATCAATTTTTGGTCAGTAGAATTTATGGCATTCTGCTTGTGAGCATAGCTCTTAATTTGGTGATTACTTGAAGAATTTAATAAAATTCCACAATGTGTTTTTTGACAAAATCATTCCAATTTGATAATTTGTTATATTTGATAATATTGATTTACTGGTTTAATTTTTTCAGTTTAGTTAGTATCTGATTTTTTTCATATGTAATCAAAGAATTTTAGGTATGCATTAGAAGATCTGAAGAATCTTAAGACATTTAGCCAACCTCTTTGATAGATGAGGAAACTGAGGTCTGTGTGTGGTGAGGAATTGATGATGGGACATGACTTGCCAAAAGTCATTAGACTAGTTTGTTGCAAAATAAAGTCTTAAGTTCAGACCTCCTGGCTCCTAATTTCACAATCTTGTGAATTGTTATTCAATTCATGAAATTATTAAACAGGCAAGCTTGACTGATTCTTTGTGTACTTTCTGGGGAAGACCATGATGACAGCAGGAAGTAAGACTGTACTCATATTTAAAAGGCACAGAAATATAGAGACAAACAGCAAAGAGTACTAAGGTAGATCAGGTTGAGAAGGTAGAGGAATGTAGACAGTATGGGAAAGAGAATAGGGGAAGAAAGAAACACAGAAAATCACTGGCATAACGAGGTATTAGAGTTGGGAGCATTTGGCAGCATGGACCCAGATGAAGATAGTAGATGCTTGCAGGGAGGAGGGGAGTAGGTTGAAGATTGATGTTTCATATTCATAGGATTTTTAAGTGGAAGAACAGACTAACTCTCATCTGTGTTACCTTGTAGTTAAGTTAATTAACATTTCCAAATCATCTCAAAGTTGTCAGTAAAATTTTAAAGTTAACATATCCTCGTCATCTCAAAATTATCAGTAACATATGGTGTTCTGCTAGTCTTACTATGGATATTTGGAACTTACCTGAAGTTTACATATTATAAGACTAAGAGACCCTGACATTAAAATCTAGAGGGCTTCTTGTTATTCAGTATATATTCCTGGGATGTGACATTTGGTTAATATATTATACAATTTGTGTATTATGCTCCTTTAATCTTTGTGTTAGTCTGCACATGACTTCTAGGTTCCCCTTTACAATCTTGGTTCCTGCTCTTTCTACTTTATACTATATGATGGTGGTAGTGTGCAGGGAGACCAGACAAGATACAATTTCAACACGTCTTCCTTTATTAATATAAGATCATAGATTTACATATGGAAAAGACATTAAAGGCTATTTAGTTCAACTCCCTTATAGATTAGGAAAAAGAGGCCAGGAGAGATTGAATCATTTGCCTAAGTTCACATAGGCAGTTATGTCATCAGCTATTTCAAGACATCTTTTAGACATATAGATAGAATGTAAAAGTATGTGAGTATCTATATATGTATACATACATATACACATACATATGTCTTTTGTCTATTAGATTAAACCCAATAACTCAGAAAATATTATATCAATAATAAAATCATATTAAGGGTGACCATTGTGTGGACACACTTCATTTCATTGTGATAGCACTGCCCTTGAAATTTTAGTTAAAAATCTTCCTATGTGTCTCTAAGAAAGTTAGAGTAAACATGACCATGTATTCCTTTAATTAAGTTAGCTACTTGGTAAATTTGGTAATAAGCCGGGAAAAAAAAAAAGATCCATACTCAATCACTAGGATCTTGAAGAAACTATAATTGGAATTTACCATTGTAAGCATATGTTAAAAGAAAAATATTTTATAAGAAATACCTCTAGTCAGTTTTATATTTACTTTTACCTCATTCCAGGAATTTCCCTCTCATATTTAGCTGTGAATGTGCCTTCTTCCATCTACCACATTAGCTTCACTTGTGTAGCAAAAGGCTGAGCCAGTTGTATAAGTGTTTATAGAATTATTCCTTCTTTAGAATGGTATTGGGTCATTTTATCTAAAAAAAGACAAAGAGTATGTGGAAGAATCTCAAGTTGTCAGTCAGTAAGGGAAGGCTGAGTACCTTTTCCTGATCAAGGATATTCATTATTAAACACTTGGGTTTTGTTATTATCCATTAAAAATGGAGTAGTGCTAGTAATATAGATACAATGTATATACACATTTTGAATATATAAATATGTAAGCATATCTTATATTTGTTTGTCAAGGTGAAGATGACTTTATGTTTATTTAGAATGCCCTTAGTGATTTGAACAGAAAAGCTGTCACCCTGTTTTATTAAAACAAGACATTCTTTAACTTCACTTGATGTACCCTTTTCTCCTTAGATTTTAAAATAAATATAACTAAAATTCTTTGCACTATTTCAATCTGGAATTATTTGTCTTAAAGTGTCACAAGAAAGAACATATGTGTGATCAAAGTCTGTCATCCTATGTCTATAAGTTTTAGACTGGTTCCTATTAAAATGCTATTTTAATAGCTTTTAATAGGTGAGGAAAGGACAGAAGTTGGACAGACTTTTCATCAAATCCTTTCTCTCATACTTTGCCACTGTCTCACTAAGTTCTTTGAATCTATTTATTTATCATGAAATGGGAATTCAAATACTTTTAGTACCTACCTTATAGGATAATGTTTAAATAAAATAATGTGTTTTTATTTTTATATTTTATATTATTTTATATATATATATAAAATAAATTAAATTAAATAAAATAATAAAATAACAACAGACAATATTTAGATTTCATTTACTATCTGCTAGGCACTGTGTTAAATACTTCATAGATAACTCATTTGATCTTTACAACATCCTTGTGAGATAGGTACTATTATTATCTTTATTTTAATTTTTTAATTAATTTTTTATTATTTACTTCACCACTACCACCAAAAAGCATAAACAAATGCATAGAAACACTTATGTGCAAAGCCACAAACTCCATGTTGCTTACCATTTGTTTAAAAATATTAAACATTCTCTGCTTTTGAGTTCCCTTTGGATTTGTTTCACTTGAATATTTTTTCTCTTGATTTTGCAGCTTTTTTAAAAATGTAATCACAATATGAATTATTTTTATTCTCTTTTCATCTCTTCATAAATTTCCCTTCTTTATGTTTTCAATTATTTGTCATTTCTAATAATATAATATAATCAATTACATTTAGATATCACAATCTAGTCAGCCATTTCTCTCATTCATTCCATTGGTGTTATTTCCAGGTATTTTGTCATAACTAAACTTCCCTGAATATTTTCATACATACACAGCTTTTTACCCACAATAATGCCCTTCTAACCTGACTCTAATAATAGGATCTTTAAGGCTATGAGCATGAATAACTTTATGACTCTTAATATATATTTCTATCTATTTTCTAAAAAAAAAAATCACTGCTGCTTTGGTGATATAATATTAGGCCTGTTTCTCCATGTTCCTATAAACATTTAATCTGATCACTTTAGCCCATTTGGTTCTAAGTTAACATTTATTCCTATGACCATATTTTGCTAGATTGGACCTAAATTGGTGATTAGAGATAATCTGTTGCCAGGACCACACTCTTTCCAAAGCAAGTTTTTCCAGCTTGGTCATACCCAGTGGAACTTTTGTTCTAGTGTCACAACCCTTGAGTGATGCAGGATTACTTCCATAATGTGATGAGTGTTGAAGTAAGACTTTTGCATAGTAATTATGTTCTCTAAGCCATTGTTGTACCACCAGAAACTATATTTAGATTATCTTCATGCTCAGGCATAGATCTACTACTAATCTCATGGAAGTATTTGGAGGTTCTCCAGATATCTATCTCATTTAACTTATCTAAGGTTCTGTTCATCTCCTTAACTTCTTTTTTATTTATTTTTTGGTACATTAGTACATTCTGAGAGGGGGAAATTAAGGTCTGCTGCTATATTACCCTCATTTTATAGATGAGGAAATTGAGGCAAACAGAAATTGAATGACTTGCCCAGGGTCACAGATAGTATCTGAGGCTAGATTTGACTCCAGGCCCAACACTCTGTCTACTGTACTGCATAGCTCCCTCATTTGAAATGTTTTACAAACCTTAAAGCCCTCTCCAAATATCAGTGAGGAGTAAGGAGTCTGTAATACATTATTATCTAATAGAAAATTGTAGAGAATCCAAGTATATTAATGCTGGGAAGGATCCTAGAAATCATATATTCTAATCTCTCATTTTTTGACAAATGAGGAAACTGAGGGTCAAAAGAAAATCAAGGCACTTGATCTAGACTTTATTGAGAATACTATCTTTATATTAAGAGTGCTGATTCTTTGTATTAATCTTTGAATCAGTGTTTATAATTATTGAGGTCTAAATATATAACATATTATTGAGTACTTGAAATAATTGAGCATAGAAAGCTACTCTAATGGATGTTCAGAACAACACATGATTCAAAAATAATTTTTGTTTATCTTAGAATAGAATGTATAACCTCTTTATCTAAGAAATGATAGTCACATGAAAATAAATTTTAATTCACCAATATACATTAGGTAGAAGGGGAAGTAGAGATACCAGGAATGTCAGGTCAGAGAGGAGCTTGTTTGGGATTTAAATATGAATAACCTTATATATGATTAATTAGAACTTGACCTTACTGCAAAAATATGAAATGTGAAATAGTTTCTGGGATAAATGCCTCATATCTAAAATATAAAGAGAACTTTGTCAAATTTATTAGAATCTGATACATTCCTAGTTTATAAATGGTCAAAATATATGAAGAAATAGTTTTTGGTTGAAGATGTCAAAGTTTTGTATAATCATATGGAGCTCTAAATCTTTATAAATTAGAGAAATATATGCTAATCAAAACAAATCTGAATTATTATCTTATGCCTATAAAATTGGCTAAAATGATAAAAGGGCAAAATGACAAATATTGGAGGGGATGTAAGAAAATGAGGATACTAATATCCTATTGATGGAACTATGAACTACTCCATCATTTTGGAGAACAATCTGGAATAATGCACAGTGTTATAAAACTGTATACCTTTTGACCCAGCAATACAATTATTAGGTTTATTTCTTCATA
This sequence comes from Monodelphis domestica, assembly GCF_027887165.1. NCBI lineage: Eukaryota > Metazoa > Chordata > Mammalia > Didelphimorphia > Didelphidae > Monodelphis > Monodelphis domestica. The sequence continues at coordinate 124,192,956 of NC_077233.1, forward strand.
TGATCAGGAAAAAAGGAAAACCTATATGTCATAAAATATTGATAACTGCTGTCTTTGTATTTGCAAAGAACTGGAAATTGAGGGAATGACCATCAATTGGGGAATGACTAAACAAGTTTTGTCTTATTATTGTTATGGAATACTAATCATAAGAAATGTCTAGCAGACTAATTAAAAACATGTAAAAATTATATGAAATTATGAAGAATGAAATTAGTAGAATCAAGAGAACATTATATACAGCAAACGAAATATTATTTGAAGAATGACTTTGAATTCCCACCTCCAAAGAAACAATTGATTAAAAAAGAAAAAGCAAGACATAGTTTTTTATAAACATATATCATTTTGTTAAATGATGCCTTCTCTAAGTTAGGGGAATGAGGGAGGGTGTTACCTGGGTATTTTAATATAACAAACAGACAGTTCAATTTCAATTTAAAAAGAAATATAATGCACCATTTATTTATATATTTATAAATGATGTATAAATTTCATATGTATAAATATGTATAAAAATATTCAATCGTATATTGGTGCTAGGGAAAATTTTGCTCACTCTTTAAAGAACCTTTTGTCACATATATAAGCAAAAGACTGATGCAAAGTAGGGTGATGAAGTCAAGCAATACTTATATTGATTAAGTAAAATACAGATGTAGGTATGATTGCTTAGTTACAAAATTATATGGTATTGGAAAGAAAAATAGGTTTAGAAACCATGTCCAAATCTTGGTCCCTGAACCTTTTTTTCTTTGTAAGTTTATGCAAGATGCTTCCCTGTTTGTGGGTCTCAGTTTCTTTATCCCTTTAAACAAAGATATTAGACTATATTTGAGCATCTCTAAATTTTTATAGCTATGAATTCTTAGTATCTTAATATAAGTTTTTATGTACTATAGACTATTCCTTTTAGAATTTTCTGAGTGTGGACAATGATAGCATTTGCTGAAAATTGACTTCATTGGTCTTGTTACTATTCTAAGCAGTGCGATAGTAACCTCTAGTACCTCATTTTAACAAAAAAAAAGGCAAGAAATGAAAAAAATGGGAGAATTGAGATTTAGTAATGTTGACATACTCAATGAAATGCAGACAAATCTAGCCTGGTTTTGGTATTAAATAGATTTTCCTATTAAACAATCAATAGTTACTTTTGTTATTTACCTGTCTCTTTCTTTTCCTCTCCTCCTCCACATCCTAAAGTTGCTTAAGGAGATATCTCGGAAACGCAGGAGCCTCCGTCACGAAAGAGAGGTTGAACTAAAGCCATATATTGCTGCTCATTTTGATGTTCTTCCTACTGAGTTCACCTTGGGGGATGAGAAACATTATGGTGGCTTCACTAACAAGCAGCTCCAGAGTGGTCAGGAGTATGTCTTCTTCGTCTTAGCTGTCATGGAGCATGCAGAGTCGGTAAGATTACTGTGCTTTAGATTTTATTCCAATAAAGATGAGTGCAGTTTAACATTAACAGAAATGCCTTCTGTATGCAGACTATTATAATAAGTGCTAGGAATATAAAGGCTAAAATGAAATACTTTCTGTTCTAAAGGAAATTTTAATCTAGTGGATATATAAATACACATATATACATGACACTATATACATATAAACATCACAAACATTACACATACGCATATGTGTACATGTGAGTATACAAAAATACATGCACATAAATATAGCTGTACATGTGTGTAATGTTTTATATAATATCCCTATGTAAAATATAGATGATATCGATATAAATAGATATAGATAGTAATTTGAGGAGAAAGAAAGTACCAGTAACCTAGGGGGTCAAGAAAGGCTTCAAGAAGAATGTGGTATCTAAGTTAATTCTTGAAAGAAGCCAAATGATTTCCATTGCAGGGCCTCATCATTCTGTAAATAAAGATTGCTTCATTTATTAAATTTGTATCCCAGTAAGGCAGCCTGTGTCAAGGCACAGAGGCAGGAAATAGTAGCCAAATTCAGGGGATAAATAGAATGTACGTGTACTTGAAGGGGAGTGAATATATTTTTTAAGTATGGTAAAGTGGGCTATTAAGAACTTTAAATGTCAAGAAAATAAATTTGTGGGTTTTTCCTAGAGACCATATATAAGTTTCTAAATATTTTTAGTCAGTTATATATTCTGACTAGTGGTCTGGGAAGCTTATTTTACCAGCTCTGTGGAGATGGAATTGAAGAAGAGAGACCCTGGAGACCCTGGAAGGAGAAAAATCAATTTAGAGGCTATTTTTAAGAACCCAGATAATCATCAATCCATCAAAAATTATATAATTAGGTCCTACTCTGTGCTAAGCCCTGGGAGTACAAATTCAGTAGATGAGACAGCCCTTATTTACAAAACAATACAACTCTTCTATAGAGTGGGGATCTTATGAATGAAAAAATGGGATAGAAATTTGACAGGACTGAGCAATTGATTGAATATAGAAGAGAAGGGAGAAAAAAAGTTAAGGTTTATTCTACACTTTACTGAGATGAACTAGAGGAATAGTAGGGATGTACTACTAGTGAAATTTAAGAATAGAAATCTTTATTTTTTTAATGTTGAATGTGTTTTAGTAAGCCTGTAGATTTGATAAACCTTTGCTTTACTTAGATAGCTTAGCATTGTTTGACTTTTTATTGTTTGATTTTTTAAGGGCCCATTTTGAGTAGTAATTTTAGTTATATTCTTAACAACAGGCACATCACTACATGGTAAGGAGAATTTGCCCCCAACCAACAAAAAATATTTTCATTTGTGTCTGTTAAGTTGATTTCCTATGCGCCATGTAGAAGGAAGCAACCAATAGGCATTTGATGATGTATTTTTAGAGTTTGGAGAGAGAGAAATTTCTAGATTCAGAGATTGCAAGGTCATCTTCAAATAAATGATGATTAAATCAACAGAATAAAGCCTGTTGAGATGATTTTATGTAGATTTGGAGAGGGAAGAAATTGGTGTGGCAGAGAGCCATGGAGAATGCTTCTGTACCTTTTGTCTCTTTGCTGTGAACAAAGTTATTAGAAGCTGTCAAACAAATAGGAGAGCCAGAGTAATGCCAGGAATTCAAGAAAGGAGAGAGCATCCAGTGGCCAACATTATTGAAAAACAAAAAACAAAAACAACAACTTCTTCAAGGTCAAAAGTGAAAAGAGACCTTCATATTTAGCAATTATGAGATTATTTAGACAATTAAAAAAAAGCAGTTTGAGTTGAGTTGTGAGGTTGGAATTCATATTTCAAGAGTTTGAAGACTGGATAGTAAGGAAGTGATGGCAATGAATTTAGATAGCTTATTCTAGGATATTAAGAGGACAAGTATAGATTCTCCATCCCTGATAGACGTCTCTAGGCTCTTCTGAATCATTTCCAATAAGCTTCTACTCTGAAAGTAATATACAATATCCATAATGTTTTACATTTTTTTAGACTGATGCTAGAAATCTTGTTATATACAAAGAGAGGCAAGCAGTATGCTATTGTAGGAAGTACACTGGATTTGGTGTTGAGGAGATGGTTTTAAGTCCCACTTCAATTGCTTAAAAGTTTTGTGACTGATGAAATTTTCTCTTCTTTGGTCTGTTTTTTTTTCACTTGTGAAATAAAGGGGTTAGACTAGATAACTGGTGTCAAACTCAAATAGAAATGTTAAACTCGAAAAGAAAACCACAAAATAACATTTGCTATGCATTATTACTTGTTTGTTTTTTAAGACTTTCCCAATTACATTTTAATCTGTTTTGGGCCTTGAGTTTGACACTTATGGACTTGAAAATGTCAGTGGCCCTTCTATCTTCAATGTATATGAACCCATAATATAACAAGATCTTTTTGATACTTCTCCTTATTAAGTATTACTGGATAGAACATCAATAAGAGTTAACTAGGTTAGAACAAATCTACTATTATACATATACATTTTTTTCCTTTCCAACAATTTTTTTAGGAATATAGCAGAAGTCAAAGGATCTTTTGATCTTCAGTTTTCTTATTGAATCAAAAATATTTATTAAATGCTTGCTTAGCCATACATATTGTTACCTGAAAGCATATTTATTTGAAAGAAAATATTCACTTCTTATAATCAATATGTTGAACCTTCAGAATTTTGAGAGAGAAATTTATAAAATTAATATGGCAGCTCAAGAGAATGTTGTTTCCCTTTACAGATATCCAAAAATGAGTTTGAGAGATATTTTTTTCATTTGGTTTTGGCTTTGGCTTTGGAAACATCATTGAGATAGTGATACTCATTCCCAGATTCTTTGGGAAGATCTGTCTAATGTGAGATAAGCAGAGTCAATTTCTTTAATTACAGTAATTTACTTGTGACTCTATCAGTAGAATCTAAGAAAGTTAGAAAATAATTCAGTAATAAGGAGAATTCTTGAAATAATCTAAATAATGAATTGTCTTCTCTTATGTAATTCATCTTGTTCTTATGTCCCTTCATGCTTGGGTTGCTTTAGCTGAACGTAATACTATTATTTTTTTTTTTAGTCAAGACAAAACAGAAATAGGATGGAAGAAAAAAAAATATGGTAGTTCACATTCATATTTAGCATCTCATATTCTGGGTTGTAAGTTTCTAATTGATTCCTCAGTCTGCCAGGCACCATAATTGGGTTTAGCCAGATAGTGCCACCACTTTCAGAAATAAGATGCTTATCAAAGAATTTTCTACATTACTCATTGGTGCTGAACTGTGAGGCTTCTTTTCAAGTGACTACAGAAATTCCCAAGTGGAAATTCAAAACCCAAAGGCAACCTTTCTGCATGATTTGCCTTTGTGCACAGAGTATCATTTGAAAAGAAAATGATTGGCTTCTTGGAATTTTTAATGTGCAGGTTAAACTTTCTATTTCAGTGTAAAGGTTGTTAGGTAAAATGCCAAGGTAATAGAAATTTGGGAATCTTTTTTTTTTTAGAAAAACGACCTCATATGAATATAAAGAAGCTTAAAAAAACATTGTTGAATACATTGGAGAAAGCACTCACAGAGTAACACTATTAGACAATCAGAGCAAAAGGAGAAACTCAATATAAGCTTTTTCACCCTAACTCACACAAAAGAAAGTTTCCTCTCTCTAATCTAGAAAGCATCATTGATTGATTTTTTAAAAAGTTTCAAATCAAGAAGTCATCCATTCACTATTAATTTATTCCATTATTTCATTAGTTACAAACTTGCTATTTTTCTTGGATTTACCCATCTTACCTTTCATTACACTGTTGAAAGTCAAAATAAGATAACATCTTTTGCTTCACATATTTCTTAAATGTCTTCATTGTAAAAAGATCATTACCTGAGAGGTCTTGTCTCTGACAAGTAGGCAGTCAGCTGAGCAATACTACTGGTATTCTGTACTCATATGAGCTTCAAGTTTTCCCAAAGGGCTTTCTGTTTGCTAATTGACTAAAGTTCCTAGCTCTCTATAGACAGATTAGTTAATTAACTGGGGAAAAATGAGAACAGCAAACAAAAGAAATTAATATATCAACCTCTCTCGATGTTCAGTCAGAAATCTAATTATTGTAAAGAATATCAGAAGGTTAAGGTATGAACTAATGAATATTGGCTTTTTACTTGACCCTTAAAATTGATCAACATATGGACCTTTAATGAAGTTGGGGGGAGGGAATTGGGTAAAAATTTTATTTAGCTTCTTAAAAAATTAGTATTTCATCTTTCTTGGCTTGAAATTCTTATGAAATTTAAATGTCCCTTAAGGAGAATTGTGCTTAGAGATCCTATGTAAACTTCATCATACAGAATTCTATGCCATTGGCTCTAAGGCAGAAGAATAGTAAAGGGTAAGCAGTGAAAGTTAAGTGACTTGCCCAGAGTCACAGAGCTAATAAGTATCTAAGGCTGGATTTGAACTGAGGACATCTTATGCTAGGCCTCGCTCTCAATCCACTGAAGCACCTATCTGCTCCCTCATTAAACTTTTAAAGTTTGAGACCTCTATTCATTCTGGGTCATCACCACTCTCCAAATGAGTTTTGTGTCCATAGGCTTCCACTTACATCCCTGAACCTTAGTTCCTCATCTGTAAAATGAAGGGATTGAGTTATATGGCCTTTAATGTCTGTTCTATTCCTTCAATCTATACTCTATAATCCTAAAATCCTCTTTGTAGACATGTCTAGAAATTGGACTAGAAAGAGCAATGCCTTTAGAGTCAGAAAGTTGGCTCAAATCCTCTGATATAACAATGAGTAAGACAAATTTAACTTCTCTGGACCTTAGTTTCTCCTCTGTAAAATTTAAGAATTGGATTAAAGCATTTTTGTAGTCCCTTTCAGCTCTGATACCCTAATCCACTGATCTTAAAAGTTTGGAAAAAAATAGGTTGGTTCTCCTTTTGATGCGACTGAAGCTCTACCTAAGATTTTTGGTTTTTTTCCCCCTGGGCACACAGTTTATCTTGATTAAAAGGTATTGCATCTTGGGGCACTTTGGGTTGGTTGGGTTGGAGTAGTGAATAGAGCACTAAGCCTGGAATCAAGAAGACCTGAATTTGACTAATGAAATACATCCTTTTTCCTTAGACCATGTATGCAACCAGCCCTTACTCAGATCCTGTTGTATCAATGGACCTTGATCCCCAGCCCATGACAGATGAAGAAGAAGGATTGATCTGGGTTGTGGGTCCTGTGCTTGCAGTTGTGTTTATCATTTGCATTGTCATAGCTATCCTGCTCTACAAAAGGTAGGCTTGCCTTATAATGCTATTGAAATGACACTCATCAGTAGGGAGGTGGAAAGCAAAGAGTATATTTACAATCCCCTTGATATATGTATCATCATTGCATGATTACATTGTAGAAATATGTTTAGGAAAGCTCAAGAAATATGTGCCAATTTCTACATAATATGAAAAATCTAGAATGTTCTATATTGAATCTCATATGGAAACCATTTTTAGCTGATTTCATTACATTTACATTATGCTCGCAAAAGACTTGCATACTAGTTTAATCATCCATCATACCCAAGTGACATCCTGCTTTCTTATCTTATCCCATGTATGCATGCTAACACTTCTGGGCAGCATTATCAAGTAATGCCTAATTATAAGGTCAAATGTGCATTTATTTTATGCCATTTGCACAATTTTATACTCCATTTCTAACTTCTTTATAAAATGTAACTATTTTGTTTTATAGGTATAAAAGCATGAACATTTCCCCCTATATAAGAACTTTAAGACAAAAAGAAATGGAAGATTTGGGTTCAAATAGGACGATAGCTTAACTTCCAAAACTTTTCTGACCTTTCTTTTTCATTTATAACCCTTCAAAATTTGCTTCTTATTATTTATTCTGTGTTATCCATGAGTAGGAGAAGCATTTTTCATTTTTTTCTGTCATTAAACATCCTTTCCTTCAATATACTAATATTACATCATGATATCAACTTCCAGTCCTATGTAGGTAACTGCCCATTTTACCTCTCATCACTGATTTTTGCCCTTTTCTTTACAAATTTTTTTCACTTTCTGCTCATGTCATCTATTTCTAGATGCCTTTTCTACCAACTGCCTGTTAAAGGTCAGTTTGGTAGAGGACAAAGTCATCATTTTCCCCCCAACCCTGTAGTCTCTTCCAACTCTGCTACTGACTCCATTATATTCCTCTCAAGCTTCTAGACTTTTGTTATCTTATCCCTAACCTCTTGAATGCCACTAAATTCTATAGTGTCATCTTTACAACAACTCCAGAATTTGTTCATTCTCTCAATCCATCAAAACTTCTTCACATTAATCTTTTTAGCTCTTGGATCACTTTTAACACCTCTGCTCTTCTCTGCCTTTCTTTTCAGTGAAGGCTCATCCATTCTGGATGTGGTTGCCAAAATCATCTTCTCTCACCACATAATTTATTTCATCTTTCTCCTTCCATCCAGTACCTTTGGCTTTTAAGACAAATTCAAACCTTTTGACTTGACCTCTCCCCTACTCTTGACTTATCATCACTTTCATTATTCCTTTCTCTACCTCATGTGTTCCCTCCATGTATTTGTTCAACATATGTTTCTCCTACTCTTTTCTGTTCATTTGTGGTGTTGCCATTTTCCTCAAATTTGTCTCATCCTTTTTGCTCTCCCTGCTTGTGTCTTTTCCTCTTGAAAATTCCACTAAAGTAATCCCATTTTTCCAAAAGATAGTTCCTCAATTTCTCTCAAATGAGAGAAAAAAATGGAGGAAGGAGTTTTGGAAAAAAGTTCTGAATTCTTATTCATTATATGTCTTAACTGTTATGTCCCTAATGCTTTACTGCATTTCTTTAGTTTGTTTCACTGCTAACATTAAAGCGTTTGGGGCATAAAGAGTCTTGGAAAAAGAAATGAGTGAATGAAAGCACCCCACTCTAAACAATGGTTTCAGACTTTTTCCTCCCTCAAATCCTTCTCTGGTGCCTATTAAGGACCACTGTGGACAAGTTTTCATGTAAAGCCATCTTTCTATTTCACTGCTACCTCTGCTGTGTGGGATAATAAAGAAAACATAGAAATATCCCCAGGACAAGTAGTGATGTGTAAAAGAAAGAAGTGCCAAAGGGTGTAGCTAAGCTCCTGAATGATACTTGAGAATTGGCCAAACCCTTTTACAAATAAGAGTTTGGTGACCTTTCCTATGTTTACATAGCATGAATTATTGAATGAGAACTTAATTTTAAAAAGCAGATTTCTAATTGCCCTCATGGGTTATTTTAATTTAAGTGACCATATCCTACCTCCTGTAATAACCAGAGTGAGTCAGTGCCTGCTGACAGTTAAATTCCTAGTATGTATTGCAGGCCAAGTTTTAGCCTATCTGAAACAAATGAAACGTTTTTCTCTAAATATGATGGTTTCCTTCAATAACAATAATAATTCTTGGAATTATTACATTCTGTGGTTTATACAGCATTTTCCTCATAACACCCCCTGTGAAAACAGATGTATTAAGATCATTATTTTATGGATCTAATTGCTATAGAGACTAATTTCTCTCTCAGAGAGGTTGCTACTTACCCATAGTCACAAAACTACTGTCAGAGCTGAGATTCAAACCTAGTTCCTCTGACTCTCGGCAAGCCCAGGGCTCTCTTCTTTAATTAGCCATGATTTTCCAGGTGTATATATTTCCACCTACCCAGAGCACAGCAAAATTCCTTAGTAGATGGTCTTCTAGAGTTGACCCAGATAACCAAATTCATTACTAGGTGGTCACCTTAGTGGTGTTTAACCTTTCCTAGTTCACCTAGGTTGATTTGCTCATAGAACTTTGTTATCTTCAGAAACACTTAAAGATGTTTCGCCCCCCAAAAGATGTATAATATATACTCCTGCTGGTGGGGGGAGTTCCAACTGTACTTTTACCTAATCTTATGAAAGACTTCTACAGATTTTTTACATTTCTCTATTGAAATATCTTTATTTTGAAACACAGAGGTGTATTTGCAACATATGCTTGAGTAGCTATGCTGAAATTCAGATGTTACTGTTTTCACACTGAAACACAGAAACCCTAAGTGAAAAGGAATTTAACTGGTGGCTTACCAAGTATTTCTGAATTTTTGAAGTATTTCTGAAGTCGAAATACTTGTCTCAGCAATAAAGATTTTATTTGAAATTACTGACTTGAAATTCAAATAGGTATAATGATGCCCCTTGGGGTCATTATCATGGAGCAATGCAGGGGAAATTTGGCTGAGTCCCATCAGTGATGCTTTTTAATGAGTACACTCTCAGCCAAATGCATTATTTCAAACGTCATGACTGCTTCTGTCAGTTGTCACTCACTTCTTACATGGATCATTGCAAAGGATTTGCAGTTTTTATTTCTCTAAGTACTGTTCTTCTCTTACAAAGATGATACTACTGACCCATTACCAAGAAGAGGAAGTTAAGTTGTTTGTCTTATGCCTTATCTCATTCCTTTTTCATGTCCTCCACCAGCACATATTTATTACGGAAGTATATTAAATAAGGTGCATAATACATAGACATGGCACAAAATCACTGAGAAAAATAGTAATTAAGCTGCAGAATTTTAATTTCAAACTAAAAATTTTATAAGCAGACAAGGGGATAAACCTGAAGACATGAAGGAAAAAGTTGATGTGTGTATGAGTATATAACTTCATGTGGATATAAATCACAGATATAGTACTCATACTGTTCAACAATTATAAATATATAGAGTATTGTTCCATAGTGGTAAAAGCATATTTAATGTTAGAAAAGAATACAGAGTGTTGAAAAAGTATGGAAAAAGAATGAATTCAGAGCTTCGACATTCAATTACAGAGAATTGACACCTCTGAATAGTAACAAAATAATATTAGTAATCATAATTTAGGAGAAATTATGCTCATTTCCATCCTAACATTTTTAAATATAATGAAAGCAAAAACTATAAATAAATAGGATAATATGTTCAAAATCTCTAAATATTTTCCCAACTCTAGTATTGTTTGTGACCGTGGGGAAATTATTACTTCTTTTTGTTCATTAAATGGGTTAATAATATACTCCCTGCCCACCTTCTAGAAATATTGTTTTCTGTTCTTAGTGTTTTGAGATCCTGGGAGAGAGATGCTGTATAAATGTCAAGTTTACACAGTAGAACTTTCTTATTAATTCCATCACATAGAATGTTGATTTCATCTAGACGATCTATTGCCAAGATATTGGCCCTATATTCAGTTTACTTTTGGGTCACTTATAGGCTTAAAATCCCATAACTGTTCCTTAGTCAAGTGTTGCTAGATGTACCAAACATGGGTACATCATCAAATATAATGAGTCTGATCTCCAAAGAAGAGAGAATGAATAAATCACTTCTTTAGATTTGCTAATTCTTAGAAAGACTCAAGTCTCATTTTGGCACTCAGGACAAGATAATTCATTAATGCTATTACATTATCTACAAGGAACTGATTGGCCTCACAAAATGACCCATTGCCTCTTTACTCATGGATCTATGTAAGCATGTTTGAAACTCATTTGTAAGTATGTATGCCACTGCATGGTGCTTGTGCAGTCATAGGCAGAGATTTTAATAGTGGAAAGCTGCTCTTTAATAACTGAGGACAAGAATATCTTAGTAACTAGAGTCGATATGTCAGTTTCATTTTTTTACTTTGTATTTGTATATATTTGCCATAAGGAAATAGCATAAATTTATCTGAAATCAACTGAAATAACTTTGCCAAAGTTGTGGACCTGGTTGCAAGCTGGGGTCATATAATCTCTTGCAATATGCATTTTTGTTTCCATTGACTTTGTCTCCATCCCTTAATATGCAAAATGGGGAAATTGAATAGTACATGGAAATGTAGCTCCAGGAAAGGAAGAGTATACAGTAAATCATAATCATAATAAGCCTTTCTTCGTTGTATAAAGTTATAGAAAGCTTAAACTACTACTTAGGACAGTGCCTGGCACATAGTAAGCACCCAACAAATATTAGTTGACTGACTGACATAGTAATACAGGTAGACATTTTTCAAATAAAAAATAAATGTACACACATGCCAGCATGTTGTGTGAATGAAGAACATATCTGTCCTGTCAGTTACTGGAATTAAAATTCTTTTCCCAATTAGTCCAGCTATATAGATGGTCATGCTTTGTAGATTTATAATGATGAATATTATACTTTACATAACTGAAAATGTATTTAATCCTTTATTAGAAAAAAAGATTTATTACCTGACTTGTCTAGAGATATTGGAAGAAATCATTTCTGCTACTTTATGACTTAGTAGATTAGTATTGTGCAGACTTTTCCTGTAGTTTAATTCAACTTCTACAAATTTGATATCACTAAAGAAATAATGTATCTACTTAACTAAGACCTTTTTATTTTATATGCACAAATCTGTTTCATGGGATTTTACTATATCCACATTAGATACATTAGTCTTTTTTCCCAGCATGTCGCACATTTAGTAAAAATCAAATTATATATCTAACATCAGCCACCTCCTGGGATATAATTGATTGGGGCATTATTTTGTAGGCGACGGCCAAAAGAGAGTGTAACATTAATACAAAAATGTTTTCTTCAACAGCAAAAGACTCTCATTTGAACATAACCTTGTGTCTTCCATTTATTCCATGATTAGAAAACATTCAATGTTTTGATAAACTGTCATTTGTTAATTTGTGTTAGTTGCATGTCCTCACTATAGAACACCATTTCTTGGATCTCTGGTTGTCATGGTTACTGCTTTTGCCATTGGCCAACTAACATTTAGCCTTTTTTTCTCCTTGCTGCATTAAAATGGAGCAGTAAACCTGACAGGTGAGAAGTAAAGAACGAATTCCATTTACTTCCAGTAAGAAAGAGGAAAAGGGAAAGTAGTAGCCTGGCAGATGGGTGACAATGATGGTGGTGATAACTTCAATAATAATGTCAGACCAGAGGATCATGGGCAGATACACATCAAATCTCATACACTTTGAAAAGCTTCTAATATAATTGCTAGCTTTTATATGGCGCTTTAAGCTTTGCAATTGCTTTTAATATGAGAGAGTTAAGCAAATACAGAGATTTGAAGTGTTTTATTCTCATGGTATAAAAGAAAGAAATTGTCTCTTTCCTTCTCCTTTTAGATGACAGAGGTTATTTCATGATTTTTTTTTTGTTAGGCCATGAGGAGTATTTGTGTGTGTGTGTATGTAAAAGTTTCTTCAAGATGGAAACACATTCAATTATGTAATCTTTTTTTCTACTGGAAATCAGAGTCAAAATCCTGAATCATGTCACTTACACATATTAGAATAATCTTATTGTAAAAATTCTAACCAGCTACTCAGAATATTACTCTAATGACAAATAATCTTAAGATTCTTGAAATATATTAATCCACCCACTTTTTTACTTCACTGCCCCAATATGCCCTCTACTGTTTAATCCAAAGTTTATCAAATAGTTGTCATTCACAGTTTGACACTGACCAAAAAATTATAAGAATTAGAGTTGGAAGAGATCAAAGATGACATCTAGTTCAACTTTTCACATTGCAAAAACATCTCCTCAATGCTTTGATATTTCCAGTATCAATGATTTGTTTGGTGGGTATCCTCTCTTCACTGATGTACATTGCAACTTTCATATACATAGGAAATAGTTAGAATTATTAAGTCTTAAAAAGATTCATTAAACACCTTGTGACTACCTTTATGATGATGAGCTACCTCAAACCCAACAAGGCTGGTCCAAAGACGACAAATATTCTCACTCCCAGACCACGCTTAAAGCCTTTTCAGTTTGAAAGCCCTTGGCCGAGCTGCCATAATTTTTGAAAAGCAAGGATTATTTCCAAACCAAAGCAAAGGAGTAGGAATTTCATATGAGAAATTTAACACTCTTTAGCACTCTCAACTGTACTTTATTTCCTTCAGTAAAATACAGTGATGGATAACTTATTAGGACCAGAAACAGGGATCTCCCTGGGCTTCTATCCTGGTTCCTTCAATTTACACGTTAAAAGAGAAGTCCAGAGAAGTAAGGAGCATGTACCATTACATAGTTAATGACCATCTCAGCATATGATCTTACATTCATTGACTATAAGTTCTGTGGCATTTCCTCTCTACCATAGCTTCCTCTCACAAAAGTAATCCATTATACTGTTATGCAATTCTAATTGTTAAAAATCAGCTTAATGAAGAAAAATTTCAGTGAGATACATAAGGCTGATAAACTCTCAGAGATGTGTTTTTACCTTATTGCTTTCAGAAATAGTATTTTATTCTTTTTGTCAGTGACTCATTGGGATTCTCAAATACCTGACCATAATTTCTCACTTTGCTTTTTACAAAAAGGGAACTTAAAAATTGTCTATTTAAAGTCCATTATTAGATGAGGAAACTGAGGCCCAGTAGAGCAAAGGGCCTTTTTAAGTTTAAATAGCTCTAGGGTGGCAGGTCTTGGAATAGAACTTCTGATTAAGTATGTTTTAACATAGAAGCTAGGAACCATGACATAATTTCACACTGCTAGAAATATCTGAAGAAAGAGAAATCATTACTTTTTTGCTCTCCCAAAATGTCTTGCCTAGAGCTACCTCACACAGGGATACTCCTGAAGAGAGAAAGAACACAAACACATGTGGGTGCATTTGATATTAATTCTTATTTCTGTGAAGTTCTACTGTTTACAAAACACTTTACTCAGCAATAAACTATGAAATAGGTATTGATATATTCATCTCATCAGTGAGAAAGAAATGTGATACTTCAAGAGAGCAAGGAACTTATATATGGTCACATGCAATTATAGATTATACTTTTATATTATTATAGATTATAATGTTAGCATTAGAACCAATACTCACAATCAGTTCTTCTACCTTCAAGTATTGTGCTCTCTCCACTAAAACATATGGTCTCTTTTGTATCGAAATGCATACTCATTGTGCAGCTATTATAGCATTTATGCAAGAATATGAACCTTCAGATAAAAACCACCATACACTTGTTTTCCCCCAATGGAGTTGTGAATGAGATATTATAAAAATTAGTCAAAAGAATTTTGCTATTCTTATCCACATTATTTCTATTTTATTTTTCTATTTTATACTTTAAAGTAAAAGATATTTAATTTTAAAAGTCCATAGTAATTTTAAGTTGTTGCTGTCAGTGATGCATTATCCATACAACCTTAGAATCTTCAGAATTTATCATAAAGATCCATTCTACATTTTAAAAAGAAAAAAAATTATTGTATAAAGAAAAAAGAGAAACCCAAGATATACAGTGAGATGCTAGGTGTACAGTGCTTTGTAAACTTTGAAGTGATATATAAATATCAGTTTTTATTATTGTTAGATGAGTCTGTATTATAGCACCCATATGCTTAAGAGTTATGGGATAAGAATATGTAGAAATATTCTCATTGATTTGAATATATAGAATACATCCAGACTACCACCTAACCACATGGAGCTTACCTTCTATTGTGGAGGGAAAAAAATGTGTACTCAATAAGCAATAAAAGAGGTACACACAAAGTAAAGCAAAACAAAAGCAATACCTGGACAGGAGGGGTGGGCTTTAACAACTGAATGGATCAGATGACACTTAATCAGAACCAGAGGGAATCTAAGGATTTTGTCTGGGGCATTAACTTTAATTTGAGCAGCTAAAATTAGGTTAGACTCTACATAATAGGATAAAAATTATAGAGGATGGAACTGAAAAGTCGAATCCATTCTCCATTGAGTTGAATATGTCTAGAGTTTCCATGAAGGACTGCTGTCTGACTACATTGTCAAGGAAAATGATTGCTACTACTCCTAGAAATCCACCATGAGTAGCTTACATTAATAGGATAGAAGGCCCATCCTCCATATTCCAAGAGAAATATGTTATTTCTCTTGAGTGTTTAAAAATGAAGATCACATAATGGGAAGGTAGGTCATGTACTAGCCTTTCCCTGAACTGAGTGTTATGCTATAACTTTGATCCCAGCAAAGAAGGAGGAATGCAGTTTCTTTTTCATTAAATGAGTGTAAAGCTACAACCATTTATTTCCTTCAAACTTGAAAGAAATTTGCATATTTTGCAAGTAAAACTGACTGATCCATCAGTAACAGAATCACAGAACATCAGAACTGGAAGGGGCATAAAAGCTAATCTAGTCCAATCATGTATTTTACAGATGAGGAGAATACAACCCAAAAAAATTGAGTAGTTTGCCTAAAGTTTCCTTGTTAGAAGGCAGCTGATTTTCATTTGATCCCGTAACTTGTGCTTTCATCAACAGACTCTTAATTTTGTTAATGTAATTTGGTTTCATCCTCTCATCTGTAAAATACTATTAGATCTCCAGTTGTTTAAGTGTTGTCAGATTCATGTCCCTGGTGTGGGATATGGTTAAATTTCAATGCCTAAAGTACATCATCTTTTCCTTCTTTCCATTGTGTCCTTTCCCACTTCTCATTTCTTTCTCCTTTTTCTCATACCTTTCTACTTCAGCCTTTCTACCCCACCAATTCCTTTATCAAATAAATTTACCACAACTTCTTTGATTTCACCAACTTTACCTCTTCTTTTACTAGTCCTGTCGTTTCCGAGTGCATCTGCTCCTAAGACTGTCCTTGACATTCCTGTCTAGAAACAGGAACTGCCATAGTCAATAAGTTTAAGTGGTTAAGTAGGAAATAATGAGTACCTGAAAGGACCACCTCACAAAAAAACGAGACAAACTTGAGATGCTTTTCAAAACAATACATTTAAGCAAGCCAGTGGAAGCACAACTTTCCTTTTTGCCCTCACTTTTCTTCATCCTCTGAACCTCCAATGCATAAGGAAAATAAATGCATCTGGAAACAAGAAACCCTTTGACCATAGCCATCAATGATTTACCAGAGGATGATATTGTATGTCATCAAAGAATGGTATTCCATTATCATGGCAGCAACCATGCTATAACATCCACATTCCTGGAAGAAGACCCACATTGTCTAGTTCTTAATTCTGTAGTACCTTTGCTATGTGCAGTGATACATAATGGAACACTATGATCATGACTCTGCCAACTGAGATTCTTGGAGCTGTGTTAGAATTTTAGCATCAGAAGAGAATCACTGTTGGGGGTGCTATTAGGAGAGAAAGGAAGTATTTAATGCCTAAGCAATTCCTTTGATCTACTGCAATGTTTGAGAAAAAATACATATCTGTGTTTATTTGAGTTGGGGAAGAGGGACAATGAATAAAGTAGAATTAAAATCAAATCTGACAAATCTTGTTCATGCATTTGTTAAAATTACATTATGACAGCTTAAACAAGGATGTTTAATAAAAGCAGTGGGTAGCTTTTAAAACAGATAAAATGGGATGTCTGAAAGATCACATTTAAAACTAGGCACTGAAAATTAGTCTTTTGCCTTGAGTAATCATCCAGAGCATCAGATAGCCACTCAAAGCAATTACTTTTTCTTTGACATTTCCACGATTGAATTTCTTTAACGATATAGATTGCAGTTAGCTTTACCATCATAAACCACAAAAGCAATTCATTTCTCTAGATCTGAGGACTGTGGGCACTGGTGTTCTATGGACCCAGTTCTTCTACCAGTAGGTGAAGTCAGCCAGTTTAATAATCCACTAAATGTATTTGACTGTCCTAATGTGAGCAATATACGTACACCACCACTATATGCCACATTAAATACTCTTAAACAAGAATGACAAAGACATTGATAATAGTAGTCTCATCCAATTGCTATTTTGTGTGGTAGTTAGAAAGGTAGAGGAATCTCACAGCATTGTTCCTATATACTTTCTAGCACAGAATTCTAAAACAATGTTCCTTTTAACTAGATTTTGGAAAAACTATTAGAGAAAGGCTGACAAGGGGGCATATGGAGTAGCTCCTTCCCTCCTATCCTAGCTTTGGGTGTATTAACATATATACATGTACCACACTCCCTACAATACATATATTTAATGTAAAAGGATGATTAGTTGGATCATTGCATTCTAGAGCTTAAAGGAATTTAGAACTCATATAAGCCTTTTTTATTAGTTTGGTTTTTACAGATAGGAAATAGACCCCCTAAAAGTGGCTTGCCTGTGGTAACAGCTAGTTAGTGAGAAATTATTATTAAAAAGAGAAATGCTGGGATTGCAAAATTTTTTATTTATCAAAGTTCTTTGAAAATTATTGTTTTTAACATTTGTTTCTTTAATACAGGAAGAGGGCAGAATCTGACTCTAGAAAAAGCAGTATACCGAACAGTAAAGAAGTTCCTTCTCATCATCCAACTGACCCAGTAGAGCTGAGGCGCCTCAATTTTCAAACACCAGGTAAGAAAGAACCACTTATCTTTCTTACAGCTCTGTCTCTCTGGAAGCTTTTAGAATTCATGGGGTAGCCTGCCTCTAGACAAAATAAATTGCTGCCCTGAATCATTGCCTTGTGGCCAATTCCCGGATGTGAATATTGATGAGATTTCCACCACTGTAATTCTGACAGAAATTACATTTTTTTCCCAGAGTATAAGGGTATTACTCATTTTTTGTGTTTTGAAGGACAACTGATGCATTGATGGGGCATAATGTTTGTTAAATAGTACTGACATTAACAGTGACACTGATCTATAAGGACATGTATGTCTCATCTTATACAATGAATGGACACATCTTTTACAAAATTTAGGAAAGCACAGATTTCCATCCACCACACATTCTATCCCTTTGTTTTTTTCATGTTCCCTGAATCAAACCTCATTGACCAATGGAAATTACTTGGCTCTTCATTTTGGGGATGCATGATGTGGATGGCAATGAGAAAATATCGTTGCACCTTAAACAAAGAGCATTAAAGTGCTTCAACAGATGAAAACAATATTACCATGAAGGAATAGTTTGGAAGCATAGTTATCTTTATTAAGCTGTGTCTCCCTCTGTTACCCAACATCTGGTTTCCTAAAAGAGAATCATTGAATGCCAGGCACAGAAAGAGAAGGGAAGAATGCCTCAACAAAATGAGTAACCCTGGTTTTATATCTTCTGAAAATAAGTTAGGCAAACATGTGATTTAAGTATTGTCTTTGGTTAAATTTTTATTATGACCTTATACCTTAAATATGTAGGAAATTGCTCATATTCAGAATGTGAAAGCTAGATGAAGGCTGAAATCTAATTCTGGCCCAGATTTATCAAAGCAGAATAGACTCAAATAACCTTGAATTTTAAAAAGACATTTAAAAATGGACAGCTTAGTAGCAGTGGACAGAGAGCTCTAGGCATGGAAATAAGAAATCCTGGGTTCAAATCTGGTCTCAGAAACTTCCTAGCTGTGTGACCCCCAAGCAAGTCACTTAACAATAATTGCCTAACCTTTACTACTCTTCTGATTTGACACTGATACTTAATATTTATTCTAAGATAAAAGGTAAGTTAAAAAAAAAAAGATGAGCTCTTTTGCTTCAAATGTTCCTGTTTCATAGGATGACTTGAAAAATAAAATTACTAAAATTAAATCTTAAAAATGCTTAACAATGTTGTATCAACTAGGGATCAATTAGTCATTCGAATGACTTATCATCAGAAAGAGATGCTACTAATGCTCTTAAGATTTTGAAAAACTAATAAATTATAAACCTTTAAAATATTTCATTCCAGTTAGGTTAGAAATCTAGTTTAGTTTTTAATTTATTTAAAATGGCAACATACACATGAACATATATATATGTATATATATATATACATGCCTCAATGATTTAGTAAAGGGAAGAGGATATTTATGTGCCTAAAATTTCCTTTATCCCCTAGTAAAATTTTTAAAAGGCTTATTAATTCTAAGCATGATGACATTAATGCAGAAATTGAAGGTTTTCACTCATTATCATAAAAATTGTTTAAAATTAAATGATGGGAAGGACAGAATACTTCAAGCATTTCCCTGGTAATGTTAATAGGCATTGATATGCTTCTCAATTGGTTATTTCTAAGAATTAGATACTTTGAAATTTAGTGTAATCATCTCTCCTTCTTGGCGAGAATTGAACTACTCAAGGATCTTGGCTAGTAATCTTTTAGAACTAACATGAAATTACGAAAATTAAATGAAGTCTATTTGAAATTAACTTCTGTCTCCCTTTTTTTGTGGCTTCCTGATATACTAATTTCACTTGTTATCGTATTCTTCTGTTACAAGTCAAAAGCCAGAGAAAGGCTGACCAGAACCCAGGACATAGTGATAAAGGGGAAAGAGCCAGTTAGTAGTAGAGAATGAACGAAAAGTAACATTAATTCAAAGGAACAAAATGGGAAGCTCACAGCAAGTGTTAGTGGCAAAATAACATTAAGCTTAAAGAAAATTCAAAACTTAAACCCAGCAGTACCTTTTCTTAGGATGCACCTGTTCCCCCTAGCAACCCCCTCCCTACCATTCCCTCTTTTTAAATGAGGTTTGGCAAATACAACCAAATCCTAAGGAAGCCATTAACAATTGAGCATTGCCAGTCATTGTGGGAACATTCCTTCTATTTCTCAAAAGAATATTAAAGATTTAATATGTGACAGGAATGTAAGTTGATAATAAATTAGATTATCCCTTACAAAGTAAAAACCACACTGCATTTCTTGACAAAAATGTTATGAATTTGTAATGTGTCATCTCTGGTTTTAACTGAGAGTAAACTGGGGCAAGGAGGAAAGAGAAAAATTGCATTTATTGCTTTGAAATATTCCATCTCTCACTAGAGATATTACTGAGAAAATTATTTACAATTAATAATAAATCCATGATAATTGGTATATAAGGAAATCAGATTCAGTACCTCAAGTCTTTACTAGGTTATATTTGATTAGAATCATTAACTTGTTTATAAATCAGTAAGGCTTTCAAGAATAGAGTTGAGGATAAATAAGGCTTTATAAAAGGATGCCATTGAAGAAAGTGTCTAAGAAGTCTCATGTGACTTCAAATAGTTTAATGGCTAGAGTTGTAATTCATTCACCTTTAAGTTTGCTTAAGTAAATTAACTACTGCCTTAAGTCCAAGCCACCCTTGACAGTACCAGGATCATCACCAAACCACACATGTAGTGGACACTTTAATAAATATTTGTTCAAGTGAATTCAAATATAATAACTAAGTTTTTTTTAAAAAATTGTACAAACTTTTACTTCCACAGTGAGCCAACATTCTAATGAACTGTTATTATTGTGTGTCTATTAAAATAATTATAGAAGTCACTAAAAGATGTGTTTTGAAATAAAAGAAATCTCAAGCATATGATGACCCATATAGACTTATATATATAAAAATGTGAGATTTATATGATACTTAAATTACCTGGAGAATTCTTGCTTATCTTTTAGTCTTAAAAAAGGAGTATAAAACCTAATACTAATTTTGCTGACATCTCAAGTTTACAGAACCTTTCTTCTCAGAATCCAAAGGTCTTTTGAACAACTCATTCAGTTTTACAGTATCTGCAGAACAGAGACTTATGCAAATAATTTGGTGAAATTAGAACTCTCTACCTGCCCTTTCTTCCTTTAGTGATTGAAAGATCATTATCTTAAGGTATTGAAATGTTACATCTATTTTATTCAGAAAATTTCAAGAATAATCCTTTATTTGAAATTTACATTGGCAAAAATCTTACATAAATTTGGAAATCCATGTGATCCCATATTTTTCTCATTAAAAATTAAAAATTATCTCTAGTGTTCACTTGAAATATTTTTTATTCCATAAAAATCTACCATATAAAACTGTCAACATATTGATTCATAAAATTTATTCTGTCTCATACATGAATGTTCCTTTTAAAATGTAAGATTAATGAGATAATTGTGACTATAAAATATATTAATATTTTAGTAAACATTTAAAGTTATGTGAACTTTTAAAATACAACATTTTATTAAAAATTTGTTTAATTAATCTAATGGATTAATTTTGTGACTTATATGTTTGATCTTTTGTTAATATGTCACCTACATTTTCCTCTGTATCTTTTAACCTCTCTCCTTCCAGAAAACTACCCCATATAAGAAAGAATTGGATTAATTATTAGTAAGGTTTATGGTTACAAATTTGAGGTTTAGCCACAACTGTCCTCCAGTTGTCTCAGCTTTAAATCCTATGAATTCTAAAATAAAATACTAGTTGAAGCAGTTTGAATAATACAAATCCATTACCACTTTTAGTAAAATAACTCAAGGGTTTTACTATTAAAGGTGTGTTAATAGTTTCATATTACCTAATCTATGACCCACTGTAGTCTTAATTCAGCACTTCATCATGGCATGCATGTATGTGATTTTGATTTCTTGAAGGTTTTGTGGTCACTGAACCACATGCTTTATCCAGCCCTACAAATTTGGGTAGCCTTCAAGTATGGTCTCATGATAGATTATTGTTGGGCCAGTAGTCTAGTTAAAATAAAATACTAATGGGCCAAAAATAAGCTTCAGTGTTGAAAATTTTTACTCTTTAAGTCTTCACATGTGTTTTTCTTCTTATTGAATTATGACAGATTATTATGCAAAATAATTAAAAATATTTAACATGGAAGGATTTCTTGAGGCAAATGAGCAGTACCCTGAAATGGGTTCTCTGAACATTTCAATTTGTCTAGATAAATTGTTCCTTGTCTGAGAAATTTTGTATTAAGATCTCCCTTTATAGCATTTTCCTGTTGACTTTGTCCTCTCAGGTATTTTGTAGAATTTATTATGAAGATAAAATTGTTCAAACTTTTTTCTTTAAAGAGGATCCACATGGTTGTTTCTTCAATTGCAGGTTTAAAAATTTAGGGATTTGAATCTGGTCTTAGGCACTTCTTAGGCACCTTCCCAACCCTGAGCAAATGACCTTACCTCCATTTCCTAGCCCTTACTACTTTCTGCCTTAGAACCAATACTTAATATTGATTCTAAGACAAAAGATAAGGCTTTAAAAATAATAGAACAAAATAAAAGTTAAGGGACACCTCACTTGACCTAAATCAAAAAGGGAACAATAGCTCTTCAGTGTGACTTTCCAATTTCATGGAGCTATTTTGGATTGTGCTACCTTTTAGAGAAAAATAGCTAACCCCTTCAGATTGAACCAAGTCTTGGGAAAAGCAGTCTGTGGTATTGGAATGAACATTGAACTTGAGAGTTGGGTAACTTGATGTCTAAGCCCAGTATTGATAAAAAAAAGTATCTATGTGATTTTGAGACAGCCTCCATTTACTTGGCAAATTCCTTTTTTTCTGGTTTTTAATTTTCCCCTCTGTAAAATAAGGAGGATGGACTACAGAATTTCAGAGTGCCTTCCAACTCAAAATCTGTGGTTCTAAATTTATCTCGGTTGTTTCCCCTATTCTGTATATGGGAAGGCTGGATGTAAAATCAAAGTGAAATAGCCATAGAGATGGAAAAATATGAGATATTATTTATTTGAGCCCTTTCATTTTTCAGATAAGGCAATTAGTCCATAAGAACAGAAGGAGGGTGAGTGATTTGCCCAGTAATAGTAGATGGCTACTTAGTACCACTGTAAGGACTAGATCTCTTAGTACAGTGTTCTTTCCAATACATTACTCTGTTTCTTAGGCAAAGAAATGGTTTATCATTTTCTAATGGTTTCTATTAATTCTGAAATATTAATTCAGATTTGTAAAATTTGAAGAAAACCTGTGAAGAATGATACCATTGATGCCATATGATCCTGGCATATGATTTTTGTATTTAGAATTTAATTATGGGTATAAAACTAGTACCAGAAAAATAGCTTCCCTGGTGAAGCATCAAGCATTGATCTCTTACTTTGTTTTTCCATCATCTTTCTTTGAAAAGGGAATTGCTTGAACCTTTTTGAACATTATCCTAAGAGTAATGATGTCAAATCATATTTTAGTGCATGCCAGAAGTGAATATATATATATATATTGATAGCATCGTTGATTGATTATTATGGTCTTCTACTACTGTTATACTAATTTGTTTCCCATCTCCAATTGGCTTTACTTTTTACAGCTTTGAGCAGTAATTCAGTCCCCTACGCCTCCCTGATTGGCTCTGTGTCCTCCCTCTCTAGCCAAACTACCACTCAGTCCTTATATGATAATAACTCTCTCCCACGATTCGCTCGAAAAGGTCTAAACATCTTTGTCTCTATTATTTTCTCTGTTCAAGCACTGTTATGGTTGTCCTCATCCGTCCACTTCCATATCTGAATAAGCCTAGAATCTTTTGTGCCTTTTCACTTTCATACTGTCTCCATTGGGGGTGCTTCATCTGGATGAGATCACTTTAATAATTGTATCACTGTCATACCACCAAATCCAATGAAGTTTCTATAATTTAACTGTGTGCCATCTAACAAGGAACCCTCTGGAAAAGGGTTTCAAGACTTTTGGTATGAGTGTCAATGTGGGAGCTTCCACATGCAAGAACCTTCATCTTTGGTTGGGTCTTCCACTAAGTCCTCAATTGGCTGGCCACATATCATCATATTCACTAATACTGAATCCCCATGATTCACTGTGCCATTATAAAGTGATATATGGTTGTAGGAGGGAAACATTTCTACTTATTTTATCAGAATCAAAATGTTAGGTGCAATTGATTGTAGCCTTTTATAAGGGCACAATTGGGTGACATTAAAATGTAGCATAACTTTAAAAATGGTTAAAAATAATCACCCTGTCATGTTGACATATACTAGGTGGACATTTCATTGAATAATACCTCTCAGAGATTCACAGTGACATAAGAGAACTGTCAACATGACTTCCAGTTTGAGCCCCTCACTCATGCCTATTTTTCCTTTTGTCACCTCAAAAGCTTTGCTGGGGTACACTAGTTCGGATTTTTGTAGCCAGCTGTGCTTTTTCCCTATAAGTGATGAGTCAGCAGTCCCATTCCATTCTGTGTATACTAAAAGTAATCAGGAAGAAATAAAATACAAAACATTTGGGGTCTTGGAACGGATGTATGTGGGGGTGGAGGGAATCATCAAATATAATTGTGGATTTTTTTTAAACAAGGAGTCCATGAAACTGGCATATTGTCAGCTGGCAGCCTGTACTAGTTGCCCCACATCTCTCTCTCTCTCTCTCTCTCTCTCTCTCTCTCTCTCTCTCTCTCTCTCTCTCTCTCTCTCTCTCTCTCTCTTTCAGCCTTTCTCTTTCTCTGTGTCTTCTGCCTTCATTTGTTCACTTTCTTACAACTAGTTTTCCTATGAGCAGACAAAGATGTTTACACCTGAAGTAGATTGTAGGTATCCCTGGGGGTTGATGATGGTCATTTGGGCCAATGCCCATAAATCTCTTAGTTTGGCCAGGAGAACTCTCTATCCCCTATCACTGCAATCTGCTACGAGTGAAAACATTTTTGAAGGTCTAATTGTTTGGTGTCTGATTTTTGTCTCCAGTGAATTCTTGTCTATGAACAGTGCTGCATGTTTTTCTCGTTGTCCATAGTCGCATGTGAATGTCAGTCACCTCGAGCTATCATGAAATGCTGACACACAAACATTGTAGAATATTCATAATCTATTCAGAATATAGACTGAAACCTCTAAACGTCTGGACATCATCATCCTCTCATCACCACCTTTTTAGTACCAGCCTCTCCGTTTTATTTTTGAAAAGAATTTTTACTTGTTTTATTTCATTTACACCACCATTTCCTTTGCAGGTTCAGGTGTATCCGGTTACACTGGTAACCTTCATCCAAGTTAGTTTTCCTTGATTATGCATAATTCGCTTTTTTTCTTTCTTTTTTTTTTAAATACTATACAGTCTCCCTTTAGGCCTTCTTCAGTGTCTGTTTTTATAAGTTCACCTTTCACCATTCAACTCCATGCAATTTCCATCTCACATAGTGCAGGTGAAGGAGTTTGAAATAAATTATTACTCAAAGCAGAAGTCGAAATCAGGCTTAACTCTCTCATTTTCCCCCACCTAGCTAACCTCATTAGTTCATGGCACAATAATGCTTTCTTTTACACCAGGAATGTGAGCTTGGGGATCATGCTTGGTGACTTTTCATTTGGCTTCAAAACTCATCTCTAGCGCATGTCCTGCTTTGAGTAACCAAACTATCTGCCTGCTTTCTCATACAAAACATCTTAACTACTTACATATTTCTTGCCATTTCTAACTATTGTACTTTCTATATTTTGGAACTGTTATCAGTCTTTTAATTGGGTTTTCAAAACATGTTCTTTTGTTTCATTTTAACAGGCATGGCTAGCCATCCTCCAATACCGATTTTGGAACTCGCCGATCATATTGAAAGGTTGAAAGCCAATGACAACCTGAAGTTTTCCCAGGAGTATGAGGTAATGCTCTTGATATTCTGATACATTGTAATACTCTCCTGACTTCCTCTTTCTTTAATCACATTTATGAAAATAAATTCTTTCAGTGGTTTCATTTTTAGGACCTGTTATAAAGCAGACACTTTAAGAAAAGGGAAATAAAATGTTTTTAATTGATCAGGAATTTCTAAAAAAATTGATACATGAATGCAAGGATTGCACCAAAATTAATGACATGTAAGAAAATTAAATAGATGATAATGAAATGGCAAACTTTGGCAGGTTAGTTTTACTTTTATAGAAGGTGTTTTTAGTTCTCATTCATTAAGTATGATATAATGGATGTGATTAGTCTTACATTATTTTGATTTCAGCAAAACACTAGCTTAATAATAACATATTTCTGTACAATTTTAATGATTAGAAAATGCTTCCCTTTAACAACCCTATAAGGTAGCACAACTATTACGATGCTCAATTCACCCATGGGGAAACTGAGAGACAAAGAGGCTAAATAACTGCAAATTATACAAATGATACGATGTAAGGACCAATACCTATACTCAGACCTTTTGACTGTATAACCAATGCCTCATGGTATCCAAAGAGATGTATATGTACATTGTGTTTCATCAAAATTGAGTTTCATTGCTTTTATGGGTTGCACTTCATTCAAAGACAAATTATAATAGAAAGGAGTTTATATCAGTACACTATTAGTTTTCATTGGTGTAAAAATGTCATAATTTTAGGTAATAGTACATTTTTTTTCTTTTTTAACATTTAGGCCACAATATAAGTTTATATTTTTCTGGATGTGTGTTCCCCTAAAATTATATAGCACTTTTTTTCAAAATAAATCATATCATATCTACTTAGGTTTTAGTAACATATATATAAAGATGGAAGGGACCTTAAAAGCCATCTAAGATAACCTTCTCATTTAACAAATAAAGACAGTAAACCCTAGCATGATTAAACACCATACTTATCACACAAGTAGACATATCAGAGCCTGGGCATGGTATAAGATTTCATTAGTTAAAGGTAATAAAAAAGGCATTTTATGTTTCTGTGGCATTAACAGAGAATGTTAGTATCTAATTGAGCACAACATTAATTATGCTACTGTTGAGAAAACCAAGATCCAAATAGGGGAAGTGACTTGTCCACAGTCACAGAATAAGTCAGTGACTTATCTTTCCATTCTTAATTGTAAATATGGTTATACTTAAACTTTTGAATCTTTTTGATTTAAATCTATATAAAAATAAGAATCTTTAAATAGGATCTAATTCACCCTCTCATATAGTCCCCAATATAAACCTGGAATGTTTGAATTTAGAGGGCTGCAGAGTTTACTAAGTCATACCTAAATGACCTCCATTCTTTTTAAACAGTGCCTATTGAGAGTTATCTTTGTTGTGGGAAACAAAAGGCTCTTCAAACACTTGGATGGTAGTCACTCTACTCTCCCTTTGTGAGTAGGTGTAGCAAGGCATCATTTTCATTGGTCTCTTGAGAACACTTTTCTCTCCCTGGAAAACTAACAATATACTGAGAGAAACTCCTTTCCATTAAAATTTGTCTTTTAATGGAGTCCAACTTATCAGTATCTCTGCTATAAAGAGTGGGTTCTTTTTCAAAATATTGATTTTATTTCTCAGTAATATTGCATTTTACTACTCCATCTTTCTTGGAAGATATTTTTTAGTAACTAGAATCTCCTCATTTTGGAGAAGACAATTTGTTCTTTTAGTAGGGTTGGGCAAGTTGGTAGAGTAGAATGTCCCTGGATTTGAACTACAAAGACCAGAGGTCTACACAGTAGTGGCAGGTCTGACTTGCCAGAATAAGTCATTTATCTTCTCTTTGTGCTCCATCATCATTGTACTTTCTACAGCAAAGATCATAATGAAGAAGATATCTTGTAAATCTAGACATGATTTGGATTTCTTCATCCAGTGGAAGTTAAATAAAACAAAATGCAATATGGGAATGTGAATTAGTTTTGGTTCACCCGAATGATTTCTTGCTCATCTCCCATTACTATTCCTAATTTTATGGAGGGCTGAAAATGATATACTTTTAAAGTCATTCCTTAGTTCTTCAATACTTTAGACTTCAAGTTACAGATTGGGTCTTGGGAGAGAGAATAAGACCTCTGAGAAATATTACCCACATAAATATGAATTACCTCTTAACTGATTAAAATTTTTGCCTAATTAGTTTCTTTTTATTTTATTAATATCTCATAAAAAGCTTTCACTTTTTGATGGTTTCTCTTAAAAAATATACAGTTACAAACCTTTAGTTGTGGAAAGTTAAGTTGCATAGTAGATAAAGTAGTAAACCTTGAGTTGGCAAGACCTGTGTTCAAATTCACTTTTTTTAGGCACTGTGTACCCCTTCTTAAGCAGCTCATTTAACTTCTCCAACAGTTTTTTCCTCTGTAAAATGGGAATGATAACAATAGCATCTACCCTCCTAGAACTTTGAAGACAAACTTTAAATTACTATGTAAATTCTATCATCATTTTTGTCTTCATTGTTATCTATATGATGAGTAACATGGAAGAGGAATTATTATTCTTTATAATTAATCCCCAGAATCATTCTCCACATTCTGATACAATAGAAGAAACTTTGGCCTGGAAAGAAAAAGATCAGGTTTCTGATGCTAATTCTACTTATTAATTTGGATTGTGACCTTGGGCAAGACTCCTGAAAACTCTAAGTTAAAGCTTCCTTATTTTAAAAAATGAGATAGAGTCAGGTGTCACAGTGGATAGAACACTGCCCTTGGCATCAGGAAGACTCGTTTTCATGAGTTATGACCCAGCCTTAGACATTTTTTAGCTCTGTTATCCTCGGCAAGTCACTTAACCCTCTTTGCCCCAGTTTCTTCATCTATGATTTGGAGAAGGAAATGGAAAATCACTCTAGTATCTTTGCCAGGAAAACTCCGGATAGGGTCACGAAGTCAGACAGTACTGACGTGCACCAGCAAGAGTCTAAGAAATGAGTCGATTGAACTAGATATTCTCTAAATTTCCATCCCCTCTAGTGATCTGTAGATTCGTAAAGGTTTCTATTTGCTGACACCACAGAACAGTGTTGTCTCTTATCTACATCTAGTAGGCAAGGTGAAAGCACTATTAAGCATGATAAATGGTCTCCTTCCAATATAGTAATTTATAGTGCATCAGAAAGTTCTACATGTAAAGATACTCTAATGGTGTTCATTGAACTAAGGATAAGAAGTACTCCTTGAAAGCACTTATGGCTTCCAGTGCTAGTGATCCATGGGCTAAAGAGTCCCCTAGTAGCCATTGACATGAGGCAGCCTTCAAAGGCTCTCTCCAGTCTATCATCATGATGACCTGTGATTAAAGCGCTCTCAGGATGTATAGACTATGCTACGATAATATGCCCATGTGAGTGATATTAAAGTATCATATTCATCAATGATACTTAGATTAGGGATCCCACATCATGTTTTAGGTCACATCTGACTTAGCATCATCTATTTAAGTGAAATAGAAATAGTTTTCCTTTGTAATTCAGAGTGGAAAGAAACCCCAAAATAAAAATTGTATTACTTTTGATTACTATATGGCTGAACACAGTCATTATTGAGAGGCGGAATGTTACTAAGGAGTGACTATGGACTGGGTTCAAGTGCCACACATAGGTACTGACTCCGTGACTCTGGGCAAGTCTTAGTGCCCCCAGGAAACTCAGTCATACATTACAAGACTTTTTGCTGAAGTGCATTCATTAATTAGGGAGTTAATTTCACTGATGAAATCACAGATCTAGAACAATGATAACAACAAATCATTATTGGATATGTGCTGGGGTGGACTGGAGTAAGTTCAAACTGAGGCTGATTTTTAGTAATTTACACATTGGACATCAGAAAATGCTACAAATTAGAGTGTGATGTATTATTTTGGTGGTAGTCTGGACTTAAGAAAGTGATAGAGAAACTGTTAATGCAAACTAAACTAAAAGTGTGACGTGAACTTTTTTTAGAGTCCATTGTTAAATGAAATCAGTATAAATCAGGGCTTGATGTATTATTTGTTGGTGGTCTAGACTTAAGAAAGTAATAGAGAAAATGTTAATACAGACTAAATTGTTATGATTTTTTTTGGATTGTTAAACATTTATTAGAATCTCCTTCACACCCAGATATTATATACTAAATCTGACACTGCGGGGCCAAAACAATAGTCACTAATCATATTATTTTTATTATATTAATTGTCTTTATAATTAATTATTTTCATCAATCCTGGGACCAGACTAAAAGGAAATAGGCATAAATTTTAGGTAAAGGGCCTTGGATCATATCTGAAACCTTCTTAAATATAATTACTAGGGAATCAGACACTTGTATGGGTTACTCTGTCCCCTGAAGGTCTTCCTAGATTCCCTCTTATGGGCTAGAGTAAACTGAGTTCTAGGGAGTTATTCTGGAGAAACACAAGCTGTGTAATTCTCCACCAAAGTGAAAAGGAATGTTTTGAATAAGGGTTTGGAAGTGAAATATATTTCTTTTCTTTAAGGTCTAACTGGCTAATACAACAAAGGAGGATTGGTGAAATACTGATTCACTAGAAGGGGGTATATAGCTTCCTAAGGGAAATTAGAGAATTGTTTTTTTTTTCTGGTGAGGGTTGAAAGAGTAGAGATGGAACATTTAAAAAAATATATTCATGTATTGCTGAAATAGTGCAGATTCTTAGAGGATTTAGAGTAATTCTTAGTGTTGAATGGCTAATGGATTATTTAAAGGAAGCCATATATTTAGGCTATTCTCTTTTCCCTCTAAAGACATGTCTGCTAGTTGGCTAATGAAAGAAAGAGAAAAAAAATGAAACAAACAACAAACCATCTTGAAAATTTTGAAATAATTTATTTTAAATTACCTTACAAGTCAAAGAAAAAGTGTGATGAGAAGTGGACTTTTATAGCTTGTGTTAAGTCTGCTACACTGGATAAATTGCCAAGTGGAACTTACCTTCAGAAGTACAGTGCATAGCCCATCATCAAGGCATTGAACTGGAACTGACTATTAATTTGCACCAGCCTATTGCTAAGAGAAATAAGTGTCAGGGGAGGATGTATGAGAGAGATTTTTTTATTAAGGTCAAGGGAAGGAGAATGCACGTGTAGATGCAATGAGACATTTTCTTCATGTCTTAATGCTTGGTATTACTCTCTATGTAAAAAGTATATGATGATATATGAACAATTTTTGACCTGTTCAATCATGGCCTCAGTAAGCTAGGTTGCAACATCATAACAACAGACTAGCTAATTCAATGCATAGTGGTTAAAAAGTTGTTTGGTTTGGGTTTTTTTTTTTAATGTACTAAAGGGACATCTAGGTGTCTAGGTTAGAAATCCTGGCCTGGAAGCAGGAGGATTTAGGTTCAAATCTGGCCTCAAACACATTCTAGTTATGTGACTCTGGGCAAGTTAATTGACACCCTTTTGCCTATCATTTACCCATCTTTCTTAAAGTTGTTACTAGGACAGAAAGTAAGGGTTTAAAAAACAATTGCACTAAAGGTAAGTATGTCCATCCTTGCTTGAGGATGATAACACAGAAACCATCTACCAGGCTCTCTCAGAAGACACAGTCAAAGCCAAAATGTGAAGCTGGTTTATCCATTGTTCTGTCCTTTGATAATACTTTTTCTTTCCTTAGTCTGGAGTCTTGCCAAAGGTGGAAGTGGTGGTAGAGGTTGGCATGAGATGATTTACTCCCATAATTATATGGCTTTGTTATATAAGTAATTTTTTTGTGGTGTTGTTTTTTTTTTTTTTGCCATGGTACTTATTGCCATCATCAACAGATATTGAGTACATTCTTACTTTGGTGGGGGCCCTGTGTTTGGTAGGTTAGGGTGAGGTATTAGACTAAATCCCCTTCTACAGGAATGCGCTGAGGACATTGGACAACTACTAACAAATGGAAAATAACCCAGGATCTCTCTCTCTCTCTCTCTCTCTCTCTCCTCCCCCCCCCCTCTCTCTTATAGAATGTAACCTCAGAGCAGGGACCATTTCATTTTCTGTCCTTGTATCCCTACTGTTTAGTGTAGTTCTTAGCCCATGATGAGTGCTTAATAAATGCTTAATGACTGACCAGGCGATTTATGGGTTTATTAGACTTTTATGAGATGAGATGACTTGAAAACTTTTCATTAGAACATCTCATTTATGAAGTAGTGGCAGCCTGTTCTATAGTAGTATAGGTTACTAAACATTTCCCAAAAATGTAGTCTCTTACTTAATTTCATCTGACTCATCATGAGCCTGTAACTTTAAAATTCAATTTCAATCAATTCAGCAAATAAACATGAGGTTTCTGCTATGGCCAAGGCACTGTGCTAGGAACATACAGAGATGAAAAATGATAAAACTGCCTCTCCTCAAGGAGCATTCTAGGGTTCGGGGGAGTAAAATGTCAGTAAATGGTGCATTTGGTAAATGCTTACCATCTTCTAAGAACTGTCCTGAATGCTAGAGATACAGAGACAGGAAAGCTCCCAACCACTCCTCAAGGAGCTCTTATTCTAATCCAAGAGCCAACATGTAAATGTCCAAGGATGTCTGAGATATATACAGTGTAAATGGAAGACACCAGTAGCAGAGGAGACCAAGAGGGCCTTCTGTTAAAAGTTATATATAAGCTGAATATTAAAGGAACCCAAGTAGGTCAGAAAGTGGAAGTGAAGAGGCAGAGGACTCCAGGCATGACGAAGTAGTATAAATGCACAGTGAGAAGATAGCGAGTGTCCTGTGTGAGATACAGCAAGAAGGCTAATGCAGCTGAGTCCCAGAAGGCATGGCAGGGAATAAAGTGATAAGAAGACTGGAAAGAAAAGAAGGGACCAGAATGTAAGGACTTCAAATATCTCAAAGAGGATCTTTAAAACAATATTATTTGAACCTGAAGGTAATATTGATTGAGTGGGGAGTGACTTGGGCAGAACAGTGCTTGAGGAAATCACTTTGCCATCTGAGTGAAGAATGGACTGGAGCAGAGACAGAACTGAATCAAGGGGACCATTTAGACTCTTATAATAGTTCAGGATGTGACATGACACCAATAGCTATACTACATTGTAAAATGTAAAAGGATAAAGGAGAGCTCTAGACAAAGTGCTTCAGAAAAATTTGAGGAGGGAAGAGCATTTTCAGCTTTTAAATTTGTAATGCAAAGTTCTAGTTTATTTAAGTCTTCTATGCAAAGCAGTGTCATCTTTGTCAAACGAAAAAAGATCTCTGCAGCACTCTAGAAAACTCCAAAGGGTATCAAAGTTACTGTGTTCACATTATAAAACACAGGCATAACTTCTTTACTAAACTCTGTGGGCATGAATTATCTTTGATCTTGAAGACAACTGAAGATAAACTCATGTCTCCTACCAGTTAGCATCTCAAATATGCTAATAATTTTCTCCCTTACTCAAGGCAAGAATCTCTCAACTGTTGTCTCTCCAGATGATAATAAAGTCTCTTATTTGTAATGTTCACAGCATCATTCCCTTGTCTTTCTGTTTTAATAACAGCGGGTGTTTGTTCAGTACCTTTCTCTGACAAGCTTAAATCATCTTGCTGTTCCCATCTGATTAGTCTTCACAACATCCCAGGGGGGCAAGCTGAAGAAAAGGATGTATTATTTTCCCCATGAATAATAAAACACATCGAGACCCACACAAGAAATGTAGAGCTAGAAAGACCCTTGACTTATTCAGTCCTTTTTTTGTTGTTGTTGTAGTCTAGACCCTATATAGCTTTTTTCTCTGTTTGGCCTAAGGACAGATTCCTATAGTCTAAGTCTTTAACTAGAACAATAACACATATGCAGAAAATTACTATGAAGAAATCACAGCTACTAATTTTCACCACATGACTATCCATGGGAAAACCCTGAGGTTTTTCTATGAAATGTTAAGAAAGTATTTCTTTTCCCCATGGAGCTCTGCTCGTCTTACCATTCCCAATGGTAAATATTGAATTTTCACTATATACAGCATAAAGAAGCTTTATGACCAAAGAGGTGACCACACAGCAAAGCATTGTCATTTTACCAAGAAAGAAAGGATGGGTATGTGGAAGGGGGAAGGGATCTTTAATGAAATCCAGTAGAAAGCCACTTCAAGTCCTAGAAGCAATTATTCTTAGAGCCAAGTTTTGTAATCTAGACAATATATAGAATACCAAGAGAGTTACTATTCCTTTTGTCCTTATGTTTGTATTTTAAAATATAAGCTCTATAGAGTGCGAATGCATATCAAGTCTGAGATAAGACTCCATCATTCACAAGTATTACAATTTTTAAAATACCTACTTTAAATGCTTAGTTTTCTCCCAGATTCAAGGATCAATTTTCATAAAAAGGCAAAGTAGTAGGTAGATTACATTAATATGCCTTTATTTCCTAAGTTAATTAAGTGAGTAGTAAATGAGGAATTCTCTTTCATCTTTCTCCAACCATCCCCTCTACTGTCCTTTGATATATTGGAAACAGAAGGAAATTTCATTGTGATCCTGTAAAGGCAACTTTTGGTTGATTGTACCTGGTCCATTTGGTGTTTGTGTGTGTTGTTGTTGTTGTCTTTGAATGTTGTTGTTTTTGAAACCCTTCTGTCTTTGAATCAATACTGTGTATTGATTGCAGGCAGAAAAGTGGTAAGGGCAAGGCAAGGGAGATTAAGTGACTTGCCCAGGGTCACAGCCAGAAAGTATCTAAGGACAGATTTAAATCGAGGATTTCCCTTCTCTAGGCCAGGCTCTCCATCCACTAAGCCACCTAGCTCCCCCTCTCTCTTCTGTGTTTCCAATTGATGTGTTACCATATCTGTTGGCTTGCTTTTCTTTATTCTGTTGATTGGCCATCACAATGCTCATCTGCACATTTCCCAAAGACTAGTAGAATGGGATATTCAGTGGATATCTGCCTGGCACTATTACTTATCATCAGCTCTATGAAAGACTATGAATAGGATTCAAAGGATGAATGGTTGATGTCATTCATAAATCTTCTTGCTTTATCTCATTGCCCTAGATAGTGGGGATTTGACCATTTGTGCTTAGGTCTGTTGTCATTTTATTTTAAAAAGTTTTAGGTCTAATTGTTCTTAATTGAGTCCTTAAAATGTAGTTAGAATGGCTCTGTAATTCCTATTTCCAATTCCCTTGAACTCATATTTCTGAGTGTACATATAGGCAAGATGTACCATGCCTTTTCTGCATTGCCAAACAATTTGTCAGTTTTCAGAATCCCTTTGGCCATATTACTGTTTTAGGTTAGCAGTTAATTAGAATGTATAATTTCTCCAAAATGGTATATCAAAATTTTTTGAAGCCTTTAAAGGATGGTCTTCTGAACAGTAAAAAAAAGAAAAGAAAAGAAAGAAAGAAAAGAAATCATTACCCTGTGGTAGAACTTGTAGAATTCATTCTCTCTGAGCTTACTCAGAGTGGTTCTTGGACAAAAAATACTTGTTCTACTACTGGATCCAGGCACCATGGCAGATTTTCAGAGGTGTCTGTTAGTCTTGAGTACCTAGTACAAGGAGGACAAAAGAGTAGATGAAATTTCATTCATTGAGGAGATTTAGCAATGCTTTGCAGAATAAAAAAAGTTTATTATGCAAAATTTTCATAGCAATTAGAGCCTTTGGCTTTTCCCAAAAAAATTCATGTTTGCCACATAATTAAAACCACATCCTTTTTAGCCTGCTGTGTGAGTATACTTAATGGTGAGTCCATCAATCATAAGTTCTGTTCAAGAAGCATAGAGGGTTTTTCTTCCCTTTTCTGGCCTTTGTTGAAAAAGGAAACATTAAAAAATATATTGGTATTCTTTGTTTATATATCACTTTCATTTGCCAATATATCCTCTCATTCTTTCCCCAAAGAGACATCCCCCAATAACAAAGGATAAATACAACTAAGAAAGTGGAGAAAGAGCATCACTTCAGCAAAGTTAAATAATAATATATTACTTGAGAGTGGCAATATATACCGTGTTCCACTTCTATAAGAAGAGAGAGAGGTACATTTTCCTTGAAGAAGGAAACTTTTGCCAGTATTTTCAGCTTTTTCCTCTATAACCCATTTTAGATTGTTTCAGTTTGCTGTAAACACATTTTTCATTAATACCATATATCAAATTTTGTGGCTATATCATCTAGCCTAGCACTTTGTTTCCATCCTTCATTCTTTGTGTGTATATATGTATGTGTGTGTACATGTCGTTCCAGGATGGGACCAAATTCCCATTTTATAACTTTTCAGCACATCTTAATGTTTAGAAGGGAAATGTTTGCCCATCCTCCTTTGATAAATTTCAGTGAATATTTACTAAATTAAGTATCCCTTACATGCAAGGTCCTGTGCTAGGTGCTAGAGATATAAAAATAATAAGAGTCCCTGACCTCAAAAAACCTTTAATCTAGTAGGGGCAAAAGACATGTAAGCAAATAAGTGATACTAGCATGATAAGGATACAGGCAAAATGTTATAATAAGAGATTTGTAGTGAGTTAAGACATGGATGAAATTTATATGCCATATAGTTCAGCTCACTGAGGGGCTAGGTGACCCAGTGAATTGAGCTCTAGATCTAGAGTCAGAAAGTCCTGAATTCAAATCTAGCCTAAAACACTTACCACTTGTGTTATCCTGGGCAAGTTCCTCAGTTTCTTCAACTGTTGGTAATAGATGATGATTAATGATGAGTCAGTACAATATCTTCTTTCTAAAGTTGTCATGAGGTTCAAATGAGATAATATTTATAAAGTACAGTGCTTGAAACAGAGTGTACCCTTAATTTACAAATAAGGAAAATTAGATTCAGAGAAAGTAAATGACTTGCCAAAAGCTACACCTAGGAGTAGAGAAGTTGACATTTGAATTTAGATCCTTAGTTTCTAAATTTAACATTCATTCTGCTTCATATTGCCTCTGTACTATCAAAGTTTCCTATTTTGATGAAGAAAAAAACTTATTCAGAGATATGCAGCTAAAATAATAAATATCTAAGCCCAAACTTTTATGTTTGTTTTGTGAGATTTATTTAGATATTTTCCACTTACTCTTGAGGCCTAAACAATCAGACAACTCATTTATCTAGTCTCACCAAATGTATTTTTTCCTTCTTCATCATTCTGTGGAACACTCTGCTTAGATATGGGTCTTTTCCTTTATAAGGACAGAGAGCTCTAGCAGTCCTATACAGGGGAATTAAAGAACTTTGTGCAGCTGGTGGAACATATTCTGTTCAATGAAGAAAGAAAGTAATTTTGAGAGATGGTATATTGTACTTCCAACATTTTGCAGATAAAGGGGTTCCATGGAGGCTTGAGAGGACAAGAAGAAATCAGAAATCAAGGTAGAGTTCCATTTAGTCAGAATATACATTATGGAGAATAAAATGAAATAAAATATAAAGATGGCCTTATGGGAAAATATATGTATGGATTTTTCTGGAGGTTGTGTCCCCAGTAGTGAAATAAGAAATCTGAGTATTGAAAATTTCTTTCCAGTACTCATCATACAATTGTGATGCCAGTAGGTTCTTGCAGGTTAGAGAGCTGTGGTAGCTTCTACCATGTTGGAAGGGCTTCCACTTGACATGACATGCTTGTCCAAGAACAAGTCTAGATGAATACAAAGAAGCTCATTCCAAGGTTTTATTTATTGGTGATGAATTTTTTGGCCAAGAATATTTTTGTCCATCTATCAGCAACCAAGATATATAATATAGTCAAAATGGGTGATATCACTACTTATAGAAACAAATAAAGCATATTGTCAGTAAAACAGACTGCTCTGCTCTATCACAGATGTGTATATGTACACATATATACACACACATGCATAATTGTATGCCACAATAACTTGATTTAAGTGTATTTGGTTTCTGGCTTTGTTTCATACTTGAAATTGTATAACGTCATCCAAAAAGAAGACAAATATAACTGACATTGGCTTCTGCATTGGAAATCAGTTTATCATGATACTGGTCATATTGGGTAGACAGGACGAAGAAAGTAAAAGATTGGAGAGGAAAGAATATTTGTATATTTACGTAAATCTTTGTCAGATATGTTGAATGTAATTTTCATCTTTCTGCATGTGCCATTTTGTGGTTGTTAGTCTCAAGTTGTGACTACCAGGGATGGAAAAAGTTGAAGTAGTATTCTGGCAAGGTGCTTGCCTGATCAAAATAAGCAGGAAGATTATCAACTCCAGTGAATAATGTTTGTACGGAAAAAAAAAAAGATTCCTTGAAATAAATTAGGCTTCACATCTCTATTAAAAGGATGGCAACTGACATTTGCTCTTTGGATTTCTTGTTAAAGTGTACATTTACATTAAAAAAAAAAATCTTCAAAGATTTTGCCAATGAATTTAGAGAAATAGTTGCTGAAGTCATAGAAAATAAAAAAGACATTTTAGAGTTGCCAGACCCTATTTTGACTTGTCATGATCTTGCAGACATGCTTCATGCTTTAATTTCTCCTGTGATCCCTGTACCATTAGCCTTTAGTTTTATACAAATTTAAATGAATTGTTCAATGCATTATTTAACTCATATTCTCACGAGTTCAACAAACTAACATCTAATATTCATGCTATTTGAAGAGAATTTCAAATAACCACAGCCCTGAGAAAATTTAGGATTAAATAAATAAATATAAAATTTCTATCATGTCAGATTTCCATTTTAACATGATTTTTTGCAATGAATCTTCCACCTCTCCATAACCTTGAGGTAGAGAAAACATTGTAGCAATTGAGATTCAATGAGTAATGTTGGCCAAGAGTATGAATATTTAAGACTATGTGGTATTGAATTCATAAAGGTGGGTGGTCTTGGCCCTCACTTTTGACCTTGCAGGATTATTGTCCATGGACCCTATACTCCAAAAAGCCTAGAGAAGGAAAAGGAGTGAGGGAGAACTTCCAGCAAAAAAGCCCCAGGGACTCTTCCTTCCTTTTTCTCATATGTCTCTTGATATCCATTCCCAGACAGACCTTAACCAATCTTCAAGAGAAAAATTTCAGTACTGAACTTTGAGACAGCTATTTTCTATCATATGGCAGTGTTTAGAGAAATATGTGAGCCTGGGATCTTGAGAGCTAGAAAAAACCATAATGTTCACCTTATCTTTAATACTAAGTCATTTTGTAGATGAGAAGACAGGGCCTAGGACTGAGTTCAAATAAAATCATGGAATGGCATAGCTGGGAAAAGATTCAGAAATTACTTAATCCCTCTTCCTTACTTTACATATGAGGAAATTGAGAATAAGAGAGCTTTGACCAATTTAACTAAAATGAACATATATACTTTAAAAACCAGGAATCTACTTTCATTTAAATGTACTAATCAGCTAAAATTATTATTTGTATTTTTTTGTTATTTTGTTATTTTATTTGTTATTTTAATAATACCCATGATCCTCAGTCAGGAAAGTCTCTCCATCAGTGAAGATTAGTAACTTGTTTTAGATTGATGATCTCAGTGAATGGATTATGATATTGAATGGGAATGGAACTTAACCATGGTTACATAGCTAGGTTATTTTAAAGGAATAAACTAAAATCATATCTAAATCTAAGCATAGTTTTCCATCCATTATGCCATCTTGCCTCTGTTTGAATAATACACTCACAAATCTGGTACCAGAGAGTAGCAAAAATTTCTTTCATTTCATATGAAAACACAAATTGAAAATATAATAGACATTCAGTGTGGCTGATAAGGGTGATAGAAAATTATTAATTTCCTGGTAGTACTAAGGCTCATAGAGGAAAATGGATTTGCCCAAGGTTACAGAAGCATTAAGTCAGTTAGTCAACAAACATTTATTAAATTTATTTTGTGGCAGTTACCCACTAAATGCTGGGGATATAAGGAAAAACAAAAGACTGGAAAAGAAGAAAGGAAGAGACCAGGTAATGAAAAGCTCTAAAAGCCAAACAAAGGATTTTATAATTGGTCCTGAAGGAAATGGGAAAGGGGCTGGAGTTTATTGAATAGAGGGGGGCAAGTTCAGACCTGCACTTTGGGAAGATCAATTTAACAACTGAGTGGAGAATAGAATGGAATGAGGAAAAATTTTAGGTAGTGTTATTATTAAAATAGTTGTGGTTGTAAACTGTAGTGAGTTAAAATGGTGGAAAATATAAATTATGATAGATATAAGAGAGGGTGAGTAAATTTGACTGCTGAAAATATGTTTCACTACAGTGTCTTGGTTTTTAAATCAAATATAAGGTGGTCGCCAGGGAATATATTCCCAAATTATGAATATGCCCAAGTCAACTGGGTTTTATAGAGAATTTAATTAATAATACAATGAGGAATTAAAGAAAAGGAGGAGAGAGAAAAGGAATTATGAGAAAAGAATGGGTTGGCCCAGGGCAGGCCTGGCCAACCCAGGCCTAAGCCTTAAGAGAGAAACCAGTCAGTTATCACTCACCACAAGATTTGTCTTAAGCAAGGATGTCTGGGGAACAGAGTCTCCCCAGAGGGAGTTCCATCCAGAGTTAGCCTCCCAAGGGACTCCTTCTCAAGCGATCTTCAAAGAGCCTCCTCCAAAAGGATCTATCTCCAAGGACCCAAGGATCTATATCCAAGGATCTATCTCTAAGGATTCTAAGCCTCTCCAATCCTCCAAGGATCCCTTGCTCAAGAGATTCATTTTCTTATATAATGGAGGTTTTTTCCTGTCACCTCCCCTAAGTTCTTCCATCTACCAATCACCATAGATGTTTTCTAAAAGACAGCCCATCTGAATTCCTGATAAGTCAACTAATCCCCTCAGTAAGTCTGAACCAGAGAAAACACAGCTGAGTCGACTAATCACATTAAGAGAAAACTTGCCCGACCCTTTTAGGTACCTAGCATCCCATTGTATCAATTCTAAAAAACAGGCATGGCTCAAAGAACTCCTTGCCTTATTATAAGCATGGGTCCAAGTACTTTCATTGTTTAGCAAGGAGTTTTCTCCCCTAAAGCAGTCTTAAGTACGGGTGGAGTAGAGGTCCTCCCATAGCAAGGAGTTTTCTCCCCTAAAGCAGTCTTAAGTACGGGTGGAGTAGAGGTCCTCCCATTTCTGATCCTGGCGAGTTCTCACATCAAAATGGAGAATGCTTCCAGTAGGGAATTTGTTCCAATGGAGGATTCCTCAATGTGGAATTTTTTAACATTCACAAGTCTGAGAAATTTCAAGATTTACAGTAGACACCAACCAACAGACTATTGTAGTAGGCTAGGTATGAAGTAATGAGATCCTATGCCAGGATAGTGGCTGTGCAAGTGGAGAGAAGGGGATTATGTGTCTGTGGCAGTGTCGGAGGAGCTTTATGAATGAAGGTAGAAACTTTAAGATTTAGGAATAGATTGGCTACATGGGGTAAGAGCAAATGTTTGCAAGCCTGGGTAGCTGGGAGGCTATTGGTTCCCTGACAATAATAGGGAAGTTTAAAAGGAAGGAGGATTGTGCAAAGGGAGGGGGAGAGAAAAATATGACACATTCAGTTATAGTTGTCTATAGAACATTCAATTTGAGATGTCCAATAGGTATGGGATGGAATCCAGAAGAAAATTTGTGATTGTTTTCAATCATGTCTGACTGACTCTAGAACCACATTTGGAGTTTTCTTGGCAAGGATATTTGAGTGGTTTTCCATTTCCTTCTGCAGATCATTTGATAGATGAATAAACTGAAGCAGATAGTATTAAGTGACTTGCCTAAGGTCCCACAGATAATAAATGTCTATGGATAGATTTGAACTCAAGAAGATGCATCTTCCTGCCCCCCAAGGAAAATTAGGGTTAGATAGATATGTGAATCATCTCCACACTTGAGAACTGAACCCATGGGAACTAATGAGATCACCAAATGAGACAGTTTAGGGGGAGAAAAGGGACAATCAGGACAGAGTCAGAAGACACCTATATTTACTGGTCATTTCCTAGATAAAGATTCAGCAAACAAGATAGAGAAATGGTCAGCTAGGTAGGTGGAGAACCAGGAGAGACATTGTGAACCCAGAGCAAAAAGTATGTAGCAGAAGATTCATAGAATTCAAAGGTGCAGAAAGATAAAGAAGGATTAGAAAGTCAAAAATGCAATTAGATTTGACCTCATGTCCTTGGAAAGAGTAGTTTCCATTGAATGATGAGGTCAGAAGACAGATTGCAAAGATTTTAGAAGGAAATAAGGAGGGAATATATCTAAAGTAGATGGCTTTAGTAAACAACTTAACCATAAAATGTAGGGCAGATGCAGATAACTAGTTGGCATAATGGATTCAATGAAGGTTTGTTTTTCTTTTTCTTTTTTTGTTTTTTGAGAATAAGGAAGGTGTGGATCAGGTAGAAAGGTAGTAATCGGTAGATTTGGAAAGACTGAATATTGGTGACAAAATAATAATATAGAGGGCAAACAATTAGACTTAAATGTGATGAAGGGCACATGTAAAGGGATCACCCTTGGCAAGGAAGTAGGTCAACTTTTCATATGAGATAGTGGTGAAGGAAGACATAGTCAGGAGAGAACATTTAAGTGAGGTAAGATGAAGAAAATGAGAGCAGAGGAAGCTCTAGGCAAATGACCTCATGTTTTTTTAATGAACTATGAGAAAAAGTCCTTATCTAAGGTAATTGGGCAGTATGAACAGAGAGGAGAGATGTGAAAAAAGAAACTATAAGACTTGAGAATAGATTGGATTCATGGTGTGAGTATAATGAAGAATATAAGATGACATTGAAATTGTTGCAAGCCTGAGTGACTGGGAAAATGGTGGTTCCCTTGACAATAATAGGGGAATTTAGTAGGGAGGAGTTTATGGAAGGAGGAGATATATGACGTACTCATCTTGAGATGTCTACAGGATGTACAACATGTAGGAGGGATTGAAAGGTTTGGAGTAACTACGGAGTTGAGTGAGTGAATGGAGTAGGGAGTTATTAAAAAATTTGCCTTCCTGAGGTGCAATCACAATAGAAATCATTTAGCATAAATGTGTGGTGGACCAGGTATATGAGATTTCATGATTTTCTCCAATTCCAATCAACATCGTTTAAGTAAGTGCAAAGAAACAAAATGATGAAAGCAATCTAAGATTGGGTTTGATTTGGCATGATTGGTGATAGGATAATAGGCAAGGGACTTGATTATAGAATACAGTGTTTCACTAAGATAAGGAAGGAAGAGAGTAGTCAATGTGAGGATGATGACCTTGGAGAAAAAATGAGCGAAAAGATTAGAAGTTATAGTGAGGACAAAGAATAGGGTCAAGGATCATAGGGCAGAAGGAATGACATAAAGATA
Source organism: Monodelphis domestica (assembly GCF_027887165.1). Lineage (NCBI taxonomy): Eukaryota > Metazoa > Chordata > Mammalia > Didelphimorphia > Didelphidae > Monodelphis > Monodelphis domestica. The sequence continues at coordinate 124,236,118 of NC_077233.1, forward strand.
AAAGATTGATCAGATAAAATCATTTTGGAATTTGTGAATATGGAAATGAAACAATTGTTGGTTATAGCAAGATTAAAGGTATGAGGTGTTTTCTCTATGTAGCTGAGGGAAAATACTGGAATAGGTCATGAAAAAGTAATAGATTTGAAGAGTCAGAAAGTTAGGGTTTTTGAAGAAATATTGCCTAGGACTCAGTCTCAGTTCCTGATCCTAGATTCAAGCCTCTGTCTACTGATTTTGTTGCCCCTTCCCCAGCTGTCAACCACCAACCTAATCCCTGACAGAGGCACTATATTTGTTTGTATGGAGAGGAGTTTATTCAAATTCCTGCAGGTGGTAGTTGTAGCATTATAATAGCAGCTTCCCTACAGTGTACCTTGGAAGGAGAGTTTACGTTGGTCTGGTTGCACCATGCCTCCCTTGGGTGATCAGTAATAATATCCAAGCCTGGCACAGAGTATTTTCTTTATAGTCACTCTGCTCACCATTTTGGTTGTGGAGAAGACATTACTCATAATCCTCGGGGGGCAAGGATTGATGATAATAGTCTATTTTCCTCACTCCATGTTGTAAAGAAAAGGTATCATGGAGTCACACATTTAGAGATAGAAAATGACCTTAGATGTTATCTGATCCATCCTTGTAATCCTATCAATGAAGAAAATGAGACACAGAGAAATTAATGATTTGACCAAGGTCAGATAGGCAATAAGAGCCTGGATGGCATTTAAACCTAGAGTTTTTTCTACTGTATGTTACTGTTGTTACGAGGTTAGAGGGGTATCCATGTCTTTGTGCCAATCCTGAAACAAATGACAAATTTCTTCTTCCATTGGACTTAAATATATCTCAAGAAAGTCCATGAAAAATAGTATTTTTGGTACCTATCTATTTTTCATCATAAAGATATTTGCATGAATGCAGCATCTTTGTTTCTTCAGACATTGCCTGCTTTTGTATTAATTCCCTCATGAAAAAGGATTGTAATCCTTTGTTTTTTATATATAATTATTTCCACTGTGAATAATAGTGATGTCACAGACCAAGAATTATAGTTTTAGCTAGAGAATAAACAGATAAACTCTGAGAAAACAACTGCTAATGACTTTCAGATATCCTCTGCAAGAGGGACTTTTAGGTGGGTATTTTTAAGCAACTAATGAAAGATAAAACTGGTTTTGTTATCATTCAGTCATTTTGTCATGTCCAACTCTTTGTTGACCCTTTGGACCATAGTATCAATGAGTTTTCTTGGCAAACATACAGGAGTGGTTTGCCATTTCCTTTTCCAGTGAATTAAAGTAAACAGAGGTTAAGAAACTTGAACAGGGTCACACAGTAGGTGTCTTAAGCTGGATCTGATCTCATATCTTCTTGACTCCAGGCTCAGCAGTCTATCAATTGATCCAGCTATCTGCTCACTGAAATAAATTATGCTTTCCTCAAAGTTCTACTGCTTTTCCTTGGAAAGCTTGAATTGATAAAATTTCAGTTATGAACATTGGCATCATGTTACCTATGATTATTAAAATGTCTTCACTAGATGCAGATTTCCTCACATATTTTGGGGAAAAGAAAGTTTCTTGATTTTGTTTTGCCAATTGTTTCACAATGAAGTCTTGGTAGCGAATACTTTTATTCCTCTAAAAAGCATTCTAAGATCTGTTTCATTTGTGCAGAATGAGTGGATTGTAGCATGATCCATCCATTATTTTCAGCAGCCTTGATAATCGATACAGATCACTGAGCAGTCAATTTATCTCAGCTATCAGTATTGATCAGGAAGAAGAGTTAAATAAATGGATCAGCCAGGCTGTACACAAGTTCAACTATTTTGTAGACTGATTCTAACTCATCTGCACGCTTCAGTGAGCAAAATAGTTACAAGGGAAGAAGAAAGTTTGGTCCACCTATAAAATGACAGGGTCAGACTAGATGATCTGCAAAGTTCCTTCCAATTCCAAAATTCTAAGATTCAATAATTAATCTTTTTCTCTTAAAGAATTTTCAGGGAAAAAGTGAAGCAACAATTTAAGAAGCCAGGGGTCAGGAAATACGTGTTATGCATCTATCCTGCAAGGTTTTGTGTTAGGGATCACTGGTAATATAGAGGAATATAAGACCCTGTACCTACTTTCAAAAAGCTAATCAGAAGCACAAATGCAGGTAGAAAGTTAAAATGAAGAGTTAGATTTAAATATCAGTTCAACAGAGCAGAAGAAATTGAAAAGTAGCATAAGATTAATTCTCACCTGCAAGGAATGAAAAAAGGAGTACAAAAGGAAGGGCTCCTGGTGTGGAGGTAGACTGTGAGTTAGGTCATGAAAAATTAATGAATGTGAAAGTCAGAAAGGATTAATTCAGGGTGGGAATGGTATGGTGTGGTGGTGAAAATGACAACAACAACATTAACTGTGCAGAAGCAAGAAAGTGTAGAGTATATTGGAGGAATAGTAAACCAGTTGGCTGTAGTAGATTTTATTTAGTAATGATGTGGTAAAACTGGAATCAGATTGTAGAAGGTCCTGCGCGTCAGAATACTGTGCTAGTCAGTCCGTAAATAAGTGATGAAAATAGTGTAGTCTTCTGGAAAGATAAATTGACATTGTAATGCAGCATGGATGGAAGTAAGCATAGAATGCAGGCAGAGAAACTAATTAGGGAGGAACACAGTAGTCTAAACATAAGGCAATGAGAGTTTGAATTAAGATTTTTAAAACCACAACATATTGGAGCTTGTGAAGATTTTCAATTCATAGATCTAATGCTGGAAGAAACCATCTCACCAAACAAGAATTTTGCCCCTTAGTTTGCACATATAATAAACTTCAAAAGCAAGATTTAAACTTGAGACCATAGAAAATATGTAAACTAATACCCTCATTTTATAGATGAGAACATTCTGAATGATGAAGTAACCTGGCTGGAGTTATACAGCTCATTAGTGTAAGAAACAAGATTAGAATCTAAGTCCTACTACTTTCTTCTGAACAAGTAAGAGGTAGTAAGAGTGAAAAGAGATGAATACTTTTGAGAGACATGGCAAAGGAAGAAATAACCATTATTGGTCACTGATCAAACATAGGAAACTAATGAACAGGAGGATTTAAAGCAGAAGTTTGGAACCTGGGTTATTGAGTGGCCTGAGCTTGGGGTAATAACCATATTTTAGTGACTTTTAGTCCTTCATACAATGATTGACTGAACCAGGCTCTGGGAATGTGGGACAGAGAAGGCTACAGAAAAGTATATATTATGGTGCCTACTTTCATGTTGCTTACAACCTAGTTAAAAAATAGGTCACAATTCTAAAAAAGACAATTAACCCCCCCAAAAAAAAAGACTAGCATATAATAAGCATCCAAAGAGCAATACAGACAATAAGTGATAGAGGAGTTGAATGAGAAATGATAGAGAGAGGTTCTGGGTTTTGCATTTTATAGTCACCTGTATTTTGGATTAATTGAGAAATATTGTTCATCCCTTTGTTGTTCCAACTTAATATGGTGCTAATTTGAACTTTATAATATACAGACCCCATGATCATTTTGATGAACTAACATTACCTCGTTGTGGTAAACATAGGCTAGTCTTTCAGGAGTAATGCCCCACGTGGAGCAGTTAGCCATCTGTGTCACAATAGTTAGAAGATTAGTTGCAGCAGGGATGGTAATAACAGTATTACAACTGCCTTAATTTTTGTGTGTATAAAGCCCCCATATTAATAGCCATTCTGTGAAGAACTCCAGGTCTTTGTCAATGACAGATTTATTGAGGACAAGCTTTCAGAAGGATTCTACTTGAAATCCTATTAAATTGCCATCCATTAAACCATTAGAGCACTCATTAAAACTGTTAGTGCAGACTTCTTGTTATTCATGAGTTATTGGTCGTTCCCACTTCTGAGATGTGTCTGCCAATACCAGCATACCCTTTGTTCCATTATGGCTATTCAGTTCCAAGAAAGTGAATATCAGCCTTCTCCCTATTCCTTCAGAGTGTTTATTGTTTGTTGGTTGGTCTCTTTGTTCCTAATTCAGTCGAGTGAAATAGAATACAGATTACAGTTATGGTCCCTTTCACTTGAACTTGATGAGAAATGTGTTGTCTAGCTGTGTAGGAGGCAATTCGCCCAACATTGTTAAGTATTTTGAGGGTAAAGAATGATGTGGACTTGACTGTATGCTGATAACATAACTGGGCAGTGGATGACAAAAAATCTTGCATTTAAGTTTTTCTTATGCCATATCAATTTACATACCATAAAATTACAAATCAAACAAGGATGTCAAAGTGAAATTTGTGATTCATATACAACATATATTTTTAAATATTGAGTCTCTCAAATTGTCACTGCATTGTTTTGTGAAAGCATACAAAGAGAAGAGTTATTTGTGATGCCTACAGTAATCCTTCTTTGGTAGTGGTTTATCCTTAACTCTTAGAGTCCACAAGTATTTTATACTAGGCAGCATCAAAAGGTGGAAATGACGATTACAGGTCCTTATGCATTTCCAAAGACCATTGGAAAAGGTGTGGGGTAGACTTTTTTCTCTGCCAAAATACTTGTGAAGGTTGGTACCTTACTTGTTTACAGATTTCAAGATCAGTGAGGGATGGAATATTTATTTATTTGATTTGATTTGTAACTTGCATTGTCCCTTGTAGTAAGCACAGTGCTCTTCATGGAGAAGGTATTTAACAATTGCTAATGAATCAATTAATGTATTGAATAAAGAATATGAACAAAACTCAAAGGGCCTGGGAGAAATAGATGTGCTTAATCACATGGATGAATCAGTATGATTAATTCTTTTATAATCATGTGATTGATATCTGTTGCTGACATTGATGGCTAACACTTATAAGGTATTTTAAAACTTACCAGGAAGCTCTTTTCCTACAATAATCTGGTAGATGAAGTTGAAACACACACTTGTTTACATATGTATATGCTTATGATATAAGATTTTGTCCAAAAATAAATATTTGATCACATTAAGCCACCCCTACATATTTGAAATTTGAAAAAGTCCCCATTTAATCCTGTATCATTAAATCTCCAAAGACATTTCAGTTTTCTATGATAAAATAATGACTAATACACTTGGGCATTACACATAAAAATAGTAACTCTCAGGTACTCTGCCTCCTTTTATGAGATGCCTCTGTTCAATGTAATGTACAGGAGGTCCTCATTATCCAAGGATAATTAGCATTGGAATAAGGCAACTTGAGTGAACCAATTTAAAATGGGAATTTTTTGAGTAAATAGTGAAAGAAAACATTTGATCAGGACTTTATCTTGAAAAATACAATAAAAAATTATGGATATCAGTTTATTTTGCACTTAATCTTAAATTAGAACTATAATGATGCCCTGTTTTCTTAGAACAGAAAAGGAATTCAATTTTGAAGGGGGGGGTAATTTTTTCCAAAAGAAAAAAAGTCAGATGATTGCACAATGGGCCATCTTCCACTTCATTTTACTTTGGTGGAATGACAAAAAGAGGATGATTCCTGAAAAAAAGATAAAAAGAATTCTTTAGTTTTCCTAAAGGATTCATAATTCTTTGGAAGTTGGAAGCATCTGCTGCCATCAAAAGTGATTGCCCTCAGCAGGAATGGACAAAGACAGTGATAAGAGATTGGGAAAGAAGGAAATGTGAGTGAGAACTAAGTTTATAAATGGTTACTTCATTGATGGATGTTTGTGTTATGATGACTTTTGTTTACTTTTAGATACAACCTTGGTTTAGAGCAGCATGGATTAGTGCAGTGATTTCCAATGTTGTTTTTATTACATGAGCCCTTTTTGGCAAGAAATATGTGTCATTAATCCCTAGGTAATTTACTATACTACTCATTATATTCTTTACAATTATTTGCCACTTAAGGCGCTTTAAAATTTTTTTTAGCACAAACCCTTTGTGCCATTCTTGTGAACCATAAAAACCAATGGCTACCATTATTCTTGATGTTGCTGTTAATAACAACTAGCATATATATATATATATATACACATATATAATATTCTAAACTTTGTAAAATGCTTTAAAAGTATTATCTCATTTGATCCTCCCAGCAACCCCTATTGTTGTGCTATCATTTATTGTGCTCTTTGTTGTCTATACAAATATCTTCATTTTACAAACATAAGAACTGAAACAGACAGATTGGGTGACTTGACCAGAGACACAAATCTGGGAAGTCTCTAAGGCTGAATTTGAACTCATTTTCCTGACTTCAGAGAAGCACTTACCTACTTCATCATGTGGATGCTTTAGATTAGACTAAAAGCCAACCTTGGCATCAGAAAGAATATGTGACTCTGGACAAGTCACTGGCTCCAGAAAATTCTCTTAAGACTATAAATTGAATATAGTGTGCTAATCATTGCTGGTAGAGTATTCCCTTAGTAAGAATTCCTTACAACAATGAAATCAAAGGTTCCAGGTCCAAGCAAAATGAAATATGACTAATGCAGGGATTTTGATAGTAAGTACTATCTACTAGATAGTAAATATGGAAGGACTTTTAAAATTTTATTTTATATCCAGTTATTATATTTGATCCAAGAGTTTATTTGCATAAAATTTGCCATCTGAAGGGATATGCAAAACTTCCCCTGTAATATTTTATTCCTCTTCCTATACTCTTTGTTCCAAGTAAACTGACCTATTGCTTCTTCCTCAGACGCAATATTCTATTTTCCTTGTCTGTGACTTCTCTTATGTCTTCCATGCCTAGAATGAACTTCTTCATATCCATGTCTGAGACTCTGCAGTTTCCTTTCAGATTTACCTCAGATGCCACCTCCTATTTGAAGCCTTCCCTGATGTTTCCAGTTGTTAATAATCTCCCTCTTACATTTACTTATTTATGTGCATATTATATTCTCAAGTACAGTGTAAATTTATACCTTGAGGACAAGGATCACTTAATTTTTGCCAGCACCCAATACCTCATTAAGCTTAGATTCTTTTAAATTAATAGGCATCTAGTAATAGTTGGGATGAATTAAGATGAATTGAATTATAGTAAACTACTCATAGCTAACCTAATGAAGGTATAAAGAGCTTGGAAAATCTTAAAATGTTAGCTACCGTTATTATTATTACAACAGTTTAATTTTTGAAGAAATTTAGTCATGCTTCTGTCTACTCTTTGAACTCAAAATAATTCATATGCTCATTTTCTCTTTTCTTTGCTTGCTTTGGTTGTGAAATTTTTCAACAGAAAAGTGAGGTATTAGATATAACATAAAAGTATTAAATTATCAGATCTTTCAAACTAGCATATATTGATTTCAGGACTCAAAACTATTTTAAAATTTTTGAGCAAGTTTTGCCACAATTATCCAAATGCATATTATCTAACAAAATAAGTGAAATAGAAATTGACTAAATTATCTGGGCAATTGCCTCTTCTTCATGCTTTATTTCACCCATTTTGGTATACTAGCAAATGTACTTCATTGAAACCATTTGCTTTTTTCTCAAGCTGAACAGTATCCTTAAGTGCAATAAGCATAAGATAAGTCTGTCTTGAATATCTTTTTATCACCTTATGCCAATCACTATAAAATAGAGCTATGCTTGCAAAATGAAAAGGACTGAGTCAGATGTCTAGTAAATTCTATGTTCCAAACTTTATTTAGAGAACTTTTAGGTATATGTTATCTAGTTTTAGAACTGATAATGATTCAGAGCTTGTTGAATCTTAGGAACTATCATTTTTAAGTAAGGAAACTGAATCCAAAAAATTTAAGTTTTACTTACCACAGCCATTGTGGTTGTAAGTGACATGGTGAGGATTCAAACCCAATATTTCAGGTCCCAACATCCAGTTCCTTTTTCATGACAACCCAGTGCTTACTCATTGTTTTTCTTTATCTATTAATACCCTGTTGCTATACTAAGTGTAAATACAAATTTCTTATAGTTGAACAATATGGCACTTTCTAAATTATTTGCTGACCAAGAGTCTTCTACAATTTATTTTATTTTTTCGTCAACTCAGCTGATATTAATTCACTTATCCAATTATTTCAATCCAAATATTTTTTACAAAATGTACACAAAATCAATATTTTTTCGCAAGAAATCTGTTAAATTTTGGAATACTTTTATTTTCCCAGTAGTATTGGAAGCCCTGCTTCCATGACTGCAACTCAAAGAAGTGGTCCTCCATGAAGCAAAAGTACTTCACAAACTAACAGAATATCTAATTCATGTTTGTTTTCCTTTTCTTGGGAATATAAAATCCAAGTATTTCATGACTTTTCGTAAAATGTTTAGCCAGAAGAGTGAGGCTACTTTAATTGCAAATGAAAGATTAAAATGAAATAATTCAACAAGCATTCATTGACCAGTGTATACAATGCATTATGCTATATGCTAAGTATGTGAAGATGGGATAAAAAAGATAAATTAGAAGACAGAAATGTCCTTGATGGGTTTATAGTAATTTGGTAAATGGGATAAATATGTAAACAAATTTGAAAATGTAAGTTAGTATAAGAAAACACCAAGAGAGTGGCATTAGTGTTATGAGAAAGGAATGAATCACTCCTAGTTTGGGGGATTAGGAAAACATTATGGATGAATATATATATATATATATATTCATATATATATATGGATGTAAGATGGATATTAAAGGCTATTAGGAACCTGTTGCAATGGTTCAGTCAAGAAACAATGAGGGTCTGAAGGGTGGCAGCCATAAAATTAATAGATGCAAAAGCACTTTGGCAATGGTATTAGAAAAAGGAGAGAGAGACTAATTTGGAGACTTGTATTATAGTGGATGTGAAGGATAATAAGGATTTGAAAACCAAAGCTGTTGAAATGGTATTGGAAAGAAAGGGAAAGACCAATTAACTTTATAAGGAAATGGACAAAATTAGAATCGATTATTCTTATCTATTTCTAACCATGCTCAAGAATATTTAAAGGGACGGTTAATGCGCATCTAGAAAAGGAAGCACTGATCACTAAAAGCCAACATTCTTTCATTAGGAATAGGTTATGGCAAACTAACTGAATTTGTTTCTTAACATGTTACTAAACCAGAAGATCAGAGAATTAGGTAGATACAGTGTTCCCAGATTTCAGTAAAGCATTTAAAAAAAGAGTTTATGTTGTTCTTATGGAAAACATAGAAAGAGATGGGCTAGAATGCTATAGGTATGCTTGCCACAGGTGGATATCGAATTAGTTGAATGACTGGACCTAAAAATTAATTGTTTAATGTCATCTTGGAAGGAGATCTCCAATTGAGACCCTTGCATAATTCAATTCTATTTAACAGTTTCTTATTGGCTTATATAAGGGCATAGATGCCATCTTTTTCAATTTAATGATAACACAAAGTTGAAAGAGATGTTATCACCCTGAGTGACTGAATTAGGATGTGAAAATATTTTGATGAGGTAAAACATTGGGTAACTCTAAGATGAAATATACTACTGATAAAATGTAAAGTCTTATACTTCAAAAAAAGGACTTCATATACACATACACACACACACATATATAATAGTTAAGGTATAATGAAACACTAGTTTTCTGAAATTTGTCTAGGGATTTTAGTGATTTACTATCTCAATGCAAGTCAATGGTTTCATATGGTGGTCAAAAAATTATAAGTCTACATCAAATAAAGCATAGATTTCAGTTATAAAGGTTGATAATCCTACTGTACACTGACCTAGTCAGACTTGATAGGGCTTATTTTATCACATTTTAGAGTTTTGCATTTATGGAAAGAAATTGATTATCTAGATTTTTTCTACTAGAAGTCAACCAAGATGATGAAAGAACTCAAATAACTTGATTGGTTGAAAGAATGAGAGATGAAGAAAAAAAGGCTTATAAGGGGGACATTATTTCTGTCTTAAAATATCTGAAGGACAATCATGTGGTAACATAATTTAATCTGTTGTGCTTGGCACCAGAAAGCAATTTTTGGAAATTCCAAAAAGGCAAATTTAGGCTTAATAAGAGGAAAACCTTTCAAAAGCAAGAGCTATCTATCCTGGGTATTCCAAAGTCTTAATTGAATTTGAGATAAACTGTATAAAAGTCAGATAAACTGTTTCACACAAAAGAAGGGCGACCATTGTTAGGTACATTGTAAAGTATGTTCTTTGGCAGATAGATTGGCTTAGCTTGCCATTAAGGTACACCTGAAACTCAGAAACTTTGATTTTGGGTAAAAGGAGAAAGAAAAGCCACAGTTATTGACTCCAGTAATTCCAGCCTGGGGAACTAAGAGAGTAGACACAACATCACCATAAATAGGGAATTATGAAGAACGAGAAGGTTTTGCTAAAATTATTATTTCTATTTTAAATATTTGTTAAGTTTTTCATGAAATATCGAATGAGAAGCCTAGTAGGCATCTGGAAATAGAATTTACAGTACTAGTACTCACAGCAAGAGGGAAAAAAATTGAATCATCTGCTTAAAGGTGATAAATGAAACTATAAAAGTAGAAGTGAATGCAGATATAAAAGAAATATAGACCAGGGGCATATCCATGGGAGAATTTTACAGTTGGGCCTGAGGAGACCAAAGTGACCAAAAAGAATTCAAGGAAATTGGGAAAAAAACAGAAATAAAGGAGGATTTTGTAATCATCAGAATCCAAAACAAAACCATAAGGATATCACTTTCTAGAGGTCCTATATCATTTGTTAAATTAAGAAAAAGGCCTAATGACATAGAAAGCATCAACATGTCCATTATTATGCCCTCTAATTGAGAGTCCCTTTTTTGATTTTTGTTTCTAGCCAATAAAAATTGAAAAATAGTTTTCCTTAATTTTGGAGACAAACTGATGACTCTCTATTAAACTTAAATAGAATGCAATATTTTTCATCTTCTTGTACTAAATCCATGGTAAATGAGTGAGTAAACTAGTCTCTGGGAGTAAATTGTAAACTGCAGGGGACAAATTAATTCTCCCCTAGGTATAATTTAGAACAGATTATTTCCCAAACAGCTCCCTGAGAGAATTAATTGACATCACCTGGTTGGGCAGTTTACCTTTAGGGTATAATTTATTTTTTGCTGATTCACCATATATCAGTTCAAAATCGCTTTACTTCTATTGGTTTAAGTTTGAGAATTATTGCAAATAATATCCATTTTTAATCATTCAGTATTCTTCAATCAAAATGTTGCATGTGAAATTGATTTTCTAACATCTTGATATTTACTTTAATATTCAAGGATCTGTAATTTTGTCAGTATCAGTACACTTACCCCCAGTGCAGATCACAATCCCTCTGTTATTCAGGCTTCAAGCTAACTTGATGAAGAGCCTCTCCAGACTTATCTAGGTGCTTAGACAACATGCATTCAGTCCAACATCAGCCCCTTAGCTGAAGTATATACAGCCTGGGCAGAGTCTGTCAGAGCTTATATTCTTTTAAAAGAGCCTTCAAAGACCCACCATGATTCTTATGCCACAATTAAATATTAGAGTAGGAATTCAATAAAGGACATCTTTATGTTTCTTTAAAAAAGAATTTAAAAACTCTTATCATTTTAATATCTAGGAAAGTCCTGTTTTTAATTTAATTTGCTTTTTGATCTTATGATCAGATAATATGACCGCATACCAAAATCTGACTTTGAAATGACTCATGTCTGCAATCATTAGCTTATAATCTATTGAAATAGAATCCATTTCATGTTTTATGATGCCATTTGATGCTACCCAAACACTTTTTACCTTTGCTCTTAAAGAAAGAAAATATTATGCTGAGGTTCTCATTTGTGCTGCCAAGCAATAGGTATTTGACTAGCCTGACCAATAGTTTACCATGGAAACCAGGTGCAGCTAATTGATGTTATATTGATACCATGTTGTTGTTGTTGTTGTTTTATTCATAACTCTCTGAATAGTCTAAAAGTGAGCAGTAGTTCTCACTTTACTTTGCATTGCTTCATATGTCTATCCAGGTTTTTTGTGATCATCTTGTTTGTCATTCTTATGGCACAGTAGTACTCCATTGCAATCATACACAACAACTTGTTCATCCATTTTCCCAATTACTGAACATCCTTCAGGCTGCAGGTCTTTGGGATATTCTGTTGACCATGGAATGTTAACCACTAAAGTTTGTTGAATGAAGGATTGAGTTGGACCTGCATTTTGAGATGATCCCTTTTTGGTGGCTGCATGTTACTAGAATGGGGTCATATACTGTGTAGGGAGTCCAACAAGCATGTTGCTGTATTAGGCTAGGCAAAAGGTCATGAGGACTTGAACCAAGACAGAGGTAGTGTCATTGGTAAAAAGGAGATGTATATAAGAGATATTAACTAAGGTAGATCTGACAAGACAGTATCAGATTAAATATGGAGGCTGATAGTGAAGTCAAGTAGGACACCCAAGTTATGAACCAGAGTGACAAAGAGGATGACAGTGCTCTCAAATGTAAAAGACAAATTGGAAGAGGTAAAGGGCTGTCTGTGTGTGTGTGTGTGCATGTGCGTGCATGAACAGGCATGTGAGTAATTTAATGAGTTCAGTTTGGAGCATGTTGAGATTTGGATGTCAGTGGGATATCTAGTTCAAGTTGTCTAGTGAGCAGTTGGAGATGTCAAAACTGAGGTGAGAAGAGTGTTCTTCTTGGTGCCACATACTGGGTCTAAGCCATATTTTGAACTCCACAGAATTTTTTGAGACTTCCTAGAAATGAGTAAGTTCTCTGAATCCCACTTTCTACATATACAAAAAGGGGACAAGAAGAGATAAGCAGCTAGAGAGTGGAGTGGACAGACTACTCATCTTGGAGTCACAAGATTCATTATCCTGAGTTCAAAACTAGTCTCAGACACTTGCTAGTTGTGTGGCATTGGGCAAATCACTTAATCCTGTTTGTTTTAGTTTCCTCATTTGTAAAATGAACTGGAGAAGAAAATGGCAAAATACTCTAGTACCTTTACCAAGAAGATCCCAAGTGGGGTCATGATGAATTGGAAGATGACTGAACAGTCAATATAAACAAACACTTTATAGGACCATGCAAAGAAAATTATTTATAAACTTTAAAGTGCTATATAAATTGGAGTTATTATAATGATAAAACAATGATACTATATTGTTGTTATTAATGGCAGACTCAAACAACTAGAATTCTCAACCTTTTTTCTCCATGTCAGTATTTTCTTTTTAATATGCAATGTTAACTCTCCATTTCTAGTGTTTTACTATACTCAGCAAAACTTTGCTTTGAAGTATCCAGTTTCTTGACTTTCTTCATTTTACAAAACACACCTATTGCAAAACATAGAAACATGGATACATTTTTCATTGTCCTACATTAATTTGCTAGAAGAATAATTCCTATTAATACTTATTTTACAACTCCAAATTAAAATAAGCCATAACTACCTAAAGTAGAGCTCCTTAATTGCAAATTGTTTTTCTATACCTTTTAAAGGTTCTACTTTTGCTCCTAAGACAGCACTTATATAAGAGCAGAGTAAATTTTTATAAGCTGTGGTCCAAAACAAAAGAAAAAAGTATTTCTCTTCATTCAGGGTCATTGGAAGTTTAGGTTGCTGTAAGAAGAGCTGGTTAGTTCTACCCATATTTTGGTCAGTAAACTAGAAGCTCCATGTCTACTATATAATTAGGCATTTTTGTTAGTTGTTATGAAAAACAAAAAGAAGATGTGTCCTTTTTTGTGGTTTCTCTTTGATGATTTTCTTAAGAGATATTTTGAGGATTTTGTCTTAAAAACACTCATACAGGCAATGAAAGACTCTAGTGGTTAGTGTGGGTGTGAGTCTGTCGTCATATGTGGTAAAGGTCCCTTCTCCCCCCAAGAAAGTAACTCAGGCTTGAGAAATTCTTCTCCTAGGATTTTGCTCTATGATTAAGGTTAGGGATTTTTTAAAGAGGTCCTGGCAGTTATCACAATGTAATCTTGCTCATTTACTGTGATTCCAAGTGCAAATTTATAGCCACTCCAAAGTTTGGGAATCAAATTATGTATACAGAAAATAGTCCACTTGACTCTGATACCATCTGCTTTCTTCCCTACATTATGTTCTGAGAGAACAGTTAAAAGCTAACTGTGGATGGATAAAGGAGTGCAGTGGGAAGGTCTCATTGCTGGCTCTGACTTTTCACTAATATACTTTAAGTAAATCTCTACCTCATTTTCTCCTTCTGTGTACAGAATGCTATTGCACCACTATGTCAGTGTACATACTACATCAGAAATGCTCTGGTGGACTGGGCAATAATTCTTGGGAAAACCTCTTTGAGAACATCTTAACAGTGAGGCACTACACACATCTGATGTTTAAGTTGCTGTGATACTGGAAGTTCTTCATTCAAGGCTTTTCCTTTAATGCATGAAGTACTTGTTCATAATATCCATTGCAAAGATGCTTTTTTTCCCTGTGTTCCATCAACTCTTGCTCAATAGGTCATGCTTCTGATTTGATATCCTTTTGTTGTCCAATGAACAAGATATATTAGTGATCATAATTGCCTCTCTTTCCATCTTTCCTGCCTCAATTCTCCTAAACCTGTTCATCTTTATAATGACCTTCAGTGCCTCTGTCCTTCTCTATTCTCACAATGCATCACCAGTGTTCTAGCTTCATTTTCCTCTCTTTTTTCTCCCTCTTGACTTTATGTATTGCCAGTTCAACTTCTAGCTGCTATCTTTTACATCTGAATTCCTTTCTCTACCATTTTCCTACTGTTCACAACCTAAATCCTGTGTCACCTTCATCCTCTGTCTTTTCTTTTTATTGTGCAAGTGAACACTCTTGTAAGAAATTTTATTACCATTTTATTTTGGCCCACTATAGATTCCTGTTATCTAACCTCAAATGGGCTCTCATTGTTGCATGGAGATCACTGATTGGCCACTATTTCAGCAGCTTTTCTAAACTGGCTCATTTCTCCTTGAGCTTTCTAAAAGTCTGCTCCATCTTGACTCTTTAAACAAACAAAAAAATGCCTTGTACTTTATTGAGAAAATTAATATTATACAACATCCATCTCTTAGTTGTGATATTTTGTATCTTTAAACCCCTGTGTATATTTACCTACCTATCCCCTCTACCTTTGTTCTGTTATCTGAAAAATAGGTGACTCTTCTCTTTTTCAAAACCAATCCTTCTTCCCATCTTTCTTTTCTCCCCTACAAGATTAGTTTAAAAGAAATCATTCCCTTTCCTTATTCACTTTGACTCTTTTTACTATCTAAAAACATGAAAATTTGCCTTGTACTTTTTTGAGAAAATGAATATTATACAACATCCAGATATCCTCCATCTTTTAAGAAACATGCCATTTCTGCAAGCTATTAGTCTCTATTTAACCTGTCTCTAGTTGACAAACACCTAGAAAAACTTATCTATTCTTACTGTATCTGTCTTCTCACTAACCCTTTAAGGTCAAGATTTTGATGTCCCTATGCTACCAAAACTTTCATAAGCAAGATTATTGATTATCTTTAATTGCTATTCAGTGACCCTTCTCAATTCTTGTTTTCCTTGATGTTTCTAAATTTTTTGGTTCTGTTAATCACTCTTTCTTCCTATATACTCTCTCTATTTTGTAAAATTATTCTATTTTGAATTTTCTTCTACCATATGATCATCCCTGTTCAGTTTCAAAACTCTTATCTCAGATCATCATCTCTTCTCCCCCAACAATGACCTCATCAATTCCCAAAGGTTCACTTATAATCTCTACATAGAAAACTCCCATGTTTATATATCCCATCCTAATCTTTCTCATGAAGCCCAGGAGAACATCCACATTTGGCTGCTGACAATGTTCACCTATCAGGCTCTCAAACTCAGAATGTCAAGAACAGAACTCATTTTTCTGTTAGGAATACCAGGTCTAGTCATTCAGTTTCATAAACTCAGAGTCACCTTGGGGCTCTTCTCTTTCAATGGCCATATTCCATTCTTTGTCATGTTTTCTTGACTTTAACTATATTGGTAGTAGGAGAATAAAAAGAACCCTGGACAAGGGAATAGAAGACCTGGATTGTATTTCTAGAGTAGACATTAAGTAGCTATAAGGTCTTTGTCAAATTACAGAATCAGAACACATTAGAGGTAGAGTAAAAAAAAAATTCATCAAAGAGATACCATATTTCAACAAAGTCATTGAACAACTGTAAGATAGTCTGGAATAATTTATAAAGAGGAGTGTCAGTAACTCTTTTATGGCAGCTCATGTAGGAACATTGGGAATGGCAGAGAATGCTATATAATCTCCAAGGTCTCTGCCAAACCTAACATTCTCATTCTATGACTTTTTCTCTCTTGGTACCCCCTTACCAACTAGAGAACAAAATAAAGGGGAATGAGAAGCAGCTACTCATAAAAACTTATTAAGTCAATGTCACTGTATACTATCTATCATTTGAATTTTCTAAAAAGTAATTATCTGAGGATTCATGATCAGCTTATGTGTTTTGTTTTTTTTTTTTTAAATAAAAATCCATACCTTCCATCTTGGAATCAACACTGTGTATTGGTTCCAAGGCAGAAGAGGAATAAGGGGTAGGCAATGGGGATTAGGTGACTTCTCCAGTGTCATACAGCCAGGAAGTATCTGAAACTAGATTTGAATCACAGACTTCCCATCTCTATGCTTGGCTTTCTATCCACTTAGCCACCCAGCTGCCCCTCTCTTCTGTGTTTCCAATTGATGCATTGCCGTGACAGTCAGCTTTTCTTTATTCTGTTGGTTGGCCATTACAGTGCTCATTGGCACATTTCTCAAAGACCAGTAGAACAGGATATGCAATGGATATCTGCCAGGTGCTATTACTTATCATCAGCTCTCTGAAAGAATAATGAATAGGATTTGAAGGATAAATGGTTGATGGCATTCATAAGGCTTCTTGCTTTATCTCATTGCTATAGATAGTGGAGATTTGACCACATGTGTTAAAGTCTGTTGTCATTTCATTTTTAAAAGTTTTTTAAATTATCATTATTATTTTTTGCATGCTCAGAGTGTTTATATTTCTTTCCTAAACTCCTGAGCTTACTTACTGCTTTCCTGATTCTAACAACTTACAAGAGCAGCACTGATTCGGCCCAAAAGACAGATCCAGATGGATGAGTGCTGCATTACCTAAAGACAATTCAACATTTAATCAATGTTTGTTTTTTCTGTGTGCAACGGGTACAAATGTAGGCTGAATCCCATCTGTTTCATCATGTATGTGGAGCCATCCTCATTTTTAACAGGATATCTCAAAGGATTTTCTTCAGTATGACACAAGGTGATAGGGTAGAAGGAGATATAACTTAGTTTGAGGAGATAAAAGATAGCCATTTTCTGGTATGTTTCACTGGGATGACTTGTGCCTATTAGCTTGACTCTACCCAGCTGGCTGGTTGAATAACTTTTCCTCCCTTGATCCATCTTTCCCAGGGGATCACACTCTAGAAAGTTTTCTGTGATACACTGAACAAATAACAATTTTTTGTGGCATAACTACAATTCCATTCTTCTTTTCTTCATTTTTCTCTGTAGATAGTGAATCTCATAAAAAGAGAGAAGAGCAGGTAAAATGAAAAGAGAGGAAGAAACAAGTTGACAGAAATCCTTGAATTCCTGAATGCAATTTAATTACTCTCATTTAATATAGGCAGTTTTGCACATCTGTAGGTGAGCTGTTATACAGATGAAAGAAAAGTTCATCAAAGAGAATAATGTCTTCCAACAAAGACAGCCAACATCTGTAAGATATTCTTAGGATATTTTAGAGAGGGAAACAAGAAGGAAAGAGCTCATATAACCAGAACTGTTTGTTAGTTGAGTCTAAGGTTAGTGAGAGGTATAATTTCAGGATCATAGTACTTAATGACTAAGCCCCAAGCTAATGAGTATTGATTATTAAAGGCTAATACACTCGTGACTGTTAACAATGCAGTTTCTCGAGCTTAAGCCTCACCTTTTCTGTTAAAATTTGTGTGCTATCTAAAGTATCATATTAGATTTCCAACCATGAGCTTCCCAAGAAACCAGAAATGACCTTAATTATGTTATTCAGTAGATTTCTGGTAAAGTACAATACTCTGTAAAGTCAACTGGGACTCAACAATTTAGACAGACATATAGGCAAAGAAACCAAATTTTTTTTTTACTAAAGATATTGGTGAATTGGAGAATATTGATAATTGTATCATGTTCAGAAGCTATTTGAAGCAGTTAATAGATCTAATGACATAAAGCACTAGCACAATGCCTTACACATAGTAGGCACTTCATATATACTCATTCATTTCTTTTTCCTTTCCCTTTTCCCCTTGCTACGAAAAAGAAATCAGTCTTCTCAGGAGGACATATACGCATGTATATATGTATATATTGCATATATTAAATATTAGGTAATTAACTAGGTATTTAATGTTTAGGTATTTAACTCTGAACTTTTGACTTTCGTATACATGTCTTTTAAGTTCATGCAAACTATAGACAGATTTTTTTAATTTTTAAAAGTTTTAACTCTACAATGCCAAAACTTTGCCTTAAGACATATTATACAAATATCTTGTTATTGTCCCCTGTAAGAAGAAGCTTTATTAAACTTTGTTTCTCCCCAATGCCTAGCACACAGTCAGTACTTAAATGTTTGAATGAAGGAATATTAGAAAAAATCATATCATTTTAAAATGCTAATAAAGTTATTAATCATATCTTTAATCTCCACTGTTACAAAGTTCTTGATAATAATAACTTTAATCCCTACTGCGATTATAATAGCTCCTTGATTAACCTCTTTAACTCAAGGCTTGCTCCTTTCTACTCCATTCCCAAGATAGTTCCCAAAGTTATTTTCCTGTAATACAAGGTCCAATACATATCTCCACTGATGAGTAATCTCTGGCTCCCTATTGCCATTAGGATTAAATGCAATTTTTTTGTTTGCATTTTAAAGCACTTTACAAAAGCTCGAAACTGTATTTACTCTAGGATCAAATAAAGATTACTTTGTTCGCACTTCTAAGTCTTTCACAACCTGATTTTGACCTACATTTATAGCCATTTTACTTTTTTATTCCTCTTCACATACTCTATAATTCAAGGAAATAGGTCTTCTTGCTGTTCTTCTTGAAGGCTACTCTATAGCCATTACTTTCTTCAAGCTTTACATCTCTGAAAATCTCCAATTTTCCTTCAAGGCTCAGATTAAACTTCTCTTCTTACATGAGGCAGTGCCTTAGTCTCCTCCAAATTATCTCACATTTATATCCAATATATTTTATATAGCAGCAAGGTGGCTCAATGATTAGAATGCCAGATTTGGAGTCAGAAATATATATGTCTTTCTGAGTTGAAATCTGACCTTAGACACTTACTAGTTGAACCATTGACCCTATCAGCTCAGTTTCTTCTTCTATAAAATGAGCTGGAAAAGGAAATGGCAAACTATTCCTATATCTTTGCTAAAAAAACCCCAATTGGAATCATAAACAGAAGTCAACAACAACAACCACCACCAAACATTTTATGTAAATTTATATGTATTCATACTGTCTCCTTTAATAGAAGGTAATATTCTAGAGAGAAAAAAACATTTCTTTTTTCTCTTTGAAATTCCAGCACTGAACACAGTGCCTAGAATATAGCAATAAGATGCTTATTGATTAATATATTTTCATTTTGTAATCTTTATAATTCCATACCTAAATGGCTATCCTAGAAATTCAGAACATCTTAATTTCCATATTTGACTATAACAAAAAGTACACATTTTAAAATCTGTTATAAAATTAAGTAAGGATTTTTATTAAAAAAACAGAAACAATCCCCCCCCCCCAAATGGCCAGGATTAAATATAAACAGAGAGTTTATTCATTCTTTTAAGTAAAATAAACAGTAGTCACAGGAATGTAAAATATATAGAAAGAAGAAATGATAAGAAAAGGTAAAATGAAACAAAGACCATCAACAGTTACTTTGATATTAGGATTTCAGGGTAATCATTCTGGATAATTCTTATGGGTAACTTTTCTGGTAAAATCTCCATGGAGGATCCACTAGACACATTTTTTACTGAAAAGCAATCTACTGAAAAACACAATTACTCTTCAATGATATTGGACTTCACAGATGAACTTTTTGACTGAAGTTAAGCCTGGTCTGGCTTTTTTACTGATGTCATCATTTGACTTAACTGAACATGTTACTTATTCTAGTAATTCATATACAAGTGTGCCTGTGATCTTATCAATATGGAAATTTCCTTCAATTATATAGCTGAATATATCCAATATTTACTATGTGCTGGGCAGCGTGGGTTACCAAAAAAAAGTTGAAAACAGACCCTACTCTCAAGGAGTTCACAATTTAATGGAGGACAACAACATGGAAATTATGCCAATAAGTTGTGACCTCAAATGGTGGTTGTGTTACACTACAGTATTACACTTAATCTTTTCCGTATGGATCATCTTGATGTAATTTGGCTTCAGCATAAAAAAATGTGGTTATGTTTGCTTCTTTTGATAAATATTTCTAATACATTTTTATACAGATATTGAGTCTTATTTTGTTACCTGTTTTTCTTTTCAAGTCAATTGACCCTGGTCAGCAGTTCACATGGGAGAATTCAAATCTGGAAGTAAACAAACCAAAGAATAGATATGCAAATGTAATTGCATATGACCATTCTCGGGTTCTCTTATCAGCAATTGAAGGTAAGGAAATTCATGGAGTATATACATATATATATATATATATATATATATATATATATATATATATATCCCTTACATTGATTGAAAAGTTTGTATGCCTACCTAATAGCCAGTCCTGAAAAGTGCAATAATTGCTTCAAGTCAAAAACTAAATGCCCAACTGTTACAGCTATCTAAAAATGGGTTGGATTTGCCTTATTGGAGTTCTCCCTAAATTGGCAATCAATTGTCAGTTATAGAGAGAACTCTTTCCCCCCATAAGAGTTAGAATAAATGGCTTATGAGATTTCAGCTCATAGATTCTATGATATAATTTTTGATTGAAGAAGACGTTGTATTCCAGGTATTCTCCAACTCTGTTTGAATCTTGCTATTATTGAATACTAGAGCTTGGAAAGATTTTGAGAAATCATTAGGTTCAACTCTGTTTTTTTATTTTTTAATTTTTTTTCTAGATTAGATGTCAATACCATTTTTAATAATCATTTTGCGACATTTTATAATCTATGTTCTCATCCTTTCCTCTCACCCTCCCCCTTTCCCAGGACAGCAGGGCAATATGACATGTGTTATATAAAACATATTTCCATGTTCATCATGTTATAAAATGTAAGGGTTAATTAGGAGTTTTGACAAAATGAGAGAGGAGCTTTTAATAACTTAAGTTTTAATTAGAATATAGTAGTTACAAATTGATAGTATCCTTTTAAGCCAGAGAAAAGAAAACTTCTAGCAGCTTTTAATAATTAACAATTTTGTTTTATTAAAATA
The DNA here is from genome assembly GCF_027887165.1 of Monodelphis domestica. Classification (NCBI taxonomy): domain Eukaryota; kingdom Metazoa; phylum Chordata; class Mammalia; order Didelphimorphia; family Didelphidae; genus Monodelphis; species Monodelphis domestica. Next base: position 124,257,609 of record NC_077233.1, read on the forward strand.
GAGATAGTAAAAGAATATAGTAAAATGAATATAGTAAAGGAGAGAAATATAGAAAAAAGTAGAGAAAGAAATTGCCTAATACCTAATTAGCTATCCTATATAACTCCCTATATCTGCCTATAACTGCATTAGAGAAAGTCCAGCTGATCACCCTTCTGCTCAACTCACCAGGCAGATTATATTTTATATATATCCCCCAACCAAAAACCAACAACCAACCACCAACTAATCACCAACCCATACCACCAGCAACCAACCCCCAATGACCAATCACCTCCCAACCCAAAAAAGGTCCAAAAAGTCCAAAAGCCCCTCTCAGTCCTTGCGCTGGCCTTTTATAGCCCCTTCTTACCTCATTTTCTGTCCCTCTGGTTTCTACTTCCTTTCACTATGGGCTGGTATATCTTTACACATCTCTATGTTCAAAGGATCTCCAGGTAACCAGTTAAATTAGAAGAAAGGGATTAAGAATTCCCTTTTACAGAAAGAAGGCACATATCACTTACATTAGGGAAAGGTCTAACTCCAGTGTTATTGATTAAAGAAGTGAGTTTCTAGAAAAGGGAAAAATGACTTACACAAAGTTCTCTAGTTAGTATATGGCAGAGTTAGAATTTGAATCTAGACCTTTCATCTTCTAGTCCAATTCTCTTCTTCTGTACAATTCTGTCTTTTTTTATGGTATAAGATAACTTCTAATTTTCTATGTGTAGGTTCAGCATAGTTATATGAAGGGCAGGATAATATTCCTTTATTCCCTCATTGAAACATATCTACCATTTTTCTTCTAACTCATACCGTCTTCTGTGATTTTCTTCAAATTTATTCCTGATAACTCTCATAAGAATGTGCTTCTCATAAATTAGAAGTTTCACTGTACCCTTTATTTCCTGTACATTTTGCTAAAAAATTAAGTAAAACAAGTCCTAATAATAATCATAGGTTAGAAGCTTACAGTAGGAATGGAATTTAGAAATTCTGTGATCAAACTTAACATCCATACAGTAATCTTTCCGAGAACTCTCCACCTCATAAGGCAGACCTCTCCCTCTTGTCTAGCTTTCTTTGTCAGAATGTCATTCCTTATATTTAGATGAATTCTAGTTCCTTGTAACTTCCACCTTGGTACTAGTTCCATCTTTTTTGAAGTATTTTCATTAAATCCAATCTATATAAATTACAAGGGTTCTCCAACATGGCCTTGGCTTGATAAGACAAAGCCAAGGTTAACTCAGAAAGATTATATCATCACAGACTTGGCTATTACCATAAAATGGATGTCCTGGCATTATGGGTTGCACCACATGTTGCTGTGGGATTCTTGACCACCTGGAAATAAAAATATGCATATATTTCCCCAGCTATTTTTCTACCAAGGCAACATATGTAAGAAGAGACATGGTGGACATGAGGAGGTTTCTTCTCAGAGTTTCAGACTGTAAACTGATAGACTTCTTTAGCCCCAGAGTCAGTCTGTCAGTCAGTCAGTCAACAAACATTTATTAAAGTGTTTTCTATGTAACAGACACTGTTCTAAGCACTGGGAATGTAAGAAAGGCAAAAGTCAATTCTTGCCCTCAAGAAGTTTGGGGAGTACAGCACGCAAAGGGAATCTGAAAAGCAGATGAGGAAAAAAAATACAGAATACAAAAAAACAGAAGTGTCTGGTAAGGAGGCATGATGGAGAAATTGAGAGGACTGCAGCTGGTTGCAAAGTGAAGAGATAGCTGGCCTGAGCACCTACCTTAAATGAAGGTCCTGGGAAAGCTCTCCATTTTCCAGTAAGAAGTAGAGAGGGGCCCCTGGGCAAAGGGTACTGAGAAGTGTGAGATCCAGTGCTGAGGTGATCTTTTTATTGTCATGCAAAACACACTTCCATATTAGTCATTGTTGTAAGAGCAAAGTCATACCTAACCAAAACCCCAAAACTCCAACAGTTTTTTTCTCTGGAGGTGAATAGCATTCCCTCCCTCTCATGTCTTTCAGCATTGTCCCAGATCATTGTATTGCTGAAAGTAGTAAAGTTTTCACAGAGAAGTATCTTCCAATATTGTTGGCATTCTGTACAATGTCCTCCCTCTGCATCAGATCTTCCCATCTTTTTCTGAAATTATCTTGCTTATCATTTCTTATAGAAAAGTAGTATTCCATTATAAACATGTAACACAATTTGTTCAGCCATTTCCCAATTGATGGACAATCCCTCCATTAGTGATGACATGATTTTACAGGATAAAGAGGTTCCTAGAGAACAATGGAGAGGTCCAAAAGGGTGTAGACACCAGGGTCTTACTCTTTCCTCAAAGCCAGTCCAAGGCACCTAAAGCCAACAAAAAGAATGAGTTGGATTAATTCACTGGCAATTGGTAACAACCCTCCCTCAACTTAGTTGGGGCTGGCTTTGCTGCTTTTCTTAGCCTTGTTGTTCAGTAGTCACATCCAACATGGGGTTTTCTTGGCAAAGGTATTAAAGTGGTTTGCCATTTCCTCCTCCAGCTTATTTTACAGATAAACAAATTGAGGCAGAGTTAAATGACTTTGCCCAGGACCACACAGCTAGTAAATGTTTAAGGCCATATTTGAACTTAAGTCTTCTTGACTCCAGGCCCTCTTATCTACTTTTACCACTTAGCTGCCTTTTCCTAGCCCTAGTGATAACCAATCAAACCACTATCTCTTCCATGGTGCTAACTGCTTCTTCATTGACAGTGCTAGTAAATAGCCTTCAGGTATTTAAAGATACTCCTTCATGTCTCCAGTTGCCTTTTCTTCACCCAGCCTAATATTGCAAATTCTTTCTTTGTCCTCCTGGAAAGTGGTTTCTGGTTGCCATCATCTAGCTATGCTGTATTTTCAAAGGCTTTCTTACCACAAAGTGTCAGTAAGTAAACACAGTATTCCACAGAGGTTCAAATCTGTACAGATTCATGGCACTTTTGTTGTAAGACCTTTCTTATTCTTCAGTATTTCAATCAATCTTTGATCTCCTTAGTGGGGATTTTACTTCCTTCCACCACCAGTAAATCACAAGCCATCCAGACCATCTCATCCTATGTGATTCTTGATCATTTTGTTCTCTCCATCCTCTAGAGAACAGTTAAAAGTGCTAGAGACCTTCATCTTATTCTCCAGCTTTCCTTTAATGAAACTGAAGGTTGGACTAGTTTATTTGTTTGCTTTGTTTTGTTTGGCAGCTGTGTTGTTCTGTTGACTCATGTTAAGCTTGCAGGCAACTAAAACCCTGAGTTCTTTTTCACTTGAGCAGCTGTTAAGCTGAGACCCTCCCATCTAATCCATGAGGACTTTGCTGTTTAAACTTTTCAATCTAGAGAAGTGTTTATTTATCCTTGTTTGTTTGCTTGTTTTCCTTTCTAAATCTACAATGTTTACCAGTACAATAACTCTACACTATCTTCTCCAAAAGACAATTTTGAGATTGAGAAACTCCCCAAAAGAATACTCAGTAAAGAATTCTTATTGTCATAGTCTTTTGAAATTACAACCTTCTTTCTTTATCATAGTATTCCCCTACTCAAAAAACTTCAGTAGCTTTCCATTGCTACAGGGCATTTTTATTTGCCCAATTTTTCTGTAGCATCAAATAGAAAGTTCTTACCCTGACAATTGAATTGGGAATTGGGAATACTCTGACATTCCACTGTCTGGCTCCAACCTACCTTTCATTTTTGCGTCCCAGCACTCAGCGTAATACTACATATTGTAGGTCCTTTAAAAATGTTTGTTAAATTGAAATAAATAATTGCCCAAATCTCCCTTCTTTATCAAAGTACTATGTGACATTAGTCTAACCAGTTATTCCCTTAACCTTGAGAGGAATCAGAGATTTCAGCTCTATTTTTCATACCTTTTTTCTTCCTTAATGAAATATAACTTAGTCTTTGCCCCATAGTAGTCAGTGTGGGAAAAGCTGAAACTAAGATTGATAAGAAAAATTTCCTTAAGCCATCTTCCATTTTCAGCAGGAGAGGCCCTGACAGATTACTAAGTGTTTTAGCCCCATTCCCTATAGTTCCAGAAATCCATGATGTTTAGGAGTGGATACTATATCTTCTCTATAGTTTAAAACAAGGGAACAAGATATAGATCCAGGTAGGGTAAGGTCATGGAAAGCTAGTGTCTTTTTTTTTATCACTAAACCATTCCTAATAAACCTTGGGGAGAAAATACATATGTGTGTGTATGTATGTGATATGGATTTTGATTTTTAGTTAAAAGGAAACACAATTGAGTTATAAAGGGAAGCAGGATCTTTTTTTTTTTTTTACAGTATTATGACTTCCTCTAGATAACTGAATTGGTGCTCATTTTCCATTTGGCAAAATAAAAAACTTGGCCATAGCCTCATTAAAAAATTAGATGGCCAAGGCTAGTAATGTGTGGGAAAGTGACAACAAGGCAGCTGTCCTTTTGGGACAAATAGTTCATGAATCATACTGTATTTATTCATTGTTTACATTTATGTGCAGACTGAACAGAGGTCCTGGATGAGTACTGCTTACATTTGGCCTCTTTCTTTCCACTCTTTAGATATGTTAAGCAAATCAATGGTGATCCATTGGTCTCTCAGATAATTCCAACAATAAGCAATAACTTAGTCTCAAATATCATAAAGCCAAGTCTCTACTCCATTGTGGAAAGCAAGAATATGAATTGGGAGACTATAAATTTGGACTGGATGCCAGGAACAGATTTGTAATGTTCTTAGAGGCTAAGAGACTGTCAGGCTGCTTTTGTGGTAGGACTCCTCTCTCACTGCTAAAGTAGGTCATTCGGTATTATCTGTTCCCTCCACTTGGCCTTCTTTGTCATTATTAGTCTTTACAAGCTACTTTCCTACCATCTTCACGCTAAATGATACTGGGAGAAAAATGTTTCCATGTCCTTTCACAAAAGACATTGATAAACTAGAGTTTGTGCCTCTAACTTTGTTACTGTATAAAAGCCAAAAATATTGATTCAAATGAAAAAAATATGCTTTTTGTTTACTTTACATATAATTTCCCCAAAGTGAGCCCCAAATTGAAAGCTGAGCTAGAAACTTGAAGCCTCTTCAGATTTAGATATTCTACATCTACAATTCAGTTCAATCTAACTACTATTTATTCTATTCCATACTATCTGTAATCTACCCACAAGTAGGTATTTAATTTCCCAGAGATAAAAGATGGTAGCAAGTTGTAATCTCTCCCAAATTATAACAAAATTGGAACCAAATGTTGAAAGTATGCTTCTCACAAACCTATGGCTTTTGTCATGATGTATCATCATCATCATCATCATCATCATCATTTTTAATATTACTACTATATTAAGCTGTGTTTAACTGGTGATTTAACTCCCTTAATTTTCCCCCATTTTCAATTTATTACATTCATCAGCAATAAAATACTTAAATGTTACTTCATACTTATATCATTATGTCTTATAATTTACAAAAGCTTAATTTATTTTCCCTCCTACAGAAAAGGATTTCTCTAGTAAAGAACCCTGTTTCTTTTGGACAGATCTATATGTTCTTTGTAAATATTGTCCAGCTTGCTTCTCATTTCTGAAGCTACTTAATCTTTTGTTTCTATAATGACCATACATGCAATGAGCTAGGAAATCTTGTATGGAAGCTAAAGAAGACTTTTTGCATAGAAACCCCAGTGGTCATGTCTTCACACCCTGACCTTTTCTCCAGTTATAAATTATCATCGGCTTTATCCATAAAGACTGCTTAAAACTGTTATTTGTTTGGGTTTGAATTCATGTTTTTCAATGGTGTTATTAGAATCCTCTTTCTTTTCCCTGAAAATTGAGGTTTCTTGGTAGCATTTTTAGTAGCTTAATGAATATTGTTTTTTTCCAAGGAATAAATAACATAGGGTACTATAACATTTGTGTGGTACACTGTCATTTTTTCAGGTATTCTTTTGATTGCTTTGGAAATGCTTTAAAATACAGAGCAAGAAAAAATTAGTACAAGCTTGGCAGTAAGAAAACTGGGCTCTCATCTCTGTTTTACTATTAACTGACTGTGTGACCTTGGGAAGTCAATTTCACCACTCTTAGTTTCAGTCTCCTAATAAGAGAATTGGAATAGATGAATTCTAAAGGACCATGTATCTCCAAAATTTTATGGTCCAATAATCCTAAATTATGTTAAAGATACATACATCCATAGAGTGGATTTTCTTAATTTTGAAGGTAAATATTTCCAGAATTTGAACTTTAATATACTAAAGTGGGAAGGACTTGGCTATGTTATAAAAAGCCTTTAGTTAAAATCCTGCCTCATGACTTATTGCTTGTGTGACCCTCAGCAGATCACTTAACTTTCTTGGTTGTCCCGTTTCCTTATATATCTAAAGAGAAGGGTTGGATTACATGGCCTCTGAGGAGCCATTCGACCTCAGAATCTATGATCCTACCTTCCCTAGTCGATATATATAAAGAATGGCCTCTCTCCACGATCCTACTTCCTTTCTTAGAAACTTCAGTTTAAAACAAACAAAATAATTCTAGATTTCTTCTTATACCTTTGAACCCAGCCACCTAGGCAGAGGAAAATTCTTTCAGACTTATTTAGAGCTCCTTGAGTAAAAGAGCTGTGGGTGAAGGTAGGAATGAAATGAGTTAGGATCCTAATATAGTGTGATCTCATCCTCTTAAAATACAAGTGAAAAAGCTGCATATATTTGAAATTATATGTGAAGCAAAAGAAAGTATTGATGTTTGATAAATGGAGACTAGCCAAATAATAGTGCTACAAATTGCAAAAGGGGGGAAATGTGTCCTTTTAAATGAAAATCTAAAATGTATCATCTGCTGTTTGATTTGCATAATAGAAGCAATTCAGGAAAATCCAAGTGTAAATAATATAGATCATATTACAACAGCTTGATTATTTGTGTGATGGGCAATTTAGCACCTTTAAAATGGGAAAGTGTTTCCCAGGGGAATCATCCTCTGTAAGATAAATCTAATAAAAGAAAGGCAAGAAGCTGCTCCTATTACTCTGCAATATTGATTCCCCAGTTGCATGCCACCACACGGGTTTTTTATATTTTAAGTTAAGATGAGGAGGTTCTCCTCAGTCAGTTTCTGTAGTTGCTTGCTGGTTAGGAACAGCTGTCAGCACAGGTTGACATACTAGCATGTTGCCCATCCCAAACATTTTATAATGCCTTCTTTTGAGAGTCCTTTTTTACAAACCACAGTGTCTACAAAGCTGTTATAAATTTACTAGGTGGAAAAATACATGAAAACAACTGTTCAAGCAAAATGAAACATTTTGGAAAATTGTTTATGCTGCCTGGTGCAATATTTTATTTAATTGTGGCAAAGAAAAGCATTCTGTAGGAAGTTCTGTCACTTAGGAATTTAAGTTATTATCTGTCTCTTGAAAGAATCCCTTTGATAGCTGCCATCTGACACTTTCCATGTCGCTTTGTTAAAGATGATCTCTTTTGTGGTATTCCCTTTAGTTTTTTGGTTTTGAGCTTGACTCTGTCAATATTGTTATCCACTCATTTTCTTTTCTGGATTCCACAGAAATTATTGGATCTGCATTTTAAGAACACCTCCAGTGCAGATGCTTTCTTACCAAAATGCATGTCATAGCAAGGGAACTATTTTTAGACACTTTTTAAAAATTATTTTTGTCTTATAACAGCTTTAGTTCATTTGGCTCACAAGTCCTTCATCACATCAGCCATTGATTTAAGTTGATAGTACAACTTCATAAGCATTTCCAACTTTTAAGTGCATTTTCTCAATTTAATTGTAAGCACAGTGAGATTTAATCCTGTTACTTTGGGGTTTGTTTGTTTTATATATACTAGCACTTCCCTTTTGGAATGATACCCAGATGAATGTTTATGATTTCATTTGTCTGAGCTAGATAGAGTAGTCTCCTTAGCCCTTGGTAGACTAGAAGTCATTTCACAGGGTACCTAAAATGAATGTAGGTAAAATGTAAATCCAATTACCACCCTTTAAGATGGCAACTTTCTATTTTAGACCAGCAAATAGTGCTGACATCTACATTCCCCAGCACTTGCCCTATTATTTTTGGAGTGCTGATGACTTACCTATGAACATAGCGTTTTAACTGCTGCTGTTCCAGTTACTGCCATTTCATTATAGCTTGTGGCAGTAAAACATAAACTACTGAGAAGAAATTTCTTTTTAATCTCTATTCTCTTTCAGTTTGTCTGAGTGAGCTTACTTCCTGGGCTCTTATTTGACCACTTTTTTAAAGATGATGAAACTGAGGTCTGGAGATAGAGTGATTTTGCTGTTCCTATATAGTGGATGCAGTGACAGATCTAGGAAAGGATGCTTTCTGAAGAAAAAATGTCCTTTGAGGCTCTGTTTTGTAGCTGTGTCTCCTGTGAGTTGTGTGTAATGTGTTGGCTGTTAGAGAAGTCAGATAATACTAGTGTTGTCTCCTAGGGGATGCTTGTTTATTCGGGGTAGCACCTGGAAATGAGCATTCAAATTCAAGGATAATGTTTTGGTTAAGGAACCAAGTGGGAAATGTTTCATTTTGAATAAAGTAGTTTGTATTCCTTAAGTTAGAAGGTCTTGAAAACTTCCTTGAAATGATGCATACTGAAGCTTGAAGGATAACATGTAGGCATTTAAAAAATGCCCTTTTATATAATTTAGATAAAAGGGCTCTGAACATGACACATAAATTTGTTACAGTGGGAGCCCCAGAACACTGTGTCTGTGGACAAATCGCTTCCAAATTCTGCAATCAGAAGCAAGCACAGGTGTGGGTAATCCCCTGAATATTTATAGTAAGCTTTGGAATGTAGGCAGAGGCACACACTCAGACCAGCTGTTGCTCAGATGCTCATACCCACACCCTCTGCACCAGCCTCAGGCTCTTCTCAACTCAGGTCACTTGTTGGTAGTCTGCAACTTCAGCCATTTATCAAAGAGGAAAAGATTGTAGATAATTGAGATTTGTCACAATGGATGCTCGCGAATTGACTGGAATCCAAAGCCTTAAAGGTGTTCATCTTGCCACCCTTACCTGTCTTTATGGATTTAGTTATATAGAGCAAGTTCTTGTTGAGGTTCAGATGTTTCCATCTCGTCCAGCTCTTTGCAACCCGGTTTGGGATTTTTGTGGCCAGAATACTGGAGTAGTTAGACATTTCCTTCTCCAGTTCACTTTATAGATCAGGAAACTGAGGCACACAGGCTTAAGTGAATACACAGATGTTAAGTGTAGGAAGCCACCTTTGAACTAAGGAAGGGGAGTTTTTCTGACGCCAAGCCTGCTCCAGCTAACTGCCCTCTGTAGTTTTAGTTATACAGAATGTGTTTTCCACTTTAATCTGTTATTGTAGCTAAGTTAGTTGGGATCTTTGAAAAAGCTAGAGGACATAATCTTTTCTAAAGGAAAAGAACCCAAACCAGGTGAATAAGCATGCATGTGTTTACTATGTGCCAGCATTGTGCTATATGGGGGCGGGGGGGAATAAAAACCAGGACAAAAGTAATCTTTGTCCTCATAAAGCTTACAGTCTGATAAGATAGATAGCCAAACACATTTGCACAGCCAAAATATATAGAGGATAAATTGCACATAGTCTCAAATGGAAATCACTAAGATTAATGGCTGGGAAAGGCTTCTTCCAAAATACAGAACTTCAAGAAAGCCAGAGATGTGGAAATTACAAGGGAGAAAATTCCAGACATAGAAATGCACAGAGTTGGAAGATGGAGGGTCTTGTTCAAGTAACAGCAAGAAGGCCAGTGTCATTGCATCACACAGTACCTGAAAGAGCGTTAGGTGTAAGAAGACTAGAAAGGAAGAAAGGGACCAGGGGAAGGACTTTAAAAAGATGGAGGACTTTGTATTTGATCCTAGACATAAGGGATCTATTGACCAAACTCCAAGACTGGAGAGTGAGAGGCAATTAAATAGGTTCTGCCTTTGTGGAAAACAGTGTTTTCTCTGGATGAATTGGAAATAGACTATTGCTTCACTCTATCAGAGTAACTAAGATATAAATGAAAGAATGCTACATTTTCGTCCTCATCAGCAATCTACTTTCTCTGTATAGCAGTTAGCCCTGAATTTTATTAATTTCTAAATTTCAAGTTTCACATGAGGTGGAAAAATGAAGACAATGTTCTTTCTGAATCATTAGCAGCCAGAACAAGCTCTGTTCTGTACCTCATTGTGAACTAGAATCCGTTTTTATGGCAGAAGAAAGAGGGATCTTTTATTTTTCTTTCTGAATTTACTATTTCAGAATCCTAAGAGGTAAAAGGGAATGAAAAGTCAGGTGGATCTAAAAACAATCCTTTTAAATCTCAAAATGAACTTCATTGCTAATTTGTAGAACTAACAGAGGCATTAAAATGAGACAAATTTTAACATGTTATCAATAGTGACAACTTCTAGAAGAGGTTTGAAAGTTATTACTGAGGAAATGTATGGCTAGATTTTCCTTTAAGGTTGAAAAACAATAGAAAAATAAATGTTATATAAGCACTTCTGAGATACAAAGAAATAGTACCCAGCATCTATGTTAAATCCTCTGTGGAAAATAAATAATTCAAAATGGCTGAGTTCTAGACTTTGCTTTGCCACAAACTATTTTTATAATTTTTTATTAGTCACTGAACAGTTTCTAGGGCTCAGTTTCCTTAATTACAAAATATGAAGACATTTGTTGGTCCCTTCTAAAACTAATAATCTATGTCATTTCCTTAGTAATTCTAAGATAAACAAAAGTCTTGTGCCTCTCAGATTTGGGTGGGAATTAAGCACTGGTGTTCTTCAAAGAAATTCCCATTAGTTCTATTTCTGACACTGTAGGGATCAGTTTTTACCCTGGTATTCAGCCAGATTCTTAAACTGGAGAGTTGGAGGTCAGGTTGTTAAAAACCCACAGAGAAACACTCTGTTTATATAAGCATTTACTGAATGGCATAATAGAAGGAAGAGATTTTCCTTCCGTTGTTCCAGAGGGTCTATAAAACTGTGCTACAGAGATAGATGGGGAGAGTTCTACCAAGTATTACATTTTTGTCTTAAATCACAGTATGGAATCAAATGTTTTATTATTATGAGTAATAGTGAAAATGAAAATAATTTTATTAGACATTTTTAAGTAGCAGGGAATATCAGACAACTAAAAATACATGATTTAAAGTAAATTGATTTCTATTAATAAAAAGGATTATAGCCCTTCTCAATATAATAAAGAGAAAAGTTCCTTAAGAAATAATTTAAGGGGGCACTGGGTGGCTCAGTGGATTGAGAGTCAGGCTTAGGAGATAGGAGGTCCTAAATTCAAATCTGGCCTCAGACATTTCCCAGCTGTATGACCCTGGGCAAGTCACTTTACCCCCATTGCCTAGTCCTTACCACTCTTCTGCCTTGGAACCAATACACAGTATTGATTCCAAGATGGAAGGTAAGGGTTTAAAAAAAATAATTTAGCCATGGAATTTTGTGATATATGGAATGTTTGTATCTTTAAAGTATTTTTCATTTAGCTTCATAAAAAGGTTTTATTGGTGTCTTTTTTAATGCCATGGTCATTTTCAAATTTAGTACCAGTAGTTCTAGATGCCAGAATTCATCATACAACCTAAAATTTTATCATAAGGTCACAGATATTGAGCTGAAGAGGACTTAGAGGTCTTAAGTCCTCTCTGACTATGCTTATTTCATCACAGAAAAAAAAAAAAACAAACAGGTGAGACTCTAAGGTTTGATTGAATTCTTCCATACATTCATAGTAAGAATCAAGAATTCAGTATCAATAATCCCACTAGGATGAAATAATCTCTTAGAAAGCACTTTAATGGCAATTTAGTCCGAAATATATCTGAACAAAAATTGCCTCTACAGAATACGTAATGTGTAGTCAAGCTAAGGAGAACCAATACTTTCCAAGCCAAATCAGTCTTCTTTTTGATATCTCTACTTGCTAGGAGGTTTTTCTTTACATCAAGTCTAAATCTTCTTTGCTACATCCTGGTTCTGCCTTTTGGGGTTAAGGAAAATAATCCTAACCCCACTTCCACTTTCACATACTAGTTTTTCAAATACTTGAAAGTCTCTATTACATCTCCCTTTCTTTAAGCTAAACATCCCTAGTTTCATCAATCACTCTTCCTGTGCCATGATTTCAAAGCTCTTAATAATCCTGATTGCCATCCTCTGCCCACTCTCTAGTTTATCAGTGTTCTTCCAAAAATGTACTGTGTGTACACTCTCTCTATATATATAATTTCATGGCCCATGATCCTTCAAAGGCATCAGCCCACCTTGACTGGGTCTGATCCTAACGGCATAATTTAATCTTTCTGTTTTATAGCTTCCATCTGAAGCTAATATAGGAAAATTTCTAAAATAAATGTTAGATAGAATTTGTGTCGCAGGACAGTTAGATAGAGTATTGTACCTGGAGTGTAGAAGATTTATCTTTATGAGTTCAGATCTTTGTCACAAAACCCCCAAATGAAGTCATGAAGGGTTGGACACAACTGAAACCATTCAGCAACAAAGAGTTGTGTCTAAGTTTCCCCAAATTTGGGTAACAGTCCTACAAAATCTCAGATCCTTCACAATCGTTAAATGAACACTATTCATTGTTCAAGATTTATATCAAATATGAGTATAACTTTATTTCACCCATACAGAAAACTGAAGAAGGAAAAAAATTCATAAGAGCTTATAAACAGATACAAAAACATAAATCAATCAAATAGCACCTTAGAATGCCCCTAGGAAGTAAATGCATTTTCAAGGGGGAGGAGTGGCACTGCTAAATTAACTGGCACCTTCCCAGGGACCTTCTCTTTCCTAGGAATTCAAGGCAGTATATTTCTGGGTGAGCAAAGACCGGTTCCTTGCTCCTTTCTTCCTCTGTTTTGGCATTACTTTATTTCTTCAAAGACAGTGTTCCCCTCTTTTGGCAACCCTTGTCCTCTATTTGTAATCCTTTCCTTTTCCCAAGAAACTTGGAGTTGAGAATTTTTTTTTTCCCCATGAACAACATCTGAATTCAGGAACTCTTGAATTCAGAGTTATTCTTTCCCTGCCTGGAAGTACAAGTCTACCATTGACTGACATGTGTCTCTACTACCACTGCCATTACTCTAGCTAACTATTCTCTTTTCCACCTATATCTCTTCCTTTTCCCACAAGAAGAGCATGTTACTGTCAATTCTTTTCTCAAATTTAAATTAACTTTTTCTATAGCATTTTCTTGGTCTACAAATATGGTAACCCAGTCTGAAAAGTAAATGAGGTTAATATGGCATGACCTTTTCTTGCTGAAACCATGCTGAGTTTTTGTAATCATTATTTCTTAGTCTAGAAATTCACTAACTATCCCTTTAAGAGTATGTACTGGAAGTTTCTTAGGAATCATCATTCTCAGATACCCTTTTCTTAAAGAGTTTTCTAACTTCTCAAATTTGCCTTTTTTTGAAGCCCATGACTGGTAGCAGGATGGAAAACATCTCCCTTGGTCTATAAATTCTTGCTTAGGGCATTTAATGATCCTTAGCTATGCTTTCTAGTTTCTTTTTGACTGGATCATTTATGCCTAGAGGAATCACCAAAAGGGTTAGTAGTCCTCTGGTTTGACAAGGCTTTGGAGGTTCTCCAGCATATCCTGCATGTGTGCTACAGGAAGATAGCAAAGCTCTCTGTTACTACTGCCAATATACCTCAGCAGGGAGCCATTGACCACCAGTACTGGACTTCTTTTCTTCTGTTTCTTATTGGTAGCTTTTCTCTTACCTGATGGTGCCTTTACATCCACATCATCCTTCTCTGACTAGTGCTGCTTCTTCCTGAGAGAATCTAACCTCAACCTCCTTTGTAAGAGCTTCCTATTGATTCTTTAGATGTACATTTTAATGATCCCTCTTCTCATTCTTCCATCCTCCAGTCTCTTGAATTTGTTGTTCATTCATTTCAGTCATATATGATTCTTTGTGACCTCATTTGGAGTTTTCTTGGCGAAGATAACTGAAGTGGTTTGCCATTTCTCTCTCTAGTTCATTTGAAAAGTAAGGAAATTGAGGCAAATGCGTTGTTTCTTGCCCAGGATCAAACAGTTGTGAAGTGAATGAGGCCAGATTTGAACTCAGGAAAATGAGTCTGTCTGACTTCAGACCTAGTTCTCTATCCATTGTGCCACCTAGCCACCATCTTGATTCTGCTCAGAATTTCCTCCTGCCTTTTCAGATCTTTTCCCTTTGTTTTACCTTTAATTTCTTCTTCTTATCCCACTCTCCCCCACTTGGAGAGGAGAAAGATATACTTTAAAAACATTTACATTGAGTTCCAGGAGAGAAACTAATTAGCATTGTCAGCATATGTAACATTTGACCACAACAGAAAGACAAATATTACTTGTTACTTTGTGCACATCAATTCAGATTTCACCTTTCTCTCCATGCTTATTTAGAAGTGACACTTTCTTGCTTATAGCTCATATCACTTGCTTCCATGGAGAAACTAATTATAATTATTCTTTTCTTATAAACATTGACAATTTTATACAAGTAGATGAAATAACAAATCATCAGTAGCACCGAACTGCCCCAGTGTGTTTGTCCTGTACCTGAAGATTTTTTGCTCATAACTAGATAAGTCCTGTATGAACGTATTTTAAGTTATCAAAGAAAGAACATTGCCTAGTGCCAGATGTACATGAAGAGTTTTTTTTTTTTAAGCCATTGACTGGTGATGTGCTAAACTGTATAAACAACAGCAACAAGTAGACCACCCTGAAATACAGATTTAAAATACTTTGGCTTTTCTTGAATTAAAGGAATCAGTAAAGGCAAGAAGTTTAGGAGTGGAATCTTCAACAGCGCCAGACTGCCAATAGCAGTGACAGCTGCAAGCCTAGGGACCATTGCCATACTGTTGGCCTGCAGTGTTGAAAAGATCCTTTGTTGCTCATCAGTCTTGTCAAGCCTTCATACACAAACATAGCAATCACAGGCATGTTGAATTATTGTTTCCACAATTGCTTCCACAAAAGAAAGCTTCTGTCTTCTTTTAGACCTAAATTTCAGTGAACCTACCTTCTTACAGTCCTAAATTTCTTAAGAGGAGCTTTCATCTATTGCAAATTCAAAATAATATATTTAATTTTGCCACACAACTTTCTGTTGAGGGTTAAATCCCTATCTGGGTCCATGAGCCAACCCAAACAGAAAAGGTTTCTAGGTTTTGACTCTACCTTCTGGCATTCTGGATTGCCCATGTTATTGATTTAGACCAGCCACTATAGTGCTTCTTTTGGTCCTTATTCTTCTCCTTGACCCACCCCAGGTTACTGTTCTATTTTATAGTTATCATGGGGGAATGGAAAGAGTCCTCATGAAAGTATATAATAGATTTGGAGTCAGGAGACTTGGTTCTAATCCCAAGTCTGCTACTTACTGACTGTTTTTTGGGCAAATCATTGATCGCCCAGTGGCTAAAACACTGGACCAAGAATAAGGAAGGTCTAAGTGCAAATCCAACCTAGTCTCTGCCTTAGTTTCCTCAAATGTAAAATGGAGACAATAATAACACCTATCTTTCAAAAGACCAAACGGGTAATCATTTTTAGCACAATTCTTAGCACATCTTAGGCATAATTATACATCTTAGCTATTATTTTATAAGTATGATTTTTAGTAGTAGTATTTAACATAATTATATATAATTTTGTCAAATAATAATATTAATAGTAATAGTATCAATATTAGTATTTAACTTTCTGGGCCTCATTTTCTTTATTTGTAAAAAGGAGTGTAGTCAAATGACCTCTGAGTTCCCATCCAGCTCAGAATCTATAAATTTTAACAGGAATTCTAAGAATTAAAAACATTCTGAAAATAAAACTTTACAATAGGACCATTTAGACAGATGCTTAAAAATATGTCCTTACACCAAGACTAAAGACAGATTTGATTTCTCTTTTATTTAAGTCACTCTATTAGTCAATCTTTTTGTTAATATTTATTGTGATAGCAGATGCCCAACTCTCTGAAATGTTCTGCTGCCTCATTTTGCCCCCTAAGCCTGACTTTGCTCTTTTAAAGACTCAAGGCCTCCCCATTGACAAATAGTAACCAATAAGCTCTTCTCCTTCTGGGATCAGTCGATTAACAAACATTTTTTAAACATTGACTATATACCTGGCATTCTGCTAAACCCTGGGGATAAAAAGAGTGGCAAAAGATAGTCCTTTTCTCTCCAGGTGCTAACACCAAATAGTGAAGACAACATGCAAACAGCTTTATACAAACAAGATATGAAAGGAGATGCTTAATGCTTTCTGGAGTCGGGAATTAAACAATAAGGCTTAATTGCTAGGTTATCCTTAGTACTGTTAAAATGCAGAGAGTGATCTCTTTTAGCTATTCTATAGCCTCTCCTTCAGACCTTTCAGTTGCAGAAGTTTTGTTCATCTTCTATGCAAGGCTCAGGTGAAATTTCTTCTCATCACAAGTCTAGAAGCCAGTCAGAAGGCAACTTTACTCTAGCAGCCACCTCTTTAAATGAGGGATATCCCAATAGAGACTTAATGAACTCTCTGTTTTGAATTTATGGATGGATGTAATATTAATGATTCACCATGTTTAATATAGTGACTTATGGGCCATAAAACACTCCTCTGACAAACAACTCCATGAGGTATGTATTTCAATGATTGTTTCACCTATTTTAAAGATGGGAGAACTGAGGCTCAAAGAGATTACCTTATTTAAAGTCACAAAATTAGTAGGTATTGGAGCAAGGACTTCAACCTCATCTGTTTGACTCCCAGTTTAGAAGATAACAATGACTCACAGTTAAAGAGCAGCTGATAGCTTACATTTTCCTTTGAACAGATATATGAGTTTGACAGTACCAGTTATTATTATCCCCTTTTGACAGATAAGAAAACTGAGTCCCAGAAAAGAGAGAAGCAGATAGATTTCCGCCCCCCCCCAAAGAAAACCACACAAAATAATGATTTTTTAGCTAAGACATGAACCTTAGGCTCTAACTCTAAATGCCAAAAATAATCAAAATACTTTGAAATACTCAAAGGAATAATTTTTGCATTCGATTAGCAAAATTTTCTCCCTTTTTTGGTAAAATGTTCCAGATTCTTAAAGCAGTTTGTGCAGCAGAATTCATCCCTTCTGTCTAATCTCCTTCAGGCTAAGTTTGAGTGCTCTTGGCAATAGGAAATGTGACCATCCAAGAAATTCTTGAATTCACTAGCCACTCCTCTGCCAGGAGAGAGTGAAAGAAACCTTTTTACTGTGCAAGCTTAACAGATGTGTCAGAAGACAATTCATTACATAATAATTGATTGAAATTTATGTGGATGTTGGCTCTGCCTGATTTCTTTTCTTTAGGTATAGATCTCACATTGACCTTTATTTTCCTCAAATACATTGTACAGAAACATTTGTTATCCTTGATAAGGAGGAAAATATGGCACAATGCCCAGCAGATGTATTTTCTGAGTCATTAACCCAGATTTCTCCTCTCTGAATTTTCTTGGGGGAAAGAAAAAAGTTTTCAGTTGATTGACAGCTTAGTTAGGCTCTTCGCCAAAATCTTGTGTATGAAGTCTTTTAATTTTAGTAACTACCAAATGGAAATTTGAGAATGTGAGTTTTCTTCATGCAATCAAGTAGAAATGAATCCCATCCAGGTAGACTGACTCTTGACTAAGAACCAAGCCATACACAGAGTCCCAAGTGCCATCTTTGCTGAAGCAAGACTGGCCTTGGCTCAGTAGTTCCTGACCTGAAACAAATAGCTGCAATCTCTAGCCACAGTCATTCAGTGTCTGAGAACCACAGAATCTGCATCAAGAAGCAGCTGCCAGAGCCCTACCTACTTCATGAATAGTAGTAATAGTTGAGTAAAGTTATAACCAATGGCATATTTCCATCCTTGCTCAAAAGGATGCCTTTTTTGGTCCAGTGGGTGCTTGTGATATTTCATACCATGTGTTCATCCCAGGGCCCATTCGTTGACATCTGACTTAGATTACTTTTCTTGAGAAGACAGTTTTACCACAGGAATCAGGAAAATGGTAGAAATAAAAATACAAGTGGTTGCCAGTGAGTTTAACAACCTTCACTAGGTTGTTTTAAAACATTTTTGTTTTTCTGTAGGACAGGATGGGGTTAGAGGATGACTGTACCATGTGGTCAAGGATTTGCTTCTTCTTTACAATTGACATTTTGTGCACAAAGAAAAAACATAGAGAAAGCCAGGAAAAGGGAAAGAAAGGACTGCCTTGTGTCAATTGTGCTGTTTTTATTTAACATGGGATAATCTTTTGGCAGGAACTGTTCTTTGACTTTTAGCAAAAAATGATCTTTGACACACAGAAAAGGTTGTGACCAAATAGGATCATTGTCTTTTAAAGGTGCTTTCTTGTTTTTGCACTGTTATACCCTAACCTCTTGAGAGGGACTAGTGAATAAAGTGCTACCCTTAGAGTTTGGAACACCTTGACAGAAATTCCTTTCACTAACACTTACTTAACACTGTGGCAGTGAACAAGTCACTGAAATTCTCTATGTTCTGTTTGTTCATTCGCAAAATAGGAACTCTAATACCTACATCTCAAGGATGTTGTAAGCCTCAAAAGAGATAGTGGATGGAAAGGGCTTTGCAAACATTTAAGTGTAGTAAAGATGCCAATCAGTCATTTAATGAATCAAGCATTCAGCAAACTTCTATTAAGCATCTGTAGTATCCCACATGCTGGATTGGGCACTGATGATCCAGTTACATAGCCCCTACTTTCATTATTATGATTATTGTGTTTTCCTGTACAATTTGGAGTTGTTTTTCATGTGTAGAATCTATATTTCTAAAAAGTAATTACAAGATTCTATTATGACTCACTGGCTGTATAGTTTTGGTACTTCTCCTAATCTCATGTTTCATCATAGTTTCCTCATGTGAACCTGTCCCCGAGCTGACAAAAAAAAAATCCTATTTCTTTTCAGGGATACCAGGAAGTGATTATGTCAATGCCAACTACATAGATGGCTATAGGAAACAAAATGCCTATATAGCAACTCAAGGATCACTCCCAGAAACATTTGGAGACTTCTGGAGGATGATGTGGGAGCAAAGAGGGGCAACTGTTGTCATGATGACAAAATTGGAGGAACGATCCAGGGTAAGAAAAAATCAAATTTGGATCCCTATTCATGTTTCATTTTACTCAACTCATTATCTGACCTTTCCCTGAGGTCTTATTTTCAGACAACCATCAATTGGGAAGTGAAACCAGAAACTCTTGATAGAGGCAAACACTCATTAAAATTCTACTGAGTTTACTACCGAAGGAATGCTCTCATGCCACTCTGATGTTTGATTTCCAAAAGTAGTATCCAAGGAGATAGACAACATAGTTAAAGAAAATAAAAATCAACTTGAACTTCTGTCCAAAATTCAGTTTGGACAGGAACTGGCAGGCTTTTAAAACAATGCAATTTCAAAAATATTTTTAAATATTTTCCTCTTTTTCTACCTTTCAACATGTTCTAGAGAAGATTTTCCCTAAATTAATCCATTCCCTGAGAGTAAAAGAAGTCAGGGCAACCAGAACAATGAAAGGTCTAAATACTTAGGTTGGTTAATCTTCTGGTTCAGTTTTATCTGATTTGAGTTCACTAATTTAGTTTCCAGTTGAGTTTTAATATTAAAGAATAGGTTTCTGTTGTATTACCATGTACCCACCAATGCAGTAGGTAATCTGAAGGTCAGTTTTTAATTTCATCATGGCCTAGATGTGACCTTTAAGCACTTGTAGGCTATGCCAAAAGAATGCATACCAGAAAGACCTAAGAAAGGGTCCAATAAGGCACCTGTATCCTCTCTTAGGTCCAATAGCTAAGTAAATAGATTCTCATCATCAGAAGTTTGGCTGCCTGGTGATGAACTATTTTTTCTTTCACATTGTAAAAGAGAAAGATTATTATTGACATAGTGTTTGGAATTTATTGACTGGTAGTCAGGAAGAACTGATTCAAATTGACACCTTAGATATTCTCTGATTTTATGACCCAGAGTAATTTCTTTGGACTCAGTTTCCTTCTCTCTAAAATGGAGATGATAACATTGCTTACCTTGAGAAGTTATTCTTCAGAACAAAGGAGAAAACATTCACAGGATGCTTTACAAGCCTTGAAGTACAATATGAATGGGAGATATCACCAGAGGTATAGAGAGACATTTGGATCAGCACAGGGATTGCCCATTACCACCTCTCAATAAAAATCCCAGATCCTTGAAGTTTCAAATCATTGCAGATTGGAGCCCAAGTATTGTTGCTGTAGGAAACTAAAAAAAAAAAAAAAATATATATATATATATATATATATATATATATATATATAGTAAAAGGAGAACCAGCCATGGTCTTCTCATTTTTGATTTTGCAAACTGGGGAGTCTTACAATTAACTACTGAAAATAAAGATATAGCCATAATAATTCAACTGAGAAGCTTTTTTACAGAATATATATGGAAAATTAAGTTGGAGTAGAAGAAAAGTTACACAAAGGTTTCATGAGGAGAAATCTAGATATCTGAACAGTCTTTTGAAAGTGAGTCAAGCCTTGTCAAAGACACTCAGAAGGAATAATGGTGTTTTAAGTGAGCTAATTTTAAAGCTTCTAAGATTCTGAAGGTAATCCTCCCAAGTTCATCATATTCTTCCTAAAAGAATTCATGACTTACTTCTACTTGCCTATTTACCCATTTACTCCCCAACAAAAGGATTTCATTTAAAGAAAACCATGAATGTTTGCCAGGACAACTAAGAGATGCAATGGACAGAAGACTGGGCCTAGAACCAGAAAGAACTGAGTTCAAATCAGCCCTCAGATACTTAACTAGCTGTATGACTCTGGGCAAATCACTTAACCCCTTTTGTCTCAGTTTCCTCATCTGTAAAATGAGCAGGAGAAGGAAATAGCAAACCACTCCAGGATCTTTGCCAAGAAAATACTAATTGGAGTCACAAAGAATTGGACATGACTGAAACAAATGAACAACAACATGTATTGTTTCCTTGAAATTTTGATGATTAAGTTGGCATATCACTATTAATTTAGCAATAGTTAGATTGTGCCTGTTTTAGAATAGATTTTGTTTTTACACCCTATGGTATAAATTGAAAATATAAGAAAATAAAAGTAACTCAGAGAATGATGAAAATGCAGTCTAGCCTCCTCACTCTACCAAGAGATGCTTTTTTGGTAATAAGCAGTCTACTGCAGAAGACATTTTCACCAAAATGCTCATGTTATCTTGACATTGCAGGCCTTCATTAGTCTATACACATAAACTTGTTTTGAAATAACCAAATGAAATTCTGTCCATTGCCTCACTAATTGCATCTAATAATAAAATTAGTTTTTACTGGTTCCAGAAGCTTTTGACAACATCTGATGATAATGAGCTGTCTTCCAGACAAGGTATTGTGACTTAAGGGCTCCCAGTTTATCTTAACATTGCAGGACTACCTTTACTCAGAGACAGAGAAGCTTATTTAGAAATCACCAAATAGACTTCTAGCTGTTTTCTGGCTGATTGCATATTACCAGTTGAAGCTTAAGCTTCCCCATTATTATGTGGTCTAAGGTGACCAATTAGAAGGAGGGCCTCGTTCACTCTGGATTCAGTAATGATTACAATAACTCCCAGAGTTCCTAAATGTACTCTATAGAGGAATAGACAGCAGCAAATTTAAGTCCAAAGTCCAAGAACAAAAACCAGCTGGTGTGGTGGTTTCTCACTTATGAGGATCACAAAATTTCAGAGCAGGAGAGACTGTCACCTTCCATCTAGTCCAACCCATAGCAGAACAGGAACCCCCTCAACAATGTACCCAACAAGTGGTCCACCAGCCTCTTCCTAAAGACCTCTAAAGATATGGAATTGATGCCTCATTTCATTTTTCATCAACTTGAATTGTTAAGAAGGTTTTCTTGTTGACTGACATTAAAATTAAATATACCTTTTTTTTACAATTTCCACATATTGCTACTAAATCTCCTTGTTGGAGAAAGGCAAACAAGTTTAATTCCTTTTCCACTTGCCAGCCCTTGAGCCCTTGATGTCAGCTATCATCTCACCCTCAGAATCTTCACTTCTCCAAGCAAAACATTCCCAGTATTATCAGTCAATTCTTATATGGCATGGTCTAGCTTAAGCTCCCTTCGTCATCCCAGATGTCCTCCTCTAGGCATTTTCCACCATATCATTGCCCTTCCTAAAAAGTGTCAATGTTAAAAAATATATTTTAACAATTAGTAAACAATGGATACAGATTAGGATGTGTTAGAGCCAGCCCTAGCCAATTGTTAAGTTTAGAGTAAGAATTTATACTTAATAAATTGGCTGATGCTACAAATCAGGGCTTAATTTGTTGTTTTATTAATTTCTAGACTTATGGAAGTGATGGAGAAATGTTAAAAATGCAAATTAAACTTCAAAGTGTGCTTTGGGTTTTTGGAGAGGCAGTTATTAAACACGTGACAGTATACCCATGGATACAGATAGTTCCCCTATATAAAGAATTGCAGCTACAAATTGGTTGAAGCCATTCAAAACCTCTGGAGAGCAATTCACCTAAAGAGATATGCCTTCTTTTATGAAATAGGAACAAGACCTTTGACTTCATTAATAAAGGGGGCTCATGGATGAGGAAATTTCTCTGCTCGTGCAGGTTGGCACCTTCTCTGCAATTAAATTCTGCAAAGTTTAAGTAGATTGCCCAGGGTCACAAAGACAGAATATACCAGAGGTGTGACTCCTATCAAGGAATTCTTTGCTTGGAGACCAGATCTCTTCTGCTAAGATACAGTGCTTCTCAGATACTGCCTTTTTATGCAATGGTCAGCATCCAGACATTCCCCCAAGAAGGTGGGTGTGTAGGAGAGTTCTGCTACCTTTAAGTTGGCAAGTATAATATATATGCTCATAGAAATTTGTTTTAGCAGAGCTGCTGAAATTATTAGTTAGAACCATATTTCAGACACATTCTAGCTTCAGTGCACTTCTGTGGAGTGGGTAACTTAGAAATTTGGGACACTTGCAATTAAAGGACCCATTTTTTGAATCCTAACTTTTCTGCTTGCTGCTTTTGTGAATTTAGGGAAAATGCTTTGCCTATTTGGGTTTAATTTCCCTCTGTAAAATTAGAAGTTTGAATTCTAAGGATATTGCTAGTTCAAAATCCTGTAAATCAACTTATTCCTTCTGTACTTTTCCCAATTTTTAAAATATTTTTGGAATATGCTAGCTTTATAATACTTCCTTGTAAAAATAATGCAAAAAGTCATTTCTTTAATTAATGTCCAAAATTCCATGTCTTTGCCTTTTTTTTTATTTCTTTGCTTTGCTCTAGACCTGTGGGTTTCTTTGGTGCTGTCTAGAGAATCGCTCTATCTTAGCAAGTCTGAAACTGTTCTGAGTTTGTAAGTTTGCAGTCTTTGTGTAGTCTGGGATACTGAGTAGTGAAGCTCTTTGCCCTGGTTCACCCAGTCAATTTGTCTCTAAGGTGAAACTTGAATTCAGTTCTTTGTAATTCAACTGTAATTTCTCTACCCATTACCTCAGCCTGTGTCTCTTTAAATGTAGTTAAAATACCAAGTTAAGTATCCCCTGGGAGGTATCAGATATTTGCACTTCAATGTGAAAGGAATAATAATAATAATAATATCTGGCTTCTATAGAGTACAAGTAGGTTTTTTTTTTTTAAGCCTACGAGTCATTTATTTTATTGTTTGTTTAAAACCCTTACTTTCTGTCTTAGAATCAATATCAAATATCAGTTCCGAGGCAGAAGAGTGGCAAGGGCTAGTTAATTGAGATTAAGTGACTTCTACAGGGTCACAGAGCTAGGAAGTGTCTGAGATAAAATTTGAATCCAGATTCTCTCATCTAAAAGACTGGTTCTTAAAGATTCAGTGAACCACCTAGCTGTTCTTATGAATCTTTTATTTTTTTAATTTTTTTATTTCTTTTAAATAAAATATATTTAAAAAAAACAAGTAGGTTTTTAAATCTATTTACCTAGATTGAAGTGTCTTTGTATCCTCACCCTACTCTCTTAGGGCACTGCCACAGATATTAAGAAAGCTGGAGTGGTTAAGTGACTCTACCTTTGTCACTAAGCTAGATCTCAAACTTTACCTAACTCACCAGGCCAAGGCTCTCTCCTGGCCAAGGCTCTTTCCCAGACACCACCTTGCCTCCCAGTATCTTTGGTTCATTTGTTTATCTGCCATATTTGGATTCTCCAAGGCCCCATTTGGTGTATTCTTGGCGAAGATACTAGAGTCTTTTGCCAATTCCTTCTCCAGTGCATTTTACAGATGAGAAAGCCAAGGCAGATGGGATTAAGTGACTTGTTCAGGGTAAATTGGTCTGAGGTTGACTTCAGGAGGATGTCATCCTGTCAGGCCTGGCTCTCTGTTTAACCTAGCTGCCCCTCTATATCTAAGAGCCAGTTTAGATTGAGAAAGGAGTGGGATGATAGAGTATGAACTTAAAGAGAAAGGGAGAAGTGAGGAGAAAAAGACATTCTTAAGAGTAGATGAGAAAGAATAGAAGGAGCCCAGGGATTGGTTCATAGTGTCGCCTCAGGCTACCCCTAACTAATTTAGACTGTGAAGAAAAATGAATTCTGTGTCCTGGGACCATAGTAGCACCTGCCTGCCTAAATTCCTCAATGCAATTCAGCCACAGTCCCTAATTTAGAGCCCCATTCCCTGAGAACATGTGCTGCTCCTGCTCTCCCTCACCCCTTCTGACAGCAGCCCCAGAAGGGAGCCACTGGTGCAGGCAGCTAGGCAATCAGTCCCCAGTCTGAAAAAAGCCTGGGATAGAAGAATCTCGCTGTCTTTCAGCACTGCCTTTACTGGAAACTGTGCAGGACAAAAATAAAGTCTAGGCAAGAAATATCTGTAGTGATAAGCGCCTGTTCAACGATGCTATGTTCTTGACTGCATGCAGCTTCTCTGCCGAATTTTGCACATGTCCCAGATTAGTATTTATTTATGAGGCTGTAAAATTCCCCGCCTGAGATCAGGTCTCTTTACCATTTTCATGCTTTCAATTTTGCATCTGCCTCCCTTCCTCCATTGGCTGCTTTGTTATTCAGTCCCATAGCTTAGCACCAGTCCTTTTAACCTTCCAGGCACACAGAGCTTTCCAGGTCTAGGCTGACAAAAAGAGAGAGTGGCTTCATTATCTTGACTCCCTTGTTTCTCTAACCCCTTCTTAGCAAACTTACAAGGCTAGCATTTGAGCTTATCAAATGAAGATGTCACAAGGAATTAGTTATCCTTTTCTTGGTTTGCAACAAAGGGTGCCCTAGATTTAGATCTGCAAGGCATCTCAGAGGTCATCTCCTGGAAAACTCTCATTTGTGGATGAGGAAACTAAGACCAAGAGAGTGTAAGTGAATTGCCTTAGGCCACATCTTGGTGAATGGCAGGAATAGAATTTGAACCCTGGTCAGGTCCAAATTCAATACTCTTTCCACAAGAACACGTATATTTTATGGTTCTGGTTTTCAATGTTATTGTCTCGTTCTCTACCAAACCTAATCCTAAACATAACAGAAAAGTCTCATCAAACAAAAGTCTATCATCTATTTGTAGATGATACTAGTAGATGATTAGAAGATATGGACAAGTTTAAGTTCCCTTTCGTGTCTGAGTTTTGCTATACACTATCCCAAATTTGAGCTAGAAATGGATGATTACAAAAATATATCCCAATTACTGACTGAGCTAGCAGTGGTGTGGCAGTGTCCAAAGGCGATCTAAGCTGAAAACATGGAGCAATTTAAAGCCATCACATTAATTTTGTGATGTGAGGTACTGCTGATGGGTTATTTTTTCCTTCCTCATAATTTCCATTCTCATTGCCAGATCCCCCTACTTCTGGGGTTATTCATTGACTCCTGTGCCCTAGAATGTGGTCCCTAATTCCCTAATTGTTTCCATATTACGTGGCATGCCAATCAGCATATAAATTAGTCTGGGCAGGCACACAGAAAGATAAAAGTCAGTTTGGAAAAAATGAAAACCCCATAGAAGGGTAAAGTGTGTATGTATCCACAACCATTATTTCCACTCAAAGAGTGTTATTTGTGGTTGGATATTGTTATTGGCAGCTGACTATTAAGATTTCAAATGCTATTTGAACCAGATTTGGTTCCAACAAGAGTCTTGAAATAAGATTGTGATTCCTGGTATAGTTAAAGGACTGTTTAAACAATCTGTAACGTCTAGAGGGTTTTTGTTTTTCTCCTTTCTCATCATCTACACTTTGGCCATTCATTTCACTGCTAGATGACTGCTCATTTTTAATCTGGGAAGAGTAAGAAGAGCTGGTAAAACTTATTTTTTTAATGGAAAAGAACATTGGAATTGCTTAAATGGGGTTTGGAAAAGATCTATATATTTCCATTATTAGTCCATTATGGAAGAGTATTGAGCCTTACCTGTTTTTGCACCACCTTAAAAGGTTCTTTATTGTAGAAGACATCAGAATGTAACTTTTTATTGTTATCACTCTTGAGGCCCCAGGAATTAGTGCCAGGAATGCCAGTGGATTTAAAATTCTGAGCATATCAAAAATCGAAATTTATTAAGCTTCTTGCCTACTGTGGAGTATTCTTATTAGTGGGGGGAAAGGAAGACTAGAAATTAGGAATCCCCAAAGTGTGTTTAAGATCTTTCCTTGTATTTCCCAGTTCTAAAACCAAATGAACAATACTGCCTAGGTTTTGTAATTATTATGATCATAATCTAGCTACATAAGTGCTCACTCCTCTAAGCCATACTTCTCCAAATCTTATCCATCTGATCCCATTCTGACATTCTGTACACTTGCATAGGTAGGGTAGTCTATGCTCAAATCATATCCACCACTTATAATATGATCTTGGACAAATCACTACTCTGATACGCTGTTTTATGAAGGAAGATTGGTGGCATAGGTGATAGGGAGCTGATATTAGAACCAGAAAGACCAGATTTCAATTCCAGCCTCAGATACTTACTTGCTGTGTGATCCTGAGCAAGTCATTTAACCTCTGTCTACTTGTTTCTCTACATTAAAATAGGGGTGAAAATAATAGCACCAACTTCTCAGCATTGTTATATAGATCAAATGAGATAATATATAAAGAATATTTAAGTTCTTGGTATACAGTATGTGCTTAATAAATGCTTATTTCCATCTTTCTGGGACTCAGTTTCTTCCTCTATAAAATGAAGGTCAGACAAACTGGTGAACTTTAAGGTTCTTTCGAGCTCTGAGAATGGTGGACCTCTTAAAAAGAATTTTTTTATGATTTGGTCTATACAAATTAAACATAAAGAGGATCCCCTTAGAAACCATTAATAAGATCATTATAGTTTTCACTAGGAGCAGCTAGGTGGCACAGTGCCAGGCTTGGAGAAAGGAAAACCTGTCTTCCTAAGTTCAAATCTGGCCTCAGATATTTACTAGCCATGTGACCCTGGGAAGTCACTTAACCCTTTTTGCTTCAGTTTCTGTAAAATGAGCTGGAAAAGGAACTGGCAAAGGGCTCTAGGGTCTTTGCCAAGAATCCATCTAATGGGGTCACTAAGAGTTGGACATGACTAAAAACAATTGAACAACTGAGTTATCACTGCTTGGAAAGGGATATATAACTTTGGTCCAAGCAAGCTATTTTGTGGTCTCTCAAGTTAGTCAGGGATTGATAAGTTTAATGGGGAACAAATGCTTTCCAAATGTCAGGACAGTGCACTTTTCCAAATAGAAATGGAAGCACCTGAGGCCTTGAGCATTTAATTTCTCCAATTGCTGCCTAAAGTTATGTCTATCTGGGTCCACAGAAACTGCTCTCTCCTTAAGCAAATTGGAGGAAAGGCAGCACAAACATTGCCTTTGGACTCCAAATGATGTATGGGTTTGTTTTTGAAAAGTGGTGGATGTTTAATGTAAATAGGACACTGGGCAACACAAAGAATGATGCTGGCAGCCTAAAGGATGTTCCGCTCCTTATCTAGCCAGTTACACACTCTTAGTTTTCTCTTCTCAACAGACACAGTGTCAGATAAAAAGAAAAGGATGCCACCAATTTTTTGCTGGTTGTTAGTGTCTCTCCTTCCTAGACTTTCTGCCACCCTTACCCACTACATGAGAGCACAAGGATGCACACACACATACACATACACACACAAACACAAACATACACACAGATGAATCTAGAAGGAATATTCTGTCCCAGAGCATATGGATTAACTCTTTGCTACCCAGGTATTTTAAAGCTAATGTTAGACCCAGAAAAAGCTAATTAAATCCTCTTTCAACAGCCAAAGAAACTGAGACCCAAAAGTATGTTAACTTTCCCAAGGTCACACAACTGTGAAGCAATAGAACTGGGTTTCATAACTAGGGTGGTCTACTTTTGAAGGCCTTAAGTTTCAAAGACATGGACTACAATACTCTCCAGTGTACCTGAACTAGATTACAGCCTTTTACTTCTTGAGTCTTTTAGTAGTCTGTACTTTAGATTTTTATATGTTAAGTTATATCATCTCTTTCAGTTTGAAAAATCTAGCTGTTCTATTATTCTGTCAGATCATGGCTTCCCAATTTTCATTTAGAGCAACCAGTGGCACAATGAATGAATAGAGCGGTAGGCTTGGAGTCAGAAAGTCTTGAGTTCAAATCTGGCCTTGGACACTTACTACTGTGTGACCCTGGGCAAGTCACTAGTCTCTCTTTGCCTTAGTTTCCTCATCTGTAAAAATGGGGAAAATAATAGCACCTACTTCTCAAGATTATTTAAGGATCAAATAAGATAATAAATATAAAGTTCTTAGCATAATACTGTGCACATAGTAAATTCTATATAAATCTTAGTTGTTGCTGCTGTTGTTAAATGCCCATTCTGAACATTTTTTTTGGCCAAAACCTTTCTTGCCTTAGAAGACCTTCTCATATTCTGTTTGTATCAATACCAATGGATTTACAGGCTCTTGGTGTTTCTATTGGTCATTGCCACTTTCAATTTTCTTATCTATAAACTAAGTGGGCTAGATTTATTCATCTCTAAGTTTTCAGTATCAATGAATTTCTTGACATCTTGGTAGAGGCATACCCATCAGCAGAGTTCTGATGTCTTGGTCAAAGATAGGAAGCTCACAGAAAAAGCAAAGTGATTTATTACCATGCTAAGGAATCTGCTCTCCTTAGTAAGAGATTTGACTTTGTAAGGTCCAGATTGGGTTTTTATAACCTTTTAGACCCACCTAACATACACAGTCAATTAGTAGCATTCAGTAACAAGTTAGAATAGAAAAGGAAGGCATTTCCCAGGAGGAGAGGGAGAGGGAAAGGAAGAGAGAGATCAGCCAAGGAAGATTTATTATCAGAATGAGAAAAAAAAATCTCTTTTCAAGGACAGGAGACAAGAAAAACCCCAGTGCTTTTACAACTATGAAAGAAATCCTTTTAGATAGCAAGAGGTTATTACATCAGTGCATGATGAGACCATCGATTTTATCATATCCTTGCATAGTTTACTAATATTTTACTTCTCCTCATCAGGCATTGAGTACTTAACTGATAATAGGCCACTAGGTGGTTAGGGGATGAGTCCATCAAAAGATTGCAAAATGATAGTGGGGGGGGGGGAGTTTGTTCTCTTCCCACACAAGCCTTAAAGGTCTATGATTCTGTCTGGCCCTCATCTTCCTCTTAAGCACTCCATCACCAACTTCCTATTGGATATTTTTAACTGGGTATACCATAGGTATCGGAAAGTCAATATATCCAAGACATAATTTGTTATATCCTTCTACTTTCTTCCAACCTAATCCACCTCTAAGTTTCCATATTCCTACTGAAGGAAGAACCATCTTTCTAGGCATCACAGTTTATAATTTCAAAGTCATCCTTAGGCTGTTTGTTCTCACTAACCTCTATATATCTAATAATTTTAATACAATCTTATCAATTCTGTCTCCCCAGCATTTCTTATTCACCCCCTATCCACTCTCTGGACCAAGTTCTCAGTGCCACTATTATGTTAGCCTCTTAACTGATTTCTCAAGCCTCACCACTCTCCCATACATTCTCTATAAATAGTACTAAAGCCAAGAGTCTCCCCATTCCAGTCTCTTTCTCAATAAGCTTCAGTGACTCCCTGTTGACTCTAGAATAAAATGCAAATCCTGGCATTTAGAACTAGAAAAAGAAACTTGGTAAATGGTTATATAAAGAAGGATAAAGGCCAGGGAAGAATAAAAGATAACTTCAAGATTTCAGACTAGAGAGGCAAGGTTGTGGTATCACTACCTGAAAAAGTGAGGTAAAAAAGGAAAAAATGAATTTAAAGAAAAAATAAATTCAGTTTGGGACATTTTGAATTTGAAGTGATAGTAAGAGGTCCAGGTGGATGATGTACAAACAATTATAAGAACAGGAGTAGAGCTCAGAAAGAAGGCTGGGGTTGGAAATAGGTGTCTGGAGTTATCTGTGTAATAGTATTAGTTGAAGCCATGGTAGAGAATTAAATTAAGTAGTTTAACAAATATTTGTTAAGCAACTTCGTGTGCTTAACACACAATCCCTAGCCCTGATGTTAGGGATGTACAATTTAGATAAAATTCTGAAAAAGGATTGCAAATAGATTATGTAGAGAGGAAAAGAGGAAAGCTAAAGAAGTTTTCCTCTCTGGAAGGAAATAAGCATTAAGCATCCACAATGTATCAGTTACTATGCTAAGTGATTTATATCTATATATACATATATAGAGATATATATATATATATTATCTCACCTGATCCTTACAATCATGAAAGGTGGGTGTTACTATTATCCACTTTTTACAGTTGAGAAAATGGAGGCAGACACTAGTTTAGCCCCTTGCAAAGGGTCACACACCTAATTGATATCTGAGACTGGATTTTAACTCAAATATTCCAGAGCTCAGGCTCATCTTCTGCAACAACCAGCTATCCATCTTCAGTGAACACCTCATACTTCTCAATAAAATAAAATAGACAGCTAAGTCATCTTTTGCTACCATGGAAGGTGTGATTATATTCATTTGCTTTAGGACAGAACAGTTTGAGAACAGTTGTTGTGAGAAATGAGTTAGGCATTTACCAACAAGGACAGAATGGAAGGTTTGTTAAATGGCAGTTAAGGACAAAATGGAGCCATGCACAATTAGTTGTGAAAGTTCATAGAATGTTAAGTTAATAAAATATATTTTCCTTTAAGGTTGGGGATACTTCCTTTTTGTCTTTGGCTCCTGAGAAACTTGCAGTGTCTGATACATTTTGTGGGGAATTGAGGGGGAATGTATACATATGATTTCACAGGCATAGGGAACTCCCAGGCAAAAAAAAAAAATATCCTTTGACCAAAATAGATGTGTACCTGTTCTACTATTTAAAGTGTCTCAGGACACTAAGAGGTTAAATGATTTGATCAGAATCACATAATCAGGCAGGACGTGAAAACAGATCTCCTTAACTCTCAAATCATTTCTTTATTATGGCACACTGCCTTTCACCTCACATAGAGGGAATTTTTAAATGACTGAATGAATTGCATAAATTAACTTCTCCAAAAAGAGAGACAGAAACAGACAAACAGAGACACAGAAACAGAGTTTGTGTGTGTGTGTGTGTATGCACATGTGTACATTTTCTTCCTAAATTACACAATAAGGTGATTTCTGTGTGAGAGAGTTGCCCAAGTTGGAGCTGAAAAATCAATAGCTCATTTCCTTTAGGTTTTATATGGAATTGTCTCCATGTGCCTTTGAGTTCCAGATCAAGGAGCAGTTTCCACTTCCATTCTAGTAATTTAACTAAGTTTTTTGCTTATCTTCACTAAGGAAGGAAGAACAGGAAGGAAGATATCAGTATCTACATCAGCATCTTCAAAATCACATTTGATGCCATGATTCTTATGACTAGTTCTCCTGAACCAATTTAAAGAATCCCATCTTTAGTTTACAGAAAGCAGTAAAAATTCTTGTGGATGATGTTGTAACTCAACTACTACTTTGACATTCTCTCTGGTGCGTAGTAAAAGGGAAGTCTTTGTATTATTGAAAATAACTCTGGATCCATAGAATGACAGAGCATAAATAGTTCCTTCATGAGGCTAAAGCATTCTGATCATTGTTGAAGAATATTTGCTTTTAGGAGGCTATAGATAGATTATATAAATAGTCATGAGTAAGACAACATTGCCACATATCCAGTTGGGTCAACAGTTCTTGTCAGTTGCCATGGCTGAGTTGACTGGGCAATGTTCCACATGGATCATTAAGATGGCAAAATGATAAGCCATTTTGTAATAATCATTTTGAATGAGGACATAGTATTAAAAGAATCACCTATGCCTTGACTTTCACAAAATCACACAAGTTAAAGTTGGAAGAGATCTCAGGAGTTGTAGAGTCCTACTTGTACCTAAATATGAATCCTCTCATTACAACTCTGACATGGAATTATCTACCCTTTCTTTAATAGAAGATTTTCTGTGAAGAATTTACTAACTCTTATGATATCTTGCTTATTCCACACTGGAAAAGCTTTAATTATTAGGAAGTTTTTCCTTTTATATGCCTCAGTGGAACTGCCACAAATTTCTTCTAATTCTGCATCTGGTGCCAAAGAGAGTCTAATCTTCCTTCCAGTTGCCAGTCTTTGAAATACTTGAAGAAAATAGTCATGTCCCTCTCTCCTCAAGGCTTAAAATTCTTAGGTTCCTTAGTTATTCTTCCTGTTGTATGAGTCCTAAGTCCCCTGATCATTCTGATCACTGTCCTTTGAATATTGTCTAGTTTTTTAGTGACTTTCTTAAAGTATGCTAATAAGAACTGAACACAATATTCTAGATGCATAGGGAATTATCACCAGTGGTATTCTCTAGCTGTACAAGAGAAAATACAACGTATGCACACCTGCAAATATGCATTATTAACATTTTCTCTTGGGCAGCTAAGTGGTGTAGTAGATAGAGCCGCAGACCCAGAGTCAGGAAAACGCATCATCCTGAGTTCAAATCTGGCTTCATACACTTACTAGCTGCATTTCCCTGGCCAAATTGCTTAATCATATTTCCCTCAGTTTCTTCATCTAAGAAATGAGCTGGAGAAGGAACTAGCAAGCCACTCCAGTATCTTTGTCAAGAAAACCCCACATGGGGTTATAGAGAGTCAAACATGACATGACTGAAACAGTTCAACAACAAAAAATATTTTCTCCATCATTTTCCTAAGTCTGCAAAATTAACATGATAGAGCCCTGATTTTATAATGCTTGCCCAATTCAGAGGTGTAAAGCCCTCACTTTGAAAAATGTCATAATCAGATCAGATTCAACTATCTCTATCAAAAGATACTGTGTCTATCCTTTCTTTATTTGATTCTGAGGATGCCAACAGGGTTGTTACCTTATATCACACTTCTAACATGTCCCCCATTCTAGAAAATGTCATTTTCTAAGTGCAACCTAAGATCTTGTTGTGCATTTGCAAAAGGCACATCAAAATTAAATACAGAAAGTCTAAACAATATATTTGCATGCAGCTTTCACTCTCCAATCCATATGTATTCAAGTGGAAGCTGCTTTGCTCTTGTGTTGTTTTAAGTAACAGTTATCCATGAGCACTAGACCTAACATTGTAACTCTTCTAGGAAATACCTTCTTATGAGAGCCTCTCCAAGAAAGAGTGGGTAGAAATAAAATCTACAACAGGGAAAGAAAATAGCATACCCATTTGCATTAGCTAATAAGAAAAATATTACATTTCTCTTCTGTCTTTTTCTTCTCACTACACTTCAGACTTCCTCTTTAATGTTCAAGTAGGAAATTATTTGTTTCATGTATAGTTAGAAAGGAAAGACTCGACGGAATATTGTCAATTGATTTAAGCCCCCAAAATTAGCTCTATGAAGGCAGGTGAATCCTGTGGCAGATCCTCAGAGATTGCTTTCAGGGGAAAATGTACTGAGGCCCTGGTGTGCTGAAGAAATCCCCTCTGTTCCAATAAGCTTAGATTGAAGCTTTTAATCTTGCCAGTGAGACCCTAAGTCTGCATGTTCATAGGTGCCTGAACATGTTTTCTGGGAAAACCCGTTTTAGAGCAGTACATTTGAAAAGATTTCCTGAAAAGAAAAGGCCCTCATGGCCAGGTGTGTTGCTTGAATCTAACTATACCAGCTCAAGAATACAGAGGGGTGCCAATTCTATTCATTTGCATTAGGTTTTGGAAGAGAACATTTTTCTTTGAAAATATTCTGGCTGCTAAGGGGCATTGGGTTTCCTTTTTTTTTTAACTAAAATATATGTATGACTAGACTTCTTTCCCTTCCCACTCTTTCCCTCCACATGTACACCTTCTAGGATTCAGATCCTTTAATGTCACAATCTAAAAGGAAAATATTCTTGTTTCTTTTCAAGTTGGTGAGGAAGTATCCTGAAACCAGCATAACTTCATCTTCTCAACATACTGAGGAGGGAGTGGACTTTGTGACATTGGAGTCTTTAAAAAAAAGTTATAGTGGCCTTTAATACTCATGATTAACACAAGGTTCCAAACTATGTATTTTACAATTATTTATTTTTAGCACATAAAATGATAACAGTATATGTATTTGAAGAGGGGTACAGAGTAGCAACCCTGTTGGCATGCACCGTCCTCCAAACTCATGAATCAAACAGAGAAAGCATGGACAAAGTATCTTTACATAGCTAGTGTGAGTTGGGTTTGAAATTTTGGTATCAGCAGTTTGGCAACCCTGCTTGAAATTTTCTCCTGCTGGGATCTAGAGCCCATTTCTCTTATCAACTCAAGGTACCTTCCTACTTAACTTGACTGAGGCACAACTTATCCCTTCCAGATGATACTATTGCCTGATAGTTCTTTGATAGTCAAGCTGTCATCATCTCCTTGATCTTCTCTATCAATGACTCTTCGCATAAAAGCCTATAGAAAAGAACAACAAAACCTGTTACTGACAGTGTTCATTCTTGGAATCTTCAGTTGCCCTGCATGGGCACAAAGCTGGCAGTGACATGAATTATTCCTCTATCTTACCAGAAGTATTCACTCCCAGTCAGCAGCTCTGCTATGGACATACAACTTTATGGGAAATAGACTTCTCTTCCAAAGAACATTAGTGCTCTGTGCTCAGGCATCCTGGGAAACATAAGCAACAGAGCCATGGCTCTGAAAACAGTTGTATAGGAAAGAAAATTAAATTAGTGAATTAACAAATTGACCCAGCTAACTTCACAGAGGAGCAGATTCTTATTCTAACAATCTTGCTTCATCAGGAGGTATGGACAGATATAATTTGTAATTTACTTCAGTTACTTTAGTTTTTGTATTTGCATCCCTAGTGCATAGCAGAGTAGCAGTGTGCCACAGTGGATAGTGTTCTGGGCCTGGAAGCAGAAAGATTCATCTCATGAGTCTAAATCCAGCCTTACTAGTTGAGTGACCCTGGACAAGCCATTTAACCCTGGTTGTCTCAGTTTCTTCATCTGCAAAATGAGCTGGAGCAGCATATGGCAAACCACTCCAGTATATCTGCCAAGAAAACCCTTAATGGGTCATGAAGAGTCAGATACAGCTAATTACTCAACAACAAGTGTATGGAAAGTCAACAAATCAAGTCAACCAGCATTTATTAAGCATTTACTATGTGCCCAAAACTATCACAAGCATTGGGAATATAGAAAGGAAAAAAAAGAAGGGGAAACACAATTCTTGCCCTCAAGGAGCTCACATTCTAATAGAGGAGACAACTAGAAAGCAATTTTGTACAAATAAAATATATACCTATAAAAGGTAAACTAATAGTACTTCCAAAGGAAAGGTCTTAGCACATATCAGACAATGCTTATTGGATGAATAAATAGATGTTGCTGAATATTCTCAGGCAAGAAGTTCCACCAAATGTTAACAATGGAAAAGAACAACTTTGGTAGCCAGAGAACATCCATTTTGGACATTGTGATCAAGTTTTGGTAACAGGATCAATTTATTAGAATAGGTGTCCCTTTCTATAGCAAGGGTTATCCTTCAGTACTGAGAAAAATTGTGTGGCCCTCATATTATTTTTTTATTTTAATCATAGAGTATTTAAGCTCAATTATACAAATACTAAGCCAGAAGACAGTGTTTTCCATAGGTTTAGAGTATACAAAACACTGAAAAATATCACTTAAAATTATAGTATGAACCATAGGTTTGGGTTTTAGTTTTGCTTTGTTCTTTTGGTAATACTACTAATAGTTCAGAGTATGTACTCTAGTGGTTAAAATAAAGGTTAAGGAAGTCTTTAAGATCTAGAGATTAAATTTCTGATTTGATACATAGCCTGACATGGGCATCATCGTCTCCATTCAAGTGTTAAAAAAGTGAGTAATGGATGAAATTTCCCACCTCTCTTTTAAAAAAAAAATGGCCTACTAACTCCTGAAAAGTATTTTGAGATCTTTGAAGAACAGATACTTTAGCTACAGAATCAGAAAAATCCTAATATTCATCTAATATGCATAAAGAGCTATTAATATTTATTTTCCCTATAAAGAAAACCTTGCCTCACTTGGGATCTTTTTACCCTGGACAAAAAATATTCTAATATCTCTTATAATGATGTTCTGCTAATTTCCTCAAAAGTAAGTATTTTAGCCCTTTTATTTTCAAATGGAAAAAAACTAATAATGCTTCCAACCATAACATATCAATGTGAGAAACTGTGAGCTGTAATGTGCCTGAAGTCAGAGGACCTAGATTTGAATATCAACTCTGTTCATTTTTATCAATGTTCCCCTGGACATGTTACTTTTAACATTTCTAGCTTTACTTTTTCATCAAAGTTAAAGTTGGAAATAATGGCTTCTAAGATCCCTTACAACTCTAAAATCCAGAAAAAAATAAAATAAGCAAGGGAAAACAGCCTCATTGATCTATCTGAGCTAAAAATGGCAGATCTTAAATCTATCTATCTATCTATCTATCTATCTATCTATCTATCTATCTATCTATCTTTGGTCCATTTCAGTATATGACTGAGGTATTCAAGACAGTATATCTGAGGCATGTTGCACACTCTAAAACACTTTCTGGCTATACATCAGCCTAATTGGTATAAATGTATTTTATGTGCTTTTTCTCATACTCTCATGGAAACTCTATATCATTCATCTGAAGTAACAGTATTTTAAATTATTTAAACCTCACGTTGGTTTTAGAGGATCCCTGGAGACTCTTTTTGAAGTACTAGCAATTTTTTTTTGCATCCCAGACTTAAATGTTATTTGTAACCAAAACAAATCATCTCAATTCAGAAAAAAATTAACACCCTCTTGTATTGTGCATTATTATTTTATAGATTTACAAATTATTTCGGCATTTCTTTAAACAAGCACATTTGGAAATTATGATTGCCCAAAATGTAATGACTTATGTCTTTCAACATTTGATGGATGAACCCTTTATCTATCCAACCATGTATTTTAAAAGCCTGAATATAATTTTCTGATATATTTCATAGCACTGAGCATGAAAAAAAATTATATTTTTCTCAAAACACTTCAGAGTTTAACTACTTCTCTGCTTATTTTAGTCAACAATCATACTTTATTTTCCTCCAAGACAGTTAAATGTTTCAGTGTTTGGTATTACAGAAATTTGGTTTATACTGGCACCAAAGGAGCAATTTTCCCATGTTGGGACTCACAAAAAAAAAAGCATTCAAGAAAGAAGGAAAGGAAAAAATCTTATGTGAAATGAAACTCAGCTAAGATTTTTAAAATGTGAATTCCAAGAAATCTGATTTATTCTACTTACTTTTATCTGGCTTTGAAAAACTTAACTAAAATTGATGAGTATATGAAATAAAGTACATGTTTCTTGCAGGTGAAATGTGACCAGTATTGGCCCAGCAGAGGCACAGAAACATATGGGCTGATTCAGGTGACGCTGCTAGATACTGTGGAGTTGGCAACATACTGTGTTAGAACATTTGCACTTTACAAGGTGTGTTTTCCCCCTTCCATTCCCTTTTCTTTTATTTAAAGAAAGCTTCTTTTGAAAAATCAGATCTCTTAAAGTTTTACTTAAATCTTGATCTTACTGGCAACAGTGAAGAATGAAATAATTCTTCCACTATCACTATGCAATTTTTCTCCTTGTCTGGAGGTTTATCACAGTAAATACTGAGTTCTCACTCTGAACAAAAGCTTAGTTGAATGAAGAATTAAGCAGAGAACTCACATAATTTGCTGGATCCTCTTCAGAGATGTAATAGGAGCTCTCTGATATTTGAAACAGAAAATGTGATTTCTATCTCTTAAAAATTTTATTTTCCTGAACAAATATTTGCCTTTTACTTTGGTTTGAACCTCCAAAAGAATACCTGTTAGTAATGGAGACAGGACCACTAACCAACATTGACTCTAAAGTCTTTTCTGATGTTTTGTTCCCCATTGAAACAGAATGGTTCAAGTGAGAAGAGAGAGGTGAGGCAGTTCCAGTTCACAGCATGGCCAGATCATGGGGTACCAGAACATCCAACGCCTTTCCTAGCTTTCTTGCGTCGAGTCAAAACCTGTAACCCTCCTGATGCTGGTCCCATGGTTGTTCACTGCAGGTAAGCCCCATGTAGATGTGTGATCTACTTAAGAGAAGGCCTCAAAAATATAAATGGTAGCCTAGTTCAAATTTTGCCCTAATTGATAACAGATATTGATAAGAATTTGAATGTGCATGTAGAACATTGTGTTGTGTTGTTTTGTTTTGTTTTATAAACTCTTAGTATATTGGCTCTTATAAAGACTATGAAATTAAGAACATGAGTACCTTACCTTGTGTATCTCTATTTAGATAAAATGAAGTTCATAATTGAGGATCAGATAAATCTGTTTGTTTCTCATAGTGGGTCTTTTCAGAAATCCAGGAAGATTAATAAAAACAAAGTAAAAGGTATGAGAAATGAGGAGGAGTCAGTTTTAGGCAAGGGGAAAGAAGAAGGCTTCATGGAAGTTTTGAGATCTAAATTGAGTATTGGAGGAAGGGAAGGAAATTCAACAGGCAGAGATGCAGAGGCATTCTAGCTTAAGAAATAATGTGGGCAAATTCATGAAGGCAGAAAATGGCAGAACACAACTGGAGAATGGTTAGTGGTCCAGCATGTTTAGACTGTAGAATATATGAAGATGTATAGAATGAAATCAACCTGGAGTGTTGGGCTGGAGCCAGACTATGAAAAAGCCTAGATTTCCAGGAGGAAATTTTATCCTATTTTATCCTATAACCTAGGGATTCTTAACCTTTGTTGTGTGTCATGAACACCTCTACCAGTCTGCTGAAGCCTATAGACCCTTACAAGAGTAATATTTTTAAGTGCATACATAATGTAAAATTACAATTGAAACCAAATATGTAGAAAAATAGTCAACAAAATGATACAAATAGAATTCAGTGACCCCCTAAAATCTGTCCAAAGTTCCCTCTGGTGTCCCTGGA
This sequence comes from Monodelphis domestica, assembly GCF_027887165.1. Lineage (NCBI taxonomy): Eukaryota > Metazoa > Chordata > Mammalia > Didelphimorphia > Didelphidae > Monodelphis > Monodelphis domestica. Next base: position 124,297,216 of record NC_077233.1, read on the forward strand.
CTTTCAGTTAAGAACCTGAGCTATCACTCTGAACAAAATTTTAGTTGAATGAAGAATTAGACAAAGAACTCATATTATTTGCTGGCTCCTCTTCAGATATTTGAAACAGACAATGCAATTTCTATCTCTTAAAAATGGAAAGAGGGGCAGCTGGGTGGTCCAATGAATTGAGAGCCAGGCCCAGAGATGCGAGGTCCTGGGTTCAAATCTTGCCTCAGACACTTCTTGGCTGTGTGACCCTGGACAAGTCACTTGACTCCCATTGCCTGGCTTTTACCACTCTTCTGCCTTAGAGCCAATACACAGTGTTGATTCTAAGACAGAAAGTAAAGTTTTTTTTTTTCCAATGAAAAGAAAGTGGGGAAAAAACCCTACAAACAAGGAAACTTGCCTTAGTATAAAGCATAGAGCAGTATGAAGGATGAAATGGAGGAGAAAACTATAGACAGTAGAATTCATTAGTAGGCTATTAACAATAATATGAGTCAGAGACAAAGGCCATGGAAGAAAGTAGTAAGGATGACATGAATATAAGAGCCATTTTTGAAGTCGAATTGGTAGCTTTTGTTAAATTATTGAATTTGGGGAACAATGAAAAATGAAGAATGATTCTCAAGAAAATAATTTCCTCCTCAGTAGAGAGATGGGAAACTATAGATACTAAATTTTGTATCCTCAGTTGTCATGTAGTCCCTATGTTGGGATTTTTTGGTGACAATATAGGGTTCTTGGGGAGAAATATCATGAAATGGCTGCTATTTTTAAAATGAGTCATTAAATTTAATTTTAAAATTATGGGTTTTTTGGGCTGTGAGGCCAAGAAGCTAGTGGCACCATCACAGCCATAGAGGAGTTAAGAGGGCATTCAGGTTTTGAAGTACAGAAGATGAATTTAGTTGTGAACATTTGGGGGTTCAGCATCATTTCAGAGATCATAGGAAAATGCTAATGGTGGAATCTTATCTACACAAGGTATAACCTCACCACAGTTGAAAAGTAACAGGTAAAAGGCAACAGTATAAATGAGCAAATTATTAATTTTAGCATAACTGCAATGGAATGGATAAAATCATCATTGTAGGAATTTAGAGGAAATTTCAATGTGATGTCATTTTTATCTATTTGAATGAGCTAGTTTCAGCTTAAAAGCAGAGGCCAATTTCTCTGCCAAGTGAATTCTATAAGAAGGTAGGAAGTTTTTAGAGGAATTAGATTGGAGCAAGGGATGAAGGGAGGGTAAGGGCAAAAAGGGGAAATGAAAGTGCTCAGGGAAAATTAATTTACCTCTAAGGGTTATGTCTCCTATCTAGCAATAAATACACTAGGAGTAAAAAAAAAGAGCCAAAAATGAAAAGAGGAATTCTGAAAAGCAATCAAGGTTAAGAATGTATCATAGGAAGGTATAAAACACCAAGCACAATTTGACTAGTAAGATTAAAGTTTAGGATAAGAGACAAATTGATTTTTTAATCAAAGATATGAAAATAGTTTTATATACAGAAGGTGGAGCAAACGGGAGATAGGAACCATGCTCCAACTTACTAATGAGCTGTGATTCTGAAGTTCATTTCTAAATTGGTTGTTTGGAACCTGAAGCACATTTTTATATAAAAATAATGTTATAAATGGTTAGGTTCCAAGAATAATCCACAAAGGCTCCATTATTCAGTTCAGTTCACTAAATGTCCATTAAGTCCATACAGGTAGAAACTTAAAAAAGAAGTCATCATTCTTCTCAAGGTATTTGTCATCTAGCATGAAAATAAAGACTTGTAAAAATATTTATAAAAGATAGAAGGGCATCATTGCATACAGGAGGGGAAATTACTTTGAGAGTTTTTATGAAAAAAGATTATTTTCTAAATAAAAGAATCATGGAAACAAATGCATAAGAATGCCATTTGAACAGGATCTTCGGTAGGAGTTAAATGGGTGAAGATAATCTACATTAATAACATAATATTGTTGCTGCAGGAAAACTTACTAAAAGTTCCAATTTCTAAAAACTCTGCTTATTGAGACTTAGTCCCTCTCTCCCCTAATTCTTGAACCAACTAGAGGCATCTAGAGGACATAGACAGTGGAAATTTTATCTTAGGCCATGGTGGTAGGATCCAGGTCTCTAGAGTGGAGTGATAGTTTGGGTCTCTGGAAGAAAACTGAATCTTCACATTTAAAGGTAATCAGTGTCTTTGGGGAACAGTAGAAAAAATAAAAGCAAAAAAAATGAAGTATACCAAATCTGAATATCTCTTCAAATAGCCTTATTCTACTAAGGAAATAAAACATATAGACACAGGAAAGTAAATAAAAAGTAATTAAAGGGAGAATAAAAGATAAATTTAATGAGAGAATGGCAGGGCATACTTCACATAGAAGAGCATTTGATCTGAGTTTTGAATTAGATTTAGTTTAGCAAAAAAGAGGAGAGCATTAATAAAGACAATTTATTACTGTAATGAACATTTTACTTCTGATACACATTAGGTTATGAACTAACACTAATCATTAAACCTAGAACCCTCAGGGATCCCCCAAATCACATCGCTTTAATAGTTCTTTGTTCTTTACTCAGCTTCCTAGTAGTTATTCTTAAATGACTGACTGGAAAAGCCTTCCCCAAAGTCTTCTCAATTCATAACCAACCTAATTTTCAAAGAGAGAGGGAAATAGGATAAAACAACAGAATAGGGTACAGTTTTGTTGATATTACTTCAGTTATCTTGAAAACTTAAGGTAACACCAATGATCAGAAAAGTAATCATACTCCCCACCAAAAAAAAAGCATCATCCACCATTTTGTATTGAGCCATTAACAAGAAATGGAACTTGAAAATGTTTAATATTCCTTTGTGTATCTACTCTCATCTAGGGTACTATCTAACTCATATAAATAACCTATTTAGTGACCCAGGAGAATCTAGTCCAACAATAAGGAAAATATTCTTTGGAAGTGAAAAGGAATTTAGACAGCTTTGCATGTAAGAGTAAAAATAAAACAGAACAGCAAATGCCATCTACAGAAAAAGAGATGGTACAATGCAGATTTGTGTGTGCATTTTAATATTTGAACCTGAGTCTTGTCCTACTTTATTCCATTCAAGTGTCTCTTTTGACTGCAAATATTGCCAAAGAATGTGGATTTGAGGTGTTGACAAGAATGAACTGTGGACTCAATTATTGTTAAACCTGGAATTCATTTTCATGTGTAAACCAAGTACGATGAGAGACCAGACTTCTGTAAATGAAAGACAGTATTGTTAGAACTACCAGAATCTCTGGATAAAGATTTCAAATGTTCCAAATAAAACCTTATTAGTGGGAAATTTTTAAGAATAAAAAAAATAATTGTACCACATGGAATGTATTAAGCTTTTAGTTGTGTCTTTTTGTATATCAGTAGCCATCCAGAAAAAAAGTATATTTCTAGTTCCTGAAACAAAACAGTGATACAAAAAGTAGCAGTCTCCAACACTGTGAATAGATATCCCACTGTCAGAAAAATACTCTTATTAAATACAAAGAGTTTGACTATTGGGAGTCAGCTATAATGTGTGCATAGTAATGATAGCGGAGAAAGGCATTATTTCTTCTTCAAATAGTATTACTGTAGGCAAGCAAGTATTGGTTACATCATAATAAAACAGTTCCTGGAATGAAATGGAAATTGTTATAGCTATTTGTTTTCAGAATATTGGAGAAATTTTAAAATCTACTTCCATGATATTAAATTAAAACTGAGCTTACTAATAGGTATTGTTACTATAAACTAATGAGACTTTTAAAAAGCAAACATTCATATTTTCTATTTGAGTGTTCTCCCTCTTTAGCATAACCACTTTGATAGGCCAGGTTTAATTACCTCATATCTGAACTGCATTTCATAATTTATATAAATTAACTCATATAAGCCTGAAAATAATAACAGTGATCATAAAAATTCAAGAGAATAATAAAATCTTGAGGTTGCATGGAACCTTAATGGCCATGTACTCCATGGCATATCTGATAAAGAATCCTGATATCAGTATGGCTAATTGTCATTCAAGCCTTTCTTGAAGCACTCTATTAAGAAAACTACCACTCTTTAAACCAACCCCCCATTCTACTTTTGGATGACTTTAGTTGCTCTGATATTTTTTTCCCTATCAACCTATAATTTTTTCTTTTTGCAATGTCTACCCATTGCTCTTAGTTTAGCCCTCTTTGAACAAATATTATCCACCTCCCACTTTATAACCTTTCAGACTCAATGACCCCTATAATGCTCTCCATCCTGTCCCTAACATCATCTTTTTTCTAGGCTGAATGTCCTAAGTCTCTTCAAATTATACATATATAATAATTCACAATATTGTAGGTTGGGTGGTGGAGTAACTGATAGGAATGCAGTTCTATTGTTTGTAACCTTTTAGACATTTCCAGTTACAAAAATTACTTAATGTCTTTATGAGTGGTGGACCAAAAAATTCGTCTCCTTCCTTCTTGAGACTTATTTTGCTTTAAGACAAAAAACCATTACTCAGCTCAATCACCCAACTTACTCATCACATTTGAATTTAAATCATTTTTAAATGCTTCCAACAACCAATTCTACCTTTAAAAGACTAAGCTTGACCACTACTTAGAATGCTCAGAAGGATGTGCCAGCATTGTTAAAGACAATTCCAAAGGAAGAAGTGTCAAAAAACGTTAGAATCAATAGTCCCATTATGGAAATGAACAGAGTTATCTATACTCTACGTGATTAATTTAAAGCTTGCAATAAATATTTCTGTATGTTAGAATGTTTTCAAGTTAGTTGCATAAATGAATCATACTTCTTATAATTTCATATATTTTGCTTAGTGTTCAAAATGTCACACCTACTGAAATGACCTCATGTATTGAAAGAAATGTTTTAGTAGTTTATTTTCTACCGGGAAGATAAAATATATACACAGGTAAATAAATATAAGATCATTTGAGGAAGGAAGAAAGTGCTGACAATTTGGGGAAATAGAAAAGCTTCCTGTAGGATGTGACAACTTGGCTAAGCCTTGAAGGATTTTAAAAGGGGAAGGTGAAGAGGTATCTCTGTTGCCTAGCAAATTGCCTTTAGGGAACTAAATTAAAATCAACATATATGTAAAAAGCACCTACTATGTGCTGGGCACCAAATTAGAACCTGTAAATACAAATAAAAAATTGTCACTGCCCTCAGGGTGCTTACCTTCTGGGAAGAAGGACATTCTAATCATAGAGAACCCTCATTTAAAGTCATAGAGACAGAAGATGGAGTACTGGTTTTGGAGAGAAATTAGGTTGGCTGCCTGGAACATAGAATGTAAAGGAGAAATGAGTTTGGAAAGGAGCCTAAAGCCTGCTTGTGAAAGGACTTGCCAAACACTAACTATACAGGGAATTACATGGATAGGACTTACCTGCTTAATTAACAAGAGTAATGATGAGTAAATGTATTGATTTGAAGTAAATTGAATTTCATGCTATGAATAAAGTGAGTGAAAGATTTATTAAGTCCCATATTCTTCTGTATTGTGCCTGGCATTATCACTACTACTTGTTGTATATTTAAAGGCCAGAGTTTTATATAAATAAAAGAGGCTTTCCTCATTGACTTTGCCCTCTTTTTGATGAATTTAGCATTTTACATTTGGAAATGAATTTTCTTCCTCATATCTATAAAACCACCAAATCAGTTTTATCCTGCCCATGCACATGTAGCTGATAAATCTTTTCATATTTCATTGTGGAGAACATTCTGCCCAGATTACATGATTTAAAATACATGTAAACTAATAGAAAAGATGCAATCGAATTAGTCACTTTTCCACTCAGACTTCAAAAGTTTCCAGATTTCTCAGTTGAGTTGATGTAACAACAAAAATGTTAAAAAAAAAAAAAGATGGATGGAGGATTCTATTAGTTTCTGTGGGAAGCTATGTTTTTTTATTGTTCTTCTCTATATCCTTTTTTATGTTTTCTCTTTTGGGTGTTTCCTCTTTTTAGTTCATACTTGAAAACCTTTCCAAGGTTAAGTTCCAAGAAACTGAACCTAGTTTATGTGGTATGCAGAACATAGAAATTGAGGAGGCAATAAGGAAGGAGCCTTTGAAATTCATGACACATGTGATAAGTCATTTCAAAGAAACAGTCATAGAAAACCTCACAGATCATTTAGCCAAAAGCCTTCATTTTATTGTTCAAGGTCACAAAGTTAGTTTTAGGGAAGAGCTGGGACCAGGTCTTTTGACCATTAGTCCACTTCTCTTTTCATCAGATAGCTTTTCTTATTCAATTCAGCATTTAGAAGTGACTGTGCAAAGAACCTCTCATAATAAACACCCCTGATGCTTGGTACTAGTGATTTAATGGGAGTTTGAGGCATTAAGAACCACTTTAGGAGCTTGGGTTACTTTAAGAGGCAGCAGGTCTCAATAAGGATGCCACAGTGGAGAAAGATGAACAACTGGATGTGAGGATGGGTAAATAGCTTACTGGACTCCTGCAGGAGCTTGGAGGAAAAGCTATAAATGGAAGGGTTATAAAAGGGGAGGTAGAAAGATGCCAGGAATAAATGTGGCCAATTTTGCTTAGAATCATGGTGGTGGCAACCACCCCATGCTACTGAAAATGATTGCCCATGGAAGCTTCATAGCTGTTCTTTTGTTCCAGTTGTGTCCAATTATTTGTGATACCATTTATAGTTTTCTTGGTAAAAACGCTGGAGTGGTTTGCCATTTCCTTCTCCAGCTCATTTTACAGATAAGAAAACTGAGGCAGGCATGCTTACATGACTTACCCAGGGTCACATAGCTACTAAGTATCCGAGGCCAGATTTGTATTCAGGAAGATGAGTCTTCCTGACTCCAGACTCAGCACCTTATACACTGAACCACATAGCTGCTCAATTTGTCTTGCCCCAGTAGGCTACTTATGCCTCATTTTTTAGCCATATATCACCTTTGATTAGTTTCTCTCTAGTTCCAGGACCTCTTCTGTAAGGACCACTGTATGCCTGTCATTCACAAGCTATTTCCTCATCTCAGATCCTAGCCAAGTGTAGCAGATGCTATTGTTGTCCCTTCTTTTGAATGAAGTGGGATGTAGAGAGAGAAAGAAATTTGTTGGTATTGTTTTTTCTGCTGGAACAGAATTAAAAATCACTTGCAGTTTATTGTCCTCTGGTAACTATTCACTGAATTCTCTCTCTTTTTTTCTCTTCATGTAATTCCATTTCCTAGGATAAAAATCTGCCCCTATATTTGTCAACATAATGTAAATGACCTTCTTCATTCTACTGTAGATATCTTACAATTATAGTAATTCAGACTTCTCCTTTGGGATCTGAGCTATTTCTTGTGCACACAATTCTATTGACTCTGACCATGCCATCTGCTGTAATCATTTATATTTCACACACACAATGTTTGTTATATGCCTAAATCCAACAAAGCAAAACTCTAAAATTTTCCACATAAATAAACAATTTTAGAATATTTTTAAACCCCTCTGAGTGGCAAGTAGAACTGAGAAGGTATGTTGAAGATTCTAAAGAACAGCTGCTGAAGCTGCTGCTTCTTCCATTGCAGAAATATATTTGTGACCCATCCCCCATGAGAGTAACATAGAAACTCCAGAAGACAATCCTACCCTAAGACACTTGACTCGATTTCCTTGCTTAGTTTTCTCAATATAGCAGCTGAAGGTCAATTCTTGAAAAGGAAATGGGTTCCTCTAAAGACAATACATACCAAGAGAAAATGTTGGTAGAGCAAATAGCACACTTCTTTCCAGCCCTGGCTTGCGGTTTCAGTTACATTGTCTCAAAAATGAAGTTCGAAATGTATAACCTAGATCAAATTGTGTATACCATCTCAGAGTCAGGACAGGGGAGTGAAGGAGATAATTTGGAATCAGAAAATTAATATTTTTTTTCATGTAAATGAGAAAAATAAAATCTTTTATTAAATAAAAAATACTCATAAAAAAAGGAAAATTCTGTACCTAGTGATCAATAGGAACAATGAAGAGTTTGGAAAGGTAAATTTGAAGTTCCTTCTCAGCCTGAAAATCTGTGCTTCTGTAAGCTTCATTATTTTCCATGTAGCTAGATTGAATGCCTAATCCCATAAACTTTCAAGCGAATTTCAAAATATCTTCTTGGTTAAAAAGTAATTTCTCAGGCTAGAAAATCTTGCTTCCCTCCTGCCCTTTAAAATTGCCGTTGACATGCTTTCATCATCTTAGCCAGGCCCATGAAAACTTGTCTGAAAGATTAGGAAGAAGAGTCAAAGTCACCCCAGATTCTTTTGCATCCCATTGCCTGATTTCCTTTCAAGCCTGTCAGATTTTTCTAAGGTCCTGAGTAGTAAGCATGGATATTTTAAGAACTCTCCTGTATCCATCAGTATTCAGACTTCTCTGTAATAGTTGAAACTCTTGATAACTTGTTCCACATACATTCTATGGATTGGTGTCAGGAAAGTAATGGTGAGTGGACCCAATGGCCTCCCCACCCCCTTCCAAAGCAGGCCTTTTCTGTGTACTTGTTACCTATAGATGTAGGGTACTGTGGTATCTTGTTCTTGGACAAATTATAGCAAATTTCAATCTTTGGTCTAGAAGTTTCTAACACTTTTTTGTGTAATGGAGCCCTTTGCCAATCTGGTAAAACCTATGACTCCTTCTCAAAAAAATATTTTTAAATAATTCAAAGAAATGCTACATTTCAGTGAGAGGTGAAAGAGACTAAAAGAATTTTTTTTTCCTTATCCAGGTTCATAAACATTCTGATAATGGCCTCTATGGAGTTAACTGTAGGACCCACCTAGAGTCCTAAGATGTAGATCTGGAAAGAGAAGAAATGAATAGTCCAACCTTCTCCCCCGCATTATAGACAAAGAAAGCAAGATGCAGAGTTGTCATTGTCTCAAATCAAAGAAATAATAAAGAGAAGTAGAATTTGAATTTAGCTCTTTAGATTTCATATAGTATAACTTTTCTTTTTTTTTTTAAACCTTACTATCTATCTTAGAATCAGTATGATGTGTTGGTAAGGCAGCTTGGTAATGGCTAGACAACTGGACTTAAGTGGCTTGCCAAGAGTCACATGGTTAGGATGTGTCTAAGGCCAGATCTGAACCCAAGAGTTGTTGTCTCTAGGCCTGGCACTATACCCATTGAGCCACTTAGCTGCTTCAATACAATATAATTTCTAATGCCATACTGTCTTCAGGTTTAAAGCTTATACTAAATGCTTGGTAACCAAACAATTTACAACTTTCATTTTGGGTAAAGCCTCCAAGTTTCCTTAAATTATTATCTGATTATCTGTTAGGGAATTTCCCATTAGATTTTTCCCTCTGAATGCTTATGTACACAATATGGGACAAAGAGATTCTCCTAAATTATTTTTTCTAAACACTGGATTAAAAGTCTAAAACTCCTAACAGGATCATTTTTGTCCTCAAAGTAGGAAACTAGAAAATACTCAATAATTCCAAAGTCCCTCCATTCCTTTGAGAATAAAATCCAAATTTGCCCTCAGACAGCTCCTATAATATTCTTTATGATATGGGCATTCAATAAACATTGTTGATTGACTAAGTAGAATAGGCACTACACCTAGCAGAAAGATACTATCCCCCAAATGAACCTTACCATTAAAAAAAAAAAAGGAGAGAAAATGGATTCTAACCATCCTTGAAAGATTATTAAACTAATGAGGGTAAACCCATTCTAACACTGACTAGCTTTGTGACTTTGCACAAATCACCCTTTCTAGACCTTCATTTTCTCATCTCTAAAATGGAGATGTCCCCTGCCCAGACTTAAGGCATAGAGCTAAAATAAAAAAAAATAATAACGATAATAACCCAATCTGTTTCAAGCTTTATGGTTTCCATAGTACTTGCTGCCAACTATTCTCTGAGGAAGAAGCATGAGTATTATCTTCAGCTGGATACTGTTATGGTCCCTCACTTGAAAATGGGGGATTTATGTACAAGTCACCACATTATGTCTTATGTTTCCTTCAAGTCATAATATCTACACTTCTCTAATATTTCCTTTGTAAGCTAATGGTAAGTTTTTCCTCAGATCCTTTTAAAAAAAAGATTTACATTTATACTTAAAATTATTTTTAAAACTCTTTTATCCAATATGTTTATTGCCTGAGAATCCTTCTAAGGCCCTTCCAAATGGAGGCCTCAGCAGGAAAATTGTAATAATAATTAGATTATTTTTTACTATTATAATTTTAACATTTATATAGCACTTTAAGTTTTAAAGTACTTTTCAATATACCTCAATCTAGAGCAACTTTATGAAAGATGGAAAATGTTGTGGCTGCTATTATTTCTGCTGAGTTTTTCCACTTATTTCACCAAACAGGAGATAGTGATAATGGCTTTATAAAATAGCTTTGATCCCAGTCATACTCTAGAGAGATTTAGGGCTGCCTGAATTAGAGGGACATGAGAGGAAATGATTGAATGGAGCAAAGTAGTGTTTTTAGATGGATGAGCAAAAAAAGTTGATGGATTTTATTTTAATTTTGGTAATGTCAATTTGATAAAGATATGAGGGAGAAATTTACTCCATTTTCCTGGAAATCAAGTCCAAATTTTCATATATTTAGTACACACTTTTTAAGTGCTTTCCATTAACAAGACAATGTGGGAAGAAGACAGCATGTGATTCTTGGTCATCTCTAGCAGAGATTCTGTCTGTTTCCATTGATCCTTACCCTGGGGCCATCTCTAGGGCTGGGCCCAATATAGGCAAGCTTACCTTTGAGACCTCTTCTACCTTCTTCCCTAAGGCCTTTTTCAGGACAGGCAAGACATCTTTTCTCTTAACCAGGCTCCCTTACTACCTGTTCTTGCCTACCAAAATATGGACCTCTTGGGACTTCACAGGACCCAACATCACTGCCTGCCAGGGCACTGACTCAAAATATAGAGGAAGACAAACTTTTATACATAAAAACAATCAAATAAGACCAATTAATTAAAAGGAAACACTATATTAGGTAATCTGATTTCTAATTAGATGAAATATTAGAGACTTTCCAAGTTGGGAGGGGAAGAGTTTGAATAGGTACAATTCCCTGAATTCAGGAAAAGAGGTATCCCACTCCTGCCCGTGATCCTGCCCTGTAAATGATCAAAGGAACATGGAAACAATAACTGATTGATCCATATAGGACCAGTCTTCAGATAAAATTTGTGGATTGCTTGGGATATATAATTATGAGAAAACCCCTTATAACAGGCTTGGGATCTGGCTGCATTTCTGGTTACTTTAAACTTGATTAAAGGGTCTTTAAACAACAGGTACAGGGGTCCAGTTTCCAGGCCACTCAGAGTTGAGTTCAAATAATGCATTGAGGTTTTCTTCCAATTTTCACAAATGAAGAAACTTTTCTCACAGAACAGAATTTGGAGCAAGCCCAAAAATGAATATAAAGGGAACTAAACTAGCTCCAGAATTGTCATAAAATACAGTCAGTGTGGTTCATCCAATTCTCACAATTAACCACTTACTGGCCCAAGCCAACACCACCACCACCACCCCACACACACACACACACACCAATTCCTCAACTTTCTCACACAGGAGACCTTCTTATTTCTTATTACTACTTATAGTCTTTTCTACATCTTCTTTTACTTCCATGTTTGCATTTTCCAAAATTACTTTATTTGAACATGACATTTTATCATTCCATTGTCCCCTATGCCTTATAACCCCTAATTTTTTTTACTACTCACTATAAGCTATTTTCCTTTTACCTCTCCAATCTTTCTGAAGCCATAACCCCTATACAATTCTTTTTATCACTTTGATGAACTAACTCTAGATAACTGTACTCTCAATGCCTTTTTAATCCCTGATCCTTTATTATTACCACCAACCACCTTCAGTCCTACTCAAATGCCACCAAAAGGAGCTAAAGAAAATCATGAAGCACTGCTGACTGGCTCTACTATAAACTTAACTAATCAAATGGGCCCTCACTACAATATGGCAAACATTGTTTTTCATCCTTTGACCTCTTCTCCACAATAGCTATTCTGAACCTTCCCAGGTCTCCATAAGATTCTCATATGCTTAGATTTGTAAGGGCCAGAAATGTTAGGGGTTAATATAAAAAGTTATACTGTATTATTTAAGAGTAGGCTTGCCAGGAATTTAATCAATTCCAAAATGATATTTTTTAGCAATTTATTTTTTAAAATATAGACAGAATGAAAGTAAGAAAATCAGAGAGAGGATAAGGAAAGATATCTAACCTACATACTAAGTATTTTGCTCTGACCCCTGGCTCAATCCAGGCAGGGCTAATTAGTCCCTACCTGGAGGGGCCTCAGCCTTGGGCCAAGGACCTGGGGATGCAGGAAGGCTCTCTCAATAGGGTAGATCTCTCCTGAGGCTAGTCCCTTCAGAAAATCCAGGAAAGGAGTCAGCCTTTTTCTCTCACCCTACATGGTAGTTCTAAAGAAAAATAGAAGCAGTCTGAGGTCTTCAGCCAGAGCTCCTCCAAGATCAAGTTGAAGATGAAAAGACCTAAAAACCTAAAGACCTCTTCACAGGAAGTTCTTGGAATTTTTAAAGACCATTTCTTTTCATCACTTCCTGTTACTTCCTTCCATTTTTACATGTATCATTTACAGCTAAAGCTTTGCTTAGGACTGCCTAGAGGTCAGGCAGTTGATTCTGATTTGTCATCACCCACTATCACACACATAGATCACAGACCTCCCCCACTCAGTGTAAGTGGGGTATATACACACTTCTGGTGATTAAATCTAAAAATGGGCATGGAAGAGTTAATTTAATCTTCACAGATGTATATCTCATTTTGTGCTTTGCTGACAATATTGAGACAGTTTGTTAAGAGTACTTATGCCTTTCTCCTGAGATCATATCATTTAAATGACTTATCCAGTTACCTCTTCCTAAACTCAGATGTCTGTTAAAGTGGCCCTTTTTTTACTAAGACAAATTCCTCTACATGACTCTTGGGTCCAACCTCTCTGTCCAAAAGATTATCCTCCTCCTAACTATCATCCTCACACTCTCACCTTAAATGTATCCACTAGCTCTTTTTCTGCTCTCTACAAAATGCTTAGTGCTCTCCCATTCCTGAAACTCACTTGATCCAACCATTACCTTTAGCTGTTGTTCTATATCACTCTTCTTTTTCTTGGCTAATGGCCTTGAGAAGGCTTTCATTATTTAAAGCCCCAACTTCTCCTGTCACTCTGTTCTGAATCCTTTGTAATCTGACTTCCAACCTCATTATGAAATTAAAACTGCCTTCTCCAAAGTTACCATTAGTTTAAGTGTCTTATCTAATAGCTTTTTCTCAGTTCTCATTCTTTATATCTCAGTAACCTTTTACATTATTTATCATCTCCTCCTGGAGACTCTTTCACTCTCTAGGTTTGAACAACACTACTCATTCCTGATTTTCCTTTCTGTCTAACCACTCCTCAATTGTCTTTCCTTGTTCTTCATCCATATCATGATCACTAATAGTGGATGCCCCTAATGCTTTTTTATTTTTTTTTTTGCAAGGAACTGCCTCACTTGGTGAGCATAGAATCATCCATGGTTTCATATCATCTCTGAGGAGATGATTTCCAAATCTATATATCCAGGTTTAGTTTCTTTCATGATCTCCAGGCCCTGTCCTCCATGTATCTTTTAAAAAACATATGCAAATCTGGGTATAGGCACCTACTCAATATGTTCAAGTCCAAACTCTCCATCCTCCACTCCAAAATCCTCTCCTCTTTAAAACTTCCCTTTCATCACAAGCATCACTGTCTTCTCAGGTACCCATGCCCACAATCTCAGTGTCATCCTAAAGTCTTCTCTTTCATTCATCTCACATATCCAGTCCATTGCTAAATCTTGCTATTAAACCTTCCTCTCATCTGTCTATCATCTTTCTATCTGTCTTCTGTCTGTATCTATATCAGAGAGTCTTATTCTCAGATTGCCAACCTAATTCCTAACTTTAGGCTATGGGACAGAAAACATTTTCAAGGCTAAGGTCACTTAGGTCTTTTTTTTTTTAACATTTTGGAAAAAGGAACAATCCCCAAACATATGTATTATAAAACAAAAGACCTGGTTATAGGACATTTTCTCTTATGTACTATGTCCTGAAATTCACTTGTTATCTTGGTTCAATTAAACTGAAACTTATTGGTTTGTAGGATGCAATAATAAACTCATAGGCTTAGTCAAGCAGTTTCCAAAATTCAATAAGAGACTGCAAAAGTAGTACAGTTAAAAGATGCTTTGTTGTCATTTTTTTATATCTGCTTAGAGGCTTAGCAATAAGCACATTTAAAATATCAGAAATAATAATAGACATTCCTCTTGGACGTAATTCTTAAGAATGAATCTTTGTTGCATGCATAATATATAGACACACCATTTCGTAAATTGTTCACCATAGCTTTTCCTCAATTTCCTATCCATAATGCTCCCCAAACCAAAATACTTATTTTGTGGTGTGATCAGATCTGAGTACAGCTTTGTTTGAAAGATCATTTACTAAGCAATATGAACAGGGAAATGAAGATTTGACCATAGAGTTCCTGGATGTAACACGAGGCACCTTATTGCCTCTCTATGGGCCCCAGTTTTCTTACCTGTTCAATGAGGAGATAGGAGTACATGGCCACTGAGGTTATTTCCAATTTTTGCATTCTATGATTTATATTCTGAGTACAAATCCTGGGGAATTTGGGAGGTGGAGGTGGCGGTGAAGCTGGTTATCCAAAGATGCTGATTTTAAAGGACTCCAAAAGCACTAGCAATTTGATTAACATATACTTCACCTTTTTCTTGAACAGGAGTGTCATAGTTGCCTTCCTGTTTTCATAGTTTTAATGTTATGTTTTCATTGTTTTAATCATCCTAAAACTTCTTGCTACTTCAGTAAATGAAAATAGTTCAGGTGAGTTCTCTCCCTGAACTCTTAACAGAAGAAAAATATGGCAATAGTCAGGATGGGTGGGTATGCTGGAACTGAGGTGGAAACATTCCTCTCAGTCTGGTTCTGACCATCAGCTAGTTAAAACAAGGGGCCAGACATCAGTTACATATAAAGATGGCCCCATCCTTGGTCTTGTCATCACCCTCAACTGGTTTCATTTCTATAACCAAAACTGAATTTTCTGCGTCCTAACACAATCTCCTATAATTCCGTCTCTTCCTATGCCCTACTCCCATAAATATATTTTTCATCCTCACCATTTCCTTCATCCCTCTGTATACTGCCAGGCCATCAACTCTATTCTACCCGTATTTTTTTTTTGTTTTCCATTTTCAAATCCTCCATGAACCAGTTTAGCTCTACCCTTAGTTCTTGGTTCCCTTGCTCACTTGTTCTGTTACCATTCCTGCTTTTCCAGCCTCCCACTCTGGATTCATTCCAGGTGGAGAAATGCAGCTGGTTCCACTACGGATTTGCTATCTAATCCCAATTGGGCCTTCAATTCAGCTTCTACTCTTCCTTTCTACTCTTCTACTCTTACCTAATTAAATTTCATTATATAGGCCTTTCTAAATTGTCCTTTCCCCTCTCAATTATGTCCCCTCTCCCAAGTCTTTCAGCTGAATTCTTTACTTTATAATTTACCCCCCCCAAAAAAAAATCGAAACTATTTGTCAAGAACTCATTCTTCCTCCTTCCTTTTTTGGCAACTCCTCCTCTCACAGCCTTTTGAACCCCCCCCCCACACACACACACACACTTCTTCCTTTTCTTCAGCACTTGATAAGAGGAAGCCCTGTGCTCCTTCCTTATATTTACATTCTTGATCATATCTCCCTTTACTTTCAATGTCAGATTACCCCCTCTTACTGTTCCTTCTTTCTATAGCCCCATGCTCAATAAACTCTGCTTTCTCCCTGTTGCCTCAGGGATGTTCTTCACAACTTGGCCATTTCTTGCCTTTCTCGTTTTCTTATGTATTACTTTTCACATTCTGTAATACAACCAAAATTGCCTTGTGGTTCTTTACATGTGATGCCATCTTCTGACTTTGCAATGACTGTCCCTCAGGCCTGGAATGAAGGCTCTTCTTACCTCCAAATCTTGGAATCCCTCATTTCCTTGAAGACCCAAAAAACCCTTTACCAAATGAGATAATATTTGTAATAGCTTAACATAGTAGTTCTTAGGTAAATGTGTTTCCCTTGCCCTGTACCCCTCTCCTTTCCTGGTCGTCCTGGCTACCAGTGTACTAATTCCTATAGCCCCTTAGTATTTATTTTGTTTTCAGCCAGATGGTGGATTTGCAGTCAGGAAGATTTGCATTCATATCCTGATTCATGTTATCCTATACAAAAGGAACTGGACCTTCCTAAAATTCTCTCAGTTTCCTTATTTGTTAAATGAGGATAATAATAGTACCTACCTTTTAGGGTTCTTCTTTGAATCAAATGAGATAACATATGCAAAATACTTGTAGACCTTAAAGCACTTTATAAATAACACCTCTGTTTATCATAAGTATTGCTAGATATGTTTATATATATACATATTGCCTCCTTCATTCAAATATGAACTTCCTAAAGGCAGGAATTATTTCACTCTTTTCTTTGTATCCCCAGTTAGCAGAGTTCCTGGCAGACAGTAGATGATTGATAAAGGCTTTCAGATTCATTGACTAAACCCTTGATCATTCATCAACCCATCAATATATATTAAACATTCCCTATGGAAAATAAAAAGAGTCACAGTAGTAAGTCTGATGTGTATTGTGTAAAAATAGTTTATCTCTAGGCCTTAGTTTCCTTGGTCATAAAATGAAGGCATTGGACTATCTGATCTCCAAGTCTAACTCTGTGAAGCTCCATCATTAGATCTCTGCATCTTTAACTATAAAATAATGGAGTCTGACCAATTGGTTTTTAACTGACATGCAAACTCTAGAACCTCTCCTTAGGAGACAGACAACCTAAGTTGGGCAATAGGCCATTAACATATATGCACATCACAGCACAAGGTACTATATGTATAACTCCAAATAAGTTGGGGATAGCCATCACATTTTAAAGAAATTCAGAAAGTGGAGAAAGCTATACTTCCAAACAAGGAGAGCAATGAAATGAATGAGACTATATTCTAGTGTCTTCTCTATCACTAACTGCCTGGATAATCATTTTGAAATGTGTAAAAGGACTAGTTTGGAACACATTGTTTTTCCATCTCAAAAATTACATGTTTCTTTGTTAAATAGAGAAATAATTCTGGCACATAATGATGAAAAAATGGAAAATGAATTATATTGATTTCACATCTCTCTTTGTTAACCACATGGGGGGAAATTAGCATATCATGGCTGTTCTATGCCAGGTAAATGCATACTTCCTAATAACTGACCTTTTGTGTAGCCAAAAAGTACATTAAACATGAGAAGCTTCTTCCCCAGTGATATCAAAGTAACCCTCAGTTTAGTCAAAAGAGCACAAGATTTAGAGCTAGAGAAAACTTCTAAGTCTATCATCTGCTCCAACACTTTTATCTGCAAATGAAAAAGGCTGAGACCCAAAGCAAGTTAAATCTAGTCAACATGCATTTATTTACTATGTGCCAGACATTGTACGAAGGGCTAAGGATAGAATCAAAAGCAAAACCTATCCCTGCTCTCAAGGAGCTCATGTTCTAAAGTGGGAGACAATGTACTAATACCGATCTACATGTAAGATATATTCAGATTAAAGTAGTTACTTATAGGAAAATCACTAACTTTGAGGAAACCTAGGAAAGTCTTGCAGAAGTGAGATTTTAGCTGACACATGAAGGTAAACCAGGAGGTGGAAATGAGGGAGATCATCCCATAAATGAGGGACTGCCAGTGAAAAGTCATAGTGAGGTGACTCGCCTATGGTCACACGGGTAATAAGGAGCAAATATTTGAATCCAAGTTTCCCGGATTCTTTCTGCTTTATAACTCAGTGGGTCAATTTCATTGAATAAATAAATCATTCAAACCTTGGTCTTTGGGTGGACACAACCTAAATATACTGTTGTCCAATATGCCATTTCATCTGATGGCCATCCATGATTTTAGAAACACTATCTCTAAATCTAAAGTGAAATTCAAGTGAAATCACAGAACATTTCTTTAACATGTACTATGTGCTAGGCACTTTGCTTGACACCGGGGTTATAAAAGAATGCAGCCTCTATCTTCAAGGAGCTTACGTTCAAAGAGGGTGCAGGTAAACATGAGGCAAATTGAACAGAAGTCAATATATAAAGCAATTTTAAGAAAGAGGATGCCAAAATGGCTATGGCAGAGAACAAGAGAGTCTTTTAGAGCTGGGAGTACCTGAGCTCTACTTTCAAAGAAGCTAAGAATTCTGTAGGGGAAACAGTTTCTACATATGAAAAGCAGGATTGAAATGCAATGTGCCAGAAAATGTTCAGCAGGTCACTTTGTCTGGAATGGACAATGCATAAAGGAGAATACTGTGAAATTTGCTGGAAAGATAAGTGAAAGTCAGATTGTAGAAGCCCTTTTGTGCCAGGCTGAGAATCTAGGAAGCAAAGGGAGTTTGAATCTGGAGACTTTTGAGTGGGGTTGACAGGGTTAGATCACTTTGGCAAGCATTTGGAAGATAAATTAGAGAATGGGGATAATGAAGTCAGGGAGCTCAATTGCAAACAAATGGACAAAAAATAATTGTCCCTGTTCTAGAGAAGTTTACGTTCTAGGAAATGCCGTGGCATATGTTCTCATCCTTAGAAGAAATGTAACTTCTCTACTAGATTATAGGTAAACCCCCAGAGGGCAGGGACATTTAGGTACTCTGATTCTTTTATACTACCCACCACATCTTTGCCCTTCATAGGCACTTCCATTACTGTTAGTTTAATATTGTGTTTAGAATAAACCAAAGAAACGTGTTTTTATTGATGTAACTGATATTTGAATGTCAACTAACCTTAATAGGGGAGTGGTTCCTAATTGTTTATTTGTACTTTCTGTAATCCTAAAAATAACTCTAATTATAAATGTTTATAAATTAAACTATCACACTTTGAAAGTGTTGATGCCAGGGCTTCCCTTCTAATTAACAATAACAACAATATTACTAGAAATACAACTCCTACATTCCTGTGGAGAGCCAGGGAAATAAACATATCCCATTCAAGGATCCTCCTCCCCCATGTGAGGTAAATTAAGGCTTTAAAGGATCCATTTAATGCCCCAGAAAAGGAAGTCAATTGAATGCCCTGGTGTTAAGAAAAAGTTCATTTTCCTTAAATGGGTTCCTCACTGAAAAGTGTTTGACTCATCCTGGTTTACTCATCCCTTCAACTTCGGAGGCAGGCTGATAGCAAATAGCACAAGCTATTGATTCCCTTGGTTTCAGCATGTACACACTGTTTGAAAACTCTCTGATGAATTGGTCTTCTGTTTTAACCCTCTTTGGGGGGCTCTGGCACCACCCCAGTGGTTCCAGTCCACTGAGGAAGTCTGCCAGGGGTCCTGGAATGGGGTCAGAATTCAAGGAGGGGGGTGATTGGCAAAGCAGTTGACAGAAGGAAAATTGCCAAGCTATTCTTGCACCTCACAGGGAGCTGCTAAAATGATATTCCACCTTTAAAAAGATTCTTTTGAAAGCACATCTGTGATTTTTCCAGACAAGTATTCTTCCTCCGGTGAAGCGAGGGGCAACATTTCATCCAGCTGTGAGAGTAGTTTGAGTAAAAGAGTAAGTTTGTTCCCCAAGCCACATTCCTTCAGAAATACAGTATCTAAGCAGCAAAAGCCATTCATTCCCAGAGTTGACTACATTTCTTGTCTTGGAAGCTTTGGAAGGTTTCTGTGGCTTTGTGCATAATGTAATTTCTGATAAATAGGTCCCTAAGAGGCCAACAATCTTTTAGCATATTAAATGCTCAGCCAATTACCTGAAGATAATAATGTATCATTTCCTTTAATAAAAGTATATATGCTCAGATGTCACTCACCATTTTTATATTTAAGTGTTCACAGTTATTTCCCTATACTTATATTGATTATAGTCATCTCCAACTGCTGTAATTTCCTTTGACCTGTTGCATTTGGTTATATTATTTAATCAGATCTCTCAATGAGTCATTTTGTCCACACGTATTTAATTAATTAGTTTGGGGATTTTTTTATTCCTCCTGCCAGTGTTTATATGTAATAGAATATAGAAAGAAAAAGGCCATCTGACTGCTTGCAGCTGAGTCTGGTAAAAGGGCAATTAGGTTCTATCAGAAGCAACAGCTGTCAATAATGAATTCTGAATGAAAATTACTAGTGAAGAAAGGAATCTAGCCATCTGCAGGAAATATGAAAATATTTTTATAACCTAATAGAGAACTGAACAGAGGTATCAGCGAATTTTCCCAGCTGTACCTACACTGTGTTCCCAAGTGTTCATGGACAGAAAGTGGACTGGGACATATTGCATCACCTTGGATACATTTTTTAAATGTTGGCTGCCTTTTTGAACACGGTGTATTTTCATGGAGAATAATCAGCATGGAAACTATTTTCCACCTCTTTTTTTCTGTATCCCCTGGACATAAAATGAAGCTTAAAAATAGTCCTCTTATCTTTTCTTTGTCTTTCCAATCTGGGTTCTTTCGCATGGGTTATTTTTCCTTTATGTCTTGGAAAAATACCTTTGGGTCTCATTACATGGTGTCTGATTTGTTCATGCTGCAATTGTTTCTGACTTTAACTTGTGAGGTGGGCTTCTAGCATCTGAATTTTATTTCCTGATAATTCCATTCATTTTACAGTTTTTCAGAGATATTAAAAAGTTGGCCTTTATTTTAGAAAAAGGAAACCTTTATACCTTTTAAAAGCGCCCTTAACCTCTTTCCTCATTGAAGTTTTAGATGTCTCAGAACAAGTATTACCACAAAAAAGAAATGGAGATGAAAAAACAATTTTAACTCTTTCTTGCATATCTTCCTCATTCTTACCAACCTTTCTCATTCACTAGCTCCTCAATAGATTCTCCTCCTTGAGGTCTCCTTCCAGTAAATAGTTCATGGTTCTGATCATGTCCTTCCACTGATTAAGACCTCTAAACAACTTCTATTAACTACTTAAAATTTATTTTAGTTTATTTTTACATGTTGATACAATTTTTAATAATTATTTTCTGACATTTTGTGATCTTTCCTTCCCAAACCCACTCCCCATGACAGCAGGTAATATGATATAGGTTGTCATGTGTTATCATACAATACAAATTTCCATGTTCCTCATATTGTGAAAGAAGCCCCTGTTAAGTCCTTGGGAATATCCAAAGTCCACAGCCTGGCATTTGAGGCTTTCAAACTTACTCCCTGTCTAGTTTTTCTCAACACTTCTCCCTTTCCTATTTACTATCATTTAAAGCCAAACTAGATTACACCCCATTTACTAAGATACAATTTAATTTCCCACCACTATACCTTTGTCTATCTCATTATATAAATACTAGCTACCTCTTGCCTATTGAAATCATATTTATTTTTCAAGACCTAATTCAAATTTACTTGTTCCATGCCATGAAAACTTCTTTGGTTTCTTCCTTCCCCCTATATACACACAAACATAATTTTAAAAGCTGCTTATTCCTTTCTTCCTAGAAACAGTAATAGGACATATCTATGCCTCTCTTTTGACTTATATTCTCTTTGGCATTCTAACATCTTAATGCTGCATTCCCCCAGTAGATTAAAAGGTTCATGAAGGAAGCAGATATATTATATTTTGTCTCCATCCACTAGGACCACCTCCAAGATGACTAGTATAATGTTTTGAAAATAATTAGCACCTAATAGGTCTCAGTTTAGTCAATGAATAAATGACAGAATTGAATCTTTTAATTGTCCACAAACAATTAACTCACTTCCAAATGGTATAACCACTTGATAGAGAGCCCTAATATACTCTATTGTTGGTATGACAGTATTAAATCAATAAGAAGAACAAAAAATCTTGGCTGTGTCTGTGTTCTGATAATGAGGCCTCAAAGATTCTCCAGTCACTGCCTAGGAAAGGCCTCTTCAGGGAGTTTACACAGTAAAAGAGAGACTAGAGATAGAGACTTTTAGGAAAGAATATCACGTACTGGCATTCCTAGCCCCACTAAGGGATACCACATGGAAATAAATGTAAGAGAGTGTGTTGTATAGGACAGAGCACTCTACATTGGAAGTGACAAGTGCAGGGTTTCCATCCCAGATCTTCTTTCTTATAACTTAGTTGTAGTACTCTAAGTGAATTACTTAACTTCTCCAGTGCTGTCTAAATCATCTGCAAAATAAAGTGGATGGATTGTATAAATTATAAGCTTATTCCACAGTGCTAAATAGCAAATATGTGTTAAGAATATTTTCTGTTCTAGGCACTGAGATAAGGGAGGACTGAATATAATCAAGCAAGAAATGATCCCTGATCTCAAGGAATTTCATTCTCTAAAGATAATGTTATGAGCAACCAAATTGGTCTACTTATTCTTACCCTAACTGGGTCAGTCCATCTTCCCCTGTTCCTTTCCTTCTTTTATATCTAGATTGTACTCACTCCTCACTTTCATTTCTAAGAATATTTAGCTTTCTTATAGGATCTGGATATGTACCATCTCCCAGAGGAAAGCTGTCCCTGAATCCTCTAGAGTTCTTTCCTTCCTTAAATTATCTTGCCCTAAACCCCACACACACACATAAATATATTCCCTCACTCAGTAAATTGTAAGTTCTTTAAGAGCAAGGATTGGTTTTGTTGGGGACTTTTGAGTTTGTATTCCCAGGGCCTTCAAAAATGTTTGGCATACAGTGGCCTTTAAAAATATTTGTTGAATTCAATTGAATTAAATTGATTCTATTATTTTTCTATCCATTTAAACAAGGAGATTTCTCTCAAGTTATAACCATTTGATTTTATTATTATGGGGGAAATCATTGATTTTAACTCTAAGTAAAATCAGTAATTCCCATTCATATCATTAATATTATATCTGTCACATCCTCAGAACTCAATTGTATCCAAGATTGTTCTGATATTTCTTGGATTACTTTATTGTGTTAAAACCTGCCATTACATTTTCATTTTTAAATAACCTTCTTTCAAGAATATAGTTTAATTCATTTGTTTTTTTTAAAGATGTATTGATTTTTTTAAAACTTACTGTCCTCTTCTAAAGTCCTTTCTCTCACCTCTCACCATTTGAAACCTCCTTTGTAACAAATTTTTCCAAATTTTAGGCAAAAGAAACTAACAAACTGCCTGCAAATGATAGTATAAGACTAAGTCCCTAATCATATTTCACCAACTCTTTCCCTAAAGAAGAGAGAGATTTTATCCTAAGTCCACTGAGATCAAGATGAGGCATTTTATTGACCAGAGTTGCAACTGCTTTTTGTTTTGTTTATCTTTACATTATTATAGTCATTGTATAAAATTTTTTTGGTTCTGTTTACTTTGCTCCAACTATTCACATAAATCTTTTCAAATATCTCTTTATTCTTCACCCTCCTTATAATGGCCCTAAATGGTTCATAGAATTTGGAAAGGTCGATCTGGCCAGTGAAGATGAATATACCCCTCCAGAAATTGATATATTTCTTATCTCCTCATAAGTTAGATGCCACAGCTCCAAACCAGATTCAAGTCAGCAAGTGATCATGACCAGATGTCCTTCAAAATCCATCTGCAATATGAAACCTGTTGGAACTGAATTCTTTGGGTGCTCCTTATTTAAATTTATTCCCCCTTTAACTTATCTTGAGTACTGCATTACAAAAATATGAGGGGAATATGTTTAGCAGATGAGTTAGGGAGAATGCCAAGATCATGAAGTCTTGTGAAGATTTCTGAGCGCATATACAGTATCAGTTTAAAGGGCCAGCCAAGTTTATATTTTTTAATTTGTTTTTCTTTCTGTCTCTGTGTAAGAAATCCTAGTGAAAATTTGTCCATCATGGACATTTAAAAGAAACAGCTACCAGACCTCTCCTGGCTGCTAAGTATTCTGGTCTCACATTTTTTGTCAACTCAATTTGCCCAATTTGCCTTCTGCTTTACTTTGCCTGGGTAAAGTAGGAAAAGGCAAAGATACTACTTGGGCAGCTATTTCTTCCAGTTACCCAAGATTAAATCTACAGATTTAATTTTGGCTCTTCCTTTTCCCAATCCTCTTCCAACAGATGTATTTAGTTACTTCATCTTGTCTTTTTGCCTGCTAAAATATACCACCTATGTGTCTGCTCATCTTTATTCTCATCACCCATCCAAGCCTTCCTACTTTTTGCCTACACTATTGAAATATCCTCCTACCCAATACCCCTATCTCCGCTCTCATCAACTTTCTTAATGCAGAACTGATCAAAGTCTTCTCTGGAAGTCTTCACTAGGTTTCTCCACAGAAACCTTTGAGTAACTTTTAAAATTTGAATGGATTCTGTTGCCACCTGAATAAAGGCCAAAGTTCTTAGTTTGGCTATTGAGGCTTGTTATGTCTGGCTCCAATGTATCTTCATGGCTTCATCTCATACTATTCCCTTTCCCATTTTTCTTGCAATGTAGCCCAATCATATACCAAACATTTTCCAACATTCCTTTGCTAATGTAATTTCCTATTCTTGCAATGCCATCATCCTACAAGTCTGCTAGATCCAAATCTTACCCATTAATTTAAAGCCTTGCTGAAATGCCAGCTCCACCATTGAGTTTTATATTCTTTTCTTCCACACCCCCAGTAAGAATGATTCTTTGTCTTCCTTTGTGCTCCTCTTATAAATTTTCTTTGTGTTAGTAACATATCTCATATCCTATACTAGATTTTGAGATTCTTTTAAGGAAGGACATTCTTAGGCAATGTGTTATTTCCCTCAGCATCCAGCCCAGAGCTTTAAACATATTAAGCATTTAAAAAATGCTTGTTGAATTGAATAGAATTGAATGGAATACAATAAGTTATTAAAAGGGAGCCCTTTCCAATGAAATAAGCTTTTTTGGAGATATGTATCTTGTTTATTGGGGAGCTCTCATTTCCCACCCAGAGGTTCAATAAGATTCATATCTTCTCACCCTGGAAAGAATAGAATAATCCAATGATATAAGTAGAAAGGGGGTAAACTCAGCTTCCTGATATGAATAGATTCTAGCCATCCTCAAAAAAAAAAAAAAACTCATCTTTTTGGCAAGATTCCTGTCAGGATTTTTACAAAGATTGCTTTCCAATTTACAGATTGATTCATAGATTGTTATAACTAAAAAGGATCTTATGGAACACATAGTCCAGCTGTTGCATAGAAATGGGGGACACAGATAGGGAAAGTTAATAGCAGAGATGGGGTCCTAATCCAGATTTTGTGCTTGGAGACCTCTTCTTCCCATTCTACACCTCATAGGTGCTGCAATCCTACCTGCCTACACACACAAACATTCCCATACAGTCACAATTTTATTGAATTATTTTAATTATACATTTCATTCCCCATTCTAATAGGCATTCATTTGTTGCATATTGTGGTCTAAAATTAGAAGAAATTTCAAAATAGAATTCTTCCTGTTACACCCCCAAATTTATTTTTTTAATTTACAAAAGTTGCCTTTGCCTCAACTTACCTTTTTCTTCCTTCTTGCTCTCCTTCCCACCCTATATATTGTAAAAAGGAATACTTTATTCCTTTTCTCTAATTTAATGGTAGACCTGGAGGTCTTCTTACCATAAAGAGATGTGTAGGGATTAACCAGCCCACAGTGAAAGGAAGTAGAAACCAGAGAGACAGGAAGTGAGGTAAGAATAGTATAAAAGGGGCCAGGGTCAGTTGGCCAGGAGAAGTCAGTTGCTGACAGTTAGGTTTTGGCAATTGTGGGGAATTTGGTTACTAGGAATGTGTTGGGTTGGTGGTTGGCATTTTAGTTATTGGAATATAAATGGCAAGCCTGAAACTACTGAGACAGTTTTAGCCATTAGAGGACCTTTTGGATTTTGGGTTTTTTAACTTTTGGTTTGGGCTGTTAGGTTTTTTCTTTTCTTGAACTTTTTGTGAGGTATTTAGTCTTTGTTGACAGACCTAATTGGGGTTGGTTTATACACTGATTGGGTTGGTTTTGATTGGGTGGATTGGGTTGGAACTTTGTAGGGTGGTTTTTATTAGCAATAGTTATAGGCAGTCAGAGGTAAATACAGGCAGTTTTACATAGTAATTATGGGTAGTTATAGGATGACTAGTATAGACATTAGGAAATTCCTTTTTATACCTCTTTCCTATATTTCCCTCCTTTACTATAATCATTTTACTATATTCTTTTACTATTTCTATTTAATAAAACTAAATTGTTAATTGTTAAAAGCTGCTAGAAGTTTTCTTTTCTCTGGTTTAAAGGGATAATATTAATTTACAACTCTACTATATTATCATTAAAACCTAAGTTATTAAAAACTGCTCTCTTATTTTTGTCAAAACTCCTAATTTAATCCATATAATATCTATCTCCCTCTCTTCATCTCCCCACTACAAAGTCTATCAGTTCCTTTTGTCAAATTGTTCTGCAGCTGCTATATCAAATCTCCTTGAGGCCTCTGTATATTTGTTCATTCTCTAAGGGTTTCTTGAATACCCTTTTTTTGTCGAACTGTAATAGATATAAGATAAAAGTATAAATAAGATATGGCAGTAACCTTCAAAGAGGTTACAATTTAGTAAGAGAGCCACAGATAGCAGTCATGCAAAGTATGTAATCTGGCTCCCACCATTGGAATATGGGTATGTACATTCTTCCAAAACCATACCTTTTCTCTTTCACCAGGCTTTTTTTTTTTTTGCTATTAGCCTCAATCCACTGAATATATTTGATGGAAAAAAAAAAAACAGTGGAAAAGAAATATCTCTCCAGACCAGCATGGCTACTATGTATGTGGTTTTAGCCTGGGGGGGGGGGGGTTGAGGAGAGGGGAACAGAACCAGATCTCCATGTTGTTGTTTGGGTTTTTTTTTTTTAGCTATTGGGAAGCTTATAAGAATTATAATGAAATATAAAATGAATAGCTCTCTCTTTTACTTCTGAAGTCCCTATTCTGAAAGAGAAGAAAATAATTCGTTCCTCCCTAACATTCAGATAAAAGATATTTGTCCATTCTGCCTCTTTATTTCTAATAAGCTATTAAGAAGCTATTCATTGTTTTTTTCCTCTTGTTACTTTTGATCATCCACAAATAAAAATATACATAAATTGCAAAATAAATTATGCCAGGTCATTATTTTATTTGCTTATTTATAAAAGCATAAAAGCCTTATCTTCTGTCTTAGAATCAAATACTGAGTATCAGTTCCAAGAGAGAAGAGTCATAAGGGCTAGGCAATTGGGGTTGTGACTTGCCCAGGATTACACAGCTAGGAAGTGTCAGATTTGAACCTAAGACCTCCCATCTCCAGTCCTGGCTCTCTTTCCATTGGCCCACTTTGGCTGCTCCTAGTCATGATTTTAAATCAATAGTAAAAACAGCTTTATAGGCAATATGAAAATTGAGAATCATGAGCAGCTTAATAGAGAAACCTTCAATTCAGCTCTGCTATCTGCAAGTAGAGGTGAGAGGAGGGTTAATCATTTTACCTTTTTGAAGAATTCAACTCCAGTCTATTCCAACCATATCTCTTCTCAGTCATTTCAATCAGTAGAAGTATCAAGCTGTCTCTCTTGGAGAAAGCTCAAGCCATCTCAATATTCCCAGACTTAGTCTGTATTCAGAACCTCTGCTCAATCATCTGTCTCTCTCACTCACCCTTTATACCCCCCAGTTCTCAATCTGCCATTATAGAGCTGCTGCCTTCTTTATTTTTCTTTTACTTCTCAGGATGCTTCCATTCCTGGGAAGGAAAAGTTATGCTGTTAATATGGTTCCCAGGAACCCTCATGAGGCTAAGTTCTGGAAACCATAAGCTTACTTACAAGGACATAGTTCATCTCAAAAGCCTAGTAATATAAGAAAAGCATAATGGGAGTTCACAGGATCATATGAGTTGGACCTGAAAGTGGCTTTAGAGAAGAGAGAATAATTCCATTTGAGTTGGCTCTACTAGAAAAGAACCTTCTTTTAAGTCCTTGAACTTTTATAGCATTTTGTCTATCATTGTCTACTTCGTTTTGGGACAGAAGTCTAGTGGGAAGCTGGGGAAAGGAGGAAGTTGTCCTTTCTTTTAGCTAAAATCTGAAAAAAATAATTGGGTCTCACATGTCTATACTAAATTTGGTTGATAACCTATTTTTAAAGTATATTTTCTTGCTTGGATCAGAGGATCTCTTCCCAGGAAGGAATGGGAACTAACAACTTTTTGATCATGTGGGTCTTTTCTCACTGGGGACAAAAGTGAGGAAGCTTCAAGCTCCTCTTTCAGTCAAGTGTATTTGCTTATCAGAACCTGTTATTTCTAATGTAGTGGATATAGTGGATAGTTATAGGTAGCAGCTTTCAGTTCATTACAATAGTGATGTCTAAGAGGATATTTGTTTTTTTTTATTTTGTATCTGCCATCTATTAGTCCCAAATTACATGTAGATATCTGTTAGCTAGAAAATGTTTACACATTTCTTATAACACCTCTTTTGTACCTCCATGAAAGTCCTAACTCTGAAGCAATCAATTGCCACATCCTATTGCTTCTACCTTTGTGGTATCTCTAGTATATCTCTCCTCAGAAATGACACCAACTTTATCACCTTGGGCCTGGACTATTACAATAGGCAGCTGAATAATCTGCCTGTCTTAAAGCTTTCCCTACTCCAATCCATCCTCCCCTCAGCTGTCAAATTGATCTTCCTAACATGAAAATATGACACGTAAACCCCTCCCCTCCATTTAATAAACTACAGTAGCTCCCTGTTGCCCTCAGGCTTAAATATAAAATCCTTTGTTTAACTTTTAAAGCCCTTCATAATTGGGTCCCTTCCTACCTTTTCAGTCATTTTACTCTTTACTCCCCTCTGTATGATTTCTTAAGCAAGGAACTCAACCTCCTGACTCGAAGAAATTTCGGTGATGTCCCCCATACCAAGTCCAAGCTAAAGTCTCACCATCTATAAGAAACCTTTCCTGGTTCTCATTAATCTTCATGCCTTCCTTTGCTGCTATCTCTATATTTATCCCATATATATTTTGTTTGTAACTAGGGGGTGAGTAGCATGTTTTCTTCCCTATTTGACTTTGAGCTCCTTGAGGGCGAGGACTATTTTTGTTTTCCTTTCTTTATACCTGTAGCATTCCTATTAGCACAATGCCTGGAATATAGTGGGTATTTAACTAATGCTTGTTGATTTGACTTGCTGCATCAATATAAATTGAAAACCAACCCTAAGGTTGTCCCAGTTGAATATAAACTCTGTTAAACTCCCTCCAAGCTAGAAAGACTTTGAGAAAAGTTCCAAGGACAGTCATTTGTGAGACCAGATTATATTTGGAGAGATCCATCCCAAGAAGACTGACTACTGAATGAAGAATTTGGCCATAGCAAACCAAAAATAATTTACCAGGGCTTTGGAAGGATTATGATCTAGAGTAAGAGAGAAAGATCCAACTAGTATATATCAGAAATTCTTGAAGTGCTCCTGTGAACCTAAGCCTAAGTAGAAGTTTTATTTAAGACCCAGGTTTTCTACAAATGTCCAGTATCTCATGCATATTTTTGTATTATGTTCTCATAAGATAATGGAAAATGTATATTGTCAAAATGACTTCCTTAACAGAGTCATTTTCCTGCTTTATTGAGATTGTCACCTGATTAATCATATAAACTTCTCCCATAAAAATCCAGGCCTTTTTATAGTTTTTCCTTATCTCATTCAGTTTTATATACTAGCAGTTCATAAATGCCAATCTTGTTATATCTGAAACTGCAATATCCAATCAAATTATCCTCTGATGTATGTCCAAAATGTCCTCAATGATTTTTTGGTCCATATTTTACTATCTTTGCTTCCAATGAAATGATCTGTGAAATCCAGTAATTTACATTGTCTTTCTATGCCAGATCATTGAAATATCAATAAAGGGTCAGCATTAAAACAGCAACAAATTAATCAGAAAAGCCAACCTTTAAACACATCCATGGGATGATTTTTAACACAAAATAGCCCCCTCATGCCTCTTAATTTTCCTTTCTGCACATTATTGCTGTATCGCATCACGGGATATTAAGCATATTTCAACTCGTGGGACCGACTCAATCATGTTTTTAGAAATTGAAAACAAATGTTGTAACTGGATGAATGATAATATTGAAGTAATAACAATTTCCTAGTAGGCGTGCTTGGTTAATGACTTGCATAGGCTTTCAGCTTGTAAACACTGGAATGTCTATCACTAACTGAAATTGGATTTTTTTTAACCGTAAAGTTTGGCAGTAATTTGGTTTGATACCGATGAGCCAAAGAAGTCATAACCAATGGAAAGTTCATTAGTGGTCTGATTCTCATTAACTGAATCACTGTCTTCCATGGAAAGTAACTTTAAAAGTTGATTTTTGCTTCAGGGAAAAATGGGAACCATCTTCTTGTAGAACTTAATTTGAAAATGCTTCCTTCTTCTCCCTTGCCTGGACATTTTGTAATATAATAAATGAATTGAACCATGATGGACTCAGCCTCAAGCAGGGGGGATATGCACTCTCTTTTGTGGAAGATATTTAGAAAATCTGTCTCAGGGTCTGGCAACCTCTGCAACAGAAAACAGATAAAATTATAGGAGGTTTATCATTTGCCCCATTCTTATCATATTTGGGGTTTGAAGGCTGCTGAAATGGTGAAAAACAAACTGCATGAACAGGGTTCTGTCATTACCATCCATTTGTAAAGCTTAGTTCTTTAAGATCAAAGAAAAACATATTTGGGTTAGAACTCTAATCCTTCATTTTGAAAAGCAGAATGATACTTAGATACTGATGAGTAGAGGAAAAGAATCTAGGAGTTGTTTTGGGAACTTGAAAATTCAGACAAAAGAAGACTAATAATTTGCAAGACCTTAAATGTTCAGAGTTAAATGTCTTCACAAATAACAATGACTAAGATTACTTCTTTGTAATTGTAGTAAAGCCTAAATGTCAATTAGTTATGTCATATCTTATTTTAAGGAATTCCTTTGTCTTTGACTTGGTTTAGTAAAGATACAGCATAGAGGACTACCCTTTCTTGGTTTTGTGAGAAGAGTTCTCCATATGTCATTGAGTTAGTGAAAAGATCTTAAAGCATATTTTTGTTGTTTTATTTTAAAAGCCCACGAAATAATTATCTGTCTTTTTCTACATTACTATTTTGGGGAAATTTAAATCAGTTATGAGACAATCACTGTTTCTGAGTTTCAGCTTCAAACCTAGCATTTGAAAATTCACCCTGCCTGCTGCCTACCCATATTTTGTCCTCAAGCTTTCTGAGCCTTTAATTAAGACTCTCAATTCCTACCACTTTTTAAAAATAGGAAAACATAGGAGGTAAGTGACTTATTCAAGGTCCCACAATCAGCTAGTTATATGAATTGACAAAACAGATTATTGAATGTCATTTTCCTATTCCAGCCATATGATAATTTCTTCCCACTTATAGCCAGACCAATCCCTATAGGGCATAAGAAAAATTAATATTACTTAGTTTTCATCAGTAAGCCCATTGCCTATTCACCAATAAAGGGGAAAAAAGAATAAAATTGGATTAGACAAAGGAGTGCTATTTCAGGTTTCCTTGGACTGAGATTTTTTTCCTCTTGTCTCTAGTCTTTCTCATTTGATTTTTCTCTTTCCATTGATTCTTGTCTTAATCCTGATTAGAAGTAATTTTTCTTTATCATCTTTTAGAGTGAAAATGTGTTAATGTAATGCATTTCATCTTGTTATGAGTAGTTTCTTTTATATTTCTTGATATTTTCAATTATATCTATGCTCCAGAAAGAATACTGAATTACTAATAGTCCCCTATACCAGTGGTGTCAAATTCAATTATCCATATATGAAAATCCTTGGAAGCTACGTATTGACTTAGTTTTCAAATGTAGTGTTATCCATGTTTTATGATATTTTTATTTTTTTAAATATTCTCCAATTACATTTTAATCTGGTTCTGGGTTCTTGATGCAGTGTTTGACAGCTTTCCCCTGTACCAAATCAAATACTGAATGGTCCCTGAGGGGGACCTAGATGCTTTTATGAGAACTTTGGCTACCACGATGGGATTAAATACTCAATTTTTAGCAAATTGGTGTCTGTACTTAGTTCTTTAGTCAAGAAATAAAAAAGACAACTATATATTTCTATCCTTCAAATATATCTGTGATTTCTTCCTCATGGATATCATACCTGCCCAATAACCTTAGAATATGGTCTGATGAGTTTACCATCATACAAAATCCATTACCTGCTGGCCATTCTCTGGTAATAAGCTTCTCTGACCTTACCTAGTCTGGTTCTTGGACTACTCATTGGTGATCTATTACTCGAAACCTTTCCTAGTTTGCAGAATCTTTCAGAGCTTTGGAACTGCTGGCAAAATCTTTGAGAATTTAAAGTTGCCTTCACATTAGTTATCCTTCAGAATTATTGCAAGAAAAGTCTTGGTCAGGCTATTCTCTTGGGTAGGTTAGGTTCAAAATTGGAATGAAATTATACATATGGCATATGTAGTAGTTAGCAAAGGGGCATTTACTTTACTTTATATGTAGCATAGTGTACCAATGAATACATTTAGAAAGGACACTATTTTGATTTAACTGAACATAGTGCCCCTGGCTTTCCATTACCAAGGTGGTCTATTGGTCAAGAATCAGGGCCCATCTGCATTTTCTCATGGCTTTTTGTGCTCTGGTGATTAGGAAGCCATGTCAATAGTCTAAATCTTAGACCCCTGAGCCAATGCCATGTTAGGCTCAATTTTAATACTTTTTAAGAAAAAACTAGCACATCCTGCATGGAGAGGGGCTTAAGATATTGTACCTACCATAGGAAAATAATGAATGGTAGACAAGTCTTCATGTCAGCAAAATTCCCAACTAATTCACCACAGATGTTTTAATGCAACAAAATGCTGAAATCAAGCTCCTTGAGGGCAGGAGCAACTTTTCTTCTTTTTCTTTTGCTTTGTAGCTAGCAGGAACTTACTAAATGTTTATTGCATTGAGTTTTATTAACACTGTATGGCTTATTCAATAAAGGAAACATTCTAATAGCATGTATTCTTTCAGCCCTTTTCAGTCACATGACATTGAAGATTACTTGAGTTGTTTGATATTTCACTAGCAGTTGCTATTTCTTGAATTGGTTACCTGTAGAACTTGGGCTTATCAAAAACATTTAATTGACTAGTTCTAGCACATTCTAAATTGTTTGACTGCACAGCTAAAGAAAGTTTTTAAATTGGAATTTATTACCAAGATAGACAATAAGAGACTTCAGTGTGAAGACCACTTAGAGGTCTGTACAAAATACAGTTTATAACTTGGTCATGTAAAAAACTCTACCAAAAGTCAGGCAAAGAAATCCACATAGTTTGGTAGTGGAAGTAAGAAACTCTGGTTTAAAATATCACCACTTAGCTTAAGCTTCAGTTGCCTCATTTGCAAAATAAAAATAAAATACCTCATATGTCTCCTCAAAGGAAGATCAAAGTAGCGGGTAGAAGCTGAGTGGTATCATGTAACATTTCATTAAAGAAGTTATTTTGGCAAGAAGTATCAAGAAGATAAAATGAGAATACGTGTACAGCACTTCTGGTATAATTAATATTGTTAATAAGTGTCATGATGATAATAATAACTCACATTTATTTAGTACTTTAAGATTTACAAAGAATATTATATACATCATCTAACTTGATACTTACAACCTTTACAAGTTGATGCTATTATCTTTATTTTACTAATGAGGAAATTGAAACTCAGAGAGATTAAGGGAGTTGCAAAGAAATACTAGGTAGTGTTTGAAGCAGGATTTAAAACCACATTTTCTTCACTCTAAGTCCAGTGCACTTTCTAATATGCCATGTTGTCTGTCAAGGGAAGTCATCTATATAAAATGCTTAGCAATTGTCATTATCCTTTAATGGACCTAGAGTGTCTTGGTATATTTAATTTTATATATGCATATATATGTGTATGTGTGTATATGTGTATATGCATATACAGAAGTATATGTAGTTTTATAAATATAGGTATACCTTACTACATGCATAGAAAGGAAGGAAGGAAGGAAGGAAGGAAGGAAGGAAGGAAGGAAGGAAAGAGAGAAGGAGAGAAGGAAGGAAGGAAGGAAAGAGAGAAGGAGAGAAGGAAGGAAGGAAGGAAGGAAGGAAGGAAAGAGAGAAGGAAGGAAGGAAGTTTATAAGTTCACATGCAACATAAATAATAATTGCAGAATTACAGTACAACAATTATAAATACCAGGTACTTCACCATAGTTATTAAATATTATGAAAATATGAAGCATGTTCATCATTGCCTGAAAAGTAAAGGACAAATGTATTTTTTCCTAATGTTCCACACATCATACAGATCACCCAAGGAAATTTGTTTTTCCATTATATAAACCACCTAACAATCTTATCCAGTTCAGTAAAATTTTATCTTTTCAAAACTAGGGGATACTCTGTAGTTTTGTGCTTTGCTGTCTTTCCCAACCACTTCTGAATATATTTTCAATAAATGGAAAATTACATAACAGTTTATCAGTAATGACATTTAAGGAACTGCCCAAAGCATTTTGGGTAACAAAAAGTAAAAGTTTAAATTTCTCAAGCAGAGTTCTTGAATGGAATTATGAAGCATATTCAGGTGTGTTCTCCCAAAAATGGGTGAGGAAAAAAACAGGAAATGTCTCCCTACACTTTCATGATTGCGTAACTTGCTTCTATTAAGTATTGCTCTTCTTCAGTTTTACCATACAATAAAAATTTTAAATCTTCATTATGGCTACACATATTGCAATGACTAAGATGTTAATCTATTTATTGAAAGCTAAAACTAGGCCTTTTCCCACTATTGAACTTTCAGATATACCTTCCTGAAGTTTTACCACATGAACTCTTTCCCAGTGAAAAAATTTGTTTGCAATTCTTTTTTTTTTAAACCCTTACCTTCCATCTTGGAGTCAATACTGTGTATTAGCTCCAAGGCAGAAGAGTGGTAAGGGCTAGGCAATGGGGGTCAAGTGACTTGCCCAGGGTCACACAGCTGGGAAGTGTCTGAGGTCAGATTTGAACCTAGGACATCCCATTTCAAGGCCTGACTCTCAATCCACTGAGCTACCCAACTGCCCCCTGCAATTCTTTTTAACTAAACTGATCTGAATTATTTTCCAAAATGAGGCTTGGTTAGAGTTTCTCAAGTTCCTTATCGAATTTGCAAATATAAACATCACCATGGAGAGTACATTTTGTTTTTTATAATAGTTAAGTAAAGCATTATATAAAGCTTTTGCTCAACGAACTCATTATTTATGAAGGATTTTATAGGCTACCTGGGCCAGAAGCACTTATTCTCTGGGAGGAGCCCCTTCACACTTGGGTAGATTGGTCAGTGGCTAGCAGAAAGCTTTGTTTAATTCCACTTTACTCTTATTGCTTTTGAACTTTGTGCATACAGACCACAAAAAGTTCAGAGACTTTTTAAACAGATAATTGAGTAGAATTATTGGGTACCAAAGGTAAATCAACATGATTCTACTTCTCAAAGTGTTTGCCTACTGCTCCATTGATTTTTTTTATTTGAGATTTTTTTTTTGGTCTTTCCTTCTCTTGCAGTGCGGGAGTCGGCAGAACTGGCTGTTTCATCGTGATAGATGCCATGTTAGAGAGAATAAAGCATGAAAAAACTGTAGACATTTATGGTCACGTAACTTTAATGAGAGCCCAGAGGAATTATATGGTTCAAACGGAGGACCAATACATCTTTATCCATGATGCACTGTTAGAGGCAGTGACATGTGGAAATACCGAAGTGCCAGCTAGAAACTTGTATGCATATATTCAGAAGCTGACACAAATAGAGACAGGAGAGAATGTCACAGGAATGGAACTGGAATTTAAGGTATGGTGTTATATGTGACCTGCTAGCCTGGGTAACTGTTTGATATTACCTTTAAGTTGTGGGTAAAGAAATATTGTTCCCAAGCTAAGAAGCAAAATATACAAAAAGAATATGTGTTAATTTGGTATATACATATTCAGAAGTATATATAATTTTGTAAATATAAATATACCGTACTATATGGATATAAAGAAATGTGTGACTTGTTGAGATTTTTTTTCCTGCTTCCACCCACCCATAATTTATTCCTCCAGACAATAGGCTAATCTTTTTTTTTCCTTTTTCTTTTTCTTTTTTTGGTAACATACTTTAATTTGAGAACTTGGAGCTCCAGAATCATCATAGTTTAAAATTCATCTAGTTTTAGGAATGCATCATCTCTGTATAAATGAAATGTAATGTGGTCTGAACAAATAGGTAATCTAAGGTAGAGAGAGCTCTTAACTTTTCCAAAATGGAATCTTGGGTTCATAACAATCAAATTGCATGTGAGAATTGTTTTAGTCACATTTTCCTTGTTCTCTCTTCAACAGCGTCTAGCTAGCTCTAAAGCTCACACTTCGAGATTCATCAGTGCCAATCTTCCATGTAATAAATTCAAAAATCGCCTTGTTAATATTATGCCATATGAATCCACAAGGGTATGCCTGCAGCCAATCCGAGGGGTGGAAGGATCTGATTACATCAATGCCAGCTTTATTGATGGATACAGGTACTTACTGTTACTCTCCTGATGCATTGAAGCTTTTGACATTTGCATGTGCCCTAGTTTCAAAGCTGTGATAAATTTAAAGAAGTAGCAGCATCACATTATTTCTGCTAAGGTCAGCATCCCATTTCTAGAGACCAGTTTTTCATTGACTTACCAAACTTAGAAAGAATGCAACCATGGATTTTTCCTTCTACCCTCCCACTGCCTCTTTGCTTAAGCTTGTAAAAGGATTAATAAAGAAGCCGTTTGGTACTATAATTCATAAACTTAATAGATTGTATGACAGTCATTTCTAGACACGAAGAAGCACAACTAAGTGTTTCTTAAGTGCTTTGTATGACACACAAAATTGAGCTATTAGAGTTGCATTAAAATTTAAATAATAATGATAAAGACATACATCATAATATTAACAAAGCAATTTTCTTTGCAAAGTACTAAAAATTAAAACAGCCATTGTTTGATTAAACAATTTTAATAGGAATTTAATGTGTTTGCCATTAATATGTCTTTCATTTTTATTATAAGCAAGTTTCAGAGTAGTGTTTACATGCCAAAAGTGAGCCTTTATATGTTCTTTTATGTTTTAAGCATCTTTTGTCATTCCTTTTTTTTAAATGTAGGCAACAAAAAGCCTACATAGCAACACAAGGACCCTTGGCAGAAACAACTGAAGATTTCTGGCGGATGCTGTGGGAACACAACTCCACAATTGTTGTGATGCTCACCAAACTCCGAGAAATGGGCAGAGTAAGTACATTACTTCTGAAAATGTGTTCCATCATAAGAATACTACCACTTCATGACAAGAAATTGAGATCCAAACAGAGCAATCTGACAGACTAGGTTGCCTTCCTTTTTTGTTGCTCTCCATTCTAGTCACATAAGAGGGACTTCTATTTTATTTGACACACAATGTAGTTTAGTAGAAAAAAGCATTGGATTTAAAATCCAAAGATTTAAGATTCGAAGACTTGTTCTGCTACTTACTTGCTTTATGGCCTTAGGAAATCATGTCCTCTTCTCTGGACTCCACCTTCGTCATCTATACAAAGAAGAGTTTATGCTAGATTATCTTTGAGGTCCCATATATTATTTGAATCTTTTGAAAAAAATATGATGCTCTAAAACCCAGGTAGGCCATTTAATTGTGTGAATTTCTCATTGACAAAATCATATGTGTTTCCTTAGTGTTTGATTTCCATTAGAACAGAACTACAGAAATAAATTATTAATAGATCAGAGAACTCTTTTCTCCCTTTGTTCTCACATCCCTTGTGTGATTATTAACCTGGCCTTTGGACAAACTGAGGACATTTGGTTCTTTTAAATTGTATAATTATGTTGTCTTGCAAGAGCAGTAGACAGATGAAAATTTTGGAGATTCCTATATGGAGAACCTGATAAATGAGTTTACCAGCAATACTTCCATCAATTCAAGCCTTTCATCACCCTGCTTTCCATCGCCTCCCAAATTTTCCAGGTTATCTAAGAGCTAGACAATTTTCTTTCACACAAAATTTAGTAGATGTGGATTTACTTTCTGGAAAAATCAGTACAGTGGAAGGAGTACTAGACAGTGACAATTTATATCTCCTTGAACAAGATACTCGATTTCCCAACTCTGGGCTTTTTCTCTAGCTGTCAATCAGTCCTCTCTCTCCTTATCCCCACTTCTTGGATTACCTGGCTTCCTCAAATACCCAACAAAACTCTCAACATCTATAGGAAATCTTTCCCAACACCTCTTAATTCTAGTGCCTTCCCTCTTCCAGTCATTTCCAGTTTCTCCTACATGTTTATCATTTGTACATAGCTTTTTCATGTAGTCTCTCCTCATTAGATTATGAGTGCCTTAAGGGCAAGGGTCAGTGTTTTGCCTTTCCTTTTATTCTCAGTATTTAGCAGGGCATGACACATAGAAGGTGCTTAATAAATGTTTGTTGACATTCCAACCACTAAACTCTCTCTTTAAACTTAAGCCATCCACAGTCCCTCTGGATTTGTTTAACTGAAGAGGCAATTAGAAATACTAAATCTTGACCTTGGAGATATATAGAACTGGTTCATATCCCATATCTTCCAAATGCTATCTCTAATCCCTATGACATAAGGATAATAATTTAATGTATCTGAACATTAGCATTTGTAGTGACCATCATAATATGTATATTAACTATTTCATAGAGATCTTATTAGGTTTAAATGAGAAAGTATGAATATCTATAGTTATCTGTCAGATGAGAGAATTAAACTAGATTACCTCTAAGATCCCTTTCAGCTCTAACATTTTTTGTGGCACCTAGGTAGAGCACTGGGCCTTGAATCAGGAAGACCTGAGTTCAAATCCAGCCTCAGACACTTACTAGCTGTGTAACCATGAGAAAGTCATTTAACCTCAATTTTTCTCAGTTTCCTGAGCTGTAAAATGGGGATAAGAATAGCTTTTACCTGTGAAGGTTGTTGTAAAAATCAAATAAAATAATATTTGTAAAGTATACAATGCCTGGCACATAGTAGTTGCCATATTTGTGGTATATAATATATATGTAAAAAAGTGAATACTACTTAGTCTTTTCCCACCTTAGGGTTCATTTGGTCTGAGCTGTTAACCCAAGCTAACCATTGAAGCTGTTCGCCAGTCATTTGCCAGTCCTCTGTTAGGATCTTAGGATAAAAACATAAAAATGAAACAGTTCTTGCCCTCAAGGAGCCTATATTTCATGGGAAGACAATGAATAGCTCACGTAGAAAGTGATACTGGAGCTGAGCATTGAAGGGAGCTTGTTCTTCTAAGTATTGTCAAGGGATTCTTCACGTCTTAAAAATCACATTTGTTTCAAGCAATAATGGAGTTGTTCTCTATCCCAACAAACTGTCCTTATGAGTGAATGGAAATATTTTCTTTTCCTGCTATACCTGACCCATGTCTCCACACTCTGAATTTACTTTAATAAAGTAGCATAATAAAAATATCTTGCAGTGAACTATTTAATAAATTTTACCTGTGTTATCTTTATTTTAGGAAAAATGTCACCAGTATTGGCCTGCTGAACGTTCAGCAAGGTATCAATATTTTGTGGTAGATCCAATGGCTGAGTATAATATGCCACAGTATATCCTAAGGGAATTCAAGGTCACAGATGCCAGGGTAAGTTAACAGGATTTCATCCACTTAGCTTTTCCCCTTCCCTTCCCTTCCCTTCTCCCTTCCCTTCCCTTCCCTTCCCTTCCCTTCCCTTCTCCCTTCCCTTCTCCCTTCCCTTCTCCCTTCCCTTCCCTTCCCTTCCCTTCCCTTCCTTTCCCTTCCCTTTCCTTCCTTTCCCTTCCCTTCCCTTCCCTTCCCTTCCCTTCCCTTCCCTTCCCTTCCCTTCCCTTCCCTTCCCTTCCCTTCCCTTCCCTTTCCTTCCTCCTTCTCTCCCTTGGTCATTTCCTTCCTCCCTCCCTTCCTTCCTTCCTTCCTTCCTTCCTTCCTTCCTTCCTTCCTTCCTTCCTTCCTTCCTTCCTTCCTTCCTTCCTTCCTTCCTTCCTTCCTTCCTTCCTTCCTTCCTTCCTTCCTTCCTTCCTTCCTTCCTTCCTTCCTTCCTTCCTCCCTCCCTCCCTCCCTTCCTCCCTCCCTCCCTCCCTCCCTCCCTCCCTCTCTTTTTTTTTTTAAACAGTAACTCATTCTCTGGCAAATCCCATACAAAAACCAGGGGTTGGCTTTAATTCAAACTTAACATCTGGCAGCACAAGTTTGGGATTGCACTTTAAAAGTGTTTATGCTTGAAAATATTTACTGATTGGAAGGTTGTACTTTCCATTCACCTTCCCTTGCTCTCTTTGGAGCTTTCTTTGGCTTTTTTATCACTTAAGGCTGTAAATATGTTGTTGTTTTGCAAAACCCTGTAGGTCATGTGAGCAGGAAGGTTAATTTGGTCTGATTTTAAAACTGCAGAGCAAATAGCATTCTTTTTAAAAGCTGACAGGCTTTGCACATTTTAATTTGCTCCCTGGCATGGTTTATTCCTTTGTGCTCTAATGTGTCTGTCCACAAGAGTTACGCATCCATGCATGACCCTTGCTGGCTAATTTTCATTTTGCATTTCTTATCTAAAGCTGATTCTTAAAGTCTATTTTCTTGTGAAATATTCTATCCAGCCACTTCCAAATCATGATTTCAAACTGGCATCATGGGGTACCAGAATCACTCCAAAGCTTTATTGTGTTTCTATAATTGTTATAGTAAGATGGGGAACTAAAACACCAGGGTAGAATGCTTTGTTTAAGGATTTTTTTTTCCTGGAAAGCAAATCTCTCAACCAATAATCATGTTAGAAGATTATCTCCTAATCCCCCAAACTTGGCTTTGAGTTTGACCCAAAGATTTTGTTTTTTACTTTTATTTTTGTTTTTGAGACTAGAACTCCCTATTTTTCACAGGCAGGAGATGCAATGACATTCAGAGCCCAAGTTCAGAGCCCTACTTCTGACTGGCAAGGAAGCTTTGACCTGATCCATTTCAGACTTGGGCCAGTTCTCTGCCCAGGCAGCTTTTGATCACCCTATTTCCACCCATACTGATGCCAGACATAGTGCGGATAACCATTTGGCTTTATCCCTCCTGCAGCTCAAAATACAATGAAATGATCCATCAACTTCAGCTCTATTTTAGTAGCATACATTACCAGGGTTGTAACAATATGCTCAGCTGACCTGAGGAATTAAAAAATATATATATATATATATATATATGTATGCATATACATATATATATATATATATATATATTAATGTTCAGCAGTTTTGTTGGCCTAAGTTAACAGGATCATTGAGATATCGAAAATTTAAAGTCTGAAATTGGCTGAATTTGAACCAGCCACTGCATCTGCTTTGGTTTGAGAGATGCTCTCTTGTACAATGGAAGAGTCAGCAAACTTGGATTCAGAACACCTGGTTTGACACCTCTGCCAATATCTATGTAACTCATTTGATTTCTCTATTCTTCATTTCTCCATCAGTAAAATGTGGATGATACCATTTAAGCTATCTATCTGTCCAACAGGTCTTTTGTGGAGATTAAATAATATGTATATATACAAGTATACATGTGCATATATTATTTATGTGTATATGTAAACTTTAATACATAAAAGTGCTCACCACTAATATCATAATCATTGCCCAAAGCCTTGATAATCCCTCAACACTATAATAAAATTTCCATTTTCCTTTCAAAATTAGAAAATATGCTTATTTTAAAAGTCATTTAGTTATGGAATATATTTGAAAGGGGTAACCAACAAAAGAATCTGAGTCAGAGCCCCAAACATCAACAATAGTTTCCTATTCCCCTCACAAGCAGATCTGTTCATGGTCAAAGCAAACCCAGATGAAATTAGTAAAATAGATTGAATTGAAATTTCTTCACATGTTAAAAAAGACTCTTGGGATTTTATAGCTTTCATAGGTGCTTCAGCACTCCCTGTTTTTTCCTCCTGCTGTTTCTAATCTGAATTTCCCTATATAGAAGGCATATTTAGCTCTCAAGGCTTCAACATTATTAAACACTAAAACTTCAAATGGAGTCAGTCATGTTATTTCTGCCCCATACTCTAAAGCTTTGCTCATATGGCTCCTCTAGCCATTAGTAGCAACAGTAGTCAGAAACTTAAATACCTGGGATGTCCAAGGGAGAACAAATAATACCATATATTACCTAGCTTCCTTTCTGGTGCTTTTAAACCCTCTTGTAAATTTAATGTTGGATCAAAAGAACCAAGGCATTTGTTTCTTCTGAAACAATGAAGGGAAAATTGGGCTTAGTTCCCTATTTTTCAGCTTTATTACCTAGTTGATTGAGGCTCCCTCATCACTCCAGGCAGCTACTGAGCCATGCATGAGACCAGATTCCTCTGGAAATGGTCAGCTTTGCTGATCCATTATCATCTCTCTTCAAGCTACTCTCCTTACGCTGAGGCCAAAGGAAAACGTTCAGCTCCACTGCATCTGTCCTACATCCTGGAAAATCTACATGTACCTGGATTAGGATGGCTCTCACAAATCACTCATTTGCACAGATTTCAAAAGGCATTTTCTCCCCTCCTGTGCCCCAAACAGTCATGATGAGAGGACAACAAACACATTTCTTATGTCTTCCTATGCGAAGGTAGATAGATTTCTTGAGAAGTAGTCAGTCCTCTTACCATCTCTTGAACGTTTGAAAGCAGTAGCTTAAAAAAAAGAAAGAAAAAGGAAAATCTCCAGAAGGAAACAGTAGAGACCTTTTTTCTTATCTTTTAAAGTGACCTATATTTCAAATGTCGGAGCAATCATGCTTAATCATTTTGGAGAAGAAAGAATCCTTTTGCCTCTGGCTTTCATTCTGCCTTTGTTTGTTTGACTGTTTTCTTCCACATTCTTTATCCAGGGAGCACTGGGTGATTCATGAGGTCAGCCCTGCAGAAGTCCATTTTCAGGACAGGGCATTTAGTTGCTAATGCTTTCTTTTCTCTCCTTGAAAGATGCCTCACTTCCTGCCTAAAGGCACAGTGACGTAGCATATGCTGTTGACTTTGCCATGACAGGATGCCTTCAGGATGTGGGGGGTGTCCAGGAGGCATGAAGGTTAACAGCATCTACTCAGTTTGTGTCAGATCCTTTAAATGTCACCATTTGCAGTTTGATAAAACTAGAAAATGAGCAAACCCAGCTTTAGGGGGCTTGTGGTGGCATCAACCTAATCTTTGGTCTGGGTTATGCATCTTTCTGGCTACAACTATGAGAGACCTGGACACTGCATGTGGGTTTTGACATTTTTTTTTAGCAGGGTGTGTGCCTGGGGAAATATGGATACATGCTTGGCTTCAGAAGAAGCACATAGTACCTGCATTCTCTGGGGGGGATGTAGCCAAAAAATCCTACTGACCTCAGTTAGGAAAGGAAAGTCATAAAGCTGAATAAAAACATCCACATTTAATGGAAGTTTAACATATGTAAACCAAAAGTGATAATGGTTAACAAAATTCCATCCTTAATTGTATGAGCTGGATATATATGTCATTGCTTGTTTGAGCAAAAGTGCAAACTCATCAGGAATGGTCATTAGATGCCTCTTGTTGAATTTGATCCTAACTCTCTCTCTTTCTCCTCCCACCCCTTTGCCTTTCTGGAATAATTAACCTTTCGTGACTGCTGTCATGGCATGGAATTCCTTGGACCCTTCTTCTGGTATATGATCCCTCTAAAGGACGGTCAGTCCCGAACAGTGAGGCAGTTTCAGTTCACTGACTGGCCAGAGCAAGGAGTGCCAAAATCTGGAGAGGGGTTTATTGATTTCATTGGCCAAGTACATAAAACAAAAGAGCAGTTTGGGCAAGACGGGCCTATCTCAGTCCACTGCAGGTAAGTTGAGAAGCAGGGACCAATTAATTTTCTTTTTTATGATCAAAGGCATGATTACCTTTGAAAATAAGTGTCTGTGTGAATATTAGGCACATGGCTGTAGTAAATTTACAAGTAAGCTCTTGAAAATGTATTGTGTAAGTAAAAGCAATATCCTATTCCTCTATCTTCTAGTGAAATTGGAATATTCCTAAGGGGTACTTTTTTTCATCTAAGAAAAAGACTAGAACAAAAAGTGGAATTAGCTTTTTCTTTGAAAACTCAACTGGTTTATATGTTGAGTTTTTTTTTTCCAATTCATATGGTCACATATTTCTTCATGCTAATATGGTACCACTAACAAATATCTTTTAGGAGTACTCATAAAAAGCAATCCCTCCACAATTATCACTCTGTTTCTTGCCCATTAATGGGCTGGTTGTACAGTTTGAATAGTACACCAGTTACATTGACTGTCAAATTGAAAACTGTCACTCTATCAGAAAATGGAGTCTCTCCAAGTTAACTCTTTCTAATACTTCCCACAGTATTTCCTAATTCGA
The DNA here is from genome assembly GCF_027887165.1 of Monodelphis domestica. NCBI lineage: Eukaryota > Metazoa > Chordata > Mammalia > Didelphimorphia > Didelphidae > Monodelphis > Monodelphis domestica. The sequence goes on from NC_077233.1 coordinate 124,341,934, forward strand.
GTTATCTAGATAAATAGAAAAAGGGAAGAGAATAACGGAAATAAGTTTTGAGTGATAATACATGTATAACCCAGTAGAATTGCTTGTTAACTCTGGGAACAGGGAGTGAAGACAGGAAAGAGAAAACATGAATCATGTAACTATAGATAATTTATGTGTAAATTTCTTACTGGAATAAAATAAAGAACATTTTACAAAAGAAAAAGGGAAAGAAACTCTTTAGAAATGATATTTGTTACCTTTTTTAAGATTTGTTCATTAAAACACTGCATCAAAGGAATATCTTATTTTATTCATTTTATATTATACCTTAAGTGTCTAATTTGGAATCTTTATTTTTTAATCTTTAACTTTTTCTCAGATTTAATCAGTATGTAATATATTAATACTGTTTTATAAAGTTCTTAGAAGTATTTGTGCAATATAATTTAAAGTCAAATCTCCCTATGTTGGAGCATTTTGCTTCCTTTTCCAATTACTCAGAAATCTTTGTTTATCTCTACACAAAGAAAGATAAGAAAGACTAGGTAATTTTATAGGGAATTTCATCAAAATAGATTAAAAACCTGACCAGTTTGGTTAAAAAACTTTTATTTATTAATAATTGCCTCAACTTTCTATTGTAATTTTGAACCTTCTCTCTGTGATCTGTCTTTGATATCACCAAGTTTAAGGATTTGTACTATTACCATGAAAACTTCTGATTTGGCTAATACTTGAATCTTGAAGATGTTCAATAGCTTCATACTAATATTCCCCTTCAGCTTCTTAGGAACTGAAGTAGTCATTTATGCTATTCTACTGAAATGTGGAATTTTTTAGATATAAAGAACAATAATTCTGCTCCTTCTAGAAGCTCATAAGCTGTGTCTTAGAGATACAACCTTTATATCTCAAGGAACCATTCAATTCAGTAAGCATTTGTTTTTGAAATGCATTTATGTTTATTATTATTGATATCTTTTGTTTTTAATGTAACATTTATATCTGAGTACATTCATCCTTTCTTTCTCTTGTACCCAGCATATTTTCTCTTACAATAAAGATTTTTTAAAAAAAGAAAAAGTGAATTCTACAAAACATAAGCAACACATTAACCATGGATGACAGTAGAATTGACAGCAGAGACAGTAGAATATTCCACATCTGTAGAACCCAACCTCTGTAAAAGAAGGCCCTCTTGACTCTTCTCTAAGTTTAACCATTCTAATTAGATAACTTTCCATTTTGCATTTTTTGTTGTCCTTTCCTATAATGTTGTAGACATTGTACATGTTGTTTTCTTCGTATTGCTCACTTCACTGTACATCAGTTCACATAAGTGTTCACATGCTTTTCTGAAGTTCTTGTTTCTTGCAATGCACTCAATATTCCATTACACTAATATATCACAATTTGTTTAGCCATCCCCTAATCATTGGACTCTAATTTACAACTAACACCCATTAAATACTGATTAATGAATGTGTGGAGAACTGTGTAAAGGACTAGGAATACATAAAAAAATTCTAAAATACTTCCAGCCTTCAAGGAACTTTCTATTCCAGGAAAATATCACTAAGATTTTACTATTTATGCCTAAAATTTAACAGACAAATTCACCCACAGATTAACTGGGTCACTCAGTTGCTTAAGAGGAAAGCTTGAAATATTGCAATTTTAGCTGTGCAGCCAAAACTAAGGTGAGGGGTGCTCAGTTGTAGTCCCATTCTTGCACCCCATCTGGATCATTATTGAAAAGATCAGTTAGTCTTTCTTAACAGAAAAGCCCCATCTATTGGTCAGCAGTGCAGTCTCCTTTTGAAAAAATGCCAGAAGAATTAGCAGCTTCACTTAACATTTCTGTTTTGACTCTTTCGAAAGATCTTACACAAAGAGATGCCACTCTATTTGTATATGCTCATCAGCTACAACCCAAAGTAAATGAATCCATCCCTTTTCTACAGACTGTACCCAAGCGTTACACATGCTGCTTAATTAGTATCTGAAAGTGTAGAGATTTTTCATATTATTCGCTGTTTTCCTCATTACCTAAGCCTCCAGATGCTTCCTTGCTTCTTAAGAGTACAGTTTTGAATTAATTTCCTTCTCTTGCTGCTGGAAAAATTTAAGAGTTTGTCCTAAAGTAATAAGGAAAAAAGGAGGAGTAGATAAAGTGGAAAACACTCAAAAATTGTCACAAGCATAATAAAGAAAATTTTGGAATTATAACTTCTATGAAATATATAGGTTCCCTTTCCATCCTCCTCCAAATCAGCAGTGAATTTTGTTCACTCTATGTCCTTGACTATTTTTTTCAAATGTAAGTATGACGGATGTGAGTATATGTGAATATGCTTGTGTACATCCTGCCTCATATAGAAGTAGATTCTTCCAAGAGATTAAATCCTAGCAAACATATTCATAATTGCAGTAATTATCCTTCTTTCCTTATTTAAGTAACTTGAACTACTAAGAATTCTATTTCTAAAATGCTAAATAATCAACAAGGCTGTAATTTCAGGGCCCACAGGATAATGGCCAATAAGAATGACATACTGAAGCCTATATTTCATGTGTACTATCTGACATCCAATTATATTGCAGTTTTGAAAAATTGCTGAGTCATTTCAGAATGACCAATGTGTCTCCCAGAGAGTATCTAACCATAATTATCCCATATAAAGACAGTGTGGGATACTGGATGGCATATGTGAGTCATTGAGTCAGTGAGATTTGATTCAAATCCAGACTTAGACACTTATTAGACACATGACCCTGGTCTTGTTACCTGGACAAGTGACTTTACCTGTATATTCCTCAAGTAATTAAAAAGGACTCAACTATTAAATTTATGTACATATTATGATATATGTTTGTGGAAATTTTTCTTTTATCAGGAATTTATATCTTATATCATCAGAGAGTTATTATCTATGCTAATGAAATCACAAAGCTTTTATTGTTATATGTAGAATCACTTTGCATTTGCCCAAGAACAATCCCTATTGAATTTTATGCCAAGTTTTCCTATCTTTCAGACCTTTGTGTGAAGACTTCCCTCTCTTGTTTGAGGAAATTATGATATGTTATAAAACATCTAAGGATTTCCCATTGATTAACTTTGTACTCTATTCCATTGCAGTGCGGGTGTTGGAAGAACAGGTGTCTTTATAACACTGAGCATTGTATTGGAAAGAATGAGATATGAAGGTGTTGTAGATATCTTCCAGACTGTCAAAATGCTAAGGACACAACGGCCAGCCATGGTACAGACAGAGGTGAGTAAAGATAATCAGCATTTGGGTTTCAAGAGCAAGGAGTGTAGAATGTAGAGTCAAAATCTCCAGAGACCAGTTTTGGTCTTCACTTTTAGAAATCCAATGATATCCATAAGGGACTTGCAACAGATACCCACCTAGTGGTGCTCTAGTGGACCCATGTCATTTTTTATTCTTAGTAGAATATCTGAAACATTTGTTATGCTTTTTAAAAATAACATCATTTTTAAAATCTCAACTTTGTTGAAAATGTAGAAAGGACTAAGATAAGAAATAATAAATCTAAAAAGTGGCTTACTTTTAAATAGAGCCATAGAAATGACTAAGATCTGAGAAAGGAATCAAAAAACCTCCTCCCATCTCCCGTCTCTTGGTTTCTGTCTGTACAAAGGAAGTCAGTAGTATGCTAACAGAAAAGCTTCAAAGCAATGAATGAGTCACATGGATTTGTTTGTGAATCAGAAGTATTTGATCATGACAATTTATGACCAGATCATTGCCATCAGCAATTGTAGAAGGGTTATCTTGGGGAAAAAAATACTATGCAAGGAAACTGTAGAAACTGTATGACATACCACAGAAGGCTGAAATAAAAAAAAAAAAATAGCTACTGTCAAGTACCTAGCAAGATATTATCCAGTAGCTAAAATTATACATCAGAAGTTCACTATCTCTTCTGCATGGAGAGATGAGTGATCCCCATATTACAAATCTAGGCCTGAAAATATCCAGGAGAGATCTATCACTAAACAGTACTGAAACTAGGTCGTTATCAGAGACAGAACTATTTCTCACAATCATACAGAACAAGATTTTTAATAGACTTGGTCATACCAGACAATCAATCTCCAAGCTACATGGAATAAGAAACTTTCAAACTATAAAGATTGAGAAGAGGTGATGATCCTCATTTTGACACTGGATAATATGTATATTTATCATACCTCTTACTCTGTTTTCTTCTGTTGTGATATAAACTAAACTTTAAGTCTACAGAGAATGAGCTTTCCATTTCTTGTCACTTTAACTCACCTTAAAATAAATATATATATATATATATATTATTTTAGCTACCTCTCCAATATTCTGTAGAAAAGTAATTAAAAATAAATAACAATAGCAGTATGTCATCAAAATTTTTCAAGATATGATCAAATTATCAAAAGATCATTTCTCTAAGAGCCACATAGAGAAAAAAGTGAGGTTTAGATGAAGAAGAAGAAGATGATGATGATGATGATGATGATATAGGTAATAATAAAAACTGACATTTTACAGTGTCAGGACTCCCAGATTAATCCCTTGCTAATTAATGCCTCTCATTTTCCTTAGTTATCTTGTTCCTCAAGCTCCAGGTCCAAAACTAGTTGCTGAGCATATCTCACCCAGTCAAGGTGAACTGTGAGCTTGGCATAACAACAGTCCTTTACGTGTGTACACTCAAGGTGAACTCTGTTGCTATCAATCTGTTACTGTCAATACTATGGACCAGAATCCTGGGTCATCTCAGACCAACCATGTCAGTTCTGAGTAAAGAAAAACACCTGCAGGAGCCACATCCCAGCCCATATGGCTCTGTTATGAATAGACTTTCAGTCACCAAACAAAACTGACTTCCCTCTCTTGGTACCCTGGACAAACTCCAAGAATAGACTCTTTGATGCTAGACAAACTCTGTTTTGTCACCCAGCAAACTTTACCATTGTTATAGCTATACCTTCTTTGTCTTGCCACAACTATATATATCAAGGCTGTAGGTTGGCATTTGGATCTAGAATTGGGTAATTCTTTCCCCATTATGCCATGACTTTTCATTTTCATTTCACTCAAAGCTCCTGATGGATAGTTCAGGTTATTCTTGTGTCTCATTTGAGTGGGTGGTCGATAATAGCATTTCAGAGTTTGCAAAGCATTTTGGTAACATTGTCTCATTTAAGCATCAACCCTGTGAAGGAGATATATTTTCTTTAATCCCATTATAGTCATATTTTGTACTAGATAAACTCCTGGATTTTCTATTTCCCCTCATTTTCCAGGCTTCTGGTATATAAGAAGAGTATTTGATGACTAATAGAATGACATTAAATGGTGTTTCAGTCATGCTGACCTACTGGCCCTACTATCTCAAAAGATGGTGTGAGGAATAATACTTGGAAGGAAACTGTTTAGAAGGAAATGTCTCATTATAATTGTCTGGAGAATTTCTACTAGATAATTCCTTGTACAGGAGGCAGTGTAGTACCAGAATTTGGTTTGGGAAATGAAAAATTATGAAAACACCTTAATGAATATAAGGAAGAAAAAATAAGCTAGAATGTTCAAAAGTCTACTTACCCAAGTAAATAACTCACTGTGATGAAATTGGAAAGTGAGCTCCATTTATTTTACATGACCGTTTTTACTCTACAAAATATTGAGCATTTAAACAAATTAAATATATTCACTTTCAGCCTCTTTGGTGCCTGGAAATATGTTTATTTTTATTGGAAAAATCTTGCTTTTATTATTATTTCACTTATTTGTTTTTTTAACCATGTAGCAGGAGACTTTGTCTTCCATTCTTGGTCCCCTTTCTCTTATACTGCATTGGCCCTCCCTGGGATAACACTTTTCTCCCTCATCAGAATTGGCATTATTTCATGCTTTGTGTGCTTTTCATTCAGGTCTATATGGTACAGACCTCTAGCAATCAAGTTGCATTATGTGAAATGAAGCAGATTGTTTGTGTCAGGGGCAGCCGATCCCCAGAAGCCCTTTCATGGTGATCTAGATTAAATAAAATAAAATGCCTTTCCATGAGGGCATGTAAGAACCAAGCCTGAGTACAAGGATTCCTATGGCCTGCTCACCTATGCTCATTGGTTTTCAACAGCCTCTTTAATTTATTTATGTGCATCAAAATAATTGTGCATCAAAATCTGGAAATTTTGCTTATAGGCATCATGGTACCACTTTCACATTAAGACATTTATTTTTGTAATTTAAAGTCTGTTTGAAGTAACAGAAGACAAATTAATCTGTTTCACCCTCCCCCCCCACCCTGAATTTGGGATTATGTAGAATCTCAGAAGTAACAGGACCATAGATTTAGAGCTAAAAGGGATTTTAAAGAGCATCTAGTATTGCATAGCTGAGGAACTGAGGCCTAGAAAGATTAAAGGACTTGCCCAAGATCTCACAGGTACTAAATAACAAAACTGGTATTTAAACCCAGATCTCTGATTCCATATCCAGTCCTCTTTCCAGTGTTTGACACTGCCTAGTTCAATGCATACTTGAACAGAATTCCCTTCTATATTTTCTCTTGATAACTGGATATCAGGCCACTGCTTGAAGACCTCCAGAATGATGGGAAAACCATTGCCTCCTAAAACAATCTATTCCAATTTGGGATACTCTATTTCTTTTTTTTTTTAAATCTGAATCTGTTTTTCTACATCTTGTACTTACACATTACCCTACTTCTGCCTTGTATAGAACCAAGTAGAACTAGGATCATTAAGTCATAGATGGGGAGCTGGAAAGAATCATGTAAGTCTTCCTTGATGCTTCACTCTCTCACCCCAACTCCTGATTTAATCTGTTGCCAAGACATTTTAATTTCACTTTTAAAACATCTCTCCAATACACTGCCCTCTGTCCTCTGACACTTCCACTTCTCTGGTGCCGGCCCTCATCACCTCACACCTCAATTATTGCTCTCTCCTCACTCCAGTCCATCCTTTATTCAACCAGCAAAGTAATCTTTCTAAAGCACTGGAATCATTATTACTCACCCCATTCCCTCCACTCAGTTATCTTCAATAGCTCCTCCTTGTCTCCAGGATCTTCTGTTTAGTGTTCAAAAATCTTCAAAGCCTACTACCTACATACTCACCTTTCCAGTCTTCTGACACCTTTCTCCCTGTTACATCCTTTTCAGTCCAATGACATGGGCCTCCTCACTATTCCTCCAGCAAGATATTCCTTCTCAATTCTGAACATTTTCTCTTTATATTTCTCATGCCTGGAATGCTGTCTCCCTCACTTCCACTTACTGCTTTCTCTGGCTTCCCTCAAGAAGACTTTGCCAACCCCTCTTAATTCTAGTGCCTTCTCTTGTTTAATTATTTCCTATTTTTCCCAGGAATAGTTTGTAACACACTTGCTTGCTAATTGGCTCCTCCATTATGTTGTGAGCTCCTTGATGGCAGAGGCTTTAATTTGCTTCTGCCTTAATTTCTGTCTCCAGCACTTAGCATAATATTTGGTGCATAGTAGGCACTTAATGTGTATTGATAGACCGACTATAAGCCAGTCAATCCAAACAGAGGCCAGAGAAGTTACAGTTCTTACCCATGGTCACAGTACAAGAATAAGAGACAGAGGCAGCATTTCAATTTGTGTGCTCTAATTCCAAATTCAGTCCTCTATTCTCCTGGTTAAAATTTGGCATTCCTTTCTACTCATTATCATACAAGATTCCCATCTCCCTTCTCATTATCTCATAAAATGAATTAACATAGATAAAGCATTTTGAAAACATGAAAGCTATATTATAATTTTTATTTCATTCTCATTATCTCATCCTCTTTTTCAATGGAGTTCAGATAGAAATGATGCTGGGAGAAATCACTATCCTGCTATTGTTTTACATTTAATATTCTATTAGACTATTGCAGATGTAGCTAAAATAGCTTTTGTAATTGAATAGAAAAAATATTCGAATGTACACCAATTTGTGCTAGGCATCATGGAAAACATCTTGGGGACCACTTCCATAGTAGACAGGATAATGTGTGTTTCACCCTCTTCCCACGTGATTTTTATTTCTTCCGCAAGGATTAAACACTTTCCCTTACACTTTACTTTAGCTTGAATGGAAAAAATCTATTTAAAATGTTGTCCTTGTTTTTATGGAAGTGTTAATGGCAATAATAAAGATGTCAATGCTCAATGATGTTTATCTGCACCCTGGTATTCCCAAATGTGGAGGAACTCATTATGGAAACCTCTTCTACCTATGCCTATCAACAACTCATCTTTACTTTAGAATTGTTTGGAGGTGGTGGGGAACTCTAAAAAGGATAAGTAACTTGTCTGTGTCCACCTAGCCAGTAAGAATCAGTGGCAGGACTGAAATCTTGATCTCTCTTAGCCCTTAGGCTTTCCTCCTTTCTGCTATGACACCCTGCTTCTCAAAGTTCTCTATAAAGGTGTACTATTATTATGATTATCCCCATTTTACAGATGAAAAAACTGAGATTTAATGTGGAAAAGTCACTTGTCCAAGATCATTTGGTGACTAAGGGCTTAATTTGAAAGGACTGCTCCATTCAGTCAACAAAAGCTGTCTTTACTTATTCGGTTTATTGTTAACATTACCTGATGTGAGGACCTACTATAAATGTTTTTTCTCCTCTATTAAAAAGGTTGGTTTTCAAAAAAATACACCTTCTTGACAACTTTATTCTCATCTTTTTCTCTTTCAGGATCAGTATCAATTCTGCTACCGTGCCGCACTAGAATACCTGGGCAGCTTTGATCACTATGCAACGTAAAACCCCCTGCCCCTACCTGGATCTTTACTGCAGGCCCTATAAGATCTGAAGAGCCTCTTCTGAGCCATACACCGTGCTGGAGAAGGACTTTGTAACTTCTAGCTAAAGACCAATCAATGGGAATACTAAAAACAAAACAAAGGAAAAAACATAAACAAAAAACAATTCCATGTGGACCAAGAATTCACAGTTTAATAATCTAACCTAAAAAATAATAAAGAGAATCCTGACTGGTGAGGCATCTGAAGGATTTCATTTACAGATACCTCAAGGATTCAACTTTGGTTGAAATTAAAGGGAAGAGGAAATTATTGCAAAGAACCATCATCTTGTCCAGGATTGCATGAAAGGTGAAATCTGGAAGAGTCCTGCAATTCAGGACAAGATGTTTGTAAGCAGGCTACTTCCTGGCTTCTTAAAACTACAGCAACATCTACTACAACCACAAACACACCAATGGACCCTTTGCTTCAACATCACCCCTTCCCACCATACTGCTCATAATAACACTTAAGGGGAAAGGGGAGGGGGGAATGTTTAAAAGAAAGTCCTTGATTTAGTTTTTTAGTATTGTAAAGATACTGCTGACCTGTGCTTCATTTTTAACTGTGTAAACTTCTTTCCTCTTTTTTTTAACAAAAGGTTATTATTCAATGCAGTGAATTTAAAGACAAAAGTTTGCATAACTTCATTTTTGATTTCAAAATCCTAGATTTTTTTTAAGCAGTAGAACTGTTCTCTGTAAAATCTTGCTGTAGAAATGTTAAATAATTCGAAAATTTGCACATTTTTGTGCAGTCCTATATTTATCTACAGTACCACAGTCTTGTCAGATATTACTTTTATACTTCTGTTTAGTTTCATTGTATAAGGAAGTACCCATTTTAATTGGATAATCCAAGTGAGGGGTCTGGGTTTTGCCTTTCTTTTTTTTGTTTGTTTTTTTTTCTTTGTTCTTTTGGAATCAACAGGGAGGCGCAAAGTATAAAGCTGCTGCTAACATATATAGATATATAGATACATATATATCCATTCCTCATGTGGATGTATATGTGTGTATATATATATAGTATATCCTCTCATGAATACAGAAATAGCGATCTATTAGTTCTTCCATGATTTGATTTCTTTAAAGTGGTGGGTAAGGTTTCCAGAACACCACATTCAATTATTTTTTTACATTTTTACATTTCCAAATTTCAGAAAACTTTGGTTTTAAGGGAAATGAGGAATGCACATCAGTGGTCGTCAAACCTCACCCCTAAATCCCTACCCCAGGCCTCAAATTCATACTCATATCCAAGTATCATTTTGTTAGTGAGGCTTCCAATGAAGTTCAATATTTGTAACCCTCTAGTGCAATAAAAATCATATTATTAAATATTAAATAAGAGGTGTGCATGTGGGAAAGGTCAGTGCATATCCCTTTAGGAGGGGAGAATGTTGTAATATATCAACTATCAAGTTGTTTAAAAAAAGTGTATTCAATCGTATATTGTCTATAGTATGTGCTACGAAATTTGCATTTATGATATGTAACAGGGGCAAAGCCAAACTCATGTTGCTCTGTTCAGTCAGAAACATTGTGTGGCATACAGCATTCCTTGAAAATGCTGGTTTTTATTTTAATTTTGCATTTAGAGTGCCTTATAATTGATGCCTATTTTAATAGCATTTCTTTTTCACTTTTTGTTTGTATTTACATTAGTTATTCATATCTGTTAATCTTCCAATTAAAGCATTATCTTTTTAGCACATGTACAAAAACACTTCGAGTAATAATGCATTCCTAGATTTCAACTGAGTAGGGGGATGTTAATGAGTGAATATACCAGCCCAAAACACTTGGATAGTCAGGGCCCTATTTCCTTCCATAATTCCCTACATCATGCAAGACTACTATTTCCCATCAAATCGACCCTTCCAAATCTGCTCTCAGAACGGAATCATGTAAATGCCAGTATTGCTATTGGGAACATGTAGTACTGCACTAGATATATTTGTTTTAAGGAGAAACTCATCATTGGCAACCTTTAGAGCATCATCAATACTGCATTTGGATTTTTCAAATAGGAGGAAAAGCCCGCCAAACATCATCAGATATTTCCTAGAAAATGTGTAGGAAGCCATGGAGGACAGTACTGGTTTCTGCCTTGTCCTATACCATTTTGAGCAACTCTTTAAAAAATTTTCTGAGGAACTCTTAAAGAGGTTTGGTATAAGTATAATTCCACAGTTTGAGTTTAGTTGCATGGATGTTCCATATACAAGGCTATTTTTTTCCATATTTTCCCATTGCTAGCAGAAAGAAATCCAAGAGACCAAACACTTGCAAGCATTGTATTTGAGCACTTTTGTAAAAAATATATATATAATAATAATAAAAAAAGTATCTAGAAGGCTACCTCAGAATGAGACTCTATAACCTACATCAGAACCAGAGAAGAATGTGCACTATGTGGTTTTATTGTTGTGTTTTTTTTAATTTGTATCTTTTAAAGAGTTATTAAAAGTGCCAGATAACTTAGTGCAGTAATGTTCTTTTAGCCAAACATAGGGAGTCAGCCAGACATGCATCATGGAAACACACCATTTTGGAAATATAGAATCGGAAGGACCATTGCCCACCAGAGCCGTTAGTCTAAGAGCAATGTCTCTCCAGAAAACTTCTGCCCATTTGGTAAAACGAGTGACAAGAATAATTACAAGACCAAAATGAATGAGGAAAGTACCACAGACAAAAGAGGCTGAGACTATTCCAGAAATCTTGCTGTTCAGGAGTTGTCTTTAAAGACAGCACCCTTAGCGTCATTGATGTGCATTCCATTTTCTGTACTTTTCTGTATAGCCATTCTCTTTTTTAATTTCCAAGATAAATTTCTTTACCTCCAGTTCTCATAATTCTCCAAGTTTCAAAATTAGTTTCATCACCATAATCAGTACGGTGCTATTATTTACCTATGTATGTGTAGTTATGTATAATTTTGTAATTAGTTACAATGGTAAAAAAAAAATTCAAAATATATAAAAATGATTTGTACAGAACTTTATTTTATCTCTTTTTTAAAAATGATTTGCATGGTTAGACAATGGCGAGGACAGCCGGGGGAGGGAAGGGCCTCTAGGGAGATTTGCACTTTCTATACCTTTGTACTATGCACTGCCCTATTGATTCTACACCCAATAATGTTATTACTTGAACCCATCTGTAAGAAACTGCTTCTGAAATTCACTTGTGTGTATGTAAATAACACAGAACATGGAAACAGGAGGAAGAAAAGTCTGTAGTGATGACGTGGCTTTTTTTCCTTTCCTGTTTTCTTTTTTGTTTTGTTTTATTTCCTTATCTCTCTTGATCTCTCTTTTTTTAATCTCTCCCCTCCCCCAACTCATTTTTCTTTTTCAAATTTTGATTTTCTTTGGGTTTTTGGGTGCCCTGATACTCCAGCAGATATCAGAAGGCTGCAGATCCATCCTCTCCATCTGTCCCATGGCTTTGCCATTCAAGCTTGGAGTGTCTTTACAAAGATAATAAAAATTGTGTTCTTTGCTCTCGTTTTGGATGCATAGACTGAAAAATTTAAAAAAATAACTTGTAAAATGGCTTGTTAAAAAAAATACAATTACCTCTAATTAGTAGTACGCGTAAATGTTTTACAGAATGAAAGGCGTGCTTTTTATTTTCTTACTTCGTTACATTGGTGGCGAAAGACGTCTGTATGAAAATCAGTTCTTTGCTGACACAAGTTCCATTTGTTACAAATGAATTCTAATAAAAATGTCAGTGTTATGCAGACCTCGTACTTTTTTCCCCTCCTCAAACACCTTGGCTTTAGCGATGAAAACCGTTTATTTCCTCCTGTTCTTCAGCTTTTTAGATACTTCCCTTCTCAGTAAATGGGATGGTAACCTTGAAGCTGTGACAGTACTTCTTAATGATGAGGCAGCTCTTTTAAAGGCCATCTTATGGGGGGCCAGTGTCCATTGCCTGGAATGATATTTTTCCAGTAATTTCTTTTGGGAAAGTGGCCAGGGTGAGTTAAAGGAGGTTTTGCTCCATCCCTTATTGATTCCCTAGTGTTTCCAAGTAAATCATTTTGTACCCATTTCTCTATCCTGAAGATTGATGGATGGCTCTTTAACTTAGAGTGAAATTAAGTTTAGTTAACTTAGAAATTCTTGTAGTAAATACATGCTTGGATTTATTTGGAAACAAGAGACCCTGTGGAGAAGAAAAACAGATTTGTTAATAGATGAATCTGACTTTGAATTCTAGCTCTGTTTCTCACTACCTCTTTGTCAGAATCAGGTAGCCAATCAAGGGGGTGAAGGAACATGAGTTCATATTATATACGGATTCACTTAAAAAATAATACATACCCTGGAGAAAGAATAGCAAAGAATAAATCCAACCAAGTGCCAGTTTCTTCTCCTCTCAGAATCCATTTCTTCAATTTTAAAATGAGGGTGTAAAGGAGGTTTTGATCAAATAATATCTAAATTCTCCAACATCTCTAAATCTAAGATGTGTTTATCGCATGATGACATTGATGTTGGAAACTTCTGGTGCAGAAATTTTTTTCTAATATGCAAATTAGATGGCAACTTCTCTGATTGTAACATAATTTGAAGGCCCCCTAGAGCCCCCAAAAGTTAAAGTGTCTTGCCCAGCATCACACAACCAATGTTTCAGAGGCAAGAATTGATTCCAAGGTCATCCAACCTTATCCTCTGCAATATTGCCTTTTGTGATCATTTATACTTCCCAAAAATGATTATGATTCAAGAAATAATTCAGTTGAGAGGAAGAGCTATTAGAAAAGGTCAGAGTCTTTAGATCCTAAACATTTGCAAAATTAGTTTTGAGCAAATTAAGGAAACCATTAACAAAAAATGGATTTTTGACTATCACTCAGACTCAATGATGATAGCCCTGCCTGTGTTTTAGACTGACCCCACATCTACACTTCCTGGTTGCTGTTTCTTGGGTGAACCTCCCAAAATATGAACCCCTTTAAACCCTGGGGAAGACATACACTCCAGCAGCATTTATATTATTAAAAACCTGATCAACATTTCTGAAGGTAGAGAGATGAACCTTCTAGCTCTCCCTGACACTTGCAGATATAAAGAGGGCCAGGTTGAATGTAGGACATTTCTTGGAGATATCAATACAGAATGAGTATGGCTCTAAAAAGTGTTCTATTGATTTGAGGCTCAGCTTAAATCATTTGGATGATAAAATAAAAAGTCTTACTGATTAAGTGATTATAGCCATGGGCATCAGGGCAGACAATAAGGAGAAGGATAGGCATGATAGTGCTATGTCAGAAAAATTGTCAGTAATAAATATAATGAAGATCCATAGGAGTAAACTCTACTGAGTTCACCAATGGTAAGTCTATATGATAATACAGCGATTATAAAGTGAGCCATTCCATGAACCAAACATGATTTTTGTTCTGCCTGATGCCAAATTACACATTGGACCTATTGTTATTGCTGTTGCTTCTTTTCCCACTAAAATGACCAGGTATTTGACTGATTTTATCATATCACTTGGTTACTACAGGATGAACATTGGACTTAAGAGTCAGCAAGGCCTGAGTTTAAATCTTGTTTTAGACTCTAACTAGCCTTGTGGCTTTCTGCCAATCACTGAATCTTTTTCAGCTTCTGGATGCTATCTAATGGGAGTGACCATAACACCTACCTCACAGGGTTGTTGTGAGGATCAAATGAGATAATATAGCTAAAAGAGCTTTGTTAACGTTAAAGTGCTGTGTGAAGGTTTTTCTGTTGTTGTTATTACTTGGGTGGGTAGAAATCTCTTATAAATACAAAAGTTATGGCAGAGAAAAGATCCCGAGGATTGTGTCTGACAACATTTTGACTTCTTTTTTCTCCTACCATGGCTTAAATGTAAAAGTACCCCCATCCCATTGTCTTGTCCTTTGCCCTCTTCTCCATCCTCATATCCAAAATGATAGTTAGTTGAGACCTTAGGATTCTCCCTATCATTATATCAAGTAGAATTTATTAAATGCTTAATATATGTAAAGCAATACATTAAAGACTGGTAGGTAGTACAAAGAAAAATCAAAAACGCATCTTGCACTCAAGGATTATACATCCTAATTAGGGAGAAAAAACATGTTCATAGATAGGAACATGTAAAAGAAATACAGAACAGAGAGAAGGTAGTTTTAGAGGGAAGATACTAGCATCCAGGAGGTCTGGGAAAGAATTCATATTGAAGGGGGTGCTTAGGATAAGTCTTGAAGAAAGCCATGAATTCTATAAGGTAAATAAAAGGAAGATGGGAGCAAAGACAGATGAGAGAGGGAATACTCTGTGTGTGTGTGTGTGTGTGTAACAGCAAGGAGGCCAGTCAGAACTGAAGAAGTTTTTTATTGTAAAGACTAGAAAAATAGGAAGAGGCCATTTTGTAAGAAGTTTTAAATGCCAAGCAAAGCAGTTTATATTTGCTCCTTGAAATAATAGGAAGTTATTGGAATTTGTTTTTCAGAGTGTGTGATGTGGTCCCATCCGTACTTTAGGAAAACCATGTTGGCAGCAATGTGGAGGTTGGAGTGGAGTGAAGAGAGACTCCTAATACAAACAGAATGCTATTGCAGAAAAGTGATGATGAGGCTCTATCTAGAGCCTTTGTGAATGGACAAAGGAGCTCCTATCTCAAATATATGGAAAAATATATAAGACTTGGTAACTGGTTAGAATGGCAACAAGGTAAGAGAGAGAATTCAAAGCTGACCCAGAATCACAATCTTCAGCTACTATTTCCTTTTGAATGTCCGCCAAATCTCAGGGCTGCCCTGACTCCTCTCCTAAACTCAAGACCAGCATTTATTTCCATTAGCCTCCTTTGTATACATTTGTACCTAAATGTCCTAAATCACTTCAAATTCAACATATCCGAAACTACTATATTCCTTTCTAAATGTCTTTCTCTTCCTGACTCACCCAATGGCATCACTGTCTATCCTGTCATCCGCACTCAAAATACTGGGATTCACAGTCATTTTTGATTCTTGCTTTGACCCTTGTCTCCAATCGGCTGCCACATCTTTTCATTTCTAATTTGGTAGCACCCCTCATTTCACCCCATTTCTTTCCATTCCCATTGCCATACTTGAGTTGAGATAACTCTTGCCTTAACATTTCTAAAACCTTTCAAACTAGTTTCTTTTCCAGGTTTTTATCTCTACAGTGTTGAAATGAAGCATAATTCTGATAATTTCCCAAGCCCACTAAAGTTCTTCACAACCGTTTTTTTCCCTTTCTACCCTTCATGTATTTTAGTACACTCCATATACTCTAGGACCCAGCAACACTGTCCACCTTACTCTTCCTCAAATACTTCACTACATTCCCCCAACAATCTACTTCACAATTCTATGGCTTTTCACTGAAAACATACATACCTGGAATATTCTTCTTCATTGCCTCAACTCCCTGGCTTCCTTCAAGACTTAACTCAGATGCTACCTTCTTTACAAGGATCTTCCATGTTCACCAGTTACTGGGGCCTCCTCTCTACAATTATCTTTTGATGTATGTTATTTGTATCCTGTCTACTGTAGTAGAATGTGAGCTGCTTGAGGGAAGGCATTATATATTGACATTTCTTGGAGCTTTCTTGGTACATTTTATAGTAGAATATAGATATATATGTATGCTGGGTCTGGAGTCAGGAAGATTCATCTCCCCAAGTTCAAATGAGGCCCCCTTTACTAGCTAGGGTATGACTGGACAAGTCACTTAACCCTGTTTGCCTTTATTTTTCTGTCTGTAAAGCAAACTACTTCAGTATCTCTGCCAAGAAAACCTCAAATGGGATCACAGGCAGACATGCCTGAAAGCACTGAAGATCATTTATTTTTTCTCCACGCTATCCTATCAGCCCCTCAAAGGCAGAGATTGTTTCTTACTAATGCTTTTAGCTTTCAAAGCACCTAACATCAAGCCTTGCACATAGTCTGTAAGCAATATTTATTGAGAGTGAGTTGTGTGTACATATTGTATAGGTGTATGCATCCCCTATATCTAGCAGACCTCTAATTTCACTGATGAAAGAAGTTCTCCAATGGAAAAAAAAAGAAACTTCCTCTACTAATACAAGTCAATAATTTTCTCTGAAACCTGAGTATTAGAGAGTTGCCTAGAGCACTGAGAAGTTAAGTGAATTGCCTAGATAGTAAATATCAATGGCAAAGAATGAAACCAGATTTTGTTGTCCTTCAGTCTAGCTTTCTATCTACCTTGCCATACTGCCTTTCAAAATAGTATGATGGAAGTCCTGGGTTCAAATATGGCCTCAGACCCTGGGCAAGTCATTTAACCCTCATTGCTGAACCCTTACTGCTCTTATGCCTTGGAACCAGTACACAGTACTGATACTAAGACAGAAGATGAGTCTTTTTTAAAAAAATAATATAATTGTCATATAGAAGTATAAGATGGACAAAATGTTTAACAACACCGTATATATTAATGATTAGACCTCTATTATAATATATTTCTAAGTTCAAAAAGGTTAGAAGGACTTAAATAAAGTTGGGGGAGGAGGAACTTAGTAGACTCGAAGGTCAATAAGAAGCAGTGGTATGTCCTAGAATCCAAGGAATTTAATATCATTTTAGGCAATATTAAAGGGGAGAAGAGGAAACAAACATTTATTCAGTTCCTCTTGTGTGCCAGGCCCTGTGACTTGAAAAAATCTCATTAAAATCTTGTCTTTGTCCTCTAATAAATCTTTCTCAAGGTGTCCACCCAATGGCCTTCTTTCACATCTACTGATACTGTTGGGATACCAATGTGAAATTGCAGGCTGTCTATCAGTAATCCCAAACTATCACTCCATGACTGGTTTACCTCCTCTTCTAGTCATAAATCTCTCTCTCTCTTGAATTCTTTTAAGCCATTTCTCCTATTAAAATAGGTTTAGTGTTTAAGAATTGGGAGGCAGGCAGAAATCTTCATTCTGTTCTGTTCACACCACACCTGGAGTATTGATTTCAGTTTTGGAAATCACATTCAACAAGCATTTAAGAAGAACCTTGATAACCTGAAGATTATCTAGAGAAAGCTAACCTAGATGATGAAGGGGTTTGAGTTCATATAAGGATGCTTTCCCTGAAGAAAACAAAACAAACAATATAAAGAGAAGAGAGGAATGGCTTCCAGTGTTTGATGGGCTATCACATAGAAATGGGACTTGTTCTTGGTGCTAGAGTACAGAACTGGGAGCAATGGGTGGAAATTACAGAGAGGAAGGTTTCAGTTTCATTTAATTAAAAGTTTTCTAACAAGGAGAGCTGTCCACCAGTGGAATGGACTTCTTCTGATGTTCATAGATTCCCCCTCTCTAAAAGTTTATTAAAAGCACGATGATTTTTGAGAAACTGTTTGTTGTTTATGAATGAATTAGACCAAGTGCCTATGAGATATCCTTTCATTCTTAGATTCTGTGATCTTTTCAAAGTTCAAAAGAAAGCCACAATTTTGGAAAATAAAATCTATAAAGCCTAAATAAAAGGGAATGAAGAGAATCTTCAGTGCTATGAAGAACTACCATTCAGGAATGTGACTATCAGTTCTCCATTGTCACTAAGGACAGAAGAGGAGAAAATACATTACTGTGGTCAGTTTGGGAAATTTTAGTGTGTCATAAGGACAAACTCATGAACAGCAAACTTTGCAAAATCCTAGAATGGAATTCTAATATGCCAGATTTCCTTTACTATTTGAGGCAGCTAGGATGAAAGTGATCACTGGACCTGGAATTGTAGGAATTGTTAAAGATGATGTATAGGTCATCTGTTGCCAATCACCTATATTGGCTAGATTACCAATTCAATGTGACTCATTAGGGTCCTGAGTTTGATCTTCTTGTGGCACAGCTAGTTGCAATCTGAATCCTTCATCTAGTCAACTATTTCCTTAAAATACTACTGGTCCCAAGGAAGACCTAGCCTAGGACTAAAGAAAGATTGGTGCAAATTTGTTATCACTGATGGAAAAAAGAACTAAGTGCATAGGCATGATAAACCATATGTCAGAAGCTTCTCTAAAGGCTCATGGACTAATTAATTAAAGATGGATTAATTAATTATGTGACAAGATTGAGGATAATCCAAATGATACTTTTATATTCTGAGTTGCTGAAATACGGAAAGGAAACTTCCACTTAAAAGGACAGATTCTAAAGTAGAGATATATAGGAGAATATGGATAATAATGAAATAGAATGGGATTTTGATTACTTTCGGTGGAAGAAGATCCTAAGATGATGAAATCAGGGATATTTCAAAATATTTCATTCATATCAACTCAGCCAAACCAGTGCTTTGTATGATCCAGCTACTATGCTAATTTCTGGGGATATAAGGCAAAAATGAAGCAGTCCCTGACATCAAGATTCAATTGGCAGCGGGGGGGGGGGGGGGGGAATATCAATGCAGAGAGATTGATAAAATATACATAAAGTAAATAAAAATAATTTGGAAGTGAAGAGTGGGATAAGGAAAGTCCTTGTGTAAGAAGTGGCACTTTAGGTGAATCTTAAGAGGTTAAAGATTTAAAGAAGTGAAGGTGAGGAAGGAGAATATTCTGGCAAGGACCATAGCATGGGGGTGGAGCATAGAATGCCAAGTAAAAGAAACTGAAAGTAGAACTTAGACCAATTTGGCTAGCATCAAAAATATATTGGGAGAATAATGTAAAATCAATCTTTCTCTTTGATAGGCTGAAGCCAGATTTTTTGAAGACCTTTAAAGGCCAACCAGAAAGATGTATATTTTTAGCTCCAGGGCAACACTGAATTTTAGAATTATCATTTTAGCAGGTGTGTGGAGGAAGATGGCTTGCAGAGGGGAGAGATGAGTTAGAGACCAAATCAAAGGACTAGTTACCTTAAAATATCAGGATATCAGTAGATTTATCTTCCTATAGAAATGGCAAAAGTATATTAAAGAGATTAAAGTTAAATCAAGAGAATTTAGGAAACCAGAAAGGGTCTTATGCTAAATTTATACATAAAATCTCCTTCCTTATCTGAAGCAGGAACCTTTACTTCAAGTCAAAGAAAATGCTAAATAGAAAATAATCCATTTTGTCGATTGGGCTGGAGAATCAGCCTACTGAGTTCTCTGAAAAAAGGATGCCAACTTAATTATTGTGGAGGAAAAAAAATACTTGTTTGTCTCACCTTTAGAGTTTGTCTTATATTGTACAACACAGGATGTTTTCTGGTTATTAATTATTTTTCTTGAAGCACCTTTGTGCTTGTTCCTTTCTGTGAATCTTTAATTGGGAAAACCAGAACAAAGATCTCATATCATATGACACAATAAGAAGATTCAGACTTAGAAGTAAAAAAGGAGAATTACTCTGGCAGTTCTTTGGCAGGCACATAGGCTGCAGGTTCAGAATGAAGGACACCTAGTGGACAGCCTATATGTCCAATTGGTATCCATACCCATCTTTAAAGCATCAGAAGAAGTCACATGAGTATAAATCATCTAGATTATGTTGAAAGATCTTGTACTAAAAAATGTTTTCCCAAATGTCCCATTTTTGTAGACATCGAGGTCATTCAAGAAATGGTACTGTAGGGGGCAGCTGGGTAGCTCAGTGGATTGAGAGCCAGGCCTAGAGACGGGAAGTCCTAGGTTCAAATCTGGCCTCAGACACTTCCCAGCTGTGTGACCCTGGGCAAGTCACTTGACCCCCATTACCTAGCCCTTACCACTCTTCTGCCTTGGAGCCAATACACAGTATTGACTCCAAGACGGAAGGTAAGGGTTAAAAAAAAAAAAGAAAGAAATGGTACTGTTAACTCTCTTACGCAAATAAATTCAGAAGTAAAAACAAATACAAACTAGAACTTGGTGGTATTTTTTGGGGCCAAGCAACCTATCAGAGGTGAAGGCACATTTCAAAAGATTGGGGAATCAATTGAGATGCTCATTTCCCTTCTCACATCAGCAAACATGGACAACTGTGAGCTCAGAGACAAGAGAATTGAAGGCTAGAAGCAGCCTTTTGACTATTGGTGAGCTCACCAGGCCATTGACATGTGTGTAGTAAGAAGCAGAGTCGGGATTCAAACACTAGTTCTTTATGTCTAATTTCAGCACATTTCTAACTTGGCTATGATTTCTTCTCAATTTTAGTCATTTAATGAATATATTAAGATAATCCCAAGCTCTAGCTCAATAGCCATTCAGACACTACATGTTGGAGGCAAACAGGAGTCAGGATTGTGCCTTCTCTCCTTTAATCTCTTGGCTTTTCAGAAGAGTAAAGGGGAATGAGGACTAGATTAGCTGACAAAAAGAGGGTCATACAAACCACTTCTTTATAATCAACTTCTGAAAAATCCCTGGAGAAATGAAGAATAAACCTCCTCAAATTCCTTTGGAACTGATCAAAACCCAAATGTGTGTCAGAGTTTTGGTAAGGACACTTTTTCTCTCCAAGTCTCAGTTTCTTCATCTATAAAATAAAGGACATTAGATCTCTTCCCACTTGAAATTGTGTGACTGTATATTCTTAAAGGAACAGATCTATGATGTGTGACTTGGGGAAAACTCTGACCTAATGTTTGTCTTGGGATCAGGAAGACTTGTGTCCAAATCTTGACTTTAAAACTTATTACCTACCTACTGCATAGGATTGTTGGAAGGCTTAAATGAGATAATGTATATAAATTGTAGAAATGTATAAAAAAATCTATTAAAATGTAGATAAATGTATGCAAACTTGAAGGAGCTATAGAAATCATAGCTATTATGATATTTTTATCAAAATCTTTCTGGAAAGTGAGGGCTTAAATATTCACTAGCATTCTGCTTGGGTGGCAGCTATATGTCATAGAGGACAGTGTTGAGCTTAGAGTCTAGAAGACTTGAGTTTGAATCCTTCATTGGAAAGACACTTGTGGTGGGGGTAACTAGATAGCTCAGTGGATTAAGAGCTAGGAGATAGGAGGTCCTAGGTCCAAATCGGGTGTCATATTCTTCCTCTCTGTGTGACTTTGGGTGAGAGATTTAGCCCCCTTTGCCTAACCCATACCATTCTTCTGACTTGGAACCAATACACAGTATTGAGTCCAAGATGGAAGGTAAAGGTTAAAAAAAAACAAAACAGAAAGTCACTAGGTATGTGTCTTTCTAGACAAAAGACTGGGCAAGTCTCAATAACCTCAGTCTCAGTTTGCCTAATCTATAAAATTAGGACCATAATAAAACTTGCCTTACAGGTCTGTTGTGAGGATCAAATGAATTAATTTGTAAAGTGCTTCTGTAAATCTGAAAGAACCAGCACATTACTGGGGGGAAAGCAGGGGGAAATGGGGCTTTTCTTGTGAAGGGGATAGGATTAAGCATTTATTAAGTTCCTACTTTGTGCCAGACACACTATGCTAAAAACATTACAAGTATCATTTCATTTTCTGCTCATAACAACCCTGTGACTTAGGTTCTATTATTGTCGCTATTTTACAATTGAAGAAATGGAGGCAGGCAGATGGACCTTTTCTCCCTTTACCTCCTCCCCACCTCCCACCACCACCCCCTAATAGTTTTTCCTCCTTTTCTCAGTCTATAGACAGTGGCATAGAAAGGCAAAAGATTTCCCTTTCTTTATGCAGTGAGTCAGATCTGGTACAAACATCTGTGACTGGCTTTCATAGACGGGGAGAATGATAACCTGCAAATAGGACATTGTAATGAATAGCGATCATTTTGCACTGGGGCTATAAATAGGATACTTTTGAACTCAAAATGCATTCTGCTTGCTTCTGTCAGCAAAATGTAAGAAAAAGGCCATTATTACAGCAGGAACAAGCAAATGGGCTTTCCTTGCCAGTAAAAGCAGTATGTAATATGCTCAACATCCTTATTAGATCTGAAACATAAGTTCGTTCACTCTATCAGTTCAGAACCCCATGGAAAAATTGAAATGCTTTCCTTTCTCAAAATACTAAATGTATAAGTATGAGTACAAGTGGGTTTTTATGGGTGTATTATGTATGGGTGGTGGTGGAGGGGGGTGATGCGTTGAGGAGAGGGATGAGTCATTTGGGCCGCCTACAATTTTCCTATGACAGTTTTATTCAGCAGACACAGAACCCATTTGGCTCCACATTTGTCAACATGCATAGTGATGTGAGTCACCCCAAAACAGAAGAAACCGGGTAAATGTGCAAATCAAAGGTAGACTTAAGAAATAACCATTCTTTTCCTGATGAGCTGAGTAGACCTGCACTGTACAGCATTGTATTGCTCTGTAGCTTACTGGCTTTAAAGAGTACGATCAAAAGAACCCTTCCCTATTTTACACTTGAGGAAACTGAGCCAGAGCGAGGTTAAGTGACTTGCCAATGGTCACACAGCTAATAAATGTCTGAGGTGGGATTTGAACTCAGGTCTTTGTTTTACCACCTAATTGCCTCCCTTAAATAAATCATTTTATCTTTTAAAATGAGGAAAATAATACCTATTCTTAGATGTAGTATATTGTTGTAGAAAAATAATAGTGGATCAATATTTAGATGGCACTAAGAGCTATCATTGCTGTATGTTGGAGGGATGGTATGATCTAGTGATATAGATCACAGCCAGGCCATCATCTCATCTTCTGCAATTCTTGTCCATGTCCTCCAGGAAATTCTTCTCAGAGTGTTACCAATAGACTTCTTTTAGATCTCCTGACACTGTGTAGATACTAATATGAAATATAACCTTGTACTTTGGCTGTCTCTAACTTTCACTCTACAATTGGCCTTCCTCCTCTTCTAAGTCATTTTTAAGTCAGACACCTTCTAAGTACTTTGAAGTCCAATTCCTTCCAAAATAATAAAGTGTTCATTATACATATGTCCATCATTTTGGGGGTAAGATCCAATTGAATTATTTGGAGGCTGAAGTTTGCTGACTAATCACCAAATAGAGCCATCAGTTGAATACTATTATTAAAAAGATAGATTTTAATTTCAGGGAAAACTCAATGTCACTCAAAGCTCTGAAGGCAATCCAGCCCATTCTCCTCCTATTCGATTGTGTCCTCTGTTCACTGTCCTCTCAGAATATGCTAATTGACCGACAATGGGTAATCCATACAACTGGGTAGCATAGTCTCAACAATAAGCAGCTTGTCTGATTAGACTGGCCAGAGTCTTTTGACTACTTCTGGACCTTATTTAGGGTCTGCTATGTGCTTAGGCTCTGTGTAATCATCACAATGCCATCCACAAAGTGGGACATTTAGAGAGTATCATTTTTTAATAAGAATAATAGCTAACATTCATATAGTGCTTTGAGTTTTACAAAATAACCTTACATATATTAACTCATTCAATTGTTTTTATTATCCTCATTTTGCAGATTAGGAAAATGAGGCACAGAAAAATTAAGAAACTTGCCAAGGGTCACAGAGCTTTTAGGTATCTGAGGCAAGATTAGAATTCAGGGCTTCTTTATTTCAAGATCTGCACCTCTATCTACTGTGCCTCCTAACATTCCTATAGGGAATCACTTTGATATTTGAATTCTGCCCTGGAAGATCTTCCATGAAATTGGTCCAAATACTTAGTATCTTCCTCAGTTCTTGTTTGATATTAATAATAATAATAAGAGCATCAGTGAAAAAAACATTTCTTTTATTCCTATTTTTCCAGGTTGGTGAGGAGGGACTTGAAGGTATCATGCTTTTCAAGTAATGCAAGGCTTCTTAGAAATAATCAACAAATAAGTTGTAT
Organism: Monodelphis domestica; assembly: GCF_027887165.1. Lineage (NCBI taxonomy): Eukaryota > Metazoa > Chordata > Mammalia > Didelphimorphia > Didelphidae > Monodelphis > Monodelphis domestica. The sequence continues at coordinate 124,366,518 of NC_077233.1, forward strand.
TTTGTATTCTCTATGTCTTTCAATCAATTGTGTGGTTGCAGTGGATATGGTTTTCACTGAAGCAGCATCTTTAAAGTCTCCAACATTTACATGATTATCCTCATAAATATTTGAAGTGCCCAGAAAGTGTACATTATTTTCATTAAGATTTAGTGATTTGACAAAATACAAAGATGGGCTGATGGGTATTGTTCATTTCTTGTTTACTTTTTTGGTCATAATAAGGTCTGAGATTTTTTCTAAGCCTTTGATATCTAACAGTCTTCCAGAGTGATTGAGAATAATTATACTTAATGATAGTAATATAAATATAAATAATAATATAAATATAAATAAAATAAAATAAATAATAAAATAAATATTAGAAATATAAATTTAGCCCATGTTTATTTAGTTTACTCATTTTTCAGTCATGTCCAACTCTTCATGACCCTGAAGAATGATTGAACTAAACTGGCAAAGATACCAGAGTACTTTGCCATTGCCTTGTCCAACTCATTTTATAGATGAGGAAATGGAGGCAAACATGGTTAATTGACTTGCCCAGGGTCCCACAACTAATACTTATATGAGGCCAAATGAACCTTCCTGACTCCAAGCCCAGTACCCTATCCATTAAGCCACTTAGCAGCCCAAAATACATATACATAATGTATACAAAATACAAAATACATAAATGAACAAACTGAAGCCTAGAGAGAGGAAATCCTTGCCCAAATTCTAATAAGTAATAAATGTCAGAGCACAAGTTTGAACTCAGATCTTTGAACTCCAAATCCAGCATACATTCTACTACTTTTTAGCTGTTATTAGAAGAATAAAATCAATCCATTTTGCACATAGTCCAGAATAGGTGCCACATTTTCACATTCATTGAACAAACTCAGTAGTTGAAAGCTCTCTCTCAAACACAATGTTTTTCAACATTTTTAATAAAACTCCAGAACTCGCTGTTGCCTTTGGTATGAAGACAGAAACTGCTTTTTATTATCAATGAGTTCTTAAAAAGCTTCCAGCAGATCATCAATTGGGTCATATTTTAAACACACTATGGGAGCTCACTGAAGTCTCCAGTGGACCTTTATATAGAATAAGCAATCTTTTTGTTAATCAAACAGTCACCCTGTAATTTTCTCATTTATACATCTAGATTGTCATATATTTATAGATATGCAAGACAGAACTTCAGGATCCTCATTAATCTTTTGTGGAAAGCTCCAAAGACACACCTATCTATACCTTTTTGTACTAATGAACTCAAAGTGTATTGAAACCGTATACTCTTATGGTCATTTGGACATGCTGCTCTTTGGGGATAGGTCTCAGACTCTTATGGGTTATGATCATGTACATCTCTATAGCGCCAGCAGGACCTAGTAGCAGCAGCAGCACCAGCAGGCATTTATTTCATACCTCTGACGGTGGAGAAGTTTAGGAAAGTTGTCAGCCCCCATCCCCTACTGGATCTAGAGTCTCATAAGGAGATGATATTAGAGCCCAGAGAACTACAAATACACAAAATATTAAAAGATAAATACATCAGGAGTGCATACAAGAAAATCCTCTGAGACCCACAGTAGACAGGTTGTTCAGAGGGAAAGGAAGGGCTCGCAGGAGGAAATGGCTTTGGAGTTGGGATGTGGAAGACTTTGTAAGTCAAATAGTGAAGGAAGGACATTCCAGGTATAAGAAAGGACACAAAGTGTGTGTGTGTGTGTGTGTGTGTGTGTGTGTGTGTGTGTGTGTGTGTGAAGGGAGATGTGAAGGTTTTGGAGTAGGAGAGAAGGTAGAGAAAGAAAAATGATAGTGAAGAGAACAGAGTTTGTGAAAAATGGAAAGGTTATGGAAGGCTGTGAGTGCCAGGTAGAGGAATCTGGGCTTCTCTCAGTAGGATAATAAGGAATCCCTGTGAAATATGCTGGAAATATTATTTATTTTTTATAAAGATATTTTATTTTACCAATTAACTGTAATAACAATTTCCCACCTAAGTTTCTGAAGTTATATGATCTAAATTGTCTCCCTCCCTTCCTTACTTCCCCCGTCCTGGAATATTAAGCAATTTGATCTGAGTTTATATGTATTATCATGCAAAACATATTTCTATATTGTTTGTTTTTGTAAAAGAATAGTCAAAACCATCAGCTAATATCATCTGCAATGGGGATAAACTAGATGCATTCCCAATAAGATCTGGAGTGAAACAAAGATGCCCATTATCACCTCTACTATTTGACATTGTACTAGAAACACTAGCAGTAGCAATTAGAGAAGAAAAAGAAATTGAAGGCATCAAAATAGGCAAGGAGGAGACCAAGTTATCACTCTTTGCAGATGACATGATGGTCTACTTAAAGAATCCTAGAGATTCAACCAAAAAGCTAATTGAAATAATCAACAACTTTAGCAAAGTTGCAGGATACAAAATAAACCCACATAAATCATCAGCTTTTCTATATATCTCCAACACAGCTCAGCAGCAAAAACTAGAAAGAGAAATCCCATTCAAAATCACCTTAGACAAAATAAAATACCTAGGAATCTACCTCCCAAGACAAACACAGGAACTATATGAACACAACTACAAAACACTCTCCACACAACTAAAACTAGACTTGAACAATTGGAAAAACATTAACTGCTCATGGATAGGACGAGCCAATATAATAAAAATGACCATCCTACCCAAACTTATTTATCTATTTAGTGCCATACCCATGGAACTCCCAAAATATTTCTTTACTGATTTAGAAAAAAACCATAACAAAATTCATTTGGAATAACAAAAGATCAAGGATATCCAGGGAAATAATGAAAAAAAACACATATGATGGGGGCCTTGCAGTCCCTGACCTTAAACTATATTACAAAGCAGCAGTCATCAAAACAATTTGGTACTGGCTAAGAAACAGAAAGGAAGATCAGTGGAATAGACTGGGGGAAAGCGTCCTCAGCAAGACAGCATACGATAAACCCAAAGATCCCAGCTTTTGGGACAAAAATCCACTATTCGATAAAAACTGCTGGGAAAATTGGAAGACAGTATGGGAGAGATTAGGAATAGATCAACACCTCACACCCTACACCAAGATAAATTCAAAATGGGTGAATGACTTAAACATAAAGAAGGAAACCATAAGTAAATTGGGTAAACACAGAATAGTATACATGTCAGACCTTTGGGAGGGGAAAGGCTTTAAAACCAAGCAAGACATAGAAAAAATCACAAAATGTAAAATAAATAATTTTGACTACATCAAATTAAAAAGCTTTTGTACAAACAAAACCAATGTAACTAAAATCAGAAGGGAAACAACAAATTGGGAAAAAATCTTCATAGAAACCTCTGACAAAGGTTTAATTACTCAAATTTATAAAGAGCTAAATCAATTGTACAAAAAATCAAGCCATTCTCCAATTGATAAATGGGCAAGGGACATGGATAGGCAGTTCTCAGATAAAGAAATCAAAACTATTAATAAGCACATGAAGAAGTGTTCTAAATCTCTTATAATCAGAGAGATGCAAATCAAAACAACTCTGACGTAGCACCTCACACCAAGCAGACTGGCTAACATGATAGCAAAGGAAAGTAATGAATGCTGGAGGGGATGTGACAAAGTAGGGACATTAATTCATTGCTGGTGGAGTTGTGAATTGATCCAACCATTCTGGAGGGCAATTTGGAACTATGCCCAAAGGGCGACAAAAGAATATCTACCCTTTGATACAGCCATAGCACTGCTGGGTCTGTATCCCATAGAGATAATGGACAAAAAGACTTGTACAAAAATATTCATAGCTGCGCTCTTTGTGGTGGCCAAAAACTGGAAAGCGAGGGGATGCCCATCAATTGGAGAATGGCTGAACAAATTGTGGTATATGTTGGTGATGGAATACTATTGTGCTAAAAGGAATAATAAAATGGAGGAATTCCATGGAGACTGGAACAACCTCCAGGAAGTGATGCAGAGCGAGAGGAGCAGAACCAGGAGAACATTGTACACAGAGACCAATACACTGGTATAATCGAACGTAATGGACTTCTCCATTGGTGGTGGTGTAATGGCCCGGAACAATCCGCAGGGATCTAGGAGAAAAAAACACTATTCATAAGCAAAGGATAAACTATGGGAGTGGAAACACCGAGGAAAAGCAACTGCCTGACTACAGCGGTTGAGGGGACATGACAGAGGAGAGACTCTAAATGAAACTCTAATGCAAATATTGACAACATAGAAATGGGTTCAAATCAAGAACACATGTGACACCCAGTGGAATCACGCGTTGGCTATGGGGGGTGGGGGAGGGAGGAAAAGAAAATGATCTTTGTTTTAATGAATAATGCTTGGAAATGATCAAATAAAATATTATTTAAAAAAAAAAAGAATAGTCATATGAGACCCAAACCACAAAATAAAAATCTAAATAAACTAAAGTGAAAAATCATATGCTCTGATATGCATTTTGTCTCTAGTAGTGAAAAGAAAGATTATTCTTACAGGTACAGGAAGGATGGATTGGAGACCTTATATGTAATAAGCACCCAGTGAATATATGTTAGATTAATTCCAATCACAAAATACTTAAAAAGGAAAAAGTTTACCAAAGATTTTTAAAAATCCTTTCAAAATGGCATCTTGTGGCACCAGTAGAAAACTTTGAGTCTCTCTTCTACATGAAAGCCCTTACTACATTTAAAGACAGCAATCATTCCCCTCTTTTCACCCTGCCTCCACCTTTTTCTTCAAGATAAACATTCCTAGTTCTTACAAATAATATCCCTTATAGTCTTCAATAAGCTCACCATCCTAAAAACTCATCTCACCCACGTCTCTCCATTTTTTCCATAAAGATAACATTAGAGACTGTCAAATATCTATCTGAAATTGGGGTATCTTACATATATGATAATCTTCTCTCTGATCTACCAGTCCAGTAATCCTCTCAAAAAGGAAAATGAGGTTAACTTAGAATGACCAGTTCACAATGAAGCTATGATAGACCTTGTTTATCAACATTTTCTTTTGTAGACATTCATTAAAATATATTCTAGAATATTGTCAGGACTTAAGATTATTGGCTTTTAGTAGATTTTTTATGTTTCTTTTTGCTCTAAATAATATGATTTCTAATGATCTGATCCTAAGGTGCTAGGAGGGCAATACTTTGTAAAAATAAATAAGTTGGCTATGTCTTAAATCTCCTAGACTCAGAATTACACATCTCCTATTTGGAAATTGCCTGGAAGCTCCAAATAGAAACAGGAACTAGTAGAAAGTGGAGCACAAAGGGCAAAGTGAGGGGGATCCCTTTTTAACACCATCAAATTACCACAAATAAATGGGATATTATGAGGATAAATTAGATATTTATAAAGTACTTTGCAAACCTTAAAGTGCTATATAATTTCTAGCTTTTATTAAATAGCAAAACCAGAGAGGCAACAGAATATAGTGGAAAGGAAACTGAATTTGGAGTCAGAAGACATGGGTTCAAATCATAGGAATTTACTGTGAAACCTTAGCCAAGTCACATAACTTCACTGCACTTCACTGTGTGACCCTGGACAAGTCACTTAACACCCCATTGCCTAATCCTTACTTCTCCTCTGCCTTGGAACTAAGACACACTATTGATTCTAAAGTAAGAGTTTAAGGGGAAAAAAAGAAAGAAAACATCACTGGATCTCAATTTCCTTATGTGTAAAACAATGGAGTCAGACTACATGGCTCTTAATAACTATTTCATCTATTTTCATCCATGCTATGACCATGAAAGTGGTTAAGTTACAAAATGAGTTACTAAAACAGGTGATAGCATTTCAATCATTTTCTTGCTTTTTTAAAAACAAATAATATAGATACTCTTCTGTCTATAATGGTCTAATGTCTGCTGACAGTGAGGCAAATTGGACAACCTATAAATTTCCAGCCATACTTCCTATTTTTCAGGAGATACCTTTCATTTCTCAGCTGCTTTGGTTTTTAATTCATTTATCACAGGAATATCACTGGTTACTCTTCTCATTTCTTAACTGAAGGGAACAGGGATCATAAAACTTCACTTGAATACATTTCCTAATTTAGCTCCTCCATTAGCCAGCAATGTCTTTTTCTTAGCACAAGCCAACCTTTCTCCCCAGCCATTCCTGGGACCATCCTGTCTGGGGATGTGATCTATAATAAATGTTTCTGGTCATTGGCCATTGCCAAATCTCATTAATTTATTGTTGTATGACTTGCAAGAAAGAGATAAGAATTGATTCTAGGTATGTTCAATTGCATAAGCTCTATTATATTAGAAAGCTTTGAGGTTTCAATAGAATGTCATTTTTGTTGTTTGTTTGTTTTTTATTTCTCTTGGGTTAAATGAGAACAAGCCATTAAATACTCACAAAGGAGAAAGTTTCCCAAAGAATGAAAAAAGTATACTTTCAAAATGGCATCTTGTGGAATCAAACAGAAAAATTCTAATTACTCTTCTAAATGAAAACACTTAATATATCTTTTTTAAAATTTTATTTCATTGGTCAATTTAGAATATTCTTCCTTGGTTACAAGAATCATGTCCTTTCCCTCATCATGTTCTTTCCCTCAGCTTCCCCCACCCCCTCCCCTAGCTGACATGCAATTCCACTGGGTTTTACATGTGTCATTAATCAAAACCTATTTCCATATTATTGATGTTTGCACTAGGGGTGATCTTTTAGAGTCTATATCCCCATTCATATCCACATCATCCCATGTGATCAAGCAGTTGTTTTTCTTCTGTGTTTCTATTCCCACAGTTCTTCCTCTGAATGTGGATAGTGTTCTTTCTCATGAATCCTCACTGCATTGCTACTAATACAGAAGTCCATTATATTTGATTGTACCACAGTATATCAGTCTCTGTGTACAATGTTCTCCTGGTTCTGCTCCTTTCACTCTGCATCAGTTCTTGGAGGTTGTTCCAGTTCACATGGAATTCCTCCAGTTTATTATTCCTTTGAACACAATAGTATTCCATCACCAACAAATACCACAATTTGTTCAGTTTTCCCCAATCGAATGGCATCCCCTCATTTTCCAATTGTTTGCCCCCATTAAGAGCACACCTATGATTATTCTTATACAAGTCTTTTTCCTTATTATCTCTTTGGGGTATAAACCCAGCAGTGCTATGGCTGGATTAAAGGGAAAACAGTCTTTTAGCACCCTTTGGGCATAGTTCCAAATTGTCTTCCAGAATGGTTGGATCAATTTACAACTCCATCAGCAGTGAATTAATGTCCCTACTTTGCAATATCCCCTCTAACATTCATTATTTTCCTTTGCTGTCATGTTAGCCAGTCTGCTAGGTGTTAGGTGGTACCTCAGAATTGTTTTGATTTTCATTTCTCTGATTATAAAAGATTTAGAACACTTTTTTCATCTACTTATTAATAGTTTTGATTTCTTTATCTGAAAATTGCTTATTCATGTCTCTTGCCCATTTATCAATTGGGGAATGGCTTAATTTTTTTTTAATAATTGATATAGTTCCTCATAAATTTGAGTAATTAGACTTTTGTCAGAGGGTTTTGTTATGAAGATTTTTTCCCCAATTTGTTGCTTCCCTTCTAATTTTAGTTACATTGGGTTTTTTTTTATACAAAACCTTTTTAATTTAATGCAATCAAAATTACTTATTTTACATTTTGTAATTTTTCTAACTCTTGGTTGGTACTAAAACCTTCATTTTCCCATTAATCTGACAGGTATACTATTCTGTGTCTACCTAATTTACTTATAGTTTACTTCTTTATATCCAAGTCATTCACCCATTCTGAGTTTATCTTGGGGTAGGGTGTGAGGTGTTGATCCAACCACAATCTATCCCATACTGTCTTCCAATTTTCCCAGCAGTTTTTTGTCAAATATTGGATTTTGGTCCTCAAAGCTGGGATCTTTGGGCTTATCATAAACTGTCTTGCTGAGGTCATTTACAACATGTCTATTCCACAGATCCTCCTTTCTGGCTCTTAGCCAGTAGCATATTGTTTTAATGACCACTGCTTTATAATATAGTTTGAGATCTGGGACTGGAAGGCCACCTTTCTTCACATTTTTTTCAGTATTTCCCTTGATATCTTTGATCTTTTGTTCTTCCAAATGAACTTTGTTATGGTTTTTTTCTAATTCAGTAGGAAAATTTCTTGATAGTTCGATGGAATTGGCACTAAATAAGTTAAGAAGTGTGGATGGGATTGTAATTTTGTTTATCTTAGCTCATCCAACCCATGAGCAATTAATGTTTTTCCCATTGTTTAGATTTAGTTTTAATTATGTGGAAAGTGTTCCATAGTTGTGTTGATATAGTTCCTGTGTTTGTCTCAGGAGATAGATTCCTAAGTCTTTTATATTGTCTAGGGTTATTTAAAATGGAATTTCTCTTTCTAATTCTTGCTGCTGAGATGTATTTGAAATATATAGAAATGCTGATGATTTATGTGGGTTTATTTTGTATCCTGCAACTTTGCTAAAGTTGTTGATTATTTCAATTAGCTTTTTGGTTGAGTCTCTAGGATTCTTTAAGTAGACCATCATGTCATCTGCAAAGAGTGATAACTTGGTCTCCTCCTTGCCTATTTTGATGCCTTCAATTTCTTTTTCTTCTCTAATTGCTACTGCTAGTGTTTCTAGTACAATGTCAAATAGTAGAGGTGATAATGGGAATCCCTGTTTCACTCCTGATCTTATTGGGAAGGCTTCTAGTTCATTCCCATTGCAGATGATGTTTGCTGATTGTTTTAGATATATACTGTTTATTATTTTTAGGAAAGGCCCTTCTATTCCTGTGCTTTCTAGTGTTTTTAATAGGAATGAGTGTTGTATTTTGTCAAAGTTTTTTTCTGCATCTATTGGGATAATCATGTGATTTTTGTCAGTTTGCTTGTTAATATGGTCAATTATGTGGATGGTTCTCCTAATATTAAATCGTCCTTGCATTCCTGGTATGAATCCTATACCAGGTCATAGTGAATAACCCTCATGATCACTTGCTGGAGGTTTTTTTTTTTTTTTGCTAGAATCCTATTTAAGATTTTTGCATCTATATTCATTAAGGAGATTGGTCTATAGTTTTCTTTCTCCGTTTTTGACCTGCCTGGCTTTGGAATCAGTACCATATTTGTATCATAAAATGAATTTGGTAGAACTCCTTCTTTGCTTATTCTGTCAAATAGTTTGTATAATATTGGGATTAGTTATTCTTTGAATGTTTGATAGAATTCATTTGTGAATCCATCTGGACTGAGGATTTTTTCTTAGGGAGTTCTTTGATGGCTTGTTCAATTTCTTTTTCTGATATGGGGTTGTTGAGGTAGTCTATTTCTTCCTCTGTTAGTCTAAGCAATTTATATTTTTATAAATATTCATCCATATCACCTAGATTGCCATATGTATTGTCATATAATTGGCCATAATAGTTTTTAATGATTGCCTTAATTTCCTCTTCATTAGAGATAAGGTTTCCCTTTTCATCTTGGATACTGTTAATTTGGTTTTCTTCTTTCCTTTTTTAATTAGATTGACCAGTACTTTGTCTATTTTATTTATTTTTTCAAAGTACCAGCTTTTAGTCTTATTTATCAAATCAATAGTTCTTTGACTTTCAATTTCAATAATTTCTTCTTTGATTTTTAGGATCGCTAATTTAGTCTTAATCTGAGCTTTTTAATTTGTTTACTTTCTAGTTTTTTTTATTTGCATGCTCAATTCATTGACCTCTACCTTCTCTAATTTGTTAATATATGAACTCAAGGATATGAATTTCCTTCTCACTCCTGCTTTGGTTGCATCCCATAGATTTTGAAAGGATGTCTCATCATTGTCATTTTCTTCAATGAAATTATTAATTGTTTCTATGATTTGTTCTTTAACTAACTGATTCTGGAGAATCATATTGTTTAATTTCCAATTAATTTTTAATCTGCCTCTCCATGTACCCTTACTAATTATTATTTCTTTTACATTGTGATCTGAGAAGGTTGCATTTATTATTTCTGCTCTTTTATACTTGCTTGCAATGTTTCTACACCCTAATACATGGTCAATCTTTGGGAATGTACCATGTGCTACTGAAAAGAAGATGTATTCCTTTTTGTCTCTATTTTTCTCTGCATATCTACTAACTCTAATTTTTCTTAGATTTCATTCACATCTTTTTTACCTCTTTCTTATTTATTTTTTTGTTTTGATTTATCTATATTTCAGAGAGGAAGTTTCAGGTCTCCCACTAGTATAGTTTTAATATTTCATCCTTGAACTTCACTAGTTTCTCCTTTAGAAATTTGGATCCTATACCATTTGGTTGCATACACGTTGACTACAGATATTTCCTCATTATCTCTACTGCCTTTTATTTATTTACCTTCCCTAACTCTTAACTAGATCTATTTTTACTTTGGCTTTGTCACATATCATGATTGTGACTTGTTACAGACAAAAGAGTGGTCGCCACAAACTGTGACCATGAAAATATGGGTTCAAGACTTTGAATTGCCAAAAGCATAAAGATAATTTTTAGTGTCTTGATTTAAATAAAAAATAAGTGATCACCATGGGAAAAATTCCCAAATATGAAATACACAAGTCAGCTGGGTTTAGTGGAGATTTTAATTAATAATTTAATTTTAATTAATACAAATGAAGGAATTAAAGAAAGGGAAAGAGACAGAGTAAGAGGAAATAATAGGAAGGCTAAAGTCAATCTTTAATCACTCACCACAAGATTGTCCCAAGCAAGTTCTAGTGTTCAGAGACAGCCTCCAGTTCAGCTTTTGAGCTCAACTAAGTTCAGCCACCGAGAGCCACCGAGAGAGCCCTGAAAGACCCAGAGAGCTCAAGAGAGACCCCAGTTCTCAGATCCTGACCTCCTGTTTAAGAGAATTTTCTCCTATGTCACCTCCTCTAAATTTTCACATCAACCAATCTCAGTAGAGGCTTTCCACAGGATTGGCCATTCTTAATTCACACATGATTAGACTAAAACTTCACACCTCTTTGCTAAACTTGCCCCTTGAAAGTTGCCTGACCTTTTAGTGATTAATTTGACCTTCATAGGTACTTAGCACCCTTTTGTATTACATCTAAAAATAGACCTAACTTAAGGTTTTAGCCTCACTATAAGTATGAGTTAAGTACTTTTTCATTGTTCAGTAAGGAGCTTTACAACTTTATCTTCCCCTAAAGTATGCCTAAGTATGGGTGGAATAATGTTAGAAGTCCCCACATTCCTGACCATGTGCCTCCATTGTTTAAATGGGGAATAACTTTAACCAAATGTTTTAAGGTAGAGTTTGAGCAGTTTTAAGATTCACAGACTCCTGCCTATTTTTTCTCAGTTGATGCCCAATAGATTTTGCTCCATCTACTTACCTTGACCCTCTGTGTGTCTACCTTCCTCATGTGTGTTTCATGTAGACAACATATGGTAGGATTTTGGTTTCTAATACACTCTGCTATTTGCTTGCTTTTTATGGGTGAGTTCGTTCCATTCACATTCAGAGTTATGATTACCAGCTGTGTATTTCCAACATTTTGATTTCCACTCCTAGTCCTGCCCTTTCTTCTTTCACTGTTTTCTCCTACACCAGTGTTTTGTTTTTAATCAGTTCCCCTATTTCCAGCCCTTATTTTGCTTCCCTCTCCCCCCACTTCTTATTCCCCTCTTATTTTTCTTTAGGGTCTTTTTAATCTACCTCACACACTCTACATCCCTTGTATTACTTCCCTCCCCACCAGTCCATTTGTTACCCTTATTCCCCTCTTATTTTCTTTAATATCTTTTTAAACTACACCCTCCCCACTCTTTTCCTCCCTTGTATTGCTTCCCTCTCTACCAATCCATTTGTTACCCTTATACTTCTCTGTAGGGCATGAATCATTTCTCTGCCCCAATGGATCTGATTGTTCTTCCCTCTTAGAGTCAATTTCAGTGCATTTAAGAATTAAGTATTTCCTGTCTCCAACCTCTTTACCCTTCCAGTGTATTGGTGTTCTCCCCTGCTCCCACCGTGCACTTCTTTATGAAATATAAATTTACCCCATATTGACTCTTTTCCCATTTCTCTTAGTATTAACCTCTTTTTATCTCTAGTTTTGTATATATTTATACATAGACACACACACACACACACACACACACACACACACACACACACACACATATATATATATACACAGATATATGTATACCTTGACATTTCATCTTATACAATTTGTCACTGTTCCCTCTAAGTATAATTCTTGTAGCTACCCAGGTGATAATAACAATTTTTAAGAGTTACTAGTTTCATCTTTTCTTATAGGAATACAAATAATTTGAACTTACTGGGTTCCTTAAAAATGGTGTTTTTTGTTTTTTCCCTTTCTTAGTTACCTTTTGGTGATTCTCTTGAGTTCTGTATTTGGGCATCAAATTTCCTGTTTAAATCCAGTATTTTCTTTATGAATGCTTGGAAGTCTTCTATTTTATTAACTGACAATACTTTTGCCTATAAGAATAGAATCAGTTTTGCTGGGTAGTTGATTCTTGGTTGTAGATCCAGTTCCCTTTCTTTCAAGAATATCATATTCCATGCTTTCTGGTCCTTCAGTGTGGATATAGCCATGTCCTGTGTTATCCTAAAAGTGTTTCCATGGTATCTGAATGACTTCTTCTTAGAAGCTTGTAATATTTGTTCGTTGGTCTGGTAGTTCTTGAATTTGGCTATAACATTCCTGGGCATTGTCAGTTAAGAATTAAATATAAAAGGTGATCTGCCAATTCTTTCAATCTCCACTTTTCCCACTTGCTCAAGAATGTTGGGGCAGTTTTCTTGGATGATTTCCTGTAGAATGATGTCCAGGCTTTTTCTTTTCTCATGCTCTTCTGGTAGTCCAATAATTCTTTAAATTGTTTCTCCTGGTTCTGTTTTTAAGGTCTGACATTATGTGAACGAAGTATTTCTTATTTTCCTCAATTTTTTATTCTTTTGATTTTGTTTCATAGATTCTTGCTGCCTTGTGAAGTTATTTTCTTCTAGTTGTTGGATTCTAGTTTTTAAAGACTGAATTTCATCCCTGGCTTTTTGGTTATCCTTCTCCTTCTGGTCTGATTTTCTTTGGAGGTCATATTTCATTTTCTTTGCCTTATCTTTCATTCTCCTTTGCCTCATTTTCAAGCAGGTTAATTTTGGCTTTTAAGAAAATGCTTTTTAATTTCATTTCCCAGTTGTCTTTAGCCTCTCAATTATTTTATTTTTTTAATTTTATTTTGAGTTCCTCCAAAGTCTGTGTCCAATTGTCTGGAGTTTCTGTTCCATTTGTTCTTTGTTCATTACCTGGATAGAAGATGTTGATTGTAATTTCCTTTTTCTTTTTCTGTTGTCTACTCCTATTTTTTCCCCCTTCTTTCCTCCCTGTAATTGCCTGTAGTTTTACTCCTCTCATTATTTGCTTGATCTGTGGGTTTTGGCTGTTCTTTACTGAAGGGGCTTTTTCTCTGCTCTGCTGATTGACTAGGTTAGGCCAATGGTATTGATGAGCCCTGAGGTCAGATCTTCCCCAGCTAGCAGCAGAAGCTGAATAGAATCTGGGCTTCCCTCCCTGTTATCAAGGCTGTAGCCTGTAATTGTTGTAGCCTTCACCCTTGGAACTTAGTTAACAAGGCTTTCTGATTAGACTGTGGGGATGGGGTTGAAGCCTGAGCTTCCCTGCCCTCTGAAGACTTCATATCTGCCCTATTGAAAATATTAAGCCAGGATGGACTTGATCTGCAGAGCTGGATGTGCACTGATGCCAAAACCTCGAGAAGGGGGGAGGGATCAAGATGGAGTGTCTTGGCTGAGAACTAGCCTCTGCTTTTTCTGTGCTTTTCCTCCAGTTGCCTCCCTGCCATCTGTGTTCAATGTCCTGAGCCTGGCACAGCTGTGCCAGCAAGGTACTCCCTCTGGACTAGTGCCCTTGCCAGCCAAGAGATTGCAGCCACCACTGGACACTCAGCACTGTAGGTGGGGGAGGGGGGTCCTGGGAACTTCCTTCTTCTTTCCCTTTAAACCTGAGTGTTCAAGAATTCAGACTTTTTCAGGGGCATACCTTTTAAGTCGAGTCCAGCAGGAGGGTTCCCTAGCTCTGTCCTGTTGTTAGATTTCATTTTCTGTCCCCTAGAAGCACTGTGTTTCTTATTGGTGTGGAAGGATTTCCATAGGTCTGGATTTTTGATGCATCTAAGCTGCCATCTTGACTCTGCCTCCTCTTAATATATCTAAAGACAGTAATTCTCCTCTTTCACCCCTCTGGCATTGGCACATAGTAGGTGCTTATTAAAATGTTGTTGAGGACTGAGGACATTTTTATCCCTTAGAAGGTAAAACATAGGGGCATACAATAGCTTTCAAGATTTAAGTATTTGAGGGCTGTTATTTGGAAGGTAGATTAGTTCTGGAACAGTGGGTAGAAGTTATAAACAATCCAATTTTAGCTTGAAATCAGAAAAAAAAAGTTCCTGACTGAGGAACTTTCTCCAAAAGTGTGGGCTGCCTTTGGAGGTGGTGCAACCCCCTGCCTTGCAGGTTTTCAGGTAGGAGCTGAAAGGATGCTCATTAGGTATGTTATAATGGGGAATTCTTTTTTTGATGCATAGTGCTAGATGGTCACTAAGGCTCCTTCCAAATGATGTAATTTGGGGAACTGAATTTAACTCCTTGAATAATTTCTAAGGACTGAGAGTTAATCCAACTTTGAAAATATTCAAGGAATTCTCCTTAATGGTAATAAGTGAAGGTAGGTTTACTGAATGACATCCTGGACTTCAGGTCTGAGGTTCATTTGGATAAAAGTCTGTACATGTGAAGAAGGAAGTATTGCTTGTTATAATGGATGCACATAGATAGGGTACTTTTCTGTTTACAAAGCATAACAACCCTTTGAGGTAGGCAAAGTGGTTAGAGAAGGCAAAATCAGAGTGGTCTTGGCTTTTGCTGCTACTAAGCTGCCATCTTGGCTCTATCCCCAGACAAAATGGTTAGGACATCTCAAAGGATTTAGATGTTGAAGGAACTTTAGAACTTTGTAAATGAGGATAGAAAGCCCCTGAAAGGTTTAAGTTTAAGTTAAGTTACTTTTTTAAGTTCCTGTGGGTACTAATAAGAATCAGACCAAGTATTCATGTCTACATTTTTTTAAATTTCAAATCTACTTTTATTCTCATTTAAATATAGGAAAACTGAAGGTTAGAAAATTTGGATCTTAATGCTCATAATTATCCAAACTACAGCTAGAAGTCAAGCCTCCTAATTCTAAGACCCGCTTTCTTTATTTATTATTGAAAATTTTTATTTAATTAACTAATTTAGAACATTTTTCCATGGTTACATGATTCATGTTCTTTCCCTCCCCTTTCTCTCCCATAGCCAATGCACATTTCCCCTGGGTTTTGCTTGTGTAAGACCTGCATTCTTTCTGGAACATATATGATTATCAGCAGATGAATATAATCTTACTTCTTCCACCCAGAAGCAATGAGTGATGTTCAAGAGCAAAGTATGGTAAAAGTATTAAGACCAACCACCAATACAGTGTTTTACAGTGTAGGTGGCACAGTGAATAGAGTTCTAGATCTGGAGTCAGGAAGACTCACCCATCTTCCTTAGTTCAAATCTGGCCTCAGACACTTATTAGCTGTGTGACCCTGGGCAAGTCACTTAAACTCTGTTTCCCTCAGTTTTTTTCATTTCTTTGACAAGAAAACACAAATTGGGGTCACAAAGTCAGTTATAATTGAAACAACTGAACAACAACAAAATGGTTTATTAAATGCTTCAACTACATCACTTTGCTTAAACTCCACAAACACAGAGTGAGGCAGTTAATACAAATTGTATTATTCCTGCAGTAGATGGAAGGAAACAAGTTGTAGAGATTTTTAGAGGCATACCAAACTCACAAAGTGCTTAAAATTAAGATTTCTAATAGAGAATTTTCTGACTCAGACCCACTACTCTATCCTCTATGTGACAACTAGAACATGAGGTAAGAAATCATAAGAGCATCATAAGAAAATCAGGGCTTAGTTTGGGTCCACAATCCATTTGGCCCCAAATACAATGATCAATTGCGGAACTAAAGAACATTTCCAATGTTCTTTGTTATCCTAAGCTCAAAGATTAGTTATAGTCTAACTTCTCTTAGAAATTATCAATGATTCTGTCTTAGCTCTTTTAAAATCAATAAAATTAATTGCAGTTTTCCTCAGAGATGTGGGTTTTCTGTGCCTCAGACAAATATTAACAACTTTTGCCTGACAGTAAGTGACATGCAGAGACTAAAATCAAGCACCTTCCATGTTGTCCCAGGCTGGCCAAATGGGAAAGGATTTTTTGCTTTATGAATGGCCAGCTTCATTGTAATACAGCGGGGATGGGAGTAGTTTGGAATTAGAGAACTTTCATTCAAATTCTAGTTCTGTTATTTACTTACTTGATTGACCATGGACTAGCCACTCTGAACCTCAGTTTTATCATTTGTAAAGCAAAGAGAGAGGACCAAAGGATCCATAGGCTCCTTCTAGCTTTTATGAATGGGAGACATCAAATGAAGCTGGTCATCAGGAACATCTGTGAAGTTTGTTTCTTTGCCTTTCCTCCTCATGAGGTTCTTTGAGTTTTCAAAAAGAGTGGATACCAATCCTTCCAATAAGCCTCTACTCCTAGCAATTCTTCCTTCCATAATCAAAGGACCTGAAATTACAGGTACTTGCTCTGCCCTGGGGCTAGCAAACTCTCCCTCTAGACTCCCTAATCCCAGTGATTTAGTCACTATCTGCCAAGGCAAAAAACAAACAAAACCTACTTTTCCCTGCTACTTCTCTTTAGACTGTCATTCCCATCCAGCTCATCCCTATTCCTCCCCAGAGTTGATTGTCTTATTCACTTCTCTTCTATTCTGTCTCTGGGATCTCTGAACTTCAGGTAAAAAAAAATTATCTTTCACCCCAGATTTCTCCTTCTCATATTCTTTCCATTTTCTGATACTAATGGAATCCTGACCTCCTTAAGGTGCCTCATTCCTGGCTATCTTCTCCATTAGTGGTTCTTCCATTTTTTATGGTCCCTCTTATGGCCCCACTAGGTCAGGAGGAAAATAGGATAATATGATTATAGATCTATAGTTGGAAGGGACCTCAAAGATCATCTAGTCAAATCCCTTCATTTTACAATTGGAATAATTGGAACTCAAGGGAATTAAGTGGCCTGTCCTAAGTCAAGCAGTCAAATTGACAAAAATTTATTATGTTTCCACTGTGTGCCAGACACTGTGTAAAGGGCAGGGGATACAAAGAAAGGTGGAAACAGTTTTTGCCTTAAAAGAGTTTGTACCCTAATGAGGGAAACAACATGCAAATAATTATGTTCAATAAGATATATGCAAGAAAAATGAGAGACAATCAACTGAGGGAAGAGACTATTATTAAGAGTTACCAGGAAAGGATTTGTGGTATAGTTGATTTGGGCCTGGAGTCAGAAAGACTTTAGTTTAAATCCAATCATAGACATTTACTAGAGATAAGAAGAGAGGAAATGAAGGAAGGAAGGAAGGAAGGAAGGAAGGAAGGAAGGAAGGAAGGAAGGAAGGAAGGAAGGAAGGAAAGAAGTGATTAATTTTTTTTTCAGAAGGAAGGTAATAATGAAGGAAGGAAGAAAAGAACTGTATAGATTCAGGAGATGGATTATCTTAAGCAAATGTGGGTTTTAAAATTAATAATCAATAACTAAATATTATATGTGCCTTTGGTACTGTCAACAACTTCTTGGATATATGAGTTGTGAGTTTTAAAATTAATAATCAATAACTATTATATTTTATAAAGTTTTATTAATAATAACTAAAACAAAAGAACTGCCTGACTTCAGTCTGGTGTCTAAGAAAGGAAGAAGGAAGAGTTATAGCCATTTAAACACCATTATGCAGAATGTGGGGACACAGGAAAAGGGAATTTTGGAAAATTCTAAAGGACTTCTGGCAGATGAAGTCCAAAGCCACCAAATCTCCATTTATACATATCCCCCTATGATCCTATTGGGAAACCAGTTTCCCCAAAAGGATCATGGAAACATAATCAACTTAAAAATTGCAATAATTTGTGGATAAAAGGAAAAGAGAACAAAACCAATGATTACTAGGTTGACAAAAAGCTAATTTAGGGGAAGTACTACATTTTAAACAAAGGCATTTCAAACCCCCCTCCCCAAAAGTTCAATTCACATCCCAAAGTTCACTCTGGATCTTCTGGTACAGCATGTGGTCTCTGCAGGCATCTATCTTCATGGGGCATTCTGGATTCTGGGAGGTAGCAAGTTTCTTATCCTAAAATTGTTCAAATTTAAATCAAAGTTCACAATAATAACTTGCCCCCCCCAGGTGAATAATAACAAACATAGGGATCACTCAGGGATGCATGGCTGTGTTATGAGGTATATGAATCAATTTGAAAAATAAAATTAAAAAAACATGAAAAATCCAAATAAAAGAGAAAAATAACTTGTGGGTGAAATACAAAATGTAAAAGTTTTATGTCTACAAAAATCTAAGAAAAGGAAAAACTATAGCAGGTCCTTGAAGCAGGGCCCAATTAAAATGAGTTAAGCAATTATGCATGTACCCAGTGAGTAGCCAGGACTATAGAAAGTTTGCCACACCATGAAAGACAGAAAAGGGACTAGATTATAGGAACCAGGTAGATACCAAATTTGAGATACTTGGTAGAATGTGGGACAAGGAAGACCTGCCTTTAATACATGTTAAACAGCTGCAACCTTGAACCCTAAACAAGTTCAAGTTCTCTTGTCTTGGCTCAAAATTGCATCAATCCCACTGGGATCTGGTCTCTCTGACCTTGTGTTCCATAGGCACTATGCTGGTACTCTGTGCTTCTTTAGCACTGTACAGTGACTCTTGTGTATATTCCCTTCTTCTGGAATCAGACAGAATCATGAAGCAAAGTTCCATAATTCTTTTTAACAATCAGGCATCATTTTTATAGTCTAAAGCTTTTGGATATGCATTAATATTAGAACAAATGTAATTAAAACTTATATTACTGCAAAATAAAAAAATAAAGAAAAATCTCAATACTGTTGACATGTGCTTCAAATACAAAAAAGAGAGAAAAATAAAACTCAGATATTATGTTGCACATGGAAAGAAAAACAATAAAAAAGTTTTAAAAATCAAAAATATGTAGTTTAAAATCATTGACACACTGTGTCAACCATGTGTGAGTACAAATGATTTTCGGAATAAAATAGTAACACAGTAGATAATGCACATTCAGAGAAGTACCAAAGTCTCCCAAATTCATAATATCCCAGTTAATTATAATAGCAAACAAACCCACTATCATATTACACATAAGTTGCTGTATGACATAAAAAACCTATGAACTGATGGATATTTGTCTCAATTTTTACAGATGTAGCAAATCTTTCAAATTTGGCAAACATGTTTTTAAACAAAGTAAAACTTATTTGGGTCTAGAACATCATCAAGAAATCTTGATTGTGCAGTGATCCTGAACAACTTGGAGGAATCTATGAGAAAAAAAAAAAAACTATTATCCACATTCAGGGGGAAAACTGTGGGAGTAGAAACATAATGCAAATATTAACAACATGGAAATAGGTTCTGATAAAGGACACATGTAATACCCAATGAAATTGGACATCAGCTGTGGTAAGGGTGGGGGGAGGGGAGGGAGGGAAATAATGTGATTCTTGTAATCAAGGAATTTTGTTCTAAATTGACTAAATAAATTAATTTTAAAAAAGAAATTTAGATTGTTCTGCTGGAAGTAAATTAAAATGAAGAATTTTGCAGGAGCTCTTTTTATTTTTCGGCTTCCTGATTCATATAAACACCTTGGTAGGAACATTTCTTTGTTTCTCTACCTTTAATATAACATTCTTTATAATATATATATACATACATACATATATATACACACACACACATATATATATTTTTTTTAAATCATCCATTCAGAAATTACTAGTTACTAAAATTATTTCTGAAGACCCCTTAGAATTACCATTTAAATTCTTAGCTCATTAAATTCTTTGAAGGTTGCACACAATTTAACCAGTTTTGTTGAAATCCAAGACAAGATGTTCATGAGTTTATACAGTGATATTTTGTTCTTCAGCAGAGGTAAAGGTACAAATTAAAGATCAATATAGGCAAAACATAGTAGCTCAAAATGATTCAGTATTACAGAAAGGTACTGTAAATACAATAATATAAACCAAGGAGAAGGTACAGATAGGCAGTGCAGTCAAAATCCTTTTCACCAATCCCAATAGAATTGTTCACTATTATAGGAGGAAAATAAACTCAAAATAGTTAGCAAGAAACTTCCAGATCTCTTTTTAAAGTTTCTTTCTCCTCCCCCCATAGTTATTATCTATTTAGATTTCTTTTGTCAGTGCTCTGAATTTCCTCATTGAAACACAGGGCAGAATCTCCACTCTGCATGTTGAGAGCAGTTAGGATTTTTAGAACTTTGTCACAATATTTCAGGTTGCTTTGTAGTATTAGCAGCCTAGTTTGTGGCATATTCTTGAGGAGAAGGAAATAAAGTGGGAAATCTCCAATGAAAATAAAAAGTCCCAGGAAAAAAATTAAGCAGATACAAACTGTACATTTTAGCTCTACCAACTCAAACTGTTGTTTCACAATTTCAAGCATGCTTTGCAATAGCATTTTTCCTAAAAGATGCTGAATGGGGTTTGTTTAAAGAGTAAACAGAAATAAGCAAAACTTGGAGGGAAAACAATAGTGTATTTGCATATGAGAGAGAAAATGCTTCTCCTTGGCAGTTTTGGTTTTTTTTTAGGCCAAGAGAAAGAAGGGGGAAAAAATGAGGCTTATTCCCCAAAACTGACTTTAAATCAACAGATTTGGAACTAACTGCCCTCTCTGTGAAAAACCTTTAGTAACAGCCTTCTAAACTAGGAGTTCAGGATCAGCTTTTAAAAAATCTGGTTGAAAATTAGAAGGTGTAGGGTTCTTTTTTCCACACTGAAAAATGGCTAGGTCCGGCTAGAAACACACATGTGGAGTGTGGAAAGGGATTGGGGCGGAGAGATTTTAATATGTCACCCTTTGTGGAAAAAAATGGCTGGGATTGGAAGGCTCTTGTGGCAGGTCTGGGTGAAGAGTAGTGAGGAATGCTAGCCAAGCAATTGAACAGGAGAAACAGCAGGCAGTGGCAGGCAGCAGGGCAGGGCAGGAGTGCATGCACACCTTGCCACCGGACCTTGTGGTGGGCAGCAACCAGGAAAACTTACTATCTTTACTGTAAGGCTATCTGCTCAAAAATTTTTGAGAATTCATAATCGCTTTGTGGCAAGCCAAAATGTGGATTTTTTAATTAATATAGTAGTAGTAGTCTCTCGGTAACAGAGGATGATGATTGTCTTTGTGCGTTTTCATCTATGATAGATGGGCAAGCACAAAGATACTTGTGCGTGAAGGAGATTTAAATGGAAAAGTCGGTGCACAGAGACAGTCCCCCTCTCTTGGCGTTGGAAGCCTGGGTCCAGTGGCACGAAAAATCATTACACCTGGAGACTTCCTCAGCTGCACTGGATGGCCGTGTTGTCTTTTGTACTCCAACACGCCCTAAGCACTCCACAGTGCTTTGCTGCGTCGCCCTCTCAGCAGTTGAACCTTCTTATTGTTTTCTTCCGCCTGTTCTGCCGAAGCAGTCTTCACATGCTGGGTGAGCAAAGTCTTAGTTCACCAGGGGTCGACGACCCGATGGCTACCCTCACAAGGTTTGGCCAGCCTGTCGAAGCCGTTGCCCGGGGTGTGGCCGCTGCCGCATGCTAGCAGCTACTGGGAGCCACGAGTGAGAGCTGGGTGTCAGATGGGGGTCAGAGGCTGGAGAGCTGCCCTAAGAGGGCATGACAAGCCCTCCATACCAGAGATACTACCCCTCCCTGAACACCCCATACACCCCTTTTTAATTAATAATCAATAGCTAAATATTATATTTTATGAAGTTTTATTAGTAATATCTAAAACAAATGAACTGCCTGACTTTAGCCCAGTCACAGGTCCAAAAGAGGAAGAGGGAGGAGTTACAGCCTCTTAAATACAATCATTCAAAATATGGGTATGCAGGAAAATGGAATTTTGGGAAATACTAAGGGACTTCTGGGGCATGAAGTCCAAAGGCTCAAAATCTCCATTTATACACAAGGAATAGAAAGAGGTCAGTTTCATTGGTAGTAAATATCAGAAATGAAACTTGAACCCATGTCCTCTAACTTGAGAGCCAATATTCTTTTGATTATACTACATAATATTCACTGATCAATATATCCCTTGCTTTTCCCTGCCACTTTTAGACTCTTCTTCACCCACCTTTACTTTACAACTTCTTACTTTATTAGTCCATATCACTCAGTCCCGCTCTTTTTTGAATATCCTATCCTCCAAATCACTTTTCTTCCTTTCCCAAGCCTTACTCTTAATTCTTTTCTATTTATCAATATCTCCCTTCAGACTCAAGAACTTCAATGTACATATCCTCAGACATCTTCATTCCTAGTTCATCAGTTTCCTGAATTCATATGTCTATATTTTTATTCTGCTTCAATAACCTATAGGAATGGTCATGACTTAGATTTCAAATCATCATGCCTCTGGGACCCTGAATGTTGAATTCCTCTCTCCAACTATGACCTTCAATCTTTCCATCTCTTATTCTGCTTTCAAGACAGGTCTTTTCTTTAAGAATGGTTGGACGTCTTCTATTTTATTAAATGACCAAACTTTTCCCTGCAAGAATATAGTAAATTTTGCTGGGTAGTTGATTCTTGTTTGAATATTCAGTCCCCTTTCTTTCTAAAATATTATATTTCATGCTTTTTGGTCCTTCAGTGTGGATGCATCCATGTCCTGTGTTATCCTAATTATGGCTCCATGATATCTGAATGACTTGTTTTTATCAGTTTTTACTATCTTTTCCTTGGTCTGGAAGTTTTTTAACTTGGCTATAATATTCCTGGGCATTGTCAATTGGTGATTTAATTCAGGGTGTGATCTGTAGATTCTTTCAATCTCTACATTACCCTCTTGTTCAAGAATGTCAGTGCAGCTTTCTTGGATAATTTCCTGTAGAATGATGTCCAGGCTTTTTCTTTTGTCATGATTTTCTGGTAGTTCAATAATTCTGGATCTATTTTGTAGTTCTGTAGTTTAATCATTGAATTGTTTCATAGTTTCCACTACTTTTTCATTCTTTTGATTTTGTTTTACAGACTCTTGCTGCCTTGTGAAGTAATTTGCTTCTAGTTGTTGGATTCGAGTTTTTAAAGACTGAATTTCATCCCTGGATTTTTGGTCATCCTTTTCCTTGTGGTCTGTTTTTCTTTGTAGATCATCTTTTACTTTCTTTGCCTTGTTTTCAAGCTGGTCAATTCTGGCTTTCAAGACACTATTTCCTTGTTTTTATTCATGTGCCTCTGTTTCCAGATGCTTTTAAAGTTATTTTCCTAATTGTTATGATTGCAGCCTTCACCCTGGGATCCCAGTCAGCTTGATTCTTACCACATGTAAATCTTGAAATTTCTCAGACTTGTGAATGTTAAAAATTTCCACATTGAGGAATCCTCCATTGGAACAAATTCCCTACTGGAAACATTCCCCATTTTGATGTGAGAACTCGCCAGGATCAGAAATGGGAGGACCTCTACTCCACCCATACTTAAGACTGCTTTAGGGGAGAAAACTCCTTGCTAAACAACGAAAGTACTTGGACCCATGCTTATAATAAGGCAAGGAGTTCTTTGAGCCATGCCTGTTTTTAGAATTGATACAATGAGATGCTAAGTACCTATAAGTACCTATAAAGGTCGGGCAGGTTTTCTCTTGATGAGATTAGTCGACTCAGCAGTGTTTCAGACTTACTGAGGGGATTAGTCGACTTAGCTGGAATTCAGATGGGATGTCTTTCAGAAAACATCTATGGTGATTGGTAGATGGAAGAACTTAGGGGAGGTGACATAGGAAAAAAACCCCTATATAAGAAAAGGAATCTCTGGAGCAAGAGATCCTTAGATCCTTGATTCTTTGGAGATAAATCCTTTTGTAGGAGGCCCTTTGAAGATCTCTTGAGAAGAAGTCCCTTGGGAGGCTGCCTCTGGCTGGAACTCCCTCTGGGGAGACTCTGTTCCCTGACATCCTTACTTAAGATAAATCTTGTGGTGAGTGATAAAAAAAAACTGACTGATTCTCTCTCTCTTAAGACTCAGGTCTAGGCCATGTTGGCTTAAGGCCCTTCATACTTATACCTTTTCTCTCTCTCTCTCTTTGATTACTCATTGTATTGTTAATTAAAATCTCTATAAAACCCAATTGACTTGGGTATATTCATAATTGGGAATATATTCCCTGTTGACCACCTTATATTTGATTTAAAAACCAAGACACTGTAGTGAAACATATATCAGTGGTCAAATTTACTCACTCTCTCTTATATCTGTCATAATTTATAACCTCAACCATTTTAACTGCCACAGTTTAAGGCAGACACCTATTTTAATTACAACACACAGGTCTTAGCATGGTAGAAGAGGGAGGGGTGTTAGAGATTGAATTTCCCTGCCCTCTTGAAGGCTTCTTATCTGCATTATTGCTAGACTAGATTAAGCCAATAGAGCTCATCTGCAGAGCTGGATGTGCCTTGAGGCCAAAACCTCCAGAGGCGGAAGCCCAAGATGGAAGACTGGTGGCTGAAGGCTGTGACCAGGTTGCCCTCCTCTCTGCCCCTCTCCTCTTGGTGCCTACCTGCCAGCTGTGGTCAGAGCCCTGAGATTCCAGCAATCCCCAGAATCTCAGCACAGCAGGTGGGGGAATGGTCCTGAGAGCTTCTTTCTTTCTTTTCCTTAAACCCAAGAATTCATCCTTTGCTGCATACCTTTTAAGTTGAATTGAGCAGGAGGGTCCCCCATCTCTGTCCTGTTGTATTTGGTTTTGTGTCCCCCCTCAAAGCACTTTGTTTTTGATTGCTGTGGAAGGATTTTCATTGAGGCCTCAACTTTCACTGTTTCTAAGCCACCATCTTGACTCCACCCTCTTTACTCTTCCTTCTCCTTAATTTCCATAGTTGCTCATTTGCCAAATCTTTTTATCACTCATGTCTCCTTTTTTCCAGTTACATGGCAATTATCTGCCTTAATTCAAACTCCTATAATGTCTCTTTTGGACTAATGGTAACAGTTTTCTAATGGTTAATTTTGCTTTCATTCTCTCCAGTTATCCAATGAATCTTCCATATGACCACCAAAATAATTTAGCTAAGATCTGACCATTAAACTTTTCTCATAAATCTTGGCTTTATATATATTCTAGGTTAAAATATACTCTGTATGAAATTTAAAACCTTATTCAGTCTTGCCCCCAGTGTATCCAGAATCATGAGATCTAGAGGATCATAGATCTAGAATTGGATGGGACCTCAGAAGCCTCTTAATCTAGCCACTTTACAGATAAAAATACTGAGGCCCAGGGAGGTCAAGTGACTTACTTGTCACAGGTGAGACTTGAACCCAGAACCTCTGGCTTCAGAGACAGGGCACTACACAACAGTGACATATTCCACTACTCCTATTCATAGGGGTTGTTTTTTTTTTCCTAGCCAAGCTACATATATTAGCTCTTTCCCAAATTACCATTGCATCTCCTACCTCCATGCATTTCCATATTAAGAATGGGTTTCATTTTCCTCTCTGCCTCTTAGAATTAATTTCCTCTTTCTGAAAGATTCATTTTAGTTATTGTTTTCTTCA
Source organism: Monodelphis domestica (assembly GCF_027887165.1). Lineage (NCBI taxonomy): Eukaryota > Metazoa > Chordata > Mammalia > Didelphimorphia > Didelphidae > Monodelphis > Monodelphis domestica. The sequence continues at coordinate 124,392,376 of NC_077233.1, forward strand.
TGAAGCCTACCCTGATACCACCTTCCAAATTATTGATATTCTCTCCTCAAATCATCTTGTACTTTTTTCATCTGTGTTCATGTGGCATCCCTCCAGTTGAATTTAAGAGCCTTGAGGGCAGGGGCTATTTCATTTTTTTTCTTATGTCCAGCACAAAATAAATGTTTATTGAATTGAATTATGTCTCGGTAACAATTCCCTGGTCATTACTTTCTTGCTCTGTAAAAACAAACGGTAAAACTAGATGATCCCTAAGTTCCAGCCCTCTCTAAATTTTATAACACCTATGATGAGAACTTCTCTAGTCCTTCTACAACATTGGTTTGGATCTCATTTTTGACACTTACTCCCTATGTGACCTTGGTAAGTTGTCTTCCCTGCATCTCTATTTCTTCATCTATAAAATGATATGGCTAGATTTGATCATCTCTGAGGTTCTTTCTAACATGAAGTCTTTGATTCTATGACCTGCTTTATCCAAATTGTCCTCTTTGGAGTGGGGGGGGGGGTAGCACATATAAAGGAAGGTTGCATGGGTTATTCCATGCATCTCTGATAATTTTTTTTTCAGGCAGGATGATTTTTGTATGGTCAAGATCTGATTTCTGGTACCCTTGACTATCTATCATGTTTAAGGTAATCAGCAGAGGTGTAACTCCTGAATCATTCCCAGTGACAGGGTGCAAACGAGCATAGAGTGAATCACTTCAACAGTGATGAGGGCAAAGAGACACAATGGTCTCCTTTGCCCAAAGGCCTCTCCTGATTTTCCTGGGCTGAACCTCTCCTGACAGCATTATCATAATCTGAAATTAGTATCAGATAGCACCTTGTCTCAAGAACCTCATTCTCTTTCTCCAAACAGGCCAAAGGCAGCTCACCCAATTTGTAAGTTGTCATCTGTATGAAATTTGCAGCTTCACCTGCTACATAGCCTCATTAAAGAGATGCACTATTTCTATGTGATCTTTATAGCTGATATAACCTATGTGTATGTGTGCACCCTTGTGCTTGATGCTTTGGAAACTTCTAATGACAACTCATTGGCTGGGCTGGACTGGGCTAGGCTGCTGAGCAGCAAGCAGAAGCAAAAGTGGTTTCTTCCTTTTGCTTATGAAAAAGCCTTTTTGGTTACTCTCTGGCCTTGGAATGAAGTAGTTTAGAAAGAAATTAATTTTAACTTCCTCAAAGACGCATGCTTTTTATACCTCAGGCAAATATTAAAAACCCTAGCTTGAGATGAAGGGATGCCCAGAGGCCAAATCAAGGCTAATGCAAACTGAAGTCTTATATTGTCTAATTAAAGTGTCTCTGCAGTGCACTCCTATTACTGAGTGCTTCTGACAAACAATCTCCAGTTAGGTGTGGCTTGAATGTTGGAATAAGAATGCTGATTACTGTCATTTGGGCAGTTTTCTCTTGTCATCCTATCTGGAGCATGGAAATGACCTGCTAGAGGTAACAGATTATGTACAAGTTGACAGTGTGCTCAAGCTGGGTTCATCTAAAAGGAAGAAAGTTGCCCCTAAAACATGTACAAAATGCGTATAGTTATTCCCACTAGAGTGATGAGACACAGTGTGGTTTAATGCAGAGGTGTCAAATTCCTCTTCCAGCTTCCTCCCGCCATTGACTAAAAGAACCAGCAAAACTCCTGAGTGAGAAACCAGATCAAAATGCATCTGAGAGATGTTGAACAACAACAACAAAAATACATCATTGATGATGCTAATTTGTGATTTTCTACATCAATATGTAGCTTTTTTGAATTTGATACTACTGTGGATAAGAAACTGGATTTGGAATCACTAATATCGGGATTTGGGTTATCCTTACTAGCTGTGTAAGCTAAGGCAAGATACTTTATTTTTCTCAGACTCAGTTTTTTCATTGATAAAATGTAAGGGTGAGTGTATTCAATAACCTCTAAGACAGGAGTTCCTAACTTAGGTTCTATGAATGTCATCTTAAAAGTATTTGGATAAGTGTTTCATCATGACTGGTTTCATTTGTGTAACCCAGGTTCAAGCCTTATGTATTGTAAAAATGGAGATTTGAACCCCGGACTTCAATTCCCAGAAGTCCTTGGCCACTTCCAAGAATGCTTTGTAACCTCATCTGAATTCCCACCTGGGCAGAGAAAAGAAATTGTATTTAAACTGACTCTCCACCTACTTCGGGTCTCACTCCCTGCTTCCACTTCCAAGCACACACATCTCTCAAGATGTAGTGTAAGTGAAATTGAATGGGCCTTTCCACCCTCCTAGGCACGTGCTTTCTTATTTTGTATTTTCTTTATTTTTTAATCTTTAATAAACCTCATAAAAATATAATACTTTTAGCATAGAAACTAAATTTTAACTCAACAGTATTTGAATATGATTCTTCTCAGTGGTAGAGAGAATGATGACTTTACTGTTCTTGTCACTTGAGGGGAAGAACTTAGATTGGGAGAAAGAACCTTTTTTTCTGCTACTTTGAGATATTATGGTTCTCAACCCTCTGGAGAAAAACGTGGAGAGGATGAGAACAGACTTTTGAAGGCTGACACAGAAGAAAACTGGCCTCTCAACATTTCTCTAATTTCCAGAATCTTTTCCATTTCTCCTCTGGTTTCTCTCCAAAGAGGATCTTTATCTGTATCTTTCGTCAAAACAGGAAGGAAGATCTCTCTTCTCTTGAATTCTCATCCCTCATCACATAAACATACAATATCAAGTAATCAATTTTTTCTCATCACCAATGAAAAGAGTCATGCAAATATGCTGGGCTTGCACTCTAGCCAATATTTGTAATCCAGTGCACATTATTTTATACATTTAAAAACATTATTCTGAGAAGGAATTCATAGACTTCACCAGACAAAAGGCTAATAAGTCCTATTTTATGGCATAATAATGAATCATAAGAATACAAAATTTAGTAGGAGAATATAAACTCCAGGAAAGCATGGACTTTGGTATTTGTAACTTCAGGACTTGGGACAGTGCCTGCTACATAGCAGGATTTTAATAAATGTTTCTTGATTGGTTGATTGCTTTCTCAATTCTCTTTTAGAGGATTTGTCTGGAGCCCATCTCTTTAGTAGGTAGATTTTAATTTAGGGGCATGGCTATCATGATTAGACTAGAACACTCTGGCAACAAAAATTGGAGCTAGAGAAGAGGCATAAAGGATATCAGAAGAGATGATGTCAAGGGGATGTTATTACTGGAAAACAAGGGATGGGAGATAGTAATCTGGCAAGTATAGTGACTGTATCACTTGCTCTATCCATATCCATCCATTATCATGTATTCTAAAGGAAGGTGACTATCATAGTGGGAGGACTTGATTGTAGAAGATTTAGGGAAGTACATCAATAAGAATTACCTCAATTGGGAATGTGTGGATTAGTTATAATCTGTATCATTGAAGGAAGTTCTTACTTTAGTGGCATTATAGACCTATCAAAGTATAAATTTAAAGAGTAATTCCCATACTTTTGGTAGTCAATGGGCTTCCCTTATATATACATGCCCCTTTACCTAAAGGTAGAAATTGGAGCAATACATCCTCAAAATATAAAGAGAGCAATAGCTCATATTTGCTTATTTATTAGCACTTTAAGATTTACAAATCACATTTCTTATTGATTATCATCCACATCACTCTCATCTCCAAGACAATATACCAGACTACCTAATACCTAATGGATTTCCTCTTTATTCCAGCATCATGAAGTCTTTTTCTTCCTTTAATCTACAGCTCAAGCCTGATCTTCTGCATGAAGACCTTCCTGAATTCCCCAAGTGAAAATGACCTCTGAAACTACATATACTTAATTATTTGGTATATATTTGTATCAATTCCCTTCAGGGTGAATGAGTGTATATGTGTCTGTGTGTGTGTGCATACATGTGTGTGTACCTCTTGTCTCCCTATTAGATTATGAGTGCCTTGAAGGTAGGGACTGCTCTATTTGTTGTAATATCTAGGAATTATGCTTTAAGGTTTGCAAAGACCTTTATATCTATTATCTCACTTGATTCTCACAATAACCCTGTGAAGTAGATGCTATTATTATCATCATTTTAAAGAGGAGGAAACTGATTTGAGAGAGGTTAAGTGACTTGTCTAGGGTCATATACTAATAAGTAGTAGATAAGATTTGAACCCAAAGTTTCCTAATTTCAACTCCAACCTTCTATCCATGGTACCACCTTTATACTTGTTTTCCCAGTACCTAGCATAGTGCTTAGCATAGAGTAGGGACTTATAGCTGTTCGTTGATCTATGAACAAACCTGTGAGGTAAGTGGTATTTGGCATTCCCATTTTACAGATGCTTATGGTCATAGAGGGCAGAAATGGGGTTTTAATGTCTCCTAACTCTAAATCTCTCATTCTTTTTAGTGCTACTTACTGCATCTACTAAACAATAATCTGGTGCTCCCATTTCTTTCTTGTGAATGGATTTATACATGACTCTGAAAGCTGCTTTCTCCTTGCAGACTATGACTGTGTCAGTACAACCATAGTTAAGTCATCATTCCCAAAGGAATCAGTGCAGAATGTTGATGTGACCTATCTTCAAGAAGGCAAATGATTATACAATACCTTCATATAGACAATCCCGCCATCTGTGAAAGTCTTCATAAGCCCATGGAGAGAAATTGTGGGAAAGCCTGAGACCAGAAATTCTTAGTGTGACAAGTATGTACCATTTTTACTTAGTCCTATCCAGACATAAGGGAAGCTATCACCTTCAGGTCATAAGTTTCTCTTAACCTCTTTCATTCCCTAAGGTGGCTTATACAACACTATGCCAGTAGGTTTTAGGAAGACACCCATAGTATTCTTCCATCCAGTATTCCTATCCGGCATATGCTGGGGGCTCCTTCCCTCTCAGTGGAGTGCAGTAGCATCCAACATGTGACCAAGTAGCTCTATCTTCCTCAGACCCATGAACCTGCATGCCTCAGAGTGCAGAAAGCTGAGACTCAGGGCTCACTATAAGGAATGGGCCTCCCACTTCAAGACTTAAAAGAATAAACACCAGGACTGCTGATTGATAGTTATTTCTTCCTGTGTATCCTTTAATAAACTTCTCCAGCCTCATAAGTCTCTAGAGTTACTTCAAGCAACTTATAATTTGAACCCAAGCACTGATCACTTGCTCCATCAGACTGAGATATTGTCTTAATGAACAATAGCAAATGGGAGAAAACCAAAAACATACCTTGAGGGATACTCAGTGTTTTTCTGCAAGAAGGAACAAAGAAACAGTACTTTCTCTGATCTATCCATATGTACATACAAAGATAAACAGTGTTGGTGAAGTTTTATTGCAGTTGTGTTGATATTTAATTGAGTGTTCAACAAAGTTACTATAATGATTACATCAAACGTGATCTTCTATCATCTTAACACTTATTTGGGAGTTGCCTTGTTTAGGTATGTCTTTTGGACTCCAATTTGTCCTTATAAGTTGAAAGCAATTTTTGGCAATCACCAAATAATTGGTTTGGTCAGATCTTCTGTTAACTTATACTTCTTAGTCTGTTGGATCATTGTGAAGATGCTAGATGCTTTAGAAAATCTTCTGCCCAAATGCTTACCTCATTTTTCATCAGGCAATTCTCAAAGAGTACATACAAACATTCTTCTAATATTCTGTAGGAAATAAAAAGTATACAGAGAATCAGAAGTTGTCTTCTCAGTTACATTTTCCATTTGTGACTTAGAAGCTCAACGATGCAGTAGACAAAGCACAGGGCCTGAATTCAGATATATCTGAGTTCAAATCTGACCTCAGACATTTTCTAGCTATTTGATCCTGGGCAAGTCACTTAGCCTTCCTCTACCTTGATTTCCTTATTCATAAAATGGGAGTACTTGCCTCCAAAAGTTCAGGTAAGGATAAAAAAATTTTTTTAAATTTAAAAATAAATTTAAAGTACTACATGTTGTTGCTCACTCATTTCCAACTGATTCTGACCACATTTGGGTCAGATAATGCAATCATTTGCCATTTCTTTCATCATCTCTTTACAGATGAGGAAACTGAAGCAAAAAGTGTTGTAACCTAGCTAGTAATTGTTTAAAGTGAGATTTGAACTCAGGAAGATGAATTTTCCTCATTCTAGATCTGGCGCTTTATCCACTTAACTGCCTTATAACAATGATTGCTATTATTTTATTTCTTTTTCTTTTCTATTTTGATTCCTTTGGAATTTTCTCTCTTTTGAATATCTTGAAAAGAGAGAAAATTTATCTTTGAGTGTCTTTAAAAGTCTGTTCCTTCTAAAAGAGATTTATTCTGTATAAGTACTGCTTCCATGACTTTACTTAGCACATCAAGTCTAGCTATGGTCCCAGCTGAGAAAAGATCACTAGTCCTTTCATGCTTGTCTTTTCTCTAAGAGATTGTGTTGGTGGTGGGGGGTGGTATGTTTCAGATTATGGGGGTAGGGAAAAAGGACAGTTATAGTTAAAGCAGATATGCCAATTTATACTATTGATCTCTGGGGCCTCCTGAAGGAAAGTGAGGAGCCAAGTGGATTAGCAAGGTCTCTGACAAGGATGTTATTCTTCCTTGGTAGCTAGGAATGCTCCAGGTATACTGCCCTGAGTTGTTAAATAAGAAATCATTTCTAGATGTCCTTGTAATAATTTAAGTTCAGGGAAGAGTTTTTTGTTTGTTTTTAATCAAAACTGTCAACCAGAATCTTATCTACCCCCTCCTAACTTTCTGTCATCTGCACATTTGATGAACATGCCATCTATGTCTTTGTTTGAGTCATTTGCTAACAATGGTAGATATCAGAGTCTAGCATAGGTGAATGGGCCACTCAATGGAGACCTTCTCAGTTGTTTTCAAACCATTAATGACCAAATTACATTCAGGTAAACCATCTTAGTGGTGGGCTGAGGGTAATCAATGGGCCCCAAAGCTGTTGGTGATTTAGGATTTCTCCTAATGAAATGAACAGCTGAGAACAATTTATTCCAAAGGCCATGAGGGTGGTTGCTAAAGCAGGCACTGTAAAACATTTAGAGCTTGGTCAGACAAGGACAACTCCAAGGTCATCTGATGCATTTTGGGCCATTGCCAGTCATCTTGACTTTTTCCTGACACTAGACTTCAATGACTCTTGAAGAGAGGGTGAGGCTGATGATTTTGTGCAACTCTTCCTTAAGTCCAATTCACAAGCAAATCAAGAAATCACTCTTTAATGTCACTGGTCCTCTTCAAAACAGAAGACAAACAACATGACTACTCTTTGGGGTCTAGCCATTCAACTAATTTTGAATACTTCTGCCTATACCATTATCTGATCAAACCATTATAAAAAAATCTGTTAGGGATTTAAAAAGACCCTTTAAAAAGATATTTTAAAAAGCACTGTATTCCATGTACCATTGAATATTTGTCAATATAAGAAGGATGGACTCTATAAATACCCCAAGAATATTGCTCAGGCGTTGTTGAAAAGAACTTATTCATGAGACTGAAATGCTTATGTCATGTTGAAGGTAAGTATACTGCTCATTTCTCATGGTAATGTGTATACTTTCACATCTGGATTGTGGTTCTTTCATATAACTGTCAGCAGGATTCCAGCATAGCCAATACTGGACTGGGGTCTGACTGACATTCTGAAACTGCAATCAGCTTTGGTTCAGTGAGTATTCAGGGTAAAGAAGATGATCAATTCAGCTTGGGACATGCTGAATTGGAGATACTGGTGGGACATTCAGTTAGAGATGGCTACCAAGTAGTTGCATTTCAAGAAAGGAGCATATGAGCAAGATTAGGGCTGCATATCTAGGTTTGGGAATTAACCTTTTTAGAGATGATTGCTAAATCTATGGCAGTAGATATAATATAGCAAATATAGGGAGTGAAAAGGGTCTAGGGCTGAGCTTTAAGAGATGCCTATGCTTAGGGTGTAGAAGAAAGATGATTAAACAATGAGGGAGAACAAGAAGAGAGTTATTGACAAACAAGGGTGATAAGAGAGAATAGTGTCATGGAAGATAAGAGACAAGAGAATACATAGCAGAAGGGTGGTCAGTAGTGTTGAAAGGTCATGGAAGATGAGGCATGAAAAAAATCCATTAGATTTAGCAGTTAAGAGATTATTGGTGACTTTTTAAAGAGCAGTTTCAGTGCAGTAATGGAGTCAGAATTTAAAGTGCAAGGGGTTGAGGAGTGTGTGAATGATGAAGAGTATAAACTATTTTTTCCTAGAAATTTACCAGGCAAGAGAAGAGATAGTCTTTTTCAGTTGTATCTGACTCTTCGTGATTGCTTTTGGGGCTTTCCTGGCAAAGTGTGGATTCCCATTTCCCTCTCATTTTACAGATGAGGAAACTGAGGCAAATAAGGTTACGTGACTTGCCAAAGGTCACACAGGCAGTATGTGTTTGAGACCAGATTTGAACTGAGTCTTCCTAAGTCTAGGACCAGCACTAAATTTACTGTACCCCAGCTAGCAGCCACTTGAGGCAATTGTGCAAAGAGTAAAATAAAGTTTTTTTAAAAAAACAAAACAAAACAATATTTAAGATACTTGGAATATGTTTAGGCAGCAGGAACAAATATATAGCACAAGTCTGAAGAGAGGAGGGATGATAAATGGATCAAACTCCTAGAGGACATCAGAGGAAATGTGACAAGAGACCACAAGAAAAGAAGCTAACTTGGACCAGTAGATTTACCTTATTGTCTAAGACAAGGGACAATGGAAAGGATGACTGAATATAGAGAAGTTTTGAGGGATGGAGGAGTAAAGATAAGGGAGCTTGTGACTGTTAATACTGTAGAAGTAGAGTTTATTGACTGCAAAATAGGGTTGGAGTCAGAAGTGGAAACTTAAGAACGAGTATAAATGCTTTATATGTAGCTTTAGACAAAATAACTGTTTTATTTGTTCATTTATATACACTGTGGAGAAAGTGAAACATTGTCATTTAAAGATGACTAAAAATATGCTTGTACATTAGTGAGGACTCAGTTTTGGATAGATATCATAAAATTGTAGCGGACCAGGTCTTGAGGACTTTTCAGATTTCTCCAGTAGAAATCAGTTTCTTGGGTGGAAGGAAGAAATAATATAGTAGAGATACTACTGGATTGAATAATCAATAAGCAGAAGGATGAAAAGGTAAGAGATTTATAAGGTAGATAGTTTCTTAATGTACTTGTTAGATATGGAGTCAAGATGGAGAAGGAAATAAAGTCAGATGAGTTGTTATGGATGAATAGAGCAATGAGAGATTACAAAATGGAGGTTATGCTAAGGATATATGTGAAACAGGGTTAGGAGGTGTGAGACAGAGACTTAGAAGAGATTAAAGTTTGTGGTAAGAAGGAAATTTTAGAGTTCAACATCTTGGAGGTGAAATAGTTTTGAAGGATGATGAAGTATTCCCACCTGTGTGGGAGACTAAGGTAGAACAGAGATGGAGGACATAGAAATAAAGGAAGACAATGAACTGGGAAGCCAGGGTATTTGAAGGATAATTATATGAATCATCAACAAACAGGATCACAAGACCTAAAACTGGACCTTTAAGGTCACTTCAACTAATTTGTTCATCATTTTGATTAAGAACCTGAAGCCAATATCATTTAACTTGTTTAAGGTGACTTGTTTAAGGCAGTAACAGAGGCAGGATTCAAAATCAAGAGAAATATCATGATGCAGTAGAAAGAGTCTTGGATTTGCAATCAGAAAACCTGGGTTCAAATACAACCTCTGTTACTACTTGTGTGCCCTTTAGACAAGATCACTTAACTCGACTTAATCTTTCTGTACCTCAGTTTCCGCAAGTATAAAATGTATGGCCTCAAACTCCAAGATACTATGATACTTGGATTTAAAATATGGGGTTTTCTTCCCAACATACTGACTCATTTACTAATGCTGTTTTCACTCCTTAGAAGATACTGTGGGTACACAAAAATGAATAAAATACATTTCTTGCTATCCCAACTTAATTTGGAGAACTGCTCATATACCTAAAAAGCTATATACAACCAGACAAGGTAGAATATGTTAATTTACAAATGATTACTCAAAACTAGAAATTCAGACTTGGAAGAGCCTTTAGAGGTCATCTACTGCAATTTTACAGATAAAGAATGCAAAGCCCCAAAGGAATGAATGGCATGCCTAAGGTTATATAAGTATTACATAGTAAATAGAAGAGAAGAGCACAGTCTGACTCTGGAGTCCATGTGCCATTTGCAGAGAGCATAGGGTTAAATATTCCATCCCCATCCTCCTTTTTTCCAGGCTTAGGTGCCCTCCGATCACCATTCAAAAGTAAGCTTTCAGCTCTCCTGGTCCAAGAAATATTTCTTTCCTTCCTTCTCTGCCTTTCCACAGGCTTGTGAGTGAGAATATGTGCTCTCTGTAGATTGTTACAGACCAAAAACCTTGCCTAACCAAACAGAATAGAAGCATCAGCCCTCTGCTACCATTGTCAGAAAGCATCTGATCCCTCACCTGCTGGAGTAAACAATAATCCAGCAAAGAGAAAAGGAGACTTGACCTTAGAAGGAGGCTAAAATGACTTCAACAGAAAGGCTAAGTAAGAGCTTGTCCTTTGCTAGACTACTATAATTTCTGGGGTAAAAAATACTCTAGTAGAAATAGGAAGCCTTCTCTAATTTCCTCATGTAATACTGTTTCCCTCATTGGACTTCCCATAGTCCACTTTGTTCTAAATCCTCCCAATACATTTGTCAAGTAATATTGCATCTGACAGTTATCTAAGCTTTTTTCTTATTCATCTACTAGACACTTGGCACCCCGATAGCAGGGATACTGCCTTATCTCAACTTTTAGCTTCCTCACCACCTATTATATGGTATTCTTCACATTATTTAGCTCTTTAAAAAAAAATGAGATTGCATACAGATAATTGGTAGCCTAATAGAGACTTTCCACTAGGATACACTGGATGGAACACCAAAAGATATGTGTTCTAATCCTAGTTCTGCCATGACTAATTAATTAAATCCTATCATTTTTCTGAGTGTCAATTTCTTCATCTGTAAAATAAGAATAATGATCTGCATACCCACCTATATACACTAAGAACTAAATGGGGTAACAGTTGTGAATGTACTCAAAGAAGTTTGTTATTTTTGTTTTTCAATCATATCCAACTCTTTGTGACCTCATTTGGGATTTTCTTGCCAAAGATACTGTATTGTTTTGCCATTTTACTCTCCAGTTCATTTTACATATGAAAAACTTGAGGCAAACAGAGTTAAGTGACTTATTTAGGATTAAACAGAGAGGCAGTGTCTGAGATCAGATTTGAACTCCCAAAGATGAGCCTTCTAGACTTTAGTCCCAGTACTCTTATCTACTGCAACACCTAGATGAGTTAAAAATGCTAAACTTGGGGGCAGCTGGTAGCTCAGTGGATTGAGAGCCACTCCTAGAGACAGTATTGATTCCAAGATGGAAAGTAAGGGTTTTTTAAAAAATGCTAAACTTATGGAGAAACCAAGTCTAAGACTTGTTTGACTCATGTCTTCAGGTAAGGAACTGAACCCCTCCACCCAAGAATTCATGCTTTACAAAATGGAGATGATAATATGGGATCCTGCTTGCTTTCCCAGAGAGCCCCTGTGAAAACATTTTCAATAAAAATTGTGAGGATAAATTAGGAAATGCAGGAAAACCTCATTAAACTGATATTGGTTTATTCAAATTAGCACATAATTTGAAGCAACTTCTATTCCTGAGCTGACAAGATTCCCTATTGTTCTTTTAATAAAGATATTGAATACTCTTTCAGCTAATTCCATTTTTTTCCGGTTCCTTGCCTTTTGAATGGACAAGATTTTACAGAAGATAGGAAAAGGCTTTGGAAATCAAAGTGCTCTCTGAATGGAAGTTACCATCAAGGGCCATGTCGAAAGACAGCCTCCAGTTTAAGTGTCTCTGGCATAAAACAGAAAATGGGCTATTCACCAGCTGACTTCTGCTAGGCTATGATATACTTGGCTGTCTTAAACCTTCTTCTCTCTTTTCTCTACCTCCTTACTACCAGGAAGAGACTACCATCTCTTCCCCTAAACTTACCTTCCCCCAACTTTGATCTCCCCTGGCTAGATCACATCATATTAGAAAATGAGGTTCTTGGCTGAAGAACTGGGCCTTTAGAATAATGATTCAGTCCCCTTAGTGGTGTCTTAGCCCCTGGGTATTGAATAGGAAAGAGCACCATGGCAGCAAAAATCCTCACACAATAGACTTTATTTTTTAAAGTATATTTTTATTGATTTCTTTTGTTTTAACAGAGTCTAAATTTCTCCTTATCTTTTCTCCTTCACTTTCAGAGTCATTCTTTATAATCAAGAATTCATCATAACATTTAAAGGGAGATTCAACTTTTACTCTTATTTTATTCTTCCTCTCTTTCCTGGTGTCCTGAGTATGGGGACTCTCTCCATCCCATAATACTGCTCAAAGATAATCTTCCCTCAGGATATCTACTCTTCCTAGATCAGTGACAAATTCTCTTTGACTTAGCACTGTGTTCTGGGGTTTAGGGAAATCAACAGGACCAAGGGCCAATAAGGGATGGTTTCCTGATCTCAAATCAATCTTCCAAGCTCAGCTTCCTCCAGAAGAGTTCATTTCACCTTAGCACCACACACACATTGTGCAATTGAGGTATGCTCTAGGCACCCCCCCCAAAAAACAACCACAACAACCACAATAAGCACAACAACCACAACCACCACAACAACAACCACCACAACTAAAGATTGTCCTATAAAGGGATAAACTGAAATCTTTGAGGAGTCAAAAGAAATAAGGTTTATATGGAACAGGAACTACGCCAGTCCTGTACTTTTCACTTCGAAGAATTCCCAATCTCCTCATCACATCTGTTTCTTCCCCTTTCCTTGAGATAGACATTTCATAAATTCTGACATTGTAGCTAAAATGAAATAAACTGGAATGATGAAGGATTTGGTCTAGAAAGGAAATATTTCAATTATTTTTCACTTATTTTACAAGCTTTAATTCTCTCTCCCTCTCCTTGTTCTCCCTAATTCAATAATAAAAAAAAAATAAAACCCTCGTGATAAATATCCATAGATCAGGAAATACATTTTCACACTGGTCATATGCAAAAATATTGTCTCATCCCACATTTTATGTCTATTGTCTTTCTAGCAAAAAATGGGAAGCGTCTTCAGTCCTTTGGACATGTGGTTTCCCATTGCATTGATTAAAATACTAAAGTCTTTCAAAGTTATTTTCCTTTATAATGTCATTTTATAAATTGTTCTAGTCTACTCTCTTCACTCTGCATAATTTCATGAAGATCTTCCCTATTTTAGAAGGAAAACCATTATTTTTATTTTCAGTTACAAATTCTCTCCCTTCTTCTCCCCTTATTCCACCTAATGAAAAGGCAAAACAATACAATGCCATTATACACATCAGGTCATGTAAAACATATTTCTTTGTTAGCCATATTATTGGGAAAAAAGCAAGAAAAATAAAGAAAGGAAAATTTGTGCTTCAATCTTCACTCTGAAACCATCAGTTCTCTATCTGGAGGTGAATAGCATTTTACATCATGAAACTGTGGTAGATCATTGTATTCATTGGGTACAATTAACTTTGTATAATATTGCTATTTCTATATTGATTAGTCTGGTTCCACTCATTTCACTTTAAATCACTTGATAGAAGTTTTTTTCAATTTTTTCTTATTGCAGCACATTCATATGCCATGAATTGTTCAGCCATTCCCCAATTGATGGGCATCCTCAAGGGGAAACTTTTAAAAATTATTATGGATATATAAATGTGAATTCATATTTGAGGAAATGTTTTACCTGCTATGGAAAAAAAAAATCTTCATTAAAGTTTTTTTATCAGTGGACTGTAATGACATGGAAGGGAACTCTGACTTCTTAAAAGCTATGCCAGTAACACCTAAACTCGGCAAGTCCTACTAAGACTTGGAAAGGCTTCAGAGTATGCATTGGATGAGTAAAGGTATTTAATGCCCAAGCACCATATTTGCAAATTTTGGAGAGGCAAGGAATCCAGAAGATAATGAAAATTTTGGCCACAATAACTCACAAAGACTCTCCATTAAGAAACAAAAGATGAAATATGTTTCTACAAAAGTAGTGTCCACACTGAAAGAATTGTGGGCACTGGGAGAAATTGATGTGCTGAAGAAATGACTTCATTAAGATCCCAGAAGAATATGGTAGGAAACAGGTGCTCTTAAAAGGAAAACAGTGGTGAGGGGGAGGGAGAGAACATGAATCATAAAATGTCAGAAGATTACTAAAAATTATTTCAATGTGTAATCTGGAAAAAAAATTTAAATTCACTTTAAAAGATTACAGAATGTGTAAATGAAGGAATGAAAAAAGATTGGTTAAAAATTTTCGATATTCCAAACAGTATTCTGAGTAATGGAGATATACTTTGAAAAATAAGACAGTTCCTGTTTTTCCATCTCTAATATTTGATAAGGAGGAACAGGACTTCAAAGGATTCTTACCCTGGATTCTGTACATTTATTTATTTGAACATTTTGATAGCATTTTGATATAATTGGTTTCCTTTGCAGTCCTATATATTTTGTTATATGCATTTAAAACCTCATTATTCTAAGAAAGGGTCCACAGGCTTCACCAGCCTTCCAAAGGGTCTATGAAGCATGCAAGAAAGGTTTTGAATCCATAAACTAGAGGTTATCAGATTTCTTCCAGATCTAAATTCTTTGAGAAGTGATCCATTAGAGGAGACAACAAGTACAGAAGAGTCAAGATTCAGGATTGATGAATAGATTCAATAGTTCTTAGAATTCAGCACCAGGGTAGATATAGATCCAGATATCTTTCATGTGCAGCTACTAGGAAGATGGCAAGTCCTAAATTTAGGGTAGAAGGGTTTAGTGGTAGGGAAGATGATAAGGTATGCTTGTCCTTATGATCACTTTTCCACATGGTCTTTCAATAGGATTTATAGCTAAAAAATGTTTTGGAGGTCATCTAGTCTAAATACTTCCTTTTACAGATAAGGAAACTGAGAACCTGAGAAGCCAAAAGATTTATCCCAGGTAATAAACAGATGAAATGCTATTTGAACTCAGGTCTCCAACTCATGTTATTTTTACTTTGTTTTGGCTCAAGAAAAGTAGATATTGAACTAAAATCTCCAGTACTGATTTTGTTACTTGCTGAAAAATGGAACCCACAACTGATTCAGAACTTTTGCAGCAAACTATGACCACTGTTTAATTTCTGACACTTGTTTCTGCCAAGTTGGTGCCTCTAGCCCACTATTTTTAGAAATACTCATGTGTCTTTCTTACACACACACACAGGTTTCCATTTTATTCAGGACTGAAATAGCAGTTGACCCAAAATATCCCTCTTTTGTTAATGTCTTCCTCTTATTTCTCATGGTGGAATCTGAAAAGGGGGCAAATGTCTTTCTTGTAATTCTTTTTATTAAACTAAATTTATGAAGAACTCAAATTTCAGGAGTAGGACAAATAATACTCCAGACATTCTTGAGAGAGAAGAACATGGCTTTGCCAATAGTTATAAAACAAAGACCTCTCCCCTGAATCCTTCAAAATAAAATAAATTACCTCTCCAACTATAGTTTTCACCTGATGGTCAAGATCTGCCAAAATCTGGCTCCAATTTTCCTTTGTGGCTTTTTTCACTTTATTCCTTTTCTGGTACCCTGTACTTCTACCATTTTACCATGTCCCTCATATTTCCCTCTTTTCCACTTCTGTGCTCTTCCTCAAGTTTCCTAAAATCCTAGAATGCTTTCCCCTTTCATCACTGCCAATTGAAGCAACATCCACCCACTAGTAAAAGCTCTGCTCAAATGCCCCTTCCTCCATAAAATTTTTTCTTAGTTTCTCTAGTCTCTGTGACCCTCTCTACCTGTCTTTTCTCACAGTTCTTTGTTTATACCTCTTTTATGCATTTATGCCATACTAGTTTCTATTAAAATTGTGTATAGAATTTGGGGGAGATAGCAACCTATAACTTTTGTGGACATAGAGATTTCTCAGTGAAGGAACTTGTGCCAATGAAGACTGATAAATTCTTTACAATTTATAGTTTTAGAGAACTATCTAGGTACCCTGAAAGTTTAAATGGCTTGCCCACTTTACTAGTGTGTGTCAAAGGCAGGATTGAATTAGGTCTTTCTGACTCTGAGGCCTACTCTTTATCCAATATGTCAGCTTGCCTCTCCTGTATAATGCTTATCACTTCTATGAGACAGTTGTTGTTCAGCCTTCATTTAGAGAGATCAGTGACATTATGGAATAATGCCTTGAGTTGTACATGAATTGGATTTTAATTAGGCAGAGTTGCACAAAGTCATCTGCCTCACTCTTCAAGAGTCCATGATGTCTAGTGGCAAAACAAAAGTCAGGATAAGTGTGATAGCTTGGGATGCATGGATGACCTTGGTGTCTTCAATGTCTGACCAAGTAATAAGTGCTCCATAGCTTCTGTTTCTCCCATCTGCATGGGAGGAAAAATGTAATGGACTGAACTATATAGTCCATTAGATTTTAGTGATAATTTGTATAGTGTCTTGGGCTATAAGTTTCTTGAAGTCAGAGAGTATCTAACTTGCCATACTGGATCAGACCAATAAACAAGAATTTACTAAATTCTTCCTTATGTGCTAGTCACTAAGCTTGATTGAAAAGAATGGATTCTGGGGTGAGTACCCTATTTACAGTTTCCTTTTGATGGTGGAATAGGGCATGATGCCCAAACCTTTTCCTTTCCATCTAAAACCAATCAATAAACAAGTATTCATTAAATACTTACCATTGTGGCTCACACTGTACTTGGTCCTGGGAATACAATATATGATAAGGACAAAAATCTCTGCTCTCGAGGAGCTTTCCATCTGGTGGAAGCGACATGAACATAGAAAATATAGATAGAATTTCAACTTCTACAGAAAGCTTTTCTACATCCCCCTTAATGGTAGTGCTTTCTGTTGATTATCTCCAGTTTAGCCTACATATAATTGCTTGTACAGGGTTACTTGAATGTTGTCTGTCCTGGTAGACTTTGAACTCCTCTTTGTATGTCCAGCACTTAGCACAGTTCCTGGCACATAGTAGGCAAACAAATATTGATTGAGTGGCTGAATTTATGCAAAATGAAAACAAGGCAGTCCTTGAAGAAGTACACTACTAACTGAGGTGGAGTAGAGGAGAAGATCAGGAAGGCTGGTCCTTGAGTTGAGTTTTGAAGGGAATTAGGAATGCTGATAAGTGGAGGTGTGGAAGGAATGCATCTAGGCATGGGAGACAACTGAAAAAAAGCATCAAAATTGGAGGGTGCTTTGGGAGAAAGAATGACCAGAATAGTATGGATAGAGTTTATAGTAAGAGAAAGGAATAATGAAAAAAAGAAGCTATTTTGCTGTGATCTATGAACCAGAAAGACATTCTATGACTAATCTAGTAGTAGGCTTATATTTGTAATTATGTTTGATTGAGCCAATATTTAATTAGTTGTTATTCTCTGAACATATGCTAACTAATGGAGGATAGCAAAGGAAATTCATTCTAGCTTTTTAATTTTGCTTAGGATAATCCACCAAGTGGATAATCCATGAGTGGGTAACCAGCATCGATTTTTCCCTAAAGGTCTTTCTAGACCATAATGGTTACTTTATTGTGCTGCCATAATCACAAGTTTTTAGGGCTCTAGGCATTTTGATAAATGTTTAACAACCAGATTTCTGATTGTTATGTATGCATTGTTTTTAAATTTAATCTTTTTAAATGTAATTTAATCTACAGTATTAACATTTTCTCTTATCTCTTAAGCCTTGAAATCAACAAAACAACTAATCAGGTCCTGATCTATGGCTTTTTCTGTATTCTGAGGCATAAATGCTCAGTTTGAAAATTTAACATTTGGCTCTGAGGAGCCTATATGAGCTATTTTCAGCACACACCCCCTCTCTAGGTATAAAGTTAGCATATGTATAGGAAAACCTTTTGGTTTTTTTTTCTAATTATTCTTAGATACTTGTATCATCTGATTTAAGGGAGAATTTTTAAAAAAAATTTATGTGGCCACCAAATGAATTTTCCACCTGAAAATTCCCCAGCATATACATGGCAATGAGGATCTTCAAAGACAGGCCTCACTAGGGAGGTTATTATCTGACTAAGCTTGTTTTGACAAAAATAACTGAGAATTCTGTATCTAAGATTATGGACAAATTGGGATAGGAGAAGAAATATAGACTTTCTAAGATCAAGATACCTTAGATTCAAAACTTCTTACTGATTAGAAGTATTCGAAAATGGAATGGGGATGAGGATGTTAACCTTAGAAAAAACATAGAACTATTAAATAGTCAAAAAAGCCAAGTCTTTAATCAGGAGAGGGATAGTGTTTAATATTTAGGCCTCCACACAGGACCATATGCCCCAAACCACACAGAGCCAATGGCCCTGGCCCTCTGCCATAGTACCCCTGGGAGTATCACCACAAGATATGATAGCTCCAAAGCACCATAGAATTTGGGGGAACTTATATACCTCTTGGGGAACTGGGGACAGAGGAGTATGGTTGATTGACTTTACAATGGCTACAAAGACATGAGAAGTTCAGGACAGGATTGTCAGGGAGAGGCTTAGACACAAAAGGGAAAGATCCAGTCAAGGGCTGGGCTTACCCATTGGGAAAGGACTTTGATACTATGGGAGAAACTACCAGGACAAAAGGGGATTTAACATCTGATAAGGTCAGTTAGCCCCACCTAACTGAGACCACCAAGTACTTTAAGGTCAATTGCTAGTCTGAAACTTATGAGTCTGGTCAAACTTGGGGGTCTTCAGATCTCAAATTGCTACAAACTTAGGGTTTCTAGATTTGAAGTTGAAAAAGAAGTTTCAATTCACTAGTGGTCTTCAAGCAAAGGTAGGCTGATTATATAACATGGATGCATGGTAAAAGGGATTTTTTTTAAAAACATGAGTTTGAAGTGGATGCTCATGCTCTGTGAGCCCTAGCTCAAGCATTTGCTAAAAATTGGCATATTATTCCACCCTTTTGAGCCTCAATGATCTCATCTGCAAAATAGAGCTGAAGATAGTGATTATTAGCCCAAACTGTACTCTACATGTACTCTACATGTTCCCAGCATGGTAGGAATTGGCCCGCCTCTGCTCTGCTCTTTACTGATCCCTAGGTCCCATTTTTCAGTAGAAATTGAGGAAGGTCAGTATGTTATCCCCTAGATTGCTATTTCTAATGTTTATGGAAGAATGTGATATCCTGACTTTCCCTCCTTGATTCCCTATCCTCCCAAGTTAAAAACAACAACAACAACAACAACAAACCTTGTGAATGGGATAAAGAAAGCTCTAAATCTGAGGCAGTGAGTGAAACGATTTTTTTGTCAACTGACCCAGAACATTAAATTGATTATGTAATTTAACAACACTGTTCTAGTTGATAGCTGCCTATTAATGATGCCCCCTCCTACCTTATAGTCAATTGCAAGCTCTAGCAATGGAAGAACATATTTATTTTCTTTTGAATTTGCAATTTTCTGCCATATGAACTACTAGTAATTTGTAATTTCTTTCTCCGAGGGGAGCCTATTACCCCAGGAGAAATGATCATCCATACTTGAAACAGAGGAGCTTGTTCCCTTCCCCCTATGCTGCTGGCTCACATGGTGTCCCTGCTGCCAGAGAACCTTGACTTGAAGGTGGCAAAGGAACAGCATGTTTATAGACATTGGTCATGACTTTTGGTACGGGAGTGGGAAGGAGGAGAGATAGACAAACTGAGGGAAGAGGAAGAGAGAGACAGAGAGACAGACAGACAGACAGACAGAGAAACAATACAGCTAAGTCAGTGTTAGAATGAGCATTATTTTAAGGTTTGGCTCTGTCTCTTTCTGGTTCTCTGTCTTTATCTCTCTTTGTTTCTGTCAATCTGTTCGGGTATCTCTTTTTTTTATTCTCTCTGAGTTAGAGGAAGTGGAGAATTTTGAGAGGATGTAGTCACATTATGGAAGCAGTTTAGCAGTCAGTGACTTGAGGCCTCTAAGAGAGGGACAAGGAACAAGAAGAATTGCTCTAGGCAGGAAAAAAAAAAAACATTCAGGCTAATACAGCCCTAAAGTATAAAAATGTCAGACCCAAATTACACTGAGGTCAATTTTCCCCCCTTCTATTACAGCATGCCAGCCTTGAATTTAGTAACTTAAGACAGTAGGGTTGTTGCTTTCCATTTGCAACATGACTCCTCTGGGTCACCCCCCCCCCCAAGGGACCCATTCTCTCAATAATCTTAGCTTGAAAACAGAATATAGATAACTCTAAGACTGGAGCAAGAGCATCCAGCCTGAAGCAGTTATTCTTCCCATTTTCCCAAGTCTACTGTCTTGCTTCAACAGACTGATTCATATAGGGGAATAGTCCCTAGTCTTTTCTTACCCTTAGAAGAAAAGAAGCTTCTACCTCTGGGCCTTGGCAGGGAGTCACTCATGCTATTTTTCACTGTGTGCTGTCATATTTCTAGTCCCAACCCTTGCATATTTTGTTTTGGCCACTGCTAGACTGTCCCCCTGACCCCAGGCAAAATTCTCCAGAGATGATCCCAGCCAAATCTCTCTGCCAGCATGGCCAACTCCAGTTAAACTGAGCCAAGAAGACCAGGTGCTGGGCAGGAAGATCTTCAGTGTTTGGCTGATGGTTCACATTGAACCTCCCCCTCCTCTGAGATCCATCCATCACTACAAGCCTCTTCTCTTCCCCCTGCCCTTACTCCTCCTTTCCTGAGAGCTTCTCACTAAAGAAAGGTCTGACCCTCAGGAAGGATTCTTTTTCCTTGAAAAATATTGAAATCCTTCTCCAGTTCCTTCCTAGCAAGGGCAATGGAGGTACCACTTGTTACCTAAGTGAGGCAGGAAGGCATAGTGGACAAAGTGTTGGACTTACTAGAGCAGGAAGACCCATTTTCAAGTTTCAGCTCAAACAGTTACTAGCTGTGTCTCCCTGGACAAGTCATTTAATCTCACTAAGTTTGTTTCCTCCTCTGTCAAAGGAGGTGGTGGACCAAATAGCCACTTTGCTCCCAATCCAGCTCTAACTCTATGATCCTATGGGTCAAAGAATCATCTCACTGGGTCAGATCCATATTTCATCCAGGCCAGCATTCTGTCATTGAAAGTAAAACCAGTGTTTATTGCTGTGATCTTAAACAGCAAAGGCTTGGGATGCCCTTAGTTTTTCTCCATGCCTTCCTTCCCCTAGTTCCATCTGTTTTACCTTA
Organism: Monodelphis domestica; assembly: GCF_027887165.1. NCBI lineage: Eukaryota > Metazoa > Chordata > Mammalia > Didelphimorphia > Didelphidae > Monodelphis > Monodelphis domestica. Next base: position 124,413,724 of record NC_077233.1, read on the forward strand.
GACAAATCACTCCATCTATCAGGGCCTTACTTTCCTCCTCTGTCAAATCATGGGGTTAGACTAATTGAACTCTCAAAGACCCTCCCAGCTGTAAATCAGATGGTCTTATGATTAAAAGCTTTAGTGTTTAATCAGGCAAGGCAACTATTCCTTGCAGTCTACATTAGAAGGCAATGGAAATTCTCACTTCTGCAGAATACCTTGGGGGGAAAAACAGAAACAGAAAACCCTGAGTGGGAGCTAGTCAGTGGAAACTTTTAAGAAATTCCTGCATTGCAAGACAATTTCTTTTCTCCCTTTCTCCCCTCCCCCCCCTTAATAGACAAAAGCCCTTTGCTATGGTCTTTATCACCTCCTCCGAGTTTCTAGAAATCTTTCATATCCTTATCTCAGTTGCACATGGCTTCTTGGAAATGACTTTAAGAAAACATATTTGAGGCAGATGCAGCTCCATTAACACCTTCCCTTCGTCCAGCTGTGTTAGTTAAGCAACTGACAGACTTTTCTCAAATAAGAAAAGTTGCAACTACAGAAAGAAAAGCAAACTTCTCTGGATTTACTCTGGGCCCACAAATGATGCAATGATGCACAGAACTAAGCAAAGCGTGGATAAGGTTCACAGGACTGAATCAAAATCTTTGAGTTGACTCCTAGAAAGCCACCTCCTTCAATGAGGACATGAAGCAGATTGCTGTTCTAGATTCCATGTCTTCAACTTGGACTTTAAGAAAAAAGAATGTGGGTTCTAGGCATCAGACATCAGTCTGTGTGTATTGTTTGCAAAACAAATTTTTATTGATTTTTTGGTTGTCATATTACCTAACATTCTCCCAGTGAACCATCACTTATAACAAAGAATATTTTTAAAATTTATTTTATTTATTTAGAATATTTTTTCATGTTTACATGATTTAAAATTTTTCCTACCCCTCTTCTTTTACCTCTCCCATAGCCAAAGAACAATTCCACTGGGTTATACATATATCATTGTTCAAAACCCATTTCCATTTATTCATTTTTGTGAGAGTGATCTTTTTAATGCCCAAATCCCAATCATATCCCAATTGAACCACGTGATCATTCATGTTTTTCTTCTTCATTTCTACTCTCACAGTTCTTTCTCTGAATGCGGATAGCATTCTTTCTCATAAGTCTCTCAGAATTGTCCTGGATCATTGCATTGCTGCTAGTAGAAAAGTCCATCACCTTCGATTGTACCACAATGTGTCAGTCTCTGTGTACAATGTTCTCCTGGTTCTGCTCCTTTCACTCTGCATCACTTCCTGGAGGTTGTTCCAGTCTCCATGGAATTCCTCCACTTTATTATTCCTTTGGGCACAATAGTATTCCATCACCAACATATACCACAATTTGTTCAGCCATTCCCTAATAGTAGAGTATCCCCTTATTTTCCAATTTTTTGCCACCACAAAGGAGTATAACTATAATATTTTTGTACAAGTCTTTTTCCTTATTATCTCTTTAGGGTACAAACCTAGCAGGGGTATAGTATAGTAGTAGTCTCTCAGAAGCAGAGAATGACGATTGTCTTTGTGCATTATCATCTATTGATGTACCCTCATGTGGCTATGAAGTCCAAAGACTGAGGCAGGGGTACGGATGAATCAAAAGGCAGGCATTCTTTTAAAACCCTTTGGGCATGATTCCAAATTGCCCTCGGGAATGGTTGGATTAATTCACAACTCCACCAGCACTGCATTAGTGTCTGGATTCTGTCACATCCCCTCCAACATTTATTACTTTCCTTTGCTGTCATATTGACCAGTCTAGGCCAGTCACAATAGACTTTAAGATTTCTCACAGTAGGTAGAGCATCAGTCAGTCTTGCAAGTTGAAGGTCCCAAATTCAATCCTGATCCTCAATCCTTTTAAAGGAGGGTGTGATAGACTGAGAGAGGCTTCTGGAGACAAGGAGAGTCATTTGACATCTTAAAGTCTATTGTTAGTCTGAGATCAGTGAAGTAGGACTTTCCCTCAGGGAGGAACTCTCATGTGACAAGGTCAAAGCAGGAGCCTTCACCCTTAAACTAAGTAAGTGGGGGTTCATTTAATCTCTCTAGGCTACAAGTTTGGGGGCTTCTAGATTCCATGTTGACAGGGTCACATCCAAATTTGTTTTTTCAGAGATACTGCTACTCCATAATTTGTAGACATTAAGCAACACTGGGAGAATATTGTTGTTTAAAAAGTGGGCTTTAGTGAGAAGATCATCTAAACTAAGAAAACACTTCCTATGATAGTAAGTCAAAGCAAAGAGGGACACAGAGGTTGATGTTGAATGTACTGGAAAATAGAATTCAAAATTAAGAAAGGAAAGAAGCTGAACATGTGTAGATTACTTGGATATCCAGATATATTTCTTTAAGAAGGGCATCCTATTTGGTTTCTACTTTTATAACATCATTCATAGAGCTACCATGGTAGCTAAGGCCATTATTACCTCTCATCCTGAACAGCCTTCTATTTGGTCCCCCTGCCTCAACTTTCTTTCCACTCCAATCCATTCTCCGCTGAGCTTCCAAAATGATTTTCCTGAATTATAGATTTAACCATGTCATCACAAATTAAAAAACAAATTAATTGTCCTTGGTATTTAAAGCTCTTTACAACCTTGTCCCTCCCTACCCTTCCAGGCTTCTTACACTTTGCTCCCTTTCATGCACTCTCAAAGTCAGCTCACTAGCCTTATTGCTGGACCTTGAAGAGAACACTCCAGGTCCTCTCTGTGATTTACCCTGACAGCCTTACCTTTGCCTCTTAGCTTCCCTGGCTTCTGATTCAAGACAGCTCAAACCCTACTTTCTTCATGAGGCCTTTCCTGGTGTCCCCTGCCAACCAGTTCTATTTCCACCCCTATCCTGGTTGATAGGTTGCTTCCTTCTGAGAATACCTTCCATTTACTCCATATATATCTTATAATTATCTACTTACAAGTGTCAATGTGCAATCTAGAAGCCCCCAAACCTGTAGCCTAGTTAGATTTGATGACCTCCAGTATAGGTAACTCAAAGGTGAAAGCATCAAGTTTGACCTTGTCAATGAGTTTCTTCTGGGAGAGAAAGTCCAACTTCAGGATTGTCAGACTAACAATAGACCTTAATTTAGTTTAAGTGGGGAGGGATAATCACATCAGGTGTTAAGTATCCCTTTTGTCCCAATGGTTTCTCCCCTTAGGCTAAAGTCCTTTACCAAGATGGCCCAGCCCTAGGCTGGAACTTTCCCCTTTTTTTCCAAGGTCTTGCCTCTCCCCTTTATTCCTGAGTGGGACGCCTCATTTTCCAATGTTACCATTATAAACCCAATCAACTATCCCTCTCATCCTCAGTCCCCATGTTACACCAAAAAAGTAGTTAAACTTCACACTTTAATGGCTCTTTGGAGTTGTCATCTAGTGAGTGGCACTTCCAGTAGTTTAGTGACTGGAGCTGCTGGAGTAGTCTGGGTACTCACTCCTTTCCTTAATTAAAGAGTGGCTTTTCTGACTATTTAATAGTTCTGTGTTTTTTTCTCAGTTAACAAATGCTTCTTGAAGGCAAGGAGCATTTTTGCTGTTGTATCCTCAGCACTTAGTTCAGTACCTGGTACATAGTACATGCTTGTAATTGAAATGAAATTTACTATTTTAGCAGACAAAAAAAATAACTCATCAGTAGTTTCTCTCCTTTTTGATCAGTGATGCTTACTTTTACACCTCTATTAAATATTTATAATAATAATTGTATATAAATACCACATGAGAAGGGGATAGACTTCCATTGATATCTTTCTTTAAAATTTCTTTTTACTAGAGAAAAAAATCATGGAGAAAATAAAGTGAAAAATGGTATACTTCAATCTGCATTCAGACTTTATCAGTTCCTTCTATGGCAACAGAGATGACTTTCTATAGCAGAACATACCCTCATAGTTGCAAAATTAACTAATAATGTAAGCTACTATTTCATTTATTATTTGTTAATATCATGCAAGGCTCACAGAGTGACTTTAAAATATTTTATGTCTACTGTCTATAATTTATTAATTTACTTATTTTTCTTTCTTCCTTCTTCCTTAGTTCCTTCCTTCTTCCCTTCCTTCCTTAGGCTGTCTGGACCACCATAGTAGATTTCAGTCTTCAAAACTTAGAAATAAAAGAATCAAATTTGATATGGATATTGACACATTGACCACTGAATTTGACTCAACCTTTGCTCAGGAAAGGATGGAGACTTCTGAGTTGATAGTCAGTGCCACTGTTATAATAATGTAACCCCCATCCTCCTAATGGGTTTGTGGCTGCCATTTGCACGGTGGAGTGGGCCAATTTCTATGTTTCTATATTAAATACCCATAGGCAATAATCCCCATTATGGGCCAGTGACTTGGAAAATGTTATTATTAAATCAAAGCCATTTGTAATAAGAGTGGAAATTCATCTGCAACTATAAAACTCTGTTGCTTACAGCTAGGCATTAAGAAAACAAACAATGAGCAAGTCTTGCCAAATCTAGTTCTCCTAAACTTTGTTCTTGCATGAAGCCTTTTTAGGTTAAACTTTATAGTGGGGTGATATTTTAAATACAAGTCATATTTCAAGGGATAAGAACTATTTCTTGTGGGAAAACTGACTCCTTTAGAGTCCCCCAGTAACAACAGTATTCTCATGGCTAGAGAGAAGTCAAGGGACTAGTTTACTGAGTTTGATCAAAAGTCCATTATCAAAGTCTTATTCTTCTGAAGCTCCCATATCTTCCATTTTGACTTAAATTAAAACAAACAAAAAACCATGAGATCTTTGTGTTACTCTTAGAGAGTTCTTGTAGTCTATTGTGAGTAATTAAGGTCACTAATAGCACTCATAGGGAAGATGAACATAGGAAGCATGCTATTTGCCATAGTCTTTATTTTAACTAGTTATCCTTACTAACAAGGTGCTAAGCTTAGTTGTTTCTAGGCTGCTGAGCTATGAGTATTCTGAAAGTCTTCAAATTTTGGTGTCTGGTTTTTATGGTCTACTTATTGATCATCATGTTCTAGTTACAGATGAGCTTTGCTCCATCTAATGTCAAAATGACTACAAAGAATATCACCCATAAAAAGCACAGCAAGAGAATGCAAGCCTTTTGTGGTCATCTTGATGCTAGCTTTCTATAAGTTTACTTAAAGTTCTCTTAGAGATGCTGAATCATGCTGCCAAGTTTTTTGGGAATTGTTAACCAATCTTATTTGGTAACCAACTTTTTCTTCCTTTTGCACTGAATATGAATATCCTGCTCTCATGAAGGAAAACACATGTTTTGAAGGACTGATTTCTAGGCAGTTGATTTGTATAATAGAGTTTTGAACTTGGAGTTGATGAAGACCTTGGTTCAAATCCTGTCTTAGCCAGTTACTAGCTATGTAACCCTAGGCAAATCATTTAACCTCTCTGGGGATTATAATAGCACCTTCCTCATAGATTTGTGTGAACCAAATAAAATAACCTATTAAGGTGTTATGTAAGCTCTAGTCATATCATTATTTCTCTTACAGTAGTCTTTTTGTCTTTCTCAAAGGGCTTAGAAGAACTGGAAACTATTTCAGGGCCAAACAAGTAATTAAGGTATAGGTGATAGGAATTGGTCAGACACTACATATTTTCTTTTTTGGTTCGTGTATAAACTTTATGGATTTGAGGCCCTACAACCAGGATGGAATTGAAATATTTTACATCAGTAATGTGGAACAAGACAAAATCCCAAGTTAAAATTATAAGATTGCCTTCCTAGCTTCCCACTTCTAGATATACCATTTCCTTATAATTTAAAAGATAGCCATCCTTTCCTTTTTTTCATCATGTTGCTTGAGGACAGAAGCATATAATTAGATATTTTAAAAGGGAAAACATGCAAATAGCATTCCATCAAATTCTCTTAGCTGTATTTGAGAGTCAGTGAGGTACAAGAGATAGAGAGTGGGGGAGCTAAATTAGGAGCCAGAAAGACTGGGCTTCAAATACTGTCTTTGATAGTGTGTGATTATGGGAAAGTCATCCAATCCATGTGAATCTCAATTTCCTCATTTGTAAAACAGGAATACTTTTAGCCAGGACACCTACATTTCCTTTGCTGCTATTGTTAATAAGGTGGGACCAGAGAAGTGGTAGATTTGAGGCTGTCCCACTTATCCTAACTCTGCTGTCCCATGTCTCTGTCATTGGGTCATTAGTGTCACCTTCCCAAACCCTATTCTCTACTTTCTCTAAGAAGTAGTAGGGCAAGATTTCTTGATAATAGTGTTAAATGTTTTAGGTTAGACTAGAGGGAGCCAAAGAGAAAGAAAGATATGGTGAGAGAAGATTGGATTATCACAGTTCATTGTTTATTAGTGATAATCAGAGATAGGAGAGTCATAGGGATACAGATGTAGATTCCTGGAACTTAAGGTCAAGCTTTAACTGACTTGTAGACTCCTATTCTAGACTATATTACATCTAGGTCAACTAGCATTTGTTGTTTCTCTAGGGGAGCTCAATAATGACTCATGAGACTTTTGCAAGTGGCAGGGGGAGATCAGCCTAATCATGATGACATGACATTCTAGGAGTGGGAGGCACAAAAGAGTGATGCTCACCAGGAGTAACAGCACTAAATTACTTCATAGGATTGTTGTGTAAAATGTGTTGGGAATTCTGTAGGGAGGAAATTCCCCCTAATGCTTCTTCTAGGCAATTCACAGTCTTGGAGAACTTCTTGGGGCAAAGAGAGCAGGTGTTGAAAGCTGGGCTCAAACTTATGTCTACTTGACCCTAAGACTCTCTGTATCCGATAAAATGTAGGATTAGGTTTGTTTTGGTTTTGAAATTTCCTGGTTCCATTTTGACCAGAGCTAACACACTTAAACATAGCATGCATTTATTCCACGTTTCTCAAGAGGAATTGAGAATTGCTACTAAAGCAAAAAATAAGGGTAAATGAGACACTTTTATAAGAAGGATCCAATGTTGATTTTTTAAAAACTCTTTATTCTCCCTTTCATTTTTCAATGCTTCTTCTTCCCATCATATCTCTGAATATGGAAGGCTTTTGCCTCAATAAAGGATAGATCCTAGGAGAGAAGGAGGGAGAAATTGGGAGAAATCTGAGTGAAGAGACAGTTTCATTGACTTTGTCACTGGACTTCAGATCTTCATCTCAGAATTGAAATGATGCCTCTAGCTCTTATATTTTCTCTGGACTCTAGTAAAACTTTGAGGTGGTAATGTTGAGCTACACCTGAAGAAGTCCTGCTACAGGGGATGGCAATGAAGTAATTGAGTGAGACTTGCTTCTTTTTCTGTTTTTCATATGACCCAGAGAACACAAGCTGAAACTGACCTAACACAGACATTCACACTTTAACACCATCTGCAAACAGGAGCCAGGGACTCAGCTGGATCTGAGGGATGAAACTGGTAACATGGTGGTCTTTGACTGTGGTTTCCCCTTCTGGGTTTTTAGTGGGCTTGGGCACTGCTTCCTATAACTGAGAGCCTCTTTTAGGAGGCCTGACAAATCCAATAATGTCGTTTGATAAAGGTTATTCAAATTACTGATCTGCTACCCTGTAGGGGAATATGTCAGAATAATTTCCATTTAACAGGATTTCTTCTGGAAAGAAAGCCATGAAAAGCACTTGTCATAGACTTTATCTCCTGCAGAAAGAAGTGTAAGTTGTTGAAAACAGCTACTGGGGAGAAGTGTTGCATGACACACTTTTTGAAACTTGGGCCAAAATCTATAAACCTTATGTGAAATATTAGAGAGTGTAGGGGAAAAAATGCAAAATGAGAAGGTAGAAAAATAATGGTTATAATAGTATAGCTATCTACACTTACTGAAGGTCCTTGAGCTCTTGTGCTTATCTTGAATTTGTATAGCATGCCTCAGTCCCTCATGGGAATAAACTGAAGACCTTTTGAGGTCTTCTGGATTCTCTAGATGTCTTGCAGGCATTTCAAACTCAGAAGTCCAAAACATAATTTATTGTCTTCCTCTCCCTCCCTGATCAAGCTATCCCCTCTTCTAAATGCCCTTATTAGTGGTGAAGGAATTACCATCTTTGTAGTCATCCTTATTTAAAATCAGGGTATCATTCCTTACTTCTCTCTGTTGCTCGTCTGATATTGCCAATCTGTTGCCAAAGACTGTAATTGCTTTCTCTATGATATGTTATGCCTATCCCCTTTTCTCCTCTTGCATAGCCAGTCCTTCCCCCAAAATTCCCCAGACCCCAGGTTAAGACCCCATTATCTCCCCTAAACTCTTGTTTTAACATTCCCACTGGTCTCTCTGTCTCAGTTCCCTTTTCCAATCCATCTTCCATTCAGCTTCCAAAGTGATTTTCCAAAAGCATGGGCCTGACAATGTAATCTTTCTGCATCATAAATGACTATGACTTCCTTTTACCTCCAAAATCAAGTATCAAATCCTCTGGCATTTAAAGCTTTTCATAACCTTTTCCCTTTCTACCCTTCCAGTCTTTTCTTTTAGTATTCTTATTAATATTTTCCCCAATTGCATGTAAAAATTTTTAACATTCATTAAACATTTTTTGAGTCCCAACTTCTCTCCCCCCCTTTCTCTCTTCCCTTCTCCCTGAAACAGTAAGCATTTTGACAGATTATGCATGTGCAATCACATAAAACATATTTTCATATTAGATACATTGTGAAATAAAAAGCAGACCCCATTCAGAAAAACAAAATAAAACAAAACAAAACAATGCATGTTTTGACCTGCATTTAGATTCCATCAGTTCTTTCTTTGGAGGTAGATTGCATTTTTCATCATGGAAATGTCTTGCATCATTATACTGCTGAGTATATGTAAGACATTCACAGTTGATCATCATGCAATATTGCCCTGACTGTATACAATGTTCTCCTAATTATGCTCACTTTACTTTGCATCAGTCCATTTAAGTCTTTCTAGGTATTTCTGAAATCATGCTGTTCAATACATATAATACAATAGTATTATATTACAATCATATTCCACAATTTGTTCAGTCATTCCCCAACTGATGGACATCCCCTCAATTTTCAATTCTTTGCCACCACAATAAAAGCTGCTATGAATATTTTTGTACAAGTAAATTCTTTGTCTCCTTAAAAAACAAACTCTTTAGGATATAGTGAGAGTGGAGATGCTAGTAGTGGTATTGCCTAGGTCAAAGGGTTTGAACAATTTTCTAGGTCCTTGGGTATAGTTCCATATTGATCTCCAGAATGGATAAATTTGGAATTTCACCAATAGTTTCTCAATTTTCCCTTATCCCCTTCAACATTTATCATTAAAAAAAAAAAACTCTTACTTTCCATCTTAGGATCAATACTGTGTATTGGTTCCAAGGCAGAAGAGTAGTAAGGACTAGTCAATAGGGGCTAAGTGACTTGCTCAGAGTCACACAGCTAGAAGTGTCTGAGGCCATATTTGAACCCAGATCCTCCTGGCTCTCAATCCACTGAACTCCCTAACAGTCCCCTATCATTTTCTTTTTCAATCACATTAACCAATCTGCTAGGTGTGAGGTGGTACCTCAGTGTTGTTTTAATTTGCATTTCTCTAATCAATAGTGTTTTAAAGGATTTTTACATCAATACATTGTTTTGATTTATTCACCTGAAAACTGCCATTTGACTGAATTCCTTCCAGTCTTACACATTACTTTCTTCTTGTCTCTCTAGCCACACATTCCTTTCCTGTATGCACAGATACTCCATCTTCTGCTCCATGTTTAGGATGTTTTGTTTCCTAGTCTCCAATTCTTCACATCCCTGGGTTCCTTAAGGACTTGGTCCAGGAAATCTTTCCTACTTACTCACTTGCTAGTACCATCCCCTCTGAGATAACTTTCCGTTTATTCTGTATTTTCACTGTATGTCATAATTTACATATGTTGTCTCTCTCAAGATGATATAAGGACTTTGAGGCAGGAGACCTTGATTTTACTTTTTCTTGGTATCCCCAGGACTTATCAGGAGTACTTGGCATTTAGTAAGCACTTAATGAATGGTTGTTGACTTTTGATTAACCATACTTAGAAAGAGGCAGGAAGAGAATTAATAATTAAAAAGAAAGAAGAAAAGACATAAGAAAAAATAAAAATAAATTTTTTATTTAAGAAGAAAATTGAAATTTATGTTGTATCAAAATGCCACATTAACCAGAAATAAGATTTTGCCTTCTCCCAGTTTCATATCTCAAAACAAAGCTGTGAAGGAAAAAAAAAACAACCATTTTAACTAAAAGGAGTTTCAGCTCCTTTTCTCTTTCCTGCCCACCCTCTGGTGAAGATGCTAATGAGCTGAGAAATGGCCTACCAGCAGGCAGAAGGAAAAAAGAGATTCTAATTCACCAACTGGATAAGCAGTCTTGGAATTATCAGTTATTTTATTTTATTTTATTTTTTGGTTAGCATAGCTCTATAAAGAAGCTTCTTTTCCCATGGCCCTCATTTGCTTTCTGTCTCCATGACTATTTCCACAATTTGACTTTTCTGGGTTTCAAAAGAGGGGACTTCAGTAGCTTCTATGGTTCCTTCTAGCTCTATATCTTATGGAACTATTTGCCTGTGATCTTATAAATAGTACAATATATTCTAGAAAAATTTAGTTTCCAGGACACTGAGTTACAGGTAGTCTTTATTCAGAACAGAAAGAACAGTCAGCTACTCAAAGGCTTTGGATTACAATTCACCTGCATTAATCACAATGAAGTCTTTCCTGAGTGTTCCATTGAACAGGAAAATTAGGGGCTGTGGTGAGTGGAATATTGTAGTGCAGAGGGCTGGTTAGGAACAAGGGCTTGTCCTCCAAGACTCTGTCCTTGATTCAGTTCCTATTTTCTCTGTATCATCTCACTTGGTGATCTCATCAGGGCTCTTGAGTTCAATTATCATCTCCATGCAAATGATTCCCAAATCTATTTATCCAGTCCTAACCTCTCTCTCAAAACACATATCTCTGTTACCAACTGTTACCAACTGTCTATTGTGTAATTTCACCAGAGTCTTTTAGGTCTCAAATTGGTCTTCCTCCTAATTCAAGACTTTCTTTTCAGTCTTGTCCAATTCTTCATGATCTCATTTAGGGTTGTCTTGCCAAAGAAACTGGAGTGGTTTGCCATTTCCTTCTCCAGTTCATTTTACAGATGAGGATCTGAGGCAAACAGGGTGATTTACCTAGTAACTTACCCAGTATCTCACATCTATAAACTATCTGAGTCTGGATTTGAACTCATGAAGATGAGTCTTCCTTATTCTGAGCCCAGTGTTCTATCCACTGTGCCACCTAGCTGTCCTGTACTCTGAGATAATTTCCTATTTATTCTGCATATATGTTGTATGTACTCAGTTATCTATATGTTGTCTTCTCCATAAAATGAGAGCTCCTTGAACACAGAATACTATGTTTTCACCTCTCTTTGTATCCCCAGACCCTAGTGAAATGCTTGGCATTTATTAAGTATTTGATAAATGTTTGTTAACTGACCTTAAGGGCACCAGGTACCAAGCAGAAGGAAAAGTCAGAAGTAGATAAGAGACACCAAAGATAAACTTAACCTAATTCACAGTTTCATCAAGGGTCAACCATGCTCTCAGATATTGGGTAATATTTTACACAAGGAGGACATATATATTTGTTTATGGCAAGAACATTCATAGTATTTTTCATAGAACTTAGAGAAAGATAACCTTAGAGCTCATCTAGAAAAGTCCAGCAAATTTGCAAACAAGGAAACTATGTCCTAGGCAGGGAATGTCACAAAGATAGTGAGCAAAAGAACAATGATCTGAACTAGTCTTCTAAGTCTATTGGTTTTTCTACTATACCAACGTTCCTTTCCTTCACAGGTTTTCTTGAAAACTGAGCTGAAAATAATTTAAATGTAGAATTTTGATCTTAGTACAGTGAATCCATTCCTAATTTTGCCACTGATAAGCTCTGAGACTTTGGGCAAAATGAACTGTAGTCTCTTCATCACTAAATGGGGGATTAAGAATATTTATGTAACCTCACAGAACCATTGCATGGAAAATTAGACAATAAAGAGCTATCTAAACAAAGGTATTATTAATCATAGCCCATTGCCGGATTTCTTTTAGGCACTAAACCTATGGGGCTATACCTAGTCTTGTCTAGGCTGAATTAACTCTGTGAAGAATGAATGATTTTCAGTAGAATCGGTAAAATCTAGCTTTCTATGACAATACTCTTTTGGATACTTTCTAGCTATGTGACCCTGGAAAAGCCACACGAGTCTTATTTTACTCATCTATAAAATGGGGATAAAAGAGCACCTGCCTCCCAGGGCTATGGTGAAGCTCAATCAAGCAAGATAATATAGGAAAAATGCTCGATAAATCTTCATAGATTTTAAAGCCCCATATACCAATTGCTATTGTTGTTGTTATGATTTTAAAGACTTTATGATTCTTCTATCTCCAAAGCCTTTAGGATACTGAGGCATTTCTCTCCCAAATGTCTGTCTGTCTGTTGGTTCAATTTAGATATAAATATCATAAGACTGAGGACACCTCAAGGATTGGTTTAGTTTGTCTAGTTTGCCAAAGAGCCATTAGAGACCCATCCAGTGGCCAGAGGCAGTGCACAGAATTCCCAGTTGGACCCAGAAAGCTTTGCTAACCCTGGTTAATTTCATCCTCCATTACAAAGCTTTGTGTTATCAGCCCCTGAGGCAATCCCTACTCACAGAAAGAAGTCTTGAGTGCTTAATGACTATGGTGGCAGGTTCCCTAATATCACCTCCTCCTGTCTGGGAATGAACAGATCACTGCATTCACATTTGTCAATAGGCCCTCCACTGTGTACCAAAGAGCTTTCTTGTCATCAGTCTCTGAGAGTTGCAAACCGGAAAGAGACAGCTTTGATCCCATCTTATATTTGTTATAATCCCTACCAAGAAGCAAATGAAGGTTGTGATAACAAAACAGTAATGGCAAGGGAAGAGAATCTGATTTTTTAATTTAAAGTGGGATTATTTTAATCCTACCACAGACTTCAAGAGAGATATTAGCTGGTATAATTTGGGTCATAGTTTTTCTTCCTTCTCATCCAAAAGTACATCCTGGACAAAACACATTTCCTATTTATATCTGTAATATAATATTATATAATAATGAGAATATATTATTATATATAGTTTTATTATATATTATGTAATAATATATAAGGGCTGATGGGCAAGATGAATTAAAGACTGTCATTAAAGTCAGGAAGACCTGAGTTGAAGTTCTGCCTTTGATTAATATTTGATATTAAGTATGTGAACAAGGTCAAATCAACATATCCTCTCAAGGCTGTGGGAACTTCTCTAAGATGGATAAGTTGAACAAATTAAAAAAGAGTATTTCTACTTGAGTTTCTCACATTAATGAAAAAACAAATCCAGACCACCCTGCTACACACACCGTCAGCCTCCAAATAATTCATGCTATAGTTCTAATGACTCTTTTAAAATTATTTATTTTTAACATTTACAATTTTTTTTGTTCCCAATTATATCCCTCCCCCACCCACTGAGAAAACAAGCAATATGTGAAAACTTGTGAAATCAGGCAAAACACATTAATATATTAGTCATGTCACAAAAAAAAGCAAGAAAAATAAAGTGAGAAAACTATATGTCAATTTGCACTCAAAGTTCATTAGTTCTTTCTCTGGAGGTGGATAGCATTTTTTTTTTATCATGAGTCATTTGAAATTGATCTTTGATTGCATTGATCAGAGTAACTAAGTCTTTCACAGTTGATCATTACAATATTGTTGTTATCGTGTACAATGACCTCTTGGTTCTGTTCACTTCAAATTTCATCAGTTCAAATAACTCTTCTGATGTTTTTTCTGAAACCATCCCCATTGTCATTTCTTAGTGCACAATAGAATTCCACCATAATCATGTGCCATAAACCATTCAACCATTCCCCAATTCATGGGAGTCCCCTCAATTTCCAATTCTTAGCCATAACACAAAGGAATGCTATAAATAGTTTTGTACATATATGTTCTCTTCCTTTTCCTTTCTCTGGAATAAAGACCCAATATTGGTTTTCCTGGGTGAAAGAGTATGCACAGTTTTATAGTCTTTGAGTATAGTTCCAAAATGTTCCCCAGAATGGTCGGACCAGTTTGCAACACTGCCAAAAGTTTGTTATTTTTCCTCATCACCTCTAGGATTTGTCATTTCTGATAGGTATGATGTGATGGATAACTCAGTTGTTTTAATTCATAATTTTCTAATTAATATTGATTTAGAGCAATTTTTTACATTGCTTTGATTTCTTCTTCTGAAAACCATATTCATATTCCAGGATAATTTATCAATTGGGGAATGGATCTCATTTTGATAATTTTGAATCATTTCTTTATAAATTTGAGGAAAAAACCCTTATCAGAGAAAATTGCTATAAAAATTGTTGATATTGCTGTATCATCCATGGTACCTATTATCAAAATGCAGTTTTCTTGATTATCTCTTTAAATTCACTCTTTTTGATTTTGCTTTTTCTTAGACCATGCTTTCTACCCACTGTCATTTTTACTTTAACTAAAGCATAATAGATTCTGCTCTAGCCCCTTATTTTAATTCTGTGTGTGTGTGTGTGTGTGTGTGTGTGTGTGTGTGTGTGTGTGTGTGTGTGTAAATGTGTTTTTCAGTATTGTGTGTCTTTTGCAAAAAAAGGATTTTATAGGATTCTGGTTTCTAATCCATTCTGCTATCTCTTTCTTTATCTGCTTTAAGAATGAGTTTATCCCATTCCCATTTACAGCTATGATTATTAGCTGTGTATTTCCCTCCCTCCCATTTTCTTCCATTTACCCATTTCTCCCTCTTTTTACACTCACTGTCCCTCCTCAAAAAGTTTCTTTTGCTTCTGTCTACTGTCTCCCTTAAAAATGTCCTCTTTCCCTTTTATCATCCCTTCTCCCTTTCTTTTATCCCTCTTATATCGTATTTCCTATTGAGTAAGAAAGATTTCTGTACCATATTGATCATATGTATGTATATATGAATATGTTAATATTTTTCCTTCTCTGAATAAATTTTGATAAGAGTGAGGTTCAAGCATTTCATACCACACCACTCATTTCCCCTTCACTGTAAGATCTTCCTTGTATACCTTTTTTATTGCATATAATTTTTTCTTCTTCTACTTCTTTCTTCTCTCAATGAATTTCTCTTTCTCACTTCTTCATTTTTGGGGAGATTATCCCAACATAATCAACTCACACCCATACCCTCTGTCTATGTAGATTGCTTCCAGTTGCCCTGTGTAAAAATGGAGATGTGAACTCCAGACTTCAATCCCCAGAAGTCCTTGGCAGTTCCCAGAATTCCCTATAACCTCACCTGCGAGCGAGATCACAAATTATTATTTAAAGGGGCTATACCGCCTACTTGCCCTCTCTGCTTCCACTTCTAAGGACAGGCAAGCAAGATGGGAGTGGCTGTGAATGGACTATGTGCCCTAGACACATGTTTTCTTATTTTTTATTTTCTTTATCCTTGATTTCTAATAATCTTTAATAAATCTCTAAATATACTTTTAGTAGAAAAATTAATTTAATTTTTATATCTGATAATGATAAAGTTCTTAGGAATTAATTACATGTATTATCTTCATAAATAGGAATATAAACAGTTTAACTTTATTGAGTCTCTTATTTTTTCTTTTTCATGTTTATCTTTTTTATGCTTCTATTGAGTCTTATGATTGAATAATTAATTTTCTAATCAGCTGTTTTTCTTTTCAATCTTTTCTTTTCAAAGTCCTTTGTTTCATTAAATATCCTTTTTTCCCCCTCATGGAGGATTGTACTTGGTTTTGGTGGGTAGGTAATTCTTGGTTATAATCTAGATCTTTTGCTTTCTGTAATATCATATTCTAAGCCATTTACTCATTTGATATAGATGCTTCTAAATCTTATGTGATCTTGACTCTGGTTTCATTTTTGAATTGTTTCTTTCTGGATGTTTGAAATATTTTTTTCCTTGGCCTAGCAGCTCTGAAATTTAGCAATAATATTCCTGTGAGTCTTTATTTTAGGATCTCTTTCAGAAATGATGGGTATATTCATGCTCTGTTCTTTGTCTATGAGGAGATACTCTATTGCTACTGCAAGCAACTATCATCAGGGCTCCTGATCCCTTGCACTCCTCTCTGCCTTGGAACTATGACTCAGAACTGAATATGGGCAATAGATTTGCCAGTCACTGCTACTTATATTGGTGCCAGAAAAGGATCCCTTATAATATTTTTCTGACCATCTGTCCAATCTCCTTACAGTCTCTGGGTTCAGATTTCCTGAAGTTACTAGTGCTGATACAGCTGCTTCTAAGGCCCACCAGTGGTGCTACCATATTGTAATCTGGGCCATTTCCTACCCTGGCATCAGAGACCTCTCTTGCTAACCTTGTAAATTGTCCTAGGCTGATAAAATGTCTTGTCCTGACCTTTTGTTGGCTTTGTTCCTCAAAAATTCCTTTTGGGAATTATTTTAAAAGTTGTTTGAAAGGGAATATTGGGAGTGTTTAGTTGGGTTGCTGCCTCTACTCTACCATCTTAGCTCCACCACTACCCCTGATAACTTTGTGTTAGTGCTTAGCACAGTGCCTGGCACATAGTAGGAACTTAATAAACACTTTTTGTATTTGACATATCTTTGAGAAATCCAGTGTAGGGTTGTAGAAAGTGCACTGGATTTGGAGGCAAATGTCTTAAGTCAAATATGAGCTCTACCACTTAATATGGGACCATAAACACATTATTTTATTTTTTTGAGTCTCAGCTTTCTCTAATCCTTTCTTCTTGAAATATTATCTATGAACCATAACAGTATTTATATTACCTTTGTTGCAGGGTTGTTGTGACCAATGCACTCATTAAGCCTCGCTAAAAAGTGTGGTAGTGAGGTTAAATACATGCATTATGAACCTGCCCAAACCCATCCTCCATATTGTCTGTCCACAAAGGCAGGGACCATGTAGAGTTTATTGTCATATCTTCCCTAGCACTTGGCACAATAATAACTCAAGCATCAGAATTGCTTGGTTAGTATTTATTAATTAAATTTACTTGAATTTTCTCCCCAAAGAGTATATAAGCTCCATGTGAGTAAGGCTCATTCTTTATAAAGGAGAGCCTTTTCATTCATGCTTCCCTCCTTCTATTTTTTATTTTAGATATTCTCCATGTTACTAATGTAATGACTCTCTCTGTCTCTCTGTCTCTTTTGCTCTTTGTCTCTGTGTGTGTGTGTGTGTGTGTGTGTGTGTGTCTGTCATACTCTCCTCTCATGTTCTCTATCAATTCATTTAATTTTTTTTTAGCAAAAAAAAAAAATACCCTGAGGAATGCCCTTGATTCCTTTTTTAGTAAAGATCCCAAGATATCAGGTAGCATCCAAATTCCCTTTATCTGGTATGTACCTCCTAGAGAATGATGATAGAAATACATTTCATTCCCAGCAGTCTTTCATAACAAACATTAGAGGATGGACTTGTTAATTACCAAGAAGAGGAAGGGGAAATGGCTAAAATAAAGCTTTTATGGATGAACTGGAATGGAAAGGAGGGAGAAAGAGAGACAGGGTGAGGAGGGGAGCTACTTGAAGTAGATAAAGAATAACAACAAGGAAGTCTGATTATTTAGAAAGAGTTCCCTAGGAACATAAATTATTTGAGCTGCAGAGAACCTTAGAGATTAGCTAGACTAATTCACACCTTTTAGAGAGCAGAAAATTGAGAGCTAGATATAAAATGACTTGCCTAAGGTCATATAGCTAATACATGAAAATACCAGAATTCCAACTCAGGGCTTCTGGCACTTTCAGGATTTTTTCCCACCATACCATGTTGGTCTCTCCTGGTTTCCTTCAAAGTTCATCTCAAGTGTCACATTGACATGGGCACTGTACCCCAGAAACCCAGGCCAACTATTATCAGGGAAAACTCCTTTGCCCTTGCATGCCCTTGCATGACTCTTAACCTAGAAACACCCAATGACCCCACCCAGGGTCCTGAGATGTTTACCCTCTTTTGTTCTCTAGATTTAAGGTGGACAAAGAAATGAATCTTTATGCCTACAGGCAGACCACAGTCAGATGACCACCCCACTCCACCAAATGCCTGAGGGACTAACATTCTGGACATAGCATCTAAAGAGTATATAATCCCCAGAACTGATGTTGTCTGGGGGACAGCCTCTCCATCCATGCTGTCGCCATGGAGGAACAGCCTTTCCTTTCATGCTGTCCTCCCAAGGAACTGCCCCCCATCTTGTTCTACCTTGCTATCCTCCTGGCCACTCTCAACATTACTTTCTAAATTAATAAATCTCTTTTTGTTTTTTAGCTAAGTTTTGGAGTCATTGCATGCTTGCAAAAGGTATCCTTCCGGAACCCCAAGGGTATCCTTTCCATGCCCATAACAAGATGAGGTCCTTATTGATTTCTCTTAACTACTGATGCCACTAACCCCAACCAAAGAAGTCTTGTGTCTCCTCCAAGATAAGCTACTTTTGACTGGAGATCTTCCCAAGAGGCAGAGTTCTTTACCTGAAACAGTCTGTTCCTCTCTGAAAGCTCTGATTATTAGTACATTTTCTCTCCCATCAAGTCAAACTTACTCTCTTTGCATCTTTGACCCCATTAATCCTGGTTCATATTCTGTTCCAAGAGACACTTTAAGAGGAGGAAATAAGAGTTTGGAAAGACTGAGGAAATCAAAGATAAACATCGTCTATTTCATAATAGTTTTCCATGATACACCTTGAATGAGAGCATAAATTTTCATAGCAGAAACTCCAAACTAAGCATTTGCTACTCTTCATTGCCTTACTTCCATTATGTCTACAAAACAAGTATCTTTTCCAAATTTCATTATAATTTGATTTCTGTCTATAGACTAGCCTACTTACATATCATGTTGGCACATATGTTTGTGTCAGCTTATGTAAATCAATTGGTTTCTTTATTTAACCAATGGCTGCTATTTTCATTGCTTACTGATCAAAATGGCATGTGTTTAATGAATATGGCAAAGTAGCAATTGTGTGTTTTTATTCTCTTGTTTCTAAGGATAATTGGTTTTTCTAGTATCTCTTTTTGTCACCCTTTTGATGTTCAGAGATCAGTTGATCAGGAGACTGAACAAATGAATTTGTAGAGAAGAGTATGTAAATAGGACAATTTAATAATTATCTAAACACTGATGGAGATAATTTATGACACATTGTCATGTTTATGTCCTTTTTTATATATACATGCTCTCTATTGGATGTATATGGTAATGTGCAAAGCATTAAGGCTTTAAATTAAGAGAACTTTGTTTCAAATCCCATCTCTAAATAACATTATCTATGTGACCTTGGACAAGTCATTTTACAAATCCCCACCTTGGTCTCAGTTTACTCATCTATAAAAATAAAAAGATTGGACTAGATGGCTTCTGAAGATCCTTCTAGTTCTTACTCTATGATTCTATGGTGTTATAGTATTAGCATGTCCATAGGTATATATGGATTTTATATATATATAACTTGGAAGAGCCAAGGAAACTTGTAAACAGCTAGCCTTGCCCTAGCTGTAACCATAGCAACTCAAACTATTCATTTTCTGTCTCCAATAATATGTGCAAGTCTGTCTCACTAACAATTCGGAAGGGGACATTGACAAATGATCGCTATATTCACCCAGCCATTTTAAACAGGAAGGCATTTGGCTGCATTCTAATTTGACCAATGAATATTCAACTGATAATGCAGCCTGATAAGATACTTCCCCAAAAGAAAAGGGAGAGGAAGGGAGCTGGATTGGCTGTTATCATGTGCAAATCCTATAATGAAGGACATGAAAAGAGCTGTGAAGATTTTGGACTGAAAATCTACTCTGCATTTGGAGCTTGGAGCACCTGGCCCCCGATTTAAAACCTTTGAAGATTCTGGGCCCCCCTCCAGAATTGCTAAGCTACTCAGATTTTATTTTCCTTTCTTTTAAGGTTTTGCATTCTACTTTGCAAGGCCATTAAACTATATTTCCTTCAAGGCGATATGAGTTCCTGATGTCTTTGTGTGTTTCTCTCGGTCTGTCTGCCTGTCAGTCTGTCTGTCTCTGGCCTCTCTATTTCTCTCCATTTCTGTTTCTTTCCCTCTCTCTTTACCTATCCCTCCCCCTATCCAAATTCTTAAATAATGTCACACAATTTTAGGTTCATCACTTAATTCTATTAAGAAATGAAACAGTTTCATAGAATCCTACCCTGAGATGCTATAGGCTTATGTGAAATTTTTATAGACAGAGTACAACAGAAAAGTACCTTGCCTTAGTTAGACCATATCTGGGGTATTGGGTTCCATTTTGGGTGCCACATTAGGTAGAATTTGAAGATAAGCCAATTTCAGCCCAGAGTAAGGAAAACCTTCTTAACAATTATATTATAAAGGGTTTAAGATTTTCAGTATTGAGAGGGGTAAAGAGAGGAGACCCCCCCTTCACAAAGTGGGGCTCAAGGGAGACAGCCGATGTTTAGGGTTGGCTCAGAGAGAGGAGAGGGGGTTTGAAGATTTTCCCCCTTCTGCCTTCCCTCCTTAGCTAAAGCTGCTCTCCCCAATTCACTCTTGTCACTCTTGTCCCCCCTCCACTACCCAAGACCAAAGGGTCTCCCCTTGACCTGTTCACTCACACTCAACTTGGGGAACAGATAACTTTCAATTTCAACTCAATCAGGTAATACAAAAGGAATAACTAGCACAGAAAGAATGGGAAAGGGAAGTGGGGAAAAGGGGTCCCCATCTCTATCTAAAACCCATTTCCTCCCTCCTCAAGTTTGGGGGGAACTCAGGCCTTGGCAGCCTGAACCTCCTGAAAGAAAGTCAGGTTGACTCACACTGGGTTTGGTCCCTTGGACACAGTTCAGACTCAGGGCAACAGGAGCTGAAGTAAAGTCTGACAGAGATTTAAAATGTCTTTCTCAGGCTTCCTCTTCAACAGTCTTTTCAACTGGGAAATGTTGAGGGGAAGGATTTCCAGTCACCAGCAGGAGAGGTGGGTAACCCTCAGGAGAAAGCCTTTTCCCTCATACTCTCTTCGGCTTCTTAAGACTGAGGGCAGCAACTCCTCCTCAAGATTCCAATCTCTTAGGACCCCTCCCCCATTGAGGTGATCAGTTTCACACACTCTTCAGACCGGCACTTTTTCTTTAGTGCCAGCCTCTGTCACAAATCCTCCATTTCCTGTTGTTCTCGTGGTGCCACCTTGGCCCACACCAGTTATTTACCTTCTATGCGTAAAGATAATTTTAGGGTTGTGACTTAAAATCTAAATTAATTGTTCACCAGGGAAGAAATCCCAAATAAAATACCCAAATCAGTCTGGAAATTTATGGTAATTTTAATATAGAGGGAAGGATTTAAGGTGAAGAGGAAGAGAATATAGGATTTCTCCCGCCTGGCCTGTGCCAGGTGGGTTCAAGATCTCCGCCGCTGGGTCTCTGAAGGACATTAGAGGCTTCTAAGAGGATAAAGTTTGGAAAGTAAAGGAGGAAAAACTCAGTCAGAAACTCACCACTGAACTGGACAATAGCTTGTAGCCAAGCCAAGATGCCGAAAAGTCCAGCCCACTGCCACCAGCCAACTCTCTGCCACCAAAGGTATCAGAGAGAGGAAGTGAGCCAAATATATAGACTGATTACTCTTGGGTCCCCTCCTCTAAATGCCCATTCTTTAGTTCTCATCTTCTTTGATTAGATTATATCTTTAGAGTTACTTAACACTTCTTTGTTAAGTTCACCTTTTGTTAGTTACTTGACCTTTTTGTGATTCATTTACCCTTTATAGTTACTTAACACCTTTTTGTATTAAGGTCTAAAAATAGACTTAACTTAAAGTTCTAACTTCACTATAAAGTAAGAACTAAGTACCTTCATTGTTTAATCAGTAGATTACAACTTTATCTTCACCATAAAGTAAGATCTAATGTAGGGTGGAGTAATTTAAAGTTCACATATGTCTATTCCAATCTATCTATGTTACTTATTGTTCCCATCTAACCTCCCCCCCTCCCAAAATAATAAATCTTATCCTAATCTGTCTATTTGCTAATCTAAGTTCCTATCTTATGCTAAGACTGAGTTGTGGGAAGAGGGTTAGGATTATGTGCCAACAAAGTTTTACACTATAACAATTTTTTAATACAAAGGTTATTCCTATTGCAATCAATATAAAATTTAACTCTTAAGTAAAATTGAACTATCCTACGCCTTATGTAATACTAATTCTAATATAACAATTCATAATAATTATATATATATATATATATTAACTTGTATCTAAATGAAATCTGATTTATTCTGTACCTATGCTACCTCTCTAGTTACAACATTCCCTTTTCCACCCTAAATTACTCTGTCCCTGTTTGTTAACAGTATTTTACCTCTTTCCTTTCTATCTATATTAGTGGATTAGATCGTTATTATGCTATCAATGTATATATCTGAGTTTTCCATACATTTACATATGTTACATGTTATTTATATATCCTCTGATAGTAGAGATTTATTTACAGATATACAATTTATGAATTGTCCTTATTTACGGCAAAGCCCCTAATGTCAGTGTGAAATTTGTTTGTGTTCTAGATATGTTGTGGTGGCTGCATATTTATTCCAACGTGCATGTGAATGTACTTCCCTATATGTGAAATTAATGTGATTGGCAATTAATCTGATGTAATCCATTTTCCTGAAGTTCTTTCCCCATAATGTCTTTGATTCAAAGTTCTTTCCAGTTGTCAGTGTGTCTTCCATCTTTTGGTATTGCTTGATGTTTGGCACTGGTCCTGGTTCTTCACCTTTACAGGATACATACTTGTCTGTCACCTCATGTTGAAAGATGATCTCAAGTATCCAAAACTACAGGGTCATGCGTGTTTGTAAGATTAACGTGTGTGTACATGTAAGAGTTAGTATGTTGATGCATGTGAGCAAAACTTTATACAGGATGTTTGTGCCATCTTCATGTGTGTAAGTGAGATTTTTTTTTGTAATGAATGTAGGTATCTTTCTTAATGTGTGATAGTAAGGCAATTATTATATTCCTGTGTGGTTGATTGTAGAGGTTAATGATATTTTAGTCTAGGCTTGAGATTGAAATTTGTATATATGTTTACTAATTCTAAGGGATTCTAAATCCACCCAAATAAACTCCCAGGTTCCACAAGGAACCACTTCTCCTGTGTTTCACAGGCTACACTAATCCTCCCTGATTTAACTAACCCAAATTTATACCATCTGTCTTGGGGATTATTCTGTTTTGGTTTCACTATCTCTGCTTAGTATTTCTATTTCTTCTTGTGCAATTTTGTTGGATTCATGGGCTCTAAGTTTATTTATCAAGGGTTATTCTTAGGGTGTCTGTGTTTGAATGAATTATTGGCCTTCCATTAAGTTGTATTTTGGTGTGTTATCATGGGTAGTATAGTGATGTTTAATGTGAGATGCGTGAAACCAAGAATCTTTTCCTATTACTTTGATCGATGTAGGAATGGTGAGAGCTACATTGTATGGGCTAATCCATCTGGGCTCTGTGGGTTTGTCTGTGGTAAAATTTTTCACATATATTTTGTCCCCTGGCCTGATGTTATGTGATGAGAAATCTAGTGGAACCCTTTGCACTAGTAGTCCTAGCCTTCTCAGTTCTTCCAGCCTGTCCTGTATCTGTGTCAGATAGGTGTGTAACTGGCATTTCCCTCCCAGCATGGAAACAATAGATGGTTTAGTGGTCCTTCCTGTCCATACTGGCTGTCCATATAATATCTCATATGGGGAAATATGTAAGTCTCCTGGTTTTTGTCCTCAGATAGAACAGTGCAAGTGGAAGAACCTCTGTCCATTTAAGATGAGTTTGAAAGAGTTTAGCTATCGTGGTTTTTAACTCCTTATTCATTCTTTCCACCTTTCTTGAAATTTCTGGTCTATACGCATTATAGAAATTATCCTTTATTCCCAGAGACTTATGTACTTGTTGTAAAATGCTAGATGTAAAGTGACTTCCCTTGTCTGAGTCTATGGCATCTAGAATTCCGTATCTAAGAACTATTTCTTTAAGCAGTGTTTTCACTACCATGCCACTGTTGTTTTACTTTGATGAATATGCTTCTGTCCATCAAGTGAATCTGTTCACTATGACTAAAACATATTCATACCCTTGGTCTCCAGGCATGTTAATAAAATCAGTCTGCAGAGACTGAAAAGGCATATAAGCTAGGGGTTGCCCTTCCAATGCCTTGCATTTAAAATAACCTTGATTAAACTTTCTACAGATGTCATATGCCTGACACACTCTTATAGCATTTGTTGATATCCCTGGAGCTTCCCCAAAACTCTGTCACACAAATAAAGCTGTCCATAAATATGCAATGGGCACAAGAGGCAGTGAAGGCAGACACTGCAGATCTATAATAGGATGTTGAATAACCACTTTACAGGAAGTGTTATACAAGTGACTTCAACTATGATCACAGAAAGCCCTTCCAATTTTGAAATTGTGTGATTTTTCCAAAATTCTGTGAAGATAATGGAAGTGGGATAGCAGAAAATGGAGGAAGGAAATTAGATCCAGTTTTTCCCCATTTCCTCATTTTCCACCTCATCATTTATAGGCATCAAAATGGTACAGTGGATAGGATCTCTGGGCTTATTATCAAGTAGACCCACATTCAAATCCTTCTTTAGACACTTACTAGCTTCATGACCTTGGGCAAATTACTTAACCTTTACTGCTTCATTATCCACATCTAAAAAATGGGGATAATAAGAACACTTTCTTCCCCTGATTGCTGTGAAGATAATGAGATAATATTTATATAGTACTTTGCACATCTTCAAGTACTATGTAAATGCAAGCTATCCTCATTACGATCTTTATCATCATTACTATCATCATTCTCTTCAAAGGCATTAGGAGAAATGAAGTAAAAAGAGATACACTGAAGACATAATGTACCATTTTGTGATTGATGGGAGACTATGCTATATTGTCAAATTTTTAAAAGAAGTCTATCTTCCTACTATTTATCTCTGCTTATCCCATAACAGGCTTACTGTTGGTTAGTTGCCAAGGTGATTGATTGTTTCTACACTCCAGTAAATATTATTAATTGGCTTATAGAATGATGTTTTCATGTATTGTGGTACTCTACATAGTCATCCCAGTATTAGCATAATAACAACAAAAGCTGTCAAATAATCCAAGGAATAAGCTGTCAATTTGATTTCAAGGGTAGTAATAGTCCACATTTCTATAAAGCTTTAAGATTTTACAAATTTTTTTTCCCAAAAAAACCCTGTGAGGTAGCTAGTACAACTATTATTATTAATCTCATCCTATAGACAAAGAAATAAGTCCAAAGAGATTATGCAATTTGCCCCTGGTCACACATCTAGTAAGGGTTAGAACTAGGATTGAATATAGGACTTCAGACTCCAAGTCTAGCATTCTTACCACTAGACCATGCTCTTCATCAATAGTAGTGTTCAAATTACTTGAAACAATCAGTTATTTAGTTATTTATATTATTTAATTTTGTGGCAATGATGGCAACATATGTGCTTATTCTGACACTAGGCTGAACTAAAAATGTTTTACCTCAACCAGGTGAAACCATATTGAACTAATTTTCCCACTTTTTGTCAGTTCTTTGTCAATTGAGTGCTGGATTTTGTACCCTACACATGTCACTGCTTTCTTATTCTGTATTTGCTTCTATAGTTTCCTAGAAAATACAGAGAATAGTAACTACTTATAAAGAGCACACTTCAGTGACTATTGGAGATATTGTAGCAGTTCAAGCATTTCAAGGATCATTTAAGCACGCAACAAAATATGATTAGTCATCACAGAGTATGAAGGAAAGGGCAATTGAAAATGAAAAATAAACACAAGAACAAATAAACTATTGGAGCTCAAAGGGATCTGAAAGATGGAGGAAGTTCTGTTGTTTCCTGGACAGAGCAGTATAAGCTTTTTGAATTTGGAAGAGCAGTGAGAAGCTCAGTGGAAAAAAGAAAATCTGCTAATTATTGCTATGGAGAAAAAATACTTGCAATGGTCAAGATGATACAAAAGCTAAAGTACTAGAGTTTTTTTTAAAGGGTTATTTTTACTGATGAAACTTCTTCCTTCCTTCCTTCCTTCCTTCCTTCCTTCCTTCCTTCCTTCCTTCCTTCCTTCTTTAGTTCTTTCCTTCATTTCTTCTTTCCTTTGTTTGTTTGTTCCTTCCTTCTTGGACAGTTTAATGATCAGAGGTTAATTTTCTTGGTTTCTTGTATCAAATAAAGTAATATTTATAAAGCACTTAATGCCAAGTACAAAGAAGGCACTTAAAATCTTTTCCTTTTCCTTCTGATCTCACAGAGTTGCTCATACTCTTCATAGAATTTGCATAGTTTACAGAGGCCACATTTATGCAAATATAAAAGTTCTCTACCTCTTCCCAGGTCAGGCACAAATAAGGCTTGCATAACCCTTGAGCTTTGAGTCTATACTTTGGAAGGAAAATTCTTTTCCTGAAAAGCACAAGTGAACTAGTGAAACATTTGCAAAAATATTTTCCTAGGGGCTCCAAATTGGAAAGCTGAAGACTAAGGACTTTGAGGCACCAGCTTCACTTCAGATAGTCTTTCTTCCTCCCCATTTCTCAGATGATTAATCTGAAGAAAAGAAAAAGAAAAATCCAACCTTTTTGATTTGAGGAAATATGACATAGTAGGTAGATATATCTATCTAGAGAGTAAGGAAGATCTGAGTTCAATCCCAGCTTTTACATTTCCTAACTCTATAAGCATGATCAAGTTATTTAACAACCCTTCTAAGCCACAATTTCCTCACTTGTAAAAAGGTGATTATAATATCTACTGTAGGAACCTCCTGGGGCTGTGCTGAGGCTCAAATAAAATAAGGTTTGCAAATAGGTTTTGCACATTTTAAATCATTATATAAATGTTAGTTACTTTATATGTCCAATCTTTTTAATAACATATGAAATTTATTAGTTGTATATATATTTTAGGTTATATAGATTTATATTATTATTTCTATGCAATATAGTTATGTTTTGAATTAATTGCATATAATATGTAAAATACATTTAGTAATATATAAAATAGTACAATTTAAGTATTATTTTGTCCATTCTTTTTAGCCTGGATTAGCCATGTTTTTACTCTAATCTACCTGTCCATGTTTCCTCTTACTTTTCTTCATACTCTCCTTGCTCTAGGTAAACCAGATTTCTGTTTTTTTCTGTTTGACTTCATGGCCTAACACTTCTTTAGACTTTTGTTCTTTCATTTGTAAAATATAGAGCAAATTGGGTTAGAGGAATTCTAAAGACTTCCAGCTATAAATCCTAGGATGTCTGGATGAAATTCCTTATAATATTCTGAAACTGTCATGACAAAAGTATCTTGATGTATATGTGTATGGGAATAACAGTTAAGGGGATTCATAGAACATAGGATCATAGATTTAATAGATGGTCATCTGTTCTAAACCACTCATTTTATAGATGAATAAACCAAGGACCAAAGAGGTCATAGGATCATAGGACCATAGATTTAGAATTAAATGAACTTTGGAGGTTGTCTAGTTTAAATCTGTCATTTTGCAAATGGGGAAACAAAAGCCCAGAAAAGCTAATTGATCTGTCTAAGGTAAAAGGTGACAGATCTAGGATTCAAAGACAAGTCTTCTAAATCTAAACCTAACTCTTCACTATAGTATGCCACTTTAAAGTCATAGTTGTGGTATGTGGAAGAGGCAGGAAGTGGCAAGGTACTCTGATTCCAAAGCAAGTATTCTTTCCATGATGAAGACAGTTGACTACCATGTCCCATGAATGTCAATGTAGGGTATTATGATAAAAAACACTTGATTTCAAGTAAGAGACCCTGGGTTGGAAACTTAACACCCCTCCATATGTCACTGAGTTATTTACCTTTTCTTTCTTGGCCTCATCTATAAAATAAAGCAATTGGACTAGATGATTTCTAGGGTTCCTCCCAGCTCTAGATTAATAATCCTATGATTCATGACATGTATGACCTTGGACACAAAATTGTTTTCTTAGTTTTCTCATCTGTAAATGAAGTTGGGCTATTTGATTTCTAAAGTCCCTTCCACTACTAAATCAATGATTCATCAACTAGCACAGTACCTGGAATTTAGGATGTATTTTACAAATATTTGTTGAACTGAATTGAATCTTATGAACCCCGAAGAGATCATTTAACTCAAGAACTGCAAGACTCAATACTTAACTCAGTGCTATTCAGCACTTTTTATCCAATGATTTGAATGAAGATATAGTAGTTATGTTTTGGAAATCTGTAGATGTCACAAAAGATGAAAGAGATAAAGACAAAGACAGAGTTAGAGACTCAGAGAGAGGGACGGACAGAACAGAGAGACAGAGAAACAGAATGCTTAATTTGGATAATTACAGAATCAAGATCTCAAACTCTTGATAGATTAGAATAGGGGATGAAATGAACAAGATGAAATTTAACAGAGATAAACATAAAGCCATGGATTTAGGTTTTGTTTAAAAAAAAAAACCTGCACAAATTCAAGATGGAGAGAACTAACTTAACAGCATATGGAAATAGCCTAAGGATTCAATATGGACCAACAAATGCAAATTATGAAAATGATAATACAATCTTAGCTTGAATTAATAAAAGTACTATAATCAGAACACTAAGGATGATAGTTATGATTCACTCTATCCCAGCTAGAGTCCATTTAGTTTTTAGGCACTATAATTCAATTTTTAAAAAAGTTTTATTCATATCCTTTGGTTTTACATTACAAACATTTACTACCACTTTGTGAGATGTCTCTTGAACAAAAGTAAAACAATTAAATAAAATTAACAGTATGGTGACCTAATCTGAAATAAGCATCGTATTTTAAAGGAGTATGTCAAGAGGAGGATTACTTGTGTGCCAAAGGAATCTGGAAACCATATTATATAGGGAATATTTAAAATACCAGGGTATTTTTTACCTAAAAACGGGAAGATGTGGTGGTGATGGGTAAAAGAAGAATAACAAACCCATTTCCAAATATTTTAATAAATGTCATATGAAAGATGGATGAGAATTACTTCAAGAAAGTAGAACAAAAATCAGTGGTTAATAAGGAAGATGGCCAGCTCAGTACAAAGTCTTCTTTGATAATTATGACTAACTCAAAATGAAGTGTGTTGCTTGGTAAGGTAGTGAGGTCCCTGTTACTTGATGTTTTTGAGCAGAGATCTATCAAGGATGGTTTATAACTACATCTTACTTTGAGAGATAATGTTGAATAATATAAAAACCCATGGAATTGCAAGTTAGTTGATCTGAGTTTGAGCCCTTGAACTTTTGGATTCCTTACTTTTAAAATGGGAATCATAATACACTACTTACTGGGCAAGATTTTTGAGAGAAAAGTGATCTGTGAATTTTAAGAAACTAGAGGAATGTCACCAGTAAATGAGATGATTAGACCTCTAAGGCCTTCTCCTACTCTAAGATTCTATCTATTATCCTATGTGACCAAAGTTCTGTTGAATTCACTAAAACTTGTCTCCAAGGTCTTAGGAGCTCATTTGCATTAAAATTAGGGCTCCTGAAACTATGCCCAAAGGGCGATAAAAGACTGTCTGCCCTTTGATCCAGCCATAGCACTGCTGGGTTTGTACCCCAAAGAGATAATAAGGAAAAAGACTTGTACAAGAATATTTATAGCTGCACTCTTTGTGGTGGCCAAAAATTGGAAAATGAGGGGATGCCCATCAATTGGGGAATGGCTGAACAAATTGTGGTATATGTTGGTGATGGAATATTATTGTGCAAAAAGGAATAATAAAGTGGAGGAATTCCATGGAGACTGGAACAACCTCCAGGAAGTTATGCAGAGCAAAAGGAGCAGAACCAGGAAAACATCATACACAGAGACTGATACACTGTGGTACAATCGAACGTAATGGACTTCTCCATTAGTGGCAATGCAATGTCCCTGAACAATCTGCAGGGATCTAGGAGAAAAACACTATCCACAAGCAGAGGACAAACTGTGGGAGTAAAAACACTGAGGAAAAGCAACTGCTTGACTACAGGGGTTGAGGGGACATGTCTGAGGAGAGACTCTGGAAATGGGTTCAAATCAAGAACACATGTGATACCCAGTGGAATCGCGTGTCAGCTATGGGAGAGGTGGGGGTGGGGTGGGGAGGAAAAGAAAATGATCTTTGTCTCCAATGAATAATGTTTGGAAATGATCAAATTAAAAAAAAATTAGGGCTCCTGAATCAGTCAAAGTCAGCCAGATTCACCAGCTTCTTAGTTACATTCAATTTTACCATGTCAAGTATAAGGCAGATGGAGAGACCACCTTTGAAGAACTATGGTTTCCATTAGCCTGTGTGGTAGTCCAACAGCATGCCTTTACCCTTCTTAGCTTTTTCCTTCTAATGGTAGATTCATTCAAGAAGATCAAGAAGCCTAGGAAGTTGGTGAACAGGAAAAATGGATCAACATGGCTGAATTCATGTACATTGTCCTTTTTTCTTGAAAGCAGAATTGATTAGACATACTGGTAAAATAATGGATATATATATATATATATATATATATATATATATATATATATATATATATATAGAGAGAGAGAGAGAGAGAGAGAGAGAGAGAGATGAACAGCTATTACTGTCTTGTCTAGCCAAGATATCATAGCAATGTAGGGAGTTAGCATATGTAGCAACTATAAATGTTTAAACCATTGAACCAAAATGTTTGAACCATTGAACCAAAAAGCCCTCAGCAAAAGCAAAAAAAAAATTCCTTCTGGCACACAGATGTGTGTGACTGAGCCCTATTCATCTCTTGCTAGAAGCATTTGACTACATCCCCCACCTCTTTATCAAGGCAGAGAAGCCAATGGAAGGAAGGAGAGAGAAAAGTTAGACTCCATCTTGGGAATTTGAGAAGTGGTACCATTGTTTTCAATGATGTTATCATGTTTGGTAATCTAATTAAACTTTTCTTCAAAAGGTCTAAATGACTTTTAGTGGTTGGTTAAAAACAGGAGATTGTTCCAGTAGGTGAAAGGAGACTCATGGGTGATAAATAACCCTGGAATAATAACAAAAACAGATTATAGTCTGATGGGAGGTACTGTGGAGCAGTGGGAAAAACATAGAATGAATCAAAAATAATTTATTAAAGTGCCTATTAGGCACCCACCCCTGTGTTAAGCATAGGGAATAAAAAGAAAAGTAAAAACACTACCTACTCTCAAAAAGCTTGCATTCTAATGGAGGACACAATAGATAAATAATTAGGTAATAAAGAGCATAATAGGCCTGAGTTTGAATTCCATCTCTGTTTATCAGTATAGCAGATAACCAACTCTAATTACTTGTGTAATCTTGGACAAATTATTTAGCCTCTCTGGGCTCCAGTTTCCTCCTCTGTAATAGGAGAGGATTGGAATACTACGGATAACTACTAAATTCCCTTTTAGCTATATATATCTATAATTGTCTGATCCTACCCAGAAGGGAAATCTGCCAAATGGGGAAGCATGGCACATTGAGTAGCACAAGCCTCTGTTACACAAATAACATGAATCCTATGTCCAAAAGTCATTGTTCATCATAGCCCCATAATGAATATTTGTTGACATCAGGGGATATACAACAGGAGAAATGATGGAGGGCTATGAATAACACATTAGGATTTGTCTCACTTTTCCAAATGGATTCCTACCTGCAAGTGAATAAAGGTCTTTTAAAGCTAGAATAATCCTTTAAGCCAACAACAGCCTTTTTACAAAAATTTAATGAACAAGTATCCTCCAATGTGTGATGCAAACTGATGGATGGAGAGGACACACGGGGAGGGTTGTTAATATTGCTGTGAAGGTATCTGAGCTAGATGCCAAGTGCTATATCAGGATATGGAGCAAAGGGATATCTGCATGTCAGTCAGGTGTGTTGTATTGGGTAGACCACTAATGGCACCATGAGTGCTGAAAGCAAATGTTCTTGGTACTGTCAGGTCCCAAATTCCCATCTGTTGCAAAATAGAAACCCACAGACTCCATATAGACAATTTAAGTACATAAAGTCAAAAAGCCAAATTTCTACAAGTCAAGGTAGAAAGTTAGATTTTATTAGAAAAGGGCCTCCAATAAAAGTCCAATAAAAGCCCTCCAATAAAAGCGCTCTCTTGCATGTATTACATTGTCAGACCCGGGCAAGAGATAATGCCCAGAGGCCGAGAGCTGGTTTATATAACAAAATGACATATCACAAGACATAACATCACAAAGACCTTATTTTAGAAAGAGTTACCCAATTACAAAGCTGATTGGTTAGTTCATTTCGGAAAGCCCATATTAGTCTGTAGATTAATGACTTAGTCAAGTCAATTGACCATTACCTCTCTCTCATCTGATCTAGGGGGAAGGATGGCTATTTTCAAACAGGGAAGGGTGCATAATGTTTGTGCCATATTGAGACATGAGATTCAGATGGTCACCATCTTGTGACAAAGGGAAGTACAAACTTAGGGAGGGGTTAGATATCCCTTTAGCAGCAGTTTTTATGCTTTAGTTAGAAATCCTTGCAAAAATCATGAATTCTACAGATGGTATTAAGATTACAATGGAATTTATACTAATCACTTTAAAATCACAATACTTATTATCTTAAACCTATCACTATCACTAAAATCCAATCAAGTATAAGGGGGTAAGAGTATTTTTCCCCCCAACACATCACATGAGCTACTTCTGTGTGTCTCGCTCACACATTTCTATTGAATTCTTCTTCCCCTATTCTATTTCCTTTCTTTTTCCTGTCCATTTCCCCATCCCCTCTTAGAACTGCCCTTAGTTCTTGTGGTCAAGGCTTAGCCCCTTGGCTGGTCAGGATTAAAGGATTCCCTGAACTCTAAATACAATTGTATTCTTTAAGTGTTTGTGACACTTGGGTTAAATTTTCAAGTGCAGAGGTTGGACTTCAAGAAGGTTAATTTAAGTTTTGTTATGACAAGATATGGATGAGGATATTATAAGCATGAACTAAATTCAGATCAAGAAATTGTTGTCGTTGTTATAAAGGGAGATTAAAGAAAGTAAGTCATAATAATGGAACTTTGGAGCATGGTATTTTTATGGAAATCTTCAGGGGTTCCCCACTGCCCACAGAAGAAAATTTGAACTCTATTGCTTGGCTTTCAAGATCATCTCCTATCTAGACCAAAATAATTTCTCAGTATTTCCAGACACAAATCTCCTGACAGTCTGACTTGTCTGTCTCTGGAGAACACAGTGGTTCATTTTTGCCTGTATGGGCTTTGCTTTTGTCTTGCTTTTCTTTTCTCTCTGTATCATACTTCAAGAATAAGGCATGGGCCCATCTCCTTCATCATGTCTTCCTTATTAATCTATCATTTATCTTTTTCCTCTCCAGACTTCTATAGCACTTACAGGATATACCATGCAATTCAGCATTGAATTTTGTGTTATATAATGCACTGATTGTTTAATTTGCATTAATAATTTTCCTACAAGATTTTAAGCTTCAGTGCAAGGAACCTGTTTCGTGGTTAAATCATAGACATAAATCATAGATAAAAATATTTAGGTCTAGAAAGAAGCTTAGAAACCACCTAGTGTAAAAGTATCTAAGATGAGGAAATTGAAGTTTAGTTCTCTAAATAATTTTCCCAAGCTCACACAAGTAGCATGTAGTAAAACAAAAACTTGACCCCAGAACTTTGATACAAATCCATTACACTTTCTATTTCCTACTATCCATACATTCATTCATTGTAACTTTTTTTTTCAGAGTCATACTATAATGCAAGATTCTTTGCTAGTACCTTGGGAAAATACAAAGGTAAATAAAATATGGTTCCGGCCTTTAAGAAGCTTATCATCTATGGGGCAGCTGGATGGTTCAGTAGAAAGAGAGCCAGGACTAGAGATGGGAGATTCTGGACTCAAGTCTGGCCACAGATACTTCCTATTGTAAATCTTGAAATTTCTCAGACTTGTGAATGTTAAAACATTTCCACATTGAGGAATCCTTCATTGGAACAAATTCCCTACTGGAAACATTCCCCATTTTGATGTGAGAACTCGCCAGGATCAGAAATGGGAGGACCTCTACTCCACCCGTACTTAAGACTGCTTTAGGGGAGAAAACTCCTTGCTATGGGAGAACCTCTACTCCACCCATACTTAAGACTGCTTTAGGAATTCTTTGAGCCACGCCTAGAATTGATACAATGGGATGCCAGGTACCTAAAAGGGTCGGGCAAGTTTTCTCTTAATGAGATTAGTCGACTCAGCTGTATTTTCTCTGGTTCAGACTTACTGAGGAGATTAGTCGACTTAGCAGGAATACAGATGGGCTGTCCTTTACAAAACACCTGTGGTGATTGGTAGATGGAAGAATTTAGGGGAGGTGACATAGGAAAAAAAACCCTATATAAGAAAAAGAATTCCTTGGAGAGAGAGGCTTGGAGATCCTTAGATCCTTGGACGCTTGGAGATAGGATCCTTGGGTCCTTGGAGATAGATCCCTTTGGAGGAGGCTCTTTGAAGATCTCTTGAGAAGAAGTCCTTTGGGAGGCTGCCTCTGGCTGGAACTCCCTCTGGGGAGACTCTGTTCCCCAGACACCCTTACTTAAGACAAATCTTGTGGTGAGTGATGAAAAACTGACTGATTCTCTCTCTCTTAAGACTCAGGTCTAGGCCATGTTGGCTTAAGGCCCTTCATACTTATACTTTTTTTTTTCTCTCTCTTTCTTTGATTGCTCATTGTATTATTAATTAAATTCTCTATAAAACCCAGTTGACTTGGGCATATTCATAAATTGGGAATATTTCCCTGGCAACCACCTTATATTTGATTTAAAACCAAGACACTGTAGTGAAACATATTTTCTGCGGTCAAATTTACTCACCCTGTCTTCACAATTTATATCTCCCACCATTTTAACTCACTACAGTTTAAAACATCAACCATTTTAATTATAACAGTTTACAACAGACAACCATTTAACTCTTACACTAGCTGGGTGACCCTGGGAAAGTCACTCAACCCCAACTGTATAACCCTTACCACTCTTCTGCCTTGGAACCAACATATATTATTGATTCTAAGGTGGAAGGTAAGGGTTTTTGTTTTTTAAAAAAAGGTTTACATTCAAAGGCCTTTACTATAGTACTCTTAGAAGGCTACTTATAAATGCCTTTTTAAATTTTATTGATTATGTGCTTTGCTCAAGGTTTCCTTTCCACATGCTCAAATTTATCTTTCTTAGCATTTTTTTTAGTTTTTATTCTTAAAGATATGTAATTTTTGCAATCACATGACTAATAAAACAACTAACAGTTACAAAGTATTTTGCTTATTATTATGTACATTATCTCATTTGATCCTCACAACAACCCTGTGAAAGGGGTTTTTATTATTATTATTATTATGATCATCATCTTGACCATACGGATGAGGAAACTGAGGCTGAGAGAGGGTAAGTGACTTGCTTAGGATCACACAGTTTTATGTCTGAGTTGAACTCAGCCTCAGTTGCAGCACTAAAATCACTGAACCCCAATTGATGCAAGGAAATCTGACCACCTTGCTACAAGTGTGAAGCTGCCTTCTTAATTGAGTCTACTGGAATTTCCCAGAAATCTAATCAAGCAGTTCTTTTGTTCTTGCAGATTATTATGCCATGTTCTGGACAATTGGTTTAAACATTTTTAAAGCCTATGTCCTTTGGGGCAGTGGTTTCACAAGTGAATTTTTCTCCAGTAGACTGAGGAAGCCAAAGGCCCCATGTATTTCTATAGATCTGTTTATAAGCAGGGATTCCTCAATAGCTGTTCATAGAAAGATCTTTTAAAATCCTTGCCTCCAGCTCCCGCTACACAGCCCATCCCTAGACTGTGCCTCGGAGAAGACAAGTAGCAGTATATTACCAATCTGCTGTTTTATGCTGTGTTCACCGTCCATTTATGACTTCCCGATCTAATTTACTGAGTTCTGAAATCGCCATGCATGCCAGGACTGCGAGCTCAAATTGGCATCTGCAAATCAAGCTGTGAGCTTTCTGGGGTGAAGCTCAGCCCAGGAGTTCTGATAAACCTGCCACTCTCAGTGCTGTAAGTGTGAATAGCTCTCAGTGCCCCGTGGTGGGGCCAGGGATTCTCACAGGTTTGTTGCTCTGTGATTTTATAATTCCTGCTCTTTGTTGCTCGGGATGCATTTTCCTCATAACCTGAAAAACCAAACCAGGGCTGAAGGCAAAATCAGTGCGGTTAGTTCAGCTCCACTACCCCTATGTAAGTCAGCAAGTATTTGTGGACTTGTCAGAAAGGATTTGTTGCAAAACCCCAGTGAATCATGGAGTGGACGTGGGTATTAAGTGAGAGAAGCAGAGTGGGATGAAGAGAGAAACGTCATTAACAGGAGGAACACTGAGCTAGCTGTGGAGTTCTGCTTTGGGATAAGAAACCATATTGTATATCCAAGGTTGGCCTTGAATAATTAATTATATCCCTTAAAAAATAAACTTCCTTTAATGGCAAAGCCAGACGTACAGACGTGGAATGAGACCCAAGATGGAATTTCAGGCCCCTAGACTGGGAGCTCAGTGAAGTCAGGGGCCATGTCCACTTTAAGCTCCTTACTCACCCCAGTGGTTAGCACATAGCAAGGGCTTAATAAAGATGGGATGGATGAATGAATGAATGAATATTTCATTGTGTCCAGGTGTCCGTAAAGGTGCTTGCTCCTCTGACAGAGATATCAAGCAGATAAACCTGTCCTTAATGCATAGAGTGTCATTTTGGCTGAAAAATTCATCAGTCTGCAGCCTACCAGGTGAGCACTGGGAGACAAGACCTCAAAAGACTATTTTGTCCCTGGAACCATAGACAAAACTTCTCAGCTTGGTATCCCCTGCTGGTCTCTGCTCAGCAGGCTCAGGCTTCGAGATTCCGGAGTCACCTACACACCACACAGAAACATCTGAAAAGAACTTTAGTGAGGACAGATGTCTACAGGATAAAAATGTATGACATGAAAGGTTTACTTATAAGCAGTTCACTATCAGGGCAGCTCAGTGGCAGAGTGGATAGAAGCATTGGATAGGTAGAGTCAGGAAAACTCATCTTTCTAGGTTCAAATCTGGCCTTGGACACTTACTAGCGAGGTGATCTTGGGCAAGTCACTTAACCCCCATTGCCTAACACTTACCAATCTTTTGCCTTGGAACCAATACATAATGTAAATTCTAAGATGTATATATGTGACTGTGAGCAAGTCAATTAATCAGGCCTAGAGTTTGTCTCAGTTCCTCATCTATAATTGAACTGGAAAAGGAAATGGCAAAAATGTTGGGCACCAAAATGTTATGGGGTTCAGATTTGTACCCCTGGGGTTCAGGAAGGATGCTTTTTGCAAGAATGCAAGACTCCAAAATTTAGCTTAAAAACAAAAAGAGAAATTTACTAGTTTAGGGAGTAATGTTGAGAATGGCCAGGAGGATAGTGTAATATTTAAAATAGTTGAAGCCATAAACTGTAATGATTAAGATAGTGGAAGACTTAAATTGTGACCGCAGAAAATATCATTTCAAGACAGTGTCTTGTTTTTAAATCAAATATAAGGTGGTCGCCAGGGGAAAATTCCCAATTATTAAATATACCCAAGTCAGCTGGGTTTTATAGAGATTTTAATGAATACAAATGAGGAATTAAAGAAAGGGAGAGAGAGAAAAAAAGGAAATAATGAGAAAAAGATAGGCTGGGCCAGGCCAGCCCTGGCCAACCCAGGCCCAAGTCCTAAGAGAAAGATCAGTCCATCTTTTATCCACTCACCACAAGATTTGTCCAAGCAAGGATTCTAGTGTTCAGAGAGACACCAGCTGCAATTCAGCTTTTCTCAGCTGACTGTCCTGAGAGAGAGACAGTCTTCTCAGAGGGAGTTCCAGTGAGAGAGTCCCAGCAAGAGTCCTTTGCTCTGTTTCTCCTCTCCTTTTAAAGGGAATTTTCTCCTATGTCACCTCCCCTAAGTTCTCACATCTACCAATCACAGTAGACGTTTTTCAAAGGACAGACCATTCTTAATTCACACCTAAGAAGGCTTGAACTTTTGATTAAGTTCACACCAGAAAACCTCTGAGTAAGTTTTTTCCTCTTTGCTCCTTGTAAATTCACAAGTTGCCTGACCTTTATAGGTACTTAGCACCCTTTTGTATTATATCTAAAAATAGGCACAGCTTAAGAACTTTTGCCTTACTATAAGTATGGGTTTAAGTATCTTAAATTGTTTAGCTAGGAGTTTCTTCCCCTAAAGCAGGCTTAAGTAGGGGTGGAGTAGAGGTCTCACATTCCTGATCTAAGTAGAAGTCTCACATTCCTGATCTAAGTTTCTCATTGTTTAAAATGGAGAATGGTCTTAACCTAACCTTATGAAGTAGGGTCTGAGAATTTTTAAGGTTCACAATAGCAAGGTGGAACAGCAAGATGGGGAGCAGTTCCTGGGAGGACAGCATGAATGGAAAAGCTGTCCCCCATGAGGACAGCATGGATGGGAAAGCTGTCCCCCATGAGGAAATCAGTTCTGGAGATTTTATACTCTTTACAACAGATGCTATGTCATGGTGTGGGCATGACCTAGTGTGGTAAGCCCTCAGGCATTTGGTGGGGTGGGGTGGACATCTGACTGGGGTCTGCCTGGAGGCATAAAGATTCATCTCTTTGTCCATCTTAAATCTAGAGGACAATCAAAGAGGATAAACATCTCAGGAGGGGGGGTCATTGGGTGTTTCTAGGTTCAGACTCAGGAGGATGGGAGGGAGCGAGGGAGTTTCCCTGATAATAATTCACCTGGGTTTCTGGGGGTACAGTGCCCATTTCACCAATATCTTTTTTTTTAAACCCTCACCTTCTGTCTTGCAATCAATACTGTGTATTGGTTCCAAGGCAGAAGAGTGGTAAGGGCTAAGCAATGGAAGTTAAGTGATGTGTCCAGAGTCACACAGCTAAGTGTCTGGGGCCAGATTTAAACCCAGGACCTCCTGTCTCTAGACCTGACTCTCAATCCACTGAGCTACCTAACTGCCCCCAGCACTAACTCTTAAATTTACCTCTAAATTGCTACACTGTTATGCTAATTCATAGTCAATAGATCCCATTAAAAGCTGGGTGGATCTATTGACTGTGAATGAGAGATTCATGTTTGCCCCAGGCAGGGATCAAGGGAAAAAAGCTTTCCTTCTGTGTTTGAATAGAAATGAGAAGATCTTGCATGAGAAGTGATTAACAGTTATTCACTTGCTCTTCTACCTCTTCAATTGGAGAAATTTCAAAAGATTTCACAAAATGATCTAGATGCTATGACAACTGAAAATAATACCAGGATTGAGCAGATGAATATGGTTTAGGACATGATCAATTTATTGATTACTTCCAGGATACCTGAATTAGAAATAAATCTTTCCCTCACTTTTAGTGACATGCAAAAACAGATTTAGGGGGAGAAATATTGTTCTGCTCATAGATGGGTTCCATTGGTCAGTCAGTCAAATGCTACAGTAAACTACTGATCTCTCTTTGTTGTTGTTCCATGGATCCCTTTTCCAGGATAAGGGATGTCTAACTGTTTGACTCTCAGTGTCCAAAGAGTGGTTCTGATCCTCCATTCCCAGCACAGGTAGTGAAAACAGAGGTCAGAAATATATGAGGCAGGGCAGAAAGGGTAGCTGGAAGATTCTTAGCCATTACATTATATCTTTTTCATTTATTATTTTATAGAAAGATCTATTATAGTCTGGGGCAGGAAGGACAGTAAGTTACCCAGGGAGAGGGAAGAAGGCAGTTTGAACCTGCAGTCAGTCTCAGAAGATTTCTTTTTTTTGGAGTCAGAACACATGTAGAGACTAGTGAGGTAGCCATTGGAGAAGGCAAACAAAATCATGAAGAAGATGAAGCAAACATTATAGAGGAGACTCACAGAAAGGTTCTTCCTTAGGATGGACATTACAGAACATCAACAAAACAAGTGTAGTCTATGGAATTAAAGGACTACAGTGTTTTAGGGGCTTTCAACACAGTTATGGAGCCTGTCAACATGAAATATAGGAATCCCAAACTTGTTACCTAGTGAGATCTGAGATATGAACCCCACTTTTCAGGACTCTACCCTGAATGGAAATGACAATCCTGGTTGGGTGAGATAAGCATATGCTAAGGACCCTCTTTGTTTTAGGTATTCTCCCCTATTGTACTAGAACCTTTCCCAGGAAGATCCACATCTGAGCAGGAACCATCCTTTAGTATCTATTGTAAGCAGCCCCCTTCTCTTACACCCTAGCCTCTAGCTATGATTCTTTCCCAAGCTTGATCTTGTCCTGTCAGTGTAGTTTGAACACTCCCATTTTCCTTGTAGCCATAGAGATGTCAATCATCTTTCCCTGCCCCTGGATTTCCCAAATGGTATATGGGTTCCCCAAATATTTTGTTCCTCGGAGTCCATCCTGAGTCGGTGGTACTCCCAGGGGCTAGTGACCAGGGTGTCTTGACTCTGTGCAGTCTTGGGAAGCAACTCTGTTGTTGTATTTAGTAGCGCTAACCCCTTTTCCCTTGATTAAAGAGTAATTTTGACTATTTAATAGTTCTGTGTTTTTTTCTAGTTGACAAGCCCAATAGTAACAGTTAATTTTAATTAAAAGAAAAGAAAAAGGCTGGAAAATGGACAAACAATAAAAAAAGAAACTCAACATAAGAAATTATTTTGGTGATAGGGAAGACCAAAATACAAACTCAAAATAAAACAACAAAGTCAATGCTGCTGAATCCAAAGACTTCAAGAAAAATAGGAATTGCTCTGAAGTTAAAAAAGAATTAATGGGGGGGCAGCTGGGTAGCTCAGTGGATTGAGAACCAGACCTAGAGATGGGAGGTCCTAGGTTCAAATTTGGCCTCAGCCACTTCCTAGCTGTGTGACCCTGGGCAAGTCACTTGACCCCCATTGCCTAGCCCTTACCACTCTTCTGCCTTGGAGCCAATATTGGCTCCAAGACAGAAGGTAAGGGTTAAAAAAAAAAAAGAATTAATGGAGGACCTTAAAAAAGATTTTGAAAATCAAATAAGAGAAGTAGAAGGAAAATTGGGAAAAAATGGGAGTGATATAGGAAAATCATGAAAAAAAAGTCAACAGCTTTTTAAATGAGGCACAAAAATACAGAAGAAATTTATTTCTTAAAAACAGAACAGGCCAATTGATAAAAGAGGCACAAAAATCCAATGAAGATAAGAACTTTTTAAAAAGCAGAATTGACCAAACAATAAAAGATATACAAAAATACACTGAAGAGAAAAACTTCTTGAAAGAATTGGCCCTTTGGAAAAAAGAACAAAAATTCACTTAGGACAAGAACTCTTTGCAAAGTAGAATTAGCCAAATGGAAAAGGAGGTACAAAAACTCACTCAAAAAAATCATGTTTTAGAAATTAGAATTGGACAAGTGTAAGTTAATGGCATCAAAAACAAACAAACAATTAAACCAAGTCAAAGAAATGAAAAAAAAATGAAAGAAAATGTGAAATATATCTTTGGAAAAACAATTGACCTGAAAAAAAATTGAGGAGAGATAATCTAAGAATTGGACTACCTGAAAGTCATGATAAAAAAAGAGCTTAGACATCATCTTTCAGGAAATTATCAAGAAAAACTGCCTTGATATTATTGAACCAAAATTTAAAATAGAAGTGGAAAGAATCTACTAATTGATTCCTGAAAGGATCCCTCCCCAAAAGGGTGAATCCCAGGAATGTTATAGCCAAATTCCAGAATTCCCAAGTTGAGGAGAAAATATTGTGAATAGTGAAAAAGAAACACTTCAAATGTCATGGAGCTATATTCAGAATAACAAAAAATTTAGCAGCTTCTATATTAAAGGAATAGAGGGCCTGGAATATAACATTCTAGATGGCAAAAAAGCTAGGACTTCAGCCAAAAATTACCCAGAAAATTAAGCATAATCTTTTGGGTG
This sequence comes from Monodelphis domestica, assembly GCF_027887165.1. Taxonomy (NCBI): domain Eukaryota; kingdom Metazoa; phylum Chordata; class Mammalia; order Didelphimorphia; family Didelphidae; genus Monodelphis; species Monodelphis domestica. Next base: position 124,455,885 of record NC_077233.1, read on the forward strand.
TGGGGAAATGGGTATTCAATGAAATAGAAGACTTTCAGCTATTCTTAATGAAAAGAACAGAGCTGAATGGAAAATGTGATTCTCAACAAGAATCAAGAGAAGTAAAAATAGGTAAACAAGAAAGAAAAAGAAAAATATATTCAATAAGGTTAAATTGTTTACAAATATACATGGGAAAATTATTCTTGTAACTCCTAAGAACATCATTGTTAGGGAAATTAAGAGTATACATAGACAGAGGGCAAGGGGTGAGTTGACTATGATTGAATAAAAATAAAAATAAATTAAGGCATGAGAAGGAGGAATGTATTGGGAGAAGGGGGAAGGGCAAAATAGAATGGTGTAAATTTTCACATATGAAAGAGGTATGAAAGAGCTTTTACAATGGAGGGGAAATTGGAGGATCTAGGAAAGAGAGTCTATAAACCTTACTCTTACTGTTATCAGATCAGTGACAGAGGAACATGCACAATCAATTGGGTATGGAAACTTATCTTACCTTGCAAGAAAGTAAGAGGGGAAGAGAATCAGAAAAGGGGGTGGAGTTAATAGAAAAGAGCAAATTTTAGGAGGTTGTGGTCAAGGAAAATAGGGAAATAAGATAGAGAGTAATACAGGGTTATCATTATGGAGCAAAATTTTTTTACAAATCTCTAATAAAGACTTCATTTCTTAAAATCACAAAGAATGAGTTGGATTTTAAAGAATGTCACTTTCCAATTGATAAATGGTCAAAGAATATGAACAGGCAGTTCTCAAAGTGATTAAAGCTCTCTGTAGTCCTACAAAAATGTTCTAAATCACTATTAATTAGAGAAATGAAATTAAAACAACTCCATAAAACAGCTCTCAGGTACTAGTCTATACCTATCAGATTGGTTAATATGACAGAAAAGAAAAATGATAGAACTTGGAGGGAATTTGGGAAAGTTAAGACACTAAAGCACTGTTGGGGGAGTTGTGAACTGATTCAACCATTTGGAGAGCAATTTAGACATATGCCCAAAGGGTTATAAAACAGTATTTACCCTTTGAGTCAGAAATAACAGAGAGATTGTTTTTAAAAAGAGGATCTGTTTCTACAAAAATATTTAAAATGACTCTTTTTGTGGGGGGACAAAGAATTGGAAAGAGAAGGAATATACCCATCAATTGGGAAATGGGTGAGTAAATTATAGTATATGATTGTAATTAAACACCATTGTGCTATAAGAAATAAAAATCAAGAGGAGCTCAGAAAAAACCCGGAAAGACTTACATGAACTGAAGTAGAATGAAATAAGCAGAACCAGGACAACATTGTACACAGTGATGGGAATACTGTACAATGAATGACTGAGAATGTTATTCTCAGCAATACAATGATCCAAAATAATCCTAAAGGACTCATGATTTTTTTTTTAATTGTCTGGCTTCTTTCTTTCTTTATTTAATACATTATTTTATTTGGTTATTTTTCAACATTATTCCTTGGAAAGAAAGATCATTTTCTTTTCCTCCACACCTCCACCAGCCCTCTCATAGCAAACGCGTGATTCCACTGGGTATCACATGTGTCCTTGATTTGAAACCATTTCCATGTTGTTGGTATTTGACTTAGGGTATTCATTTAGAGTCTCTCCTCATTCATGTCCCTTCCACCCCTGTAGTAAAGTGGTTGCTTTTCTTCGGTGTTTTTACTCCCTCAGTTTGTCCTCTGCTTGTGGATAGTGTTTTTTTTCTCCTAGATCCCTGCAGATTGTTCAGGGACATTGCATTGCCACTAATGGAGAAGTCCATTATGTTCAATTGTACTATAGTGTTTCAGTCTCTGTGTACAATGTTCTTCTGGTTCTGCTCCCCTTGCTCTGCATCACTTCCTGGAGGTTGTTCCAGTCTCCATGGAATTCCTCCACTTTATTATTCTTTTTTTGCACAATAGTATTCCATCACCAACATATACCACAATTTGTTCAGCCATTCTCTAATTGAAGTGCATCCCCTCATTTTCCAATTTTTTGCCACCACAAAGAGCACAGCTTTGAATATTCTTCTCCAAGTCTTTTTTTCTTATTATCTCTTTGGGGTACAAACTCAGCAGTGCTATGGCTGGATCAAAGGGCAGACACTCTTTTGTTGCTCTTTGGGCATAGTTCCAAATTGCCCTCCAGAATGATTGGATCAATTCACAACTCCACCAGCAATGAATTAATGTCCCTACTTTGCCACATCCCCTCCAGCATTCATTATTTCCTTTGCTATCATGTTGGCCAATTAGCTAGGTGTGAGGTGATACCTCAGAGTTGTTTTGATTTGCATCTCTCTGATTAAAAGAGATTTAGAGCACTTTTTCATCTGCTTATTAATAGTTTTGATTTCTTTGGCTGAAAACTGCCTATTCATGTCTCTTGCCCATTTAACAATTGGAGAATGGCTTGATTTTTGGTACAATTGATTTAGCTCTTTATAAATTTGAGTAATTAGACCTTTGTCAGAGGTTTTTGTTATGAAAATTGTTTCCCAGTTTGTTGCTTCCCTTCTCATTTTGATTTCTTTGGTTTTGTTTGTACAAAACCTTTTTAATTTGATATAATCAAAATTGTTTATTTTACATTTTGTGACTCTTTCTATGTCTTGCTTGGTTTTAAAGTCTTTCCCTTCCCAAAGGTCTGACGTGTATACTATTCTGTGTTCGCCTAATTTACTTATCGTTTCCTTCTTAATGTTCTTAATTTTCTTTCTCTATTTTTGACCTGCCTGGCTTTGGAATCAGTACCATGTTCGTGTCATAAAAGGAATTTGGCAGAACTCCCTCTTTAATTATTCTGTCAAATAGTTTGTATAGTATTGGGATGAGCTGTTCCTTGAATGTTTGATAGAATTCATTTGTGAATCCCTCAGCCCTAGGGATTTTTTCTTAGGGAGTTCTTTGATGGCCTGTTGGATTTATTTTTCTGATATGGGATTATTTAAGAATTCTATTTCTTCTTCTGTTAGTCTAGGTAATTTATATTTTTGCAAATATTCATCCGTATCACCTAGATTCGTATATTTATTGCCGTATAATTGGGCAAAGTAGTTTTTAATGATTACCTTAATTTCCTCTTCATTGGAGGTGAGTTCACCCTTTTAATCTTTGATGCTGTTAATTTGCTTTTCTTCTTTCCTTTTTTTAATTAGATTGACCAGTACTTTGTCTATTTTGTTTGTTTTCTCAAAGTACCAGCTTCTAGTCTTATTTATTAGTTCAATAGTTCTATCACTTTCGATCTTATTAATTTCTCCCTTAGATTTTAGGATCTCTAGTTTGGTTTTCTTCTGGGGGGTTTTAATTTGTTCGCTTACAAGTTTTTTTATTTGCTTTTCCAATTCATTGATCTCTGCCTTCCCTAATTATGCACTCAGGGATATGAATTTTCCTCTGAGTACTGCTTTGACTACATCCCATAAGGTTTGAAAGAATGTCTCACCATTGTCATTTTCCTTGATGAAATTATTAATTGTTTCTATGATTTGTTCTCTAACTAACTGTTTTTGGAGTATCATATTATTTAATTTCCAATTAATTTTTGATTTGGCTCTCCATGTACCCTTACTGATCATTATTTTTATTTCCTCTTATCTGAAAAGGCTGTATTTATTATTTTTGCTTTTCTGCATTTGTATGCCATGTTTCTGTGACCTAGTATATGGTCAATCTTTGTGAATGTGCCATGTGGTGCTGAGAAGAAGGTGTATTCCTTTTTGTCCCCATTTATTTTTCTCCATATGTCTATTAACTCTAATTTTTCTAAGATTTCATTCACTTCTTTTACCTCTTTCTTATTTATTTTTGATTTGATTTATCTAAATTTGATAGTGGTTGGTTCAGACCTCCCATTAATATGGTTTTTCTGTGTATTTTGTCCTTCAATTCTCCTAGTTTCTCCATTAGAAATTTGGGTGCTATACCATTTGGTGCATACATGCTGATTAGTGATATTTCGTCATTGTCTATAGTTCCTTTTAACAAAATATATTTACCTTCCCTATCTGTTTTAATCATGTCTATTTTTGCTTTGGCTTTGTCAGATATCATGATTGCAAATCCTGCCTTCTTTCTATCTGTTGAGGCCCAAATGGTCTTACTCCATCCTTTAATTCTGACCTTGTGAGTGTCTCCCCACCTCATGTGTGTTTCTTGAAGACAGCATATGGTATGGTTTTGGATTCTTATCTTTTCTGCTATTAGTCTCTGTTTTATGGGTAAGTTCATCCCATTCACGTTCAAAGTTATGATTGTCACTTATGGATTCCCTGGCATTTTAATATCCTCCCCTAATTCTGACCTTTCTTCTTTAGCTATAACCTTTTAAGCCAGTGATTTACTTTAAATCAGTCCCCCTAGTCCCCTCCCTTGATATGTTTCCCTTTCTATCCCGTCCCTTTTTGTTCCTTTCCCTGCCCTCTCTCCTTCCCTCCCTTTTTGTGTTCCCTCTCCCCTACACCCCCTTGGTTTTCCCTTCTCCCTTACCTTGTTGGATAAGTTAGAATTCAAGATCCCAATTGATCTAAATGCTCTTCCCTCTCAGAGGTGATTTCACTGAGAGTAAGGTTGAAATAAAAACTCTCTTCCTCTCCTTCTTATAGAAGAATTATTCCCCTCCCCTTCCCATGTGTATCTTTCTGTGAGAAAGATTATTCTATTTAGTTTTTTTTTTCTATTTCTTGGAGTATATCTTAGTACCTTCAATCATCCCCCCTCTTTTTTTTTCTTTCTATCCCCCCTTTCTCCATATCATTTTGATGCCCCAAACTTTCCCTGTCTGTGATTCTTCTTACAATTCTAATGATGGATGATACAATATTTGAGAGTTACACATTACATTTTCCTCACATATTAATATATATAATTTGATATAAATGTAGTCCTTATGGAAGAGAGTTTGAATGAAAGAACAAGATAACATTTTTCTCCTTTTCCCTTTCCTTCATATTTACCTTTTCAAGTTTCTCTTGCTCTTTGTGTTTGGATGTCAAACTTTCCACAGAGCTCTGGTATTTTCTTTACAAATATTTGGAAATCTTGTATTTTGTTGAATGCCCATACTTTCCCCTAGAATTATATAATCAGTTTTGATGGATAGCTGATTCTTGGTTGAAGATCCAGCTCTCTTGCTTTTCTGAATATCATATTCCATGCCTTACGGTCATTCAGAGTGGAAATTGCTAGGTCCTGTGTGACACTGTTTGGTGTTCCTTTATATCTAAATTGTCTTTTTCTGGCTTCTTGTAAGATTTTTTCTTTTGCTTGGAAGCTTTGGAATTTGGCAATTACATTTCTGGGAGTTGTCTTTTGGGGATTTAGTGTAGAGGGTGTTCTGAGAATTCTTTCAATGCATATTTTGTCCCCTTGTTCTAGAATCTCTGGGCAGTTTTCTTTGATGATATCATGTATTATGATATCAAGATTACTGTTTATTTCTGGATTTTTCTGGTAGACCAATGATTCTCAGGTTGTCTCTCCTTCCTCTGTTTTCCAGGTCTGTCACCTTGTCAGTAAGATATTTTATGTTATATTCTAATTCTTTAGTCTTTTGACTTTGCTTTATTAATTCTTGCTCTTTTGCAAGATCATTATCTTCCAGTTGCCTGATTCTGACCTTTAAAGACTGGTTTTCCTTTTCAGTTTGGTCTGACCTGTTTTTTTGAGGCTTTGTGCTGTTTATGCATTTGCATATTTTGGTCCCTCAGATTCCTGATTTCCTTTTGCATTGTTTCCCATTTTTCCTGCCAGAAGGCTTCCATCTTTTTGATAATTTCCAATTTAAATCCTTCAAGAGCTTGTGAAGAATTTCTATATCTTTTGGAAGGTTTTGGAGCATTTGTTTGTGTTTCCTCTTCTATCTCCTCTGTATTTTGTATTTTTGCTCCATAAAATGTGTCCAAAGTCACCCCCTTCTTCTTGCTTTTCTTGGTGTTTGGAGGCTGTTGCACCTCTGCACTGTTTTCCATCTCTATGGTTTTTCCTCCCCTTTCCAGTCAGAAATCTGAGTGAGGATGGCTGGCTCTCAGTGTATGTGTTTGATGATCTGAGGCTTTAGTCCCAGGCAAATTGTCCGTTCTTAGCAGCTGCGTTGTCTTCCTGGGGAAGTCCAGGGTCTGCCCTCCCCTGCCTGCCAGTGTTTTGGGTGTTACTGCTCTCAGTTCTCTCTAGCTGCTTCTCTGCTGCCTTACTTCCATACTCTGAACCTGACACAGCACTGTCCGCAAGGTACCCCAGTGCCTTTGCCCACCCCGAGGTTCCTGTCCTTTCAGGAGGCCCTACACTCTAGGAGGAGAGAGGTAGTGGCCTCCCTGAGCTCTGAGGACTACTGATGGGATTAGGTTAAACTGGGTTGGTCTGGATGTGCCCCAAGGTAAAAGCCTCCAGTGAGACTCAGATGTAAGGACCCAGCCATGCAGTCCCCTGTCTCTCTCTGGCTGCTTCCCTGCTATCTGTGTTGGATACCCCGAGCCTGGCCCAGGTTGCTTTCAAGGTGCACCCTTCAGAACAGCCCCTTTGCTGGCCCAGATGTTCCAGCTGCTGCTGGGGGTTCAGCGCTCTGGGTTGGGGGAGAGGGTTCGTGGGACCTTCCTTCTGCCTTCCCTTTAGACCCGAGTTTTCTCAGATTCCAGCTTTTGGGGGGCGTACCTTTTGATTTGAGTTCAGAAGGAGGGTTCCCCACCTCTGTCCTGTTGTTAAGTTTGAATTTCAGTACCCTAGGAGCATTCAGTTTGTGATCGGTAAGGAAGGGTTTTCAGAGGTCTGAACTTTTGCTGCTTCTAAGCCATCATCTTGACCAGAAGTCAGGACTCATGATTTTAAAATGCTATCTGTTCCATGAGAGGGAACTGATAGAGTTTCTATAACATTTGTTTTCCATACCACTCATTTGACATATATTATCATCTCTCTTGAACTGTTATTTATCTTCTGTTAACACATTTGTTGTTAGATGGTTGTGAGTCATGGAACTCTGCAGTCTCTGGAGAATTTAAAAAGAGCTTCACTCAGAGGCCACATAGTGGATGTAAGCATGCTACAACAGACAATAAGGAACTATAAAGAACTAGAGTAAAGGATGTCAGCAAAGAAATGTAGGATCAAAAATAGAATATTGACTAGTCTAATGGGGAGAATGAAAATACCCTGGCATAGCTATGATCTCAAGAAAAACTGAGGAAGACCAGCATATTTGGTGATAGTTTTAGGCTAAACTCATGAGAAGTGGCCAAGAGTCTGGCACACAAAATAGATAGGCAGAGGTGATTTGGTTTGTAGTTTGCATCAGTAGAGGGAACATGAGATTAAAGATGCATTTGAATATTTCAGTCTTCATGTGACCAGTATAGTGTAAGGTATAGAATACTGATTTTGAATTTGATTGGGTTCGAGTTCAAATCCTACTGTGACCCTGGCTAAATTATTAAACTTTATGTCTAAAGCAATAAAGTTAAATTTTATTGTGGAGCCATTCCTCAGATGATGAAAATTATAGATCCAGGTGGGGCTTCCCTTAATTTCAGAAATCAACATGTGGAGAAGAGAAGGATAAATTAGGAAATGTAAGCTAAAAAAGAGAAATATTTCTTTCCTTTAAGAAGTCTTACATTCTAAATGAGAATACAATGCATAAAAGGAAGCTGAAAAGTAGGATTTTAGGGAGAGAGAAGGTATTGACATTTCATTGTATTGTCTATTCATTTCAGTTGCATCAAATTCTAAAAGATTTATCCTTTTTGAGGGTTTCCTTGGTTTTCCAGATTCTTTCTCAGCTCATTTTTACACATGAGGAAACTGAAACAGGGTTAAGTGACTTACCCATATTCACACATCTGGTAAGAGTCTGAGGTTGGATTTGAACTCAGATATTCCTGACTTCATACCTGGCACTCTATTCATGGAGCCACCTAGCTACCCCATGTATCTATTTAGCATAGAGACATGATGAAGAAATTCAGAAGAATTCAGAAAAAAAAAGAGATTCTGGGAGGAACCTTACAACCTCTAATCCAAAGGACATAGAATAAGAGATACGGGACAATTCCATGGCATTAATTCCAAGCTTAAAGTTGTCTTGTAATATTAAGAGCCCTGAATTTGAAGTTCTAAGACATGACTTCAAATCTATCTCTGCAACTTACTACTTGTTTGAGCTTCATTACTGGTTACTGTACTTGGCTGGATCTGTTTCCTCATCTATAAGAAGAACAAGTTGGGCTATATTATCTCAAATATCCATTTCAACTCTGAAATTCTATGATCCTATGTCTTTTTCCCCCAATTGGATTATAAACACCTTGAGGACAAGTGCAGAATCATCATATCCTTTATCTTTAATTCCCATAATCCTAGCACACTCTTGTGTTCTTATTATCTATCTTTGTTGTTGGGAGGATGACTTGTATGAGGATTAGTCTGTGGAGCTGGAATTGGTAGGGACACAACACTGGTATGAGATAAAACATTTGGTATTCCAAGGTTGCTTGTAACAAGTCATCCTACTCTTTTGCTGAAACTAGTATTTGAGTTTTTAATTGCAGTGCTCCTTTTCCTTGGCAGCAGTATCTACTGCCGTTGCTGCAGCTGGACTGGAACAAAGGCAATCTCTATTCCTTCATTATTGGCACAAAATGTGAATTCTGGAATTCCTTCCTATGAGTTTTGCCAGAATGATTCTGTAGCATTGGGTAAACAAATGAGCCATATTAAACTAGTATCATATTTTCCAGGCACCTTATTTGCCTGCTTTCTTCCAAGTCATACCTGCTTTGTGGCTCACTCTGTTCCTTTCTGGTTGAGCCCTCTTTTTGACAGCAGATGTAGATACATAGATTTTTAAGATCCGCTGAAATCCTAACTTTATGAAATTTTTCTAAACTAGTTTAGCTCCCAATGACTTCTCCCTTTTTTGAATGCATAGCAACTCATACAATGAAACGTTATCTGTTGCTTTGTTACATCTCCTTATTGTTCCTTAACTTATATTTCCTTTGAGCTTTGTCTTCCAATCGATACTAGAATTCCTTTGAAGGCATTGTCTGAGTCTTGAACTTTGTATTCTGTATGGTACTTAAGAGATCATAGGAATTGGAACTGGAAGGGTTGCTAAAAGTAATATAATCTAACAACCTCTTTTTACTGATGAATAAGTAGTCCAAGAAAAATAAAATGACTTGCCTGAGGTCACATAGGTAGTAAATAGCACTTGGTACCAATGTCTTGCAGTTAGCAAGCAATCAATAAATATTTGATGGATTGGTTGATTAAAACTGAGCCTAAGGCACTCCCTCTATCTTTACTAGGTCTGGTTTTGAAAGTTTCAGTGGCTGTGATATTATTTTTTAGGTGCTCTTATTTTTGGAAAATGCTACCAGCTATGTCACCCAACTTATATACCAAGACTGTATATTATAAATGTCAGTGAAGCTTTTATTTTGGAGATTATTTGGATAAGAGGAATAATGTTTAGCCATCTTCTTGGTTTAGCCAAAAAAAAAAAAGTTAGCATGGGCTAGCCTTACCTGGGATCACTTCATAGCTCATAGCTCACATTGGCTAATTTCCAAATCAGGAAGAAGATAATAATTATGTGTTTCCTCATAGGTAAAATGAGAAGGTAGTATTATCTGATTTCTAAGGAGACTTTCATATCTAAAATTCAAATATAATATGACATTTGGATGGGTCAGAATAATTCCTACATGAATAGATGGAAGAGTTTTGGCATTCTTATGGAAAACCGCAGGATTTGTTGTTCTAGAATACCGCAGAGCTACCTCAGAGTGTAAGTCGAAAATGAACATTTCTGCCACAGTGGGTACTTTGGAGAAGTATGTTGTAGAGAGCAGAGAAGAAAGGTGAACACAGATGCACAGATGGTAGATGACAGAATCAGAAAAGAATGGTCTTGAGTACACCTGGACTTTTTTTTCTATATTAATTTTTTTTTATTGATTAAGAAAATTTTTCCATGATTACACAATTCATGTTAGTTGCCTCCTCTCCTCCCATCCCTCTCCCATAGCCAAAGTGCAATTCCACTGGGTTTTAATGTGTCATTGATCAAGACCCATTTCCATATTTTTGATATTTGCACTAGGGTGCTCATTTTACAGCTGGGCTTTTTGAGGGTAGGCAGGATCTTCATCAGTCAATAGGTCAGATATTTATTAAACACTATACGCCAAACACTGTGCTAACTGCTGGAGATACAAAGAAATGCAAAAACCGTTCATGCCTTCAAGAAGAAAATTTTTAATAGGGGAGCGAATATGTAAGCAACTATGTGCATGGAAGATATATGTCAGGTAAATGGAAAGTCATTTGGGAAGAGAAGGAATTGCAATGTAGAGGTATCAAAAAAGATGTCCCATAGAAGGCGGAATATGAACTGTCTTGAGGTAACTCAAGGAAGCTAAAAGTTGAATGTAAAGAGGAAGAGCACTCCAGTCATGACAGTCATCCAAGAAAAAGGTAGGAACTGGAATTTACATAGTATGAAGATGAAATTTAACACTCCCCTGATTATAACAATGAAAATACTTAACTCTCCCTTGATTGCGAAGATTAAATTGTAACCCCTGCCTTTTTTTAGAATGTGGTACTTAAAGTTGAGTAGGAGATCTGCCCATTTTTAGATTTAATTTCCAAAGGTGCAAACACTCCACTTCACACATTGAGTGGGGAAGGTCTGTAACCCATATGTATGATAGTGGATGATGAATTAGAATCGATTGACTGCCTTCTGGGCAGTTCTAAAACAAAGTGTCAGCTGTGACTGGTAGATGTAAAATTAGGGGAAGACACAGGAAGTGATGAAACGAAGCATTTTGAAAAGGAGATGTTACTTCCTGTGAGATTCAGTTCTTCATTTTTGGAAGTGGAGACTGGAGGAATTGTTCATGCTTTCAAGTTGAGGCTGGTAAAGAGGGGCAGAAGAATCTGCTGACTGGACTGACATATGTTGAGTGAAAGGCTGACTCTTAACTGCTGGATTTTCCTAAAAAACTATCCTCTGGAGAGACCTACTCTTGAGAGACACTTTCTTGGACCTTGGCTTTACTGAGACCAGTTGAAACTAATTGTCTGTCCCTGGAGGTTGCAGGAGTAAATTACTTAGTGCTCAGGCTAGATATCTTACCTCATCCTCTCTCTGATTTCTTCCTTCATTCTTTCTACATTTTGTAAATAAATTGTAAATAAAATCTCTTTGGAATTAATTAAATTCCTGGTGACCACACTCTTAATAATCAAGTCCAGCCCTTTAAAAATTAACCCCTTTCCCCCCTTACAATAGGCAAGTGTAGGTAGGTATATGTAAGGGAATGTGTCAAAAGACTAGAAAATAAGAAATGGAATATCTTATGAAGAACTTAAAATTCCAAATAGGGGAATTTATTTAAATCCTGAAAGTAACAGGGAGTCAACTAAAAGTCATTGAATAGGATGTGACCCTAGTCAGACCTACACTTTAGAAAAAACTTTTTGGCATTTAAATAGAAGATGGATTAGAGATGAGAGAGACTTGAGGCAAGGAGACCAGCTAGAGGGCTATCATAATAGTCTAAGTGAGAGATAGTGTAGAGAAAGAACCATATTTAAGAGATATTAATGAAAATTGGACAACAAATCTGTCTGATTGAATATATAGGATGAGTGAGAGTGAGTAATCAATGAAGATATCAAGTTTGTGAGCCTGAGTAACTGAAAAAAATGATGGTGACCTTAAAAGTAAAAGGATGGGGTAGGTAGGTGTCCAAGTGGATAGAGTCAGACCCAGAGACAGGAGGTACTGGATTCAAATCTGGTTTCAGATACTTCCTAGCTATGACCCTGAGCAAATCACTTAACTCCTGTTTCCCAGACTTTGCCACTGCTTTGCCTTGGAACCAATATTTAGTGTTGATTCTAAAATGGAAGGTAAAATTAAAAAAAAAAAAAGTAATAGGGAAGTTAGGAAGAGGGCAGTGTTTTGAGGAAGACAGTACATTTTTATAATGATATGTTGAAATTGAGATGAGTACAATGTACAAAGACTAGTTCATTTGGACCAAAGCTCCAGGGTGAATGTAGGGCTTGTGATTTAGATATGGAAATGTTTCACATAAAGATGGTAACTAAGCCAAATGGGGTTGATAAGATTACTAAATGAGATACCCTGGAGAGAAAAAAGAAGAGGGACCAGAATGAAGCCTTGACCAACACTTTCAATTTAGGGGCATGATCTAGAGGAAGATCAAGCAAAAGAGGCTGAGGAGAGGTCAGATACATAGGAGGAGAAAGATACATGTATGGTCTTGTAGTATATTTTAAAATCCAGAGAACAAAGAGTTAATAAGAGAAGATGATGATTATCAAAGTCTAGGGAGAAGTCAAGAAGGAGAGAGCAGTTTCAGTTGAATGATCAAGTAGGGAGCCAGATAGTAGAGGGTTTAGGAGCAAGTGAGAAGCAAGAAAGTGAGGGCACCAAGCACTGACAGTTTTCTCCAGGAGTTTAGCCAAGAAGCACAAGAGATCTATAGGATGATAGCTAGTGTCTATGGTAGACAGAGTCTGGGTTTTATTTTTAAGGACACATGGGCATATTTGTAGGCAGTAGAAATGGATCCATTAGATAAGAAGAGAACGAATATAAGAAAAAGAGTGTAAGTAATAGCCACAGCAGGAAAGGTATGTGGCACAGTGGATAGAGTGCTGGGCCTGGAGTCAGGAAGACCTGAATTCAAATCCAGCCTTAGACACTTACTGGTTTTGTGACCTTGGGCAAGTCACTTAACCTGGTTTGCCTCAATTTCCTTATCTATAAAATTTGCAGCTGGAGAAGGAAATAATAAGCCACTATAGTATCTTTAACAAGAAAACCCCAGATGGGGTCACAAAGGATTGGACATGACTGAAATGACAGAATGATAATATTAACACAAATAGGGCAATATACTAAAGAATTTAGGAGAATTGGGGATCAAGAATGTATAAAGCAGGGTTAACTTGACAAGAGGGGCCATTTCTTCATATGAGATTAGAGTGAGGGGAAGATAGTGGGAAGATACATCTGAATGATGTGAGATGAGAAAGAAAGAAGAGCAAGCTCCAAGGTAATAATTACTGGGGGCAGTCTGGATGGTGATCATATAAAAAATAGTGAGGAACATGCCTGATCATTAGTATACTTTCCCTTAGTTAAGAAACTAAGCAGCTGGACTAATTCCCTATTTTCTATTTCTCCCCTTCTTTTCTGTCTAAAAGGATAAATGTTTAAGTCTTTAAGTTCTCTATATTTTAAGTTGCTTATTTACTGCTCTCAGTAGTACTTTAAAATTTACTATCTTTAAAAGTAACATATAAATAATAATTGCTTTTGAATCATTTAAGTATTTATGCACAGAGAGAATAAATAGAAGGATGCTATTAGCTAGCTTGAATAAACATAATTCAAACATGGTAGACATCTTTATCACTGACCAAATATTAGGGATTTTCCTAATTGGGGATTTGATGACCCATGAATAATTTAAAGAATCTTATGGTGAAGACATTTATTTATGATACAGATTGTACAAGTCAGATAGTTCCATGATGTATCTTCTGGGTTTTTTAAGTAACACAAATGAAAGTAGTATATCAGGTTACCTAATTAACCTGACCATTTTTTTCCTTTGTATCTCTTTCCCTCAGGAATATCGAGAAGCAAAATATCTCCATTTGGAGAGAGGAGCTTCTTAGAGGTCTTCTGGCCTGCCATCTACATGAACAGGAATGTTCTTTGCAGTAACTCCCAAAAAGACATGTTGGAATGGAAAGGCATTTGAAAAACAGTGCATAGTTGGTGCTGTTTAATTTTAAAGTAAGAACAAAGATAAGACATAGCAAAATACCAGTATAACCTACACAAATGAGGAAATTGACACCACTCAGTATTGGAGATATGAATGGGAGAAAGTAGAAAAGCAGTCTTAGGAAAACCAGGTACTCTCTGGGAAGGGAATCCAGTCTGAAGATTACAATAAAGAAATTGCTACTGAGAAGAAAGGCAAGGAATCTCAGCAGAGCATACTAATGTGCTAAGCTGCTTATCAGGGATGTTAGGAAGCAACCAGGGACAGGGAGGGAAACTCCTTTGAGTTGATGCTGAGTGATAACTGGCTTCTTTGGTACCTAGTAGTTGAAGGAACAGAAGTAGAAATCTAAATTTGATATTTGCTATTGAATAAATTATATGATAGTGAGTAAATATACATAACCTAAAATCCTTCCTTTAATTGGTAAAATTTCATGAGTACATTTCCTTTTAGTTAGTAAATTTAGTTAGTAAATTCAGATTATTTGTTTTAAGTTGTAGACTTTGGAGTCATTTGCTAATGGTATATTGGAAAGATTAGCTAAAAAATCCTAAAGAGGCAGATACTAAGTCTGATCAGACTATAGTATATTAAGAATTAGGAATTATGGAAAAAGTATGACATGAAAGATATTATCAGGGAAATCTATGATCAGAAACAAAAACCTAAAAAAGATAAACTGATCATGTAATGTGATCAAGGGTACCTAATGGACTGACCATGTGCTCTTGAAACCTGCAATGTCATGAAAACATGGAGAGATATCCCACCCAACACAATGGGTAGACAATCTATGCTGAATTTTTGGGAAGATATGGATGGAAATAGCATGGGATGGGCAGAAATGGAAATGTGTTATTTGCCTCAGTGGAGGAAATAGCTATAAAACCAAAAATACATTGGAAAAAAAATGCATTCAATTAGTGTCAGAAGGTAGGACACCTAAGTTCAAACCTAGGCTCTTGATTTATTACCTATGTGACTTTGGACAATTCTTTTTCCATCTTTGGGCTTCAGCTTCTTCTTCTAAAATTGAAGAGATCTAACAAGATGGTCTCTATGGGTCCTTCTACATCTGATTCTGATAATACAATCTTGGCAGAAGAAGTTATAATTTCCTTGAAGTCACAGATAGATGACATGAGGTTGAATACTGTAGTTTTTGATCACTAGAAAATAAACTTCAATTACCACAGCGCCCTTGCCATTGGCCCTTGACATTGACACTGGGCTTCCCTTTAAAAATATACTCACAGGGCTGTTGCTTTGTTGGCAACAGCTTTTTTGTTTTCCTCAATGAGGAGTGTTGCTCATTTGTGAGCCTTCATTAACTCGAAGCGAAATGGTTAAAAATATTTATCTTGTTAGAATTGGCTGCTTCTTTTTAACAATTCATTCAAAAACTCTGGCTTTTGAGATGACTTACACTAATTTACATTGTTTACCATGCTGTAGTGCTTGAAGAACACCACTTAAAAGCAAAATAAACTTGGTTTACATTAAAAAAAAATATACACACATATGAACACATATTACTAGATAGTAATCCTTTCTTAATACTTTCTTCTTTACTAAAATGAATGTTACTTGTCCCACATTTAATAAAATTTGCTTTTTAATAGCAAACATTAAGGCCTTGTTAGTGAACCCATGGCACCTGTGCCGGAGTGTGCTGGAGCATGCTGGAGGGAGCTACTCCTTTCTCCCTCTCCACAGGCACATGAAGACATTTCTCACATGACTTGCCCCTCTGCCCAGCAGCCCAATGGGAGCATTTCCTCCCTCCTCTGTCTCAGATAAGGCAGGGGGCTCACATGTAGCATGAGGGTTACAGTTTGAGTGCTTGGTCTCTAAGGTCTCTAAAAGGTTTGCCATTACTGCTAAGGAATACTCTGTATTTCTTCTCATAACTATGTCTACAAATAAGGTAGCTGCAAGCTATTGAATACTGTTTATTGTTTGCATGAATAAGAGCCTATGGAATAAACTTTCTTTAAGCATACATAATCCAGAAACAGAAATAATATACAATTTACTTTATTTTGCTTTCTCTAGGAAAAAATTAACCAACAATATAAACATTTTTAACTCTCTAATTTTATTAATAACACATTCAGCAAGAGATCGTATAGAGTAATATTGAAATAAATAAAAACATCTAAGTATATAGTTCATAACTTTTATTATCCAACTTGCTCATTAATAGTTATTACTAATTTAACCTTGGTTTTGTGTCTCAGTCCTAAATAGAACCATTACTACTCTCTCTCAGATTCAGTGTCAAAGCTTATAGTGTTATAGCCTAGTAGTTATAATTTATTAATTAGTGTTATAACTTGCAAAGTGGTAAAATACATCTTTAATCTCAGGTGGTCTTCTACTCTCTTTCATTCTAGTTTTGAAACATGAAATATTATTTTTCTTTCTCTCTTCCTATCATCCGAAAAAGATTCTAGGTAACTTCCAGTTTGCGTACCAATTAATAGAGGGAAACATGATTAGACTACAGGTCATCTGAAAAACACATTGGGATTATAGTGGACTATATAATATCAGTATGAGTCATCATTGAAAAATTTATATAATCTTAGACTGCTTTAATGGAGGCATAGGGTCTATTGGACAGCTATGTCATTTACTTGGAATTAAGAACTTATCTTCATGAATTCAAATCCAGCTTCAGACACTTACTAACTTGTGTCCTTGTGCAAAACACTGTAAGAGAGAGGAATATGCAAAAGAGAGAAAATGCAAAAGAAGGAAATCTGATCCAGTAAAGCAAGACGCAGCCTTCGTGGGGGAGGGGCATAAGGGAGAGACCCAGGATTTCAGGGTGAGAACAGAGGCTAGGTAGAACTCAAAATGGCCACTTCAACCCCCATTCCTCCAGCTGAGAGCCTGACAAGAGGATCTCAAAGGCTGGAGATCTCTCCCTGGACACAACTGCTTCCTACTGATCCCTGGAAGTCTTTTGCTCACCATAACACAGTAGACTGGACTTTGGAAGAAGCCATCTACTGAGGAAATCCTTTCCAGGGATTTTCTCCACCTCTCTCTCTCCCCAGTCTGTTCTGAACTCCATCAGTTAACCAGATTAGCTCAGAAGTAGGGACAAATCAGTAGCTGACCACAAAAAGGGTCCAGGCTGACCTTGAGAGTTAGGGAGGGCAGTGGGACAGTCATTAGGGACTCCTGCCACCTACTTTCCTTACTCAAACCTCCAATTTTCCCTTTCCTGGGTGATTCTCTAGTAAAGAGTTACTATCTAGATCAGGCCTGCCTATTTTCTGACACCAAAGAAGGGGACTGAAGATTTGGGGAGAACCATACCTCTCCCCAAAGAAGGAGAATTAGCTCAAGACTAGGGCTGTGGAGTGAACTCAGTTCTCCAAGGAGAAAGTGGCAGTTGGGGTACTGGGAGGATCCAGAGAGAGGAAAATGCATCCTGCCTCATAACAACAGCTAAGATCAAGAAGGGAGGTAGTGGGTCATTTCTCTTAAATGCTCCTCTCCAGTCCTTAACCTCCACCTCCCAAACCCAGTCTTGGAGGAGACATACTATGCCCCTCAGGGAGACAAACTCAGGTTCTCTTCACTAAGGGGAAGAGAGGGAAAGATCAACCTCTTCTCCCCTCTCTCATTCTCTCAACCCATCTCCCTCTCCCCAATTCATCAGTGTAGGTGGGGGGTAACCTCCCTCATTGGCCTATATTACAATACTTAACCATTTTGCCTCAGTTTCCTCATCTGTAAAATGAGCTAGAGCAAGAAATGACAAAGCACTACAGTATTTATTTTTGTTCAGAAAATCCCAAATGGGTCACAAAGAGTTAGATACAACTGAATAACAAAAGGTTATACAATAGGACCTTAATCATTCTTCTTGAAATAAATTGATGATCCTATTGTACTCTCTAATCTCATTTGACTATATAGGGCGTATTGTATTCACCAGTAAGTGCCAAATATTAAGGATGGTCATCTGCTAGAAATTGTCAAAAGGAGAACAACCAGGATGGTGAATAAATTAGAGATGCTTACTTTGGAGAAATAAAGATCTGCAGAGAGAGGACAGCCACTTCAAATGTTTGAATGACTGTCATATGAAAGATGTAGACCAGTTTTGCTGAGCCAAAAGAGGTTGAATTAGAAGGTATAGAAGGAAGGTACAGAGGTAGCTTTGGGCTCAATATGAGGAAATTCTTCTTAAACATGGTACTATTGCATAGGATAATATGGGCTTCCTCTTCTGAGAAGCTTTTGAGCAGAGACTTGACTTCTGGGGACACTGCAGACATTGTGACATTGAAGACATTTAGCACTACTTAGTAGTTAGCAATATTTGGTATTCATATTAGTGGGAAGCTAAAGTAGATGGGCTCTGTGGTTCATTGACTTCCACCTCAGTCAACCATTAATATATATCTATTAGGTACTTACTGTGTGTCAGGCACTATGTAAGTGCTGGGGATATATAAAAAGAGGCAACAGACAGTTCTTGCCCTGAAGGAGCTCACAATCTAATGTGTAATTTTTTGAATTATTCTAATTCATAGAAATAAAGAAATGTAGGAAGGGACCAATTACAGGAAAAGTTCATTCCTACAATTAAGTTGTTTGGTTGAAAGTGGTGGTTAAATGGCAAGATGACTGAACTTGGGAGTCAGAAGATCTGAATCTTGATTCTGACACATAAAAGTCGTATGACCTTGGGGAGATCATTTCTACAAATGCCCAAGTTATAGTATTGTTTAAAACTTTTCAGGATAGTTTTCTTTTTTATTGTCTTAGACCTTATAATATAATCTCTCTATACTTTTTTGTATTGTTTTGAGAAAACTATAACCCTGAAGTCACTATAGAAAATCTAAGTTATTAGGGAGAACTAAACTTTAGTAAGAAGTGAGAGATATTATAAAGATAGCAAGTAGTGCTAAAGGAAAGGATAACCTTTGCACGAAAGGAATAATAGTGCTTATGATTAATAGAAGTATAAGAGGGAAGACCATGAGCAGGCTGGTTATAGTAGAATGGACTCTAATGTAGTAACAGCTATTTTCTTTTCTCGGTTATATAACACTTTCCTTCAAATACATTAATACTCACATGTAAACATTATTGGAGACTAAAGTCATATAATTCAAGAAATGGAGCAACCAGGTGATACAGTGCATAGAGTACTGGACCTTGAGTCAGGGAGATATAAGTTCAAATCTGACCATAGACACTTACCAGCTATGTGGATCCTGGGCAAGTCACATATCCCCAGTTTCCTCGTCTGTAAAATGTGCTGGAGAAGGAAATGGCAAACTACTCCAATATTTTTGCCAAGAAAACCCCAAATTCGTTCGTGAAGACTAAAATAAGACTGAAAAATGACTGAAAAATCTAAGAAATAGTGATTCAAAAAGGAAGGGAGCAAATGCTGAGAAACCAAGACCATTGGATATGCAATAATAACAAGATGAAAAGACTAGTCATGATGATTTCTTCTGAGAATGAAGTTTACTTCTTTGAATCCTTTGTGGGGAGCAGTAAAACCTGATTAATAGCCTATAATCTTCCCCCAGGGAAGGGAAAGTTTGAGGAGACAGGGATGTGAACCTTCAGGAAGGTTTTTTTTTTTTAATTGAGGAGAAGAGAAAAGAATAAATATCAGTTTTAAAGAGAGCTAGAAAGCTAGGCATTTTAATGTGCATTTGACTCCAGGGACAATAATTAAAGAATGCCTTAGGAAAGTATTGAAGAACTATAGTAAATGGCTTATTTCAGAAAAGTAATATCTCATAGATGTCTGAAGACATTTAATACAATCTTCACCTGATTAAGAATCCCCTCTAGAGCTACATGATATAGTGTAAAAAGCACAGAAATTGGGACCAGAGGACTTGGGTTTAAATCCTGCTCCTGGCATTTACCACCTGGGTGTTCTAGAAAGCAATGCAAGTAACCTCCTTAGACCTCAGTTAGAACATTTATAAAAGAAATGGTTGGACTAAATGACATTCAAAGTTCCTTCATTTCCATACTTCAGAAAGAAGATTGAAAGGGAACATTTATAGACCCTGGGCATCCCTGGGCAAGTCATTTAAATATTCAGTGCCCTAAGCATATTTCTCAGTTTATGAGTTACAGAGAACTTGCCAATCTCTATTGGCAAAAGGAATTTCCCCATTCAGAGTTCTCCAAATCAAGGGATTTTCCCTCATCCCCCCAAAAGTAATGGAGAACCTACTGCACAATTTTCTAAGTACTTAGAGAAAGCTATTATATCTTTTCCAAGTCTTCTATTTTCTAGATTAAGTATTCACAATTGCTTTAGCTGATGGTATATAATGGTCTCCAGTCCTCTTAGCATCCCGCTCTCCCTCTCCTGCCTAAATATATTTATCTTTCAATTGTTGTTGTTTGTCTTTCATTTTCTTTTCTGTGTGTGTGTCTTTCAATTTCAAAGGGGACCAATGATATCATGGGATGAGTTCTTGACTTGTGTTTGAATTGGATATAAGTGAGGCAGAGTTGCACAAAGTCATCAGCCTCACTGTCTCTTCCAGTCATCAAAATCCAGTGGTGAGACAAAAGTCAAGGTGACTGGCAATGGTCTGGGATGCAGTGGATGACCTTAGTGTCTTTGATGTCTGACCAAACTCCAAGTGCTCCACAGCACCTGCTTCAGCTGCCTTAATGAACATAGGAACAACTTATTCTCATCTGCCTATTCTTCTGGGGGAAGTCTTCACATGCTTGGGTAGAAATCTAATCTTCCTCTACCATGAACTCCCTGATAGGTTTGTGGTCCATCAGTTATTCTCAACCTAGTTTAGTCCATCTGCCAAGATGGTTTATCAAAATGTGGCCCCTGCTTAAGCTAAAGTTTCTTGGAGCCAACTGAGAGTTGAGTGTCAAGTGGACACCAAAGGTGGAAAGCCCTCACATCAGAGGTGCTAGTTAGTCTCACTTGAACATTCATTATACCCTTTTCACTAAAGATGAAGTATATACACATATATATGCAGACATATACATATACAATTAGAATATAGTTCATCTGGAAAAAAGATCTTGAGGTTTTAGTGAACTATGAGATCAGCTCAATTTGGGTCAGCAATGTGATATAGCAGTCAAAAAGATGTGATCTTAGAATTCTTTGAGAAGCAAAATGTGCTTTTTTCTCCCATAAATCCTTTTCTGGCTCCTGCTTTCCCCATTTCTGTAGAAAGCAATACTATCCTCTCAATCCCTGAAGCTCAAAACCTACAAGTCATCCCCTATTCCTCACGATCTCTCTCCCACTATCCAAACTGTTGTCAAGGCCTAAAGATTTCACTTTTAGAACATCACTCAAATACATGCCCCTCTCTCTTCTGACATTTCCACCACTCTAATGCAGTTCATCATCATCTCAGTCCTGAATTATTGCAATACTCTGCTAGTATATCTGCCTTCTTTCGTCTCTCCCTTACTTAAATCCATACTTTATTTATTGCTAAAGTGACTTTCCTTTCAGGTTTAAGTATGTCACACCCCTACTTGATAAACTCTAGTGGCTCCCTATTGCCTGGAGGATCAAATACAAAATGGTCTTTTTGCCATTCAAAGCCTTTCATAACATAGTCTCCTTCTACCTTTCCAGTCTCTCAACTTCACTTCCCCAACACATACTCTTTCATCCAATGATTCTTGTCTCCTGGCTGTTCCAGGAAAAAAGGCACTATATCTCTCTACTCTGAGAATTCTCTCTGGTAGTCCTCAATTCCTGGAATGCTCTCTCTCTCTTTCCTGTTTTAACTGTTGATCTCTGGGGCTTCAAGTCCAAAATAAAATTCCACCTTCTATAGTAGGTAGCCTTCCCTAACCTCTTTTAATTCCAATGTTTTTCTTCCATAAATCATTTCCTATTTATCCTGTATATATCATGCTATAAGTGTTAGGCACTTAATAAATATTGTTTTATTGACTGATCATTAGAGCCATTTGTTTCTGAGTCATTCAAATTTCATTCTTAAGTATCCCAGGTATAATCCCTCTTACTATAGGAAGCCTTTCCTGATTTCCCTTAATTCTAGTTCCTTATTAATTACTTCTAATACATCCTGTATTTAGCTTGTTTCTAGATGGTCATTTACACATCATTTCCCCATTAGACTGTGAACTTTTGGGAAACAGGGACTAATTGTTGCTTTTCTTTGTATGGTTAGCACTTAGTATAGTGCCTAGCACAGAGTGAAATATAAATGTTTATTGAATAAAAGATGGAGTGCTTCTTATACTTCTGGGATTTATTCTCACCTTCAGTATAATTTTATGTCTCAGAATCTTAACATACCACTTTCTCACATTAAAAAAAAATCTGTTATCCCAAAATATGGAGTTCATGTTGGATGACATTCTATTTTCCTCACCTTCTCTATAATTAATTCTAAGATGAAGCAAGCACTCCTCCCAAAGTTCCTATCATTCTTACTTCAGCAAACCAGTTCCTGTTTGATTTTCAGAATTACTTCCAGAATAGCAATTCCCTTCATTACTTTAAAGGATAAAATTGTCATTAAGACAACTCATGAATTTCTTAGCTGCTGACTTTTGATAGAGAGTTGAAAAGGCAAGCTCCAACAAATATCCAGTTGGTTGAAGACTCCTGTCACTACTAAATAACTATTATATATTGTGATCTGTTTCTCTACTTCCTGGTCTATGTCCTTTTGTCATTTAGGTAGCTTATTCTCAGGAGAAACATCTCTTATCTCCTATCACAAAGTCCTACATGGCGCTGTCTCTGGATAATCAAAGAGTAGCTAATGAAGTACAAGGCCTAGCAGGTGCTACCATACTAAAAGGCATCAAATATCATCCCAGGAACAAACCATGTAGATCAGAGATCCTTAAACTATGACCTTTGGGCCACATGCAGCCCTCTGAGGCCATGTATCTGGCCCCCACTGCACTTCTGGAAGGGGCACCTCTTTCATTGTTGGTCAGTGAGAGGAGCACTGTATGTGGCAGTGCCACAAAGTGTGGCATTACTCACATGCAGTACTAATTCAGGTGACATATCCTTTGTGTGGCGCCTCATTCTAAGGTGCCACACAAAGGATTATGTGGCAGCACAATGGAAGATGTCATCATAGTGAGTGTCAATCTGGAGGAGGGGATTCCGCACTGTGTATACTGCTGCCTGATTAGGGCTAGGTTTAGGTTTTCATAGTCAGGCCCTCCAACGGTCTGAGGGACAGTGAATTGACCCCCTGTGTAAAAAGTTTTGGGACCTCTTTCTTTCCCATAAATACCTTATTAAGGCATGGAGATGCTTATCATCAATATGCTGGCTATTCAGCATTGACATTTTTGGTCAGGCAACTGTGAAAGGGAATTTTTTTATCTTTTTTTTTTAATATATTTTATTTGATCATTTCCAAGCATTATTCGTTAAAGACATAGATCATTTAACGCGTAAGTCCACTGGGCATTAGATGTTTTCTTGATTTGAACCCATTGCTTTGTTGATAGTATTTGCATTAGAGTGTTCATTTAGAGTCTATCCTCTGTCATGTCCCCTCAACCTCTGTATTCAGGCAGTTGCTTTTTCTCGGTGTTTCCACTCCCATAGTTTATCCTTTGCTTATGAATGGTGTTTTTTTTCTCCTGGATCCCTGCAAGTTGTTCAGGGACATTACACCGCCCCTAATGGAGAAGTCCATTACGTTCGATTATACCACAGTGTATTAGTCTCTGTGTACAATGTTCTCCTGGCTCTGCTCCTCTCGCTCTGCATCACTTCCTGGAGGTTGTTCCAGTCTCCATGGAACTCCTCCACTTTATTATTCCTTTTAGCACAATAGTATTCCATCACCAACATATGCCACAGTTTGTTCAGCCATTCCCCAATTGATGGGCATCCCCTCGTTTTCCAGTTTTGGGCCACCACAAAGAGCGCAGCTATGAATATTCTTGTACAAGTCTTTTTGTCCATTATCTCTTTGGGGTACAGACCCAGCAGTGCTATGGCTGGGTCAAAGGGTAGACATTCTTTTGTTGCCCTTTGGGCATAGTTCCAAATTGCCCTCCAGAATGGCTGGATCAGTTCACAGCTCCACCAGCAATGAATTAATGTCCCTACTTTGCCACATCCCCTCCAGCATTCATTACTTTCCTTTGCTGTTATGTTAGCCAATCTGCTAGGTGTGAGGTGATACCTCAGAGTTGTTTTGATTTGCATCTCTCTGATTATAAGAGATTTAGAACACTTCTTCATGTGCTTGTTAATAGTTTTGATTTCTTTATCTGAGAACTGCCTATCCATTTCCCTTGCCCATTTATCAATTGGAGAATGGCTTGATTTTTTGTACAATTGATTTAGCTCATTATAAATATGAGTAATTAAACCTTTGTCAGAGGTTTCTATGAAGATTTTTTCCCAATTTGTTGTTTCCCTTCTGATTTTAGTTATATTGGTTTTGTTTGTACAAAAGCTTTTTAGTTTGATGTAGTCGAAATTATTTATTTTACATTTTGTGATTCTTTCTATATCTTGCTTGGTTTTAAAGCCTTTCCCCTCCCAAAGGTCTGACATGTATACTATTCTGTGTTTACCCAATTTACTTATGGTTTCCTTCTTTATGTTTGTCACTCACCCATTTTGAATTTATCTTGGTGTAGGGTGTGAGGTGTTGATCTATTCCTAGTCTCTCCCACACTGTGGAATTTTTTTATCTTAATGTAATCAAGAACTTGGAGTGCTCCACCCATTTAACTTAATCAGTCAGGAACTTGTGAATCCTTTCCATAAGAGTTTACACCCTCAGAGGATGGGAGGTGGACCCCACAGACACTGACCCCTGGGCAGTGCTAGGCAAATTGAAAGACTTTGATTGGTTCCTGAGACTAGTCTATAGTGAAAGGAAAGAGGAACCAGAGAGACGGGAAGTAATGTGGAGAAAACTGCTTATAAAAGCCAGCCAAGAGCAGTCTGAGGACTTCTGCATTGGTGGGTCTTCTGTGTTGGAGGGATTCTTCTGCCTTGTACTTCTGCCTTGGAGATTGATTCTGTGTTGGTAAGATTCTTGCTGAAGAGACTACTGTGGCTCTTGATTGGAGATTGGAACCTGAGGGAGCTTTTGTCGGAATTGAGTTGGATTTTTCCAGATTGGCAATTATAGGATATTTAGCTAGGCAATATTTTCTGCCTCCTTCTTTCATTTGCCTCTTTACTATCTCTACCCCGCTATATAAAGCTACTAAAGCTCCTAATCAGCCTTGTGGCTTAATAGTTAATTTTTAAAACTGCAACCACAATAATTCTTTAGTCAAGCCAATTTTAGTTATTACATTTTGGCCACCCAATTTTAATTATTATACAACATATGGAAAAAAGTGTAAAATTTATTTGTTGGACTCTGAATATTTATATAGGTGGTCACCAGGGATTTAATTTCTAAAACTGAAATGAATTACTAAAGTAAAATGACTATGATAATTTATTTACAATAGAGGGAAGATATTAAGGAATGAGAGAAAAGGGGGAGGGAGGGAGAGAGAGAGAGAGAGAGAGAGAGAGAGAGAGAGAGCGCTCTAGTTTCCTCTGATACCAGTTAGAAATTCTCCCCTAAATTTTCACATCTACCAATCACAGCAGATGCTTTTCTCCAGGATTGCCCACTCTTTAGTTCTCATCTTCTTTGGTTAGATTATATCTTTTTGGTTATATCTTTTTTGGTAAGTTCACCTTTTGTAGTTATTTAACACCTTTTGGTAGTTAAAATGGGTAGATATACTTAAAATACTGAGTTATCACTTTTTTTGTAGATTAAAATCTAAAAATAGATTTTGGATTACAGCTCTAGCTTCACTATAAAGGAAGAGCTAAGTACCTTCATTGTTAGAATCAGGAATTTACAATTTAATCTTCACAAAAGTAAAATACAAAATGGCTCTCAGTTCTGCATTACCATTTTCTACTTTTTCAGAGTAGTGACAGTTAACAAAATGATGGAAAAGGAGGTAGAGAGTGATAAGAATCATATACTTTTTAGGTCTTCTATATATATTCACTTAAGCTATAAGTACTCTAAATGCAAGATCCTTTTCTAATGACCAATGGAGTGGACATATTGCTGTAGAAATTGAGTCATAATAACCATGACATTCTTATTATAAGTGAATCCAGAAGATAAAAGGAAGTTATGGCTAAGTATGGCTAAGTAGGATGCTCCATTGGTTCTCTCTGGAGAGCCAAATAAAATACTTGGCAGAATTGGATTTATGGTATACTTAATGGCAATAAGAGGCATCAGGATTGCTATATTTTGACACCTCCTATTGCAGTATTTAATATTAGTATCTACAAAAAAAGATCAAACACCTAGAAAATTATCTTTCAAACATGTCAGAAGGAGAACTTAAATCTAGGTCTTTCTGATTCTAAGACTCTTTCCTACCAATGACATAATGCCTCTTGCCATGGACATAAAAGATACAATGTTTCTGGTAGTGATCTAGGTCTTAGGGTGCTGATCTCTAATTAAAAACAAACAAACTAACTAATAGGAATACTTGTCATTTAGCTTGCTGTCTGGGGAAGAGTGATCTATGTCCCATGATAAATGCAGAACTTGACAGAAAGTAGAGCTTAGACTGTTAAAAATCATGTTCTTAATTTGTGGAATTTAGAATATAAGTACTATGCCTTGGGCAAGCCACTTAAACTCTCTGGGTCTCAGTTTTCTTATCTGTAAAATGAGGGATTGGATTTGGTGACCTCTACAGCCCTTTGAATTTATGATTATGTTTATTGTGAGCTGTAAAATTTTCCCCATATCTATCTACTCGCAAGTCCATATTAAAATACTTGTATTTCCATCTTAAGTAAGCAAGAGTCTGTTTATTCAATGAGATCAGTCAACCAAGTGTTTTATAGTTCACTGCTTAAAGATCCTGAGTTATTGGTAGGTAACTGAGTCTCAAGTTTTCCCCTAAAATCCCTCTCCCTCCAGTGTGAAGATCTTAATAAAAGGATGGCACTAATAGTACTGAGGGAAGCAAAGGGTTAGCACAACAATGGAAGAAAATGAACCACTGGTACTTGAAAAATAAGATTTCTAAGGGATGATGTTGAAGGTGATGATAGTGATGATGATGAGGGTTATTTCCATTTTTATATGCTTTTCACTTACCCTACACCAAACTATGAAGTCAACAGGGCAAATGTTGTCATGTCTATTTTGCACTGAAAGTGAGGCTCCAAGAGATCCTGATTTTCTCTAGGTCATATACTTCTGGGGGAATGAGGGAAGGAGAACAATTTGTTCTAGTGGTCATGAAGGCAGCTGAAGCAGGTACTGTGTAGTGCTTAGATCTTGACCAGGCATTGAAGATGCCAAGTTCATCTCCCATTGTCAGTCATTCTGACTTTTGCTTTGCAATTGGACTTTGATGACTCTGGAAGAGTGAGGCCAACAATTTTGCACAACTCTGCCTCACTAATTCATGAACAAATCATCCTATGATGTCATTGGTTCTTTTCAGAATGAAGGACAAGCAATAACCAGGATATGTTAGAGCTTATATTTGAATCCTGGTCTCTTCACTCCAAATCTAGAACTCTTTTTATTATTTCTCCCTTTTTTATTGGTCACAGTACTGATGCGATGAATTGTAGACTAGACCCATTCTCATATTATCACTAACATAATAATAGTTATTATTATTATTTCATATACATTTCATTTCTTGGACAGAACAGAAGGGGAGGTGGTCAAGCCTCTTATTAGCTTCATTTTAACAGGAAGGAGAAAATAGAGCATAATCAGCCTGTGCATGTGGCATTATAATGATGATAATCTAAACCCTACCATGCAATCACAGAGACATTTTGCTCTCTGTAACTAAATGGAATGATGTGAGCTCTGAATAATCAGTGATTTACAATGGTAGAAATGATGGCTTTCCCACATTGAAACACTGGTAGAGCATTGTATTGTTCACATTTAACCCAAATTTGTTCACCTTTCATGGTGTTTATTTGGAACAAAGCTGTCAAGGGGAAGAAAAGAGACCCAAAAGATTGTTAATGTTAAAACTTGATCATTCTGCAAAGAATTCTTCATAAAATACTTGTTTAATTAGAAAAATCCTCTTAATGTAATGCATGACTTGGGAGTAGTGGGGGCAGTGCAAGATGGGAATTATACCTATGATTTCATAGGTATAGGGAACTCTGGGAAGAGAAACTTTTTCTAGTGACACAGATCAACAGCCTATCTACAACTTATAGCCTTGGGAAGTAGCCCTCAAGCATTGTCCCTAGTAATGCATAGTCAACATATGATAGAAGTAAGACTTTAACCCAGTATTCTATTTATGATTATGTCATTTTAGCTCATCAGGATGTGTTATTGTAGGTCAAAAAGGCATTTAAAACTAGACTATCATAGCTCCAATACTTAGTTGGGGAAACTAGCTTGTCACCCATTGCTAAAAGTGGACCATAGCTATACTTATGAATTTGTTCAAGAATCTACACCTCTCTGTTCCCTGGCCTCATTGCCATCACCTTCTTACTGTCTTCTATATCACCACTCCCACTTCTATATTCCTTTCCCCAACTTCTCCTTTTTCATAATGTCCCCCACCCCAGGTGAAAAAAAAATCCTCATTACATTTATACTCAGCAATACTATTATTAGATTATTTCCTAAGGCGATCAGGGAAAAAGGAAAGAAACTATATGGCTCTGAAATATTTATAGCAGCTTTCTTTGTTGTAGCAGAATGGTTGGATCAATTCACAACTCCACCGGCAATGCATTAGTGTCCTAATTTTGCCACAACCCCTCTAAAATTTATCACTTACAAAGGAAACTTTAGCAGCCACTATAGACATCTAACTATAAAGGAACTTAACATAGGGAGAAATCTCATATATAAGAAACTGTTCAATAAAGCAGATGAAAAATTGTTGTCTCAGTGAAAATGACCAAAATATACTGACATTATTTTTTGTGGTTTAAACTTCCAAGTAAAAGTCTAAAAAAGCAGCAAATATAAGCCTCACAGTTCAAATATAGTCATTTAGGATAGAATAGTATATTATGGGAAACTAGGTGGTAGAACAGACAAGAGTGACAAACCTGGAGTCAGGAAGATTCATTGTCTTGAATTCAAATATGTCCCCACACACTTACTAGCTGTGTAACTTTGGACAAGTCACATAAACCTTTTTGCCTCAGTTTTCTCATCTGTAAAACGAGCGTGAGAAGGAAATAGCAAATGACTTGAGTATCTTTGCCAAGAAAACCTCAAATGACTTCCTGAAGAGACAGGCATGATTGAACAACAACTTCAACAAGTATTTTACAGTTGTCTTAACAGGAAACAGCCACCCAGGGATGGTGATATTGGGAGAACTAAGTAACAGGTGAGAAAGACAAGACTTGGCTGTTGGAAATGTAAACTAAGGGATTTGTAAGAATTATTCACAAATGGTTCTTGAAATAACATTTAAGTTTCAATATACTTGCATGAATCAACCAGGAATTAATTTGTCATTCTCTTAGGTGAATCACTTAATCTCTTTAGTCCTCAATTTCCTCATCTTAAACATAATGTGGTTGGACAAAATGATTTCTGTGGTTCCTTGAAACTCTGCAATTCAGGTGTCTCTTCCTTCTCTGATTTCCTTTTGTTCCCTTGTTCCTCCCACCACTAGCTGTCAGTTATTTTTATCTTCTAAAATCCTTCATACTCTTCTGTTTGTACCTGTTCTTTGTACTTATCTAGTACTTGTAATTGTTTTGTACTACTAATCCGTATATTCATCTTATGCCTTCTTGAGGGCATAAACTCCTTGAGGGCAGAGCTGTCTGGTTCTGTGTCCCCAGCACTTAGCATAGTAGGCTGCAGAGTGGACATTTAATAAATAATTGTTGGATTGAATTGAATTTTTTCCCCCAAACAAAGTAAATGCCTGCCATTGGTTAAGCAGACAGGGGAAAAAAGGAAGACAGATCTATACAATATGCTGCTAGCTTATGCTATTGATGTTTCTAGCACCTACTCTGATGGCTCTCATTATTTAAACTTGAATCGAGATGCGGATGAAGATAATGCTCAAAGAAATCTCTCTAGTCATTGTGCCTTTAACTAAAGGGCAGTGGATTTTCTGCTTCTTCTCAGTATGGCCTCAGTATTCAATGATCAATTACTATAGTACTGATGGTAACTCTTCGGCACCAGGCACCTAAAAATCAAGGCTTCCACTACTGAGCAGATTTGAAGGACAGAAACAAAGGCTTGACCAGTTCTTCTTCAACTGTTTTTTAAGCCTTACCTTCTGTGTTAGAATTACTACTAAATATTGGTTCCAAGGTAGAAGAATGGTAAGGGCTAGGCAATCGGTGTTAAGTGACTTGCCCAGGATAATACAGCTTGTGAGTGTCAGAGGTCACATTCAAACCCAGGTCTTCCCATCTGTAGGCCTGGCTTTTTATCCAATGAACCACTTACCTGCCCCAATCAGCTCTTCTATTAGGAGCAATTCCTTGCAATTTTATCATATGTTGTTTCAATCTATTTCCTGCTTTCACTGGGAAAAAAAAAAGTAGTAGAGAAGCTAATTGAATCTTTTGCTTAGGGAGCTTATAGTTTCTCTATCTTTCCTTTTTTCTCCTTTAAAATTTCCCTCGTGGAGGAATTCCATGAAGACTGGAACAACCTCCAGGAAGTGATGCAGAGTGAGAGGAGCAGAACCAGAAAAACATTGTACACAGAGACTGATACACTGTGGTACAATCAAATGTAATGGACTTCTCCAGTAATGGCTTTACAATGTCCCTGACCAACCTGCAGCAAATCTACGAGAAAAAAACAAAAAACAAAAACTATCCTCAAGCAGAGGACAAATTGTGGGAGTAAAAACACCGAAGAAAAGCAACTGCTTGACTACAGAGGCTGAGGGGACCTGATGGAGGAGAGATGCTAAATGAGCACCCTAATGCAAATACCAACAACAAGGAAATGGGTTCAGAGCAAGGACACATGTGATACCCAGACGAATCATTTGTCGGCTAGGGAAGGGGCGGGGGGGGGGGGGGGGAAGGGAGGGAGGGGAAGAAAAGAAAATGATCTGTTTCCAATGAACAATGTATGAAAATGACCAAATAAAATAATGTTTAAAAAAATTTCTCTCTTTCTCCTTATAGGGGCAGCTAAGTAGCACAGTGGGACAATGTAGACAATGGGAACAAATCTGACCTCAGATACTTACAAGCTGTGTGATCTTGGGCAAATCACTTAACTCCCTTTGGCTTGGTTTCCTCATCAGTAAAAGGAGCTGGAATAGGAATGACAAACTCCTCTAGTATCTTTGCTAAGGAAACTCCAAATGGGGTCATGAAGAGTCAGACATGACTGAGCAACAACTCTGAAATAACTAAAAATGATGGAACAATAACTTTCTCCTTATGTATAGAAAGGCACTTCCTCTCTA
Organism: Monodelphis domestica; assembly: GCF_027887165.1. Lineage (NCBI taxonomy): Eukaryota > Metazoa > Chordata > Mammalia > Didelphimorphia > Didelphidae > Monodelphis > Monodelphis domestica. Next base: position 124,487,208 of record NC_077233.1, read on the forward strand.
ACTCCTTTCTTGTCACCTGGCTGGCAAATTTGTTTTTGTAATTATAGCAAGTGACAGCAAGACTAGTCTAAAAAAATGGTGCCATGAAGACTCAGATGAGCTGTATTAAAAAAACAAAACAAAAATAAACTAACATCTTCCTAGCATTGGCTGACTTTCTTCTACCTAATTTGTAGCTCAGTGCTTGTTTGAACTGTACAGCCAGGACCACTCTGTATATTCAACTGTGTTCTAAGAATGTCTAGGACAGGAAATCATGGTGTTTAGAGTAAACAGACAATATAGTTCAGCTCCTTCTTTTTGTGAATCCCTATGCCTATAGTGCATGGAGACTTAGAAAGCACTTTCCTGAAAATGCCCCTGTGACGTAGGAACTATAGATATTATTGTCCCCTTTTTACAGATGGGGAGCCTGAGCCACAGAGTTTTATTTCTGTCCCTGAACCTCAGAATGTCATTCCTTTCCAAGAGGACATAGAACAGCTATCTAGATCTGAGCAATACAGACTACAGGGATCAGAAGGGCTCTGGAGCCTATTTAATTCCTAAGCCATCATTTCCCATGGAGGATGTTCCCAATGAATTACAGGGGGGTGAACATGAACATTGGGGAGCCTTGGAAAGGGTCAGATGAGAATCTCTTTTTGCTGCTATTAAGGAAAATAAAAATTTGGTTAACCACAGAGGCCATCTGGAGAAGAAATCAGGGAAACTTAGATATGCAGGGCTGAGAGTTTCTGTGGCCAGGAAACAGCAAAAATGATACTCCTGCCAGCCTGTTAAAAGTCTTCTTGACTCGGGCTGAACTGTGTCCTGTGGCTAGAAGCCAAAATCCTCAGAGTGAGATAGTGTTTGGGAAAGAAACCCATGTTCACTATGCATACTACTTTCACCACATAAGGAAAAAAAGTAGTTCAGCCTTGAAAAACCAAGCTGAGGTTTGGGCTGTCCCAAAGTTTTGTCCTTCATTTAATGTCTTGACAAACATTTATTAAAATGACTAGAATGTACAAGGTTTCCATTTAGCTAAAACTTCTTTTGTGGTGTCAACAATATGATTTAGAGTATGTCTGGCAAAGGAAGTAAGCTGATCACATGGTGAGGCCACAGCCATAGGCAGCATTTTTGTACCTGGGTTAAGAATTGGGTCTTGCCTGGTCTGTGGCACTGGAGGGGAGAGAGCATGGTCTAAAAGGTTAAGGGATTTCTAGGCTGCTGAGAGATTGGGAGCTGTTGAGGGAGAGAGGTGGAGAGAAGAAGGCAAATCTGAAGTCACTGGTGAGAAGAAGAAACTCCTTTTGGTATCACCATGAAGTTCCCTGGTTGTGGACAGAGAGGGATGAGGATGCCATTGTAGTCATAGTCAGGTAGAGAAAGGAAGCATACTTTGTGACACAGCAAAGCCGCCATCTTGAAAAAAACAGACGAACGGCCTGAGTCCAATACTTGTATCTACAAATTATTAAGTGAATTACAAGATGGTCTCTGGTATGTTGCAAGGATTCTCTACAAAGAATCAAATAGTGGGTATCTTTTTGTTTTAATTATTTTAAAAAAATAATTTCATTTATATATTTTGTTTTTATATCATCTACATTACCCAATGCATTCTCATCCTTTCCTCCTCCCAGAAAGCCATCTCATAATAAGGAATGAAAAAGAGGAAAAAAAGAGTTCAGCAAAAATAAACAAGATAAATTCAAAATATGACTTCATTTGTAGTGTTCTATAGCCTTTGTTCTCCATTTTGCAAAGAACATAGACAAATGTTTTTTCATGTCTACTTTGTAGCCAAGGCATGGCGATTATAACATCACAACACTCAGTTGCAATTTCTTGTTTCAACAAGCATGCACTATGTGTCTAATATATGCTCGGCATTATGCTAAGCTCTGGGTGGGGTATAAATGAAAAGGATAGCCTTGTAGCTTACATTTTTTTTTTAAACCCTTACCTTCCGTCTTGGAGTCAATACTGTGTATAAGGCAGAAGAGTGGTAAGGGCTAGGCAATGGGGGTTAAGTGACTTGCCCAGGGTCACACAGCTGGGAAGTGTCTGAGGCCAGATTTGAACCTAGGACCTCCCGTCTCTAGGGCTGGCTCTCAATCCACTGAGTTACCCAGCTGCCCCTGTAGCTTACATTTTTAACAAGGAATCAAGCTTGCATGAGATGATCTCTATCTTGAGATCCAGCCAAGGATCCAGGTATGTACAAAACACTATATTTAAGCATTAGGGAAGATACCAAGGTAAAACTTACAACCTAGTAAGGGGGAAAGATATCTACCTGGGAAACTGGCATTCCATCGCTTCCATCTGGGCATCAATAACGTATGAATATCTAATCACTTCTACCATAAAGCTTTGGCAGCTCTGGCCCCTGGGTTTTCTTCCTAGCTCCACCAAATTAGTAGTGAGTCAAAGAGGAAATCCCAGGAGTACAAGGAAGCAAAAAACCTCAACTGTAACCCAATGTAGAGGAAAGAACATAGGCTTTGAAATGAGAATTCTTGCTTTGTGACTTTGTCCAAGGTACCTACTGCCCTGAATCTCAGTTGCCTCATTCATAAAATGGGGATAATTATGCTAGACCTGACTACTTTCAAAGGAACAAATTAAATAATATAAGTGTAATGCCTCACCCTAAGTCCATTTGTAGGAGACTCTTTATTGGTGGAGATGAAGTCTCTGCTTTGTGTGAGGAGTAGGGCACTCAATACAAGTTCTTGCTATTAGACATAGAATGAACTCCAAAGCTAACTTAACAAGGCAAAGTGGAAGATACTTCTCCCTTTCTCTTAGGCTACATAGTATTGCTCTATTATTGTTTTTCTTTAAGATGATTATTTTCCTATTCACAGAATTACAAGATTTGGACCATCAAAGGATTTTAGAGATCATTCACTCCTGGGTTCACCACCTGGGTTCTAAAGATCCTCAAAAGGTGGCACAGATGGGTTTTTAGGAGGTCTATGAATTTGAATGGGAAGAAATCACATCTTAATTATTGTTGTTGTTGTTGTTGTTGAGGCATTTTTTTTTCAGCTCTGTCTAACACTGCTACTCTTTTGGGGTTTTCTATGCAAAGATGCTGAAGTGGTTTGTCATTTCCTTCTCCAGGTAATTTTATAGATAGGGAAATGGAAGCAAATGGGGTTAAATGACTTGCACAAGGGCATAAAATTAGTAAGTATCTGAAGTCAGATTTGAACTTAGAAAGATGACATTTTCTGATTCCAGGCTCAACACTCTATCCACTGTACCACCTAGCTACCCATTTTTTTTTTACTTTTTTTTAATGGAATTAGCATTTCTTTTAATATTAATGATGCAACAAATATTTTTAGAAGAGGATCCATAGTTTTCACCAAATTGTGAAAGATATCCATGACACTCTCAAAAAAAGTTAATGACCCTTGATATAGTTGAACAGCCATTTTACAGAAGAGGGAATTGAGGTTTAAGATGTCAAGTGACTACCATAAGTTTTCAAGTCAGAATTCCAACTCAGACCCTCTGAATTAGGCAGTATAGTCAGAGGTAAGAGCATTATGCAGTAAAAAACAAACAAACAATGGATTAATCCTCTTTGGACTTGGGTTTGAATGTTAGTTCTCTTACTCTCTGTGTGAGCGTGGGCAAGTCAGGTAACCACCCTGGACCTCAGTTTCTTCTAGCTATAAATAGAGGGAATAGATGGTCCCTAAGGTTCCTTTTGGTTTAAAATCTACGAATCTTCCAACCCCACATTCAGTGCCTCTTCTGACATGCTGGGCTGTCTGTTCATTTTAAATTATTTTACTCATGTAGCTGCGAATAGACATGGAGAATTTCTTATAATTTACACTCTCAGGTATGGTCTTTTATGTGTTAGAGATGGAAAAGTTATCTGATCCTTTGAGTTCTTATGAATTCATTAAATACCATTCATATCAATAAGAGAGTGTTAAGACTAGAGAATCAGGGCTCAGACATTTGTCTAAAGAAAATCTCTCTTTCTCTTGATCTCTTTTTTTTTCCTCTTCAAGGAAAAATAGCTTATAATCTTTAGGTGAATTGCTGAGAGCGTGTCAAAGGCTTTTCGATGAGGGGAGTCAAGAAGGAGCAATCTATAATATAAACTTCCCACTGCAATGTTGTAGCCCATGGCAAAGTCCCTGGGTTGCTCAGCGATGTGTTTTTGATAGTTTGTATTTTGGTTAACTGTTATTGCTTGGATATATGATGCAAATTCAGAGAAGTTCATCTGTCTGAACTTCTATGCTTTGAGGAAATGTTTAATCCTCTTTAGGGATAAGTAATTTTTATTCTTTCAGAGTGTGGCTTTTATGGTGTAATAGCCCCCATTCATGTGTGTGGCATTAGCTGTGGGTGAGCAGTAAGGGCTTGAGGCCACTCTGGAGGAGGACCCTAACTGCCTCAGTGATCCCTTCCTTAGGATAAGAAGATTTCCAGGCCTTATGATTCTATCTCTGTTTAGAGCAATTGTACCAAGCACATGGGCCATTAAAATGGGCCCCAGGATCAAATGTGCTTATCAAAATGCTGAATATTTTTGCACTGAGGTTTGGATGAGCCCTAGCCTTAAAAAGGACCATATAGTTTCTTAAGATATATGGAGATTTTTATGGTTGCAAAGTCGACTGAAAATTTCTAGATGTGGATTTTGCCTTCCACCATCAAAAGAATTTACTTCATCATTTTAATTTCCCGTTGTAGGGGAATTCTCATGGAATACCGTGGCCTTCTTTCAGAAAATGGCTTCAAAAATGTTCCTTCTTTAAAAAAAAATAATCTAGTTTATTGGTTCAAATGGGTAATGCAAAGTCCTTGCACCTTGATCTGTTCCTGGAAAGCTATATTAATGGAAAGGCAGCATGTTTAAGTGCATGGGAAGGTAGCTAGCACTGGATGCAGGGGCAAATCTTAGATAGCTATTTTTGGGATTATAGATCTAGAGATAGAAGGGACCTCAGAAGGGGAAGACAGCTGGTCCAAACCTTTCATTTTGCACAATGAGAAAACTGAGGTGTAATGAGGTTAAATTGCTTGTTTAAGGCCACACAGGAAGTAAACATCAGAGGTAGAATTGGAACTCAGCTCCTCTGCCTCAATAATAAATGGTCTTTCCATGGTACTCTGCTATTTTTAGGCATGCAATATTGAGAAAATTATTTCACTTCTTTGAAATTAATTCCTCATGTATCCCTTGTTTTGGTTGCTAACCTACTAAGTGATATCTAAGGGCTCTTCCAAATATGAGATTCTGTGAAGATGAAGATTTAAATGCTAGTACTTCTTATCTCATGGAGTTCTTATGAGAAACTAGTGAGAAAGTGGTAAGGTATCAGTGGTACAGTGAAAAACAGGCTGAATTTGAAGTCAAGAAATCTGTTTTCAAACCCTAGTTCTAACCTGAGTGGCACAGTAGGAAGGAATACTGGAATTTGAGTGAGTAATATTTGAGTTCAAATCCTGTCTCTGACGTATTAACTATGAGATCCTGGATAAGTCACTTAACATCTATCAGTTTCCCTGTCTGTAAAGTGGGGATAATAATAGCATCTACTTCAAAGAATTGTTTTGAAGATCAATTGAAATATGATTCAGACACTGTTTTACAAACTGCAAAGTGTTAAATAAGTGTCAAATTCCTTTCTTTCTCTTTCTTCTCCTTTTACCTCTTCCTTTTCTTTTTCTTCTGTTTCTTTTTCTACTTATTATTTTTGAGCCTCAGTTCCTCATGCATAAAATGAAGGAGTTAGAATAGGTAGTTCCTAAAGTCCCTTCAGGCACCAAATCAATAATCTTTGTAAGCCTTATAGTATATTCAAATACTTTCATTAAATGACAAACTCCTGAATTAAAATATATATGTGTGTGTATATATATTTCTGCTTTTCTGATCAGTACATTCACAGTTGTTGCATGACCAAATGTATTGCTTATATGAAAATTAGTAAGACATATCTTAAAAATAATTTTTTTCATTTAGTATCCTTGTTTTTGGAACAGTTTTTCTCTTCAGACTGATTACTCATAACTCTTTTTGAAATATTAACTGGATGGAAAGAATTGACATCCATAAAAATGGTCTTATCAGATTCTTAATTTTAAAAGTCCTCATTCTTTATTGTGTGTGTTTAACCTAGGAGCAAAGATTTGGAGGTGGAAGTGATAGCAAAAGCTATCTTACCAAATCTATTTGTTTAATAAATTAAAAACTTCAGCCAAGAGGGCTGAGGTGACTTGCTCAACATCTCAGAGGGAGGAAGCATCAGAGCTGAGACTCAAATCTAGTCATCTGCCTCTAAATTGAGAGGTCTTGAGATACCATCTCACCGTCTCCAGAAGTATTCTTTCCTCTGTGGGTCTCTCTAGTCCCCACTCCTTCCAAAAGGGTTGCTATGAAGGTCAGACTCTGTACCATGACAAAAAACTTGTGGAGTAAGTTGCCAAGTATTATGGGAAGGAGAAAAGTTTCAGTTGTCAACCTGTGGATATTTAGATAGTGAGAGGATACTCATCAATTGGGGAATGACTAAGTTATAGTATATTATTGTAATGGAATGCTATTGTTCTGTATGAAATGACAAGAAGAAAAAAGCTCCAGAAGTAGAGAGAAATAAGCGAAACCAGAAGAACATAACCCAGTGATAGTATTACTTTACATTCCATCACTGTGAATAACAGTTATTCTCGGTAATACAATGATATAAAAGTATCCTAAAGGACTCTTGATGAAAGAAATACCATCTACTTCTAGAGAAAAAAGAACTGAGTCTGAATCCAGACCAAAGTAAATTTTCACTTCCTTAATTTTTTTTCTCTTTGAATTTCCTTCCACAAAAGGATTGCTATGGAAAAAATGTTTTATTTGATTGTACATGTAAAATGTATATGAGAGTGCTTACCATCTCAAGTGAGGTGGGAGGCTGGTAGGGGAATAGAATTCAAGACTCAAGATTCTTTGAAAAATATTGGAAATTGTTTTTGAATAATTAGATTTTTTAGTTTTCAATGAATTTTAAATTTGTCTCTCCATGATTCTTTATTATAATTTTTATTGCATTATGATCTGAAAAAGTTGCATTTATTATTTCTGCTTTTCTATATTTTGTTTTGAAGTTTTTATGACCTAATAAATGATCAGTCTTTGAAGATGTACCATGTGCTGCTGAAAAGAAGGCATATTCCTTTTTACTCCTATTCAGATTTCTCCAGGTATATATATATATAATCTAACTTTTCTAAAATTTCATTCACTTACCTTCTTTCTTGTTTCTTTTTTTGTTTTTGCTAGATTTATCTAGTTCTGATAGGAGAAGGTTGAGGTCCCTCAATAGTATAGTTTTACTGTCTATTTTTTCCTTAAGATCCTTTAAAAATCTGGATGTTATAGCATTTGGTGCACATATATTAATTACTGATATTTCTTCATTGTCTGTACTGCCTTATATCAAGATGTAATTAACTTCCGTATCTCTTTTAATCATATTGATTTTTGCTCTACCTTTGTCTGAGATCATGGTTGCTACGTGTTCTTTTTTTGTCTCTATAGATTCTGCTACAGCTTCTTACCTTTGCTCTCTGTATGTCTACCTACCTCAAATGTTTTTCTTGTAAACAACATATGGTAGCTCTCTCGTTTTTAATTCACTCTGATATCTGCTTCCATATAATGACTGAGTAAATCCCATTTGCATTCACATTTATGATTGCTATCTGGGTATTCCCCTCCATCTTGATCTGCTCTTTTAATCCTGCCCTTTCTCCTTTCACTCTTTCCCTGCACACCAGTGTTTTGCTTTTAGTCACTCCCCCTTCTCCTTCCTTATATTGCTCCCCTTCCCACTACCTCCCTTCCTCTCCCCCTCCTCCTTTTCTTTTTCCTCCTGCATATTACTCCCCTCCCCACCAACCCCTTTCTTATTCTCCTTCTACTACTCTATGTGATAAGATAGACTTCTATACCACATGAATCTGGCTGTTCTTCCTTCCCTGAGCCAAATCCAATGAGAGTAAGGTTTAAGTATTACACTTCACCACCTTCATCCTCCCCTCCACTATAATAGTCCCTCCCTTTATGTGATATAATTTACCCCATTTTACTTCTCTCTTCCCCTTTCTCTTAGTACAATCCTCTTTTTCAGCCCTAGTTTTTTATACATATCATCCTAAACTACTTACTACCACACCCTCTATCTATATATACTTCTCCTAACTACTATGATAATAACAATTTTTATGAATTACAGATACCATTTTTCCATATAGGAATATAAACAATTTGATCTTATCTGTATATGCTTCACATGTATTTTGTATTTGGACATCAGATTTTCTGTTTAAGTCTGGTCTTCTCTTCAGGAATGCTTAGAAATCTTTTATTTTATTAAATGACTACACCTTCCTTTGAAAAAATATAGTCAGTTTTTATGGGTAGGTGATTTTTGGTTTAAACCTAGTTCCCTTGCCTTCTGGAATGTCATATTCCAAGTCTTCCAGTCCTTCAATGTGGAAGCTGCCAGATCATATAAAATCTGGACTGGGGCTCAATGCTTGGCTGCTTGTAGTATTTTCTCCTTGGCCTAGAAACTCTTGAACTTGGCTTTAACATTTGTGACAGTTGTTATCTGGTAATTTATTGCAGGAGGTGATCTGTGGATTCCTTCAATTTCTACTTTATCCTATTGTTTAAAAATATCAGAGCAGTTTTCTTAGATAATTTTTGTAATATAATGTCTACACTTTTTTGGTGTGTGTGTGTGTGTGGGGTCATGACTTTTAGGTAGTCCAATAATTCTTAAATTGTCTGTCCTAGATCTTTTTTCCAGGTCAATTGTTTTTTCAATGAAATATTTAATATGTTCTTCTATTTTTTTTTCATTCTTTTGATTTTGTTTTATTTTTTCTTGATGTCTCATGAAGTCATTAGCTCCTTTTTGCTTAATTCTATTGTTTAAAGAGATTATTTCTTCCATGACCTTTTGATCCTCCCTTTCTATTTGGTCCTCTCTACTTTTCATAACACTCTTTTCTTCATTGGATTTTTATGCCTCTTTTTCCAGTTGACCAATTTTCCTTTTTAGGCAGTTATTTTCTTTTTGTATTTTTTTCACTTCCTTTCCCAATTTTTATTCAACCTATCTTATTTGATTTTTGAGTTCTTCCAGACCTTGAGATCAATTCATAATTTTCTTTGAAGTTTTTGCATGTGGTTGCTTGGATTTCACCATCCCCTTCAGGTTCTGTGTTTCCATTGAAATTTTCAATTCTTAAATATTTCTTTTATAGTTTGCTCATTTCCCTAGCTTTTTTGGCCTTTTGAATCATAATTTTGAAAGCTTCTTGCTGATTCTGTCTCCCCTGCTGCTGACTTGCAGGGACAGACATTGTGAGCTATTTTGCCCTGGGGCTAGGTCTTCATCCAAGCAGCACAGGCTTGAAAGGGCCCATTGCTATGGACTTCTGGGCCTCACTGTGGGCTGGTGCCATGTCCTGAGACTCCAATGAAGTGGATCTGAGGTGCTATTTTCTTGGTGTAGCTTGTGTCCTGGGATTCCAAATTTAGCCAATGCCCAGTCTCAGAACTTGGCACAAGGGGGTGGGGGTCTAGTGGTTGACCAGCACTCCTCAGTGTGCAGTGTTTTACTTCTGGTTCCCCTTTATCCTGTGAAAATCAATTCTCTCTGCCTATCTTTCATGTTGTTTCAATGATTCCCCTTACTGTTAGTTTTTGACTCCTGTCATTTTGGGGCACTTTTTAAAGATTGGTTTGGAAGGATTATCAAAGCAGTTTCAGCTTTCACTGCTACTTTTCTGCCATCTTGACTCCACCACCTGGAAACTTTTTATACATGTAATTGGGGGAAAAATAAATTTAAAAAGGAAGAAAAAGTCTTAGACATGTAGTTAGAAGACCTGGGATCTATAAAAGAAAAATCCTGAAAACAGTTTTCTGAACAAATCTGACACAATAAAAAATTAAATAAGCCAGAGGACTTTGGACATACCCAGAATAGTGTGAGATTCCAAGCCTTTCAACTAACTGGTATTTCTGCTTTGAATAAAATAGCCAGATTGCATAAATTCACCCCATGAAGAGAACTTGGTCAAGTTGGATCTTCTTTTCCCCAGAGGTAGGACATCCTGGAATTAGAATAGCCTGCCCTTTCTATAAGGCAGATAATGTAGCCAAGTTGTTCCATATTCTGATGATATAAAGACAGCCAAGGTCATTCTGTTAGCTAAATGAGATATCATATACCCACAGCCACAGGAACATCTGAATACATTCCAGGCATGTTCAAACTCTCCTTAGCAAAGATATCTTGCAAGATACTACTAGAAGTTTTTATTATTTTATTCACACTATGATTATTGATTATTGATTCTGATATATAGTTATTTAATTAGCTAATAACTGAGTCTATCATTTACTATTAAATTTATAGTTACAACTTATCGCTAAAATTCTGGCTATCTAATGAGATTATATGCCCAGGATAAAAAGCTATAAAAAGGAGTAAAACAATGTATATAAACTGATTGAAGTTGTTTAACTGTGTTATTCTTTTCAGTTCAGGTACTGGAACTAGCACTTGCTACTGATATGACTGTGGGATTATATGCTTGTTCTCTTTGCCCTCTTTCCCTTTACTTGTCTGAGCCACAACTTCTTTATCTGAAAAAAATGGGGGTAATACCACTACCTGTCTCACAGGATTCTTATAAGTACACATCAATGGCTGTGGATTTTGCTGTAGAGGTTATCATTGCCCAGTTGGTATGCATCCCCACCTTTTCATCCCTATCCTCATTATCTCTGGAGATTTAATCAGTCACATTTTTTACAGTTAGCTCAATCTTTTTTAGTCTAGAGACAATAGAATCCTTCATATATACATGATCCCCTTCTCTGCTTCTTTATGGGATTAATATCAACTGGAAGCAAAAGTATAATCACAATTAACTCAACATTCCCAGTTAGAAAAGTTATTAACATTAAGGCTGAGATTTACCTTCTTCCCTAGTTTAAATTTTTGTTTATCCTTAGTTAACATTCTTGTCTATTTAAGTTTATTGAAAAATTCAGAATGTAGTATATATTTAATTAAAAGAAATTAAAATGGTATATGACAATGGCCACTATTAAAGCATGGGGAAGGAGAGTTGAGGACAAAACAGACATTCATATACAACCACACACACACACACACATAAATACAAACCTGTATGTTGTCAACGTGGAAATCTAGAAGTCCCCAGTTTATTTATGTGGTTCTGACCTTGTCACAGGAGAGTGGCGCTACAGGCAGTGCCAGTCTTGTAAGCTGAAGGTCCCGAGTCTGATCCTTGGAAGGAGGGTGTGATATACTGGGAAAGGCTTCTGGAGATGAAGAGTCACTCGACTTCAATGGGGATTATCTCGCACCTGAAGTGGATGTCTATTTGTCTGGTGAAGTGGGACCTTCCCTTAGGCGGAAACCTCTCCTGTGACAAGGTCAGAACCTGGGGTTTATACCCTCAAACTAAATAAACTGGGGATTTCTAGATTTCCACATTGACAATGTATATACCCACAAGAACACCTATATACACTTATGTAATTAATAAGTAGCTTCAGCTCAGTCTTTTGTTCTGAGATATCTATAGGGAACTAAAGACAGTCTTCAGTCTTTCCTTTCTTTATTATAGTTTTCTTTTTCTCTTTTCCTTCTTTTGGTTTCTCTTTTTCTTCTATTGCACAATGCTGCCCATTATTTCTGGCTCAACTCATTAAGTCTTGTTAAGAGCTGGAGAGGGTGATTCTCTCTCCCCCTCCCACACACATACCCTCCTTCTGAAGGTCACCTCTGGAGGTGTCCACACCCATCTCAGCCTCGGTCACCTAAATTGTGCATGTCTTGCTAAGAATTTCTGGGCTTTACTCAATATCTGCCTTTTGGTTCAGCCATTTTGTTAGTCACAAATTACTCTCAGGTCTAAAAGGGAATGCTTATCCTTCTAAAGTACAAATACCAGGATGACATGAGAAAAGACCTTTTAAATTTTAAAGTGCTATAAAAGGTGAAATTCATTGTTTTAATTGTTACCTTAGTATAAATATGCCAAAATGTATAAATCATAACATGTTAAAGCACCTTAAAAATAGACTAAAGTATCCTTCATGCAATGCAAGGAATTATTTTCCTATCTAAAAAGATCCAATGTAATAACATGGATGATAGGTTTAGAGCTATAAGGGATATTAGAGATTATTTAGTCTGCCCCTTCTACCCTATGCCCACTTATAAATGAGACAGCTGAGGCCCCAGAGAGGTAAAGTAAAAGAGCTGAATTTATAGTCATTAAGACCTGGGTTCAAATCCCCACTCAGTGTCTAACTATCTGGGTTACCAGGGACATTTGACTGATTTATTTAGTATGTGGTTAACCAGAGTTTTATTTTCCTTAATAGCAGCAAAAAGGATATCGTCATGACCCTTCTTCAGATTAACCACATTCCTGTTTCCAACCTATAATTCATAAGGAACATCCGCTATGGGAATGGATGGCTCAGGCAATTGGAAACAGGATACAGAGCCTTCACCTCCTGCCAGCCTCTGTTGCTCAAAGCCAGATAAGTACTCCAGAGACTCTGGACAGGATCACTTTTCACCTCATCAAATGGACAGGCAGGGCTGGGCCTCGATAAAATTAGAAAAAAGGCAAAGTTTACCTTCAGTGGACCAAGTCTTTTCTTGCACTTTTTACCCCCATCATCAGAACTTTCCTCCCTTTGTCCTGGTAAGCCCTGTTTTTATATGCCCAGTGCCTTCCTGTGCTCCTCAAGCCTTTCCCCTTGCAGACCTGTTTTTGAGCTACTATTGACCATTCAGCACAGAGATGGTGATGCTATGTGCATTATCCAGTGGCTCCATTTGGATTAAAGAGATTGTAGCTTTAATTAATAGGGATGAAAAAAGCTATAAAACTATGAGATAGGCAGCTTTTTCAAGAAGTTAACTCCCAATTACTGGAAATGTTCATGCAGAGTTGTAAGACAGTATTTCATGAATGATTCAAAGGAGATTCTTGTATTGGGTGTGACACTGGACTAAATAACATTGATTGCCTTTCCCGATTCCCTGCTATTTTCTTTCCCTTTTATTTTTCTTCATTCATTCATTCGTTCATTCATTTGTTCCTTCTCTCCTCTCTTTCCTTCTTCCTTCCTCTCTTTCTTTCCCTCTTTCTTTCTCCTCTTCATCTCTCTCTCTCTCTCTCTCTCTCTCTCTCTCTCTCTCTCTCTCTCTCTCTCTCTCTCATCATTATAGAGAAATCCTCAGTAAAAAGATTCCCTCTTTTAGTGCAGAGTAATAACTGTTCTAAAATCTATAGTATACTAGCCCAAGGTACAAAGAGGAATAGAGATCAGCCAAGCATTGTTTAGTCAGTATATATTAAAGGTGGGACTTGCACCAAGGGCATCATGGTTTGAAGACCAGCTATCGCTCCACTATGCTATATTGTGTAGCTCTGAAATTCACAACCTTTGTAATCTTGGGAAAATCCCTTCATCTCTCTGTCTTTCAATAGACCAGATTGCTTCTAAATTCCCTTCCAATTTTAAATCTATGATTCCAATTTAAAAAATAAATTTAGCAAATTAAGAATGGATGAGAATAAAGTATGGAAAGATTACTTTTGTGGCTGTTGATTCTCTATGGTTTGCTTAAATCTTTGTTTTTCCAAAATAAGAAATTAAGGGCCTAGAGTAAATATGGTTTTCCCAAGGACACATTACTAATTAATTGCTAGCAGAATGGAACTGAAAAACCAGATCTCCCAATTTTCATTCTACCAACTTAAACCCATTTACTTAATTAAGAGGTCATGGAAATGGCTTCAATCTCAAATATGAATGAAGGTCACTAAACTTTATGTAAGTCTATCTACAAGCTACATATTAATATGTAAATTAATGTGTGTGATATATAAATCAGTATAATTAGTGCATATGTTTTATTGAATTTCTATTCATTTTTAAAAATATTGACCAATGGCAGTTTTATCTGGTTTGATTCACATTCAAGAGTTCTTTGAGTTTCATATGACCTTTGGATTATGTGTCTGATACCTCTGTATAATGGAAGATAGCTGGTCCTTGGAGCTAAAAGACTGGATTTAAGCTCTAGATTTTCCACTTATTGGTTGATTGACCTTGGTTAAGATTATATCCCCAAAGAGCAGAGTAGATCAAATATTAGATGTGGAATCTGGCAAGCCCTGGGTTAAAAATCTGCCTGTGGCACATATTAGTTATTTCACTATTAACAAACCACTTAACCTCTTGGAAATCTTAGTTTTTCAATCCTTAAAATGGGGAGAGAGTAATAATATGTATAATTTAGCTTATTGTGTTATTGTGGAATCAAGTAGATGATATATTTTTAAAAAGCCTCTCAAAATCTCAATAAAAAAGTAAAAAGCAATGATGATGGTGACAGTGATGATGCTTGACTTCTTAGTTTCTCCAAGTACAAAATGAGGTCAAACTAGATAATTTTTCTACATTACTAATTTTTTTGTGTTTTTTATAATTTATACAAAAAGTAATTGACATAAGAAACAATGAGCAAACTGATTTTTTAAAAACCTGGGAAAAAACTATATGAAACAACAAATGGTGAAATGAGTAGAACCAGGAGAATATTATAAATGGCCACAGAACTAATACTAGAAGAATAAAATGAGAATGTTATCTGTAGGAAATCAACAGAAAGAAAAAATATGAAAGATTTAATTTAAATGAACATATGCTGGCCTCCATGATGATAGCCTATTTGATGAGAGGAGGATGAGGAAAGTTTGAGACACTAGTGGATAGGATTTATTATGGAGATTTGAAAAGTAAGTTAAATAGTTAGGAGATCTGTGATTTCATTTGTGTAATATCTACTTTTTCTCTATAAATGGAAATTCTTATTTTGTTTGGGTTTTTAGACATTTGGAATAAAATAAAAATTAAAAAATACAAATAAGGGAAAGAAATTCTGAAAAAAAACAAACAAGTAACTGATATTCAGAATGGTTAAGTGGATTGCCTAAAATCATACAGCTATAGTAATAAAAGTCAAACTTGAGTTTAAATCCTTACTTGGGTCTAGTGCTATAATCCTGCAGGGCACTGCTTTTCTATGAGAGAGCAGTCTTTCTTTGTAGTTAAGCATAGTATGCCACTGAAACATAGAACTTGTTCAAATTATGGTTGCTGACCAAATTATGGTCTATATATTGAGTTTGTAGGGGAGTAGTTTGCTTAATTTACACCCTTCCACCAAATGGACTAAATTGGTTATTTTCACTAATACAAGATCTTCCATTGAAATGAGTTGTATCTTTAGTTCACAATGAAATAGAACTGGGATTAAAAGAAATTTTGGAACTCCTGATCCAGTGCTCTCTCTTCTGAGCCACCTAACTGCCTCCAGGTAAATAAATTACAGTGGTTCAATAGAGTGAAAAATATCGTACTTTTCCAACATTACTCCCATCCACAAAGAGTGTAGTTCAATTACACTGGAATCTTCTTGCTTTTCCTTTTACAAAGTATTTCATCTTCTACCCCCTGCCTGGAAATTACTTTCTCTTTACCTCTCCATCTCTAGAATCCCAAATTTCCTTTAAAGTTCAACTCAAATGTCTTCTTATATATGAGACCTTTTTTGATGCTCTAAGCTGCTACTTTCTTCCCCTCAGAGTTGCCTCATATCCATTTTGTTACTGTACATGTCATCTAGAATTAGACAACTATAAGTCCTTTAAAGGCAGAAACTGTTTTTGCTTTATATTTGTATCCTCAGCCCTTAGCATAGTACATGGCTGCTATAAGAGTTTAATACATGCTCATTCATTCATTTCCAGTATCTTTTGATAAGAAAGGAAAGATCCAAAGTATGTATTCTCTAGAGAGAGTATTATTTTGTTCTAAGGACCTTCCTATCAGTCAGATCCAGAACTCAGAAGACTGAAAACCTCAGGTGTCACTGCTTTGGGAAAAGAGTCCAGTTTCTTCTCATTTAGTTTAATCTAAACTCAATTTTAGGTGCTTGTACAGAAAAACCATTTCAAAATGCCCCAGTAACATTTTGTCCTAAAGGGCAAGTCATTATCAGGTAAATAACATTCCTAAAAAGATGCATCAGGGAAATTAAACTGACTGAGTCTCTACATCTGGCCTTCTTTTCCTAACAGAGTTTTTATTCTTTGGTGAGACAGAGGAACCAGGATAGGGAATGAGAGACTCAGTTTATACTCTCCAGAGAGCCTCTAGATTTTGCTGAATATATTGAGAGAACACTAATACTTCTGCACTTAAAGAACAGACTTGAAGAATTCCCAGTGGGCATGCAAACATCCAATTCTGGTGACAAGGAAAGGAGCTCAGTACATTTCCCACCTTGGAAAAGCAGGCATCCTGAACTGTGCCAGGGAATATCCAGATGATACTTTGAGGTTTATGGAACTGAATCTAGGTCCCATATCCAGGCATCTTGGAATGGAATAAGGATTTTTCTAAAATTACCCAGAGGCTTTATTTGGAGCCAGATTATTCCTAGCTCTCCATTGGAACCTATAAATCCCAAATGTGATCATAAATCAAGGTACAGTAATGGGGGATGGGTTGAGAGGGATGGACAAATTTTATGACAATAAATTCCCCTTGACAGTGAATTGACACCCTAAACTGTCAGCAATCCTTGATCAGCTTAAGTGGTTTGCATAGACCTGTTTGTTAATCTGAAATGCAAATACATTTTGCAGGTAGTCTGTTTTTTTCCTGGGCATCCATTTCAATTGGGAAGTACTGCTAGACACTGTTAGGACTCCTGATTCTGTATAATTTATGCAAATACTTTCAACCTTCATTCTCAGTTCTGAAATTAGCAAACAGAAATTTCTCTTTTGATTCCTCTCTTTAATGCTACCATCCAAGGAAATGAGGGTTCTTTCCTTCCCCTCTACCTTACCACAGTCTCTCCTCTTTGATATTTAATCTCCCAACTTCCAGTATTCCTTGAGAGAGGGGCTCTCCCAGTAAAAATAAAGGAGCCCCCAGTGTGGCTATCATTTGGTAGGCCCAAAGTCAAGAATTATGCGCATGCTGCCAGATAATTAATGAAAGGAACAGCAGCCACAATTGAGAGAAAATGTGATAAATAAATGAAACTGCCTAGACTATTGCTTCATAGAAAAAGCACAATCAAACCTTCAAAAGGGAAGCCTTAGCAGAATTGACAGGCCAATATTGGTCAAAATTGAGCTCTCAGTTGTGCTCAAGGGCTGTTCTGTTTCCATTATTTGCAGGGTAATTGCTAGCAATACCTCCTTATGTTGTATAACATGCAGTGATAATAATAGCTTACAGCTTGTTATAAGGTTCCATAATTACACAGGCCTTTCCACATACATTATCTCATCTGAGCATTTCAAAAGCCAAAATTGATGGAGCAGGTATGACTAACCCCATTTTGTAGACAAGAAAACTGAGTCTCAGAGAGGTAAAACAACTTGCCCAAATTCACACAGTTGGTAAATAGCAAAAACAGAACTAAAACCCAAGTTTCCTGATTCACAATGCCTCAGAAGTCAGCTAAAACAAATTAACCAGGCAGGAGGACATTCTCCCTGTTCCCACTCCATCTCCACAAAGCATCAGTGAGAATGATCATCTGATCTGTCTTTGAAGATCTCAAGTGATGGGGAATTTTGGAGATAATTTGCATTGCTGTTTAATCAGCTCTTTGGCAGTACCAACACAACTGAGTATGTGCTTTAAATATTTCTGAATTAAATAAAAGTTGAAATTCCATCTTATTCCTTATTCATAAAAAGAGGGTCTGAGGTCATTCCCCTTAACTACTTGAAATAGAGAATGTAAACTGAGGAGATTGTTTCTGGTTGAACTAACTGGATGGACTCTGGCTTACTAAAGAACTGCTAGAGGGGAATGCTCTGGGTTTGCCTACTGATCCCTACTGATGGCTGATGGATTTGTTTATCTTTCTAACCTCATCCCCCCTTCACTCCCTCCCTTCTCCAACCCTCTCCTCCTGCCTCCCTTACCTCCCAGTTCTTCTTGAAGCCTTTGGCTTCTTCACTCCCACCTTGAGTAAACTATAAAGACACTCTTTTCTTTTCCTTTTTCAAGTCAAGGGGTTTATTGGGATAACAGGATAGGAAACTGAGGTAAGAGGGATGAGGATTTCCCTAATCTATAATGAGGGAGAATTTGAGGGTTTGAGAAAATAGTCCAGTCACAAATTGTGACTCTAAGACAGTTAGAGAGATGGAGGACAATAGCTGTTTAAAATCTTCTTTCTTCTTCTTCACAAAGTCAGCAAGGTCTCTCAGCTTAACCCCAGAGAGAAACAAAGTCCAAAGTCTCTCAGTTTCTCCTGGCCAGCTCCACTGCCAGAGCCAGAGCCAAAGTCAAAGCCAAGTTTCTGCTTCTCCTCTGTGACCAGAAACCCTCAACTGCCACTCCTGGGAATATTCTGCTTGGAACCTTCTCCTTGATTGACAGCCAGGTCCCCAGCCTTGGTTCTGGCATCTTGGTTTATAAGTCCTCTCTCTCTCCATGCCTCTACCACATACTATAAGAGCATTGATTCATTCAGGCTCTTTGGGACATCAAGATGAAAACCTTGAGGCAGAGTCAGAACAAGGCACTGATCCATAATTAGACAAGCTATGAAAATAGGGGAAGAAGAGTATGAAGGTAGAAATATGATGCTACTTGCTAAAAATAATCCTTGGGTTTTCATAGCACACAAAACTAGAAACTTAGCAGGTATCCATCCATTGACTGTACAAATTGTGGCATATGAATATAGTCATAAAATATATCATAAGAAATGACAAAAATAAATTTCGAGAAGTTATAGAAAGATTTCTTTGAAGTGATGAAAGGGGAAGAAATAAGCATTTTTATGGTACCTATTAAATGTCAACATGGTATTAAATGATTTACAAATATCATGTGATTTGATCCTCATAACAGCCTTGAGAGGTTGGTGCTTTTATTATCCCCATTTTAGAGTTGAGGAAACTGAGGCAAATAGCAATCAAGTGACTTGCTCAGGATAACATAGCTACTAAGTATCTGAGGCTTGATTTGAACTCAGGTCTTCTCAACTCCCAGACTAGAATTCTATGCTCACTTTTACTTAATGGAACTGTTTAGTGAAGTAGAAGCAGAAGAATAATAAACAGAAAGACGTTAATGTAAATGAAAACAAAATTACAAGACAGGTTTGAATTAATTATAATAGTCAATGTTAGGCTTGGAGAGCAGGGGTTTCTCCCTTCAATTGAAGTGAGGGACCCTAGGACCAGAATATGCATTTTGGTTACGTTCATTGGTTTTTGTTTAACTGTTTTACTGGATGCAATGGTAAATTAAGGAGAGGTGGCTATGTAAATTGAGTGATTATGATATATAAACAAAAGACATAAATAAAAATTCAAAAGAGTAAGAATCAGTGTATTACTTAGCCCTTTGGAGACTTTGATAGGACATATATCAAATAAATATGGAGATACAACAGGCAGGGGAATTTTTGGCATTAAAATATTTTACAAGTGTGACTTACTAAAAGACACATTTATTAATGGTCTTTCATTGTCCTCAGGACAAAGTAATGTTCCTTGCCTTTTCTACTCTTAATAATAAATACTGCCTCTGATTAAAGGCTTCCTCTTCCCCCTTTCTTTGAGTTTTTTGAAGACTATTCCTCCCTTCCTTTTATATTTTCTAAAAGAATTTGTCCCTGCTGTATATAATTCATTAGTCACTTCTCAATAAATAAGACCTCTTCAATAATACGCACCCATAAAAATGTAATATTCATACAGAGCAATTGACAGTGCATGTAACTTTATATTGTTATCATTCCCCACATTTTTAAATGACAGAAAAACACATAGATTCAATTGAGTCTTTTGAAACCAGTATCATACATTGGAATTGACCTTTGTTGCTGTCTGGTTCTGTGCTGATTTATATCGTTGTCATCATTGTGTATTTTTCTTTGGGTTCTATATCCTTTACTCTGCACCTGTTCATACAAGTCTTCTCATATTTCTTTAAGTTATTCATATATATTGGCTATTAGTTTAAATCTTACAAACTGAATATGATTCAGTTTGTAAGATTTAAACTAATATCCAATAACTCCAAGTGTTATATTTTACAAAGTTTATTAATAATTACTTGAAGTAGAAAAAATTAAAAAAACTAAAGTAAAACCTCAGTAAAATTCTCCTGCCTCTCACCTCACCCCACCTCCACAGTCACATTCAGGTGAAGAGAGAGAGAGAGAGAGAGCGAGAGGCAGGGCTACACAAAACTTATATGCTCCCAACATTAGCACGCAACATGAGAAGGAACATGGGAAGCTGAGATTTAGAGTTCTGGGGTTCAAAATTCTAATTTCACAAGTTCCATATGGCACAGTAATTTTCCATTATGTTCAAAATCCACATTGGATCCAACCATTTCCATGATTTGATCATTTCTAATTTTCTTTTTATTATTTTATTTTATTGAAGTTTTTTGTTTGTTTACTATCACATTTCTTTTTGAATACATCTGCGTCTTAGTGATCCTTCCAAACATTTAAAAAAGAAAAAAGAAAAAAAGTGGCCCTGGGAGCAAACTGATACATGGACCAAATCTGGCAGCCTATACAGTATTCTAGATTCATAATCCATCACTTTTGCAAAAAATGGAAGAAGAGGCATTTCCTCAATTTTCTCTGGATCCTGGCTTGGTTATTACAAGTATACAGCATTCAATTTAATTTTATTGTTCTTGCCATTTACATGGTGCATCTAAGGTAGACTTTCATACCCATTATCACCAATTCTAATGATTAAGATGATACTTATGCCTTGTGGTGGACTCCTGAAGTGCAATACCAAATGCCAGAAAAACTGCAGGTAGAGATGGGTTTCGTCCTTCTTTCCCCCCATACACATTCACTCTCCTTAGAGTCTTTCCCTCTCTGGTGACAAGAGGCAGTGATTAACAAGGCCTGGCAAGCTCAGGAAATGAAGAAAGCTTGATCAAATTGAAACTACAGGAGGAATATAAGGAGGTTGAGGAGGTTACGGCTTCTCCTAACAGGCAGAGCTCAATTAATATAAAAGGTGCTTTGAATGGAAAGCATTGTAATCCTAGTCAGGTTTTTAAGATAGAAGCAAGGGAGACCTTATTGCAGTAAGAGGTAGGCTCTTTAGGGGACAAAACAATTGGGACAGCTGTTTCATTAATAAGATTTGCTCAAGGTCAGTTTGAACAGTGTTCTATTCATTAGTATTGATTTGCTTGACCTCTCTTCACCAACAGACTCTCTTCCACAATTCGACTCTTCTGACCAGTATTAATTCTTGAATAGATCTGTGATCTCAGTCTGGAGGATGCTGTTTATAAATGGGAAAATGATGGCTGTACCCCCTTCTCCTTTGATGTGATTCACAGGATCTCAGAGTTGGAAAGGACTTCAGAAGTCATCTAGAACAATTCACATGAACAGGAATCCCCTATAAAACTTCTAAGTAACCATTTACTTTGCTTGAAAACCTCAAGGTAAATGGATCTCATTAACTCAGCATGCAGCTTACTCCACTTTGGGATAGCTCTAATTGTTAGGAACTGTTTTTTTCTTGCACTAGTCTTTTTTTCCCCTCCCTTCTTTCTCTGTTTCTCTCACTATATATATTCATATTCTATATACCTATAGAATATATGTGTGTATATACTATCTACTATTCATCTCTATTTGTCTCCTTCCAAGAGAAATAGAGATATAGTTTTTTTCAAATTTCAATCCATATACTTAGTTTTGCCCTCTAAGGGCAAGTCAAATCTAGTCTAGCCTCTCTTCTTCATAACAGCTTTCCACATATAATAATTAAAGAAAACTATTATGACATTTTCCAATTGGCAAATGGTTAATGGTTATGAATAGACAATTCTCAGATGAAGAAATTAAAACTACTATCTTTAGTCACATGAAAAATTCCAAATCACTATTGATTAGAGAAATGAAAATTAAAGCAACTCTGAGGTAATATCTGATACCCATTGGACTGGCTGACATGTCAAAAAAGGAAAATGATAATGTTGGAGAAGATGTGTAAAAATCAGGACACTATACACTGCGGGTGCAGCTGGGGATTGATAAAATCATTCTGAAGAGCAACTTGGAACCATGGCCAAAGGGCCATGAAACTGTGTAAACCCTTTGACCAAGCCACCCCACTACTAGTTCTATATCCCAAAGAGATTAAAGTTAGGGGTAAAGAACTTACCTGTATGAAAAATATTTATAGCAGCTCTTTTTGTGGTGGTAAAGAACTAGAAATTGAAGGGATTGTCCATCAGTTAGAGAATGGCTAAGCAAGTTGAGGTCTATGCTTATAATGGAATACTCGTGTTGTAGGAAATGACAAACAAGATGGTCACCAAAATACCCAGAGAGACTTATATGAAGCGATGCCAAATTAAGTGAGTAGAATCAGGAGAATGTTGTACACAGAAACAACAATAATGTATGATGATCAGCTATGAATGACTTCACTGTTATCAACTCAGGACAACTTCAAGAGACTCAAGACAAAAAAAAGAATATTTACCATCATACAAGGAATAGATGAAGTATGAATGCAATTTGAAACATACTAATCTTTACTTTATTTCCTCCATGAATTTTCCTCTAGTGTAAGCAATATGTCTTCTTTCACAAAATGATGGAAATATGTATTATATGATAATATATAGAACCTTAATTTTATATCATATTACCTGCCTTCATGGAGAGAGAGAACACGGATTGCAAAATATCAGAAAATTAATATTGAGAAATTATATTGATGTAATATGGAAAAAAACATTTTAAAAAGGAAAGAAAATGAAAACTGTCATTATCTCCCTAAGTCTTCCTTCTTCAGGTTAAACAATGTGAGCTCTTTCTAATGATTCACATATGAAAAGACCAAGGTCCTTAATGATCCTAGTTGTTCTCCTTTGGATGCTCTTAAACTTATGAATGTCCTTAAAATGCGACACTCAGAACTTTATATAATATTACAATTACATCTTGGTCAGGAAATACTATAGAAGGAATATCAATTCCATAATCATGTATAGCACATTTTTCTTGAGGTCTTTCTTAATTCAGTCTATTATTTCATTAAGGTATGTTTGGAATTTTGTTTTTGTTTGGAGTGCTTGTTTATTCATTTGTTTGTTTTTAAAAAAATTAATTAAAACATTTTAAAACTCATCTTCCATTTTAGAATCAATACTGTGTATCAGCTAAGCAATGGGGATTAACTGACTTGCCCAGGATCACATAGCTAGAAAGTGTCTGAGGCCAGATTTGAACCCAGGACCTCCAATCTCTGGGTCTGACTCTCAATCCACTGAGCCACCTAGCTGTCCCCTGTTCATTTGTTTTTGGTGCTATATCATATTATTGATTCATATCAGTCCTATAATGCATTAAATACCATCTTCCCTTTGTTTTTTAGATAAACAGCTAACTAGTCATGTTACTCTCATTTTTGTACTTGTAATTTAAAAAAAAATGATTTATACAAGACTACATTAATCTTCATTCTCTGAGTGCCATAGTAGACAGAAGTCTGGCTTTGGAGTTAGAAAGACATTGGCTAACTTAGTACATACAGTGCATGGTAAAGAGTAGGCACTTAATAAATGTTTATTGATTGGTATAAGTTCAACCTCTTTTGCTAGCTAGCTATTGGCCCTGAACAAGTCACAATGTCTCAGTGACCAGAGAAGCTTATAGAAAAATGGCCAACTGGCATATTGTTGTTTTTGTTTATTTGTTACATTAAAGTACTATTCTTCACTTACCCCATCCAATTCCCTTACCCCATGCCAATAGAAGGCATAATTTGACAAAGATATATAGTGTTTGTAATGGAATATTACTGCTCCATAAGAAATGATGAACAAGATGAGTTTAGAAAAACATGGAAAGGCTCATACAAACTGATGCAAACTGAAGTAAGCAGAGCCTAGAGAATATAGTAACAAATATTATATGATGATCTGCTGTGAAGGACTAAACCAATATCAGCAAAGCAAGTTTCCAAGATAACCACAAGAGGCTCATGATGAAAAGTGCTATCCTCAGCCAAAGATGGAACTTTTGGAGTGTCACTGTAGAGCAAAGCATGACAACTTCCACTTTATTTCTTTTGGAAGGTTTATTTTTTTTTCTTTCATGACATGTGTTTTCTATCATGATATGAGTGATATAGAAATATATATTGCATGAAAGCACTGGCATAACCTATATCAGATTATTTGCCAACTCAGAGAGTGGAGGGCAGGGAGAAAGGGAGAAAATCTGAATCCTCAAATGTTGAAAAACAATTGTCAAAAATTGTCTCTACATGTAACTGGGGTAAAAAATAATTTAAGTAAATAAATAAATAAAAATAAATAAACTATTTTTTACTTCTCTTTATCAGTTCTTTCCCTGGAGATGGACATATATAAATTTTCAAGCAATATTTCTTTTTTCCTACTTTTGTTCATTTCACTCTTCATAATTTCATTTAGGTCTTTCCATGATTTTCCCCAAATTAACTTGCTCATCATTTCTTATGGTACAGTAGTATTTCAATAGACTCATGCCATGACTTGCTTAGAAATTCCTTATTTAATGGATTTCCCTTCAATTTTTATCCTTTGTTACCATAAAGAGAACTTCCATAAATATTTTCATATATATAGATTCCTTTCCTTTTCCCCTGATTACCTTAGGAAATAAACCTAATAGTAGTATTGCTAGGTCAAAAATATGCAGTGGGCAGCTGGGTAGCTCAGTGGATTGAGAGCCAGGCCTAGAGATGGGAGGTCCTGGGTTCAAATATGACCTCAGACACTTCCCAGCTGTGTGACCCTGGGCAAGTCACTTAACTCCCATTGCCTAGTCCTTACCACTCTTCTGCCTTGGGACCAATACCCAGTATTGATTCCAAGATGGAAGGTAAGGGTTTTAAAAAAAAAAAGGTATATGCAATTTTATAAGTCCTTGAGCATAATTACATATAGCTTTCCAAAATGGTTGGATCAGTTCACAGTTCCACCAACAGTGTATTAGTATCTCCATTTTTCCATATCACATCCAACATTCTCTATTTTGCCCTTTTATCATTTTAACCAATATGATAGGTATGAGATAATATCTCAGAGTTGTTTTGAGGTACATTTCTTTAATCAACAATGATTTAGTACATTTTTCATATAGTTATAGATAGGTTTGATTTCTTTACCCAAAAACTGTTTGCTCATATCTTGGATCATTTATCAATTGGGGAATGGCTCATATTCTTATACATTAGACAAGATTCTCTGTAGATTTCAGACATGCTACCCCTCTCTGAGAAATTGTCTACAAAAAAATTTCACCAACTTGTTGCTTTCCTCATAATCATGGCAACATCAGTTTTATTTGTATAATACCTTTTCAATTCTATGTATTCAAAATTATCTAGTTTATATTTAACAATGCTTTCTATCACTTGTTTATTCATAAATTCTTCTCTGACCACAAATCTGAGAGGTAATGTGTTCCTTGTTCTTCTAAACTTGTTTATGATATCTCCCTTTTTACCTAAGTTGTGTATCCATTTTGATATTACCTTGATAAATGGTGTAAGATTTGTTCTATATCTAATCAATGCCAAATTGGTTTCCAGTTTTCTCAAAAAATTTTGCCAAGTAATGAATTATTAGTCCAAAGACTTGGATCTTTATCTTTGTCAAACTTAAGATTACTATAAACTTTTACAATGGCTTGTTGTATATCTATTTTGTTCCACTGATCTATGTTTCTATTTCTTAGCCAGTACCAGATACTTTTGATAACTGCCTACAGTATAGTTTAAAATCTGGTATTGCTGGAATTCCTTTTTAAATATTTTTTTACATTAATTCCTTTGGTATTTTTGACCATTTGTTTTTCTAAAAGGTTTCTTTTTTTCTAATTCAACAAAATAATTTTGGTAATTTAATTTGGATGGCATTGAATAAGTAGAGTAGTTTAGGTAGTATTGTCATTTTAATTGATTGTCTCTGTCCATTCATAAATAATTAATATTTCTCAAATCATTTAAATATAACTTTGCATAAAAAGTGTTTTAGAATTATGTTCATATAGTTTCTTGGTATTCCTGGCCACTCTGCAATATAGAAATTAGAAGAAGCAACAGGTCTTAGACCCAAAGAGAGTTTAGGAAATAACAACAAAAAACTAAACTTTGAGATATTATCCCTCCCATAAAGAGAGAAGAACCTGACAGTATAAAATTTATAATTAGAAAATAGGCTGCTAAAAATAATATTTATAAAAAGTTAAAAAATGAGTAGGCAAAAGAGAAAAAAACTCAAACATAGATAACTTCTAAGTAAAAAAATTAGATGTGTTAAAATTCAGTAACCAGTAAAATTAAAGCATTCACTTCCAAAACTTCAAATATAATAGAAATATGAGATGGATTTAAACCCAGTAAGAGTTATTGGAAAACTTTTTTAAAAAGACTAGAAACAAAATGAGAGAGGTTGAAGAAAAAAATATAAATAGCAATTTAAGAAAAATATGAAAGCTCAACCAACTGGAAAAATAAAACCTAAAACTCACCAAAGAAAATAATTGAATAAAAATTAGAATTGGGCAAAGGGAAGCTGATAACTTCTCAAGACAACAATAAAAATTAAACTAAATTCACAAAATAGAAGTGAATAAGAAACAGATTATTTCAAAAGTGATTGACCTACAAAACAGACTGAGAAAGGTCAATATAAGAATTCTTGGACTAACTGAAAGTTATAATTTTAAAAAAAGTTTTAAGCACTATACTTCAAGAAATTATTAAAGAAAATTCCCCTGCAGTTTTGGAATGAAAAGATAAATCAGAACTTGAAAGAATTCATCAATCACCATCCGTAAGAAATCCTAACAAAAACTCACAGGAACATTATAGTTAACATTTGTAATTCCCAACGAGGAAAAAAAATGTTATTGTTGGTTTTATAATTTCTTTAAAAAATTTCTGTACAATAAGAGAAATGCCTTATTTTTTTTCATTTACACGTAAATACAATTCTTAGGATTTGTTTTCTGACATCATGCATTCTCATTTTTCCTCCCCTTTTTCCTCCCCTGCCCTCTCCCTGAAACAGTAAGCAATTAGCTATTGGTTATGCATGTCTATCATATAAAGCGCATTTTTATATTCATCATGTGGTGGAAGAAGACACATAAAAAATGTAGAAAACAAAGTAAAGAAAAGTATGCTTTGATCTGCATTCAGATTCTATCAGATCTTTCTCTGGATGTTGATAGCATTTTTCATCATGGGTCCTATGAAATTTTGTTTCTAAGAATAGCTAAGTTGTTAATGACACTTCATTGCTGTTACTGTGTATAATGTTCTCCTGGTTCTGCTCAATTACCTCTGCATCAGTTCAGGCAGGTCTTTCCAGGTTTTTTTGAACCCCCCTTGATTATCCTTTCCTATAGCACAATAGTATTCCATTATAATCATGTACCACAACTTGTTCAGCCATTCCCCAAATGATCAGTATCCCTTCAATTTCCAATATTTTTTGCATAAAACTTTAATTAAAAAAAAATCTCTATCAGAGCTAGACCTAGTAGTGATTTTTCTGGGTCAAAAAGGTATGCATAGTTTTATAGACCTTTGGACATAGTTCTATTATAATTAAAATTAATCTTGAAAGCTTTATATTACATTATAATTATTTATTAGTAAAAGAGAGAGAAAGGGAGTAAGAAAAAGATTACTGGGTGCTCCTTTAAGTACCATAGTCTGCCAGCCATGCTACTTCTTCAGGCAATGTGGGAAAGATGTGATCAAAGACTTCTGGGCAGAGCAAGGGGAGTTCACGCTCATGATGATCCCACTCCAAGAAAGATCTTGAGCTTCCACTTGGCCTCTTAAATGGCCAATGATGTTACACCTATGTGGCTTTCTGATTAGGCAGTTTGGGTCACAAGTTCTGATGTCCAGGCAGGTAATCATGCCAGGCCATTTGTCACATCACCCACCACACAGAGGATTCTGCTAGCCCATTCAGGAAGTCAGGGCTTCAGTTGGCCATGCAGCTCATAGGTATTTCTTTCTTGTATGTAACTTACCATTGGTAATAATTGAGAACTTACTAATTACCACCATGTAGCTTTCCATCATCTTTTTTTAGGTCATGTGATATTTTGTTTTTCTTGAGATTAGTGCCTCACAATTCACAACCAATCATGGATAAAGAAAAACTGTAAAAAAAAATAGTCATACACACTTCTACACAGCCTCATATTTTCCTTTTTTTTTTTTAAATCACAGGTTCTAAATGATAAAAATACAGCAAGGAGGTAAATGAAGTTTAGTCTTTACAGCACAAAAACAAGCCATGAAAAATCATGAAGAATAGTTATGAACCCTTTCATCTACAAAGCCCTCAAAAGTCCTCCTTTATATTTTATTTCCATTGAAGTCCTTGCCTCCCAAGAAGTCTTACTCTGGATATTTATCCCAATAAAAGTAAACAAACAAATATCACTGACCAAGACCAGCAGGATGTAGACTTTCTTTGGTTGCTGACTATTGTGTTTGAAACTTCAGGTAGAAAGAGACATGAAAGAAGATGGGACTGTATCTATGGCTTCATTGTTTTCTGTGTCATGATCATTCGATCTCAAAATAGAAGGCTAGAAATAATACTTCTGTTTCTTTTCAGGAACAAAATCCTTAGAAATGCTTTTGAATTTGATTGCCATAAGTAACTGCTCATTAGGGTTTTGTTTGCACTAAAGCAAAGTTATTCTTTTAATCCCCAAAATTCAGAATTGAAACAGACATCATAGGCCCTCTGGTCTGATGCACATCTGAATAAAAATTCTCTTTTTCAACAGATCTGAGTTTATTTTTAGTTTGCCTTGAGGATAAATTAGTTAAATGAGAACCATTTTTGAAAGAGAACCCCTAATGTCTCAAGCAGCAGTTTTTACCTTTGGACAGCTAGAACTCTGAGGAAAACTTTTCATAAACCCTATTTATGCCACTCATTTTTTATTCATTTCTGCCAACTGTAGTCAAATACAACTTGAATAATTCTTCCTTCCCCTGACAGTTATTCAGATAAATGAAGATATTTATTTTGTAACCCATTAATTCTCTTTTCAAATATCTCTGGTTAGTTCTGAATCTCAAATGACATGATCAAAATCCTGGCCATCCTCTTATGAATCCTGTCCTCTTCATCAATGTCCTATTTAAAATGTGGCTGCTCAACTTGAAGAGTTTAGACGTGGTCTTGGCACCAAAGAACAAAGTAAAGTCCTTCCTGTTTCTGGGCATAAGGTTTTCCCTAATGAAACCAAAGATCTTGTGTGAACCCATCACCTCTTTTGCAATACTCCCTTTAGCCACTTTTTCTACTTCCTTTATCCACTTATTACTTCCCACCAGAATTTTCTTCTTTTTTTTTCATAATTTAATTCATGAGAGCTTCCCATCCCTCCTGTAGTAACTTCCCCTTTAGAATTTCACTCTCCAGATCGGAAGGAAAAAGACTTGTACAAAAATATTTAGAGCCACTCTCTTTGTGGTGGCAAAAATTTGGAAAATGAGAGGATGCCCTATGATTGGGGAATGGCTGAATAAATTGTGGTATCTGTTAATGATAGAATACTATTGTGCTAAAAGGAATAATGAACTGGAGGAATACCATGTGAACTGGAACAACCTCCAGGAACTGATGCGGAGTGAAAGGAGTAGAACCAGGAGAACATTGTACACAGAGACTGATACACTGTGGTACAATTGAATGTAATGGACTTCTCCATTAGTGTCAATACAGTGATCCTGAACAACTTTGAGAGATTTATGAGAAAGAACGCTATCCACATTCAGAGTAAAAACTGTGGGAGTAGAAACACAGAAGAAAAACAATTGCTTGATCACATGGATTGATGGGGATATGATTGAGGATATAGACTAAATGATCACCCTAGTGCAAATATCAATACTTTGGAAATAGGTCTCAATCAATGACACACGTAAAACCTAGTGGAACTGTATTTCAGCTATGGGAGGTGATACAGAGAGGGAGGGAAAGAACATGGATTATGTAACCATGGAAAATATTCTAAATTAAATAAAATTTCCAGATTTAAAAAAAAATTCACTCCATGGAATCTTGTGTATTCTTCCTATGAATTCACTGAAATCTGCTCCATTTAAGTCCAAGGAGAATATAAGAGTAGATCCAATTTTCTTACCCTCTTTCTAACATGATGTTGATATGTAAGCAGTCTCCAAGTCCCACATCTATTTCCTTTCTTCTAAAACTTTTGTTCTAGAATTTTATTTTTTTACCTTGATCTTAACAAACACCAAATAATTGAGCACATACATAAAAGAACAGAAAAAAGGATGGTACAACATACTCTAAATTATGTATGATTTGCTTTTCTTTTCAAACATATGATAAATTTCATATGAGACTTTGAAAGCTTTCCTGCTTGTCAGTGATTCTTTGTGCCATTCCTTCTATTCTCATATCTGGATTTTTAGAAAATGCTTCAACAATCCTTTTCTTTTGACTATCCTATCACACCCCTACAGTCAAGTAAAACAAATCCCCATTTTTACCAGATTCAAAAATATATGTCTTATTTTGCATCCTGAGTGAATCACTTTTTTGATAGGAGGCAAGTGTCATTCTTTATCATTTGGAATAATAGTTGGTCATTGATAAGATTTCTTAAATTTTTCAAATTTGTCTATATAATGTTACATATTCATCTGGTTATACTCATTTCACTCTGCATAAGTTTGTGTAAACTTTCTCAACTTTCTCTTAGATGGTATTCATAATTTCTTATTGCAGAATTATATTGTATTATATCCACATAGCATAATTTGTCTAGCCATTACAAAAATTATGAGCTCCACCACTACCAAAACAATTCATATAAATAAATATATTTTGTGCATATGAGTCTTTCCCTACTTCTTGGATCTTTTTGAAGTATATGTTTAGTAACAGTATCATTGGGACAAAGACTATATACATAGTTTGATGACTTTTGAGACATAGCTCTATGGGGCAAATGATTATACGGTTTGGGAAAAAATATTATATTCTTTAAATCCAACCTTATGGATTAGCTACACCCAGACATTTCTTAGAACCCAGGAATTCTCTAGGAATGCCAGAAATGCTTACAAGGTATTTCCATTCCCACTCTCCCCAATCTACTCAAAGCATTCATGTTTTCCTGGTTACTAATCCCAGGTACTTGTGAGGGGCCACCCAAAGTTTCTATTTTGGGTTTCAGATACTCATATCTATTTTCAATCTACATTGCTTTCAAGTTGACCTCTGGATAACTTTAATTGTATACTTGTAGTTCTTATATAGGTTCACTTGTCTAAATCCTATATGATGTAAATTTTTCAGAATCTTAATTAGAGAGAGCCACATCACATTTCTAAACTTGTTCTTCTCTATCTGTTAGTCTAATAAATTTCCTTCTGAAATGATTTCAGATTTTTGGGTCTCTTCTTAAGAATAACAGTTTTAAACTGCTTTCTACAATGACTGAGTCAATTCACAGCTCCATGAACAATGTATTTCTTATAGCTCTTTCAATTAGTGTCATTTTCCATTTTTTTTATCCTTGAAAAACTTCTAGGTGGAAGGTTGAAAATACCTCTTGTCTTAATTTGCATTTCTCTTTATTAGTGATTTCATGTATCTTTATTTTGTTTACAGCATCTTGGTTTTTCTATACCCACTGATCACTTGTCTATTTTAACTATGCATGATTTCAGATAAATAAAACTTGGTTACCAACCATTCTTAGATACTTTATTCTCTTCTGGTCTGTCATTCCTACATTTTAAGCCATGGTACAGAAATCCAAATCTCATTCTCAAACAACATGTGCTTAAATATTTTGACCCCCAAACTAACCTTTCTTTTCTAAAGACCTCACTTTAAATAGTGTATTGATCATAAAACAAAACAGAACACCACCTACTTAGGTTTTTGGACAAGTTTTCATAATCCTTAGCCATCATTTCTATATTCCTTTAAGTAGCTCTGTTTATATGCACAGAAGCTGTCAGAAGCTGGTAGTAGTCATTGATTTGACAAGTCTTTGGAAGTTCTCTGTCAAGACCAGGACTTAGCAGCCCTTTCTTACTGTTATTGTCAGATTGACAAATAGTTGTAACTATACCTTTCAACAGGAAGGTATTAGCCAGAAAACTCATCTTCTCTCCTTCCCCACCCCCTCTCTTTCTCTCTAACATACACACACACACACACACACACACACACACAATCTCTCTCAATTTTATTATTTAATCTCTCTCCTGAGGACACCTGCATAGCCTCTGTTTGGCAGTTAAAATCTTTCTCAGGGTAGCTCCAGTTTATTTATCTTGGATTATTGAATATTCCTATCCTTCACAAATTAAATTCTATTTAAACCTGCCTATATGCTGTTTTCATCTCCCATTTATGTTCTTTAACAAAACTGTTCCATGAGTCTGAAATACTCTTCCTCCTCACTTCAACTAAGAGAATTCTTAGTTTTCTTTATGAGACAGTCTAAATACTCCCTACTTTCTTTTATCTAAATAGCTGTTATTGCTTCCTCCCCCTCAAATTACTTTGTATTTTTTTATTTGATTATTGTTTAGCATGTTATTTTACCCCAATGGAATGTAAGGTCTTTGAGGGCAAGGTCTTTTAAAATTTGGGTCTTTGTATCCCAAGGGACTAGCACAGCAACTTGGGATATACTGATTTAGCTGATACTTAGATGCAATGAGGTGCTATAGGGGATATAATACTTGACTAGAAATCAGGATAGAAGAGTTCAAATACAGCTTCAGACACTTACTAGGTCAGTGAAAAGTCACTTATCTCTATTAGCCTCAGTTTCTTCACCTATAAGTTAGAGGTCATAGTAACATCTACCTTACAAGGTTATTGTGAGGACCAAATGAGATAATATTTTAAAGCACTTAATACAAGTATCTGGCATATAGTAAGTGCTTAATAAATGGTTATTTCCTTTCCTTTCTATTACCTTCTCCCTCCATTTCTACTCTTCTCTATTTGTTTTCCTTTCCCTTTTCTTCTCTATCTTCTTATCTTTATTCTTCTGAGTTTTCCTTCAACTTGAGTCCTCACAAAATTCCCCCTTCCCAAATTTCAACTTTTTTGCCACTTCAAATCCCTATAAATTTCCTTCACAATTCTTACGATTTAATCCTTTTCTGTGAATAATATTATTTCAAACACAATTGGGATGAGACTTAGTTGTGGACAAATGAATTTAAGGGGTTGACGAAGCAAAATACTTGGGTCATCTAGTTTGGTTTGCATCTGGAGAAAACTTGAAATCTTTGGATGTGGTAGAAATGATAATTGCTCATTCCAGAAATCCTGAACAAATCTTTCATAAATATCAGTTCATAATTTGCTTATCCTAATGCAACTAAAGAACATCATTTCATATTTTAAATATAAAAATGTAGAGATGTAAAATGAGAAGTAGGAGGGATGGTCATGGAGAAAATACTAGATAGAGTTACTAATGCATTTTATCAACTTCAATGCTTTTCAATAATCATTAAAGATGATATAAAATGTCATTCAATCTTCTTACCTTAGTTGAGAAAATAGCTAGTAGAAAATTAATAATAATTTAGAGTTAGAAGGATCTAACTGAAGGATAATCTATGTGCTCCACTGGCGGTGATTCAATCTCAAGAGATCTAGAGAAAGGCTGTTAGGACATTGAATTAATGCAATATGGGAGATTTATTTAAATGAGAGTGTTGGCAAGAGCTAACCCTGGATGAAAAGTGGGTTGCACTCTAAACCCTTTGAAGAGGATACACACATTTATGAAATGCACATAAGTCCTGATATATCAAAACAAATCCCTCCCACCCCCATGTCACTTTGCAGATGAGAAAGCTGAAGCCCAGAGAGATTATCATCAAACTCACAGTCATGAGATTACAAAGGGAACAAGTAGCCAAACCCAAGTTGATATAGTTAGGAAGAAGCAGAGCTAAGATAAGAATGTAGGTTTTCTAATATAACATATCTAGTGTTCTTTCCATTTCACCAGATGACTTTCCCCTATCTATGCCCACCCACCCTAAAACATATATAAACTCTATATCAGAGTTTCTTAACCTTTTTCCTTTTTGTGTGTCATAGATTCATTTGGAAATTTAAAGAGGTCTGTGAATCCCTTCTGAGAATATTTTTTAAAAGCATAAGACAAGATCCATGAGTTATGTGAAGGAAATCAATTTTATTGAAACTTTTTTGAATGATATTATTTTTAAAATTTAACAGACCCTGACTAAGGATCCCATTACTAAATGAAAGAAGGTCACAGGATAGCTAGTATTGTTGTAATATAGGAGGAGTTGAGATCTTTCTTTTTCTTTTTTTTTTTGCTCCAATGGTTGTTGTCTCAAAGATTAGTTTTTCAGCCAAAGCTTTCATCAAGCTACAAATTAAGTCATCTTTTTTTGTATCTTCTTTGTATCACTAAAACACTAGGGTCTTGCCCCAATTGGCATCTAATACAATAGCAAGTTCCAAATGGCTCTGTACACATTTACTTTCAAGTCCATTGGTAGTCAAACGTGACATTGTTCATTATATTTCTTATGCCATCACAGTTGGAGTGAATCCAATGATATGTACTTAAACTACAAAGGAGGGAAAACATTGACACTAGTCATTATTCATTACTATGCATTGGATATAGGCATATCTCAGGGAGAAATCAGCTATAATCAGCTATAATCATTAGATATCATGTCATGTTCCCATAGCTGATATAACACATCAATTAAAAAATGACAATTGTTGGACACTAGCCATTTTGTGGATTACATTTGTCAGTGCTATTGGGCTCAAATCCTCTTAGTCATTGCTTTTCCTTTTATGAGGTTATTTAAGTGGGGGAAAATGTCCTTACTAAAGAAATTAGGTATATGTTTTGGATGATTATCATAAATGTTCCTACATGTCTGTTTTCACTATCTTGGATGGTTCAGGTACTTAAATTCCCTTGTTATAAAGAAAATCCAAAGAGAAAGAGATGAAAATGTTTTGACTTGCCTTGATGGTAATTTCTTATTTTTAAAAGTAGAGGATGTAATGAGGGAAATAGTTCTCCTGGTCCTGAATCCTACCAGCAGGGAAGAATTGATTGCTGAAACAGAAACAAAAGGAAGTCTTCTGAGGCTAAGTGAGTATTCTGCCTTAATTCAATTTCACATTCAGTTGATTCTATTTTACTAGAGATTTTAAAGTAAAAGATGGATGAACATTTGTGTATATTAACATAAAGGGACATTGTTAAGTAAGGTACATGTTTGATTAGATGGCTCCCAAGGTCCATTTCAATTCTGAAATTCTGTGATTTGATCCTAGTGACAAAGTTTAATGATGGTAAGACATAGGCCCTTTCTGGCTCTAGGGATATTGAAAATGTGAGTATCTGAGGCAATTCTGTTTTCATGTTAGAACTGCCTCTGTCCACCTAACTCTATCTCTAGAATGTATTCTATATTTTCTTTTCACTCTCTTACTAGTTTTCTTTCTAGGAAGAGGCAGCTAGGTGGTACAGTAAATGGAGCACTGAGACTTGAGTTCAAATAGAGCCTCAGATACTTACTAGATGTATTACTCTAAAAAACTTAAAATCCATTGGCCCTAACTCCCTTACTCATAAAATGGATTTTATACTAGCACATACTTTCCAGAGTTATGAGAATCAAATGAGATAATACCTATTATATATCAATTAGCATAATGCCTGACACATAGTAGGTATTTAATAAATACTTCCTTTCTTCCTTCCTCTATTTATTAAGGTGGTCAATGAAAAAGGAATGGTCTCTCTGTCTCTCTGCTTCTATCTCTCTCCACCTCCATCCCCATACCGAGAGGATAGATCTTCATTTCCCTGCAATGATTCAAAGTGTGTAGCTACCAGATTCTGGAAGTTATACTAGTCAATTTGACTTCCATTTCCCAGAAATAACTAAGAACCAGTGTGGTATAATGGGAAGAGTGCTGGCCAGAGATTCACTAGATATTGGGGTTTGATTCTCTGACATATATTAATTTTGTTGGAAGTAACTCAACATAGTTTTATTACCTACAAAATGAGAAGAATAATAGCAATAGGAACTACCTTCCAGGTTTGTTGTAAGAATACATGAGATAAAATATGTAAAACGTTTTGCAAAATATAAAGTATTCTATGCATATAATCTATTATTAAGTTAATAGGTTGCATATTTTAGTGATCTGTGAATGTTTAGGGAAAAAAAGACTAATCTCTTTGAGCCAGAATGGGTTCATGGAAAATAAATCACACCTCACTCATTTGGATATCATTACTAAATTATTAGATCAGGGAAACACCACAAATATTGTATATCTTGGTGTTATTTGGGTACTTGAAAATGTCACAATTTTGGAGGGTAACCTGAGGTTATATAGCTTTTTAAACAATTATATCCAAAGTATCTTAATTCATGGATTGATGTCAACCTTGAATGCTATATTTAATATGATACAAGACTCTTGCAATGACCCTCTTTATGTTAACATTTTTAACAAGAGACTTGCATTAAGACATGATACATTTGTCAAATTTAGAGATGACACAAAAGGAGAGAACGAAAAATAGCTAAAGTATAAGGTACCATAATCAGTATTTTTAAAAAATCTTAATAGACTAAAATAATGAACTCAGAAGGTAATAAAATGAACTTTAATGGAGATGAATATAAAGGTCTACATGTAAAGTTTAAAATGTCACTTGCACAAGTAAAGTACAGAGCTACACTGATTTGATAACAGTTTATATGAAAAATAATTAGGAGTCTTAGTTAATCACAAGTACACTATGAATTAGCAAAGTAATCTAACTATTAAAAATTTATTACCATCTATTACCAATATTAAAGGAAAAGAATATTCCTATAAATGGGTAATACGCCTATTATCCTCCTAAATGATATAATTTCAGGATTATTATGTGTGATTCTGGGTACAATATTTTAAAATATATTTGTATTGATATCTCTTGCTTCTATATTACATTATACATATATGTATTGTCTGTATATATGTTTACTTACATATTCAGAGTTCACACACACAAATATCCTCCCACCCACCATTAACCTATTAAGCCATCTTTTGTAACAACAAAAAAAAAGAAAGCAGCTCAGACAAATGAGATGACAGAGTAGTAGAGTCTGACACTATTATGCACTTTTTGTCAACTGTAACATTTAAATTAGTTTCTCTACTAAAAGTATTATATTTTATGAAGTTTATTAAGATTATTAGAAATCAAGGAAATAAGAAAATACAAAATAAAAAAGACACATGTCTAGGGCTGATTAGCCCATTCATAATTAACTTATGTTAATTGTGTTATGTTAACAACATCTTGTTGCAATCTCTGAGTAGAGGAAGAGACTTCTTGGGAGGCAGAGCCCATTAAATACTCTGTTTCTCACCCAGGTGGAGACTCAGGTGAGATTATAGGGAATTCTGGGAAGTACCAAGGACTTCTGGGGATTGAATGGGGTTCAAATCTCCATTTTTACACAGCCACATCTCCAAAGAAGATTTAAAATGGCAGTTTCTCATCTCCTCCTTGGGTACAAGCTTGATTGTTAAAGTGCAACAGAATTGTGTCAGGTTTTTTCTCTGCTATTATTTCTATTTATATTGTTGTAGTCATCATATATGTTGTTTTTCTGGTTTTATAAGCACAATATTTGAAAAAAGATATTGATTATCTAATGAATCAGATTAGGGAAACCAGGATGTCAAAGAGTCTAGAAAATATATTGTATGAAGAACAGTTGAAGCAACAGTCAATGTTTAGCCTGGAGTAAATACCACTAAGTTTAGTCCTTCATGTCATGTGAGAGAGGGAACAGAATTATGATAGATTTAGACCTGGAAGGGACCTTAGAAGTTCTACAGTTCAACTCTCTCATTTTATAAATATGAAAACAGGAATCAAACCTTCTGACTCCAAAACTATTGTTTTCTATTTTACTGCATTCCCATCCCAAATATTTTGATGTTGTTTTGTAAGGTAGACCTTGAGCAGGGAATATTAAAATCACCAGAACCAAAAATTGTCTGAAAATAAAAAAGAGAGTTTTAGCAATTAAAGATATATAACAACATTTGTTTTGTAAAACAGTAAATTTTTCATCAGTTAAAGTATTAAAAAAAATCTGACATTTTGTATAAAAGATTTCTGTGAGGGGCAAAAGACTAGGTCAGGTGATCTTTTGAGGACATTTTTAACTCCAGGAACCTATGATTCCAGAAAGCCAAAGGTATGGCAGAACATCCAAATCTTTCTACTAGATCTTATTTTATTGTGTGCCTATTACTACAAATTCTCCTCCTTCTCTCTCTCCCTTTTTTCTTCTTCCCTTTTTCCTTTATCCATGAATATCTTTTTAAAAAAATTTAAACATTATTTTATTTAGCCATTTTCAAAGGTTATTCATTAGAAACAAAGATCACCTTCTTTTTTCTCCCCCCTCCCCACAACCCCTCACATTGGCAATGCGTGATTCCTCTGGTTGTCACATGTCCTCACCCTAAGGCCATTTCCTTGCTATTGGTTCCCGTGTAGTAGGGTGTTCATTCATTCTCTCTCGATCATATCCCCTTCACCCCTGTAGTCAAGCTATTGTCCTTCCTCGGTGTTTTTACTCCCACAGTTTGTCCTCTGCTTGTGGGTAGTGATTTTTTCCCTCTTAGTCCCTGCAGGTTGTTCAGGGACATTGCATTGAGACTAATGGAGAAGTCCATTACGTTCGATTGTACCACAGTGTATCAGTCTCTGTGTACGATGTTTTCTTGGTTTTGCTCCTCTCACTCTGCATCACTTCCTGGATGTCGTTCCAGTCTCCATGGAATTCCTCCACTTTATTATTCCTTTGAGCACAATAGTATTCCATCACCAACATATACCATAATTTGTTCAGGCATTCCCCAATTGAAGGGCATCTCTTCATTTTCCAATTTTTGGCCACCACAAAGAGCGCAGCTATGAATATTCTTGTACAAGTCTTTTTACTTATTGTCTCTTTGGGGTACAAACCTAGCAGTGCTATGTCTGGATTAAAGGGCAGACAATCTTTTATCAGCCTTTGGGCACAGTTCCAAATTGCCCTCCAGAATGGTTGGATCAATTCACAACTCCATCAGCAATGAATTAATTTCCCTGGATATCCTTGATCCTTTGTCCTTCCAAATGAACTTCATTATGGTTTTATCTAATTCAGTAAAAATTTTTTTTGCAAAAAATATGGCAATCTAAGTGATATGGATGAATACTTACAAAAATATAAATTGCCTAGACTAAAAGAAGAAGAAATAACTTACCTAAACAACCCCATATCAGAAAAAGAAATTGAACAAGCCATCAAAGAACTCTGTAAGAAAAAATCCCCAGGGCCAGATGGATTCACAAATGAATTCTATCAAACATTCAAAGAATAGCTAACCCCAATACTATACAAACTATTTGACAGAATAAGCCAAGAAGGGGTTCTACGAAATTCTTTATCCAAAGCCAGGCAGGTTAAAAACAGAGAAAGAAAACTATAGGCCAGTCTCCCTAATGAATATAGATGCAAAAATCTTAATAGGATACTAGCAAAAAGACTCCAGCAAGTCATCACAAGGGTTATCCACTACGATCAGGTAGGATTCATTCCAGTAATGCAAGGATGGTTCAATATTAGGAAAACCATCCACATAATTGACCATATAAACAAGCAAACTAGCAAAAATCACATGATTATTTCAATAGATGCAGAAAAAGCCTTTGACAAAATACAACACCCATACCTATTGAAAACACTAGAAAGTATAGGAATAGAAGGGCCTTTCCTAAAAATAATAAACAGTATATACCTAAAACCATTTGCAAACATCATCTGCAATGGGGAAAAACTCAAAGCCTTCCCAATAAGAACAGGAGTCAAACAAGGATGCCCATTATCACTTTTATTATTTAATATTGTACTAGAAACACTAGCAGTAGCAATTAGAGAAGAAAAAGAAATTGAAGGTATTAAAATTGGCAATGAGGAGACCAAGCTATCACTCTTTGCGGATGAAATGACGATTTACTTAAAGAATCCCAGGGAATCAACCAAAAAGCTAATTGAAATAATCAACAACTTTAGCAAAGTTGCAAGATACAAAATAAACCCACACAAGTCATCAGCATTTCTATATATCTCCAACCCAGTTCAGCAGCAAGAATTAGAAAGAGAAATTCCATTTAAAGTCACCCGAGACAATATAAAATACTTAGGAATCTATCTGCCGAGACAAACACAGGAACTATATGAACACAACTACAAAACACTCTAAACAATTGGAAAAACATTGATTGCTCATGGGTGGGACGACCTAACATAATAAAAATGACCATCCTACCCAAACTTATCTATCTTTTTAGTGCCATACCCATTGAACTACCAAAAAACTATTTTACTGAATTAGAGAAAACCATAACAAAGTTCATTTGGAAGAATAAAGGATCAAGGATATCCAGGAAAATAATGAAAAAAATACAAAGGAAGGTGGCCTTGCAGTCCCAGATCTCAAACTATATTACAAAGCAGCGGTCATCAAAACAATTTGGTACTAGCTAAGAGACAGAAAGGAGGATCAGTGGAATAGACTTGGGGTAAATGACCTCAGTAAGACAGTCTTTGACAAACCCAAAAACCTCAGCTTTTGGGACAAAAATCCAGTATTTGATAAAAACTGCTAGGAAAATTAGAAGACAGTGTGGGAGAGATAAGGTTTGGATCAACACCTCATACCCTACACCAAGATAAACTCAGAATGGGCGAATGACTTGAATATAAAGAAGGAAACTATAAGTAAATTAGGTGAACACAGAATAGTATACATGTCAGAACTTTGGGAAGGGAAAGATTTTAAAACCAAGCAAGACTTAGAAAGAGTCACAAAATGCAAAATAAATAATTTTGACTACATAAAATTAAACAGTTTTTGTACAAACAAAACCAATGTAACTAAAATTAGAAGGAAAGCAACAAATTGGGAAACAATCTTCAGAACAAAAACCTCTGACAAAGGTCTAATTACTCAAATCTATAAAGAGCCAAACCAGTTGTACAAAAAAATCAAGCCATTCTCCAATTGAAAAATGAGCAAGGGACATGAATAGGCAATTTTCAGTTAAAGAAATCAAGACTATTAATAAGCACATGAAAAAGTATCCTACATCTCTTATAATCAGAGAGATGCAAATCAAAACAATTTTGAGGTATCACCTCACACCTAGCAGATTGTTCAACATGACAGCAAAGGAAAGTAATGAATGCTGGAGGGGATGTGGCAAAGTAAGGACATTAATGCATTGCTGGTGGAGTTGTGAATTGATCTGGAGGGCAATTTGGAACTATGCCCAAAGGGCGATAAAAGACTGCCCTTTGATCCAGACATAGCACTGCTGGGTTTGTACCCCAAAGAGATAATAAGGAAAAAGACTTGTACAAGAATATTCATAGCTGCGCTCTTTGTGGTGGCCAAAAATTAGAAAATGAGGGGATGCCCTTCACTTGGAGAATGGCTGAACAAATTGTGGTATATGTTGGTGATGGAATACTATTGTGCTCAAAGGAATAATAAAGTGGAGGAATTCCATGGAGACTGGAACAACCTCCAGGAAGTGATGCAGAGTGAGAGGAGCAGAACCAGGAGAACATTGTACACAGAGACTGACACATTGTGGTACAAGAGAACGTAATGGACTTCTCCAGTAATGGCTTTACAATGTCCCTGAACCACCTGCAGCAATCTATGAGAAAAAAACAACAACAAACTATCCTCAAGCAGAGGACAAACTGAGGGAGTAAAAACACCGAGGAAAGGCAACTGCTTGACTACAGAGGTTGAGGGGACATGATCGAGGAGAGATGCTAAATGAGCGCCCTAATGCAAATACCAACAACAAGGAAATGGGTTCAGAGCAAGGACACATGTGATACCCAGACAAAATGTGTGTCGGCTAGGGAAGGGGTGGGGGATATTGGGGGAAAGGAAAAGAAAATGATCTATTTCTAATGAACAATGTATGAAAATGACCAAATAAAATAATGTAAAAATTTTTTTTTTTCTTGGAAGTTCAATGGGTTTGGCACTAAATAGATAGATCAGTTTGGGTAGGATGTTCATTTTTATTATATTGGCTCATCCTACCCATTAGCAGTTAATGTTTTTCCAATTGCTCAGGTCTAGTTTTAATTTTGCGGAGTGTATTTTGTAGTTGTGTTCATATAGTTCCTGTGTTTGTCTCAGCAGACAGATTCCTAGGTATTTTATTTTGTCTAAGGTGATTTTGAATGGGATTTCTCTTTCTAATTCTTGCTGCTGAGCAGTGTTGGAGATATATAGAAATGCTGATGACTTATGTGGGTTTATTTTGTATCCTGCAACTTTGCTAAAGTTGTTGATTATTTAGATTGGCTTTTTTGCTGATTCTCTAGGATTCCTTAAGGAGACCATCATATCATCCACAAAGAGTGATAAATTGGTCTCCTCGTTGCCTATTTTAATGCCTTCAATTTCTTTTTCTTCTCTAATTGCTATTGCTAGTG
Organism: Monodelphis domestica; assembly: GCF_027887165.1. Taxonomy (NCBI): domain Eukaryota; kingdom Metazoa; phylum Chordata; class Mammalia; order Didelphimorphia; family Didelphidae; genus Monodelphis; species Monodelphis domestica. Next base: position 124,530,072 of record NC_077233.1, read on the forward strand.
TTTCTAGTACAATGTTAAATAATAGAGGTAATAATGGGCATCCTTGTTTCACTCCTGATCTTATTGGGAATGCATCTAGTTTATCCCCATTGCAGATGATGTTTGTTGATGGTTTTAGGTATATACTGTTTATTATTTTCAGAAAAGACCCTTCTATTCCTATACTTTCTAGTGTTTTCAATAGGTATGGGTGTTGTATTTTGTCAAAGGCTTTTTCTGCATCTATTGAAATAATCATGTGATTTTTGTTGGTTTGCTTGTTGATATGGTCAATTATGTGGATGGTTTTCCTAATATTGAACCAGCCCTGCATTCCTGGTATGAATCCTACTTGGTCATAGTGAATGACCTTCCTGATCACTTGCTGAAGTCTTTTTGCTAGTATCCTATTTAAGATTTTTGCATCTATGTTCATTAGGGAGATTGGTCTGTAGTTTTCTTTCTCTGTTTTTGATCTACCTGGCTTTGGAATCAGTGCCATATTTGTGTCACAAAAGGACTTTGGTAGCACTCCCTTTTTGCTTATTATATCAAATAGTTTGTATAGTATTGGGATTAGCTGTTCTTTGAATGTTTGATAGAATTCACTAGTGAATCCATCAAGCCCTGGGGATTTTTTCCTAGGGAGTTCTTTGATGGCTTGTTGGATTTCTTTTTCTGATATGGGATTATTTAAGAAATCTATTTCTTCTTCTGTTAGTCTAGGCAGTTTATATTTTTGTAAATATTCATCCATGTCACCTAGATTGGCATATTTATTGCCATATAATTGGGCAAAGTAGTTTTTAATGATTGCCTTAATTTCCTTTTCATTGGAGTTAAGGTCTCCCTTTTCATCTTTGATATTGTTAATTTGCTTTTCTTCCCTCCTTTTTAAAATTAGGTTGACTAGTACCTTGTCTATTTTGTTTGTTTTTTCAAAGTACCAGTTTCTTGTCTTATTTATTAATTCAATAGTTCTATCAATTGCAATTTTATTAATTTCTCCCTTAATTTTTAGGATTTTTAGTTTGGTTTTCTTCTGGGGGTTTTTAATTTGTTTGCTTTCAAGTTTTTTGATTTGCATGTCAAATTCATTGATCTTTGCCCTCCCTAATTTGTAAGTATATGCACTGAGGGATATGAATTTTCCTCTGAGTACTGCTTTGGCTGCATCCTAAAAGGTTTGAAAGAATGTCTCACCATTGTCATTTTCTTTAATGAAATTATTAATTGTTTCTATGATTCGTTCTCTAACCAATTTTGGAGTATCATATTATTTAATTCCCAATTGATTTTTGATTTTGCTCTCCACGTACTCTTACTGATCATTATTTTTATTGTCTTATGATCTGAAAAGGTTGCAGTTATTATTTCTGCTTTTCTACATTTGTATGCCATGTTTTTATGATATAAAGTATGGTCAATCTTTGTTAATGTGCCATGTGCTGCTGAAAAGGTGTATTCCTTTTTATCCCTATTTGTTTTTCTCCATATATCTATCAACTTTAATTTTTTCTAAGATTTTATTCACCTCTTTTACTTCTTTTTTAATTTATTTTTTGATTTGATTTATCTAAATTTGATAGTGGTTGGTTCAGATTTCCCACTAGTATAGTTTTATTATCTATTTCCTCCTTCAATTCTCTTAGTTTCTCCAATAGAAATTTGGGTGCTATACCATTTGGTGCATACATGTTGATTAGTGCTATTTCCTCATTGTCTATATTCCCTTTCATCAGGATGTATTTACCTTCCCTATCCTTTTTAATTAAATCTATTTTTGCTTAGGCTTTGTCAGATATCATGATTGCTACTCCTGCCTTCTTTCTGTCAGTTGAGGCCCAATAGGTCTTACTCCAACCTTTATTTCTGACCTTGTTAGTTTCTACCCCCCTCATGTATCTTTCCTGAAGACAACATATGGTAGGATTTTGGATTCTAATCCACTCTGCTATTCGTCTACATTTTATGGGTGAGTTCATCCCATTCACGTTCAATGTTATAATTGTCATTTGTGAGATCCCCAGCATTTTTATATCCTCCCCTAAGTTTGACCTTTCTTCTTTTTATATTAGCTTTTGAACCTGTGGTTTATTTTAAATCAGTCCCCCTAGTCCCCTCCCTTGTTATGCTTCCCTTTCTAGCCCCTCTCTTTTTGTTCCTTTCCCCTCCCCCTCTCCTTCCCTCCCATTTTGTGTTCTCTCCCCTCCCACCCCCCTTGATTTTCCCCCCTGTTGGATATGATAAAATTCAAGATCCCAATGGATCTAGATGCTCTTCCCTCTCAGAGTTGGTTTCACTGAGAGTAAGGTTTTAGTATTACCACTTAGCACTCCTACCCTCTCCTTCTTATAAGAGGATTCTTCCCCTCTGCTTCCTATGTATATCTTTGTGTGACAAAGATTGTTTTATTTCATTTATTTCTATTTCTTCAAGTATATCTTAGTACCTTCATTGATTCCCCCTTTCCTTTTTCTTTCTTTTTCCCCTTCCCCTCCAAATCATATTAATGCCCCAATCCTTCCGTATGAGTGATTCTTCTGATTGATCTATTAATGAATACAATTTTTGAAAGTTGCACATAGAAATTCCCCCATATGTTAGTATATATAATTTGATCTAATCGTGACCCTTATTGAAGAGGGTTTGAATAAAAGAAAAAATAAAGCATTTTTCTCCTTTTCATGTTTCTCTTGCTCTTTGTGTTTGGATGTCAAACTTTCCAGAGTTCTGGTCTTTTCTATATGAATATTTGGAAATCTTCTATTTTGTCAAATGCCCATACTTCCCCCTGGAAATATACAGTCAGTTTTGATGGGTAGCTGATTCTTGGTAGAAGACCCAGTTCTCTTGCTTTTCTGTATATCATGTTCCAACCTTTATGATCTCTTAGCGTGTTCACTGCTAGGTCATGTGTGATCCTTATTGACACACCTCTGTATCTGAAGTTTCTCTTCTTGGCTTCTTGTAATATTTTCTCCCTAGTTTGGAAGCTCTTGAATTTGGTGATTACATTTCTGGGGGTTGTCTTTTGGGGATTTAGTATAGAGGGTGTTTTATGAATTCTTTAAATTTCTATTCTGTCCTCTTGTTTGAGAACATTGGGGCAATTTTTTTGATGATTTCTTGTAGTATGGCATTGAGGTTTTTGTTAGTCTCTGTTGTTTTTTTTCAGGTAGACCAATGATTCTCAAGTTGTCTCTCCTTCCTCTGTTTTCCTGGTCTGTCACCTTGTCAGTGAGATATTTTATGTTGTCTTCTAATTCATTAATTTTTTGACTTTGCTTTATTAATTCTTGCTGTTTTGCAAGATCACTGTCTTCCAGTTGTTTAATTCTTGTCTTTAAGGACTGGTTTTGCTTTTCAGTTTGGTCTGCCCTTCTGTTAGAGGCTTCCAGCTCTTTCTCCAATTGTGAGATTTTGTCTGTCAGGCTGAAGACCTCTTTCTAAATTTGTTCCCATTTTTCTATCCAGAAGGTTTCCATCTTTTGGATAAGCTGCATTTTGTGTTTTTCCAGAGCTTGTGGATAGTTTCCATTTTGGGGGGCATGTTTTGATTTTGTTTGCATTTCATCCTCTTTTTTGTCTGTTTTCCCTCCATAAAAGTTTTCAATAGTCACTTTTTTTCCCTTTCTTCTTGGAGGGTTGTTCTTGGGCACTCTGAGCCTTCCCTTTGGTGGCTTTCCCTTTCCTTTTCAGTTAGGAATCTGAGTGAAATGGGTGGATTTTGATGTTTTTTGCCTCTGGCTGATTCTTCCCAGTCTCTGAAGTTTGTTAGCATGCCCACCCATGCAGTCTGTGGTCTCTTCTCCCCTGTGTGTGCAGGCTTCCCCTGTCAAACAGCTCTGCAGGGTAGTTCCCTGGTAGTCCTTGTCAGTTCCCAGGGACCCTGGTGTGCCCCCCCCCAACTACAGTGAGGAGTGGAGGAGATTTTGCCTCAGGCCATTTCTAGAGCCTCCACAGAGTTTGCAGCTTGCAGGAGCTCCCACCATCTACACGCTCTCCAGTGAAACGGCTCTGAGGGGTAGTTCTTTGGGAGTCCTCTTTAGATCCCAAGGACCCTGGAGTGCTCCCCACTCACTGCAGAGACATTCCTCACTCACTCACTGTCTCTGTTGAGTTCGCTGGTCCCTACTCCAGCATGGGGGAGGGTAGCTCAGTTCAGCTCACGCTTGGCAGCAAGCTTTTTCTCCCTCTTATAGTGTGGAAGTGTTCAAACCCCATGTACCTTCATTGCTGTGGGCTGGTGGAGAGTCCCTCCGATCTTCTAAAGATGATTTTTATGCTCTTTTGAGGTAATCTACTTCATTCGGTTGGGGGAGAGGAAGCAATTCGGGCCTAGATTGCCAACATGTTTACCTGGAAGTCCATGAATATCTTTTAATGTCCCAAAAGAGTATTGTAGCCCTTACTCAGTCCTTTTGATCATGCATAGAACTTAAGGAACTGATGACATTGATGTAATTTGCCAATGTTCGATTCTTTGAATTGGTTCATTTTCAGGGAGTTTCATGCACTTTTTTTTAACCCTTTACGTTCTATCTTAGAATCAGTACTTTGAATTGGTTCTAAGGCAGTAAGGACTTGGCAATGAGGGTTAAGTGACTTGCTCAGGGTCACATTGCTAGGAAATTTTGGGGGTCATAATCAAATGCAGGACTAGCTGCCCCTATCCATGCACTTTCAAATTTTATTTTGAACCAAACCTGTGATGTTTGGTGTTTAGAGAAGTCATGGAGAAGAAATTTCTTTCTCTTCTCATGCAGAACAATAGTTCCTCTGCAATTTATAATACTAGAAACCTATGGATAATTGAGAAATGTGGTGACTTGCCTGAGGAATTACAAAGCCATAATGTGGCAGAGCTGGGACTTGAATCTCTGCCTTCTTAACACTAACCTATGCACTACATCCTGTTGCATATTTAGGTTTCATGCATTTTACTTTAATCATATTTTTTTAAAAAAGATCTATGTGTGGTAGATACAGAGCAGGCAAGATTAGCTCCAATTGACAGTTGCTGCTACAGGTGCACTTTGCTGTGCAGGTGATGGGTAAGGTCGGGGAGGGGGGAGAAATAAAAAAAATAAAAGAGAATTACCTTAGTCTCCCAATCGACATCCCTTCTCTCGATAAAACAGATTTTAATTTCAGGGCTGGGTGTAAGCTGGATCTGAATGCATAATGGCTAACATGATTGCCTGCAGAGCCACCACAAACCCAGATTTGAAACTCATTACTGTAAATTGCTTTGGGATACCTTGAGCATGAAAAATGCAATAAAAAACAAAATCCATTTTGCGGAGAAGGTGGTAAAACTGGAAGGATGAGTTTTAGAGCTCTCCTTCTACAAGGGAAGGGCCAAAAAGAATATTGGAGACTACAGTGCAACCAGTGGGGAAGCCAGGCATTTGTTGGAAAAAGAGAGAGAGAGAGAGAGAGAGAGAGAGAGAGAGAGAGAGAGAGAGAGAGAGAGAGAGAGAGAGAGAGAGATTTGACTTTATTCCTTGGGTAGATATGAGCATGAGATTAACCCAGCTCTTTTCAATGCACTGATTTGGGCTGTTTGGGACACATGAAAATGTCTCCACAAGAAGCTCAGTGGTGGCATGTGTTAATTGTGTTATATCAGGGCTGAGGACAGGCTCCTAGATAATAAGCATTTGTTTACACAGAATTGCTACATGTCAGCACAGTAACTGAAGAATCCCTCTCAGGTACATGTCCATATCTCATACTCACACTGCCCATAAGAGTGAGGCATCATTTGGGCTATATTTTTTAGTGCCAAAAATTGCATTGCAAATATACTCCCCCCTCCCTACCTCAATGCTCACTCCACAGCCACCCCCTCCGGTAAATCTTGTCCTTGGCCATTTTCCCCTGCTACAACAAATATCTTGGTCTAGCTGATAGGCACTGACCATTTTGAATATAAGGAGAATGTCTGCTACTGAAAAAGGATAGAATAAAAATCTTTAAAGCCTGTGTTTTATAGTTGTGTATAGTTCTTTTAGAAGACTGAATTACCCAGGAGCTATGAATGACCAACCAATATAATAACATTTTATATAACAATATCTGGAGAGATGAGATAAGAGACAGAGAGAGACCGAGCTGATATTTTTATATCAACTTAAAGTTGTTGTTTTTTAAATACTTACCTTCCATCTTGGAGTCAATACTGTGTATTGGCTCCAAGGCAGAAGAGTGGTAAGGGCTAGGCAATGGTGGTCAAGTGACTTGCCCAGGGTCACACAGCTAGGAAGTGGCTGAGGCCAGATTTCAACCTAGGACCTCCCTTCTCTAGGCCTGGCTCTCAATCCACTGAGCTACCCAGCTGCCCCCTCAACTTAAAGTTTTTAAAGCACATTGTATATATTAACTAATTTGGTCTTCATAATAGCCTTGTGAGGTAGATATTATTATAAACCCAATTTTACAGATGAGGAAACTAACCCTTGGAAATATTAAGTGACTTGTCCCAGGGTAGCACAGCTAGTAAATGTCAGAGGTGGCATTTGAACTGGTGTCTTGATTCCAAGTCCAACACTCTATTACTTCCTATATAAGTCTATAGCTGAACCAACTGCATCTCATCTAAGGAAAAGTATTAGAGGGGAGTGTAGAGATAGAGGTACTTATAAGGTATTCCCAAGAGATTTTGGTGCTAGTTCTTGCCTTGCTATCTTGGGTTGGACATGTCTTTGGGCTTTAGTTTCTTCATTTATAAAATAATAATAATACCTTCCTTGCCTACCACACAGAGTTGATTTGATTGTCTAATGAGATGATATTTATAATATTGCCTTGAAATTAATAGAGGTGTTAATGTAAGTGACTAGAGCAATATAGTGAGGTAGAAAAGATTCAGAGTTAAAATCCTGGGTCAGGAAGTTACTATCTATATTACCTTGAGCAAACATTTTCTCTTCTCTGGGCTTCCATTTTCTTATCTGTAAAATGACATGTTTGAACTTAATGGCTTATAGAGTTTATTCCAGCTTTGGATCAATAATCTTATGATTGCTGTTATGTCTCAAGTCCTAAAGACTCATTGCCCAGAAGATGGACAATTGGTAATAAATTTATTTTTCAGCTACAATAGCTAATAAAGATGGTGAACTAAGGCAGAGAAGGGCTCTAATTTGTAACAATGAAAGACATACACAGACTTAACAGAAAAATAGACCTTTGACCTATTGAAGTAAGAATCTAGGCATGATTTAAACATCACTTAGCAATACTTGAGACATTAAATTCTTGCCTTTCCTTTAAAATTCAATTCAATAGTTACATAACAAGCCCTTTCTACATGCATCCTTGATCCTATACTCTCTCATCTTTTCCAGCAGATTACCACCGACTGCTCTCCTCACTATTTAATCTTTAATCTCTCCCTGTCAACTAGTTTCTACTCTGCTATTTACATATAGATCCATATTTCCCTCAGATTTAACAGAAACCTTTATTTGGTAAGATCAATCCCCTCTTGGTATTATCTTGAGCTCTCAACATCTTGGCTAAACCTGTAGAGAAAGCCATCTACACTGTCTTCACTTACTTGCTTTTAATCCCTGCAGTCTGTATTCCAACCTCATCATTTAAGAAAAACTGTGTTTCCCACAGTTATTAATAATCCCCTACATGCTAAATCTAATGGCCTTTGCTCCTTGACTTCTCAGTAGTACTTGACATAGTTATTATCTTTTCTTGGAAACTCTTCTCTAGATTTTCATGACATATCTTTCTCTTGGTTTTCTTCCTAATTTTCTAATTGATCTTTCTGAATCTACTTTACCGAATCAATACTCAAGTCATGATGCCTAATTTTGAGTGTCCCTCAAGGTTCTTTGTTGGACCCTCATCTTTTTTTTCCACCCTCTATACTATCTCACTTTGTGATTTCATCTTTCCCATGGGTTTGGGTGATTCTCAGATCTATATAGCTAGTCTTAATCTCTCTTCTGAGCTCTAATCTTACATCAACAACTGCCTTCCTGAATATCTATTAAGCACCTAATATGTACCAGGCACTGTGCTAAGCACTGGGAATTAAAAAAAAATACAGCCTCTTCCCTCAAGGAGTTTACAGTCTAATGGGGGAAAGCAAACTAAAAAGTAAAGAAGAGTAAAAGTATCGAGCATAGGAGGCATGGTGGAATTTGGTCCAAGGACCACTGTTAGTAGGAAATGAAGAGCTGGCTAGACTAGGAGCCCTCTTTAAATGTAGGCTTTGGGAAGAGTTGTTTGCTCTGGCCTCCTATCAGAAGGGTAGAAGGTACTGAGGGTACTGATGATGTGTGAGTACCATAGTTGAAGCAATTTGGAAGGAGGATGAGTTTCCTGTTGATGTGATTTCCTGGAGGCATAATCATGGTGAAGTCTATTCCAAGGAGAGCAGCTAGTGCAAAATAGTGTAGAAATAAGAAATCAAATTCAACACATTTAAAATAGAACTCATAATATTTTTCCCCATAACTGTCCCTTCTTCCTTTATTTCTTATTACTATCAGAAGTACCACCATCCTTCCAGTAGTCCTCTCTCTCAATCACAGTGTCAACTTCAACTCCTTACTTTCACTCATCCAATACATCTAATCTGTTGTCAACTTTTATTGATTCTTCTATTTTATCTCTCGTAAACATCTCTTTATTCTTATACACACCAGTCCACTATATGGTCTCATCACATCTCATCTATATAATTACAATGACTTTCTGGGTGGGTCTTTCTGCCTTCAAATCTTTCCCCATTCCAATTCATCCTCCACTCAGGTCTCAATGATTTTCCTAAAGCATAGGTCTGATGAGGGCACCCAATAAGCTCTAGTGACTCCTTATTATCTTTAGTATTTAAAACACAATTCCTCTTTAACACTTAAAGTCCTTTATCATCTAAACTTTTCATCCCTTCTTTTTAAATTTAAATTTATTTATTTGCTATATTAAAATACCTAGATAACTTACACCCTTCCTCTTTTCCTCCCATTAAAGATATCATTTGACAAAAAAGATATATGGATATTTGAAACTATATATTGCTTATTTCCATTTGTCAGTCTTTCTCTGGAGGTCAACATACACAAGAAATTCTTCAAACAATATTCCAGTTGTAATATATAAGATTCTCTTGGTTTTACTCATTTAATTCTCCATAACTTCATATAAGTCTGTTCATATTTTTAAAATTAGCCTGAAATTTTTTATGACAGTAGTATTTCATCACAATTATATGCCACAACTTGTTTAGTCATTTCCCAGTTGATGGGCATCCTTTTAATTTCCATTTCTTTGCCATCACAAAGGGAACTGCTATAAGGATTTTAGAACATATAAAATCTTTTCCTTTTTTCTTCATCACCTTAGGAATAATCCTAATAGAGGTATTGCTGGGTCAAACAGGTATAAACAGTTTTATAACTCTTTGGACATAATTTCAGATTGTTTTCCAAAATGTTTGGAACTGTTTATAGTTCCACTAATAGTGTACAAGTGTCCTGTTTTTCCATATCCCCTCCAACATTTGTCATTTTGCCCTTTTATCATTTTAGTCAATTTGATAGGTGTGAAATAATATTTCAGAGTTGTTTTGATTTGCATTTCTCTGATAAATTAGAGTATTTTTTCACATGGTTATGTATAATTTTGATTTCTTCTAAAAACTGATTGTTCATATCTTTTGACAATTTATCAATTACAAGTAGCTCATATTCTTATACATTTGACAAAATTCTATTTTAGATATGAAATTTCTATCTAAAAATTGTTTATCATTTTTTCCCCTCACTACTTGCATTTTACATCCATTGTCTACTTGATTTTCCTTACACTGAGCCCATCATGCCTGGAATGCTCTTCCTCCTTGCTGCTACTTTATCATTTCCCATTCTTCATTCAAGACTTTGCTAAAATCTCACTTTCAATAGGAAGACTTTCCCAGTGCCCCTCCACTACTAGTGCCTTCCCTCTGAGATTACTTCCAGGCCACACTTTCATACCGTTCTGTGGACCTAGGTATCTGTACATTTTCTTCCCTATTAGAATTACTCTAATAGAATATTAGAATATGAACTCTCCAAGGGCAAGGACCCGTGTGTATTTTTTCCTTTCTTTGTATCCCCAGCATTTATCACTGTGCCTTTCACATATTAACTGCTTAATTGATGCTTGTTGACTGACTGAAATCTCTCAGGCAACTCACACTACTTTTTCAAACCAGTAACATTCAACACATAGCACTTTGTTTTGTGTTGCTCGGTAATATTGCTTTTTGGTCTGTTTGGTCTAAGATATGTTTTGTTGTCTTATCTTCCAACTATATTATAAAATCTAAGAAGGGCAAAGATGGTGTCTGATATAAACTCCATATTGTAAAAATAATATGCAGAAACTGTAAAAATAATAGGTGATGAATTGATTATTGATTATAAACTGATTAGATACTCTAATGTTTACTGTGCTTACAAAGTATCTTCAGTTTATTTCAGTGAAGGGAAGCTCATAAGTGAACTTCTCTTCAGGGCTAGGTGCAAGGATGCTAAAGAGAGTCTTGTTATATAAAAATAAAATATTTATTGAGAATATAAGGATATAAAAGGATTTCTAACTAAGGGATTCTAACTCCACCCAAATAAAACTCCTTGGTTATATAAGGAACTGCTTCTTCTGTTTCCACAGGATATACTGATCCTTTCCGATCTGACTAACTCAAATTTTGACTATTCTACAATAAACTAAACACTATTATTCTTATATGAAGTATATAATTCTTAACTTTATCTCCAAGTTATAAAATAACAAAGGCTAGCTGGCTGAACCTCAGCAAGAATCAAGTTAGGACTCTGAGCCTTAGCAGATTCAGAGTCCAAACCAAAGACCAGGTCTTTTTTTGGTCTTCTCAAATATAAAAACAATCGATGAAACAGCAATAGACAGTCACTAGTGTTTCCCAAGTTAGGAAAGGAAAAACACTTAGCTCCTTCAGGTTTTTCCCTCCTTTTCCTTCCACCTCAGACAGTGAGGAGAGAGAGAAAAAAAAAAGATGTCACCTGCTCCCAGCACTTTGAGAGAGACCCTAACTGCTAACTACTTCTCAGAGAGTAACTGCCAACTCCCTCAGAGTAACTGCCACACCCAGAGAGCTTAACTGCCACAGAAAAACCATTAGACCTCACACACACACTGTCAACATTTGAAACTGACACTCTCAGCTCTGTTTCAAACTCCAATTCTTTCTCAAACCAGGTTCTCTACTTCTTATCATCAAACTAATATAACAAGACTTAATTCCTAATATCATCATTATAGTATCTTCTTTATCTCCTAGAAAACTTTATGTATTATCATTAATAAATGCTTATGTGGCATTTTATTATGATTTTTTGCCTTGCATTAAGGTATTATTAACCCAATTAAACTAAGATTGTGCTCCCTAGGAGCAATAAGTGTTTAAAAAAATGTCAAATTGAATTGAATAAATTATAGACACTTTCATGACAGAAATAAGCTCAAGATAGATAGTAGACCAGTGAGCATTTGGTTTTGATATGATGTTGTATAGTTTTGAAGCTTGGGCAAGTTGCCCATTTAGCTTTTGGTTCCACAAATGTAGTTATTTCTTGGGCTTATCCATAGCAGCAAGAACCATGGGGTCTTGGAACATAGCCACTCCTGGAGTGCAAAGCCAATGTTGTTGGAAATATAGAACCACAGAGCATGGGCATTGAGGGAAAGGGAGGCTAGATGTCCAAACAGTTTCCATGTGGCAAACCAAGGGTGGTCCTTCATAGTATCAAGCAGTAAGCTTAAGGGGCACATTGAACATAGGCTTAAAGTGAATGCTGGTAATATAAGCCTTGCCTATGGACAGATGAGAAACAACTGAAATTGGTCAGACTTTCTAAGGATGCTAAGAGCACAAGAAACTCACCCTCAGCAAGGCTTAAAGTCTCCTTCCAGTAGCAAAATGAAATAACAGAAGGATAAAGTTCAGCTTTACAGGCAGAGGGTAAAGATTAGAGGTTTCTTCCACTAGAGTCATCTCTTAGAAGAGCACCATCTTTTTGATGATTGAAAGGAAGCTAATGTATGGTGAACACAATTCATTAGTAAGCCAAATAGTCTGTTCCAAGAAGACCAGATGGTGCATGCTGGTAAATGTATAGGAAAATCTTTAATCCTAGACCAAAATCATGTAATAATTGGAGCTGTCTGTACATGCTGGGTGGCAGAAGTTACTGAACTGTTCTGATCATAACTTTGAGGAGTACCAATCAGTGACAGCCTGTCCTCATGGAAGCCAAACGGTTTATACATGCCAATTGCACTGCTGGGTAAAGGGATCTTGGATGATTTATTTTACCCAGTATTACATCTGGAAACATTTTGCAACCATCTACTATGAGGCATTTGACTAGAATAATGAGGCAATTAGGGGTGGCATATAGACAGTGTCTTATTTACATGTTTAAATCTCTCTTATGAGTTAGGATTTTCTAATAGATGCCTGGTTTTAGGTTAAAAATCAGAGCTACAAATTCTGAGAATTGGAAAAGAAATTGGAGGCCATCTGGTCCAACTTAAATGTAGGGCATAGATCCCTCTATTATGCCTCTGACACGTGGTCATTCAACCTACCCTTGAAGAAATCCAGTGACAGAAAACTCAGTCTCCCAAGGTAGCTCATTTCAGTTTGGGATAGCTATCATCTTCAGGAATTTGTCCTTAGAGTGAGCATAAATCTACCGTCCCACACTGCCTGCTAGAGACAAACAAAGCAAATCCATTGATTCTTCTGCATGTGACACTCCTGCAGATAGATGAAGACAGTACTTATATCTCCCCTAAATCTTCTCTTCTCTAGGCTAAACATTCCTTGCTCTCCCAGCTGCTGAAGTTTTCTTTCCCCTCCCTTCCATCCACTCAATATGTCCCTTCCTTGAAGTTGTTTTTTTATCCTATGTAAAGCTTTCATGGACATAATCATTTGCATTCTGTTTCTCTATTAGACTTTGAGCATTTTGAAAGCAGAGACTGTCATTTGCCTTTCTTTGTATTCCCAACACTTAGCGGAGTTCCTGGTACATAGAAAATGCTTAATGTTTACTACTGACTGATTATTGCAGGAGATGGATTTCATCATCAGTTCTCTGACTCATCATTGGCCACTGCATTGATGAGCACTACATTCCTTCATTGTTGCTCTCCTTTACATTGTTGTGGTCATCATATGAATGGTTCTCCTAGTTTTGTTTACTTCTTTCTCCATCAGTTTATACAGATCTTTCCAAGTTCTTCTGAATTCTTCATAGTCATCATTTTTGATAAGCATTAATCAAGTTCTTACTGTGTGCCAGACAATGTGCTAGGGGTTGGGAATATAAATAATAAAGTAAGAGTGCCTGCTCTCAAATATTTTACCTATTTTTATTTAATAGGATGACAATGCCTATTGGGGAGTAGTAGTTAAGGAAGGGAGTCTGGTCTCAGGAATCATAGGAAATATGTGTAGAGCCACAGGACAATTGATAGTAACACTCATCCCATCAGCAATAGAAATATTGATTTCATCAATATATCCAGAGCAAGAAAAATAGAAAGTAAAAGAGGGAGGGCCAAAGGGAGGAGAAGAAATGGTATATTTTTCTAGCCCTTTTACCTTCACTTTTCATGGGGATACCAGTTGTTACTTTATGCACAAAGCTAAATGGTTGGCTCTGAAAGAAATAGGCACATATCACAAGCTTGTGGGTTACTATAACATTTTTGTTGAAATAGGGATTTTAAATTCTCTGGGGTTCTTACTGGCAATTCTTGCTGTTAACTATGGCAGCAAACCAAGGACTTTGATGCTGAAGGCTCCCCCGTAGTTCCTTCTCTAGTGAGCTTTCCTACCTTTTCTTACATAAACAGACCTGCGTTGATCAGCAGTCTATCTGCCAAAAACTGAATGTTTAGCATTCCAGGACCTGTGCTCAGAAGGTTTAGGTGTCAGTGCTTAGCACAATGCCTAAAATATAGGAGAGCCCTAATAAATGTTTATTGGTTGATTGATTGATTGATACGTCTGTAGGTGAAGACACTGAAATATATAGACTAAAGGTAAATGTGATGGAATGCATACAAGTCAGATCAATTATTAGAAACAAAGTTGGTTTTTGATCCAGTTTTTTAATTTATGCCCCCAAATTAGCATCATAGCATAAACTCTTCAGTGTCTGAATTTGAGAATCAGGCATGTAAAATGGAAATGATGATCTGAATGGGGAAAGAGCTGACCTGGGCTGAAAACCAGATGCTTGCAACCCAGCTGAAATTAGAGGATAAATAAATTTGTAAGGAAAAAAAAATCCCGCACATTGTAGGAATTGTGGTGTCAGTGAGCTAATGGGCAGCTCCCGACAAAGACTAAGAGGGAAAAAACCATTGTTATTTGAGGACAGTAATAGAAGTAATTATCTTTTGTGTCAGAAAAAATAGCACTAAGAGGCCATGATGAGTCCATAGAATCAGTCAATAAAGGAAATTTTCTAGAATTACTTGACCTGATTACCAAAGCAGATTTGCTGGCTGTTTTAGTAAATGTCTTCAGGATGTAACACATGCCACAAAATGAGCTGGTATCATTAATAGGTCGAGCAATGTACAACACAGAACCCAAAAGAGCTTGGTGACTGTAGACAAATGGCTAATGAGGTGCTGGGAATAAAATGAGCAATTATCAGAAGTACAGCACTAAGACACATTAAAGAGAGTAGCACTAATGAGAGAAACTGAGAATTTGATGCAAAACTGAAATATATTGATGTAAAGGTAGGGATGATTTAGCAAGCGACTAATAGGAGAAAGGAGAATTCTAACTCTCAATCCAGTTCCAATGATTAATTCCATCATTCCACAATCATCAAAACTCTGGAATTATAACCAAAAAGTAGCAAACATCTAGTGGAAATTTGGTGGCTACTTTGAAGAAAAATTATTAAAAGATTTTGATTCAGACTCAAATGGGCCATTTCCAATCAATTAGTGAATTGAGTACCGATTACAGGTAAAATATCATAGTAGGCACTGGAAGAAATACAAATTTTAAAACTGGCCTCCTAGTTGTTTCTTAATCAAAATATTATTTTCACCTTTTGATTCTATCTTTAAGTGCATAGTCCCCTATGTGTAGGGAAAATTATTTCTTCAATCAGTCAATAAACACTTAGAATATACATGATGTGGGTAGGAACTGTGCTAATCACTAGGGATGCAGATATAAATAAAAACAAAGATATACCCTGCCCTCAAGGAGCTCAGTATTTAATTGGGGGAGCAATACACAAAAAGGAAACTGAAAGTGGGAGGGGGCATGATGGAGAGATCTAAAGAAGTCCCAAAGTTAAGGAACAGATAGGAAGTGGGAAGAAAAATTATTCTGAGCCCACTCTTTAAATAGAGGACTCAATGTCCATGGCTCTGACTTCTAGAAAAAGGGAATCATCTCTACATTATACGTTCCTAATTTTTTAAAGACAGCTTAGTCTCCATCTCCTACATGAGGAGGTCTTTACTTGATTTCCCGTAGTTATAGTACTCTTTCACTATTGCAATTAATATGTATTGCGTTTGTATGTATTGTGTGTTTACTTATCTCTCTGTTGCGTTGTCCCCATTAGAATATAAGCTACTTCAGAGACTGATCCATTTTTTTGTCTTTATATTATTGAAAATCACAGAACTAGTGCTGAAAGAAATCTTAGAGATTATGGTTTTTTTAAAAAAATAAAGAAACAGAGGCATCAAAAGATTGTGATATTTCTCAAGTTTGAGTATATTCCCCTTCTCTCTCTCTCTCTCTCTCTCTCTCTCTCTCTCTCTCTCTCTCTCTCTCTCTCTCTCTCTCTCTCTCTCTCTCTCTCTCTCTCTCTCTCTCTCTCTCTGTCTCTCTGTCTCTCTGTCTCTGTCTCTCTGTTTCTGTCTCTGTCTCTGTCTGTCTCTCTGTCTCTCCTCACTATATATGGTGCTTATTTGGACATTTCTTCATTAAATTCCTTCTCTGAAACCTTACTGTAGCTTTGGTCATTATTTCTTTAAATTCCTTCCCTGATACTTGTGATCAATTGTGTCATGGAGATAAACTGTAGTTCTTAGAAATTCCATTCAACCATTCACCAGGAAATCAGGTCCTCTCTAAATATTTTTATCATCTGTCCTTCAAATGTAGCCCTTCTCCTTACTAGGAACTGGGATCTTTCCATCTGAACCCGAGAGATTATTTCTTTTCCACAATCATAGTTGAACCACTCAGCTTTGAAATATTTCACTGGGTCTGAGCTGTCATGATTGATGGGGAAGTAAGTATAAACTCATCTAACTCACTATAGTTAAGCAATTAGTCCCTACCTTAATATCTTTTAATCAGGAATTCTGGGCTTCTTGAAGTCTTTGCCATTATCTGTACATTGACTCTCCTCTTCCTTACCCCCAAACTTCTCACTGGACCTATTGAGAACAATAATCAAATAAAATACTGCAACAATACTGGAAAGACCACAATACTCTCCTGCATTATGTCTCTACTAACAATCCCTATAACTTCTCAGATCAAAATTATTTTTCCTAAGGCCATTGCTTCCCTATACATGTTCTATCTCTTATTACAATATAAGTTTGCAAGGACTGTCTCACCTTTGAATTTATGTCCAGCAGCAATGCTTGACAAATGATTTTTTGACTCATTCATTCAAAGTTTATGCAGAAAGGAAGTTCTAAAATGCTTACCAATCAACAAAGGCTTGGGGTACTGGCTTCTTCATTACAATAGATTTGGTGCTATATTCCAAATAGAATGTAAGGTTCTTGATGGAAGGGGCTGTTTCATTTTTGTCCTTGGAAGATAGTAGTCATTTAATCATTTCTTGACAATTGGTTATCTTTTGGGCTAACCTAAAGGGCAGGCAAACTTCTGGATGACAACCAGGTGTTTTTGTTTTATCTTCTAATAAAACAAAACAACCATCTACTAAGATATGGAGGAATTAGTCTACTCTGTTTCAATGTAGGTAGTACTTATATGGATGATATCATGGATCTTTGAAGTATGCAAGTATTTCCTTTGACTCTCTCCTTTTGTCCCTTTTGGAGAAGAGGAGTTCCTTTGAAATTTACCAAGGAGCAAACCACTGAAGAAGGGCAGTTGCCTGAGGCCAATTGCCTTAAAAGAATTTAGAGAGAAAGATTCTTCTTAATAAGTCTCTTCCCCCTATACCACTGCTGAGGACATCCCTTGCCTAAGGGAATCCATGATACTTTGGACTCCTGTGGCTTAATCTTTTCCCTAGTTTTGAGAAGTGTAATAATCAGCTTATAGTAAAAAAAAAAATCTCTTTAGTTCATTCTGAATCTTAGCTGGTACATCCCAGCTGGTATTCCTTCTGTATGTGTTCTTACGCCAAACATAGCCTCTTTTTCAGATTCTTTTTTTTTTTAATTTTTCCCCACCTACAATTCACCCAAATGCTATGAACAGGTCTTAGAGAAATTAGGATCTTTGCTTTAGAACAAGTGGCTAATACAGAAGGCATATAGATTTTTAAAAAAAGAAGAAATATTCAATGGGAAGTAGGTTGATTGAAAAAAAACAGCATGAAGTAGAAGATGGTGAGGTAAGAGTTCCACCATCATCTTTGTAACCAGGGAGCAGTTACATTTACTGCCCTATTTGTCTTGGCATTCTTTCTCCTGCAAATTTATAGTCACAGCATTGGCAGCTATAACAGGAGATGGCTTCTCTCCTGTCCTTTATCTCTAATAGGCAGCTTGCCATCAGTTACCTCCTATTTGGCAGGAATTTAATTGATTGCCTTTCAATTTTGATGAGATTTCAGTTCTCTTCTTCATTTAGAATAAGAGGAGAAAGAAATTGTTTCTTCAGACATGGTCACAGACTCATGGTTCCCAGAGTTAGGTAGGTGAATGCTCTGTCCATCAGCATTCATTGTCTCCAGTTCCTTGTTACACCTGGTGGAGTCATCATTAGTTTCAGAGTTATATGTAAATCTCAAGTTAATTATCATTCCTGAGAACTGGGGCTGTGGTTCTCTGATTTTTTGATGAGGGAGAAGTATCTTTCACCATCTCTCTCTGTTTTCCTGTCTGTCTTTGTTTCTCAAAATTCTTGTCCATCTTCAATTCATATAGCAGATAGTTACTCTAGTCAAGGAGAACCTTTTAAAGACTGAATGCTCAAACTGCAATCCTCATGCTGCATGTGAGCCCTTGCATTACCCCAGACAGGAGAGGGAGAAACGCTTCCATTGGACTTCTGGGCAGAGGGATGGGTCATGAGAGAAATGTCTTCAGGCACATGTGGAGAGGGGGAAGGCAGCAACCCCCTCTGGTAAACTCCAGCATGAGTGCCATAGGTTTGCCAACACAGCTCTAGTCCCATTCTCTGAAGGCCTATTACACTTGAGCTCTCTAGTACCATGATGAGATTGGGGAGTCTCCAGTTATTTGTGTTCTTTTCATTTTAAGGGGCCTAGACCCATTTAGCTACTAAATATTAGATTAGCTTTTACAAAGCTTTGTTTCAAAGATACAAAAGGAAGAAATGTAGAAACATTTTTTTTTCAATGCTTCGGGGCATTATCTCTCAATTATATTTAAGCAACTAAGTGGTATAGTAGTTAGACCACTTTGCCTGGAGTCAGGAGACCTAGGTATAAATATGGTTTGAAATATTTTCTTTCTATATGATCCTGGGCAATTCACTTAACTTTTTACATCACTTTCCTCATATGTAAAATGGGGGTAGTAATTCTCCCTTCCAGAGTTCTTGTGGGAATGAAATGAGACAATATTTATAAAGCACTTTGCAAACTTCAAACTTTAAAGCTATGAAAATGCTATTATTATTACAATTATTATTATTATTCATATATCAAGTCCTACTGACCAGTATCCTCTTATCATTTCTCCTTATGGCCTTGAAGATGGCCTGTCTACAATACCTATCACCCAGTCTTCATTCCTCAACTCCCCATGGCTTGAATTCTTAGTTGGAAACTCCATTCCCTACACCTAGAACGGAAAAGGAATAAGGAAAAAGCCAAAACTCCAAACCAATTTCTTGGGGCTGTTTGCTTAAAGGGGAGGGAAGATGGAGGCAGCTCTCTGGTCTTCTCTTACCATCTGGTGTGAGTGAAGAAGTCCTTCACCTTCATATAGTAATAATGCAAAAAAGTTCCAATGGTGTTTACATAGGCTGGTTTAAACACAAGAATATAGATCTAGATAGGAAGGCAATGGGGGGAGAGGGGGAGACTGTGATGAACCATTCAGAAAGTCTAAGGGCTTAACAGTTTCCAGTTTTCCAGAAGTAGGTCCCTAGCATCTCCATGTGTATTACTTTATCTTAGGTGATCTGGGCATGTGCCAAAACCCATTATATATGACAATTCTCAGCAGATTTTCTGATGATCCAGTCAGTCTCTATATAGTCTTCCAGTTTTTGACAGGCATTTCTTTGGTGCAAGGACAAAAAAGCTGTTGCCTTTTTATCCTCTCCTAGTGGTCCTGTTTTCTCTCCAGTATAGCCTCTTCCTCTTCCTTTTTTATTCTGTCACTGATGGATATCAGCTCTGCCCATTACCATGTCTTTCTCTGAGGGCAGACATTTTGTTTTCCCAAGTTAGCAGAATGGGATAGGAAAGGAAAAGGGGTAAATATTCTAGCACTTACTACATTTCTGCTGTGCAGTCATTTCACTTTGTTTTGAGGTCATATAGATGCCAAAGTATTGAATACCCTAAAAGAAATTAATCCAGTTGTAAACTTTCCATTTTCAGGAATTAGAAAGTCTTCTCTTGCCCCAGACATGTTCTGGGTCAGGAGCCCATGGATGAGTACTTCTACTCTCTCCCTGCCTTGTAGGACCCCTTTTCTACCTGACCGATTCCTTCCAAATAAGATATTCTTTTGAGTCTACACAAAAATATTTGGCTACACACACAAAAAGAAATAGTATTACATAATTCTTATATTTTTAATAATTATCATTAACATTCTAGAAGTAAAACTTCAGATCAGGAATGCTTCTGTATGTGATCTTAGAAAATTATCTCTGTAATTGAAAAGTTAATGATATTCACAATCACAAATCCAGTAAGTATAAAAAGTAGCCCTTGATCTGGTTTTCCTGACTCCAAGGCCAGTAAGTCACACTGCCTTTAATTAAATTATGTACATATATCAATCAACAAGTACTGCACCACTAGAAATATAAAGAAAGGCAAAAAAAGGTACTCTGAAATAACATGTGTCCTCAGGGAGCTTATATTCTAATAGGAGAAAGAAAGAAAAAAATCCTGTCTAAATAAATGGGTGCATAAAGAATAGAGAAAGAGGAGAAGAATATGTTATATCCTGATAGACTATAAGACTTTTGATGGCAGGTGCTATTTCATTAGTTAATTTTTGTCATTGTATGCCTAGCACCCAGCACAGTGACTTGTGCAGAGCAGATAAGTAAAAATTGCTTACTGATTATTTTATTAAATATCTGGCTTTAAACTATAAGTCCCTAACTTATGAGACAGAACACTATCCACATCCAAAGGAAGAACTGTGGGAAAAGAAACACAGAAGAAAAACAACTGCTTGATCACATGGGTCAGTGGGGCTATGACTGGGAAAGTAGACTCTAAAAGATCACCCTGGTGCAAATACTAATAATAAAGAAATAGGTCTTGATCTATGGCACATGTTAAACCCAGTGCAATTGTGCCTCAGTTATGGGAGGGGGTTGGTGAGGAGGGGAAGGAAGGAACATGAGTCTTGTCACCATGAAAAATTATTCTAAATCATCTAATTAAATAAAATTAAAAAAAAATAAACTCTAAGTCCCTAGACTTTTGGAAAACCTTGGTTCATACTTGATGCTTCAGTGGATATGTGATTTTATCAATGTGGGTACTTTTGTTGGTAAGAACCACAACCAGCCCATGGCTTCTCATCCTTCATAATTCTTTTCAATGTCTTTTAATAAATCTTCCACAGAGGTTCTACCTAATGCACTGGAGGACTTCCTTTGGGTCATATAAAACCTTGTGGATACCATTTGAAGTACTTGAGGCTATCTATCTCTTATCCCTCAATCTCGCTTAATGATTCATCCATCTCTTCTTCTGGCTAAATATGTTCTTTATGATGTCTTTATTACCACTTCTAAGAAACTAGTCATTTTTGGTCATGTATAGCAGTGTACTTACCCTCCACATGTCGTTCAATCACCCTTAGGGCCATCTACAATTTTTATTGTTCGGAGATCATGGCTTTCAGTGAGCAGCAACCATATTGTTTTCCTGGGAGAATTCTTCAGCATTTCAATGGATCTGTGAGCTCAGCAAAGGATGCAATCCCTGTAATGATCCAGATCATAACCCACCCTCACTGTCTCACCCTATATGATTCTTGTCCAAGTTTTCTTATAAAATTAACATGCTGGGAACCTTCCTCCAGGCCCTTAATATTCTGTGGATGCTACAGCAGTGCATGAGCGGTCCATCTTTTGTTCCCTGCTCAGGCTACATGGCTAGCCCATCTCCTGAATGACATCTTTTACTCTACTTGTACACAAGTCACTGAGGGTAATATCCTGCCGCCTATTTACACCCACTATAAATCTCTCCATTGCCCTTTGGGTCACCTGCAATTTTGATGCCTTGGAGATTGTGGTGTCCCATGATTTACAGCCATAGAGCATCCCTTAGAGAAAAGATTGGTGTTAAAAAGATGAGTTTTGGTTTCAGGGAGCAGCTGGCGATGGACTTGATATTGTTTGCAATACAAGAGTAAACCTCAGTGAATGACTGTCAGATTCCACAAGAATCACCAGCAAATCTTTGTGTGTAGTATTAGTTCTTATGCAATGGATGATCCTTTTTATACATGAGTTTCCTTCTTAGAAAAGACATATGCCTGACAGAGTAATATTCAGAAAAGCTCCAAATGCCTAATGTTCTCTTTCCCTTGCTTCCTCCTCCCTTTCCTACATTACAGCTTTATTTTTCCACTTTCCCCCAAGATCTCCACTACAGCATCCTAGCTTAGCTCAGGGCATCATAAATCTATAATTCATTGGGTCAATAGGTAGTCTGTTAGCTCATTGGCATTGTCAAGGTATATAACAGAAACTCTCCCCCGCTCTAAACAGGGGCTGCCTTCAGAAACCCTAACTGGAGCTAAGATCCATAGCCCTCCCCCCAATCCCCAGTCAAATAGGAAAACATCCACTCCACTGTGAGGTTGTTTTTCAGGCCAGAGTGAACAGAAAATAAATTTCTATCTTTGCTGGCACATTTTGAATGCTATTTCAAAGCCTTTAAATAGAGATACTCTTATTTATTTATGTCAGGATTTCTACACAGTCCCACCAGGCACTGCCTATTTGAATTTTTTCTTGATGTTTTAATTCATTGCTAGCAGAGATGTGTTTCTTAGTAGCAACATTAGTTGAAAGTCCAACTGGATCTCCAGTGTGGTTGCTAATCAGACACCTTATTTGATGTAGTATTTTAATTTGTGATTTTTCTACAAAGAAGTTGACTCTGACTATGTCTGAACTGTTATCACAGAGAGGCAAGGCCTGGTGAGGCTCCAGGAAGGTAGCAGCTGCTGCCAATAGCCCTAATGAGGGCATTAGCCTATCTGCTTCTCTGATACCATGGCCAGGTTGCTTTTAAAAAGAAAAGGAGGGGATGGCTGGGTGGATCAGGGGTTAGAGAGCCAGACCCAGCATTTCTCCATTCAAATATGGCATCAGACACTTCCTAGCTATGAAACCAAGGGCAAATCACTTAATCCTCATTGCCTCAGAACCAATACAAAGTATTGAGTCTAAAATGGAATGTGAGAGTTAAAAAAAAAAAAACAGCCCAGGTTCTGAGATGATGGTCTTTAAAGTGATTCTCTTACTCTGATGGTGCAGTCATAGAATATATTGGCCAGGAGCAAAGGTAAGAGACCTACGTGAGATTACTTTGCCTGCATAACCTTTCTTGTATGCCTGTGTTCCCCTATTTTGTGCACATCAGTGGAGATGTCCTTTATAGCTTTCATAATAATATATATTAAATATATATACATATATATGTATATATATCCTATTGAGTTTTTTGGACCAGTATTCCACACGACTTACGGAGCTGGAAGGAACCATTACTGATCGTTTTGTTCAAGCCCACCATTTATAGATGCAAGATATGAAGTGACTTGATTGGGGTCGCACAGTTTGTATGTTTCATTATGTATGTATGTACATATTTATAGGAGAGAGCAGAGAATACACATTGGATCTATTATAAACTTTATCAACCGTTTTGGGAAGCTTTCCCCCCAAAAATAAAGGTCATCATTTCTCTATTTTGGGGGCTATGTGGGGACTGAGAAGGGAGTGCCAGCTGTTTTGAGCAATGACAGATACTAGTAACTCTCTGTTCAATGAGAGTTGGGCCCAATCAGTCGTGTGGTTGTCACTGTTCAAAAATCCCCCTACCTAGAGCGCTCCACCAGGATTTGTCCTGATGGTCACCTCTCTACTTTTCCTAATTTTTGCCTGAGATACCTGTTCTTGTTTGGACAGCCCCATTTTTGCCCCTTCAGGTATCTCAATCATTTTCAAGCTAGAAAGGACTCAAGAGATCATCTAAATCAATGTCTTCCTTTTGATCCTGAGGTAACATAAGCTCTAAGGCAACTGCTGGGGTGTTGTGGATCTGCTGCTGAGCCTGGAGTCAGGAAATCTCATCTTCCTAAGTTTAAATGTGGCCCCAGACACTAGCTGTGTGACCCGTTTGCCCCTGGGCAAGTCACTTAACCCTGTTTGCCTCATTTTTCTCATCTGGAAAATAAGCTGGAGAAGAAAATGAAAAATCACTCCAGTATCTTTGCCAAGAAAACCTCAAAGGGAATTACAGAGAGTCAGACATAACTGAAAAAGACTGACCAGAGGGTAAGCCCAGGGAAGGGGAGGGACTTGGCCATTTTCTCATAGGTAGCAAGGGGTCAAACTAATTCCCCTTTCCCTTTATCGTCTACCTGTCCTATTTTGTTTGTCTATTTGTTTGTTTTGCAGTGTCCACATTTATTCCCAAGCCCATTAAACATGAAGAATAGTTGTGGCTTTTTTTTGGGGGGGGGGGAGCAATCCTCTTCTTCTAGTTCTTCATAATTATAGGTAATAAACTCCTCTCTTTCTCTCAATCAGGTTATTGTGGGCTTCTGCTGATTCTAAGAGAATCTCTGCTCTCTGGACAACAGCAGAGCCACCTATCCAATATTATAAACCATTGTGTCGTGGTTTGTGCCCTTGAATCTTATCAAGTAAGACTAGTGGGGACAGATTCACTTTTTCTAGGGTTCAACAATAGTAAATTATTCAATAAACTCTATTAAGCACTTGCAATATACCGGGCACTGTGCTAGTTGCTGGGAATATATACAGAAAAATGAAATGGTCTCTTAGGAACTTGCATTCCTTTGGGGATAAAGCATATGCATATGGAAAATTAAATGCAAGATACATATAAGTGATTTATAGAGAGAGGAAGCTAGTAAGTGCAAGGATTAAAATAAATTTACTGCAGTAGGTATTGTATCAACCTTTAGAGAAACTGAGATTTCTGCTACCCAGAGGTGAAGGAGAATTTTCTAGGCTTAGGTAGTGGTGTACATTGTGCAAACTCGTGGAGATACAAGAGAAAATGTTTTGAATAGACAACAACAAGCAGACCTATATAGAGTGGTTTTGAGTTTAGAGCTATCTCATACCCTTTGGCATACCACTGATATTTATAGCTTCCTGAAAAAGATTTATTGGTTCAAAGGTGGAAGACATGCACGTGTTCAAACAAAAGCTTATAAGACTTCCCCAGACATCGAATAGTTCTAACGATGGTTTGATGAGTTAAGGGTAAGTGAAACAGAAATTTATTGATTTGATTTCCTGTGTAATACACATGGGTTTACAAAGTCGAGGAAGAGCACAATTTGAAGACAATGGATTTGAAAAATAGGTAGGGAAACTTTGCCAAAGCAGTCAAGTTCCCTCAACTCAAGTACAGAATATTTATGAATGTCAATAAATATCTATTGACCTTGTTGGCTTCCATAGTACTGCTCTTAGTATTAGAAGACAACTTCTGCCTTAAAAGAATAAAGGGTTTTTTTTAAAATTCATATTCAGCTTTAGCCAAAATAAAACATTCAAATGGTTTTCTGAGGCCCCCCAAATCCCTATGGCTGAGGGGGAATTACCCCATTCATTGGAGCTGACCATTTGTGAAGAATATTTGTTATAGAGGGAGTTATCACTCCAGTCCAGGTGAGACATCTTCCACTCATCCTTCTCCAATGAGAAGGTGAACATGTGTACCGGTCAGGAGTTAGAGCCAGTAAAGAGAAATTGAATTGGTAAGGATAACTTAGGTAAGGGATAGCTAGATGACTCCATGGATAGTGCTGGGCCTGGAGTCAGGAAGACATGAATTCAAATATAGCCTCAGACACTTACTAGCTGTTTGACCTTGGACAAGATACTTCTGTTTGCCTTAATCTGCTGAAGAAGAAAATGAAAAACACTCCAGAGTGTTTGCCAAGAAAACTCCATGCAGAGTATCATCCATGGGGTCATAAAGAGTCAGACAAAATTGAGTAAATAAATATATATATTACATATATATGGGGTGTACACGGAGGGGTAGTATCTCTGGAGGGCTTGTCGTGCCCTTCTAGGGCAGCTCTCCAGCCTCTGACCCTCACCTGACACCCAGCTCTCACTTGTGGCTCCCAGTAGCTGCTAGCATGCGGCAGTGGCCACACCCCGGGCAACGGCTTCGACAGGCCGGCTAAACCTTGTGAGGGTAGCCATTGGGTTGACGTTGACCCCTGGTGAACCAGGGCTTTGCTCACCCAGCATGTGAAGACTGCTTCGGCAGAACAGGCAGAAGAAACCAATAAGAAGGTTCAACGGCTGAGATGGCGACGCAGCAAAGCACTGTGGAGTGCTTAGGGCATGTTGGAGCACAAAAGACAACACGGCCATCCAATGCAGTTGAGGAAGTCTCCAGGTGTAACGACTTTTCGTGCCAATGGACCCAGGCTTCCAACACCGAGAGAGTGGGATTGTCTCTGTGCACCGACTTTTCCACTTAAATCTTCATGCACAGGTGTCTTTGTGCACAAAAACGTACAAAGACAATCATTATCCTTGGTTCGAGAGACAACCAACATTACATATATATATATACATACACATACATATATACATACATATATACATACATACAGAGAGAGAGAGACAAAGATAGAGACCTAACTTTATGTGTACATATAGAGTTGTAGATCTATATATAATATCTTGAGAGAGTTGTTTAATCCCTCTGGGCCTCAGTTTCCTCATTTGTACAATGATAGAGCTGGACTAGATGACTTCTGGGGTCCTTTCTAGCCCTCTGTCTGTAAGCCCATGTAAAAATCAGTGTCCCTTACCTGGAAGACTTAAGAACTAAGTGGTCTGGCTCTTCTCCAGAGGAAGGACTAGGTCTAGGACCAGTAGTTTTCCCCTGTATTGACTTCATAGGAATTTCCAAAACAAAACAATGAAAATAGTAAGAGCCAACAGCAGAACTTCAGAGACTGAAAAGTTTTCTGAATTTTCTCCAAAGAAATCTGCTTGAGAAAAAACAGAGTCCACTGAATTAGGAAGATTGAAGTAGGCAAAATTTGATATGCTGACCCAAAGGCTGGTAGCTAGGTATATCAGTAGACAAAGTACCTGGATTAATATCAGAAAGTAAAGACCTGAGTTTAATTCTGACCTCAGACACTTACTAGTTGTGTGACCTGAGGAAGACAGTTAACTCTGCTGGCCTCAGTTTCCTTATTTGTAAAATGAACTGGAAAAGAAAATGACAAGCCACTCCAGTATTTTTGCCAAGAAAACTCAAATGGGGTCAAGAAGTGTCAGACACGAAGAACAGCAACAATCTAAAGACTATGAAGTTAAGCACCGTTTTTGAGGCCACAGCATTGGCATAATGAGAGAGAATGAAAATATTAAGCCATGATCCATAACTCCAACCTGGGAAAAGCCAAATGCCAAAGTTCAAAGGCACTGGTCAGACCACAGCAGAGTACTACCAAGAAACAAGGCACACAGGTTCTTATTCCCATGTCAGGAAAGAGCCCCAATGGAAGCCCTAGACCTTTGTGAACATGCCAGTGTTATTCACCAATGCTAGAAAGGAAAGCTACTGCCTTAACCTCTGTACTGAGGGCTGCCTCAAAAACCTTAAGATGTTTGTTGAAATCCATTATTTCTTGCAGCACAAAAGAGCCCTGCCGTTTCATTTGAACTTTGTATTTGATCAGTTAATGAAGAAATCCAGTGTTTATTCTGAATCGCTGCTAAAGCCACATCTTGACTTATTGACTGCTCCGGCTTTGACTGAGCAAATTACTTACCATTGTGGAGCCGTCGGAATATGCCACTCTAGGAGCAGTTTTCCCCCAAGTTCTCCTTTATTGATTTTGTAAAAACCACAATATCTACGACGAAACAATGAAGCTGTTTCTCATTTACATGGGTGAAGTATTTTCAACTCTGCATTCCCCTTCTGAATAATATGCTTCCACATGAAAGCCATTAATCCTTGCTGAATTTTAACAAATCTAAAGAGGTTCTCCATCAATTTCATGTGTGTGCAGAGCCAGGAAGAGGTGCTTTGTGCAAACTTTTAATTTTATAATGGAGTTCTTTGCTTCAAATGGGCTTTTGACCTAGCTAATTTAATTGTCTTTTGGGGGTAACAAAACAAAACAAAACAAATCTGAAAATCAACTTAGTTTAAGAGAGCAATGCTAAACCTTGCTTGGTTAGGAGCATTGTCTTTCATATTTTACAAAATTTGTCCTTAAAAAAATGATTATATCTGGCATTTATAGGGATGGTCACAAATCTGTAATTTGCCTTGTGTAGGGAAGAACTCTATCTCTACTAATGGAGATTGGCATCTTCTCTGAAATGCATAGTTTTAGAGAACTGTCCAGAACATCAGAGTGCCCATGTCTCACAGCTGGATATGACCCTGATGAGGCTTAAAACCTGGCTCAAAGACCAGCTCTCTATTCACTGTGCCATGATCCTTTTCCTATAGTGCCATTTCATTTTTTTATGGCCTTAAAATTTTTCTTCAATTAATTAATTTAGAATATTTTCCATGGTTATATGATTAATGTTCTTCCTCTCCCCTCCCTCCACCCCCACTCCCATAGCCAACATACAATTCCACTGGGTTTTACATGTGTTACTGATCAAGATCCATTTCCTTATTATTGATATTTGCACTATAGTGATTGTTTAGAGTCTACATCCCCAATCATGTCCCCATCAACCCATGTGAAACCAGATCTAGCAGTACAAGGAGCAGCCCACACAGGAGGGGGGCGGGGGACAGAAGGAAAAAACTCAAGATTCCAGTGAGAGAACAGGAGCTGAGAGAACTCAGAAACTGCCAGATTACCTCACTCCTCCATCTTAGAGCCTGAAAAGAGGATCTCTGAGGCTGGGGCTCCCTCTGGACATCAACTGCTTCCCAGTGAACCCTGAAGTCTTTCACTCAGCATAAATATTGTAGATTGGGACTTTTTTTTAGGAAGCCATCTACAATGAAAACTCTTCTCCAAAGATTACTCTCCACCTCTCTCCCCAACTTGTCAAGCTTGAGAGCCTAGACCCCTGAGATTTGGGGATGGGCCAGTATGCTAATCTATCAGGATGCCTGCTGTCCACTTTCTTTACCCAAACCTTCATTTCTCCCTTCCCTGAGCGATCCCAAATAAAATGTTATTACTTAGATCAGGTCTGCCTAGTTTCTGACACTGAAGAAGGGGACTGAAGATTTGGGGAGAACTATAACTCTCCCCAAAGAGGAGGGTTAGCTCAGTATCCTAAGGACCCAACAACTAGATCTAAAGAGCAATCATCTCCTCTGGTCTGAGGAATAACATCAAGTCTTAAGAGGAAGAAGTGACAGTTGGAGTACTGAAAGGACTCAGAGGCAGGAAAGTTCATCCTGCATCTCAACAATAGCTGAGATCAAAAGGGGGACAGTGAGCCATTTCACTCATGCTCTTGCCTCTAAGTTAACCTCCACCTTTCAGAACCACTCTCTGAGGAGACTTACTCTGTCCCCTAAGGAGGTAAAGCCAGGTTATGTTCCTCAAGGGGAAGAGAAGGGGAGGTCAACCACTTCTACCCCCTCATTCCTTCAAACCTTTCTCTCCCTCTCTCTAGTTCCCCAGTGTATGTGTGAGTGACCTTCTTACTGGCCATTCATTACAGGTATTACTGTTTATTTAGTCCCAAGATCAGTTAACAGTATCATATATAAGGACATGGCTGTGCTAATCCACTTTTTCACTTAATAATTTGTTTTCTCTTTTATTACTATGAACTTGATAAGCATTAACAAACATGAACATTTCCACATTCAAAGAACGAAAAAAAAGACCACATGTGAAATTATGGATTTCTATTATGGTCAGTCTTTGAAACATATATATTTCAAATTTAACATGTTAGTTCCAATACTTCTTTGCTTGTTTGGGTCCCATTCTTAATTTTCTTTTGTCCTCATTTGTTATATTCACATCTGGACTCTGTGTGGATTATACAATCTATTTACAGGACAAATTATTTTTTTCCCAGTTAAATTTTATGATGACACTTCTTTATTCTTCCTTCCATTACATAGCTCTCTGAGACCAGAAAAATGTGGGAATAAGGATGGAAACACAGAGGAAAAGAGAGAATAAGTTGCTTAAGAACATTGACTCTGTCTTTCATTTTCTGGACAACTAGCAACAACTAGGTGATGTAGCAGATAGAACAATGGGTCTAGAGTAGGAAAACTTGAGTTCAAATAATCCTCAGACACTTACCTGAGCAAGTCATTTAACCCCTATTTGCCCCAGTTCCTCATCTATAAAATAGAGACACACTAGAGAAGAGAATGGAATGGCAAACCACTCCACTGTTTTTGCCAAGAAAGCTCCATGGACAATGTCTATGGAGTCCCTTAGAATAAGATATGGCTGAACAACAATAACAAAAAGCTTGGCATGAAGGTGATACTAAACAAACCTTTGTTCCCTAGAATGGAGATCTCTGTCTTTGCTGGGCTATATCAGAATTTGAAGGAGGACCATTGGATGAAAAGAAAAAGATCACAGGATTAGTGATTCAGAATGTCAGAGGCCATCTAAACCAATTCAACTCATGTTTCAAGTGAGAAAGATGAGGCTAACCAGTTTAAATGACTTAAACAAGACTATTTAGGTCTGATTTGAACCCAAGACATCTTACTTGAGAGTCAGTATTCTTTCTCCTGTGCCATAAATATCTCTGTTTCCTTCTCATATCTGATCCCAGATCAAAGAATTTTAAATATATTCATACAGTAGAAAGAGAACACTTTATTTTCAAATGAGGATTCCTATTTTCCTGATCTTGTAAACCTTACCACTATAACACTGAAGCCTTGATACAGGCTCAGGCTGAAACCTTTATATTAGACTCCAGGTAGAAATCATATATTAACACCAAAGATTTATAACCCTTTGAGAGAGCTTGGTGTTCTCTGAGGGAGCTCAGAGAGGTTTCCAAAAATCTCCCAAATCTACAGACCATCTTTTGGGAAAGGAGCTGGTACAGGTGGAAGATCACTGAGAAAGCAAGAACACTTCAGATCTGGCAGGAAAGTCTGTGTCCCCTTTTGATGTCAATCACTGAGAAGCACAGATTAGTTCTCAGCAAGGAGTAAAATCTCTAAACCTGTGAAGTCAACACAAGCAATATTGTTATTGGTTTTATAGATAGAAATAAGTTGCAAAAATAGTTCCAAAAGAAATCATGAAGAGCATCTGCATTTTTCCAGGTGATCTTTTTCCTGGGCTCCCCCATCCCCACAAATCCACACTCAGGAAAAGACTAGCTTGGCTAGATCTGAAATAAACAGGCCAATAGCATTTGTTTGGATTCGTAAAATCCTAGACTTGTAAAGGGTCATTTAGGTCTACCACAATCTCAAGCATGAATACTCTCTGTAACATTTCCCTCTCTCCACAAGGTGTGATCATCCAGTTTCTTTCAACTTTAATAGCCAAGAAATTCTGCTTTATGCTCAGATAAAATCTGCCTCTGTCCCTGCCCCATGTAACTTCTAACAAATGATTCTAACTTTTTAAAAGTAGAATAAATCTAATCTTTATTTAATGTCATAGACCTTCAACTATTTGCAAATAGCAATTACTCTCTCTCATGTAGTAGTTACCTCTTTTCCAGAAGTCTTCATTTCTCCAGGCTAGGCATCCCTAATTCTTTCAACCATTCCTTGTATGCTGTAGTTTCAAGTTTCCTTATTGGGTTAGGCAACCTTTTTTTTTTTTAACCCCTTACCTTCCATCTTGGAATCAACACTGTGTATTGGTTCAAAGGCAGAAGAACAGTAAGGGCTAGGAAATGGGGGTTAAGTGACTTGCCCAGGATCACCCATCTAAGAAGCATCTAAGACCAAATTTGAACCCAGGCCTGACTCTCAATCTACTGAACCATCTAGCTGCTCCTTGAGTAACCTTCTTTGGAAATTATCTAGCATGTCCGTATTTTAATTTCTGCTCTGCTATTTTCTACTTGTGTGATCCTGTGCACATGATTTCACCTCTGTACCTCAGTTTCCCTGCTTACAAAATATGAATATTATAAATATGTATTCAAAACTCATAGAGTTGTGAAAAAAACACTTTGCAAACCTTAAAATACTAACATAAATATGAGTTTGTGTGTATACGAGCTGCTAATTTCACCAACTGTAATATAGTATGGCATACTAGACCAAGAGCTAGTCTTGAAGCTGGGGGCGGGGGTCCTACCTTTGGCATATACTGGCTATGTGACCCAAGGTATCAACACTCTGGATAACTCTCTAAGATGCTAAGTTGAAGAGAAAGTGCCTATCTACAATGGAAGAGAAAGTTTCTCAACCTGAACTTTCTGTACTGATGAAATCATAGGTTTGGTGAAAAGAAAAAAAAAGAAAATGCAGTATTTTTTTTTTCAGGAAACAGTAAGAATTTGGTCAGCTCTTTTTATTGTAGGCCATTATTTTCTTACTAATAATGTCTGAGAGGGCAGAGAAAAAGAGTAACAGATATTTCTCTCCAATTTGACCCAGATGAAATTGATAAAGGAGGATGGATGTGTATTTCCCTTTTACAAAATTAAATCAAGCCAGGAACCTGGCATATTTCTCAAAAGTATTCATTCAGTTAAATGTGAAAGTCTTCCATTATAAGAAAATTGGGTGGGGGAAGGAAATGTCTTCTTATCATTTATAGGGAACAAAGCATATGAGCCACTGTACTACATTTTTTTTTAATAGGGACTAATTGTCATTTCTATCTTCAGACCCAAAGTGAGGATCTAACATGTTGGGGTTGTTTACATGCAGCTTTAAACAGGTGAGGTTGATAACTCAAAGGTTCAATTCAGCAGACATTTCACAGAATTCCTGATTTGGAGAATTACAAGCGACCTCTCCAGATGTCTAGCTCAACCCTGACCCAGTGGGAATCTTCATGGTAACATACCTAACCACGGATGTTCTGGCCTTGGTGTGAAGAGCCCCGAGTGAGAGGCATCTCTCCTCTTCCCCAGGTGGCCCAGACTACTTCTGGACAGCTCTCATTACTAGGAAGTTTGTCCTGATAGAAAGTCTGAAATGATTTCTTTGGGACTTTACCTAATGCTCCTGTTTTTTTCTCTAGGGACAAACAGAATAAGTCTAATCCATCTTCATGTGATAGCTCAACAAATGCATTTACATCAATCATTTCTTCCCCCATCACCAGTTTTCTTTTTTTTTTTTTTACTTTTTTAAAATATATTTTATTTGATCATTTCCAAGCATTATTCGTTAAAGACATATATTTGTCAGTTTGCTTTTGATGGCTTTCCTAATATTGATCCTAATATTGAATCATCCTTGCATTCCTGGTATAAAACATACCTGGTTATAGTGAATTATCCTCATGATCACTTGCTGGAGTATTTTTCCTAGTATCCTATTTAAGATTTTTGCATCTATATTTATTAAGGAGATTGGTGTGTAGTTTTCTTTCTCTGTTTTTGACCTGCCTGGCTTTGGAATCAATACAATATTTGTGTCATGAAAGGAATTTGGTAGAACTCCTTCTTTGCTTATTCTGTCAAATAGTTTGTATAATATTGGCATTAGTTGTTCTTTGTATGTTTGATAGAATTCACTTGTGAATCCGTCTGGTCCTGGGGATTTTTTTTTAGGGAGTTCTTTGATGGCTTGTTCAATTTCTTTTTATGATATGGGGTTGTTTAGGCAATTTATTTCTTCTTCTGTTAGTCTAGGCAATTTATATTTTTGTAAATATTCATCCATATCACCTAGATTGTCATATATATATTGCCATATAATTGGGCATAATAATTTTTAATGATTGCCTTAATTTCCTCTTCATTAGAGGTGAGGTCTTCCTTTTCATATTGGATACTGTCAGTTTGGTTTTCTTCTTTACTTTTTTAATTAGATTGACCAGTACATTGTCTATTTTATTTGTTTTTTCAAAGTATTAGCTTGTAGTCTTATTTACTAAATCAATAGTCCTTTGATTTTCAATTTTATTAATTTCTCCTTTGATTTTTAGGATCTCTAATTTAGTCTTCATCTGAGGATTTTTAATTTGTTCACTTTCTAGTTTTTTTAATTTGTATGCCCAATTCATTGCCCTCTGCCCTCTGTAATTTTTAATATATGAATATTGAATGTCCTTGAATATATTCAAGGACATAAATTTCCCCCTGAGCACTGCTTTGGCTGCATCCCATAGATTTTGAAAGGATGTCTCATCAAATTATTAATTGTTTCTATGTTTTATTCTTTAACTAACCAATTTTGGAGAATCGTATCATTTAATTTCCAATTAATTTTTGATTTGCCTCTCCATGTCCCCTTACTAATTATTATTTTCATTGCATTGTGGTCTGAGAAGGTTGCATTTATTATTTCTGTTCTTTTGCACTTGTTTCAATGTTTTCATCCCCTAATATATGGTCAATCTTTGTGAATGTACCGCCTGCTGCTGAAAAGAAGATATATTCTTTTTTGTCTCTATTTTTCTCCACATATCTACTAACTCTAATTTTTCTAAGATTTCATTCACTTCTCTTACCTCTTTCTTATTTATTTTTTGGTTTGATTTATTTAGTTCTGATAGGGGAAGGTTCAGGTCTCCCACTAGTATAGTGTTTCTATCTATTTCAACCTTGAGATCCACTAGTTTCTCCTTTAGAAATTTGGATGCTAGGCCATTTGGTACATACATGTTGAGTACGGATATTTCCTCATTGTCTATACCTGTTTTTATTTTGGCTTTGTCAAATATCATGATTGCCATTCCTGCCTCCTTTTTATCAGTTGATGCTCAATGAATTTGGTTCCATCCTCTTATTTTTACCCTATGCATGTCTAACTTCCTCGTGTGTGTTTCTTGTAGACAGAATATATTACGGTTCTGGTTTCTAATCCACTCTGCTATTCTTTTGAGTTTTATGGGTGAGTGAATTCCATTCACATTCAGAGTTATGATTACCAGCTGTGTATTTCCCAGCATTTTGATTTCCACTCCTAGTCCTACCTTTCTTCTTTCACTATTTCCTTCTACACCAATGTTTTGTTTTTAATCATTCCCCCTAATTCCCACCCTTATTTTACTTCCCTTTCTATGCCCCTCCCTTCTTTTTCCCCTCTTATTTTCTTTACAGTCTTTTTAAACTACCCCCCACCCTCTCCCTCCCTTGTATTGCTTCTCTCCCCACCTGTCCAGTTGTTACCCTTCTACTTCCCTTTAGGGTGCAATTCAATTCTCTGTCCCAATGTATTTGATTGTTTTTCCCTCTTTGAGTCAATTTCAGTGCACTTAAGAATTGAGTATTTACTATCTCCAACCTCTTTACCCTTCCAGTGTATTGATGGTCTCCCCCTCCCACCATGAGCTTCTTATTGACATATAAATTTACCCTGTTTCATTTCTTTTTCCATTTCTCTTAGTATTAACCTTTTTTTTTTAGCTCTAGTTGTGTGTGTTTGTATATATCTATATATACACAAACTTCTGACACCTTAACTTTGGGTTGTATGGGGTGCTCATGGAGGAGTAGTATCTCTGGTATGGAGGGCTTGTTGTGCCCTCCTAGGGCAGCTCTCCAGCCTCTGACCCTCACCTGACACCCAGCTCTCACTTGTGGCTCCTAGTAGCTGCTAGCATGCAGCAGCGACCACACCCCGGGAAATGGCTTCAACAGGCCAGCTAAACCTTGTGAGGGTAGCCATCGGGACCCCTGGTGAACCAGGGCTCTTGTCACCCAGCATGTGAAGACTGCTTTGGCTGAACAGACGGAAGAAACCAATAAGAAGGTTCAGCGGCTGAGATGGCAACGCAGCAAAGCTCTGTGGAGTGCTTAGGGCATATTGGAGCACAAAAGACAACATGGCCATCCAATGCAGCTGAGGAAGTCTCCAGGCGTAACGATTTTTCGTGCCAATGGACCCAGGCTTCCAATGCCAAGAGAGTGGGACTGTCTCTGTGCATCGACTTTTCCACTTAAATCTCCTTCATGCACAAGTGTCTTTGTGCACACTCATCTATCATAGATGAAAATGCACAAAGACAATCGTCATCCTCGGTTCTCGAGAGACTATTACTATATGTATATACATACATATATATACACATTTATGTCCTGGCATTTCATCCTATACAGTTTGTCACTGTTCCCTCTAAGTGTAATTCTTCTAGGTACCCCGGTGATAATAACAATTTTTAAGAGTTACCAATGTTCTCTTTTCTTATAGTGATACATATCATTTTAACTTATTGGGTCTCTTAAAAAAAGTTTTTTTTTCCTTTTGTTTTTCTTTTTTCTCCCTTTTTTAAATTATCTTTTGATAATTCTCTTGAGTTCTGTGCTTAGGCATCAAATTCTCTGTTCAGGTCTGGTCTTTTCTTTATAAATGCTTGGAATTCTTCTATTTTGTTAAATGACCATACTTTCCCTTGTAAGAATATAGTTGGTTTTTCTGGGTAGTTGATTCTTGGTTTTAGACCTACTTCCCTTGCTTCCCAGAATATCATAATCCATGCCTTTCAGTCCTTCATTGTAGATGCAGCCAGATCCTGTGTTATCCTCACTTTAGTTCCTTGGTATCTGAACGATTTCTTCTTAACAGCTTGTAATATTTTTTCCTTGGTCTGATTGTTCTTGAATTTGGCTATAACATTCTGGGTGTTGTCAGTTGGGGATTAAGTACAGAAGGTGATCTGTGAATTCTTTCAATCTCCACTTTTCCCTCTTGTTCTAGAATATTGGAGCAGTTTTCTTGGATAATTTCCTGTAGGATGATGTCCAGGCTTTTTCTTTTGTCATGGTCTTCTGGTAGATCAATGATTCTTAAGTTGTCTCTCCTAGAATGATTTTCTAAATCTTCTGTTTTATGAATGAGGTGCTTCATATTTTCCTCAATTTTTTTCATTCTTTTGATTTTGTTTTATAGTGTCCTTCTGCCTTGTGAAGTCCCTTGCTTCTAATTGTTGTATGCTGGTTTTTAAAGACTGGATTTCATCCCTGGCTTTTTGATCATCCTTCTCCTTCTTGTCTGATTTTCTTTGGACATCATCTTTCATCTCCTTTGCCTCATTTTCAAGCTGATTAATTTTGGCTTTCAAGACACTATTTTCTTATTTTAGTTCAAGTGCCTCTGTTTCCAGATGACTGATCATGCTTTTTAAGTTCTTTTTCCAGTTGTCTTCAGCCTCTCTTAATGGTGTTTTGAATTTTATTTTGAATTCTTCCAAAGCCTGTGTCCAATTCCCTGGAGTTTCTGTGTTTTTGCTTGATGTTTCTTCATTTTTCTTTGTTACATTTTCTCTTTTTTCATTGTCTAGATAGATGTCGATTGTAATTTCTTTTTTCTTTTTCTGTTGTTTGTTCATATTTGCCCCTCCTTTTCCCCCTGTTGTTGCCTGCACTCTTGCTCCTCTCATTGTATTTTGGATCTGTGGTTTTGGGCTTTTCTGTCAACCTTCCCCCTTGGAGCTTAGTCAGCAAATCTCTCAGTGTAGCCTGTGGGGGAGGGGTGTTGGAGCTTAAGCTTCCCTGCCCTCAGAAGGCATTGATGAGATTAAGTACAGCTGGTTTGAACTTGCAGAGATGGATGTGCCCTGAGGCCAAAACCTGGGTGGGGGCAATATGGAGTGTCTCTGCTGCTTCAACTAGGCTGCCCACTCTGTGCTTCTTCTCCAACTGGTTCCCCACTGCCTGTGTTCAATGCTCTGAGCCTAGGAAAGCTTTGCCTGCAAGGTACTCCCTCCAGAACAGCACCCTTGTCCTCCCAGAGGTTTCAGGCACTGCTGGAAGCTCAATGCTCTAGGTGGGAGAGTGGTCCTGGGACCTTCCTTCTTCCTTCCCCTTAAACCAGAGTGTTCTTGAATTCAGGCTCTTTGGGGGGCATACCTTTTAAGTTGAGTCCAGCAGGAGGATTCCTTGGCTCTGTCTTGTTGTTAGATTTGATATTAAGTCCCCTCAGAGCACTTAGTTTGTAATTGGTAAGGAAGGGTTTTCAGAGGTCTGAACTTTCACTGCCTCTAAGCTGCCATCTTGACTCCCACAAACCTTTTTCTTTCTTTCTTTCTTTCTTTTTAATTTATTTTTTTTAACCCTTATGTTCCATCTTGGAGTAATACTGTGTATTGGCTCCAAGCAGAAGAGTGGTAAGGGCTAGGCAATGGGGGTCAAGTGACTTGCCCAGGTTCACACAGCTGGGAAGTGTCTGAGGCCAGATTTGAACCTAGGACCTCCCATCTCTAGGCCTAGCTCTCAATCCACTGAGCTACCCAGCTGCCCCCCCCCAAACCTTTTTAAAAGAAATAGCCCAACTGAAAATTTGACCTTGTAAGATCTGTAAAAAAAACACACACAAATATTTCTTGGATTTGTTATCATTTTTCAATGTAAAAAGTTGGCATAACACAGAAACAATATGGATTTTAAAGAAAGTCTGTGATGGGGAATTAATGGCAGGCAACTCTCAAAGATTTTTGAATGGATGCCAATCAGCATTTGGAGCTTCCTTACAGGGAATTCCTCATGCAGATTAGAATTAATGATATACAGAAAAACATGTGCACATGTGTATACATGTATTTTTTGGAATTCCAGTGTGGTCCTATGCTATATCTGAACCTGCAATTGTACTTTGATTCAAGCCGTACACTTGCATAACAATACTTTTGTCCTTTGCCCTTTGCTTAGTATATGGTCTCCAAAAATTGTCACAGATGAAAAAAAAATTTCTTGACTCTGAAGTCAGTCTGGTAGATGAGCCATTCCAAATTCAACTTTGCTAGTCTCTGGATGATATTTCAACAAGTCACTGAGAAAGCGACTTTTAAGTTAAAACTTGAAAAAGCATGGGATTTTAAGAGGCCGAGGTGAGGAAGGAATGCTTTCAGGAATTAAGGAACGCTTTTGAAAAGGCATGGAGATGAGAGATGAAATATTATTTGTTTAGAATAGGTGGTAGATTGAGGTACTAGGGAGCCAAGTTTCAGTATTGTTTTGTCTTGTAACTACAATACAATCAATCCCCTTTCATCTATCTGAGCAAATCCTGTGCTTTTTTTTTTTTTTTGTATGTTGCTAAGGTTCCCACCACGTAGTGTCATGGCAGACTGACATAGGCATCCACAAGCCCCATCAGTGCACTTATCCCCGAGTGGTGCTCAGAGTAGTCATTTCCATGACACATTTGCTTTTTTTGTGTGGCAGCCCCACACTGGGCTTGTCAAGGCTGCAGAGACTGGGATGGCAGCTCGTGATTCAATCACTTTTCACCACTGATTTCTTGTCCAGGTGGAATATTTCCTAGGTTTCACCTGAAATATCTGAGAAGTTCATTTCAAAATCAAAATAAGGAAGATTGAGATTAATGTAGATGTCTTCCTGTAATTCATTTGAAACTACCATATCATTGCATCTGTAAAAAAAAAAAAATCACCCTATGCAGCCTAATATAACAAGGGAAATACTTTGTTCAAGCATGCTGGAGGTCAGACAAACAAAGGAAATTATGGGCTTTCAAAATCCAGTTGACTCTTCACTATCTGTGCTAATGGAGAGGAACATGGCACTAATATTCCTTAGCAATGGAAGCCTCCATTCTCTGTGTAGGGATATGAGAGTTTTGGGAAGCTTGTGATTATTTCTAGTACACTGAATTTCCTAATTATATTTTGCTTATGCTAACATTAACATTAGCTTACATTCCCTGAGCAGTCACTAGATAACTAAGGGAAAGTGACCCAGAAATGTAGGGAGTGAGGGAAGGACCATCCTTCAGCAATGGCAGAGTGGCTGGTCTACCAGTATCATATGATCAGAGCTGGAAGGAACCTTGGAAGTCACCTAGTCCAACCACTTCATTTTGTAGATTAATGAACTAGGACCTAGGGAAGGGACATCACATGTCCAAGGTCTCATGGGTAGTAGGCAGCAGAACCATGATATGGACCCAGGGCCAGTGTGTGAAGCTCTTCCTGTTATATTCTACTACACACTCTGGGATTGATTTCAGGGTTATTAGAACCCTTCTCCTTCCAAAAATATGCACAAAACTCTGTATTTTCTTTGTCATTAATGCTAAAATTATAGATTCAGAACTGGAAAGGACTTTGGGGCTTATTTGATATAACTCATATTTTATGGAGGAGTAAACTGAGTCCCAGGGATTTTAATTGAGTTGCCCAGAATTCTACAGATTTATTTATTTATCTTCTATCTTGGAACCAATACTATATATTAAGGGCTAGGCAATTGGGGTCAAGTGAATTGGTCAAAAGTGTCTGAGGCCAGATTTTAACCCAGAACTTCCTGTTTCTGGACCTTCCTATTTCTGGACCTGTTTCACAATCTACTAAGCCACCTAACTGCCCCCACTTCCACAGATTTTTAACCTGAGTGACAGAATCATAGGATCATAGAATTAGAGCTGTGAGGAAACTCAGAGGCCACATGGTCCAAATGGGCAGCTAGATGGTACAGAGGATAGAGTGTCTGGTCAGATTTCAAGAGGACTCTTTCTTGAGTACAAATCTAGCCCCAGACATTTACTCGCTGTATAACTCTGGACAAGTCACTTTGCTTCAATTTCGTCATGTGTAAAATGAGCTAGAGAAGGAAATGGCAAAGCAAGACAGTATCTTTACCAAGAAAACCCCAAATGGGTTTACTAAGAGTCAGATACAACTGAAAAATGACTTAACAACAAAAAATATAGTTCAAAGCCCTCATTTTACAGATGATGAAATAAAGGGTCTGGTGGGTTAATTTACTTCAAGAGAACAAAAGTTTTAAGAGTTACAGGCCAGATTCAAAAACCTTGGATAATGTTCTTTCTATTGAATATGTTATTCCACAGTTAACTTCATTCCTTCAATTTAAGATTTTTGTCATCTGTTAAAATTAAAATATTATGTCAATGTAAGCAATGATAGTCTCTTTTAGTGGGAATGGGTTTATCATATTCTTTCCTAATCTAATAGAATCTAATGGCCAAAAGGGAACTTTGATAATATTCTTGGATTATAAAGACATTATATTAGCTTATATTCTTGATCAATGGCTTCCTTGTCCTTTAGACCTCACTTAGGACTTTTGAAACTTTAACTTTCCTTTTCTGTAATATTATTGTGTTTTACAGGTATTTTAAAAATTATATTATTAGCCCATTATTAGATTAAACTTAATGAAGGAACCTTGTTTTACCTTAATAGTGTTTCTTCTTCAACACCCAGTAGAAAGTTCTGCATACAACGTGCATAACAAATATTTGTTAAATGAATCTTCTATTAAAAAAAAAGAAGGCTCAGGGTTAGTGAACTTGATTTTTCTTTTTGAGTCATCAAGACTGAAAGATTATTTAAGTAGAAAGACTAAAGCTGACATGTAGTGAGAGTTCATTAAATATTTGTTAATCTTGAGTATACTGTTAAAGCAATATGTCACTTGCATGCATTTTGTATTTCCTTTTTTTTTTAATAACAAGTTGTTGCTTTTAACAAGGTGTTTTTTCCCCTATCCTGTAGAATGTAAGACAGGAACTATTCCATTTTTGTCTTTGTATCTCCAGGATATAAGTCCGTGGCTAGCACATAGGTTAGCTTAAATGTTTGATGAATTGAATAATCAAAAACAAGTAAATAAAATAAATGAATCTCCTGTGAATCTCCCCAAAAGGTGAAGCATAAGAAAAATCTGAGGACAATGATATGCTAACAAGAGTCAGAGTGAGAGGGAGGAAGGGAGGTACAGGACACAAAGACAAATGACCATTAAAATCAACTTTTCCTACACCACAGATTTCCTTAGTCCTGGCTGACTAGTTGGGGATGGGAGTGCTACCAGGGCAGTAGTTCCTAGTCAAAGTTTATGGTAGGGAAATGGGCAAGTGGGCATGAGAAGGATTGGAGGTGTTAGGAGAAGAAGCTAAAGAGGCAGAAAATAAGACAGCCTGGGATTTTGGATATAGTTTGGTTTATATAGATTATCATAATTGCCGTAATGTTGATAATGACCCAGATGTGTTTATCACCTTAAGAATTTTCCAACTGATTTCTCATAATCTCACTTGACCCTCATCATAGCCATGATGAGTAAGGCAGAACAAACACTCCTCCTTCTACACAGATATGGTGGAAATCATAGAAAAAGGCAAAAGATCTATAGATACAAACATTTTTATTTTTTATCAGCTCTTTTCATTTTGGTCAAACTTGGAAACTAAGGTGCTCATGTACTATATGGATATGGCTAAACAAATTGCAATATATGAATGGAATGGAATATGATTGTGCCAGAAGAAAAAGTAAGTGGAGAGTTGTTGTAGAGCAAACTGAGGAGACCTCTAAGAACTAATTCAGAGTGAAGAATTAGACAAAAATGATGTTATTGTTAAAAAAAAAAAAACTTTGAAAGCCTTTAGAATTCTGATCAGTACAATGACAAATCACAAGCCCAGAAGACTGAAAATGAAATATGCAGAACCCACCTCCTCCTGCCTCAGAGGTGATGAACTTTGGATGGACGGAACCAGAAACAATTAAATTTCGGTTATGGCCAATGTTCAAATTTGCTTTGTTGGATTATGCATATTTATGGCAAAGGTTTTATTTTTTCTTGAGTTATAAGGGGAGTAGAACAAGAAAGGAAACTTTTTCAATTTCCCTGAGGACATGTAATCAAAAAATTTTTTAAGAAAGTTATAAGGAGAGCAGGGAAAGAGTTACATTAGAAATGAATGAAAAATAAATACATTTTTAAAAATGTGGTAACAAGTTCAGTGATTAGATTAAGGCCATAATACTAGTAAATAGAAGAGTTGGGACTAGAACTAAAACTGGAACCCAAGTCCCAGGGTAGTGCCAAATGGCTGAAAGTTGATTATTTACCAAGAAAAAGAAATAGGTGAAAACACACAGACAAACACACTAACTTAGCAAAACCGGATGTTAAAGGTTTTGATTCTGACACATTCTGATCATGGACAGTAAAGACCACAAAAGATACAAAGACTGGCTTCCAAATTCCCTCAGATGATTCAGTGTGCCCTTGCACAAACCTACTGAAAAGGGACTATCTTGGAGCATGCCAAGAAAAGCAGCTGCAGGTCATGCTTCATCCCCTTTCAATTGCTGAGCAAAGTCTTGTTCTTTCATCTTCCTCTGCACTTGTGAATGGTCCAGCATACTCACTGTGACTCAGGAAGGTGATACAGAGGAACTCATGCAGAGTCCAAAGAGCTTTGGTCCTTGGCCACCTCGATTCTTCCTTTACTTCAGGCATATGCAAAGTACCTTTACTCTGAGGATACAGTTTCATTGACAGTATTGCTAGTTTGGGGAAAATCTTATTTGCCATGATAATGGAGTACATTTTTCCTTTATCTTAGCTTTTCAAATGTGCCATTATTAGTACATTTCCAAGAACTTGCAGAGCCAAATAAATGCTTTTTCTACAACCTATGTAGCATCAAATAATTATATTAGT
This sequence comes from Monodelphis domestica, assembly GCF_027887165.1. Classification (NCBI taxonomy): domain Eukaryota; kingdom Metazoa; phylum Chordata; class Mammalia; order Didelphimorphia; family Didelphidae; genus Monodelphis; species Monodelphis domestica. Next base: position 124,573,291 of record NC_077233.1, read on the forward strand.
AACATTTATCACTTATATAGTGCTTTAAATATGTTATTGATTTGATCCTCAAAAGAACCCCAGTTGTGGGATAGTGGCTATATACCTGTATCTAATCTATATAACTATGTATCTTTTTCTATCTATCTACCCATCTATCTATCTATCTATCTATCTATCTATCTATCTATCTATCTATCTACCTATCATCTATCAGTTTATCTATCAGTCTATCAATCAATCTATCTATTTGTCTGTCTGTCTGTCTATCTATCTATCAATCTATATCTTAAGATGAAACCAAGAGGCTAAGAGATTTGCCTAGGGTCACAAAGCTAGTAGATATTTGAGTCAGATTTCATATTCAGATCTTCACTTTAAAACTGGCCCTCTATTCATCATGCCACTTAGATGTCAGCTGAATGAATTCAGCAAACATTATTTTCAAGGCAATGTGTTTTATGTAGGGTCCTACTCTCAAGGAACTTGTAGTGTAACAGAATACAGGGAACAATTATATAAATAACAATGATGGAGTTGAGCATGTATAAAAAAGGATAAAGACAAAGACTATGAAAAATTAGAGGAAGAATGATTTAAGTCTTAAAAGCTCTTAAAGATATAATTCAGCACTGTGAGGAAAATGAAGTCCACAGAAGTGGTGATTTGGCCAGTCACACTTTGAGTAAGTGTCTCAGGTAAGATTTGAACCCAGATCCTAAGATTAGTTTTAACTGAAAGAGGGAGAAAGTATAGGTGAGGTTTCATGGAGAGATGACATCTGCGTTAAGCCTTAAAAGGAGGGAGAGACTTTAACAAGTCAGGTAGAGGACAGCAAGATACGAAGTTCATGTGAGACATGGAGAGGGCTATGAACAAAAGCAATAAAGGTCAATATGGGAACAAGGACAGAGTTTGACTTGATTGAACAATGGATTGCATTGCACAAGAAAAAGGGAGCCAGGCAGGCTGGGGCCAGGTGGAGAGCCTTGAATGCAGGGTCAGGAGAATATTGAGCAAGGTAATAGAGACATCAAAGATATTTTGGATAAAGGTATGATATTTATAATAGCCTTTTAGAATGATTATAGATGTGACAAGCTAAGATCTTGGGCAGAAATGCTAATTAGATCAAGGATTTTTAGAATCAGAAAGCAATTTGGATCAAGTCTAGAATAATAGGAAATCTATCTGGTCAGGAATATGTGCTTTGCTGAGTGAAATCATGTCTACCCCAGTATAAACTGAAGGCTTAAGTAAAATCAGAAAGGCATAGAATCAGAGTACATCAATCTCTTCATCATGTTGTGTTTGTCTGATCTATGTTAAAAAAATAAATAGTTCATTCTGAAAATACAAAAGAAAAAAATCAATAGTGCTACTATGATTTATAATGCTATAGTCTCCATTCCATGAATATTTCATTAGGGAAATGTGAAAGCCATCAGATATTTTCCAAGCTCATTCTTCAATCATGTGTGATTAATTCATAAACGGACAGATACACATCATTAATGAAAATCACTAAGAGTGTGAGAACAGCATGAGGTCTCCAAAACAAATATACTATAATTTCAGAGTGCTTCAAAGAAATTCCAAAATGGGAGGATGGGGGGTTGGGAAGGAGAAGAAGCTTGGCCAATTATTCACTGGAAAGGTAACTAAAATCTGCTGGGATGCTGACTGCAGTCCACATAATATCCTGTTCCATCTAGCCAGTGATTGATAATTGACAATATGTTTGTATGTATGTTTTCTCATCTAATTCTTGCAATAATCCTTCAAGTTAGGCAAAGCAAGGATTATTAGTCCTATTTTACAAAAAGGAAACTGAGGCTCATTATGAAGAGGAAAGATCACTTATCTCACTGACTTTGAATCAAGGTTTGAATCCTGACTCTGCCACTTACTAAGTGTGTGACATTGGGAAAGTTATCTCACTTGACTAGCTTTTGTTTTGTCATCTCTAAAAAGAGATAGTTGTGCTAGCTCTCTTCTGAAGGTCCCTTCTCTGAATCCTATGATCCCCTGTCATCTCTAAATCAACATGGTCTATGCCATCTCTCTGTTATCACTTGATACTGTGGAAAGATTACTGGCTTTAGAGACACAGGACTTGGGTTTGAATATTGCATAAGTCATTTTACTCTTGTTGGCCTCTGTTTTCTTATCTGTAAAATGCAAGATTTGGATTAGATGCCATTTGTGTACCCTTCCAACTCAGTTCAACTGCTTGACCTAGGGAAAATTACTTTAAGGTCTTTTCTAGTTCTAAAACTATGACCCTAAAATCTACTTCCCATTGATGGATGGTGCCTCAACTCCTTCTTCAGGGGCATCCTCTATTTTATAAAGACTTTGTTCACTCCAGGCAGGTCCTGTTACCTTAGAAAAAAAGACCATTGTTCCATACACCCCTTCCCCTTGGTTCAGAAGCTGTGATGAGAATATGAAAAGTGTCTTTGGAAGTGAAAATCTTTCTGTAAGACTGTGCAAGCTCACTGAGCTCACCAGGCCCCTGGTCCAGCAATTAGTAGTACAAGCTGCAGTACAATCACCACTCATCGATCCAGAAAATACAAAGAACAAGCTAAATAAAAGCAGATCAAAAGAGAAGCATATTCAATAAGGAGAGGAGACAAGAGGCTAGCTCCCAGCTCAGCGGCTTGGCTGCTCATTGCACAGAGGGAAGGGCCCAATGGAGTAACTCGCCTCACCTTTGAGCCTTAAGAAAACTGCCATCAATGGAGTTTTCAAAGGTGGCCAGAGAGGCAGTCAGTGAGGACTCGATTTTGTTCCAAATGTATTGATTTCATCGAACAAGTTCAAAACTTTTCCCAGCAGTCATTGGAAAGGGTCAGATGTTAATTTCACAGTAGAGCTGCTCATTGGGTCTACTGTGTTTCCTTCCCAGGGAAATTAATCACAAGTTTGAACGTAGGCTTTTCACAGCTTTTTAGGAAAAAAAACAACAAAAAACAAAAAAACAAAAAACCGAAAAACCAAAGCCCATACAGGTGCTAATGCCTCCATTAATGAACTTGAAAGCAGCCTGGACAGCACTTATGTCACTGTCTAGCACAAAGGCTACAGGGAAGAGGAGGAGAATAATCCAATTAAGGTGAAAGGCACAGAGTATATAATGAGAAGCCCATATGTCATGGAGAAGAGCAGGTCTGGTGTCTAACAGTCTTCTTGCTATTAATTGGCTGTCATTCCTTGACTAGATTGGAGCAAGGTTGGTTTTCATAGGATTTCAAGCAGCAGTTAAGAGGTTGTGGTGAGTTGCCTAGATTTGGAGCCAGAAGACCCAAGTCCAAATGTTGACTCTGTTCAGGTCAGTCCTATCTCTGGGTTTCAATTTTTTTTTTGTTTCATTAATGAGAATTTTTGACTAGATAAGATCTAAGGCCTAAATACTTTTTTAGTTTTAAAAATTTTAATTAATTAATTTAGAATATTTTCCCATGGTTCCATGATTCATGTTCTTTCTCTCCCCTCCTTTCTCCCCCACTCCCAGAGCCAATGAGCAACTCCACTGGGTTTTACGTGTATTATATTATTTTTGTTCAAGACCTATTTCCATGTCATTAATATTTGCATTAGAGTGATCATTCAAAGTCAATATCCTCAATCATATCCCCATCGAACCACATGATTGATCATATGTTTTTCTTCTATGTTTTTATTCCCACAGTTCTTTCTCTGGATGTGGATAATGTTCTTTTTCATAAGTTCCTCATAACTGTCCTGGATCATTTCATTGATGCTAGTAGAGAAGTCCATTACATTCAATTGTGCCACAGTGTATCCTTTCCTATGTATAATGTTCTCCTGGTTCTGCCCTTTCACTCTGCATCAATTCCTGGAGTTCTTTCCCATTAAGACATATATTTTTTTGTTCCTGGGACAAACATTAGAGCACAGGAGATGCCATATTGGTCTGGCCAAAAAAATCTTAGGATTAAAGATCTGGATCAAGAAGGAACCTTCAGTGGACATTCTACATCTGCTGCTCTACCTGGTTTCAACTTAAGATGCCCCTTCCAGGTTAAACTCATTATCTCTGATTTCTCACCTATGCTGCTAACTCAAGCCTTGGCTTGACAACACCTCCCTCAGCCTCTCCCCCTCCCCCATTCTGATTGGAGGGCTGGAGGGAAGAGTACCAAACTCTTCCCGATGCCTACCTTTATAAAGGTCAAAAACTGGACTTTTGGATTCACTACATTCTGTCTCTGCTCTTCTACCTGGTTTTAACTCCACAGAACAAAATACCTTCTACCTCTGTGCTAGGCATACCTTGATCTTTAGCCACTCCATTTCATGCCTCCTTTTGTGTTTGGTTACTTCCATTATATCCTAAATTCCTTGGAAGAACTGGTCTTACTTTTTATTAAGTCTATCTCCAGCACTTAGCACCAGTGCCTGGCACATAGTAGGTGCTTAATAAATGTTAATTGGATTGGACTGGATTAGTTAATATTAATAGTACTGTAAGAGTGCTACTCTGTCTGGTTTCCACTACATGGAACAAGAAACCCCTCTTAGGGTCCCTCTTTCCTGCCTCCTTTTATGTGGTATCTCCCCTACCCCTATTAGATTGTAAGTTCCTTGAAGGCAAAGACTTTTTTTTTAATTAAATGTATCCCTGGTGCTTAGTACAGTGCTTGGCACATAGTAGGCACTTTTAAAAAATATTTATTGGATTGGATCTATGACATCCCATTCATTTTACTGGTGGGTAAAGTGAAGACCAGGGAGATTAACCAATGTTCAAAGCTATGGATCTAATAAATGTTAGATGTGGGATTTGAACCTGTATATTCTCAGACTCTGGAGTCAGGGTGCTTTTAGTAGTACCATTAACTTTCCCACAATTATAGATCATTATTGTAATTGATAATAACTATAGCATGTTATTTTATAAGAGTCAAGGATATATAGTAGAAAAAGGCAATGCCTTTGAGCCAGAAAGACCTAAATATAATTCCTGCCTCTACTACTTATTGGCTTTATGACCATGGGTAAATCATTTTACTTCCTAGTGCTATTGGCAACTCTCTTTAAGACTATAAGTTAGAGATGTGTTGCTTATCTGCTTTGGCACAGTGTAAACCTCAAATTTTCTTAGACTTATAATTGTTGAAAATTTCACCATTGGGATATTTCATACTTGGAAAATTTCTTACTGATAGTCTATTGGAATGGGAACTCCATTGGCATGGGAGGTTCCTTCTCTTCCCTTCTTAAGATTACTTTAGGACAGAAACCCTTTGCTGAACAATGGAAAGGACTTTGACCTATGCTTGAGCATAGAACAGGAATTTCTTTGAGTCTTGATTGATTTTAGAATTGATACAATGGAGATACTTGGAATAAATCTCCACCCTATTCAGTCCTAATAGGATTGAGTAAGGGCTGCAGCCTAGATCAAAATTTAATTATTCCAATCTCTACCATACTCAAGTTAACAGGATTTAGAAAGGGCTGTAGCAAAGGAGTATAGATTTAATCATTTGAAAAATATGACCTTCAACAGACATGTGCAAAAGCCAGAAACCTCTGGGCGGTCCTGGGTTAAGCGAGAGCCTCCATTGACAGGGAAATTGATGAAGAGTGATTGGTAGATGTGAGGACTGAGGGGAGGCAACTTGGATGGTGTCCTTAAAGATAGGAGGGTCTGGAGACAGGGGAGAGTGGAGTTTTGGAGCGGTGTGGGTCCTGGGCTCTGAGGAAGCTTGCTCTGAAGGAAGCTGAAGGTGGGGGCCTCTGAGACTGTTTCTCCATTTTGGACACGTGAGTGAAAGGGACTGATCTCTTTTCTTTGCCCCAGCTATCTAAGGGCTTGGGCCTTTTGGCCCAGCCTAAACAGAAGGGGTATTTAAGCCCTATTCCCTTCTCTCCCCTTTCTCTCTCTATATATATCTCTAATTCCTTTCTTGCTCCTATTGTAATTAAACTCCAAAAAAGGCTGACGGCTGACTTGAGTTTTTCATTTAGGAATTACATAGCTGATTCCTTGGCGACCTTAAATTAATATATATCAGTCTTTTAAAGTGATTCCCTTGTAACAACAGAGAATTTCTAAAATGAGAGATCCTGGACCAAAAAAAATACATATTGATATTTATATAAATATTAACAACTCCAATTTAATTTAACTTTACAAAATGATTTTCCTTTTCCCTACAGTGTTGTTAGATACTACATGTCTGATTAGTCATCACCTGAAGCAACAGAGGAGTCAAGGTCATGCAGTTAATGTCAAAATCAGGATATAAAATGAATTTTTCTAACTCCAAGTCCAGTTCTTTCAAATACAATGGCCCACTTTAATTTTTTTAAAAGGAAAGTTCTTAGTTTTCTTAATCATGATAGTTATCATCTTTTACTCCCCACCTATTAGGTAGCAAGGCATGGTGAATAGAAAGTTAGTTAGCCTATATAGAAAACTTTGGGCCATTGGATTATAAACTCCTTGAGGGCAGGGAGTTAGTAGGCACTTAAGAAAAGTTTATTGATTTCATTGATGGATATCTAGACAAGAATGGAATAGTTCCTGCCCTCAAATAATTTACCTTTTTATTGGAGGAAACAACATATTGAGAAGCAGCATCAAACAGTACAAAGTGTACTGTATTTGAAGTCTGGGGGCAACTTCTGTATTTGTCATTTAAGAGCTGTGTGAATATGGGCAAGTCACAACCTCTCTGGGCCATTTCCTTGTATGTAAAATGAAGTTAGTATAGTTGTCCTTTGATAGACCCACTCAGCTCCAAATCTCATTTTCCATATATATATAAAATAAGAATATATAGAATAAATCCAACATATTTTTGAGAGGGAGGGTACTAGTAGCTGGGAGCTTTTGCATTGTTACATGGTGAAGAAGATTAAGAGAAAATGACATAGTAGAAAGAAATCTGGAATGGGTGTAAGGGGATTTCAGTTCAATTTGAAACCATGCTAATAGCATTATGACTTTGCCAAAATTATTTCACTTATCTGGAACTCAGTTACTTCATCTGTGAAAATAAAGGGGTTGGACTAGATGGCTGCTGAGAGCCCTTCTAGTTAAAAAAATCCCACCATCCCATCAGTTTCTTTAGCAAGTCTACATTGTATGAGAATCATGGAATATGAGAACTAGAGAAAGTTGTCAATTCATGGAATTATAGAACATGGAATGGAAAACAATTCAGACAGTTATTTGAAATTAGAAGTGATCTTTAGGCAGGGCAAGGAAAAACATATCTAAGACTGATTACTGCTTAAACTTTTCATAAAGTACTAAGAGATTCAGTATTTATACATTTAGCAGAAATACCTAGAACTGTTTAACTGATTCATATAGGTTTGAAATCATGAGTAAACAAGACAAAACAAAATTAAATAAACCTAAAACCCATCAGTTTTATTATTTAATGTCATTTATTTCCTGAATATCTGTAATTCATTTGTTTCCTGCAACTCTAATTTGTTTATGATATTTCCCTTTGTGCCTAGGTCAAGTACATATTTTGATCTTATCTTGGCAAATGGTGAAAGATATTGGGTTATACATAGTTTCTGCCAGATTGTTTTCCAGTTTTCACAATAATTTTTACCAAATATCATATTCTTATTCCCAAAATATGGATCTTTATTTTTCTCAACCACAAGGTTACAATAATCTTTTACATTTTTTGCTATATATCTGTACAACCTCCCGGCCTGCGAGAGGTTTCAAGGAAAGAAGATAGAAACAGGATAGAAGTTTTGGATTCCACGAAGGGCGTGAACGAGCCGGTTTTAGAGATGTAAATAATCGAGTCGGTAATCAATTATTAATTTTCGGGAGCCACAGCCTGCTCCAACCACTGGAGGTTACTATTCAGGCTATTCCCATCCAATGATCTCAATTTAACATTGCACTGGTCAGAGGATAATGCTAGCTCAGAAGGAAAGGAGATCAGAAACTAAAGGCGGTAGATAATTCTAGGTATTAGCATTAGAAAAGAGAGAAACAGGGAGGCAGGGCTCAGGGAGAAAGATAGAGAGGAGAGAGAAAGGGGAGAAGTTGCTCCATTGCAAACCTGTCAGTGTCCTCCAAGTGGGCGAGCTGGCTGTGTCTCCTCCCCTTTATTCTCTTTGATATACAAATGAGCTCAATACATATTGATCAGTTACATGATGCCTCAATACATATGGATAAGTTACCTAGTGTATTGCCATTGGCTAATTGCAACTTATGACAAGGTGAAGGTGGGGTTATTATCCTCCCGTGAGTGAGACAAAGGGAAGCAAGGTTTCGCGCCTAAACTTCAGCCACGCTGGGAATAGAGCTCATTGCCATGTGCAGGGTGGCCATGTGCTCACTCACAATCCTTGTCTCTCCATAATACCTATGGGCTGGACTGCTACAATCTGTTTTTCCCATATACCTACTTTGCTATTTCTTAGCCAGTACAAGATAGTTTTGATTATTATTGTAAAATCTGATACTATTAGACCTCTTTCCTTTATATTTTTTCCTCATTAATTTTTTTGAAATTCTTGTTTTTTCAGTTGATTTTGGGATCATGTTTTCTAGTTAAAATAATTTTTTGGTAATTTAGTTGGGATGGCATGTTTGTGTGTGTGTGTCTTCACATCATCTGTAAAAATGTTGTTTTTCTTCTCTTATTAGGCTGTTAGCATCTCTAATACAATACTAAATAATATTGGTGATAATTGACTTCTTTGTTTCACTCCTATTCTTATAGGGAAGTCTTCTAACTTATCCTCATTACAGATAACATTTGTTGACAGTTATAAGTATATGTTTCTTATTATTCTAAGAAAAAATCCATCAATACCAATAATTGTAAGGGTTTTTCAAAGGAATGAATAATGATTTTTGTCAAAAGATTTTTCTACATCTGTTGATATAATGATATGATTTTTCTTTTTGTTGTAATCAATAATGTTAATAGTTTTACTTATATTTAAACATCCCTGTATACCTGGAGTGAATCCTGTTTGGTTATAATATATAATCTTTGTCATATATTGTTGTAGTCTCCTGGAAAATATTTTATTTAAGATTTTTATATCTACATCCATTAATGAAATTGGCCTACAATTTTCTTTCTCTTTTTTTAGCTCTTCTTGGTTTAGGTAGTGATATCATATTTGTTTCATAAAAGGAGTTTATCAGAATTCCTTCTTTAGCAAGTATTCTAAATAAGTCATTTAATATTGAAATTAGATGATCTTTAAGTGTTCAGTAAAATTCACTTGTAAATTCATCTAGTTCTGATGCTTTTTTTCTTAGGAAGTTCATTTTTGGCCTGTTCAATTACTTTTTCTAAAACATGTTTCTTTAGATATTCTATTTCTTCCTCTGTTAGTCCAGACAATTTATATTTTTTGGAAGTACCCTTCCATTTCACTTAAATATTTGGTTTTTTTTTTTTTTGGTATATAGTTTGGCAAAATAATTTCTAATAATTGCTTTGGTTTCTTCTTCATTAGTGCTTAATTTACCCTTTTCATTTTTGATGCTAGTAATTTGATTTCCTTACCTGTTAATAAGAAAGATAGGACATGCAAACATGATATCTACAAGAGGCAAAGAAGAGATCTAGGAAAAGCTCTATAAGAAAATGAAATTATAGAAATAATTTTCCATTGGGAATCAAGAAACACTTCATTGAGGTGTTTCTTTAGCTGAGCCTTGAAGGGAAAAAGACTTTAAACAGGCAACAGTGAAAAAGAAAAACAAAGAAGGTTGAAAGATAAGCAAAGGAGGAGGAAGATGGAAGCAGTTAGAAAGGAAAAGAAATAAAAGATGTGATCTTTTATCCACTGGTAATTTCTTGGAGAAAGAGAAAGGTGCTCCATGGAGAAGAGCAAACACTCACAGTTGTCAAAAAGGGAAAAGGATGTAGTCAGCAAATTAGAGACTGGTGAGATTGTCTTCAATTCTATAACATGTGGTTGAGGTCTGGTGAGTGAATACTTGGGGAAATAGTTAACATGTAAAGCGGGGGCAACAAGATTGATACAGACAAACCAAATTTCATTTTCTGATTAACTACATACATGAAAATCTTGTAGACCTTTATCAGAGTTGCAGGGCGGGGCTCAGTGAATTGTGTTCATTCTTGAAAAATTCTCAATGACAAAGAAGGAGTGGAGTCAAGATGGTGGAGTAGAAGCAGGGTAAACTCAAACTACTATATAGATATATCTATATATCTATCTATCTATCTATATATATATATATATAGTATATATAACTATATAACTTTAAAATAATACCTCAAAATAAATACCCAAATGAAAAAAGCAAAAAGAAGATGGAATGAAACAATTTTCATGCACAGAACAATTTAAAAAGTAGCAGAGTGGGTCTGGTTCACTGGGTTTACAAAAGAACATAGCCATCAGGAGTCTATACAATGGAATAGTGGAACAAGCTAACAGCAACGCCCCCCCCCCCCATTTCATAACTACTCTTCCAGGTTTTAAACCCAGGCCCAAGTCTTCATCCAAACCCTGAGACCCCAAGCCAACAGTGCAACCCCATGCATACCTTATAAAATTCCAAGCCTCAGCCCAAACATATAGTAAGGTCTATGATCCCAGGTAAGACAGTCCAAGCTGACCTGTGTAAACTCAAATTGAGCCTGGGAGCCCTAAACCATGCTGGTAGTGAAAACATGAACACCAGTGTAATGCAGTACACACTACTCCTACTCTATGTAAGCCCAGGGCAAGGCCCAGAACTAGTCTCTACCAAAGTTCAAAATACACAGGGTTTTTTTACCTTATCAGGACCAACAAAGCCTGATGCTAGATTCTGAGTCCAGTGCAGAGTATCTCACAGTGTTCTCAGCTCTTCAAGCCATCAATAGTATTAGGGGTTGATTGAATCAGCAGTGGGAGGTGGCTTTCAGAATTTCCAGACCATAAGCCATCCCACCACCATGGAAGAACTGAAACTTGTAGCAACCCAGAAATAAGTCAAAGGTATCATCAACAAAAAAACTAAAGTTTAAGAGCTCACCTTCTCTACCTTTTAAGATAAAAGGGAAAGTCAGGAAAAAGGCTGAGAAAATAATCAAGTATTAAAACAAACACACAAAAAAACAACTAACCATAGAAAATTTTAATAGTGAAAAAGAACAAGGCATGGATATAGAAAGGGAGAGTGAAAGTAAAACAAACATACCCAAAACATCAAAGAAAACTGAATGGTCTTGGGTTCTGGAAGATCTCAAAAAAGACTTCAAAAATCAGTTAAGAGAGGCAGAAGAAAAATGGGTAAGAGAAAAGAAAGCAATGCAAGAAGAAAATAATAGCTGACTAGCCAAATGAAAAAGAAGGCTCAAAAGTTCACAGAAAAAATCATTCCTTAACTAATAGAATTGAGCAATTTCTGATACTTCATTAAACATCAGAAAACAATAAAACAAAATCAAAAGAATGTTAAAGAAGAAATATGAAATATTTCATTGAAAAAACAACTGACCTGGAAAATAGATTCAGGAGACAATGTAAAAATTATTGGACTACCTAAAAGCTATTTTTAAAAAGGCCTGGACATTATAATATAAGAAATTATTACAGAAAATTATCCTGATATTCTGGAACAAGAGAGTAAAATAGAAATTGAAAGCATCCACATATCACATCCTACAAAAAATTCCCCAAATGGCAACTTACAGGAATATTATGGGTAAATTCAAGAGCCCCAAAGTTAAGGAGAAAATATTGCAACCAGCCAGAAAAATGTGACATTCTAGAAGGCAAAAGATCTAGGTTTATAAGACAGAATAACCTATCCATCAAAATGGCATATTCTTTTTTTTTGGGGGGGGGGAATGGTCATTCAATAAAATAGAAAATTTCAAAGCATTGTTGATGAAAAGACCAGACATAAGTGGAAAAACTGATGTCCAAACACAAGACCCAAGAGAAGCCTAAAAAATAAGTGAGAAAGAAAAAATTTAAGGGATTAAATAAGGGCAAATTATATGTATTCCTAAGTGGAAAGATAATATTTGTAATTCTTATTTTTTTTTATCAATATTAGAGTAGTTAAAAGTATACAGAGACAGAGGATGTAGGAGTAAGCTGATTAGGATGATATGATATGCAAAAAATATTAAGAGGAGAAAAAGAAGAATGCACTGAGAGGTAAGGAAAGGGAGAGGTGAAATGAGGTAAATTATTTCAACTAAAGAATTGTAAAAAACTATTTCAGTAGAGGGGAGGATGAGGGTGGTGATGGGCAATGCTTAAACCTTACTCTCATCATAACTGGATCAGGAGGCAATAACAACCATACTCATTTTGGTATTGAATCCTATCTTATCCTACAGAGAAGTAGGATGGAGGAGTGGGGTGGGATAGAAAGGAGGGGGAAATATGGGGTGGTGACTAAAAGCAAAACACCTATGAGGAGTGGCAAAGTGAAAAGACAAGGACAAGAATCAAAAGGGGAAAATTAGATACAGGGGAATACAGGGTTGGCAATCATAACTATGAATGTGAATGGGATGAACTAACTCACCCATAAAATAGAAGTGGAGAGCAAAGTTGATTAAAAGATATAATCCTGGGACTTTTTGTTTACAAGAAACACATTTGAGGCAGGAAGACACACATACATAGTAAAGGTAAGGACCTGGAGCAGAATTTATTGTGCATCATCTGAAGTAAAAAAAAAAATCATGGGGAGCAGTCATGATCTCAAAGCTAAAGCAAAAATAGATCTGAGAAAAGGAAAAAGGGAAATTATATCTTGCTGAAAGGTACTATAGACAATGAAGAGATATTAATGTCAGACATATATACACCAAATAGTATAGCCTCCATAATTTTAAAGGAGAAATTAGAGGAGGTTCAGAAAGAAAGAGACATTAAAACTATACTAGTAGGGGATCTCAACTTCTAGACAAATAAAGACAAAAAAATAAGTAATGAAGAAGTAAAGTAAAATAATGAAACTTTAGGAAAATTAAAACTGATAGATCCTGGAAAAATGAATTGGAATTGAAAGGAATATACCTTCTTTTCATCAGTTTATGGCACGTATACAAAAAATGACTGTGTATTAGGGCATGAAAACTTCACAACCAAATACAGTAAAGCAGAAATAATATGTGCATCCTTTTAAAATCATAACACAATAAAAATTAGAATCAGTAAGGGCCCATGGAAAGACAAAAATTAATTGGAAACTAAATAATGTAATGCTAAAGAGTGTGTTAAAGAACAAATTATAGAAACAATCACTAATTGCATTAATGAGAATGACAATGAAGAGAAAACATATCAAAATTTATGGGATACAGGCAAAGCAGTATTTGGAGAAAATTCATATCTCTAAACTCTTAGGTCACTAAAATAGAAAAAAACATCAGATCAATGAATTGGGCATTCAACTAAAAAAATAGAAATAGAACAAATTAAAAATTCTAGTTAAGGACTAAACTGGAAATCCTAAAATTTAAAGGATAAATTTATAACATTGAAAGTAAAAGAACCACTGAAATAATAGTTGGTTTTATGAAAAACAAATAAAACAGACAGAGCATTGATTGATTTGATTTATAAAAGGAAAGAAGAAAATGAAATAATCTTTATCAAAAATGAAAAGTGTGAACTCACTACCAATGAAGGAGAAATTAAAGCAATCATCAGGAGCTATCTTGCTCAATTGTATGCTAATTAATCTGACAATATAAGTGAAATGCATAAATACTTAAAAATATGTTCCCCAGATTAATAAGAGAGGAAATAGAATACTTAAATAATCCCATCTCAGAAAAACAAATTGAACAAACCATCAATGAACTCCCTAAGAAAAAACCCTCAGGGCCAGATGGATCCAGAAGTGAATTCTATCAAACATTTAAAGAACATTTAACCACAATACCATATGAAGTACTTGGGAAAATAAGCAGAGGAATCCTACCAAATTATTTCTATGACACAAATATGGTAATGTTACCTAAGCCAGGAAAAGCAAAAAACAGAGAAAGAAAATTATAAGCCAATTTCATTAATGAATATAGATGGAAAAATTTTAAATAAGATACTGGCAAGGAGACTACAGTAATATATCACAGGGATAATTCACTCTAACCAGGTAGGATTTATACCAGAAATGTAGGGCTAATTTAATATTAGGAAAACTATTAGCATAATTGACCATATTAATAACCAAACTAATAATAATCACATGATTATCTCAATAGGTACAGAAAAAAACCTCTGAAAAAATATAACACCCATTCCTATTAAAAACACTAAAAACATTGGAATTAATGAGTCATTCCTTAAAATAAGTAGTATCTTCTTCAAACTATCATCAAGTATCATCTGCAATGGAGATAAGTTAGAAGCCTTCCAAATAAGATCAGGAATGAAACAAGGATGCTCACTATTACCACTATTATTTAATATTGTATTAGAAAATGCTAGTTTTAGCAATAAGGAAAGAAAAAAATTAAGGAATTAAAGTAGATAATGAGAATCACTCTTTGCAGATGATATGATAGTATACTTAGAGAATCAACTAAAAATCTAGCTCAAATAATTAACTTTAGTAAAGGATCAGGATACAAAATAAATCCAATAAATCATCAGCCTTTCTATATATTACCTATAAAGTTCAGCTGCAAGAGATAGAAAGAGAAATTTTATTTAAAATAACTTTAGACATCATAAAATACCTAGGAATCTCCTTGCCAAGACAAACTCAGGAATTATATGATTACAATTACAAAATACTTTTCACATAAATAAAATCAAATCTAAGCAATTGGAAAAATATTAATTGCTTATGGGTAGACTGGGCTAAAATAATGAATTTATTCAGTGCAATAGCAATTAAACTACCAAATAATTATTATATAGAATTAGAAAAAATAACGACAAAATTGATCTGGAAGAACAAAAGATGAAGAATATAAAGAGAATTAATGGGAAAAAAATTGAAGGAAAGTGGTCTAGCAGTACCAGATCTCAAACTGTACTATAAAGCAATAATCATCAAAAAGAGTCTGGTACTGGCTAAGAAATAGAGTGGTAGATCAATGAAGCAAATCAGATACACAATATACTGGGGTAAATAACCTTAGCAATCTAGTTTTGATAAACCCCTAAACCTTACCTTTTCGTATAAGAACTCACTATTTAACTATTTAACTGCTGGGAAAATTAAAAAAAAAAAAAAAGGTATAGCAGAAACTAGGTATAAACCACATCCTATACCAAGATAAGATCAAAATGAATAAACGATTTAGATATAAAGAATGATACTATAGCTAAATTAGGTTAAAATAGAATCATCTACCTGTCAGATCCATGATGGATAATACTATCCACTTCCAGAGTAAGAATTATTGGAGTAAGATGGATGCATATCAAAGTATGCACATCTTTCATATCAGTATATTTACAGTTTTATTTTGGGTTTTTGTTTTAGTATGAGTGTGCTCTTATAACAATGACTGATATGGAAATATGTTTTGCATGATAATACATGTATGACCCAGACAAAATTGCTTACCATCTCCAAGTGGGGGGGAGGGGAAAAGATGGTTTTGATCTTATAATTTTGGAAAACGTTGAAAATTATTATTACATGTACCTGGGAAAAGAAAATGTCTTTAAAGAAAAATCATAAGTTGCAACTCAATAGCTCATTTTAGTCCGTCAAGCAGTTAGGCTCTGGATACACTTTCATTAATGTTTCTAGATCTCTACTCTGGATTTCAGTTCAATTCTGTTCCTTTTAACACATATTTATAAAGTTCGTACTTGTACAAGGCATTGCTTTAGAGGATTGAGATCTGAAGAAAACCTTTTAAATTGTTCCTGCTCTTATGAAACACATATCTCCTCCCCAGTAAGCGCAAGACAACTAGTAAGCAATTAAGTAAAAGACAATTTCATTTGAAAGTCATGTAAAGAAGAGAAGGGGGAATTTTTCTGTTCTTAGCAAAGGAATCATTATAACCTACCTTTACAAAACTTATATGCTATTGTTGTAAATTACTCCAAAAAGGCCAAGGAAGTCTCTCTTAAGATCTTTAGTATCTTTCCTTCCTCCACCCCAAGCATTCAATCATAGTCCCCATAAAGCTTATGGGAAAAATTAATCACCTCCTTGCCTCTTGAATTATTATAGACTTCAGAAACTTTCCAAGTATCAACTGTTCTATACCTTCTCTCCACGTGCATTCCAAAGCACTTGTATGCAATATTGTCTCCCTTTAGGTGCTACGGTTTTTGAGCATGGTTCTATAACTATCACACATTCTTATAGTTCCAGGCTTTGTCCAGGAATGCATCGCTGCTTGCCTGGCATCCTCAGTCTGCCATTCTTGTTCCTTATGGCCAGTCAGAAAGCCCCTACATTATTTTACAAGTATTTCAGACCAATGACATCATGGTAAAATTCATGTAGTTCCCCAATGTAGTAACATGAACCACTTTGGCTTTTGGACTTACAGTATCCTGGGGAATGGCTACTTGGGTATTTTAGAGCTGCTTTATGAACATTTAGAAAGGGAAGGAGTGACCACCAAAAGTCATAGTAGCTTTATTGTGAAACCATGCCAAATCAAACTCATTTCTATTTGTTTTTAGAACAGTCAAACTGAGAGATTAGGGGAAGGTGATAAATGTAATCTCTTTAGCTTCAAGTCAAAGTCTTTTAGGTTATACTAATGGATAAAATGAAGGGATGTGAGCTCACTGACAGGACAATTAGATGGATTTGGAACTGGCTGATCAAATACAAAGAGCAGTCATTCATGGAGTTGATGTCCACTTAGTGGGATGTCTCTAGTTAGATCCTTCTGTGAGCTAAAGCTGGCTCTCTGTTGATATCAGATATTTTTATCAGTGGTTTGGATGAATACACAGTTGGCATGTGGCAAAATTGAGGATAACAAAAAACTTGGAGGAACATTTGTCTCTCCAACAAAGAGTAAGAATCCCCAAACATCTTACAAGCTAGAATAGCTAGTCAAATGGAATAAAATTAAATGTAAAAGGAATAAGTGTAACATTCTACTCTGAATTTTAAACACTAGTTTTACAAATCTAAGATGTCAGAAAGGCATGTCTAGATGATGGCTGCTATGAAAAAAATCTCAGGTATTTTAATGATCTGGAAACTCAATGTGAATCAACAGTGGGATGCTCTTATCCAAAAAAGTCATGCTACCTTGGGCTGCATAAAATGGGGGCCAGTGGTTCAGAACAATACTCTGTCTTATCTTATGGTCAGGCCACATTTAGGACCCTATAGCAGACAAAATGGTTTGAAACCTGAAGAAAACATATGGATTGATAAAGTGTCTGGATTACCCTGGGCAAGTCACTTAACTCTTTTTGCTTCAGTTTCCTTATCTGTTAAATGAACTGGAGAAGGACATGACAAACCTTTCTAGTATCTTTGCCAAGAAAACCCCAAATGGGGGTCACACAGTGTCAGATATGATTGTAACAACTGAACAAAAATTATTTTCTTATTCATCTGTTTCTGAGCCCTGTTTAAACCCTCTATATTGTGCTGTATTGCCTGGGTATTAGAAGACTTGAGTAATCCTAATCTTTCCATTTATTGCCTTTGTGACCATAAGCAGGTTTTTCTCTGTTGATCTCCATTTCCTGATCTGTAAAATTAGAGGGTTGGATAAAGTTGGCTTTTGTGGTCTTTTCTAAGTCGACGTCTCTGATCCCATGATCCTACAATCTGTGATTTTATGTTCAAGCAAGTAGAGGTCCCCAAGAAATCCCACCCAAAACAAGACACATTTCCCTGCAATCTTACCTCTACTGTTTAGTGTACCTTGAAGATGCTCACATTGTAAGCTTGGAAGAAAAAATGTGCAAAATTTCCTCTAAAGAGAGACATCAACAATTTAGCATGTTTCATCTTAGCCGTATGGTCTGTAATTCCATTTGATTTGCCTATCAGAGAGGAAAGATTCATGTTCCATTTTTTTCATTAGTAAAATCCATTTTAAGGTCTCCGGGAGGTAAATTATTTTTAAAATGAGTTTTTATTTTATTAGTCAGGTTGCACAGTGTCAAAATTGCACTGGAGTTGGGGGCACTTCAGTGAGCTTATTAATATTGATACAATCACTCCCTGCTTCTCTACAGCATAACATGGTAACCTTCTGGGAAGGAGAGATTTATTTTTAAAGAGGCCACACGAATTTTTCTTTAAAAGATAATTTTAAAGCTTTTATTCTTTTCTGATGGTATTTGTATTCAAGGGAAATGGGATATTTAATACAGCTTTTTTGTCTACTAGCAAAGGAAGAAGATACACAGAGATTTTAATAATATAATTATATGGAAACCTAATTAGTTTCCCCATTTTGACTGCCTCTTTGTTTCCTTCCAATCTATGTGTCATATGGCTGTCAGAATAAACTTCCTTAAGCATAAAGCTATTCATATTTGAATAGTGTCAAAATGGAACTGAGCATGGTGATACTTGAGGGAGGATGTTGACTTGTGTACCATTCCTTTGCTCAAAAACCTTCCTTTTGTCACCATTGCCCATGAAACAAAATGGAAATTCCTTTCACTGATATTTGTGGTTCTCTAAAATGTGACACCTTTCTAAATTACAATTCACTTCAGTAAGCATTTTTAAGCACTTCTTGTATGTAAGACATCGTAGTTAGGAATGCCAAGATGAACAATCAGGAAGGGATACAAAAATGTTAGCTTTATTATCTATCATTACTTTTCTTGAAATCTATGTGGAAGCCAACTGAATTTTTCTCAGGAATGTGCTTTGTACTTTTTAGTCTCTTTGCCTTTACTCATACCATTCAGTATGCTACCTTCTCCTTCTTCGCCTGCTGGATTCCTACCCATATTTTAGAGACAAATTCATTTCTATCTTCACAGTGTAAGAATAATAACTTCTATCCCATTGAATACCTTCTCTCTCATTGTATTTGATTTTGCAATCCATATCTCTAATAGCTAACATTTATTCAATGATCTATGGGTTTGTAAAGCAATACATGTTTGCTGAATGAATCAAATAAATGAATATTATTCGATGCAATTGTGGATAATTCTTTAATAGTGAGAGACTATCCTCAGAATGGCATTGGCTACTGTAAGTGGCCTACTTCTCACAGTATATCTCGTTCCCATTGTAGTATTTTGGTATAGAACTAACAAAGCAAGTTATTGGTTATATTCTGTTACAGAATGACAAGGTCTACACTATTAGGCAACATGATATAGAGAAAAGAACACTGTGTTTAAAGTGAGATGATCTGCATTGGAATCCTGCCTTTTCCATTTACTTTCTGGGTGATTGAGCAAATAACTGATGTTTAAAATGAGGAGGTTGGACTATATATCTTTTATTGTCCCTTTCAGTTTAATGCCTATGATCCAACGTTTTCTATTCTAGTGATTTCAAGAAACATGTTTTATTTCCTCCTGATGAATGTAAACTTCCCATAAACTAATGTAAATATTTAGAGATCAGGAACTATTTTAATTTTGGCTCCATATCTATAGAATTTTCCTGAAACAAGTAGACTTACTGATTAGCAAATCAGATACTAATGAGTAAAATATAATTTCTTCTGATATTTTGTAGCTATTGACAGGATGTTGTCAACACCAGTACTTAAGAAAAATGGTTAACATTGTTTAAATTTTCACATACTATTGAAACATCAGAGAAGGGACCGATAGAGATAATTTTACTCCACTTTTTCCTTTCAAAGAAACATTGACCTATAGATAGAAAGAACATTAGAGATCATCTAGTTCAACCACTTCATAGTGTAGGTGAGGAAACTGAGGCCAACCCTCCTAGTAACTGGAAGAGATTGGTTTTGAACCCTGGTACTATCATTCTTATTCTTTCTACTGAACCAAATTTCCTCCATTTTATAGATAAAGAAATCAAGGCTTAGAGAAAGGAAATAACTTGACCAAGTTCATATAAGTAGTAAGTGGTAGATCCAAGATCTGAACCTAGGTGTCTGACACCCAATCCAATGTTATTTCCATTAATTTGATGAGAAACTTGGAAGTTAATTACATGTGGACTTGTAGGTAGTAACATCTGGTGGGTAGAAATTTAAATTGGAGTTGAATGGTCTGGTCTTTAGTACTGACTTGCCCTATTAGTAATTGGGTTAACTAATAAAAGCACATAAGCAATTATGATTTTTCTTTTTCATCAAAACTTCATTGATGAGTGAAGCATTTAGAGAAAATTGTGAACATGCACTATAGAAATGAACGATTTTGAACCATGCAGAACAAACTGAAATTGGAAATAGACTGCCCTTTGCTTTAAAAGGCACCATGCAGCTAATGGATGAGGTGATGATGACAGACTAATCAATTCTCATTCCACTTTTAAATACTGGCTAATAAATAAATTAGCTAAGCCATCAATATCATTATGGCTAAAATGACTGTCCCTGTCTGGATCCTTGCCCCATTGTTTAATGCTCCTGGAATGTGTTCCTCTATTTGCACCTCACCCACTAAAGAATGCAATCAGTACTCAGAATAGAGGTCCATATAGGAAGTCCTTCCACTTTTTAATTTAATCCTTTAGGACAATTAATCAGATCAATACTGACATTCTCATATAGGATGTGTCAATCAATAGCCCCCTGTCCATCCCTTGTTGATAAAGGAGAGGTTGAGATAGTTTTCTTTGGTGGGCAACTAATGGAGTAGGTAACTAGTAACTGTTCCTTGAAGATGAGTACAGCAAACATGGGAAACAGAATGTGAGTAGGACTTAATGATGGATTTGAGTGATCAGTGGTGTATCAGAAAAAAAAAAGCAATTAGGAAAGATGACCCTGTGTAGTGATTGAGAAAGTATGAGTTGGTATGTGTTATGGTTGTGTTTGGTTACAGGTTCCTGGGATATCAGCTCTTCAGGGCCAAGGAGAATGAAGGGGAGACTTGGTAGCAGGTACCTCCATTTTGGTGAGATTAGATGTATATTCATCCTTCTAGAGAAGAGAGCCCTTCTTTAATGAAGGGGATGCTTTTCATAGAGTAATTCTTGCATTTGGCTCATTGATGAAAGAACCCTAAGAATTCTCTAATTGAATGGCTTAGTTCTGAATCTAAATAGTCTCAGTATTGGACAAGTGCCCCATGAGGGTAGCTTATAGGTAACTCAAGTCAGCTCAGAGTCAAAACATCAAAGTGTGAGTTGGTTGATAATCATAACCAATTGAACCACCCAGTTTTTGTTGGGTTATTCAAATACTTGTTGACACTAATGCAATAATCAGGATCTCCACTCAGAATACCTCATTCTTAAAAATAAAACCCTTTCCTTCCAAATTAAAATTAATACTGTGCATTGGTTACAAAGCAGAAAAATGGTGAGGCCTAGGCAATGGGGAGTTAAGTGATTTTCCCAGGGATTAACATCTAGTAAGTGTCAGAGGCCAGTTTTGAACCCAGGACCTCCCATTTTGGCACCTGGCTCTCTCCACTCAACCACCAGGTGCCCCTATGCCTCATTCTTTTAATATGACTGCCCTTTTCTGATTATAGATTTATTGGATAATATCTTTTATACCACTTCTCACAATGATGTAATTATCGCTAGTATGGTATATTCTAGTTATTCCTATACTTTTCCCAAATGGAAAAGGGAGTTTGACTAGGAGATCTTAGAGGTGTATTAATTAGACCATCACCATTTAGCATTTCCCTTCTAAAACCCATTCTTCCTTGTAATAAGAACTAAGCATAAAAGAAAAAACATTTTTTTTAATTTTATAGTATTTTATTTGATCATTTCCATGCATTTTTCATTAAAGACAAAGATCATTTTCTTTTCCTCCCTCCCACCCCCCGTGGCCGACGCGTGATTCCACTGGTATCATATGTGTTCTTGACTTGAACCCATTGCCATGTTGTTAGTATTTGCATCAGAGTGTTCGCTCAGAGTCTTTCCTCTGTCATGTCCCCTCAGCCATTGTAGTCAGGCAGTTGCTTTTCCTTGGTGTTTCTACTCCCTCAGTTTGTCCTCTGCTTTTGGATAGTGTTTTTTTTTCTCCTTGATCCCTGCAGATTGTGCAGGGACATTACACCGCCACTAATGGAGAAGTCCATTATATTCGATTATACCACAGTGTGTTTGTCTAAAAGAAAAAACATTTTAAACTTCTACTCTCAAAATTCCATTTGATATGTATGGAGATAGTTAAATTCAATGCAATTTGAAGCAGGAGAATACTCACTAGAGATAAGTCTCAGTGACTAAATATAATAACCCTGCACACCACACTTATGTAGGACTTTAAAGGGTTAGTTTACCTCCACTTAGTGGACTGGAGGAATAGGCATGGAAGAAACTAGAAAGAAAAGGGAGGAATTATTAGGTAAGACACATCAGGGAAGAAAATTGGAGATAGAACAACTACTGGTCTCTGTTGCAGAAGCAACTTTTTAAAGGTTTCGGTCTAAGAGATTAAGATAGTGATAAGTGGGAACATTGAGCTAAATCTAATAAGATGAAATTTATGCAGGATAAATGTCTTACAATTATGTTAAAAACCAACTTCACAAGTAAATTATGTGGGAGGCATGGCTAGACAACAGTCTGTCTGATGAAAACAATCTTAGAGTTTTAGTGGATGGCAAGCTTAATATCAATCAGCAGTGTGATATGGCAGCTTAAAATAGAAGAGTATAGTTTCCAGGAATAAAGAGGTGACAGTCCAACTGGTCTCAAGCATTATGTTTGGTTCTGAGTACTACATTTGAGGAAAGACATTGATAAGTTGAGGATTGCCTCAGGGAAGTGAAACAGGGTGATGAAGGTGCTTGATTTCTTTCTTATGAAAAAAATAGTTGAAGGAACTGGGACTGTTTAGTGAGTAGAAAAGAAGATCAAGGTGGGGTTTGGTGGAGGGAAATCCAGGCCTAATACTTTTGTGAAATGTTTGAAAGGCTGTCATGTAGAAGATGGATTGTATCTTTGATTAACCCCAGTATACGGATCTAAGAGTGGTGAGTAGAAGTTGCAAGAAAAAAAATAATAATAAATTTAAATTAACAATTTGAGTTGTCCAAAATTGGGACTGCTCAAGAGTAGTGTGATATGGAAATCACTTTAAAAGACTGATATATATTAATTTAAGGTCGCCAAGAAATTCAGCTATGTAATTCCTAAATGAAAACTCAAGTCAGCAGTCAACCTTTTATGGAGTTTTTAATTACCAACAGTAGGAAGAAAGGTATGAGAGAGAGAGAGAGAGAGAGAGGGAGGGGGGAGAAGGGGGAGAGGAGAGAGAGGGGAGAGAAGGGAATAGGGCTTAAATACCCACTCTGCTTAGGCTGGGCCAAAGGCCCAAGGCCTTGGATAGCCAAGGCAAAGAAAAGAGATCAGTCCCTATCACTCATGTGACCAAAATGGAGAAACAGTCTGAGGGCCTCCACTCCAAGCACCAGGCTCCAACAACCACCCTCTCCCTCCACACAGAAAGTCCCCAGACTCCTCAGCAGTCTTCTACCTCACTTCCTGTGTCTCCCCTGTGCCAATGGTGGCTCTAGCTTAACCCAGGACCGCCCAGAGGTCTGTCCCCTTTGCACATGTCTGTTGAAGGTCATATTCTCAAATAATTAAATCTTGAGCTTTGCTGCAGTCCTTCCTATCCTGTTACCCTGAATAGGGTGGAGATTGTAGTTTCCAAGACCTGATTCTGTCATTCCAAGTATCTCTATTGTTATTGATCAGGAAATAGCCAAATCCCATCCTCTAAAGAATGGTTTGAAACAGGGTTGAGTAGTTTTGAAATTCACAGTAGCCTTTAGGCAAAGCCTGATTGACCATGTGTTGGATTCATTGGAGAAGATTCATTCCAGAATATAAGTGGGACTAATTGGCTACAAAAGCCTTTCCACATTTGATAATATATGATTCTCTGATTACTGGTAGAAAATCTTCATCCTCAAATTCTTAGGAAACTTGAGAAAACAACCTCCAAAGCACAATCCCTTTGTCCATGTAATTCATGGAGTCATAAGATTAAGAGCTAAAAATTATTTCAGTGATCAACTGATCCATTTCCTTTATTTGACAGATAAGGGAACCTAGGCACATATGACCAAGTTCTGACTGGGTATTTTCACTTGCTGGCTCCTATGTCTGGAATTCTCTCCCTGCACATCTTTGATTCCTGGTTTCCTTCAAAGCCCAGCTAAAATTTTATCTGCTACAAGGAGTCTTCCCCACCCTCTCTCCACCCATATGAATACCTTCCCTCTACTAATTTTCTCCAATTTATTTTATAAAATATCTTACATATGCACAATTATTTTCATGTGCCTCCTTGCCACTCTAAGCTTCTTTAGAGCTGTCTTTTTCCTTTTTTTTGTATCCCTAGTAATTAGAATGGGAGCTGGCATATAGTAGGTATTTAATAATGCCTATTGACTAAAATATGGCAAAATAGAATTTGTTAAAGGGATTTTCTTAATCTCTCCCTCTGTCCCCTTAAGAGGCAAGAGAACAGGATTTCTAAGTAGAGCAGAACTGACAGGAGTCTGAGCCAGAGCTAAAGATTCCATTACCAGGTAGACCAGGACTAAGGAAGTAGCCTGTCCTTGGACAGGAAGTTAAGGGGGACAGTTGGTCTGTAAGGAGATAAAGGAAGCAGCCAATTGACAGTTAGGGGTCTTTTGCCTCTGGGATTTCAAGAGAGCATGAGGTCTGTTTCTGAGGCAAGGGGCTACTAGAAGTTGGCTACTGACAGTTGGGCTTCACTAGAAAACTGATTGAAGGAGTAACTGAGTGGTGGCTATCTATTATTTTAGAGAGTTAGGTAGTTAGTGAATAATTTATAGATAGAGTAGATTAGGCCTGGTGTGCCAGGCAGAAGAAACTGTCCTGAGAAGATAGTTAGAGATAGTTTTAGGAAATTTTAAGTAATAAATAGCCATTTTAGGTATATTCATAGAGCATAAGTTTAATAATCTCTCTTGCCTCCTTTATATCTTCTATCTGTACTTCTTTATTAAATTAAACAAAGTTACTGTTGAACTGCTATCCTCACTTTGTCGAACTCCTTAATTTAACCCTTACAACAGATTCAGATCTAGATCTTTGAACTAGAACTCTCTTGTTTTGGCATTCCTTGCTAATGTAATCTGAGAAACATTTTTCTGAACCTTATTTTTTGATACCAAGCTGTCCAACTCTCCACTAGGGTTTTTTAGGTTCAGAAATCTACTCTTCCCCAAAATTCTATAACCTGCCATTTCTAATTACTATCACCATCCACAGGGATATTGCTACCAGGACCTCTTTCCATGTTCTCCCTCTGTCAGCTCACTCTGGTATAAAGGATAATTTTAGTGTTGTTACTTAAAATCTAAAATTTAATTGGTTGCCAGGGAAAATCCCAAATAATAAAATACCCAAGTCATCTGGAAATTTATGGTGATTTAATGGATATAGTGGAGGATATTAAGAAGAAGGAAGAAGGAAAAAAAAAGTAGTATTTCTCCCGCCTGTCTAGTACCAGGTGGGAAGATTAGGAGATCTAGAAAGTAAGGCTTTTGAAGAGTAAGGAAGAAAAGAATCTGCCTGAACGCCAAGATGTCAGAACACCTAGCATGCTGCCAGTCAGAGTCGCCTCTCCAGGGAAAGAGGATGAAGAGAGCCAGTGACGTGCCTTATATAGATGGTTTTACATCACTTTCTTGCGTCTCATCTGTACCAATCATATCTTAGCTTGACTTAGGATCGCCTAGGGGTCTGTCCACTTTTTCTGCACATGTCTGTTGAGGCCATTTTTCTCAGATACTTAATCCTTGAGTTTGGTGCACTAAGGAGGGTGGAGAAAATGTAGAGTTCCTAAGACCTGATTCTATTAGTCCAAGTATCTCTATTGTTATTGATCAGGAAATAGCTAAATCAGATCTTCTAAAGTATGGTCTGATTAGGGTGGAATAGTTTTAGAATTCACACTGGAAACTTGGTGTTTCTATTTCTAAAGTTTATTCACAAGAGAGAATAATATGAAAACAGCCCTCATTTTCATAAATTTTGTGTTTACAAAACCATTCCCTCCCACAATTATTTTATGAGGAAGAAAATGACAATATCATGATTTCCATTTTCATAGGAGAGAAAAGGCTAAGCAAGGTTAAATGATATGTCAATGGCTACATATATCCAAAGTCTCTCATTGCCATCATTCAGTTGTGTACAACTCTTTGTGACCCCATTTGGGGTTTCATTGGCAAAGATACTGAATTGGTTTGCCATTTTCTCCTCCAGCTCATTTAGCAGATGAGGAAACTGAGGCAAACAAGGCTAAGTGGCTTGTCTAGAGTCACACAGCTATTAAGTATCTGAGGCCATATTTGAATCCAAGTACTCTATCTACTATACTACTCAGCTAGATTCTTATTCCTAGCATTCTTTTGACCCCCACCCCCACCCAACGCAGCCTCTTTCTAAATCTAAATATAGTATACGAAGACAAAAAAGTATATTATCCCTCTATTTTATTCTCCAGAGCACCTATCATGATACTGGACATGTTGAAAGAGGCTTAATAATTACTATGCTCAATAAATCCTTGTTGAATGAGTGAGTGAATCATCAAAAGAATGAATCACTGAATTCACTGTTTGCTTTGTATACTTTTGTTTCAAGCTAGTTGCTTTTTCAGGTTACTAAAAGTAGAATGATATAGAATCAATTATAACAACATTTCCACTCTGGTGAAGCAATCAGGTCCTGGGGGCAACATTCTGTAGCCCCATTTGTGTACAGTGGAATTGTTCTGTGTGAAAAAGAAGGAAATGCTTTCAGAGTTTTTTTGAATTGGAATTTTTAAATATCTGAAGGGCATTCATAATTCTACAATATTTTGCTCAGTTCTTAAGTGGTTATCACCATGCCAGATATCATAAAAAGGAAGTTCACTATCACATGAGTCATATGCAAAAGGCAATGGATTTGTTACCTGGACAACTGTAGGTAAGTATCTTTCAGGCAGTATTATTATTAAGAAGGTTATATTTTGCCCTCCATAATTCATGCTATGTTCTCATTATGCTATAAATAATAATTATCACAAACAAAGCATTTTGCATATATTATCCCATTTGATACTCCCAAAGGCCCAATGATGTTGGTATAATACTTTTACAATTAAAATTGAGGTCTGGGGAGATTATATGACTTGCCTTTTGTCACATAACTAGAAAGTGTCAAAAGCAGGATTAAACCTGAGTTCTCTTTTGATTCTAAAGCTAGGACACTTTTCAATAAATAATAGGATAGGGAGTCTTTGATATCATTTTGTTCAACTACCTCATTTTATAGATGAGCAAACTAAGGCTCAGAGTTTAGGAGTCCTGCTATGTCAGCACAGCAAGTAAAAAGCAGTGCCAAGTTCTCTTACTCCAAACCAACAGTTCTTTTCATGTTACCATATTGTAGTTTGGCCCACAGAAAGGATTATGGAAGAAAACAAATAACACTGAGTAGTAAGAGGCCATCGTAACATGTCTGATGGCAAAATATCTCTTTTCCTTGTAAAAATGTCCCTATTATAGGGAATTTCCCAGATTAGGAGATATTCTTTTTTTTTTGGCTGATTTTTTGGAAGTGAGCAAATAGCCCAAACCCACAACACATGCAAAACTGTGTCAATTCCAAAGCTCAGACATGAGTTTAAATAATGTAGATCTTATTTTTATGATGTAATTGTGAATTATGTGCTTTATGCATTGGTAATTAGGCAGCAGAACAGATGGGGAAGGTTTAGCTTAAAGTGGTGTGTCCATTAAGGCACCCTATACTGCCAAGTGTCTCTTCATATTTACTAAGATTGCAAATGGGTCCTATTAAAATGAGATGGGGCGATGAGAGTTTATTGTCATTGAGTTGGAGTCATCTAACTAATGATGGGGGAAAATCTCTGCAAATGTCCAATCAACCTATTATCCTGTTGTATTTTGCAGAGTATCCTAATAAAACATATTGGCTAGTAGAGAGAAATTTCAATGTTTGGCATCCTGATTTCCTTTCTCATTATTTAGGCATTATCATAAAGGAAATAATCATCTCACCCAAACTAAACCAAAGCATTTAATATAACATTATAGTCATATTTTAGTTTTTTGATGAAAGGACAGATTGTAGTAGATATATTTTTAGTGTTGATGTTGAATTTTACCAATCATCTTAGTCTATTTTTTTAGCCTGTCCTATCTATATTTACTCAACTTTTTGGGGCTACATATATTTGGCTTTCATCATGAAAAGGTTTTGGAACCATTGAGGCTTCTTGCCTTGAGAAATATGACCTAACCTGCTGGGAGATAAAAGTAAAAGTCTCCTCACAAAAATAATATCTCTCCAATCTACAATCATTTATTAAATACCATATTTTGCCAACAAATTGTCCTTGGCATTGGAGATACAAAGAAAAGTGGAAATCAGTTTCTAATATTCAGGTATTTATATTTTACCTGGAGAATCATGACCAATCAATCTCTCAAAAAATATTTACTAAATGCCAACTAGAGAGGTAATCTATGTTAGGCATGAGGAAAGGTACAAAGTTAAGATTGAATATGGTCTTTATAGTCTGTCCTTACGGGGGTTCTAAGTTAACAAAGTTAATGTCTTCTTCCATGGTCCCTTCAAATATATACTATTACTCTAAGTGGAGGAAATGGGTTATAGCAGAATTCACATTATTCTATAGAGAATATCACTCTCAAGAAAGTAACTGCAAAAAAGTGGACAGAACTATCACAAGCAGAATTTTTCCTTCTTGTTGGTGAGAGGAAATTCTGAGCTGATTCCCAAAACAAAATCTTGTGAACAAAGCCATACCTAGGATGGATTGATCAGGATTTTTGCCCTTGGTGTGCTACAAATAAATGGAAATGATAGTATATGTAGTCTTTATACAGAATAGACTCAATTAAGTTGATTACCTAGTTAGCATAAATACATAGTTAAAATGTGAAGTTATTACATGAAAGGCTTCTTTACTTAGGCAGCCACACTTAAAGAGATTCATCCTTGGGCCAATTCATCTCCCCTCCATGTAGTCTTCACAGAGAGTACATTGTTAAGTCTTTTCAATGTCCTAGGATGATGTTGGCAAACCTATATCACACATGCCAGAGGAGGCATTCAGAGCCCTCTCTAGGTACTTGTGCCATTGCCCCAGATGTTATGTTGGGAATTTTGGTGAGGAATGAACAAAAGGGAACATATAAAAAATAGTATGGTAAGGGGAGGAAGGAACAGGGGTTTTAGGAGAAAATTATACTCGTTATTTTAAAATCTAATGTCTATAAACTATCTAAAACTATCTTATTAAGCTAAACAGTAAATTTCCCCAATAGCCAAATCTCACACAAGGAGTCCAATCAAATGGGCCAGGATCTGTAGTTGATTTGTATCCAAACAGGCCCAGAGATATTCTTTACTGATGCTGCCAGCAGCCAGATTCAAAAGCTCTTTTTTTTCTTCTTTAGCTGGTCACAGGAGAAAGCAGAAACCTATTTTTTCTCCAAGTCTTCAAACAAGGTCCTTCAGGAAAGAAGTCTGTCCATTGGGCATAGAATCTAATCCCAGATCTCCAGCCTTAGGGTCCCATGTGACTCTTAGTCACATACTCCTGTCAATTACTCACTCTGATGTTTTCACCTCTCAGCTTTTTGCAAACCATTCATTCTTCATCACATTTCCCCCTTTTGCACAAATCAAATATCGTACTGGAAACACTATTTTTGTATTTGTGAATAATCTAAAATACTTACCAATTACCTAAACTAAAAAATCTACCCAATATAACAAATAACCTACACTCAACTTTCTTACTCTAATTAATACTAACCTATTCTAGGGAATTTTAGCAAAGAAAAAAGAAAAGGGAAAGGAATTAAATAATGAACAAGTACAAATATCAAACAGAAGCAAAATCAAAACAGCAAATAACATCAAACAAAAGATGAACTTAACTTCCATGCAAACATCAAACTTAAAACACTTAAAACAGCACATTGTTCTACTATTGCAGTACATTAACATTAAACTTAGAGAAAAATTTTTGAAAATTACAATAAACACAACATTGCATAATTTTTACACTGAAAATTAAACCAAACATTAAACTTACTTATGCAAATACATGTAACAATAAATATTAGTGAACTGTGTACTGTAATATTTATTGGGAAAGGAAATGGGGGAATTGGAAAAAATGGGGATAATGGGAGGTCTGTAGCAGGGTATGGAGGAGTTGAGGGGAGAGAGAGAATTGCTTGGTGAGGCAAAGGAGAGAGATGCCCCATGCCGAGAGGAAACAGCAGGGGTCCGATAAGGACTGTTTGTCATTGAATGACTGAACTGATGTTCAGTTCCCAATATGTCCCAGAAAAGATAGTCCACTTATCTGACTGTGAATTCACATAATATAAAGTTTAATAACCAGTTGGGATTGGAATTTTTTCTTCAGCTTTTGGAGCTGAGGCCAGGCCCCCCGGCTGGTGGCAGGTTTCTCCCTCTCCTGTCTACTCTATATCTGTCCTCACTTTGTCTAATTCAGAATCTTAGCAGTAGGCAGAAAGCAAACAAGAACAGTTCTAACTTTCAGAAGTGATTGGGCCTGAATCTTCAGGCTGAACCAAGAAGAGGCATGCCACTCCAGAGTGGGCTGAATGAGCTCCTCTCTCCTCTCACACCTGGAAGGAAGTAAAGCCCTGCAGGAAGGAAGTGCTAGTCACAAGACCCAACTGCCACTCCCAGTTTCCCCTTCCCCTACCAACTGTCAGTCTTGTTTCCTTTCCATAATCGTCCCCTTTTTTTGTTGTGACCTTCCCAAGGTCACTTATTTATATTATTGTTACCAATTTACTAAATCTACTCTAAGAATTCTTAGCAAGAAAGTTTGGAAAAGGATAGTTTTGGGTTTTACAATAAATTCAGTACAATAAATGTTTAAACAAAACCATTACAAGAAATTTGAATCTTAGTGCTAATACTACTTTTGCTAAGTTAACTAAAATTAATACATTATTTATAGAAATTATTTACATATAATACAACAATATGCATTGTTCCACATCCTGATGTCAGTCAAATAGAAATATCTATTGATCTTTCTTTTTGCCTAAGACCTTATGGAACTAACTATACACATATTTACATTTTGCATAAATACAATTTCAGACACTTGTTTATACAAACAAGGTCTCTCAATATGTCAGTTTTTGATTTTGTGTTTTGTGTCTAATAGTGTTGTGTTGAATTAATACTTGTCGTTTCTTCAGATTTCCACTTCTCCTGTTGACTTATGGATCTCTTCTTTCTTCCAAGTTATGTAGTGATGCACGCTATTTCTCTAATATGTGAAATTACTTTTGTTTTATTATTTCAACATACTTACTCTTACATATAAGTCTCATTTTCAATCTGTCCTCTTCTTATATAAACAAATTTCCAAAGTTCAGAGTCTTAGCTGTCCATTTCAGCTTTTTCTCTTTGTTTCTTGTCTCTAGCAGCTTTTCTTGATGCTTTTCCTCTGGGCTGGTTTAAAATATTTTCCTCTGGGATGCTTTTCCTCTGGGTTGCTTTTCCTCTGGCCTGGAAAGTTGTCTCAAGCATTATGTGTCACTATTATTTCTTTGTGGTGTACTTTTTATGTTAATCAGCTTTTGTTTTCATTTCTCAGCACTATCTCTTGTCTAATTATTTTCTATGTCTGTTACAGTGATGTTGAACTTTTTCTGGTTTTATATGGGAACAGTGAAACCATGAGTCTTTCCCTGCATTTTTTATAGATGTTGGGGTAGTAAGCAATACTTCATGTGGTCCAGTCCATTTTATGTCTGTAGCCAATTTTCTATAGAAATTTTTAAAGTATACTATGTCTCCTAGTTTGATGTTGTACAAATTGTAATCCAGGGGTACTGTTTGTAGTGTTAAGCCCATTTCATGCAACTCTGCTATTCTTCTTTTTTTTTTTTTAAACCCTTACCTTCCGTCTTGGAGTCAATACTGTGTATTGGCTCCAAGGCAGAAGAGTGATAAGGGCTAGGCAATGGGGGTCAAGTGACTTGCCCAGGGTCACACAGTTGGGAAGTGTCTGAGGCCAGATTTGAACCTAGGACCTCCCGTCTCTAGGCCTGGCTCTCTCAATCCACTGAGCTACCCAGCTGCCCCCTACTCTGCTATTCTTATCTGTAAAGCTTGTATACATTTTGTTAATTGATAGTCTAGTTTGTGAGAAGTTCTAAGTCAGAGAAAGGAAGATGTGATAGGATCATTATGTTGTTTGCTTCTTCTCTTTGTTTTCTATCAGGTATATGATT
Organism: Monodelphis domestica; assembly: GCF_027887165.1. Taxonomy (NCBI): domain Eukaryota; kingdom Metazoa; phylum Chordata; class Mammalia; order Didelphimorphia; family Didelphidae; genus Monodelphis; species Monodelphis domestica. Next base: position 124,605,652 of record NC_077233.1, read on the forward strand.
TTGTTATACTGCTAATTCAGTGTCTTTATTCATTTCCTCATACTTTTCACAAAGTTCTTGGTAATTCTTGACTCCCAATGCTGCCAGCATTTCTTCTAATGAGATTGTATAGTTTATGTCCTTAACTAACTCTTCTGACCGGATTGTTTGTTCTTGATTTGAGTTGTTAATGAAATCATTTGTCTCCCCCTCTTATAAGGCTTTCTGATCTTGATTGTAAAGTTTGATATATTCATAAGGTTCTTGGCCTTCATTTTATGAATCAAACATTATTGAATAGAGTGATTCTGTATGATTAGTGTCTTGCATTGACTCTTGCTTGGTGATTTCTATATTCCCCAAGTCTTTTGCAAGCTCTTTAAGTTGTACATAACTTGTGATTTAGCTGTCTTCAGGAGATGTTTTTAAAACAGATTTAGTTGCCCCTGTATCTATAAGAACTGGGTAGATCTCATTACCCACTTTTATTATGACCCTTGGTTCTGTGTTCTCATTTTGTTGGCGCACTTGAACCATAGGTGCTTCTATTTCTATTTTCTTCAAATCCCAGTTTTGTTTTTCTTCTATAGACTTTTCTTGTTGCTTTGAACATTCATTTGGCAATCTATTATCAGTTTGCAAAGGAAATGCATTATCATGGAGACTTAAGGATGGCAAAATAATGTTTGTGTTTGCTTTTTCTTGTGCAGTTACTATTGGTTGGAATTCTTCTGCATAAGGATTTAAGGTTGACTTTTCTATTATGTCATTGGTATTTTCTTTTGTAATATCATCCCTGCTTTCAGTGTCATTATCTCCCAGAGGTATGCTAATTTGAATGTTCTCTGTTATTGTATTTTCTTCCCCATTGGACCCTTCTGTTGTTTTCTCATGTAATTCAATTAATTCATTGGAAAACCTAGCTGGCTCACCAAAACTGTAATATTTATTGGGAAAGGAAATGGGGGAATTGGAAAAAATGGGGATAATGGGAGGTCTGTAGCAGGGTATGGAGGAGTTGAGGGGAGAGAGGGAATATTGCTTGGTGAGGCAAAGGAGAGAGATGCCCCATGCCGAGAGGAAACAGCAGGGGTCCGATAAGGACTGTTTGTCGTTGAATGACTGAGCTGATATTCAGTTCCCAATATGTCCCAGAAAAGATAGTCCACTTATCTGACTGTGAATTCAAATAATATAAAGTTTAATAACCAGTTGGGATTGGAGTTTTTTCTTCAGCTTTTGGAGCTGAGGCCAGGCCCCCCGGCTGGTGGCAGGTTTCTCCCTCTCCTGTCTACTCTATATCTGTCCTCACTTTGTCTAATTCAGAATCTTAGCAGTAGGCAGAAAGCAAACAAGAACAGTTCTAACCTTCAGAAGTGATTGGGCCTGAATCTTCAGGCTGAACCAAGAAGAGGCATGCCACTCCAGAGTGGGCTGAATGAGCTCCTCCCTCCTCCCACACCTGGAAGGAAGTAAAGCTCCCCAGGAAGGAAGTGCTAGTCACAAGACCCAACTGCCACTCCCAGTTTCCCCTTCCCCTACCAACTATCAGTCTTGTTTCCTTTCCACAGTTCATATATATACATAATATACATACATACAATATATACAGGTATGCTATACATATGCACATATATACACACATATTTTCTTTATATTTACACATTTTACATATATACACTGCAATACAATTAACTTACAATTCTATTATACACCCTATTTACATATTTATTTACAATTTTGTTTGATATGTGATGTCATATATTTTTGTTGTGTAATGTATGATGTAGTGCATCTCAGTATCTGATTTTCTTATCTTACTTATTCCTACCTTACTAATCCCTATCTTCAAAATACTTCTCCTAACTAGAGTTCTATATCTAAACTGAGTCTAAGTATTGTGATAGAGGCAAGTCAGAGAGAGAACTTCAGGCTTGCAGATGAAGTTGGGGACCTGATCTGCAAGATCAAGGAGAAGGTTCCAAATAGAATGTTCCCAGGAAAAGACAGTTGGAGGAAAGCCAGGCTCAAGGAGAGATTTTCTTGGTGGCTGGCTGAAGGAGAGAAGCCCTGAACTGATCTTATTAGCTTTTGTCCCAGGCTGAAGGACCCTTGGGTGGTGGGTGTTCTGAAATTAGTCTAGGAAACCTTGGTGGCTTTGTGGAGAAGAAAAGAAGAATAACAGTTGTCCTCCATCTCTCTGACTGTCCCTCTGTCACAGTTGTGACTAGACTGATTTCCCAAACCCTCAAATTCTCCTTATAGTTTAGGGAAACCTTCATCCCTCTTTCCTCAGTTCTCTATCCTGTTGTTTTCCAATAAACTCCTTACTTGAGAAAGAAAACAAGAGTGTCTTCATAGTCCACTCAGGGGGGAGGGGCAAAGCCATAAGCTTCAAGAAGAAACTGGGAGGGAGAAGTTGGAAGAAGGGAGGGGGGTGAGGGAATGTGTAGGATTTGGGAGTGAAGGGAGGAGGAGGTTAGGAAATAGATTGATCTATCAGCCATCAATAAGAGATTATAGGCAAACCCCAGAGCATTCCCCTGGAGCATCACCTCTCTATCTCAAGCAGTGTCTCCCATTGTAACTACGCAGCCCTCAGAGTGTCCCCTACCAGCAGCTCTCTCTAGTCACGAGCCAGAGTACATTAGTTACAGCAACAAGAAATAGTGTCACACAGATTATCCATCTATTACAGTATGTAACTACATTTTGTTAGTAACTAAATATCTATAGCTAATCATAATACTGTTAGTACCCGAACTATATATTGTTTCACTCATTTAAGTAGTGATTCAATGTAACCTAACCATGTTTATATTTTGTGTTTATGTTTTATGTTGTTACTTTTGCTATGTTATGTTGTTTTGGTATTTTAATGTCAGTGTTACTGTTATGTAAGAGTTATGCTACTGTCATATGCAACATACTTATCCCTACTTCGGATATTTCTTTCTCTTCTCTCCTCCTCTTTGAATATTCTTCTGCAATTCCATGGTAGTAAATATAATTGTGTTTGTATGTGAATAAATACTATGTTATTTGTACTATAATACATTATCCTAAAGTATAATTCATTAGTCCATTGATCCTTTAATCCTCTTCATTGCCAACTTCACAGAGTCCTTAAATTTATAAGTTTTCAGTCTTTTTTTTTTTAAACCCTTACCTTCTGTCTTGGAGTCAATAGTGTGTATTGGCTCCAAGGCAGAAGAGTGGTAAGGGCTAGGCAATGGGGGTCAAGTGACTTGTCCAGGGTCACACAGCTAGGAAGTGGCTGAGGCCGGATTTGAACCTAGGACCTCCCGTCTCTAGGCCTGGTTCTCAATCCACTGAGCTACTCAGCTGCCCCCTAAGTTTTCAGTCTTTTAACAATGTCCATTAATTCCTGAATTCTTCTCTTCATCTGCATTGTCCTCTTCTATCCTTTTCTGCAGGAATGGTCCTCTCCTTACTGATATTTTGACTGCAGACTCAATTTGACTGATGATTCTATCTTTCTGCAATCTCTTCTTTATTTTCTTCTTCTTCGATGATTTGTACATTTTCATTATTTATGCCATGTGCTAATTTTATATGTGAACAATGATACCAGGAATCTCTACCCAAAACTTTTACTGAAGATGGAGAAACTAACACAATAGTGTAAGGACCTAACCAACTTTCTTGTGTTGCTGATGTTTTAGCAAATTTTTTTACATATACCATATCTCCTGGTTCATAATTATGAAGAGAATAATCCAAAGGACCAGTTTGAATGAATACTCCCATATCATGTAATTCTTTTAGTCTATGTTGTAAAACGCTTAATTAAGAAGCAAGTTGACGATCTCCTCCGAAGAGAGATGTATAGACTGTCTTGCAAAATTTTGCTTGTAGTGGAGTATATCCAAAGAACATTTCATAGGATGATATATGTAAATCCACTCTTTATCTCATACATAGATAAAACAAAGCTATGGGAAGAATCTCTGGCCATTTGAGATGAGTTTCAGCACAGAGCTTCCTCTACCCATAGTCTTTATTTCCTTATTTACACATTCCACTTGCCCTGAACTTTGTGAATGATAAGGCACATGATATTTTGGTGTTATTCCTAGATTTTCATAGCCTCTTTTCAGGATGTCTTAAGTTAAATGCTATCCTTGAGTCTATTGTATTTGTATTTGATGGAAAAGCTTCAGACCATTTGGTTAATCTATCAACAATTACCAAACAAAACTTGTATTGTAAAAGTTAATTTAGTTTCTAGTAATAACAGTATTATATTTTGTAAGGTTTATTAAAGAATATTAGAAATCAAGGTTACAAAATAATAAACCACATGGTTAGGACTGATTAGCCCATTCACATTTTACTCACTACATTACAATCGCTGAGTAGAGGAAGAGAGAGGCCAAAGTAGGCATTACAGCCAGTTTAAATACAAATTGTGATCTCACCCAGGTGGGGACTGTAAACCTTAAAATTCCTTAGACTTATAAATGTTGGAAATTTCACCATTGGGAAATTTCATACTTGGAAAATTTCTTACTGATAGTCTATTGGAATGTGAACCCCATTGGCATGGGATGTTCCTCCTCCTCCCTTCTTAAGATTACTTTAGGACAGAAACCTTTTGCTGAACAATGGAAAGGACTTTGACCTATGCTTAAGCATAGAACAGGAATTTCTTTGAGTCATGATTGATTTTAGAATTGATACAATGGAGATACTTGGAATCAATCTCCACCCTACTTAGTCCTAACAGGATTGAGGAAGGGCTGCAGCATAGATCAAAATTTAATTATTCCAATCTCTACCCTACTCAGGTTAACAGGATTTAGGAAGGGCTGTAGCAAAGGATCAAAGATTTAATTATTTGAGAATATGACCTTCAACAGACATGTGCAAAGCCAGAGACCTCTGGGTGGTCCTGGGTTAAGCTAGAGCCTCCATTGGCACAGGGAAATTGATGGACAGTGATTGGTAGATGTGAGAACTGAGGGGAGGGAACTTGGATGGTTTCCTTAAAGATAGAGGGGTCTGAAGACTCAAGGGTGAGAGTTGAGGAGTTTGTCTGAGTGGTTGGAGTGTGCTCTGAGAAGCTTGCTCTGAAGGAAGCTGAAGGTGGGGGTCTTTTAGACTCTTTCTCCATTTTGGTCACGTGAGTAATAGGGACTGATCTCATTTCTTTGCCCCAGCTATCTAAGGGCTTGGGCCTTTTTGGCCCAGCCTAAACAGAGGGGGTATTTAAGCCCTATTCCCTTCTCTCCCCTTTCTCTCTCTCTATCTCTAATTCCTTTCTTCCTCCTGTTTGTAATTAAACTCTATAAAAGGCTGACGGCTGACTTGAGTTTTCATTTAGGAATTACATAGCTGAATTCCTTGGCGACCTTAAATTAATATATATCAGTCTTTTAAAGTGATTTCCTTGTCACAGGACTCAGGTGAGATTATCGGGAATTCTGGGAAGTACCAAGGACTTCTGGGGATTGAAGTCTGGGGTTCAAATCTCCATTTTATAGTATCTTCCAGCTTTTGGGATGCTGATGTAATCAATCTGCAGACTCTCAAATGGACAATATGCTGAAGGTCTACCACCTAAACCTAAACCTTTCTGTCTGAATGCCCCTTGAATGACTTTTTGGCAAACAGAACAGCTTGAGCAAATCTTATTTGCTACAGTACTTATTCCAGGAGCAACCCATTGTCTCTTTACGGTGTTGATTACAGCTTGTGTACCAAAATGACCTTTTATGTGAATGGCTTGACACAAATAGGTATACAGGTCTTTTGGTAACAGCAGCTTTCCTGTATCTGTTAACCATATACCATGTCCTTTTCTTGCTCTTTCCATTTTTGTATTTCTGAGTCTTCATAAGCTTTTTCTAGATCATCAGATTCTATAGTTGATAAGTTCATAACATAAACTGGGGTATTTCTGGCATCAAATTTAGCAGTTATATCAGGTCTATGATTTCCTTTAGCAACTGAATCTCTTCTATTAGTATGACTTCTACAATGGATTATTGCTAGCTGTTTAGGCTTCTGGATAGCATCCAACAACTCAGTTATTATTTCTGCATGAGTAATTGGTTTTCCCGATGCAGTAATAAAATCTTATTGTTTCCAGCTCTTTCCTGTAGCATGACACACTGAAAATGCATAATGAGAGACTGTGTAAACATTTGCAATTTTACCATCTACCAGAAGACATGCTTGCTTTAATGCAAACAACTCTGCTCCTTGAGCACTAAGGTTACTAGATAATGATCCATACCACAGTGTCTCAAATTTGGTGACAACTGCAGCACCTTTACATCTAATTCCATTATATAAATATGAAGAACCATCTGTGAATAAAACCAAATATGGATTTTTGTTTGGAGTGTCTTTTAAATCCATCCTTGGCATATCTACTAGGATCTACTACTTCTACACCTTCATGTAATGGTTCACCTTTTTTTGGAAAATTCAGAAGTGTAGCTGGATTTAATACACTACACCTTTTCAACTTGATGTTTTCACTACCTAGAAGTATAATTTCATACTTGGATATTCATTGGTCTGAATGTGCTTGAGTGCAGAATTTCCTCATTAGTGCTTCTATTTGATGTGAACAAAATACTGTCAATGGACATCCCAAAACTAAGTCTGATGACTTCTGAACTAACACAGCTGCGGTAGCTACACCCCTTAAACAAGGAACTGTACCTGTAGCAATTGGACCTAGCTGACAACTATAGTACCCAATTGGATGATAACTTTGTCCTAAAGTCTGTGTCAGTACACCAGATGCAATTTCTTTCTTCTCATTCACAAATAATTGAAAAGGTTTAGTATAGTCTGGGATTCCAAGAGCTGGTGCAGAAAAAATTGCTTCCTTAAGCTTACTTAAGGCTTGCAGATATTCACAATTTAGTTTCAGAGTTTCTGGTTCTGTATTCCTGGTTAGATCTGTTAAATATTTAGTAATTTCACTATACCCAGGTATCCATTGTCTACAGAAACCAATTGTTCCAAGAACAGCTCTGAGTTGCTTCTTAGTCTTAGGTGCACTCAGTTTCTGATATCAGTTATTCTTTCATTAGTGATACTTTTGTAACCCTCTGACAACACAAAACCAAGATATTCAACATGAGCAAAGATCTTTTGAGAATCCTCATGAATTAGTATCGAGAAAAATGCTGAACATAAATCTACCACAGTGAAAAATCTTGCTTGACTTGGAATGGATGAGATTATAATAGCTGGGCTTGGTACTATAGGATGAGTCTTTATTACATGATCATTTACAGCTCTCATATCCTGTATAAATCTACAGACAATTCTGCCATCTTGATCCAGTTTTTGTTTTTGATTGGAAAAATAGGAGTATTGTATTCTGAGAAACATGGTATTATGATCCCTTGTTGAATTAGGTACTCAATCATAGGTCTTATTCTCTCTATAGCTTCTTTACTCAAAGGATATTGAGGAACACAAGGAACTGATCCTTTCTTGGTTCTCACTGTTACTGGAGTAGCTGATTTCAATAGTCCTACATCTGTGGAAGACTTTGAGCATAAGTCTTCTGATATATCCTCAGGAATAGGATAGACGGAATCTAACTCATTCTTTGCACTGACTGAATCTAAGAACAGCAATGGAAAAGCTTTCAGAGATTCTTCTGGGAGTTGTAATGATATGTCCCCAGTGTCAGTACATTGAATTGTTGCTCACAATTTACAAAGCAAGTCCCTCCTGAGAAGGTTCATTGGACATTCTGGCATACAAAGAAATGCATGTTCCATAGATAAAGAACCTAGAGTTATCATTTTAGGTTGTAATTTTGCTACTCGCTTTGGTTTTCCAGTAGCTCCAATCACTTTCATAGTACCAACAGCTTTATAATCTTTAGGAAAACTTTGCAAAACTGATTTACTCGCTCCAGTATATATCTGATATATACTGGATATATATATATATATATATATATATATATATATATATATATCTGACCCCCTATAGTTTTAGAAACATAGGGTTCAGTACTATTTGGAGGTTGGAAGGTTTCAAGAATTGGTGCAAGCACATTAACATCAGTACAAAGCTCAGTCATTTCCTATCCATCCAAGTCTACATCTGCTTGAATTACATGACTTTCCCAGGATTTTATATCATTAGCTTTTATATTACTCTCATTGGTCCTTCAATTCTCTATCTCAGTATCATTGTTCCCATTTACAATTTCATTATTATTATTTAGTTTATATTCTTCATTAATTTATCACATTCTGTATTCATTAGTATTTTCTACTAAATTTATATTACAATGTTTTTTCTCTGTACAATTATTTACACCAATTATATCCTCCTTTGATTCAATTAATTTATTTGTATCACCATGTATTTTATTTTCATTACTCCCACTTTCATTTATCCTCAACTCATTTTCGTTTGTACCACACTCATTTCTTGATTCATTTTCATATATCTTAGGGGAAACCTTCATAATCCACTAGGACTTTTACTCTGGTCACCCTTTACTACTAGGCTGTATTTAGGTCTAGCTCCAGAATTTACCCAAGACTGCATAGTATTTAGATCTGGTGCTTGTTGTCCCAGTGCATCTATCCCTAATAGAGTTTCAGCTGCCTCTATTATCCTTTCTAGGAAAACCACAGGAGCTTCAGAGACCTTTTGCTTTATGGCCTCATACTTTGACCATGCATTTAGTATATCTCCCCAAAGCCTCTAGGATTTCATATCTTGTTTCAATCATCATATCACAAACCCCATCATCTGCCATATCCAGCTTTAAGTCCTTTGGCCAAGACTGTAACAGAGGATCTGTTCTTGCTTCCTCTATAAATTTGGTCCTCTCTCTCTTTGTCAAGACCTCTTTCATTAATAGGGCAAAATCATTGAAATCAGGATCATATAAATCAATTGCCCTATGCATTTCTTTAATCACTTTATTTGGCTCATCATTCAAATTTGGGATCCTCCTTTTGATGGATTCGAGGTCCTCTGGGGAAAATCTCTTGTGCATTTTAACCTTATGTACCTCATTTTGCTTAACCACTGGCATATCTCTCAGTGGACATAAATTTACTATTCCTGCTGCTTCTTCCTGTTCTAGCCTATTTAGTTTTTTCCCTTTATTATTTAATTTGTTGTTGTCATATACACAGCCTTGGTTCATATTAATGTTGTTTATAAATTGGTCCACTGTATCTATTTGTATAACCATATGTATAACCATGCGTTTTAAGTCAGAATCCCTTCTAAACCAAGTTACCAGATCTTTAAGGCAAGTTACACAAAGGCACACAGAGGCACGAGACTTATATACAACATACCCACAGAAAACAGCAAGGGGTACATATGCCATAACATCACAGTTTCATATCCATCAGTGGCTTCATACAATCCATTTCAAAAATCTAGTGACAGTAGCTAGGGAAGGATACAAACACCAAATAGGGAATATACGTAATATATTGAAATAACATCATTGTCATATTACTAAACATGTCTGCTGGCATGTCACCTTCCATAGTTAAATTATTATACAAAGCAATATTATCACAATGTAATTTATACATGCAACAAAGAAATAAATAAATACATTTCAAATGAAAAAAAAAAACAGACTTTTTTTTCCCCCAAGATGGCTTTTCCAATATGGCTGCTTGGGGTCTGTGGTGCAGCCTCACTAACCCCCTTGAGCAAGCCAAGTCCTTAGAATTCTATGTGGCTTATCCCCTAAGTTCCTAGCCACCTAAAGCTAGATCAAAATTTTGGCTCAAACTGCTTTCTCTATGACTATTTAAGAAATACAAACATACAAATAAACATAGCCTTTTTCACCTATCTTTTATCTCATTAACATACAAACCTAGCTGGCTCTGCCAAAACTGTTATGTTGGGAATTTTGGTGAGGAATGGACAAAAGGGAACATACAAATAATTCAGATTTATTAGTATGGTAAGGGGAGGAAGGAACAGGGGTTTTAGGAGGAAATTACCTAGTTATCTTAAAATCTAAAGTCTATAAACTATCTTATTAAGCTAAGCAATAAATTTACCCAATAGCCAAATCTCACACCAAGAGTCCAATGAAATGGGCCAGGATCTGTAGTTGATTTATATCCAAACAGGTCCAGAGATCTTTACTGATGCTGCCAGCAGCCAGATTCAAAAGCTCTTTTTTTTCTTCTTTAGCTGGTCACAGGAGAAAGCAGAAACCTATTTTTCTCTAAACCTTCAAACAAGGTCCTTCAGGAGAGAAGTCTGTCCATTGGGCATAGAATCTTATCCCAGATCTCCAGCCTTAGGCTCCCATGTGACTCTTAGTCACATGCTCCTGTCAATCACTCACTCTGATGTTTGTACCTCTCAGCTTTTTGCAAACTGTTCATTCTTCATCACAGTGCACAGTTCATCAGAGTTCATTATTAGAAAGCTAAAGGAACACCAGACTGGGCTGCTCCCCTTTCCTTTGCCTGAGGACATTTCTCTTATCATCCATCCCTCTAAAAGTTTCACCATCATTGTCCTAAGATCTCTTTTGACCTCTTTGACTTGTACAACTGGTTAATGTCCTGATATCTTCCTTTTCCCACACCTGCCCCTTCCCTAAATTGAATTTGTTTATAAAACTTGCTTTGAGGGCATTTTCATTCTGCTTTTCCAAAGGATGATTTGTGGGGCTTTTCCCAGGTAGAAAAATGAATTGCTAGGATTAACTTGGCCAGGACCCCTATATAAGAACTTTATCCATATTTGATGGTAACACTGTTAGCAATTTGAATATTAAATCCATGCCTGGTTCTTCTTCACAGAGAGAAACACCTGAAATTCGTTTGCATAAAGAAGTCATTTCATCTCCATCATTGAGTGTTAGAACCGAATTTACAGTTGATAGTCCAGGATAAGAAAAGTATGTCAATAACCAACAGAGGGACTATGTCAATGTACCAGTAGAGAATTGGAACCTAATCAGATCTAAGTCTAATTAGAGCACATAGTGAGCTACATTTTGTCTTTTTAAAAGTTTATGCTCTTTTTTCTATTTTGTCATTTTTTAATGATTTCTCCTCTTTTCAATCTCCCTACCAACTCCTTGTAACAAGTATAGTAAAGCAAATTTGCATGCTGGTCATGTCTGAAAATATATTCCTTTTATTCACGAACTTTCTGCTAAGAGATAGGAAGCATGTTTCACTAGCAAGTCCTTTCAAGTTATATTTGGTCACTGTATTGATAAGAGATCTCAAGCCTTTCAAAATTATTTCCCTTTACTTTACCTGGTTATCATATAATTCATTTTCCTTGTTCTATTTTGTTTAATCAACATCCATTCACTTAAGTTTCCTCAAGCTTCCAAGGAGGTTTTATAGTCATCTCTTATGCTGAAAAAAACTTTCCATTGTCTTCATATGCTACAATTTGTTCAGTTATTCTCCAATTGATAGCATGAGCTTTCTTTCTAGATCTTTGTTACTCTGAAAAGCACTGAAAGAAATATTATAATATAGTACATCTCTGCTTTAGACCTCTTTGGTTAAAATAACCTGTAATGGTATTACTGGGTCAAAGGATATACTCATTTCATTTAGTAGCATCTTAAATATAATTCCAAATTATTTTCCAGGAGAACTTTTCCAATTCAGAGTTCTACCAACAGTCCTTTTAATTTTTTTTCAGTTTTGGAATTTATTATGGTTTATGGTATAAGATATTGTTTTAAACCTAGTTTCTGCCAATCAGCTTTTCATTTTTCCTGACAGTTTTTGTCAAATAGGGTTATCCTTGCCCCAGGAGTTGATGTCTTTGGGTTTATCAAATAATTGATTCAAATAGCAAATATTTGATTCTGAAGGATCCACTGGTGATTATTGGGTAAAGAAGATAACTTAGTAAGAAAAATCACTTTGGTAGCTGATGATAAATTGGATTGGAGAGAGACTTGAGGCAGGGAAGGGTATTTCAAAAGTCTAGTAATAAAGTGATGAGAGTTTGCACCAGGGTGGTAGCTGTATGAAAGCAGAGAAGAGAACATAGATTTTTAAAAAGATAGAAAAAACCCACAAGGAATGTGTAAATGACTAAACTGGTAATAGATTAGATTTGTAGACTGAGTTCAAGAGAGGAGTCCAGAATGATGCAGAAATTGTGACCTTGAGTGACATGACATTAGAGGAAAAGATAATGATTTCTTTTCTAGATACATTGGATTTGATCTGCATTGCTTATTTAGTTTGAGATGTCCAAAAGTCAGTTAGTGACATAAGACTTGGGGTTAGGTGAGGGGTTAGAATTGGATATATAGATATGAGAATCATCTGTAGAGAAAGATAATTTAATACATTTGAGAATCACCAAGTGAGATAATATAGCATGAGAAGAGGACTAAAGACAGATACTTGATAATTCTAGCAAAGAAGATTAAGAAGGGTTAGACAAACAGCAAAAACAGGAGAAAGTCACAGAAATCTTGAGAAAATATTCAAGATCTATGGCCATAGAAGTGTAAGGGTTAATTGGTAGGAGTATCACAAAAGTGAGGAGAGCAGTTTGATAAAACCCTTAGTTTAATTTGAGAAGAAGTACAGATAGAAAATAGATAGGAGAAAAGAGAGATTATATTATTCTAATACCTTATGACTATACCTAAATTCCTAATCCTAACTAAAATTTCTAAAAATAACCTACTCTAACTGTCTTCAAGGACAGGTTCTTTTGCCTGGCCAGACCAGGCTTACTCTAACCTACTGTGCCTAGAGATTTATTCACTAGCTACCTATTTATACTAATAAATAAACATTTACCACCCACGACCTCCTTAAATAAGGTTTTATCCTTCAACTGTCAGTAGTAAAACCAAGACAGACTGACATCTTGCTTTCTAGGGATCCAGAGGCAAAAGCCCAACTGTCAACTGATGCCTTCCTTATATATCTTCCTTGTCTCCTAGGTAATGGAATCTTCACCTCTCAGATGCCTGTTAGTTCCTCCTTAGAAATCCTTCTGTGCCTGACTCTTAAAGAGAAATAGGGAGAGATCAAGAAAATCCCTTTAACATAAGGAACAAATGGAATCTGAATACAGATTGAAACATACTATGCTTCATGTTTTCTCCATGAATTTTTCTCTTCTCTAAATAATAGACATAAATATGATGAACAGAGAAATGTGTATTATATGATAATATATATATATATATATATATACAAACTATATCATATTACCTGTCTTTAGAAAGAAAGGGTAAAAGGGAAGGGCAAAAAGAATGAGATCTAGATTTTCAGACATAGTTAAGGCAAGAATTTGTTTTCTTGGAAAAGCATATTTATTATAATTTATTACATATTAATAACAAATAATACATATTGCATTATTATTATGTTACATGATATATTATACTATATACCAAAAAATGATAATAAAAAAAAGGAGAGAAAAGGCTGATTGATGATATCCAAAGTTCTAGAGAGGTCAAGAAGGATCAAAATTGAGAAAAAGCTATTCAATTCTCAAGAAGAACACTGAGGGACAGCTTGTGGTGGAGCTTTGTGATAGAGCACCAGGCCTGGTGATGGAAGGACCTTGGTTCAAATCTGACCTGATACTTCCTACCTCTATGACCCTCGGCAAGTCACTTAACTCTTCCTAGCCCTTACTGCTCTTCTGTCTTAGAACTGATACTAACTCAGAAGATAAGGGTTTAAAGAGAGATAGAGAACATAGGAAACTTTGAGGATGACAGTTTCAGTTGAATAGTGAGGCTGAAAACCAGATTGCAGATGGTTAAAAGAGTGAAAGAGGATAGATGCCTTTCTCAAGGACTTTATCTGAGAAAAGGAGAGGTACCTAGCCAGCATGGTAGGATCAATAAAGGAGTATTTTATTTAAAGGATGGGAGAGTATGGGCATATTTGTAGGCAACAGGACATGTGATAGTAGGTAGGAAGAGACTGAAAATTAAAAAGAGAATGAGGATGGTTAGAGGGGCAAACCTGCCAAAGAAGATGGAATGTGATCAAGAATGCATATAGGGACAGATAGGTGGTTCAGTGGATAGAGAACCAGACCTGGATACAGGAAATTCTGGGTTCAAATTTGACCCTTTAAAAATCATTGCAAAGCAAATATGTTAAGGTTCAGTAAAACCACATTACATAGATTTACACAATGTATTCTCATTTAAAATCTTACAATAAATGAAAGTTAGTAGCGATCATGGATGAAAAGATGAACTCTCTCAAAACTAAGAATATTAAACTTACCATTCAATGTTACTTACAGATTGTTTCATAATTATAACCCAAGTCAGTAAAATTTAAAAGTTATTAATCTAAAAGGTTCCCAACTGAGTGACCCTGGACAAGTCACTTCAACCCCATTGTCTAGCCCTTACCACTCTTCTGCTTTGGAACAGATACTTGTATCAATACTAAGGTAAAAGGTAAGGATTTTTTTTTAAAGAATATGTATAATCTGAGGCATAAATAGAGTGAAGCAAATGAAACTTTGCCTCAGTACCCCAACATTTAGAGAATACTGATATTGAATGAAACAAATAGTTTACTATCTATTTGGCAAGACTAATTAGTTAAAAACAAGAGGCTACGAGATGACCTATTGCTTTTTCTCCAAGGTGAGTCCCTTCCCAGGTTCTAATTTTCCTCTGCTCTCCACAACTAGTTAAGTGGCTTTGTCAGTATTGGTCTTTTTCCTGTAGATTTTAAGGGTGTGTTTTGCTATGGATCATTTCCTCAAGGAAAAAAAATCTATTTGTAGCTCTCTTATGACTTTTATAGGACCATAGACTTAATTCTAGAAGGGACCTTGAAACCATCTAATAAAACATTCACATTGTACATATGAGAAAACTGAGCAATAAAGAAGTCAAATGATTGCTCAAGATCACATAGCTAGTAGGGAGCAAAGCAAAAATTCAAGTATTGTTCTTCAGACTCCAAATTTCCATTGTAATTCAATACTTTAATATCAACTGATGTACTAAGAAAGCAAGAATTAGCATGTTGGCTCTGAACCTTGTGGTCTAAGAATGTAGAAATGCCCAAGAAAACTGATATTTATTTTGACATGAAATCATAACACTTTTCTACCAAGAAAGATCTAAGAGACTGGTATTCTTTTTCAAAGGTTGACCTTTCATTTAGACTACTTCTCTCCTTGAATAGGTCATCTTTCTGTGATAGAGTACCGACAGCAGTTTGCCATGGTAATCAGTGTTGCATTTGGAGCCAGAATATCTAGGTTGGAATCTAGGCTCTGTTATTTACCTTCATATGTATGATCGGGTCTGTTTTTCATCCCCCGGCCCCACCCCCCCCATCTCGGTTTCCTCAACTATACAGTCAATTGGACCAGATAAACCTCTCTTCCTCTTAAACCTATGGTATGTTGGGCATTTTTCTGACCAAGTTTGGAGTGAACCTCATCTTGAGCACAGATCTTTACCTCCATCCCCCTACTTGTTTGTTTGTTTTTTTGTTTTTTTGTTTTACAGCTAGACTCCTGACAACAGAAGCAATATGATATAGAAAACAATTCTAGCTCTGAAATTGAGAACCTAGGTTCAAATTCTGCCACTGAAGCATCTGACCTTGTGACTTAGACTGAGTCAAAATTTCTTTGGGTCTCAGTCTATAAATGATGGAGTTGAACTAGATAACCTCTAAGGCTTCTTCCAGCTCTAACAAGAGCTATGGTTCTTTGTGGGTGGCATGTCAGAGATTTATATTGGGAGACTGTTTGCAATAGAAGGGTGGTCAGTGTATCACTTTGGCTTTGAGGGGAGAAATAGAATCTGTTAGTTCTTACTGCACCATGAGCCCCCATTGCAAATCGAATTATGGTTCTGGGGGACACAGAGTAATTTGGACACTTCATGATGTGAGCATTTGCTACATGTTCATTCACAATTTGGTGTGTTACTTACAAAAGAGAATGATAGGAGGATAAGCCCAATTAAACTTTATCATTGCAAGGTCCTATATAACATATGCCCAAATACTCATAAATTTCTAGCTCCTCATGTCTTTTCCTACTCTTTTCCACTTAGTTCCTACCTCTCCTATCAGATCCCAGAATCATAGGTCTGGATCAGGAAATGTCACAGAGGTCATCTAGTCATTTTACAGATAAGAAAACGGAAGATTTGTGAGATTAGATGACTTGCTCATGGTGATAAAGGTAATAAATAGCAGAGTTGAGATTTGAAATGAGTTCCTTTGGGTCCAAATCTAGCATTATTTCCATGATACCCCTGTTTCCTCATCTTTGGACCATCTTCCTACATGAATATGTCAAAAATAACCAATAAATGGATATATTTATATGATCCTGAAGCTTAACCTTCTCTGTAAAATAGGAGAAAAGACAATTAGAGTATATTGCTATGCTGCTGCCTTATTTGATATATTTTCCATTGGAAACTAACCTTGCAACCTTTAGGGTTCACAATATCTGTTTGCCATAATCTCAATCTCTTTTATCTCTATAGAATTTCTTTTTGCTAGCTACACAGACTCAACAAATGAGGCAAGCAGAGCTATTATCCCTCTAGTTCTTCCTCTTTACCTCTTTCAGGTTGACTTAGCAAGCGAGAAGCCTTCAGCAAACAGAAAGAAATCTGGCTTTCCCTTTTTGGAGACTAAATGTTCTTGGAATGGAGTCAAAGTTTCACAGGATAATTATAGGTAGCAGTTGACTTTCCATGAAAGTCTCTAGGTTGAGGAATCCAACCCAATCAAATAAATAAGAATTTATTAAGCACCTCCTACATGGAAGGAAGGCATATGTGCTAGGGAGGAAAAGGGAAAAATAATTCCGGTACCTAAAGAACTTATATTCCTCTTGGGGTGGGGGTAATGAGGGAATATACTGGGTAAACCCTGATGTGATTGCTTGAGGAAATGTAAGAACACTAATGACTATGTGGATCAGAAAAGATTGACCACAGATGGGGATGTGATTTGAGCCTTAAAGGAAGGATTCTTCAAAGTAGAAACTAAGGGAAGTGCATTAGACACATGGGATAACCAGCAGAGAAGCATAGAGGCCGGAGAACAAATATTTCAGAGAATAGCAAAGAGATCAATTTCTCTGGAATATGGAATGCATAAAGGGAGTAAAAGGAAATAACCCTAGAAAAGTATATTACAGTCAGAGTGTAAAGGGCTTTCAGTGCCACGTCAAAGAGGTTATACTTTCTCCTAGAGGCAATCGGGATCTGCTGAAGCTCTTGAATGAGGAAGTGATGTGGTCATACTTGTGCTTTTTTGTCTGCTGTGTTGAGGATGGATTGAAGAAGGGAGTCCAATTCAGAAATTTTTACAATAGCCTCATAGATAAAAGCAGTGGATGTCTGAACTAGGGTGGTTATATAAGTGAAGAGAAGGAAACAGACTCAAGAGATTCTATGGAAGCAGAATCAATAAGACTTGGCAACTAATTGTTTAAAAGGGTATAGAGTCAGTCAATGAACATTTATTAAGCATCTACTCCATGCCAGGGATTGGGCTAAATTCTGGGGATATAAAGAAAGACAAAAGCCAATCCCTACCCCCAAGCAGTTCACAGTCTAATGGGGAAGAAAACATGCAAATGCTTGTGTACAAATTAGATGCAGGATGTACAAATTAGATGTAAAAATTAGATGCAGGATGAATTGGAAATAATCAATGTAGCAAAAGCACTGGAATTAAGAAGGATTGAAGAACTGCCTTCTATAGAAAGTGAGATCTTAGCTGGGGCTTCAATGGTGGAAGCCAGGGAAACTGGAGGCTGAGATGAGGAGAGACAGTATTCCAGGCATGGGCAAGAATGTGTGAACAAGCTCAGTTTGGACATGGAAATCTTTAGAGAAGGACTGGAGGCCAGTCACTGGGTTGAAGAGTAGAAGAATATGTGTTATAAAGGATAATTAAGTTACTTCAGTTTATTATTTAATATCTTCTCAGAACTGTATATCTTCTGCATATAATCCCATTAGATAATCACTATTTAAGTGATATCTTGTAAGGCATGATACAGAATGAGATAGAATTGAATGTGCTATTCTCAGAATGAGCATTCAGTTTACAAGGGCTGGTTTGCTACCTTTTGTTGATTGAGGAGTCCTGGAAAAGCTTGAGAAGGAGGCTGATGAGGGTCATAAAGGGCAAAGAACAGTTGAGTTGCTTCCCTTCCCTTACCTGAACTGGGTTGAAAGAATCTACAACCCAGTCATAGCTGTTTTAGATTGTGAGGCAAGGTTGGGAGTTTGGGGGATGAGGAGGAACCTTGTGTATATATCGCCTGTTTGCTGCCTAGTCAGTAGTTGGCACTTCTTAGCCCATCACTAAAGTGTCCCCTTTCATGAAGGGAATAAATTGCCCTTTTTTAACTCCTGCCTTCTGATTCCAGGTTTGTTTATTTGAGTGAGTCATCATTTCCATCTCACACAATCCCAATTATTAAATGATTGAATAACTCTGCATGAGAAGCAGTAATCAATAATCATGTTGTAAGAAAAATAATAAGGAAAATTCCCTGAAGTGCCTAGGCAAACTACTCTTACCAAGGAGAGTTTATACATGCCTACAGCATCTTCCAGTGTGTCCATTCTGGAAGCCTATGGATTTAGGAAATCTCAGTTAGCTGCAGAGTGTCCTTGGCTATTATCCTATATAGAAGAGAGGTTGCCTTATCTTCCCTGATAAGAAGATAAGAAAACAGCTTGACCTCCTGGTAAGAAATAAATCTTCTAGAAGCAGAAATTCTGGTTGTCCCCCTGAGAAGAAATATTCAACTGATCATTCCCTCCCCCCTTTTGGGGCAGGAATTTATGTAATCTACCTCTTCTGAATAATGTATATAAACCAGTGAGTAAATGCATTCAAGGTCTTTCCATATAAGCAAAAACATGGCACACATGCCCCCAGCATGCTAGAGGGGGCCGCTCCCCTCCTCTCCTCCATGGAAATAATTTTTGCAAGCCTTGCCTCTATGCCCAGCAGACCAAAGTGAGCACTTCTTCCCTCTACTATCTGGGGTAATGCAGGGCGCTCACAGGTGGCTTGAAGGTAGTTTGGGCACACGATCTCTAAAAGGTTCACCAAGCCTGTGACTTAGACCATGCTGGGCATATCTGGATATCCTGACTGTGATTTATAGCTCTTATAATAAAGTCAGAATTGATTCAGAAATTGCTCCCAGTATTTTTCTCTTACTGTGTGTGTGTGTGTGTGTGTGTGTGTGTGTGTGTGTGTGTGTGTGTGTAATATAACAAGACTAAAAAGGTAAAAGTGGGACTTTGAATGCAGAGGATTTATATTTGATCCTGAAGTTAATAGGGATCCATTGGAGTTTATTGAATGGGCATACACGTATATTCATGCACAGGTGTGCAACAATTAAAGCTGCATTTTAGGAAGATTGATTTGACAGCTTAGTGGAATATGAACTTGAATGGAGAGAAACTGAGGCAGGAGACCAACCAGGTGTGAGGAGATGAGTACCGGCCCCTTGGTGGTAGCAGTGTCAGAGGAGAGAAGGGGGAATATGTGAAATAAGTTATAAAACTAGGAAACTGCAGTTAGGGACCTCTTTCTACCAATGGCAACCCTTCTAAGAGTTCTTGCTCACATCTCAAGGAATTATCAGAGGAATGAAGGTTAAGAGATTTATTTATCTAGGGTCATGCAGCCAGCCAATCAGTATCTGAGGTGGAATTTGAACCAGGTTTTCCTAACCTTAAGGGGAGCACTTTATTCAGTGAGACACATTGCCTATTACCTTTCCCCTAACAAGTCTTTGTTGAGCTTTTGAATTGCAAACAAAATTTTGATGAGTTGCAAAGAATAGTCCATCAAAATGCCCAGCCTTCTGGGATTGCACTTGCACTTTCAAAACCAAGGACTAAATTCTAATAAGCCTTCCAGCATTTGCTCTACTGATAATAGCCCAAAGTTTGTAGAAGCTTAATACTAACCGAGAATAAGATTCTGAATTCACATCTAACACAGTGTTAAGATTTTGATATTATCATAGGAATCTGGAATAGCATCAGCACCCTCTGGATATGATCAAAGAGAAATATTTCAAACCAGGCCTTTCAGAGAATTAGAATGAAGCATTAACTGTTCTTTTGCAAATCATGATTCATAACATCATTTCCTACCTTTTTTCCTTTACCCAGTAAAGCAAAGAAAGCATTAATTCAAAGTCCCTGTGAACTTATAGTCAAGTGTCTTAAAAGACCTTACTTATGTCTATAGATAGGGAAAAAAAAGAAAGTCTAAATCCTATCCACCAACCACCACTAGAAAATACACATGTCAAGTCTATATCACTTGAAAGATGGATAGTAGGGCTTTGGTCTGTGGAGGACAAGAAGAAATTAGGGTAGGCATGATTCCTATCACAGGAGATGGCAATTATACTGTCAAACAGTTGCCAAATCAGTATTTGCTTGTTTGCCCATGGCTCCAAAGAAATCAGAGTGGGTAGAAAGAAAAATAGATGGTGAATCCAAAGAAAATCCTGTACATTGTTTCTTGTTCCTATGCATTTCAGAACCAATTTCCCCTCAAATTATCTAGGAATTTGCCTGAATCAGCTTCAACTCATTAAATTAAATTGCTGTAGTGAATAACTCCATTTTTGATCACTAGAGATTGTGGTAACATTCCTGTAGAGGGAGGGGACATTGACATTTTTTCTATTAGAATGACCCACAATAACAAGTTTTGCATTCTTAGATATAACAAAAGTCTTTTTAAAAGAGTAATTCAGAATATCAAAAGTATTAAGCTTTGGATTCATAGAAGTTGGATTGAAATCCTGGCCCTGTTAATACTACATTTCCATAGGAAATTCATTTAACCTTGTTGTCCTCAGTTTCCTCATCTGTAAAATGGGAGATTGGGAAATGGAAGTAAAACATTATTTGCCAGTGTTGATCACCCGTTTCTTACTATGTTTCAGTGATTAAAAATTTATCAGTGGTCCGTGAACATGACAGTGATACTTTGGGGATGTTGCTAATTGTGTTGACATGTAAAAAAAATATGCTCTCTTGTTTCATCAGCTTTGGGAATATTTCTTATGGCTGAGCATAAAGAACGTTTTTCCTTGGGTCAGAGGACCTGTATTTGGGACCTGTTCTGACATCTATTAGCTGTGTAACCTTAGGGAAATGACTTAACCTCTCTGGGCCTTGGGTTATTAATCTCTAAGATGGAGATAACAATACCTATCCTTCATACTTCACAAGATTATTATGAGTAAAGTGTTTCATAAAGCTTCAAATGTAAGTTATTTTTACTCTTGGTCCAGAACTATATAATTTCATTGATATGGAGTATCCTATGGAAAAAAAATTATCTTCATGAATGCAGATCAACAACTTACCCATAATGTATTGATATTGGAGTTATGTGAGGTAGATCATCATTATCATCGTTATTTACATAAAAATGACTTAAGCCTTTTTTTAATGCACAGGGTCAGGATACTTGAGAAAAATTCTTATAATTAGAATGTTGTGAATGGTATGAGCAAAGATTCTCAACTAGGCTTAATTCAATACAAGAAAAGCACTTATAGACTGATACATCAGCTTAGCACATTTTATCATATATGCTCTGGGACTAGTATCTATTAACTTGTTCTTTCTGAACATCAATTACCTTAGGCCAAATACTCTCTATCTATCAAAAGGATTAAATAGTTCCCAATGGCAAAATTTCACTTATCTTTAGCTCTCATTGTTAAGTAAGTTTCCACATTCCTTCTATCTATTGCCTTTATTGTATTTTTTTTAAATAAATGATTTGGTTTCAGCTGTTAAGGCCAAAGACTTTGGTTTAAGAGGATGAATGTGAGGGCAGACTTGGTCCCTCAACTTCCTTTTCTGTTGGTCTAAATGACCATGCAAAGAGACAGAGATCTTCAAAAGCCTTTATCCTCATTCTAAAAAAAAAAAAAAAAGAATTTGTTCTTTTTAAAAGCTTTCTTAAACTATTCAGTTCCAAAGAAATTAACCCCCTTTCAGTATTTCAGGATTTAATGATGTGTTCCACTTTAGTATTTTCTACTTGGTAATATTTATAACTACTAACAGGTAGCTGGGTGGCACAATGGATAGAATACAGTTCATGGAATCAGAAAGACTCATCTCCCAGAGTCCAAATTCAGCCTCAGATCCTGACTAACTATAGGATCCTGAACAGGTCACTCAACCTTCCTTGCCTCAGTTTCTTTATCTGTAAAATGATCTGGAGAAGATCAATATCTTTGCTAAGAAAACCCCAAATAGTGTCATGAAGAGTTGGACTTCACTGAATAAAAAGTACCTACAACTCACTGGAAAACTTTAATCTTTTTAAAGTTTTTTTTCTCCTTTCTTCTTGTTTTGTAAAAATTGCCAAAGAACATTCTTTTACTGTCATAATGCCATACATACCATGTCATCATTTGGATGTTGCTAGTGGTTGTATATTCATTTTATTAATTATTATTAATTAATTTCTCTTTATACTTAGAATGCCATTGTAGCTTCATGACAACTTCTGCACTCTCCCCTCCATTTCCCAGATTTTCTTTTCTATAAACTGGAAAAAGCAGCTTCAAGGTATCATTGTGGTTTCCCCTCCCCTCCTTTTTTTTTAAACCCTTACCTTCAGCTTTAGAATCAATACTATGTATTGGTTCCAAGGCAGAAGAGTGGTAAGGGCTAGGCAATGGGGGTTAAGTGACTTGCCCAGGGTCACATAGCTAGGAAGTATCTTAGGTTAGATTTGAACCTAGAACCCACCCCCATTTCTAAGCATGACTTTCAATCCACTGAGCTACCCAACTGTGCCCCTCCCTTTCCCCTTTAAAAAAAAAAATCTCAAACTACTCTTGAAAGCACAATTATGAAGCTGGACTTCTCTGTTTATTTTTAAGGCCTAAAAGAAGTTGGATACTCAGTCAAATACTCTAAACATGACTATTGCTGACCTCATAGAGATGAAGATTAAGTCCCTTTAAGGTCATGGCTAGATTTCAAAAATTCCTTTTACTCTGTGCATAGTATGTTCAAACAGTGAACACAGGAAGAAAACACTGGCTATGGGAACTTTTTCAACAGTTGTACTTTCCTTTGTGTAAGCTAGTTTTATTAAATTTTAAAACCAGGTTATTTGGACTGAAGATCAATTAATATATATGCATTACTATGTATATATATATATATATATATATATATATATATATAATGCACATGTACCGTAGAATTGAGCACAACATAAAGAGGAATTTCCAAACAATTAGTGCTATCTGGAAATAGAACAGGCTATCTCAAAAAAGAATGAGCTCTCCATCACTCAGGGTGTTCAGGTTGACATTGAACAGCAACTTTGTAAAGATGGAATAGCAGGTATTTGTAGTTCAGGTAGGAATTAGACTACATGACCTATGCAATGCTTTCTAACCCTGAGAGTCACACATTTTATGTGTCTCTTCTCATACAGAATATATAGTCTTTTTCTGGGTAATCTTGTTGTATTATGCCCTAGATTATTTTCCTACCCAATGATTAAACTCTCATTTCAAAGATTTAAATATGCTGTTTAGTTCCTTAGAGATTTATGGCATTTTTGTTGGTGTTCCAGACCCATGGCTTCATTGCTATGGAGAAATTCCCAGTAAGAAACCACTATCTACCAACTATTATCTGGAATCCATTGGTAATTGGAGCTCAATAGAATATAGGTTTAGGGTCATGGTGCTTAGAAACCATGATGTCCATCTTTTTGACAGTTAGGGAATATGGGGTACCTGAAAATTAAGTGATCTCCTCAAGGTCACACAACTAATCTTGGCTGCATTCAGGGCAACGAAGAGTGAAATGATGGCTTTCCTATCACCAAATAACTAGGATGTTTGAGTAAGAACTTGAACACAGCTCTTCCTGACTTCAAAATCACTTTTTCCACTTTGCCTTCCTGCCTTTCATAAGTGGAGTGTACAACAACAGATACCTGATGGTAGAGTCAGAAAACCTGGGGTCAAATCCCATCTGTGATAGCTACTACTTAGGTGAATTTGGATATGCCACATAACCTCCCTTGAATACCTCAGTTGTCAAATGAGAAGGTCAAAGCCTTTGAAATCCTTTGATTCTGTGAGGATAAGATTATTGTATTAGCTTCCTGACTCCAAGACTAGTAGCTATACAAAAGGTTATTTGACCTCTTTTTCTGGTCAACTCTTTAATGTAACCCATTTCTGTAACAATAATAGCTTAAATCTGAGGACTGAGCAGTTGTCTCTTGACGCATGATTTTACTACATGGTCCAATACATTGCGACAGCATTATAACTGCTAGCCATGTATTTGCATAGCTATAATGTCAGCAAGCATTTGATGTAATAGTTACCTGTTACATTGCATTTCTGGATAATCTACAACCTCCGATTCTTATTCCTAGAACCTTCACAATTTGTATTTTCGATGGAAAGCTCCAACATCTCCTGAAAATAGCCCTCGTCAGCTTCTTTTGAGTCAGCACACTTGGGAAATTGTTGCAGTCAAACACAATATTGCCTCTTCTAGTAAAGCAATGCTCCAGTGAATTATCCTTCTTTTTTCTCTTTTTTCCTCAATCCCTTTGACTTCTATGGAATAACAGCAACTTTGTTGAGCTGGGAAGCAACAAGGCCTAGGAAAGTTGTATTTGCCAATAGGACCATTCTTTTTTGTGTTTGCCTAAAAAAAATTGGAGGCTTTATTTCATTTTTTTAGAAAATGCTATTGTATGCTTGAACATTCTCCTTCCTCTTAAGTAGCTGTCCCTAGAGCTGATATATTTCACCAGCTAAATATGTTGCTTATTCTTCAAAATCCATGCACATTCACCAGGTTTCTTTTCCAGCAATACCAAAGGAGACTGGACATTTAAGGGCTTCCTGATTTGAATGATACTTTCACAATAAAGGCTGGGGAAGAAGAGCACATATATCTTTAAGGTCTAATTTTTTTAAAAGCCTGTCCTCTGGATTATATTTTAACTACATGCTTTCTCTGGTTTTTATTTCTATTTTTTTCTTTCATGAGAGGGAAAAGTGAGGATCCATGCTTTCATCAGTATTTGGGTAACTCCCAATAAAGACATTTCCATAACTCGAGTGCCAACTTATCTTTAAATTACAGTTTTAGCTGCTTCTTTTGTTGAGGAGTTAAATGATTGGACTAGGATTATACAGTTTGTGCCTGAGGTAGGATTTGAGTTCAAATCTTCCTGACTCCAAATCCAGTACCTATTGCCTACACATCAATTAAAATCCCCATACACTTTTCAGCTGACCTGCTTGATGTCTATCCCTTTCTCCCTGATCTTATAGTTGTAAAGCTGAGTTTTTTAGACTCGAATGTAAAGCCATTACTCCTATTAAATTGTACTTTATATTTAGTCCAGTGTTCTAGATCGTGAAGACCTTTATTGAATCCTACAGACCAGAATCTTTAGGTTTTACATAGGCTATGAGAGTTCTATGTATTATCTCTGCTCCTAGAAGTGACTTGAGCCCACACCTTCAGAATTTTTTTCTAACTCGTCAGCACAGTGTTAAGTCTATCTATTGGGCACTGGGAAAACAATTCATGTCAATGTTTTTCCCCTGAATAAATTTGTAGTCTGATGCCTACATTTGTAGGGAGTTCTGCCTCTAAATCTTCATGCATCTTAACAGCTTCTGCATTTGCTTAGGCCCCCGAATCAATCTTCTATCTATCTGTTTATTGTCATTTATGAGTAGATGTAGATTCTCCTCATTCTTGAAATTTCATGACTGAGGCTTGGCAATCCCTCTCAAAGGGCCTACAATTCTTTACTGCAGTCTTCTCCTTTCCTGTAGAATCATGGAAAGGCTGATATTTGTCATCATTCTGCTTCCCTTTCAATGTAAGGAGGGTCACTTGCTAGGAATATGTTTTAGTTTTCATTTAAGCCAACTTTTATCAGAGCCTTTAAGACATTTCCCCTTGTGGTTGTTCACTCCCCGAAGGACGATGTAACTGCAGTTCCTCGTAGATGCCAATCATTTTCATTTCAAATAGGCATTGCTGCAGGAGCCCTTGGGTCCAATTTCAGAATCAGAGAGATCTACTGATCTAAGTACTCCTCTGTTATGGAGTATATGGATTTGTTTCTTTTGTAGGTTCATGCATATTTTTATTCAACAAACAATAGGTACCTAAAATAGACTAAGTGCTCCCCAAATAGAATGGTACAGAGTCAGTCAATAAACACTTAGTAAGTACCTGCAAATGTCAAGTGCTGTGCTAAGTATTGGGGGTACATAGAAAGGCAAAAGACAGCCCCTGCTCTCCAGCTCATAATCTAATGGAAGAGATGACATAAAATTAACTATGTACATACCTGATATACATAAAATACATGGGAAATAATCAGCACAGAGAAGATTTAAGGGGAATGGGGAAAGGCTTTCTAAGAAGGTGGGACTTGTTGGAAGACGGGGAAGCCAAGAGGCAGAGGCAAAGAGGGAAAGCACTCCAGGAATCGGGGACAGCCAGTGAAAATGTCCAGTTGAGACAAAGAGTATCTTGCTTGAAGAACTACAAGAGCAGTGCCACTGGATCAGAGGTTGCTTTGGGAGTGAGGGAGAGATATAAGATGTAAAGAAAATGGCAAGATGAGTGTGTAGGAAAAGCTTTGCATTTCAAACAGAGATAATTTTTTATTTTATCCTGGAGGCCCCAGGGAGCTACTAGTTTATCAAGTAGGGGAGTAACAAGATCACAACATGTGCTTTAAGCAGATAACTTTAATAGCTGATTCAGAGCTGGATCACATAAACTGGGATTTCAAGTGATGGTAAGAAGAGACTGACTTAACAGAGAAGCATCATGGAATGATAATCAATAAGAATTTATTAAGCATTAGCTAGGTACCATTGTTCTATGCCCTGTCCTCAAGGAGCTTACAATCTAATAGAATGATGGTCAAGTCCAAGAGTAAATATAACATAAGGTTAGCGTTTTCTATATTCAGACCTCTCATGTTATTTCACTGCTTTTATTGATAACAAGACCTTATTAGATTTCTTATTAGAAACATCTAGGTATGGGCAGTGATGGCAAACCTTTGAGAGACTTAGTGCCCAAACTGCAACCCTCACACTGCATGTTAGTCACCAACTTATCCTACACAGGAGAAGGAGGAAACATTCCCATTGGGCTGCTGGGCAGAGGGGGCGGGTATTGGGAAAAATGTCCTCAGGCACTTGTAGAGAGGGAAAGGGAGTAGCCCCCTCTGCCATGCATACCATAGTTTCACCAACATGAGTATAGTATAGAACTGGGCTTGGAAAACCTGGATTTGAATCCTACTTCAGAAATTTAGGTGCTCTGTGACACTTATCAATGCCTCTTCTCTAAATTCATGTATGATGACAGTAATACTGACTTTACACAGCATTATTGTAGCATTAAACAAATAAAATAATATATATGAAGTGTATTATAAATATTAATGAGCTATCTAAATATGAGCAATTGTTACCATTATCTGGTGCCTTTGTTTCAGACAATATAAGGATATACTTTTTTTTTTTTATAAACCCTTACCTTCCATCTTGGAATCAATGTTGTGTATTGGTTCCAAGGCAAAAGAGTGGTAAGGGCTAGGCAATGGAGGTTAAGTGACTTGCCCAGGGTCACATAGCTAGGAAGTGTCAGAGGTCAGATTTGAACCCAGGACCTTCCATCTATGGGTATGGCTCTCAATTCACTGAGTTTCCCAACTGCCCCTTCTTATGAGATGGAAGATGAGATGAGAAGGAAAGGTATCCAGCATCTTTTGAAAACCTTAAGGTTTTTTTCCTCTTTTATCCTAGATACCAAGTATTGTTATCATTAGCTAATGTCTTTGATTTAGACAGTGTAAGGATATGCCTTTAATGATATAGCAGGAGAGGTGACCAGTCTTTTGAAAATCTTCGTCTTTTTTTTCTTAAAAATATATTTTGATAGTCTGCTAGCACGATTTTGGCACACAATGAACCTGACAGAATTTTGCATTTGCATTTTTAAAATGTTCCATGAAATGAATCATAACTTCCCTAAATTATAGCTTTGAAACCTTTTGGAGTCTTTTGTCTATGAGACAATAGCTGATCCTTTTGCTTTCACTAAATACATATATGCATATCTATACTTATACATATATGTATAAGTGGATAATAGACACATGTGAGCTATACCTACCACATTCTTTAGAGTATTTTCACTGAGGTCCCCTTATAGAAGGCAATGCCCTTGGAACACAGTCTTGACAGTCTAACAATGGGCATCTATCTGTCTGTCTGTCTGTCATCCAAAGATGAGCCTAGCTAAGTCTGGAGAGGTTCATCACCTGAATAATGGGTTGGAAGGGTAAGAGATTTTTAGGCTATAAAAATCTCAAAGACCATCTAACAAGATCCAGGAGGGTTTAATGGAATTCAATACATATTTACTAAATAGTTTACCCTTGTGCCAGACACTCTGATGGTTACAAACACAAAAAAGATATTGTCTGTGCCCTTAAGGTGCTTACATTCTATTTTTTTCATGGGGTAGAGCAGTAAAGAAAGTAAGTAAATACAAAGTATTAATAATACAATTTCAAGAGAATGTCCTTTAAGGGGTGAGAGGACAGATCAAGAATCATCTCTTGTAGAAGGAGGATCTAAATCTGTCTTTTAAAGGAGTCTAAGAATTCTATGGGGAGGAGATGATGAGAAAGTATGTCTCAGACATGGGAAGAACCACTGAGGGGATTGATGAATTGTTAGATTCTTGAAGTGTCACAAGTAAGTCAGTTCATAGGATCTATAAATGTGAGTAGGAGAATTTTCTGTACTTGCACTGAAAAGAATTCTAGATCCCTGAAATATTAAAAAATATGTCTATGTTTATACATACATATATACACATAAACATACAATTACATTTCATAGGTTTTATCTTTGATCCAAGGGATTTATCATTTGTTCAAGAAAAAATAGCTAAATTAATTCTATTAACTGCTTTCCTAAGAACATACTAGGTAAAAGAGTATAACTGGTATGACTTCATAGGAGCAATTCATATTCACATGCATTAAGGAGTACGAATTTGAAGACAAATTGGAATTTAAGGAAACTCATCAAAAGTTAGGACTGGAAAGAAGCTTAGTGAAGTATTTAAGGCTCATAAACAGGCTTGGGTTTCCATTGATGATCTAATTTGCATCTTAGGAGATAGGCCAAATGACTTATAATGCGGCTTTGCAATCTTGTGGAGAGTTCCATTGAAATGTTTTAAGGAATATTAGAGCTGATAGAAGCCTTAGAAATCCTCTAGTTCAATTTATTAATTTTATAAAAGAGGCAAATGAGATTCAAAAGATGTTAAGTGGCTCACCCTATGTAATAGAGCTATTAATGAAACTGTTACTAAACAGTGTTGGTTAGAAGGGCCATTCTTCAATAGATGTGGTCAAAAGAAATGGACAAATCATTCTTAAAATAAAAATTGAAAACTATTTAACAATTATGTGAAAGATTGTGCCAAGCTCCAATAGAAATTTTGATGGAACAGTGGATTGATCCAATTATTCTGGAAAATAATTTGGAATTGTGGTTGTAGAACAACTCAAATGTCCATACCCTTTGTCCCAAAAACCTACTACTTAGAATGCACTAAAGGAAGTCAAGGCAAAAATGGAAGCCTTTTTATTTGCCAAATTATTAAAAGCAGTTGTTTTATCACATCAAATTAGAGAGGTAGAAAAGGTGACTATTGACTAAAGAATTAAAAATATATGTATATGATGCATTATTGGAATGGAATTATCATATTACAAATTATAGAAATTATGAATTCAAAATAACATGGGAGGACTTGAATGAATGTGGCGTGGATTAAAATAAACAGAATCCCACTAGAAGTTGACCATAACAATGTAAATTAAAAAACCAATATTATGAAACTTGCTGTTGCTGCTGAGGAATTTTGGTTCAGGAGAAGAGATAAAAAATGTACTCCTTTTCTTGGGAAGTTGAGGAATGACTAAAGTGGAATGTTTCATTTGCTCTACGAGTTGTAATCAGCCATGTGGGAGAAGGCGGTTTCCTTATTTTAAGGGAAAGCTCCTTGGGTGAGGAAGACGGGTATATTTATTACCTTCCATGACATAAAAACATTAAGCTTCCATCCAAGTTTCACTTTAATGGGAGCCCACATTGGTGAAGGTTATACTTATGATGATCTTCATTAGGGTAGCTTTTATTTGGTACAAAGACAATTTCATTCAAATCTCTCTGGTCACCTGGCAAAATGAAGCCTCCTGAAATCCTCCTTCTTCCCTTAGAATTGTAGGATGTTAGAAATGGAAGATCATGTGTAAACTTTACTCTTTTATTTTTATTTTTTCATTATGCAAGAAAAATGGAGTCTGGAAAGAAGTAATTTACTTAGAAATAACTACACAGGTAATTAACAGCAGAGGTAGGACTAGAGCAAGGTCTCTCTTACAGGTCAGTGCATCTTCCATTAGTAGTAATCCCACTTCTAATATATAGGCTTTGCCTCAATGGTTCAAAAACCCATGCCATTGTTTTTAATTTTCTGCCGCATTTCCCTTCAAAGCTTAACTTTATTGGAAGCTTCCATTTTCTTGTCTTATTGTAATCCTTGCTTGGCAGTATTTTCTGGCCACTACCTTACCTTGTATAAAGCAGATGGAGAGCAGCAATTAAAGGGGAAATACTCTACTGTAAATTCTTTGTAAGAAATGTATATCCCTTATTACTTCTGGGAGACAGAGTAATATCTTTCACAACCTTGGCAACATATATTTAAAATGGAAAGTACCTCAAACAAAGGCTTCTCAGAGATATATTTCTCCAAGTCATGGCCTAACCATTAGTTCTAAGTTTTTATAAAAAAAACTTTGGGTCCAGGTCTGTAAGATTTTGAGCTAAAAAGTAATAGTGAGATCTTCTTGTAGTTCAATCTTATCCTCTTTCCCTTCCTAAGGTTGAGAAAAAATGAGTCCAATAGAGAAGACAGAATCTGTCAAAGACTATAGAGAGTAAGTAGCCAAGCTGGGATTTTGACCGAAATCTTATTCCAAATCCAGTGATTTTAAGTCATACTCTGAAGTACAATCTGTTCTTGGTATTCAGATGGATCTGACATCAGTTGTACAGATGATTCATTAACTGAGTTATGTAGATATGTTGTATCTAATCCAATAAGCATTTATTAGGTACCTACTATGTGCAAGGCTTTGTGTGCTAGGTGCCAGGGATTCAAAGATTTAAAAAGTAACAACAACAAAAAACAACATTCTCTTCTCTCAAGGAGTTAACATTCTATTGGAAATTTGCAGCCCCAGAATAACTTTCCCCCATTATCTAGATTGTTTCCTAATTATCTTCTCATCATCTCTTTGAAATTCATCATCAACAATCGATATTTATTGAGTATACTGAGTGGAACACATTTAACTGGGTCCTGATGTTATGAAAACTCTGCCCAAGGATATCATTATTTATCTCTATATATACATGTTAAAGAGTCTGGACACATGTATAAAAATATACATGTAAAATAACACATCTTAAAAGATCAAGTGAAAAATAAATACAATAAATTCAGAAGAAGCCAGTGATAAGTTGTGGTGGAAAAGAAAGAACACTGGACTTGGGTCAAGAAGACTTGGGCTCCAAGTAATGGGCCCGATACTATCTATGTGACTGGGCAAGAAACTTCACTCTTCTGAGGCTCACTTTTTTCATTTGTAAAGAATAGTATCCAGGGATATGCTGTACCTAGCTCATAATTGCTCAGATGATCTGATTGTTAAATGTTTTGTAGGATCATTTGTACCTAAGGAATTGGCAATTGCTACAAAGCAGAGCTAACTTTATTTAGCTTCTGTCACAACTAGACTTAAAAAGTGATAGAGAAAATGCTAGTAATACAGATTAAATGAAAAGAAAATGTGTCTTTTTCTGGGGAAGTAGGGAAACTCATTGTTAAATATTTGCCAGTATATCCCTAAGTAATACTGTTGCTGCCCACCTTTAAAAGTGTTTGTAAACAAGCAAATGCTTTATAAAATATAAAGTACTATGGAAATAAGAATCATTTATTCTCACCTACAGTTGGAACTGTCTAAAATCACTCGATATCTTCAAGTATATTTTTCTTCATTCTAGATAATAAATAGTGAAGATTAAGTTGTCACAGGTCACCCAAAAATCAGGATAAAAAAAATAGGTCTTTTGAGTGCCAATCCATTCAAAGCAGGTATTAATGATTGCTTCAACATCATTTCCACTGACAAAATCATACTCATTTCTTATATTTAACCATTTGACAATGTTTAAGACTTGAAGGAACAGGAATGGAAGTAAGAACTTTCTTTTCTGGTTCTTCAGTAACACAGGGGCTACTGCCAGACCACATTTCCACAGGGATTGCTTCCCAAGATGATGCCTGAGGACACTGGCATAAGGGTAGTGCTATTCCTGAGGCTCTTGGGTTTAAGATTCTGGACAGCCTCTTTCTGGGTCTCAGGGGAAATGGTAGTCAAGATGGTGGGTTGACTACTTGGCAAGCACTACCTCATGTCTCTCTCTCAGGACCCCTTGTTGTTTTAGCTAGGATGACTTGCCTCCCCTGTAAATGGCAGTTGGTTGGCAATTGGTGGGGATTGCTAAGCCCTTCTCTGCAAGGGTTGCTTTCTCAGATGATAGCTGTTACAGCTGGACTGGAAGTGGAAAGCAGGTCCAGAGTGGGAAGTTCTGCTAGTCCTAGGTTTCCAGAACCTATGTAAGGTGCCATAGGATCACTTTTAACCGTTTCCCTAAATGAAGTAGTTTAATTCACAAAGGCTTGATTTAGAACAAGTAGTCATGGATGATAGCATTAGTTTCTCCACTGGTGTGATCCTAGGCAAATTATTTCATCTATCCTAGCTTGCCTACTTCCTCATCTCTAAAAACAAGGGATTTTGATTAGACAACCTCTAAAGTTTCCCCATCCATAAAATGAGGAAACTGAACTAAATCATAGATCTTGAGTTGAAAGGAAACCAAAAAGTCTAATCCAACCTCCTCATTTGACAGATGACCAAACTGAGACTTTCCCAAGGTCACATAAAAAGTATTAAAAATTAGATCATTACCCAGGTCCACTGAATCTAGGGACAATGTCCTTTCTCTGTATTCTTCTTGTATTCTTGTGTTGAATCAAAATCATTATTGAATTGAATTAAAACTTGCAGTTCTTGTTTTCGGTTCACTCAAATAATTTCTGTTATTGCTTTGCAGATTTGGACTCTTCATACCCTTTTTATATTGTGCCTTATTCTTAGAAATATTGGTTCTTGCAGATGAAAGAGTAGATATTGTTATATATTAGAAATTTTCCTGTATCCCTAATGATGCAGTTTACTATTGACCTCTGCCATCCTCTTGGTCTCCTCCCATTTGTCTTAAAATTTCTTCCTTACGCCCATGCCCTCTCATTCTTCTGAGGAGTATTTATTAGTGGCAAGGTATTGTCAGATTTACTCTATGATGGATCAGGCCTTTTGAAATGTGTTATCACTTTTATTTGAACTCTGCTTTCATCTTTGTGTCCTCTATGTTTACAAAGAGTTTTCCTTGTGATCTCTCTGTTCTGATTTTATTGCTGTAGGTGATGGCTATATTTGTTTGCCCTTCTTGTATTTCAGTTGTCCAGGGTATTTGAGAAGCAAATAATGTCTTCAAGTCTATTTTTTCTTCATTCTAGATAAGTTTAAAATGCATATTTTTATTGAACATTCCATATTTTCTTTTTTATTTGTGGTTAGGCTCAACTTTGCAGGAAAGGTCAACTGGACTTTACCTTGAGCTCCTTTAGTCTTCAGAACATATTGTTCCATTTCTTCTTGCAAATTCTGGTGAGTTTACAATAGTCTTGTGTTATTTGAGTTTCTTTTCTTTGATATTTGAAGGGCTTTTTCATAGTTTCTTGAAGAATTTATTTGTCAATAGAATTGTTAAAAGAGCCTTAGAATTTGCAGCAAAGAGTCTATTTCTTTTGGAGAAGAGATATGGATTCTTTTGATTGGTACTTTTGTTTTCTGTGTTTAGGAACTCTGTATTTTTTTTTATTCCTTATTATTTAAAAATATTATTCCTTACATTATGAAATTTAGGTATTTACTCTTCTTATTCTTCTGGGAGACTGATGATCTTTAAGTTGTTTCTATATATCCTGTCTTTGAGAAAAATATGTTTTGATTGTATGGAGATCATGCTTTCTTTTAACGTCATTCTTTTTCTTCTCATGTTCCAAACTGTCCCTTCATTTCTTACTATTTGCATTCCTAATCAGTTTTCCTCTCATTTTTCTTTGGTAAGAATTGCTCAAGTTTTTCAATTCTGCCAATTATCTTTCTATAAAAGACAAAAATTATGCTTTCACAATTTTTCTCTCTCTTTTAAACTATTCAGAAACATTCTGCTATGGTCCCATGCTATCTTGGGAATCCATAGGGTCATCTGCAAAGTCAACTTTACTTTCTTCTGCTCAGCAAGGCTAATATGTACCTTGCAATAGTTATAGATATCATAACTATTTTATCTAATCTAGCGGGCATATTTCCTTCTATTTTTAACACCCTTTCTTTTGGTTTAGCTAGTTATGTGCAAACTATTTAATTGAGTTTTTCTTCCTCTTGAAATTTTGGTAATTTTAAGTCTTTCTCCACTTTTATTTTCCCATATTGTTCACTTTCTGACTCTTTCCCCTTTGGTGGCTTTTCCTTGAGGAATGGATCTCAAAAAGTCTCAGCTTTCTACCATGCTAGTCAATTAATAATTCAACAGCTTCAATTTCTGTGTCAAGTGATTTTTGAGAAAATAATATTGGCCCTGCCTAGAAGTTGGGCTTTTTCTACAGTCCCAGTTGAGTATCACTCATATCTTGCCTCATTTCATTTATTCCTCATTTCTCTTATTGCAGTGTTTTGTAGTGCAGAGTGCTACCAGGCTTCCATCTCACCTGAGCAAATTTCTTTCATTTGGTAATGGACAGCAGGAGCACTGAGAGATAATAGTGGAGTGGAGGGATTAGAAAGTTACATCCCATAATAAGCTCAGCTGGCTTATGTAGGTATGCAATGGGGAACATGGTAGGCAGTGGGAAAGTGCTGATTTAGGTTTTAAGAAATATGCTATCTTTAGTTCCTCAAATATTTATCTTGTTTGAGTTCTTAACATCTTAAGTGATGGATATAATTAAAGTTTCTTTATCTCTTGCACATAATTACTATTTTGAAAAAGTTCCAAAGTTCATGAGAATTAGTGAAAATGGCTAGGCCTCCATTTGTTGGAAACATGACCAAGAATTTATGAATGCCCTTTCTATTAGATCAAAAAATTATTTCTAAGATCCCTTCCAACCTCAAAATCTAGATGCTATAAATCACTTAGACTTAGTTATATACACAGAGGGAACAAAATCAGCAATGTAGAGCTGCCACATAGTCTAGGATATAGCTTCTAATTCCAGAATAGTAACACTACTTAGCATTTATATGGGACTTTTCAATCATTAATTAGTTAATCCACACAACTCTAATGGGAATAGGTAAGTATTTTTTTATGACTGTTTTTTTTTTTCTTCCAGCTACAGAACTAAGACAAACTGAATTCTGATTTGAAATTCTTTGCCCAAGGCTAAATTTGAAGTCAATAAATAGGGTTGAGTTGGAAAGACAGTTTCCATATGCATGCCCTGTGCTCAGGCCATAAAGATATGTTAAGCTTTTGAGGAAGAAGGTACTCTTTATCTTTGGAAAAGAGGCCCTTTATTTCTACAGTTTATGCAGAAGTAGCATTGTGTGGTCAATAGGGTTTTAGACTCAGAGTCAAGAAGATAGGTTCAGACACTTACTAGCTATGTGACTATAGGTAAGTATCTTAACTTTTTTCCATGTCAATTTCCATATCTGTAAAACAAAGGATTTAACCTTGATAGAGCCAGGTAGCTTAATAGATAGACCAGTGGTCCTGAATTCAGGAAGACCTGGCTTCAAATATGGCCTCAGACACTGACTAGCTGTGTAACTCTGGGCAAGTCACTTCTATCTATTTCAGTTTCTTCAACTATAAAATGGAAATCATAATTACCACTATTTCACAGGGGCTGTTATGAGAATAAAATGAGATAATGTTTATAAAGCACTTAGTACAATGCTTAACAAATTTTTGTTTCCTTCCTTCCTAGCCTTTAGTATCCTTTCTGTCTCTAAATCTATGATTATGTGAATAAGGTGACCTCAAAAACTTCTGTTTGGGAGCCATACCTGGGGTTGAAAACTCTGGGCCTCAGATACCCACCAGCACTAAAAAGGCCAAGACCTAAGTCCCTATACCTAGTGCTTATAAGACCAGAGACTCAGAAATAAGGCTGAAACAGAACTAAGTGTCTTCTCCTTCTGTAGGATATTACTTGAAGATGTTTCATTAACTTAAGATTTAAGCATTTAACTATAGAAATGGAGGCAAATAGGAGCTCAATCTAATTTCTAGACTCAACCTAGAATCACTGCTACCTCATCTCCAATTCTCCATTGTTTAGAAATCAAATACCCACACTACTTGATATTCCATCTCATCTCTATATTAATTAATGTTAAAGATTATATTTTTTCTTTTTTTATTAAAAACTTAATCATGTGTCAAAAAACTGACATTTCATTATAAAAAGAACTTTTAAAAGGATAGTATATGAAACTATTAACTTCTATTACATACAGTTTGGGACTGTATGTATATTAAATTTAACATGGAATAACAAAAATGCCTTATATGTCTGCCCCTTTTTGAATTTTATGCTTTTAATTAAAAATATTTCATCGACAGTTTTCTTCTTATATATCTTGATTTTTAAAAATATTTCTATCACTAGCACCAATTCTCAACCCCCAAATGGAATTGTTCCCTGGTAAGAAATAAGTATAGTCAAATCAAGCAAATCAGTTAATTGGTCATGTCTTCAATTGTATGTCTTACCCTTTCTCTCTTTTCAAGAGTTTGGAAACTTTCTTTATTATCAGTCTCCTGAATTCAGAATTGGTTACTGCATTGATCATAGTTCTGAAAGCTTTCAAATTTGTTACTTTTTTACGACTCTAGTAATTTTGTAAATGATTCTCCTGGTTCTTTTCACTCTTTATCAGTTAACATATATTTTCACAGGTTTCTCTGACTCCATCATATTCATTTCTTACAAAGCAACATCTCATTATATCCATATGCCACAGTTTGTTTGGTCAGTCACCAGTTGACAGAACCTACTTTTTTTTTAGTTCTTTACTACAACAAAATGCTTTCATAAATGTTTTTTTT
The DNA here is from genome assembly GCF_027887165.1 of Monodelphis domestica. Taxonomy (NCBI): domain Eukaryota; kingdom Metazoa; phylum Chordata; class Mammalia; order Didelphimorphia; family Didelphidae; genus Monodelphis; species Monodelphis domestica. The sequence continues at coordinate 124,643,062 of NC_077233.1, forward strand.
TTTAGTTTTAAGTCCTTTATCTTTGCCTTTTACATGTCTAATAATGATATTATTGGATCAAAGGACATGTAGTGCGATTTTTAGAGTTTCCCCATCTTGCTTGGTCTAGTACCTAGGAATGTACACACCCACACTACACGGGTATGTGCTAGCAAATGACAAATCAGAAACAACTGACTGTCTCCTGGGCTGTCCTAAGGAAAGCTTGAGCCACCATTGGCACATGTGAGATGCAGGAAGTGATGTAGAGAACTGCCTTTGGAGTTCTCATGACTTCCTGTGGAGAGGGCTAGGCTCCAGCTTGATCCTGGAACTCTAGCTTGGAGGAGCTCCCGCAGACAGCTTTCCTTCAATTGATCATGTGAGTGAAAAGGACTGACTCCCCTTTCCCTTGGCTCTCAGGGGAAGGCTGCCCTTGGCCAAAGCCTTGAACTCCTGCCTGGCTCAGCCTCACCCGGAGCAGTTTGAGTAAACTCTCTCTCTCTCTCTCTCTCTCTCTCTCTCTTAATTTCTTCCTCCTAGTGTAATTAAATCACTATAAAATGCCATTCTGACTTGAGTGTTTCATTTTAGGATTTAAGAAATTAAATCCTTGGCAACCAATAAATATTATATTCAGTCTCAACCAATAAATTTAGCTTTTACAGTAAAGTGAGGGATGTAGTTCCACTATGCTTTTGGAAAGGTTGGATCAACTCACAGCACCATTAGTAGTGCTTTAGTGTGTTTCTCCTGCCACAGTCCTTCCAACAATTAATATTGTCCTGACATCTTTACCTATATGATAGTTGTGAACTAGAATCTCATAGAGATGTCTGAATTTGTGTTTCTCTTATTATTAGTGATCAGACCATTTTTCAGTATGGACTTTCATAGCTTCGATTTCTTCATTAAAACTATTTGCTTTTATTCTTTCACAACTTATCTATTGAGAAATGGCTCTAATTGATATACAATTGCATCAGTTTTCTATATGTCTTGACTATCACAATAAAATTTTCCTACTCATTTGTTTTCTCTCTAATTTGAATTGTATTTGTTTTGTTTGTGCAAGAGCTTTGTAATTTTATGGTATCAAAATTATCACTTCTACCCTGTATAGTCATCTCTGTCCCTTATTTAGTTAAGGATTCTACCCCTATACATAGCTGTGACAAGTATTTCTACCTATTCCTCTATTTTTTCCTATGATAAAAATCTTTATTTAGGTCAGATATTCATGTGGAACTTATTTTGATATGTGAAGCAAGATGTTGGTGTAACCTTATTTCTACCAAATTGTTTTCCATTAAGTTTTGATCAAAGAGGGAACTCACACCTCAGGAGTTTATAGAATTATAGGTTTAGCATTAGTAGGGACCTTAGATGTCATCAACTCCACCTCCTTCATTTTACTGATGAAGAAATTGAAGTATAAAGAAGTATATTATAAAGGAATTGTTAAGTTCGGGCTTTCAGTATAGAGAGGGGGAAAGAGTGGAGACCCCTCTCTCCTTCTCAAAATGGATTTCAGGGGAGACAGCTGATGGTTAGGGTTGGCTCAGAGAGAGGAGAGGGGTGTAAGATAATTTTAGTGTTTTGACTTAAATCTAAATTAATTTGGTCACAAGGGTGATTCCCAAATAATAAAATACCCAAGTCAGCTGGGAATTATGGAGATTTTAATTAGTATAGAGAGAAGGAATTAAAGAAAGGAGAGAAAGAGAGAGAAACAGACAGACAGACAGACAGAGACAGAGACAGACAGACAGAGACAGAGACAGACAGACAGAGACAGACATACAGATAGACAGAGACAGAGAGAGACATAGAGAAAGAGAGAGAGAGAGAGAGAGAGAGAGAGAGAGAGAGAGAGAGAGAGAGAGAGAGAGAGAGAGAGAGAGAGAGAGAGAGAGAGAGAGAGAGAATTAATTTAAACTGCTCTGGCTCAGGCTGAGCCAGGCAGTAGTTAAAGGCCTTGGCCAAAGTGGCCTCCCTGAGCCTAAGGGAAAGGGACTCAGTCTTATAACTCACCATGAGATCGTCTCCAAACTGGGTTCCAGTCCTCCACTGAGTTCAATCTCCTGAACTGAGTTCAGAATCCAATTCTACTCTGAACTGAATTGCCTGAACTGACTTTTTACCCCACCTTTTAAAGAAATTTTCTCTTATGTCACCTCCCCTAAATTTCACACCTACCAATCACAGTAGACACTTTTTTTCCAGGACCACCCATTCTTTAGTTCTTACCACTCTAGTTCTCACCTCCTCTGGTTAGATTATATCTTTTGAGTACTTCACACTTCTTTGTTAAGCTTGCCTTTTGTGAGTTACTTGACCTTTTTGTGATTAATTTAACCTTTATAGGTACTTAACACCCTTTTGTATTAGATCTAAAAATAGACTTAGCTTAAGGTTCTAGCTTTACTATAAGGTATACTATAAGGTATAAGGTACTTAAGTACCTTCATTGTTCAATCAGGAGTTTACAACTTTACCTTACCCTAAAGTGTGTCTAAGTATGGGTGGAGTAATGTAAAGTTCCAAGATATTCCTAATTCTATTAGACCAAGTATCTCCATTGTTACAATAAGGAAATAGCTAAATCAAATCTTCTAAAGTACAGTCTGAGTAGTTTTTAAGATTCACAGGGGGTTTGAATATTTTCCCCCTTCTGCCTTCCCTCCTTAGCTAAAGCTACTCTCCCAGATTTTCCCTTGTCCCTCTTGTCCCTCCTCCACTACTCGAGACCAAAGGGTTTCCCCTTGATCGGTTCACTCAGGCTCAGCTTGGGGAACAGAGAGCTATTTTAATGTCAACTCAGTCAGGTAATACAAAGAATAACTAGCAGGGAAGGAATGGGAAAGGAAGTTGGGAAAAGCATACCCCCATCTCTATCTAAATCCTTTTCCCTCCCTCCTCAAGTTTGGGGGGAATTCAGGCCTTGTCAGCCTGAGTCCCCTGAAAGTCAGGTTGACTCACCCCTGGGCAACAGGAGCTGAGGTAAAGTCTGCTCAGGTTTCTCTTCAGAAAGTCCCTTCAATTGGGAAATCAGGGGAAGGATTTCCAGTCACCAGCAGGAAAAAGTGGGTAACCCTCAGGAGAATGTTTTTTTTTAACCCTCTCCCTTAGGTTTCTCAAGTCTTAGAGAGAGCAACCAACTTCTCTATCAGCCAGAGTCTTTTCCTCCACAAGATTCTAAACTCCTGGGGGCCCTCCCCCATCGAGGTGCTTAATTTCACATACTCTTCAGCCTGGCACTTTTTCTTTAGTGCCAGCCTCTGTCACAGAAGTTAAGTTAATTGACAATAGTCACATAGCTAGCAAGTGTTCCAGGAAAAATATGAACCTTGAACTTTCCAACTACAAGTTAAATGTCTTGTTCACTAAGCTTTGGTTTTATCTAATATTGTGATACTATGTCAAATTGTTTCTGGGTCTAATCCACTTAGTCTAATATGCTTCAATGAGTAATCAACTTTTCTACTTTTTAAAGCTTTGCCAAATAGCTTTGATGATTGGTTTCCTATAGAATATTGTGAAATCTTATACTGCTAGATCCTCTTTGTTTTGGATTTTTTATTTCATTTCTTGAGATTTTTTACCTTCTGTACCTCCATATTAATTTTGTTTTATTTTGTCTTGCTTAATGAATTAATCTCCTGACAGTTTGATTGATGTGGTTATAAATGATTTTGGATAATATAATCATTGTTCACAATAAGAAATTAATACCTCTAATTATTTAGATATTTCTTTATTCTGTAATGAGTTATTATAGATGTATTCACGTAAGTGTTGAATGTATTGGAATTTTAGAGAAATTTCAAGTAACTTTGTGCATTTTGTAGTTACTTTGAATGAAATTTCTTTTTTCTCTCTTGTAAATGGGTTTTTTAGTAAGTATAGAGAAAAGCTCATAATTTTAGTGGCTTTATTCTATATCTCTTATTGAAATTAATAGTTTTTTAAAATAATTTTAATTAAATGTTTGGAATTTGCTAAGTAAATAGTCTGCATCAAAAATATATTATTTCTTCTTCTTCGCCTATTTTTTCTCAGTTTCTTGGTTTCGGATCTCATTGTATACTATGGCCACAACCCTCTCTGAACAGAGTTTTGAGGTTTTTCTCCCTTTGGGGCCAGTATACATCAAACTGAAGATCTATAAGAGCTATTGTGCTGACCTCATTGTTGTATGCCTATGAAAACAGAACAGTATACCATTGCCATGTGTTTTAGATAGAGACAGGGACCCCCTTTTTCCCACTTTCCTTTCCCATTCTTTCCCTGCCAGTTATTCCTTTGTATTACCCTGATTGTGTTGACATTAAAATAGTTGTGAATCAAGCTGTGAATCAAGTGTGAGTGAAGAGATCAAGGGGAGACCATTTGGTCTTGAATAGTGGAGGGAGGACAAGAGGGACAAGAGCAAATCTGGGAGAGCAGCCGTAGATAATGTAAATCTTGAAATTTTTAACATTCACAAGTCTGAGAAATTTCAAGATTTACAATAAGGAGGGAAGGCAGAGGGGGGAAATCTTCAAACCCCCTCTCTTCTCTCTGAGCCAACCCTAAACATCAGCTATCCTCTCCTAGATTCTGTTCCCTTTACAATACCCAAAACCTTTTTCTTTATTACATCTGCTGTCTCCCCTAAACCCTGCTTTGAGAAGGGAGGTCTCTACTCTTTTCCTCACTCAATTCTGAAAGACTCAATCTCTTTGAATACACATGCCAGTAAACTGAATCACTTCCATCTGAATTGTCTTAGGAAGATTCTGAAGATCACTTGGCAAGATCCAAGGTACTAGGCATTGAAGTCTCTTCTCAAGCTAAATTATCAAGCATTCAGGCTTTATTGCAGAGAATGAAACTCCAAAGGGCTGGCCATGTTGTTTGAATGCCAAAGATACATTTGCCTAAAAGACTATTTCATAGAGTTCTCACATGGAAGTCAGAAGCAGTGACAGAAGACAGAATAAGGACACTCTCAGAGTCTTGCTGAAGAATTTTTGTATCATTGTAAGATACAAGAGACACTGGCAGGCCCAGAAACATCTTGGATGGAACACTTAAATCGAAGAGTACTATATCTCAGAATTGCAATAGCTCAAAAGAAATATGAGATACCCAAATTTAGAGACAGCTCCATTCCAAATGTCCATGTGGGCTATTTGGGCCCCACCTGTGGTAGAGCCTTCTGAGCTTGTATTGGTCTGATCAGCCACAGTTAGACACATTATATTTTGACTCCAGAATAATGATGTCATTTTGATCTTCTTTAAATATGAAGGACAACCACAACTACCAACCAGTGTCTCCTGGAAAGCTCAGCATTGTGCATTGAATTTGGCCCTTCTGTCTTCTAGTGTTGTTCCCTACAGAGCCTTGGTTTTGTCCCCTAAAGTGGAGCCCTAAGATGTCTTAGAGTGATATGTCAGTGACTTCACACCATTTCCTTTGTGCAGTTATCTACCTGTAGATTCATAGCTTTCACCCTTTTCCCTTGGTGGTCCTAACCAGCTCCAACCGGTGATTATTTTGGTCCTATTTCCACTTAACAGCAGTCATCAGCCTCACTCTCCCTTGGTTTTATTGTATCTCTTATTAAAGCATCTGAAAGCTTCTAGCTATCTTTTGGGAAAGTCCTGAATAAGATAGTTCTTTCTAGTACATCTCTTATTATATTGAAATTTTGTTACTTGCGTATATGTCAGGGGAGCTGATTTTGTCTGGAAGCTTTTACATGGTCATCTTTGCAAAAGTGGCCTCTTGTATTTATATAAACTTCACCATACCTAGAAGCTTCTCCATATTTATTTCTTTTCTTCAGAGCCCTTATTTTCCTTCCAGGCTCAGCTCAGATGCCACATCCTTATAAATTCTTTGTGGATTCTCTCAGCTTTTAGTGTTATATTATCTTCCTGCTTAACCTACCTTTTTTTCTTAAAGTCATTTCTATATATGCTATACCCCTTCCCTATCTGCACCTCAAGTAGGATATAATATCTTTGAGGGAATTATGCCTTCATTTTTATCTTTGTATGCCCAGAATTAGCACAATGTCTTGATTATAATTAATAGGTCTTAAATAAATGTTTGTTGAATTGAATTGTATCAGATGTCAACAGTAGATGACATAGTTTTGTAGGCTGGACCTAATTCAAGCTAGTCTAGTACTTAAGATTTGGAATGAGAGTGAAATAAGGTGTTCTTAGTCCAATTCACCAATTAATAAAAGGTTTGCTTACGCATACTAGGAACATATATTCAGCAAGGATATTGCATTGTTTTATCCTGCCTCTGTTAGCCATTCTTTTCCACTATTTAGAAGCAGTAAAAACTACTGACAACTTACATGCTGGCTTAAAAAAAGGCCACCCACCTCCCCAAAGCTATTCTCAACGTTGCAACCTTTAGTCTCAGGAATCAATTAAGTCTCAAGAAAAAATTCATTATCTTTTTTTTTTAATTTTTTAAAAATATAAACCCTTACCTTCCGTCTTGGAGTCAATACTGTGCATTGGCTTCAAGGCAGAAGAGTGGTAAGGGATAGGCAATGGAGGTTAAGTGACTTTCCCAGGGTCACACAGCTGGGAAGTGTCTGAGGCCAGATTTGAACCTAGGACCTCCCGTCTCTAGGCCTGACTCTCAATCCACTGAGCTACCCAGCTTCCCCCTTCATTATCTTTTAAGGAAACATTAGCATAGCCTGGATGGCAATTATTGCTCTCTAAAACCCATGGTATAATGGAATAAACATTGAATTGGGAGTTAGAGGGCCTAATGGTTTAATTCTTGACTCTGTTCCTCACTGCCTGTGGGTCTGACTGTGGATAAATCATTTTATAATGATCTAGACCTCAGTTTCTTTTCATGTTAAGTGAAAAGTTTGGAGTAGGTAATTCCTTACAACTCCCATTATCTATGAAGTAAAGTTTCTAAACCCCTGTTCTGTATTCAGATAATTAGCCATTTTGGATTCAGGGGGAACAAGACCCCACTTACACCCAACTTGTGGAGTGTCCTTAGTGAGCATATTGTTCTCCAGAAAAGATCTATAAGATGGCAATATAACAGGCAGCATGATAAAGTGGAGGGAACATTGGATTGGATGTCAGGAAGACTTCTGTTCAAATCCTGCCTCATCTTATCTAACTGGGTGTCTCAGGAATAATAGAAAGATTCTAATTTCAGTTTATCACTGTCCAGATGATTGATTATCCAAGAAACTCCCATTTTACTGAAAGAAGTTATTCCAAATGTTCTTGGGGCCCATGTTAACACCTCTGGATTAATAATTCTACTCTCATAGCAAAAGGTGAACTCTCCAGAGTCGAAAAAAGCCCAGTTTTCAGACTCTAGCCCTCAGACTCCCTTTGTAAAGAAAGGACCAGAGAATACTTTCCCCTTGCCACAGAAGCCACCAAGGCAATAATGCAATACTCACAAAAATAGAAAATCCTCTCATAACAATTCAACCTGGTATTTTACTCCATTGAAGTCTATTCTTCACGGTCCTCTGGTAGAGTGAATCTTTCTAATGGCTTGCATTTATGGTGCTGAGTAGAAACGAAGGCAATAAAGCAGCCCAAAAATGTTTTATGGCTTGGACTATTTTTAAACTAATTTCTTTGCAAATGAAAAAGGAGTGCCTCACTAAGTAGTCTAAGAGCCTCCCACAACCTTTTAACAGGTTCTGTTTTCCCTCAGTGTGTCTGCATAGAGCCCCGGAACTAGATGGTACAGAGATAATGCACATCTCTGCAGTCACTTGCTGCAGGTGGGGTTTGTCTGGGGAGTTTCTTCTGTGGTTTCAGTGCCTGGGTGTTTATAAAATTAATTTTCTATCCAAGTCTATCATCATTATCTGAATAAAATTATCAAACAACTAATGCCTGTGGAAGTTTACTAGGAATGCCAGCCACTACATGTTATGTGATCGCCCCTGAATCACAGAAGTGAACAAAAGGGTAAATTAATAACTGAGGAGAAAAAGGCCATATTGGCATTCCATTATTACTAATAATAGTCATGATTATAATTGAGAGGCCATAAAACTTAGTTGTTGAAGAGCCAACCTGTTTTCTAGTCCTGCCTCTGACATATACTGGTTTTGTGACTCTAGGCAAGTTACTTCAGCTGTCAGTGCTCTGAGAAACTCTTTAAGGATATAAATTACAGAGAAAGTATATGATTTGTTGAAAGAAGCTTTCTCATCCAGGAATTCCAGACACCAATGAAATCAAAGATATAAACTCAGTCTATCCTCTCCTTTTATTGCAGCAAATTAATATTGTCATTTGAATGTTTATAGAATGCTTTAGAGCTTATAAAGCCTTTTCCTTCCCAACAATTCTGTAAGGGAGAAGTCACAATACATGGGTTTAAATTCCAGGTTTGACACACACCTAGTATATAACCACAAGCAAATCATTTAATTTTTCTGAGCTTCAATTTGCTTTTCTGCAAATGTGGCTAAAACTACAATTTTCCTCATAGACTTTTGGGAGGAAAGCACTCTGTATGCCTCCAAATGCTAGAGGAATATGTTGGATGTCCACTTGAATAACATCAAAATGGAGAGATCCTTTTGTCCTTTCTTTCTCCCCTCCACGTTTTCTCTCCCCTCCTCTCATTCTCTTCCCTTTCTCTCTATTCTACTTCTTTCCCCCTTCTTTCCTTTCTCTATTCCCTCACTCTCATTCCCTCCCCTCCACTCTCTTTTTCTCCATCTATGCACCTCTCTAACAATTCTTTCAGTTTCTTGGGCTAGAAATCTTAGTCATCTTTGATTTTTTGCACTTCTTCAATCCTTATGTCCAAACAGTTGTCAGATATTGCCATTTATCCTTCAAAACATGTCTTGGATTTCTCCTTTCCTCTCTGTTTCCACTGCCTAATTGCTGGTTATCATTACATTTTTTTCTGGATTATCACTCCAGTCTTCTACATGCTGATTATTTTGTTTGTTTGTTTTGCCCTTTTCTGTCCCTTTTCAAATTCTTTTTGTGAATAGCCATTGGGATCATCTATCTAAAATATTTTTTATCATGTCACAATTCTCCTGATCAAGAATCTATAATAAAGCTATTCATTAATAGTATTTGGTCAATGGTTTACTACTCTCTATTACTAGACAATCAAAGTTTTCTATTTCAAGGCTCTTTTATAATCTGTCCCCATCTTATCTATCATGCCGGGAAAGATCTACTTCTTCTCTATTTTAACTGGCTTCTTTTTATACCTATCTCTATTTTTCACTGTTCCTCAATATTCATCTCCTTATTCAATCAGGCTTACTTATAACTGGCCCACACCTGCCCTAAATTTGTTCCTAAGCCCTTGTCTTTGGAACAAAGATATTCTGCTCTGTCCTCTATAATGCTTTCTCAATTGCCTTTTGCTTATTCAAGTAAAATCAAGAAAAACAAAAATAAATTAAAAAAAATCCTTTTTCCTCTTTGCTTTAGAACAGACTTTATTTTCCCTATGTCCTATCCTTAAATAACTCAACTTTCAAATGCTACCTTTTCCATAAAGTTTTCAAGCATTCCCTCTCACATTGATTTTCTATCTCTGGTTATCACCAAATGACAAAATGTGAAAACTGGAAAGTGTCTTGGTCATCATCAAATCTAGGGGTCAAATTTATTAGTCTCTGAACCGCTTTACACTCATAAATAAGTGAGGACTTATATATATATATAAAGAGCTTTTGTTTATATGGGTTGAATATGTGGATTGTATTAGAAATCAAAACATCTTAGTACCATTATAAAAATAATTTTGACCTTTTGGACACCCCAAAAGGGTCTTAGGGTCCTATAAGGGTCCCAGAAACACACTTTAAGAACTAATAATCTAGTCTGCTTCATTTGACAGATAATGACACTGAAACCTGCTGACAGTGTGACTTTTCCAAGGTCACAGAAGTTCCTAAGAAACAGTTGGTATTCAATTCAAGGACTTTGGATTCCAAATCCAAGTCAGTTCTCTTTATATGATAATGCATTGACTTTCTTGGAAGTAATTTCTTGAAGTTGATGAAGCTAGTTAGTAGCAGATCCCAAGCTGGTACCCAAAATTCTAGAGTCCTCTCAATCACATTACATAGCTTCTGATTGTCTGATGGTCAATAATGTCATTCAATTCCTCTTTACTTCTTTTACATGTGTTAATTTTGTCTGAGACAAAACTCTAAGAAAAGAATCCAAACATTTACCAGATGTCCCTGTCCCCTACAAAAACATGTATGGCTCTAGCATATAAGCAATGCTTTTCAAATACGCATCTATTGCTTATATAATTTGTTGAGGGTAATCATGGAGGTTCCCTGCTTAAATAAAAAACAGAACCCTTGAAATATAACTGGAGAGGAAACATATAACCACTTCAGCTCTGAAACTCTTGGAAATAGGAAATTTTTCCATTGTCTTGCTTTGCATGTAAGTGAGTGTGTTTTGGAAATGATGCGACATGAATGATTGTGATTGCTCATTACCCATCCCAGCCAGAGATACCTACCTAGACAACTATGGACAGGACAAAGAGGCAGTAAGAAAGCACCTAATTCAGTGAGATCCTTTATTGTGCCAACCTCAATCTGCTGTTCCCATCAACCCTAATTATAATCAACTAATTCTATTACTTTCTTAAACCCATTTCAAGACCGAGTACATTATACTAAGCAACTTCTATCTAGTAATAGAGTTATGCTCTTTATAACAGGCGCTCATTCTACCCAGCAGAGCAGAAAGAACATTTTGTATTAATGTTCTTTTAGAGAAGTATATGGGGTTCCATTTAAAAACAACAACAGCTACTACTACTTTGTTTCTTTGGTCAATTACTTTGGTCTTCCAAAAATAAACTCCATATTTATCTACTGATCCTTTGAAAAACATAAGAATACCTTGAAAGGAAGAAATACTTCGATTAGGTAGAAGTAATAGAGAATGAAAAGTAGTGAGATGTTTATAATTTCTGGGTTTCTGTGACATGTAAAATGGGAAATCCAGGGGCTATGTTCAAATATTAATCTTATTTGAGAAGATATTGATATTCTCCACTCCATGTAATCAACATGTAAGTTGGAAAAACACTATACAGTTATTATATATTTAAAAATAGACATTAAAAAAGCAAATGCCCTGCAGATTTATTCACAGTGATGGGACAGGTGACCTTCATGATATAGATGCTTGCTGAGAACACACTATAGAGCAGAAGGAAATAGTCCAATAATTGAAATAAATTGATAACTCCTTAGTTGAGTAATGTGCCTTCTCTGAGCATATTGGCAACAGGGTTTCAGCATTTATTTCAAATGCTTGTCTTTTACTAGAATTTTACCTACCTTATGCAAAGCCTTTGGATGTATTAATATAATTTGCAAATCTTGTCTGAAGGAGTGTTCTCATGATGTCCCCAATATTCCTGTCTCCTAATTTGATGTTAGTGGCTTGAACTAAATTCTTTATTGGTTTCTTTTTATATTACTTCTTATCTAACTTTCAACCTCCCCCTTTCAATTTCCCCACCCACCTTCACTTCTCTACCCATCTCATTTTTCTAACTGCCAGTGTTAGGGGCTTCCCCTACAAGTGAGATTCATAGTTCTTCCACACTCTAAAAAACCCCAACAAAACAGATTTTCTCTGTCTATGCCCAGGAGAGCTGGGACTCACAAGAGGAACAATCACTAGTTAGAGTCTATAATTGGAAATATACTCAATTATAAATTTACCTAGTGAAACAGACCCATTTTTCCCATAGACCAATGTTAGCCTCATTGCCAATGAAAACCTAGACAACATTGAAGTTTTCAAATATTTTAAAATAATTTTGGTTTTGTTATTTTTAAAAATTGTATGTGTTCTGGCTAGGTACTGACCTATTATTTATTTTATCATCCATATAGAAATTCTTAAGAATGGGGACCCTGATAAAAAAAAAGAGAAAGGAATAGTTAGGTTTTTCAGATATTTTTCACAAAAGATGACAGTTTTTTGTAGATGCTTTTCTACAGATACATCTTCTTTTTTATTAATATATTTTATTTGATCATTTCCAAGCATTATTCGTTAAAGACATAGATCATTTTCTTTTCCTCCCCCCCACCCCCCATAGCCGACGCGTAAGTCCACTGGGCATTAGATGTTTTCTTGATTTGAACCCATTGCTTTGTTGATAGTATTTGCATTAGAGTGTTCATTTAGAGTCTCTCCTCTGTCATGTCCCCTCAACCTCTGTAGACAGGCAGTTGCTTTTTCTCGGTGTTTCCACTCCCATAGTTTATCTTTTGCTTATGAATGGTGTTTTTTTCTCCTGGATCCCTGCAAGTTGTTCAGGGATATTACACCGCCACTAATGGAGAAGTCCATTACGTTCGATTATACCACAGTGTATTAGTCTCTGTGTACAATGTTCTCCTGGTTCTGCTCCTCTCGCTCTGCATCACTTCCTGGAGGTTGTTCCAGTCTCCATGGAATTCCTCCACTTTATTATTCCTTTTAGCACAATAGTATTCCATCACCAACATATACCACAGTTTGTTCAGCCATTCCCCAATTGATGGGCATCCCCTCGTTTTCCAGTTTTGGGCCACCACAAAGAGCGCAGCTATGAATATTTTTGTACAAGTCTTTTTGTCCATTATCTCTTTGGGGTACAAACCCAGCAGTGCTATGGCTGGGTCAAAGGGTAGATATTCTTTTGTCGCCCTTTGGGCATAGTTCCAAATTGCCCTCCAGAATGGTTGGATCAGTTCACAGCTCCACCAGCAATGAATTAATGTCCCTACTTTGCCACATCCCCTCCAGCATTCATTACTTTCCTTTGCTGTTATGTTAGCCAATCTGCTAGGTGTGAGGTGATACCTCAGAGTTGTTTTGATTTCCATCTCTCTGATTATAAGAGATTTAGAACACTTCTTCATGTGCTTGTTAATAGTTTTGATTTCTTTATCTGAGAACTGCCTATCCATTTCCCTTGCCCATTTATCAATTGGAGAATGGCTTGATTTTTTGTACAATTGATTTAGCTCATTATAAATATGAGTAATTAAACCTTTGTCAGAGGTTTCTATGAAGATTTTTTCCCAATTTGTTGTTTCCCTTCTGATATTAGTTATATTGGTTTTGTTTGTACAAAAGCTTTTTAGTTTGATGTAGTCAAAATTATTTATTTTACATTTTGTGATTCTTTCTATATCTTGCTTGGTTTTAAAGCCTTTCCCCTCCCAAAGGTCTGACATGTATACTATTCTGTGTTTACCCAATTTACTTATGGTTTCCTTCTTTATGTTTAAGTCACTCACCCATCTACAGATACATCTTAAAAATCTGAAGGATGTAGAAAATACAAAATCCTGTTGCATTTATTGTTTTCAGATCATTTCTTTTTGATTCAGTAGAACAAATTGCAGCCTTAAAGGAAACAAGGCATTGACCATGAAGATTTTTCTGATCAAACCATATTCCATTTAAGATGTACAATCATGATGATAAGAGTATTCAAATACTTTCTTAGCATTAGCATCAAGAAAAGAACAAAATAGGTGTACTTTTAAAAGGTGTCAGTCACTATCACAGAGAAGTTCTGCTCAGAATTCAGATAGAAAGGGACTTCCTTGATGGGAATCTAGGTGTAGGGGACTAGATAATCTCTAATATCCAGATTTTCCACCTTCAAATCCTTTTTAAAATTAAAATTTATTTATTTGTTTGTTACATTTAAATAGCCAGTTAATTCCCTCTCTCCTTTCCCTTCTCCATTAGAGAAACCATCATTTAACTAAAAAAATAAAGATTATATATATATATGTATATATGTCTCATTTATTTCTATTAGTTCTTTGTGTCAAAAGGTATACACAGTTTTATAACTCACCCAAATTCCCCTATTGTTCTCAAAAATAGTGGTATCAGTTCACAGTTCCACCAACAATACCCTACTATCTCTACATCTCCTCCAACAATTGTTATTTTTTCCATTTATCATTTTAGCCAATCTGATATATGTGAGATGATATCTCAGAGTTGTTTTGATTTTCATTTCTATTATCAGTAATAATTTAGAATACTTTTTCCATATTGTTATATATAGTGTTGATTTCTAAATTAAAAAATATATATATATATCTGTTTTTGTCTATGATCCCATTGCGTAAGCTAAAGAAATGTAAAGAATGTATAGCTATTTTTAAAAATATATATATTTTTTCTTAAAAAATAAATCCCTGCTCTTAAGATGCTTATAACCTCTTAGGAAGAAATATTATACATAGGTAGATAGATATAGATATATACACATTTATATATATATATATATATACACACACATAGTAGTATTAGTCTCTCAGAAACCAAGGATGACGATTGTCTTTGTGCATTTTCATCTATGATAGATGAGTGTGCACAAAGACACTTGTGTGTGAAAGAGATTTTAGTGGAAAAGTCGATGCACAGAGACAGTCCCACTCTCTCGGCGTTGGAAGCCTGGGTCCATTGGCACGAAAAGTTGTTACACCCGGAGACTTCCTCAGCTGCATTGGATGGCTGTGTTGTCTTTTGTGTTCCAACACGCCCTAAGCACTCCACAGTGCCTTGCTGTGTTGCCCTCTCAGCCGTTGGACCTTCTTATTGGTTTCTTCCTTCTGTTCTACCGAAGCAGTCTTCACATGCTGGGTGAGCAAAGCCTTAGTTCACCAGGGGTCAATGACCCAATGGCTACCCTCATAAGGTTTAGCCGACCTGTCGAAGCTGTTGCCCGGGGTGTGGCCGCTGCCGCATGCTAGCAGCTACTGGGAGACACAAGTGAGAGCTGGGTGTCAGGTGAGGAGAGGTTGGAGAGCTGCCCTAGGAAGGCATGACGAGCCCTCCATACAAGAGATACTACCCCTCCCTGAGCACCCCATATACCCCATGTATACATATACACATATATACATATACAAATACACATATAGTGTATGCGTATCATTTCTCTTATAATCTCAGCACATAGTTTGTTCTTAAAAATATTTGTTCAAAAGATGGAAAGAGGGTTGGCAGAGCCAAGAAAGTTACTTAGCAGTGAAAGCCGATACCTCTCTGACAATCCTTCCAAACCAATCTTTAAAAAACACCAAAAAAGGACAAGAGTGAAAAACCAATAGCTGATAGAGTGATGGGGCTCTCCTACTGTATATAACTTAAAAGTAGGCAGAGAAAATCAGTTTTTATGGGATAAGGGGGAACCAGAAGCAAAATTGCACACATAGGACTTCCAGGTAAACATGGCTGCAGTTTAGACACAGGAAACTACCTCTCCTCATGATCTACCAATATAGACTACCTCAAAAGGCCCCAAAACCCAAATTCATATGAACTAAGGGATTACACAGTAGAGTATGGCATTGGAAGTATGTGGGATTTGGGCATCTCCACACTATAAGGGGATGAAATAGCTTCCTCCAAAAGCGAGCTGAACCACCCTTCCCACCCCACCTATAGAGCCAGTGCGCTAGACTCAGAGCCAGTGTGTGCTAGATTCAGTGAGCAAGTAGGGAAAACTTCTAGGTCCTTGGCAGCTGACTAAGACCACCAAAGACCTACCCCTGAGAGCATCTAGACTTGAGACCCCAACAGATAGAAGAGCACAGACCTTGGGTGAGGAGATAGCACAGAGAAGGGCTGCAAACAGTAGAAGCTCCAGAGACTTGAGAGGTGGCCTCAGACAAAAACCATGCTCCTTAGCTCCATATACAGAGAACCTGCCCTCCTCACTCAGACTTCTGACTGGAAATGGAAGGAAAAACCACCATAGAGATGTCAAAAAATGCTCAGGAAAAACAACTTCCCAACACCAAGAAAAACAAGAAGACATTGACCCTGGATAATTTTTGTGGAGGAAAAAGCCAGACTACAGAGGAAATAGTAGAAGAGGACATACAAATAAATGCATTCAGCCTTCCAAAAAAAATGGAAATTGGCCACAAGCTCTTGAAGAATTTAAATTGGAACTTATCAAAAAGATGGAAGAATATTGGCAAGAAAAATGGGAAATAGTTCAAAAAGAAAAAAACTGTTTAAAATACAGGAACTCCCAATTGGACAAAGAAGTCCAGAAATCAAATGTAATGATAAATAATTTAGAGACCCAAATTAAATAGCTGGAAGTCATTAAAAGCAAGATAGACCAAATTGAAAAGGAAAATCAAAAGATTATAGTGAAAAACCAGGCTTTAAAGACCAGAATTGGGCAATTAGAAGCCAAGGATCTCACAAAACAGCAAGAATTAATAAAGCAAAATGAAAAGATTGACAAAATAGAAGGAAACGTAAAATATCTCACTGTGAAGATGACTGACCAAGAAAACGGGTCTAGAAGAAACAATTTGAAAATCATTGGTCTACCTGAAAACCCAGAAATAAAGAGAAACCTTGACATCATACTACAAGAAATTATCCCAAAAAAACTGCTCTGATGTTATTGAACAAGAGGGAAAAATAGACATTGAAAGAGTTCAGAGAATATCCTCTACACTAAAGCCTCAAAAGACAACCTCCAAGAATATAATTGCCAAATTTAAGAGCTTCCAAGCTAAGGAAAATTTTTTACAAGAAGCCAAAAAGAGACAATTCAGATATTAAGGAGCACCAATCAGGACCACACAACATATGGCAGCTTCCATACTAAAGGACCACAAAGCTTGGAATATGATATTCAGAAAGGCAAGAGAATTGGGTCTTCGACAAAGGATCACTTACCCATTAATAATGACTATATACTTCCAGGGGAAAGTATGGGCATTCAACAATTTGCAACTCTCAAAAATTATATTCACTATTTTAATAATTAGAAGAATCCTTCACAGGTAAAGATTAGAGTAATAAGTGGTCTAACATGATATGCAAAAAAGAAAAGAAAAAGGGAGGTGGGCCTAGAAGATGGAACCAAGAGAAACTTGAAGGAATAAGATAAATAGGATAATAAATATCACACAAAGAGGTGCATGGGAAGGAGAAGTGAAGAATACTATTATAAGAAGTAGAGGAAGAGAGTATTAATAGGAAATTCTTAAATCTTACTCCAAGTGAAATCAATTCTGAGAAGAAAGATCATCTAGATCCACTGGGGTATAGAATTCTATCTTACCCTACTGGGGAAAGTGAGAAGGGAAAAAAAAAACTAATGGGGGGATGAAGCAGGGAGTACAAAAAAGGAGGGAAAGTTGGGGACTTAATAGACATTAAAAAATAATAAGAAGGGAACAAAAAGGGAGGGATCAGAAAGGGAAGTATAATAAGGGTGGGGATTAGGGGGACTGACTAAAAGCAAACCACTGGTCTAAAAAGATATAGTGAAAGAAGAAAGGGCAGAACTAGGAGAGGATATCAAAATACAGAGGTGGTTATCATAACTCTGAATGTGAATAGAATGAACTTGTCCATAAAACAAAAGCAAAAAGGAGATAATGATATATTTCCAACACATCTCAGCAGCAAGTGTTAGAAGGAGAGATTCCATTTAAAATCACCTTAGACAATATAAAATATTTAGGAATCTATCTCCTGAGACAAAAACAGGAATTATTTGAACACAGCTACAAAACACTATCCACACAATTAAAACTAGATCTAAACAATTGGAAAAACATTAATTGCTCATAGGTATGATGAGTTAAGATAATAAAAATGACAATCCTACCCAAACTAATTTACTTATTGAGTGCCATACCATTAAACTACCAAGAAACTATTTTTTACTGAATTAGAAAAAAAAACTATAACAAAGTTCATTTGGAAGAAAAAATAATCAAGAATATCAAGGGAAATATTGAAAAAAATTTGAAGGAAGGTGACCTAGCAGTACCAGACCTCAAATTATACTATAAAGCAGTGATATTCCAAACAAAATGGTACTGGCTAAGAGACAGAAGGGAAGATCAGTGGAATAGACTTAAGGTAAGGGACCCTAGCAAGACAGTCTATGATAAACCCCCAAATCCCAACTTTTGGGACAAAAATCCACTATTTGACAAAAACTGCTGGGAAAATTGAAAAACAGTATGGGAGAGATTAGGTTTTTATCAACATCTAACACCCCACACCAAGATAAACTCAGAATGGGTGAATGACTTGAATATAAAGAAGGAAATTATAAGTAAATTAGGTGAACACAGAATAGTATACCTGTCAAATCTATGGGAAAGGAAAGATTTTTAAGACCAAGCAATAATTAAAAAAAATAGAAAATGTAAAATAAATAATTTTGATTACATTAAATTAAAAAGTTTTTGAACAAAAAAATTCCAATGCAACCAAAATTAGAAGGAAAACAACAAATTGGGAAAAAATCTTCATAACAAAAACCTCTGACAAAGGTCTAATGACTCAATTTTATGAGAATAATCAATTGTAGAAAAAAATCAAGACATTACCCAATTGATAAATGGGCAAGGGACATGAATAGGCAATTTTCAGATAAAGAAATAAAAACTATCAATAAAGACATGAAAAAATGTTCTAAATCTCTCATAATCAGAGAAATTTAAATAAAAACAACCTCATACCTAGCAGATTGACTAACATGACAACAAAGGAAAGTAATGAATGTTGTTGGGGATGTGGTGAAATTGGCATATTAATGCATAGTTATTGCAGTTGTGAACTGATCCAACCATTATGGAAGGCAATTTGGAACTATGCCCAAAGGGTGCTAAAAGGCTGTCTGCCCTTTGGTCTAGTCATAGCACTGCTGGGTTTATACCAGAAAGAGATAATAAGGAAAATGATTTGTACAAGAATGTTCATAGCCATGCTCTTTGTGGTGGCAATGAATTGGAAAATGAGGGAATGCCCTCCAATTGGGGAATGGCTGAACAACTTGTGGTATCTGTTGGTGATGGAGTGCTATTATGTTCAAAGAAACAATGAACTGGAGGAATTCCATGTGAACTGAAATGACCTCCAGGAATTGATGCAGAGTGAAAGGAGCAGAACCAGGAGAATGTACACAGAGACTGATATACTGTGGTATAATCGAATGTAATGGACTTCTCTATTAGTAGCATTGCAATGGTCCAGGACAATTCTGAAGAACTTATGAGAAAGAACACTATCCACATTCAGAGGAAGATCTATGGGAATAGAAACACAAAAGAAAAACAACTACTTCATCACATCAGTCAATGGGGATGTGATTGGGGTTATAAACCCTAAATGACCACCATAGTGCAAATATCAATAATATGGAAATAGGTCTTGACCAATTACACATGTAAAAACCAGTGGAATTGTGTGTTGGATTTGGGGGGAGCTTGAGGGGAGGGAAGGAAAAGAACTTGATTTTTGTAATCCTGGAAAAAATACTCTAAATTAATCAAATAAAATTAAAAACCAAATAAACAAAAAACTGACCCCCCCACCACCACAGAAACAGATTCTGAGCCAGGCCATAGGCCAACTTCAGGATCCTGTGACCCTTGGTACAGGAAAAAACAGAATTTTCCACACCCTAGTAATTATATTTTGAAGTCCCAGACCCTGGCATTACCCTATAGTGAAGCCTGGAAGTCCATAGCCCTCAGCCCTTTCAAGTCTTCATTGCAGTGAAGACCTAGCCATAGGTCAAAGTATCTCAAAGTACAGAACCATCAGCAAAAAAAAAATATGGAAAAATGAGCCAATAGCAAAAGAAACTCCTAACCTTAGAAAATTTCTATAGAGAATAAGAGCAAAACAGACTTAATAGAGGAAAGTGAGATCCAAGCTGAAAGAACTTAAAAAAGAATTAAAAAATCAAATAATATAGGTCAAAGAAAATAGGGGGAAATGGTGAAAAGAAACTAAAATAATGCCAAAAGAAAATAACAATTTAAATAGCAAAATTGGTCAACTGGATAAAGAGACTCAAAAATCCAATGAAGAAAAGAGTTAAAAAAACCAGAACTGACCTACTGGAAAAGTAGGCGTAAAAATTCAATGAAGAAAAGAGTTTCTTGAAAAGTAGAATGGAGTTGGAAAAGAAGATCCAAAGGTCATGGAAGAAATTTGGTTTTCACAAATTAGAATTGGCAAGTAGAAGCTAATGACTATATGAGACATCAAGAAATAACAATACTGGTGGCAGCTGGGTGGCTCAGTGGATTGAGAACCAGGCTTAGAGATGGGAGCCTCAAACACTTCCTAGCTTTGTGATCCTGGGCAAGTCACTTAACCCCCATTGCCTAGTCCTTACCATTCTTCTGCCATGGAACCAATACATAGTATTGTTTCCAAGTTGGAAGATAAGGGTTAAAAAAAAGAAACAATAATACAAAATCAAAAGAATGAAAAAAATAGTAGAAAATATGAAATATCTCATTGAAAAAAACAACTATCATGGAAAATAGATCTAGGAGAGACAATTTAGGAATTTATTTGACTACCTGAAAGTCATGCCCAAAAGATGGAATGAATTCTCTTTTAAATGAACCCCACTTTCCCCAAAAAAAGATCCTTGAATAATAATATGTGTAAAACAAAATATTTTATAGGAATGAGGTCAATTCAGTTAGAATAGAAATTAGCATCTATCAATGATAAGCTTAATGAGGATAAGAAGTGTTATTTCTTCCTATGCCTGTCTAGGACTTAACAATGATTTTCTAATCATGAGGATTCACTTGGGCATCCAGAGAAAAACCTGTTCCCTGATTGTCAGATATGCCTGAGGTTCTTGTGTGTTTTCTCCTTGTTTAGAAGTAGCCTTCCCTAGTGTAGTGAAAAAAGAAATGTACTTTTACCAGGAAACTTGAGGTTAAATCCCAGATACTCTAAATCTCAATCTTTTATCTGTAAAATGGAGATAGTAATATTTGATCAACCTATACATTTAGGTTGTTGAAAGACACATAAAAGTACAGTGTCTTACATGTGACTGGCACTCATTTAAAATGTTTACATATTATAAAAGCATTATTAATAATAATCATAGCATGGACATCAGCATGGTGAGGTCTAGAGAGAACCAGCTTTGGAGTAAAAACTTCAGTTCAAGTCCTACTTCTGACACACTGATTGTGTGACTAAACAAGCCACTTAATCTTCCAGGCAATTTGCTAAGACTATAAAATGTGGAGCAATTACAGAGCTGACTCATACTGGCTTGGTGGCCATGGGACAGTTATTTAATCTCTCAGGTCCTTTAACAAGATTATAAACTACAAATAAGCTGTCATTCTGCATCTTTGAAGGGAAGTGCTCTGATGATATAAATATAAATCATTAACAGTAATGTAAAAAATAATATTTGATGAATATAAAATTTCATAAAAACAATTTCAGACTTTCTCTCCAGTAACACATCTCCAACTACCTTTCAAATGTCTATTGGACATCCAGTAGACATTTCAAACCAATAAGTATTGTAAAGGCTAAAATTAATATTCAATAACTAAGTTATTTTAAATCTTTTATTAATAACCAAAGTAAAAGAACTACCTGAACTATTATTAATAAAACTTTTAGAATATAATACTTAATTATTGGATTTAATTTAAAAACCCACAGTGTATAATGGCACTCATTTGCTTTCCCCCAAACCTTCCTTCCCTTACCTTCTCTGTTACTGAAGAGACAACACCATCTTCTCAGACTTGAAAACTAGGAATTATCCTATACTTTTCACTATCTCTTATGTTCCCATGTCCAATCAGTTGCCAAAGCCTATTCATTTCCCTTTTTTAATATTCTCAAATACAGTGATCTTACAACTTATTTCCTATCATGTACTCTTCTTCAGTCTAGTGACACTGGCCTCCTGGTTATTCCATGAAGAAGATACTCCTTATTTCAGCCCTGGGCATTTTCTCTATGTTAGAACACTCTCCCTCCTCTGCTCTAACTACTGAACTTTACTTCCTTTAAGGCTCTACTCCCTACTCTCATCCTTTACTTGAAGCCTTTTCCATCCCCTCTTAATTCTAATGTCTTCCCTCTTATGATTATTTTTTACATATCCTTTAGGAGTTTATGGGCTGTTCCAGGAGGACTAGCACCTCTTGTGTGAGACTTGCTGAACCCTTTTTAGAGTTGATTATCCACCTTTGGTGGCTACTTTTCCCTCAACTCTTACCTGTGGCTCCAAAATCTATAGTATGTATTGCAGTCACACCCCAGTAAAACTATCTCAGCAGACAAGCTAAACCAGGTTGAGGGAAGACAACAGACTTAAACTTGTTGGTGAATTAGAGGAATGTCTACCCCAAGTAGACACTTTCCCCAGAGGAGTGGACAGGTGAGAGCAATTTGTTTCCGGGGCCATGAAGGCATCTGAAGCAGATCCTGTATGGTGCTTAGAGCTTGGCCAGACATTGGAGACACCAACATTTTCCATTGTAGTCTAGGTCCTTGCCTGTCATCCTGACTTTTCTCTTGATGACTGCAACTCTTCCTCACTTGAATCCAATACAAGTACAAGTTAAGACATCACCTGGTGGTGTCATTGGTCCTTTTTGAAAATGAAGGATGAATAACAAGAGCAGCTTATCTTGTAGAAAGCTTGCTCTATACTTATTTGCTGTCACTCCTATCAGAATGGAAGCACCTTGAGGGGAAGGGTTGTTTTTTACCTCTTTGTGTATCCTTAGTGACACTTGGCACACAGTGGACACTTAACAAATGTTTATTGCTTGTTTGATTGAAAAATATTGAGATGTCATTATTAGATGTTTCCCAGGGACTCTAGTAAATGTTATTCAGTGAAATGGTTCTTAGGTATTTTGGCATTTAAAGTCTGATATAAATGTTTCTCAACTTTCAAATATTTGAATGACACATGTGGGCCTGTTTCCCTTTAGCCTCAGTGCTCTGGTCTGTCAGCTACTCAACAAACAGGACATGCCACGCCTGTCTTGGCACCTGACTAGGATCTGGGCTAAGTTTGATTTACAGTGCATTCCTACAAGCGCAGCTTTTATTAAGATGAAAGATGCCCATTGACAGGCCTAAAAGAAAACAGCAGAAACCACATTGCTGATTTTACATTTTCCATAGGATCTCGTTGCAAACCCCCACCCACCCCTAACCTCCCCCAAACCAGGCCAGAAGTGATGGTTGGTTTCCCCTTTTTCTGGGAGGTCTTTGCCTTAATCAGTCCCTGGAATCAACATTCTCCTTTCTGATCCCTCCTCTCTCCCTTTCTGCCTTATGCCTCCAATTCTACTACTAGTCAGTGCTGGACCTTGGGGGACAGATTCAAAACTCTCCCTTGCCAAGGTGAGGCACATCTATTTCAACCCCTAAATGAGGAAATTGCTGGTGCAGAAAATCACTGAACAAAAGAGCATTCCCTTCAGGGTGCCCTTGAGGAAGAAGCAAAGAAAGAAAATATGTCACAGCCCTGGCCTGAGAAACCACTAATTCCCAGAGAAAGCTCTCCAGGGCTCAGAAGGACATTGATTCCTCTAAGTCTCATGCAAGCATCATTCCTGTCCTTTCCTTCCCTCTCTCCAAAAGTGACTCCTGGTTACCTGCCAGATCAAGTTCAAATTCTACTCAGTCAGGATGGTGCAATGGAAAAGTCATTAGATGTGAAGTTAAAGGTCTTGAGTTCAAATTCTGCCTCTGCTACTTCTTATTACCTGTATGACTTTGGGGTGGTCACTTAATCTTAGCCTTAGCTTCTTTCACCCTAAAATGAAGGGCTCAGATCAAATAGAAAATCTCTTGTGGTTCTAAATGGATAGTCCCTCCACAATCTTGTGCATCTTTTCCCCTTCTAGCCTCTTTTTCCTGGCACAAGTAAGGGTTTAATAAATATTTATGGGCAATGATGATGCTTGCCCACACAAATATACACTATGACCCTGGCAAACCAAACTACTCTCTTTGTCCTCTCAACAAGCCTTGTGTTTTCCTACAGTTCCTACTTTTATTAAGACTGTTTCATGTATATTGACTCTACTCCCTTCACCATTTCAGTTTAGAGTAATGTGAAGAAGACTGGATTTGGAGTTGGGAGACCTGAGTTCTAATCTTGCCTCTGATATATATATATATATATATATATATATATATATATATATATATATTTGTGTAACTAGGGTGTAGTCATAAATTCTATCTCACTTAAAAGTTTTCCCATCTGTAAAACAAAAACCTAGTAATGAGTCTGGATACATCTACTTCTCAGAGTTACTGGGAAAGGAAGAATTTGTTAACCTTGAAGTGGAATATTATTATTTTACTTTTACTTAGCCTTTCAATCCCAATTCAATTGTCAAAGGTCCCATCCTAGGACCTTGCTTAACATCCAGTGTATCTCTAATGTACTTAACCAGCATTATTTTTTCTCAGAGAGCACAGTGTAGTTAGATAGTTCTCTGGCACATATTGGTTGTGCAATACTAGGCACGTTACTTAGCCTCTCTCCATGCTCTCAACAACTCTAAAGCTGGTGGTGGTAGTGGTGATTGTGGTTATGGTGGTGGTGGTTGTCTTTCAAACTTGAAGAGGACCAAAATGGCATCTTTATTCTGGGGTCACTGGATGGTGTGCCCATCTGTGGCCGATCAGACCAATATGAGCTAGGAAGGCTTTGCCACAGGTTTGGCAGAAAGATGTCCTATGACTATTTGGGATGGAG
The DNA here is from genome assembly GCF_027887165.1 of Monodelphis domestica. Taxonomy (NCBI): domain Eukaryota; kingdom Metazoa; phylum Chordata; class Mammalia; order Didelphimorphia; family Didelphidae; genus Monodelphis; species Monodelphis domestica. The sequence goes on from NC_077233.1 coordinate 124,667,659, forward strand.
ATGTCTCTAATTATCAGTTGCAGGGAAGGTAGTGATCTGTATTGAAAGAAGAAATTTCTCCTCTATGCTAATGCAATCACACATCCACCCCCTAATTCCAGTGGTAGCCTTTGTATGTAGGCTAGCTCCTTAATAAACTGTAAGCTCCACAAAGTCAGGGGCTGGATGTCAACTAAGCCTCATGTTTTCCCAATCTTCCAGAACAGCATTCCACATACACAATAAGAGTATCAAAAAGTTTTTTGAATTAAATCTAATTGAATGAAACCCATGGGTGATGAACCCCACAGAAGGTGAGGAGGGCAATGATGACAGCAGGAATTGCCAGCGTTTCTTCTAGGCACTCTGGAATAGTGACAGGAGAAACCCCTAACATATGGTCTCAGTGCATAAAAGCTGATATTGCAACCCAGGGAAAGATTCCATCTCAAACCAAGCTTACAATGCTCCATTTGACTTGGGCACCATTTCACACTCATTTCCAGGGTTTATAATTAAAACGAAAACACCTCTGTTCTCAAAGACAGCATTGCAAAAGACAGCTTTGTTTTCTCCAAGCCTTCCCTTAATTTTAAAGCTCTGTAGCTTGGAAAAGAAGTCAACAGAAAGTGCCAGAAAGTTGAGGAGGCTGGGCTCAGACCTTTCCCCAGGTCTCGTAATCTCCCAGTAGTTTTCATTCCCAAGATTTTGGGGTTCCAAGGGTTTTGTGACCTCTCTTGTCAATCTTTCCTTGGGTAGATTAAGGGCTTACATGACAATAAAATCTTATCAGGAAGTGTTTGGAGAAGAGAAAGAAGAAATATCCTTTCACATCTGGCTTGTGAGTTTAAAATTACGCCTTGCCTCCACTCTAAGTGTTGTCAAGTAGTTTAGCTGTCATCCATCCTGTGTTTACTCTAGACCCATTTTTTGGGGGGCTGGCAGTGTGATTACTAAACCAACATGCAAGTCTGAATATTGAGGCTGGTGAATGATTGGCATGCTTAAACATGGTAAACATGGAGATTTTTTTATACAGAAGATGCTGACTTACATTTTTGGCAGGAATGAGTGATGTGGGACATCAAATCCAAAGCAGACTGTATAGCTTTGTTAAAAGAAAAACTTCCCAGAAAGGGAAACCTATAGTTGAGCCTGATTTAATAAGCATTCCATATCTGTAAGCCTCCACCCTCTTTTCCCTTTTATTTCCTCATCCTCTTCTCTTTACAGCTATCATGTTCTAATGCTATTATTTTAGGCAGGAAGGAAGCACAGCTTTTGCTGAGGTTCGAGACCTGCTTCTAGTGAATCGATTTCAAATGGCATATGAAATATATTTAGAGAAAGGGAAAGAGCAGAGAACTGGGAGTTAAATGTCAAGAGTTCTTTTCATAGTTACCTAGTCCATTGACTTGCATGAATCTTTCCCCTCTGACTACTTCCTCATTACATGAGAGGATTGGAATATATTAGATGCTCTTTGGTATCCCCTTTCCACATCTAAAATAAAGACAAGAACAACTTACACTTTATTGTTGTTGTTCAGTTGTTTTAGTTGTGTCCAACTCTTTATAACCCCATTTTGGGTTTTCTTGGCAAAGATACTGGAGTAGTTTGCCATTTCCTTCTCCAGCTCATTTTGCAGATGAGAAAACTGAGGCAAACTGGATAAAGTGACTTGCCCAGGGTCACACAATTAGTAAATGTCTGAGGACAAAGTTGAACTCATAAAGATTAGTCTTCCAGACTCCAAGCTTTGTACTCAAGTCACTGAACCAACTAGCATCACATTCTATGATTCTGCCCTAGGTTATTTTGAAACTTGAGTCTCAGTCCCACCATTTAATGTATGATGCAGCATAAAGAATCAGAGCTCTAAATGTGAGTCATAAGAACCAGGTTAAATCCTGTTTCTGATTTATACTCCTTTTATAACATTGGTAAAGTTACTCTTTGGGTCTCAGGGTTCTTATATCTAAAATGAGTGAGTCGGAAAGATAGTCTCTAAGATCTCTTCTAACTATGAATCTATGTCCAGATATCAAAATCACAAGACTGGGAAGGGACTAAGTGCTTGACTAAGCAGTGGAGACATTAAAGAAAGCAAAAACATGGTCAGGAGTATATAATCCAATTGGTGCTTGATGTTGTCTCCAATCTCTACAGATTCCAGTCTTCAAAGGAATAGAAGAAAGGTCTAGAATCCAATGGCAAGGTGATATGAGCAGTGTAAATCTCATTAGATGATTTAGTTTTAGCTTCTGTGGTTAGGTCTCATTTTTTTCTTTTTGCTAAATAAATTGATTTTCCTTGCTGCTTTTGTCTTTCTTCCCTTGTTTCCCCACACAAATGGGGATATTTGGTGAGAAATGTCTAAACTGGCAGCAAAGTGGAATGATAAGGATGAACCTGATAATTTTATCATCTTGAGACTCACATCTCAGAAATATACAATTTGCCACAGTCATCAGTAACAAGGTATAACCCCAAAGATGTACCAAGCAGAACACAAAGTCCTATGGATCTTCATCTGAGCAAATTATAGAGAGTAAGGAGAGACATGTCATGCTGGGACATGCAGACTAAATTAACTATACCCATGAAAAGGGTAAATTGATCTCTGAGCTCGAGGAGAAAGTAAAAGGGCTGAAGGAACCAACTGTGGGAAGAATCATTTGCTCTTTGAGAGAAAGTAAGAAGTGCTTCAGGGAAGAAACAAAAAAAAAGTCGTAAAGAGATAGAGGACAGTCTGTAGTGTTATCATAAGGATGTAGAAAGGAAGTGCTGTCTCTGTGGAAGAAGAGAAAAAGCAAGATCCCTCAACATTTGGAACTGTATAAGAGGTATCAGACTCTTCTGGTAGTGTTCAAACTGGAACACCAATGGAGATAGCAGCTTCTTGTGGTTCTGAGGAGAGATAATATGGACTCACAGGTACACAGAGGGAAGAAATTATCCACTAAGTGAAGTGGAAGAAGAGAAGAGGGATAACAAGTATCAGCTAATAAACATTTATTAAATGCCAACCATGTGTCAGGACCTATCCTAAGTGCTGAGAATCCAAGAGGCAAAAGATAGTCAGTCCCTGAAGTGCTGACCCCAGGCTAAAAGGGTATCAAGGCAGTGACTGGGCAACATTTATGAACCACAGAGAGATCTTCTGTCTTTTTGTGGTGTGTATTTGAAACATATGAAAGTCTCTGGGGGAATTTTCAGACCTGATGACCACTATCTGATAGTAGATAGCTTACCTGGAAGACTGGGAGACCTCCATTTAAGGCTCATCTCTAATGTCCTGGGTTGTTTTGCAGAAATCTCTTAATCCCCCTGGATCACTCTAAAGCTCTAAGTTGTAGAACAATCGCCTATCTGTATTGGTAGTTGATGTTCATACACAGGGAATTCCTAGAATCAGTAAAAGCATAAGTTTTATTTTTCAAAAGTGACCATATCTGCCTCTAGTGTTTCATGTGAGGGTCATTAATATTCCTTAAAGAATGCTAAGTGAAATCCTGGGCTTAAAGACAAAGATGGTTCAGGTATGTTATTATATTGTATATAGTGATATTATATACCCACATAGTGATTTTCTCTTTGCCATTGTTGATTGAATGTAGGGAATTAAGTTAGAGGAAATCTTAAGAGGTGATTGATCCTATGACTTAGAAGATAGTGTGTGAAGTTGGGATTTGGATTTCTTGTTGTAATTGATTTATGTGTGATTTTTCATTTGGGGTTTCCTTGGCAAATATACTAGAATCGTTTGTCATTTCTCTCTCCAGTTCACTTTATTGATGAGGAAACTGAGGCAAGCAGGGTTAAATGACTTGCCCATAGTCACACTGCTAATAAATGTCTGAGGCTGGATTTTAATTCAGATCTTCCCTGACTCTAGGCCTGGGACTCTATTCACTGTGTCATCTGTCTACATTGGATTTCTAGGCCATAGCAAAAGACATGATTGACTGCTGGCAAGAAATCGAAATGTATTCAACAATCAATAAATTATGTCCCTTTAGTAAACACTATGTACGAGGCAATGTTAAACCATGAGAAGGAGAAATAATTCACCTGTGAATCTCATTAATAGTGTTGTCAACAAAAAATGAGCTGAGAAAACTACCCATGTAGATTTGCCAATCTTGATAACATATAGAGTTGACAAAACATGGGGAAGAATGACACAAGATCAGTAATTCATAGGAGATGATATGCAAGAAGAGAACTTTGTAATTGTTTCATTTTGTTCTTTACATCTCTAGTGGGAAATACAATGCCTAGTATACAATAGATATTTAATAAATGCTTTTTTATAAAGATCAATAGCAATAAAACCAAATTCAGAGACCTATATACAAACCCACTCATTCATTCCTGATAATAGGGTGACCTGGAGATTCTCATATAAGGAACTGAATTTGACCTCATAGATATCTCTAAGACTCAAGGGAATGGCACTGGAGTTTGGCTTTTCTTGGAAAATAATTAAATCAAAGGGAATGAAAGGAGTTAGCTAGGTGGCTTAGTGGATTGAGAGCCAAACCTAGAGAAAGGAGGTCTTTGGTTCAAATCTGGCCTCAGATACTTCCTACCTGTGTGATCCTAAGCAAGTCACTTAACCCACATTGTCTAGCCCTTACCACTCTTCTGCCTTGGAACTAACATACAGTATTTATTCTAAGATGAAAGTTAAAAGCTTTAAATAATAGGATAAATAAAAAGAAGATACCATAGTACAGGATGTTATGAATATGTTCTCCAACAAGAAACTCCAAGAAGTTAAATGGAAAAACATTGCAGGATTATTTTTATGAGGGTCAGTGATAAGAGAGTTGTAGTTTCACAGAGAAACTAAAGGCAGGGCAGAAGATGAAAACAGAAGAAGAATTTGGAAAATGAATTACAATCATGACCTGAAAGCATGTTATTGTAGTGTAGGGAACATATCCATTGAGAACCTAAGGAATACTATTTCCAGTAAGAAGTCTCAGCACTCTATCTGCTGGTTTTTTCATCTCTTTGAGAAAATTAAACAGTTGATAAATTTGACTTGATAATTTTGCCTTACATAAAAGAATGAAATGTTAAAGGGAGCTGTTATTCAGGAACTGATTGCTGCTAACAAGAATGAATTAGTTCCTGAAATAGAAATTATAGAAAACTTAAGGTCAAGTGAGTACCCCATCATTGAATAGATAAAGAGGAAAACTAGGTAGAGGCTGACATGAACTCCAGATTTATACATAGTATAAATTCAAAGGATTCAGTGAAAGAAAAAGTTAGCTCAGGAGAGATCAGAAACTCTTAAGAATGAAATTTGGAAGACATAAGCAGAAGTTATTCCCATGTGGCTGCATAAGGAACCCACTGACAAATTTAGATTTCATATGTGTAAAGAATATGGAAATAGGGGCAATTAACCAAGGATGAATATTCTAACATAGTATGGTCACAAAAGAATTGCCAACACTCTGAAAGATCAGGATGATTAGAGGCTGGCGATGAGAGTTATGGGTTATAAAAGCAGAGAGAAAAGCACTGGACCTCTGATTCCATTGGTACAGTGAACTCCCATGTAGGGAAATTCCCTGTTTCAATTCAGGTCATCCCCTTCTCTGAAACTTACAGTCTTAGAGAGTTGCCTGAAACATTGAGAGGTTAAGTATCTAGTCCATGGACACACAGTCAGCACGTGTCAAAAGCAGGTCTTGAACTGACTCTTTCCTGGCTTTCAGTCTGGCTCTTGGCATGAACAGGAGTCAGTCACTCATATATTTTATGCTATGGTCAGAAATCCAAATCTTATTCTCATACGCCATCTTCTAAGCCATATGTTCACTTCTAGAAACTTTTTTTTCTTGTTTGAATTTTCTACTTTCAATCAACAATATGCCTCTCTAAAGGCTACAAAAGGGGTGTCTTTTAGCTATGTTGGAGCAAGAAGAGAATCTCCTAGAAGACAGAGTTTATCAGATTAAAAGATAGGCCAGTAAGAAAGTGGAATTACCCAATTTACATTCTACTTCTGTCTCTTCCAAGGATAATGATCTTTATGCTGAAGAAAGCTCAAAGGACATAGACCCCAATCCTCTTGTATAGACAGATGAGGAAACTGAAGCCTAATGTAGTTAAATGATTTGTCCAAGATCACCCAAGCAGAATGAGGAATCTAGCCCAAGTCCCCTGACTCTAAATCCAGGATTCATTCTACTTTACTGCCTCATGTTTTATCTGTGACTTGGATGAAAGCATTGATGGTATGTTCGTCAAATTTTCAGAAGCTTAGAGGGACAGCTAACATGTTGGATGACAGAATTTGGATCCAAAAATATCTTGACAGACTAGAATAATAGGCAAAATCAAATTGGATGTAATTTAATAAGGACACATCTGAAGTTTTACACTTGAAGTTTTTAAAAATTACTTCCCAGACATAGGATCAAGGAGTTATAACTATATAATAATTCCAGTGAGGATTTAAGGGCTTTAGTCCATTGCAAGCTCAATGTGCATTCATAGTATGACACTGTGAACTAAAAAAGCTAATGCTATTTAAAAGGTGCACAGCATCCTAAATGAAAAAAGTTGAACATTTGCCTATATTCTGCTCCTTTCAGGCCATATATGGAGCACTGTGGCAGTTGCTGGTACAGCTGATAGAGCAGTGGACCTAGAAGCAGGGGTCCTGAATTCAAATCCAGTCTTAGACACTTATGTGCTGTGTGACCTTGGGCAAGTCACTTAACTTCTGTTTGTTTTGGTTTCTGTAATGGGGATAATAATTAGTACCTACCTTGAAAGATTGTTGTGAGGATCTAATGAATTAATATTTGTAAAAAATATTGCTTAGCACATAATAGGTGCTATATAAATGCTTATTCCTCTTCCTCTTATGGGATTCTTCTTGAAGGCAGATTGGTCAGCTAAGGCTTGGATGAATTAGCTGCTGTTTATTTCCTTTGTTCTTTTTGATTCCTGACATAATAGAAGATTTCTTGTTTGGGGAAAACAAACAAACAAACAAATAAAACCAGCAGTCATTCCTAAAAAAACAACAACAACAACAACAAAAAAACAGTGCAATAAGTAAGAACTCACTCCCTATTGAGGTAGTCTATTTCATTTGGGGTAACCCTAGTACTGAGGTTGGGTTAGTTACTAGGCAATTTTTCTTTACATGAAGCCTAAATTTGCTTCTCTGAACCCATTATTTCACATTCTACTCTTTAGTTCCTATAAGAATAAATCCAATCTGTCTTTCACTTGGCAGCCCTTGAAATACCTAAGGAGAGCTATTATTCCCTCCCTCCCCCCATGACATCTCTTCTCCACAAAGCTGTAATTGTGAATTTTAGCACCTGGGGGAAATCAGTCCGACTAGAGTGGAGGAGTGATGGGGTGGGAGGGCAGCGGGTATCAGCCCCTAATAGTTCCATGATAGTTATGGCTTCGTTTCTCCAGCAATGATCATCGGTTCCTTTAACAGACCTTTGTATGGCGTGTTCTCTAGTCCTCTCACCATCCTGGTCTCCTTTCTCTGGACTTGCTCCAGAACATCAATTTCCTTCCCTGAAATGTTGCGGCTACATCTGTGCATAAAATACTCCAGATGTAGCCTGATGAGGGCAAAGTACGGGGGCACCAAGACCCCTGGCCCTGGACACTCTGCCCTTGCCTGTCTGTAAAACAGAGATAAGAACACCTCTGCCTCGATTTGGGTAAGAAATGGCAAATGGAAAACTGATTATGCTCGGGACACTGTTGACTTTCTGAGTCTTTTACATAAACAGGAGATAACTGTTCAAATCTAATGACCTTTCTGCACAGCACAACAAGAATGCTCTTCGAAATGGGCAAGGGAGAATGACTTGGAATGAGTAAAATCAAGTATTTTGAGCTCAGAAAACCCTCTGAGTTTCTTTCCAAGTTTGCCGATTCCACAAAACTTGAGGACATTGTTTGTAAGAAGCTTTCAGGTGCCCTCTTTCCCTATATTTAACTTCATTGATATTCCTACCTCCTAACTTACCTCACCAAATGCTCTTTCGTCAGAACCATTAGCTACTAAGGAAACGGTTGAGCAAAAATAAGTATGTTGGGTTTTTTTTTTCCCTTTTAAAGGATCTGATGTGTTGTGGTTTTACCAAGAAACAAACCAAACCCAAACAAAGCTAAAGGCTGTTGGTATTCAATTAACACAGTAAACACTGATTAAGTGCAGTCCTCCTGCAAGGCCCTGAATATAGGGTCAATTGGGTTTCTGTGAGTGCCCTGACAAAATCGGCTCCCTCAGCCTGGCAGGCTTATGTGATTATAGCCATGGTAAATGTGTATCTGATGAATAAGATCACCCTCTGGAGAAAGAAAAAAATGGTGAAAGGGTAACTGTAGAAACACCTCAATTGCATAGCCAATTTTCTCCATGAAACTCCCGGAGAAAGGGCTCTTTCACAGGGTGCCAGCTGAGCCCAAATGGGGGACCAAATCGTTCCCTAGAAATTCACAGCTTGAGCTCCCCAGGCAGGCCTTTGAATATGTGAATGCTAAATTCTATGGTGTGACAATTGCATAAAGCTACTTTTCTTTTCTTTTAAGAGATTAATAAAGACGTTGTGCAGTATTCATTAGAGGGTCTTGGCTGGAGGCTGCAATAAGAACCCTGGCACCTTCCCGCTTCAGTCCCTCTCAGAAAGTCTAGCCTAGCTGGTGTTGCAACCTGAAAGGCAAGTCTCCGAGCTGGCTCCATCACCAAAGAGCAAAGGAAAAAGAGAAAGGCTTCTCCCTTTGACAATAAGAATCTTTTACCTTCTGGAGAGCCCCAGAAATCTGGACTACGACTGGTGTCCTGTTAACAGCCGGCTCCCGTGACAAGGGCCTCCTCCAAAGAGAGACTAGTCAATAAAAGAAAAGAGTAAGTATACTGTTAATGGCAGGTTCTTGCAGGCATTTTCCCCCAAATTATACCATTCCTATTCAAATACCATCTCAAGAGTCTGAGATGGTGTCAAGTGCAATCATTGTTATTGCAGTTGCCTAGGTAATCAATTGAAATCATAATGAAGGGAACAGAAGGAAATCAATAGAGTCTGAAATTACAAATAAAGAGAAGCTATCGTTTAAAAGCATTTGGCTGAAATCTTCCATATTAATGGAGTCAGAAATGACTATGTCATTCAGAAGCAGTGTGGTGCATAATTCACTTGAGTGCATTAGAACACCTAAAAGCGATTGCACCAATTAGGGCTGCCTACCAAGAATCTGTCCACCTTAGAAGGCCCATCGCTGAGTTGTTTATGAGTGTTTCAGCATGTTTTCATATTTAAAAAATCTTCAATCATCTTTTCTTCTGCCCTGAGGCAGAAAGCAAGCAACCATGTCCCTCCCAAGGCATCAGACGCCTATTATAAGCTGAGGATCAGGAGAGGGCAAGATCTAATAGCGTGTTTTGAGTTTGAGAAGTTTATTTCCCCAGAAATTCCAAGGAGTTGAATGTAGAAATTCAGGCAACAAAGAAACTGGGTACGCATGAGTTATTCTCAGAGGATATTTAAAGAATTGAAGCTAGACCTGTGATTTCGGTGACCCAGGCAGGGAAACTTCCTTTGCTGATGTTGGTTGGTACCTCCTTTGCAGTTTAATATCTGAGACAGTTTCCTAAAACATTAAGAGGTTAAATGACCTAACCTGCCAGGATGGGACAGAGGTGAGACTTGAACTAGAGTCTTCCTGGCACAGTAATAGTGATGGTTGATCTCATTAGCTTTACTTACATTCTATGCTACTAGATTGTAAACTCCCTGAGAACAGGGTCTGTTTAGGTTTTATTTTTTTTTATCCCCATGCATGAATTCTTGCAAGCAATATTTCAGAAATCTATACTAAATTGTTGAATTTAGTTAAATAAATATTTAGAGTAAAAATAAAGTAATAGCTTTAGAGTTATCAGGGACCTCAGACATCATTTTGTTTCACACTTTGATTTGACAAATGTGGAAATTGAGGCTTATATAAGAGATTTAATAACTTAACCAATATTAGAGTGTTAATAAAGAGCAGATCTAGGATTCAAACCTAGGTCCCCTGATTCTAGGGCTAGTGCTCTTTCCACTATGCTTTAGTGATTACCAAATAGTGGGACAGTCAGGAAGAACTCGGGTTTGAGTCTCAGCTTCTGATCCTTAATAGCTGTGCAAATGCAAGAAAATTGATTAATTTCTTTGGATCTAGACACTATCATCTTTAAACAGAGATACCACTTATATTCTCTTCCTTCCAAGGCTATGGTTAAACAAGCATTTTCCAAACCTTCAATTTGTATAGAAATACAAATTATCACCACTATCATCATACTTTCCATCTGCTGAGCTAATAGAAGATGCTTCTACGTCAAAATGACTTGAATACATAAAATGGATACTCCAGATGTGGATAATTCACCTGATCAATGAGCCCTCAAAAAAGACAGAGAACCAAAAATGATGATAAAGATTGAAATGTTCCCTACTTCCTTTATTAAATCAGAATCCATAAAAGTCATATGAAATCATAAAAAAAATCATGTCATCTCTTTTGCACAGACTTATTCTTACTATATGAAAAGGAAAAGTTTGTAGATTTCAGCAGAAATAGTATATATTCTATTATTATGACATTCTGTAATAGTCTGGTGAAATTAAGAACTGCACAGACCTTGGCTCATAGAGTATCCTGTCTAAGAGATGGGCAGCTTTTGCTATTAATTCATAAATGTGAGAACACACAGACAGATGCTATGTACACGTATGAGCATGGCATTTTTGCACCCATAAGTTTAAGCCAGGTAATTAAACTCCTTTTCTCTTTTGGAAAGTAACATTAGTTCTTCTGAACAGAATACAGAATACATGAACAGGGTAAAACTTGAGGGTTAGAAAGGATGGAGCCATCTGTAGCACTGTAGTGTTTGGGGTCAAGACATATCATAGTGGTTACAATGGTGTTGGTAATACACCAAGACTAGTCATGAATGGTTTGGGGGGCAGGATAAAGGATGTAATGGGGGATTTCTGTCATCTGTTTCATTTTCTCAATGGTTTTGTGACTACTGGAAGTATGACTTGATTTCTCTTTATGTAAATTTTCTTTCTTTTAGCATGCATTTGCACATTTGCTGTCATTTCCCAATGGCATTCCTTCATCCAAATAGAATTTTCCTTTGGAACAATGAGGTAGAGGAATAAAGAACTGAATCTGAGATCCTATTGGCATAGGGAGCTCCTTCTGAAGAACTTGCCAAAGTAATACAGATCATTACTCTCCCCCCCGCCCCCTAGAGTTTTTGTTTCTTGTACCACTGAAATCTTAAGCCTAGAGTCAGCTGGGTCAGTAGGTCAGTCAAGTAGTAAGACTTGAACTCAGTTCCTTTTGACTCCAAGGATACCACTCCAGCAATGATGGCATGCAAAATAAATCAACATATTGGTCATGTCTGATACTATATATGCTTTTTTTACTACCTAGCTTCCATATTTCTCCTTGCAAGGGGAAGGGGATATGTGTACTTATCAGTATTTTGAATTTAAAATGAATCAGTACTTTGATAAATGTTCTGGTATTTTTCAATGTTTTTGTTTCTGTTCTTCTTGTTAATTATATTTTTGTGGGCATTATGTGGGCATTCTTTGGCATCTTCTCATTCTGCTTTGCATCAATTCCCATAAATTTTTTCCAAGTTATTCTGAAATGTTCTCTATTTCAGTTTCTTTATCATTGATTCCATTCTGATTTTTTTTTGGCAATGATAATAGTTCTATGTTAAAATGAAAAAAATGCAATTACCACACAATATTTTTTTTAAAAAAATGAATCACTTTATTTGTCAGCATTAGTTTCATCATCTATAAAATGAGAATAACAATAATACCTACTCCCCTAAGAATTTTTAAGGATAGAATGAGATATTTTTAAAAGAATGTTGTAAACCTAAATATCCTCTATAAATGCTAATTATTATTTTTGTAATCAATGCCATCACCACTACCACTAATTTCATTATCATCATTATGTGTTCTTTGACTAAGTGACAGTATACCTGGGTTCCATTCACAGCTATTCCTATTAATAGCCAGGTCATTTGAACTAAATTATTTAGCTTCTTTTAACAACAATTTTTCCTCTTCAAAGGGAGGAGTAATATCTATTCTGACTACTTCAAAGAGTTCTTGTGGAGCTCAAATAAGGACCTATGAAATGCTGTGGAACATTTTGCCTTTTTAGTCTCCATTTTGAAGTTTTGAAATCCTTTCTCTAGGACTTTGGTTAAGTCACTTTGTCATGCTAGGCCTTAACTAGTTTAAAATTTTTTAATTATCTTTATTTATTTCATTAAATATTTTCCAATTAAATGAAAAAAAATTCACTCAATAAAATTTTTTGAGTTCCAAATTATCTCCTTCCTTCCTCTCTCTTCAAGAAGATAAGAAATTCGATGTCAGTTATACATGTGAAGTCGTACAAAATATATTTCTATATTAGCCATGTCACAAAAGAAAACATACAGGGAATAAAACAAAAAGAATGAAGAAAGTGGGATTAAAAAAGTATCCTTCACCCTGTATTCAGAGTTCATCAGTTCTCTCTCTGGAGATGGGCAGCTTTTCATCATGGGTCCTTGGAAATTGTCTTGGATCATTGTTTTGATCAGAGTAGCTAGCTCTTTCACAGTTGACCATCCTTAAAATATTGCTTGTTGCTGGATACAATGTTCTCTTGGTTTTGTTCATTTCATATAAGTCTTCCCAGATTTTTTTGAAACTATCCTGCTTGTCATTTCTTAGCACAATAGTGTTCCATCAGAATCCTATATCATAGCTTGCTCGGTCATTCTTCAAATGATGGACATATTTCTGATTTCCAATTCTTTGCCACTAGAAAAAGAGCTTCTATAAAATTTTTTACACACGTTGGAACTTTTTTTTCTTTCCTTTGATCTCTTTGGGATACAGATCTAGTAGTGGTATTGCTAGGTGAAAGGTTATGCCCTGTTTCATAGCTCTTTGGTTTGAAGTTCCAAACTTTTCTCCAGAATGGCTGAACTGGTTGCATTAGTTGCATTAATGCAACGGTGCATTAGTGGCCCAATTTTTCCCTTCCAGAATTTGTCATTTTTATTTTTTGTCATGTGAGCCAAACTGATAGGTGTTAGGTGGTATCTCAAAGTTATTTTAATGTGTAGTTCTCTAATCGGTAATGGTTTAGAGCATTTTTAAATGTTGCTATTGATAGCTCTGATTTTCTCTTTTGAAAACTACCTGTTCATATTATTTGACTATTTGTAAACTGAGGAATAACTTTCTAAAAATAAATTTCTCTCAATTCCCTACATATTTGAGAAATGAGGGATTAGAGAAATATAAATTTCCCCAGTTTCCTATTTTGATTCTACTTTTGTTTATATCTATTTTGCTTGCACAAAAGCTTTTACATTTAATGTAATAGAAATTATCTATTGTACTTCCTGTGGTTTACTCTGCATCTTGCTTGGTCATAATTTTTTCATTTATACATGGATTTGAAAGACATGTTTTTTCATGCTCCCCTAACTATGTCTAAACCATTTATCCATTTTGACCTTATCTTGGTATACAGTGTGAGATGCTGGTCTGTGCCTAGTTTCTGTCAAACTGCTTAACATTTCCACAATAATTTTTGCCAAATGAGGAATTCTTGCCTCAAAAGGTTGGCTCTTCAAGTTTATAAAGCACTTGATTACTATGGTCATTTCCTATTGTGTATTGTGTACCTAACCTATCCCCCTCATCCAGGATTTTATTTATAGCCTCTACCAGATGTTTTGATGATTAGTGCTTTGTTTCAAATAGATACTATTACCATTTTAAGAAAAGTTCCATTGATTCCTATACTTTCTGATATTTTCAATAGGAATGGGTGTCATCTTTTGAATGGCTTTTTTAAGGTATAAATATTTTTTTTGATGTGGTTAATTATGCTGATAGTTTTCCTAATATTATACCAGCCCTACATTCCTGGTATAAATCTCACCTGGTCATAAAGTATGAGCTTTGTGATATGTTATTATAATCTCCTTGCTAATATTTAATTAAAAAAATTTTTTTTAAACCCTTACCTTCCATCTTGGAGTCAATACTGTGTATTGGCTCCAAGGCAGAAGAGTGGTAAGGGCTAGGCAATGGGGGTCAAGTGACTTGCCCAGGGTCACACAGCTGGGAAGTATCTGAGGACAGATTTGAACCTAGGACCTCCCATCTCTAGGCCTGGCTCTCAATCCACTGAGCCACCCAGCTGCCCCCTTAATTTAAAATTTTACATTGATATTCATTTAAAAAATTGGTCTAGAATTTTCTTTCTCTATTTTTGCTCACCCTGGTTTCATTATCAAAACTATATTTTGTGTCATTGAAGGAATTTGGCAGGGCTCTTTCTTTATTTTTTCAAATAGTTTAAATAGTATTGGGATTAATAGTTCTTTAAATAGTTGATAGAAACATCTTGTGAGTCCATCTGGAGAAGGGATTTTTCTTTGAGAACCTACTGATGACTTGTTCAATTTATTTTTCTAAAACAAGATTATTTAAATATTCTCTTTCCTCTTCTGTTAATCTAGACAATTTATATTTTTATAAATTTCCATCCATTTCACTTAGATTGTTGGTATTACTGGAATATAGTTGGGCAAAATAACTCCTAATAATTGTTTTAATTTTGTCTTCATTGGTGGCAATTCACCCAGTTCATTTTTGACACTAGTAATTTGATTTTCTCTTTCTTTTAAAAAAAATAAAATTAACAAATGTTTTACCTATTTTATTTTAATTTTTTTTTCATAAAAGCACATGCTTTGGAACAACAAGTATGAATTGGGTGAAATGTAGTGTAAAAGAGGAAATCAGATCCAGCAAAACCAAGGAGAAACCCAAGCGGGGGAAGGCAAGGAAGACTCAGGATGCCAGGAAAAGAACAGATGAGCTGTGAGGATTAAAAAACAGTTACTTCACTTCTTGGGAGCCCTCCTGGAGTGGATGGTCTGAGAGGAGGCCTGAGACAGAGAGCTTCTCTGGACATTGATCTCCTTCCAGTGAACCCCAAATTCCTCTGGTTCCTGCTGAAGATGATAAAAGTAGATTGGGACTTTTGGGAAAGGCCATCTACTAAAGAAGATCCTCTCTATCCCCAAAAATGTCCTTGAACTTCACAACTAGATTAGATCAGGAGGAAGGACAACCTCTACAACTGACCAAAAGAGGGTCAGGCAAACAGCCTAAACTATTAGGATTTGGGAGGAGGTCAGTTGGTAGTTCATAGGGATTCCCATTTCCCACTTTCCTCATCCAACATTGTCCTTGCCTTGTGTGTCCCCTAGAACAAAGAGTTACCTTTTTAGATTAGGTCTGCTTCTTAACATCCTTGAAGGGGACTGAGACTTTGGGGGAAAATCTCACCTTTCTCCCCAAGAAGGATAATCAGCTCCAAACCAGACTGTAGAGTGACTCAGATCTAAAGGGAGAAAGGGGGCAGTTGGGAGATCGGGAAATCCAGGGCAGGAGAATTACTCTGCTCTCCAACAGCCAAGATCACCAGGGGAGGCAGCTGGTTTATTGTATAGGACCTTCTCCTTCAGTCCTTAACCTCCATTGTCAATCTAATCTCTGAGGAGACATATTCTGTCCCTCCAGAAGATAGTTTGTGTTACATTCCCCAAGGGGAGGAGAGGAGGATCAATCTCTTCCCTCTCTCCATTTCTCTAACTCCCTCACACCTCTCTCTCTCTCTCTAGTTCCCCAGTGGAGTGTGAAGGATTTCATTCTGCTCCTATATTACAGTAGACATCAAAGGTGGATGGATGAGCAGCCCTGGAAAGATCTTGGCAAACCCTATCACTAAAGAGGCTAGTTTTCCCTGAACACTGCAGTGATGTTTATGAGGTCAATAGAAAAAGGTAGCAAAACTCTGGTCAAGAGTAGTATTATGTTGTTCATATTAAAGGGCCTAGTTCCTTTTTCTATTAATAATTGATAAACTATTTTTTCTGGGAATGTATATAATTTGTTAAGAGATTTATCTGGGAATTTTCATCAAAACAAAATGTATCAATACATTTATTTTTAAACAAAGACAAATATGAATTAATAACAGAACCTTAAAGTCAGAAGGGATCTGAGAGTTCATCAGGGCAACCCCTACTTGATGAAGAGATCTACTTTAACATCTTGTCCAAGTAATAGTCTACCTCTTACTTAAGATTTCAGGGATGATGAAATCACTATTTTCTGAAGCAGCCTTTCTACTTTTGGTTACCAAGATTTATCTAACCTTCCTTGATTTTGTTCTTGATAAAAATATGAGAGATTTTTAAATGATTTGCTAAAATTTAAGTAAACTATGTCTATAGCATATCACTGACTTATCAACCTAATAAATGCCAAAAAATTTATCTTATTAAAATCTATGTGATCAAATATGCTTAATTAAAAAAAAAAACTTTATTTAGTAGCTTATGATATGGAAACCTAGTGCCTTGATTTACTCATTGTCATAGCTGGAAAAAAAAAGATAATTTACAAAGAACCAAAAAAGAAGTACATTATTATCAGTACTTACTAGACAAGTTTTCAATCACATCCAATATTTTGTTAATACTGTTTAGAAATTCAGCTAGTAAATTTTCATCTTCTCTGATATCTATTAGTGTTTTTTGGAAACCAAGCACAAGGTATTGTATTTTTATATTTTTAACAAAAAAGTTCAGAACCCAGTTAAATTCTCTTTATTTGGAAGATTCATAAAAAAGGGGAGAAAATTTTGTATCCACATTTGTATGAGGGTATGAAAGTTCATATATATGGCATATATTTTCATCAAACTAGAGAAGAGAAAATGATCCACAGTGTCAAATGTTTCAGAGAGGTTAAGAAGGATAAGGATTCTGAAAAGGCCATCAGATTTGGCAATTAAGAGGTCACTAGTACCTTTGAAAGGAGCAGGTTCAATTGAATGAGGAGTCAAGACTAATGAGAAAGCTGAAAATGTGAAAGTGGTTACTGTCCCTCCACCTCCCATCCCAAAATAAGGCAGTTCATAAGAAAGGTGATTTTGGGAGAAAAGATAATATAATAATAATTGCAATAAAGACTGTAGACTATCTGTGTTTTTCTAATTCAAATGCTGTTCATTCTGTTCCATGGAATATGAAAAAGGGAGAGTAGGTAGGGTTTTTCATACATAAACCATTGCCTAAGATCAGAGCCTGAATTTTCAAGGGATGCCAGATTTTCTGAATAATCTAGAGCTCAGAGTACAGGTATTCTGGGTTGAAAGAGCTGGTGAGGGAGGAAAAATTGCATTTTCCCACTGTGGAATTTCTAGGTTACAGCTCACCATGAAGGGTTAATGCCCAGCAATATAGCACTGAAGGCCAGCTGTGGAAGGGATAGAGTCTGAAGGTGCTGCATGATAATAGGTGAAAAGGATAGTTAAATTTGTTAGAGATGATTCTCACAATTGGCTATTGTAATGACAGTGACCCATCTTTCCACTTTCCAATTGATTGTTCTTTAGGGATAATGCTGTGGTCTAATAGAAGTATCTCCCTCACTGCCTTTTGGAGACCACTGGACCAAAGCCTAAGGCTCAAGAACAATGGTAGCTACTCTGTTAAAGGTAGGTTACAGTCATAGTAAGGAGGAGTGCCTGAATTCCTAGCTTATAAGAATTTCAAACTTTCTTTCTATAGATAGGGATACTCATTTAAAGGTTTTAGAAGAGGGAAAAGATACAATAAGAGGGACACACACACACATATTAGAAGATTAATGTATATAATAGATCAAAGGCAGAAAGACCAAGAATAGGTATTAGATGTGAGAGAGAACATGAAAAGGTGGAAAGAGCCCTGGGCAAGTCAGAATACCTTGTATTAAATATGGCCTCTGAAACTCATTACCTGTATGACCTAGGGAAAATCACTTCAGTGTCCCTTCCTCAAATTATCTTACACTTATTTGTATGTTAGAAACAACCTCTCGCCCTTTCCACCAGTAGAATGTAAAATTCTTTGAAAGCAGGAACAGTTTTTCATTTTGCCTTTGTATAATAATTTTTCGTTGTTGTTCAAGTGCTCTTCAGTGAGGGCTCACTCTTCCTGACCCCATTTGGGGTTTTCTTAGTGAAGATATGGTTATGGGGAATTTAGGAAGGGGGAAAGGTTTATACAAAAGGGAATAACACACTTAAATAAATGAGTTTATTAACAAAGAAAGGGATTATGGGGAAGGAAAAGGGGAAAGGTTTGCATCTGACTATCTGCCCCAAGATATTTAATCCACCATAGTAAATTTCCTAAATGTAACCTATCTAACTAACTCAACTAAAAATTTCTAAGGATAAGTCCAACAGGGAACCCAGAATCTCACACACAAAGTACTTGGTGGGTCAAGTAACAGGAATCCAGCTGTTGAGTCCTCAGATGTTCCAAGAAAGAGAGAGAAAGACCTCCAAAATCACTCTGTCCCCAGAATGTATGGGAATCTTCTTCTCAATCCTTTTGATCTTAATTTAAAGCAGACAGCTTAAAAGATGAGGTTGTCCAGGGAGAGTCCAGATTCACACCCTTTAGGCTTGACCTTCTGCTCCAGAGACACAGATGGAAAACTGTCCCTTCAACAGCTTGGAACTCTCACCCAGTCAGCTCTTGGAGAATTCTGAAGCTTGAAGGCTGTCAATCAATTCTTTGTAGCTTCTTTGCATTTTGTAACTTCCCTAATTACAATACTAGAGTGGTTCGTGTTTTCCTTCTCCAACTCACTTTACAGATGAGGAAACTGAGGCAAACTGTCTTTAATGATTTACCTAGGGAAACACAGTTAGTAAATGACTGAAGTAAGATGTGAACTCAGGAAGATGAATCTTCCTGACTTCAGACCCAGCACTCTATTCACTGTGCAACCTAGCTGCCTTTGTATAACATTAATTAATATTTTAAAGCTAACATTTATATTATTACTATAAATAAACTATTCTATTACTATGTGCTAGGTAAGTGCTAAACACTATAATTATTATCTCATTTGATCCTCCTAACAACAACCCTGGGAATATGATGCTGTTATTATACTCATTTTAAAAAGGAATAAACTGAGGCAAGCAGAAGTTAATGTACTTGTCCAAAGTTACATAACAAGTATCTAAGGCTAGATTTGAACTTGGATCTTCCTGACTCCAGGCACAGAGCTCTTTACACTTTGCTACCTAACTGCCCCCATATTGATTGAACCTACTGTTGAATGTGAGGGCTAAAAAAGGAGGTAGTTCTTGAGAGAGGAAGGGCTGCTTGTTATTTACCAGCGTACCCCTGCTTATAAATACTTTGTGCTCAGTAAGTATTTGTTGAATGGATGGATGAGTGAATAAATGGATGTTGCTTTATGTTGTCTTGTTAGCCTATTCAGAAGCTTACTGTATTCCTTTTTTTGCTTTTATGGTGCTTAGCATTTTCATTTAGATATGTCTATCTCATCAATAAATGTTTATTGAATGAATTAGTTATAATTGGCTTAATGAGCAACCAACCATTCTCATATATATATATGTATATATGCATATATATTAACAGGTAAGATAATGAATCCAATTTGAGACATGTTCAGTTTGAAATGCTACTTGGACATCCAGGAAGAGACCCTGAGGGCAAAATGTCTAATAGGCACAGGGGGAACTTTCAACCAAAGGAAGGAAATATCAACGGCAAATCCAGTACATTGGTGGAAGGTGAGAAAAGAGGGAATGATTTTTTCAGAGCTCTTCAAATCACTTTGCATGTGTGATTGCTTTTCTCTATCTCTAAGTAAGGTCATCCCTGCTCCTCTCAGCAAATTATTATAATATAAAAAGGATGGTGATTTCTGTAGCATTGTATCTCACCTATATCTCAGGAAAGGTCATACCGATGAGAAACAAGATACCTGACCAAAATGGTTTTCAGAGAGGGACGGCTTCTTGCTTTAAAATAGATATATAATTCTGGAATAGAGATTATAGAGGATGAGGTAAGGTTGGCCATAAGAGAATGAGAAATTGGAGGTCAGGGTCTCCTGGTAGTAAAATCTCCCTGCCAAAGAAGACTTATAAAGGTGTATATGTATGATATACATATATATATACATGTATATACTGACATTATATACATATTTCTGTGTTTATGGATATATAAATATAATTATATTTTATACAGTTTATCTATATTACATACATATATCCAGACTTGACAACCTGAGCTCCCTGAGAGAAGATTTTCCTCATATTTTCTAGTTTAATATACCTACCTTTGAGTTCTGGAGAAATAACACTGTTTTAAATATTACTTAGGTATGATTCAAATCCAGAGTTACATCAGTAAGAGTTGACTTTTCGACAGTATCCTTTCTAGAAAAGGTACCACATTCTATATGTCCTATAGCAAGGGGCTAAATCATGAAGATTGTCAGAAGGGACTAGCTTTGTCGTCCCTATTATGTGGGTGTATATATGTGTAACTCCTAGAAAGATCTTTCCTTTGGTTAGCAAAAGAATTTTCCAACATGGGAGCTTCTCAATTGTCTTTGTTGTTCCCCCCGTAGAATATTCCTACTCCTTTGCACAGGTTTTCCCTCTTGCCAGGAATGTTCTCCATCCTTTTTGCCACTTCAGAATCTCCAGTTCCCCCCAAAGTGTAACTTAATTGCTATCTCTCATGAGTGGCTTTTATTAAGCTTTCCAATGCTAATGCCTCTCCCCAACCTCATTACATTGTATATACTTCTTATACATGTATATTCATTAAGGTGATTCAGTGGATTGAGGGCTGGCCCCAGAGTTAAGAAGATACTAGTTAAAAATCTGCCTCAGACAATTTTTAGCTACATGACCTAGGTAAGTCACAACTTCTCTCAGCCTCAGTTTGCTCATCTGTCAATTGGTAATAAAAATAGCACTCACTTTCTAGGGTTGTTATGAGGATCAAATGAGATGAAATTTGCCAAGTGCTATGAAAACTTTAGAGCATTAAATAAACTCTTGCTCTGATGTGGATAACATATATCTGACCTCGCTACCCCCACCCCACCCCCAAATTTGAAAATCATTTAGGGCAAGGATAGTTTCATTTCTGATTTTGTTTCTCCAGGATCTAGTGCAGTGGTCAACACATAATAAGCCTTTCATAATTGGATGATCATTGATTGAACAAGTGGCAATCAACTCCACTAACACAGATTGCAGTTGTGCCCATGACTGAGTAGGTGAGTGCTAAGCAATTTTCAGAAGCACTTAGAGGTCAAATGACTTGTCCAAGGTCTTATGGTTATTCTTTCCACTTCCAACAACCCTAACTCTTCACTTCTTTAATCTGTCCCTTTATAAGTCTTCATGTGCCTTTTACTGTTGAAAACCTCCCTCCCCACCCTTGTATCCTTTAGGAACACTTAAGCTTGTGTTCGGAAAACATTCACATCAGCCAAGTAGATATAAGGAGAAGAAACCTGTAAACAGGCAAAACAAGCAGAAGCCAAAATGATTCTTCTCATTTTAACTGCTCTGTGAGAAGCTGCAAAGATCAGATGTTCAGTAGCCAGACAGATGAATGGTATCTGACCAAGGAACATCTGTGTAATGATAATTATGTTGCTAACATTATCTGAAGAGCCATTGTGACTAAAGAGCAGATGAGAAACAAACATACATAATACAGCAGGCCATCCACCCATCAAGCAAAGCATGATTATTATAACACTACAGAAATTAAGTAATTTCAAAAGAAAACCCTATTTTTCATGCTTTTGGCTCCTTCTCTTTAAAAAATCTAATCTCAGATAATTTTCAGTAATTTGTCTGTACCCGACAGTTTCATTTCAGCAATGGAGTAAGAGAATAGCAGGAGTCCCAGGGGTGGTCCACTTAATTCCCTCTCCTCTGGCTCTTCATTTGGGCACTTTAATTTACCAGTTGCAAAGTTCGAAGGGACAGGTTGGGTGGCATACTTCTCTGGATTTGGTACTCACGAGGGACTTGCTCTAGAGGGCCACAGAATTTAATCCATGTTTAGATGTTCTAGTGAACTTACACAACCACATTATATGTCCTTAACTTGGGGGTTGTGAATTATAAAAAAAAATTCTATAATTGTCTTTGAATGTAGTTGATTTATCGTTAATCATAGGTAATTTATTTTATACACTTAGAAACATTCTGAGAAAGGATCAGTAGGTTTGACCAGATTGTCAAAAGGATTCATGATACACAAAATAATTAAGGACCACTCACTGCCTTAGAGGTTTAATGCAACAGATACCTGCAATGTTCCAGGCATTGAGTTAGACACTAGCAATACTACAACCATAAGTGAAAAAGGCTGGGGTGGAGTTGGAGGATGTTTCCAATTGAAAGGGACAACACCTTAAATTTAGAATATAAATAAAGTAATATCTAGGGAAAAGGCTGTAGTGCCTCTCACTTTAAAATGAAACAACTTGAGATCTAAAGTTGCGGAATAGATTGACTTATCCAGGGTCACAAATGTAGTAATTATTGGTCCAGGACTAAGTCTTATTTCCTCTCCATTTCCCTTTCTTTCCCCACAAAAGCACACTACTGCTAAGATGGAAATGTCTGCCAAGGACTTTCAACTCTCTCCACCCAAATTCAGATTATTGGTCTCAGGCTCTACCAAAAGAGCTCATCAGTTATTGGAAATCTGATGTCCCCTTTCCTCAACTACATTCTGCCTAATTTCTTCCAAGCTATGCTCTCTGGAGAAGATCTGATCAGCTTTCAGTTGTGTTCAAGAATCTATAAAATTTCCCTGGCCCTGGTTTATAAGGACATGAGAAGGAGAAGTTACAGGGTCCCAGCAAGTAACAGGTCCTAGGCTTGAGGAAGAAAGAGAAAGGGAAAAGGAATGAAATGAATATAGTAGTTTCTGGGTAATAAAAGGAGCTTTTGTTGTGGTGTCAGAGGATAAAATGAGATTCCATTTGTAAAGATCTTTATAAACCTTAAAACACTATATAAATGCTGGCTTCTTCCTCTTCTCCTTCCCCTTAGCCTAGGCTATTCACCAAGGAAAACTGTTTCCAGAACCATACAGTTATACATAAAGGTTGTTTGTCCAACTAAGCTAAAGTAAAGCAGGACCTGCCTATGTGTTATGAATCATTCCAGTCACAAAGCTTTATTCTTCATTTTAGACGCAAGGTCTACTAGTAGGTACTTCTAATAATAAACTTTCCATTAAATCTTTTATTTTCTTTTTGAAAAGTTAACATCTATTTTCTCTCCTTTCCATTTCCCCCTCCCAAAATGAAAAAAAGAAAAAAAACTCCTAGTAATATGTATAACAAGATTAAACAAAATATTCATCTTGTCTATATCTCTTCCAAAAAAGTCTTATTCTGCATCTCGCATCTTCTATCATGAGTTACTTCATCAGTCAGTTGGTGAAAGAATAAACAAGTATATGGTATATAAATGTCATAGAATACTATGTATGCTATAAGAAATGATGCAAGAGATGGTTTCAGAAAAACTTGGGAAGATTTGTATGAAATGATACAGAGGAAAGTCAATAGAGCCAGAATAATTTGTATAACATCAGCATTGCAAAGATAAAACAATT
Source organism: Monodelphis domestica (assembly GCF_027887165.1). Classification (NCBI taxonomy): domain Eukaryota; kingdom Metazoa; phylum Chordata; class Mammalia; order Didelphimorphia; family Didelphidae; genus Monodelphis; species Monodelphis domestica. The sequence goes on from NC_077233.1 coordinate 124,691,303, forward strand.
TTGAAAGACCTAGGAAGTCTGGCAGTTGCTGTTATCTTTGCATCACTAACATTTACATAGTGCTCCAAAGTCTTTAATTTGAGCCTCAGAACAATTCTTTGAGGTAGGTACTACAGATATTATTTCCCCTCTTTTACACATAATGAAACTGAGGTTCAAAGATGCTAGGTGACTTATTCATGGTCACTTAGTGTGAGAGGAAGGAATTGAACCCAGATTTTTCTGACTCCACATCCAGCAGCCTCTCTAACAATCCTTTTTGATTTTCTGAAGGTAGTCTATCCTAACTTCAAAAGCATTAAGTGATTAACCTTTCTTAATATTATTTTGATACTCACTGACTTTACTTAGTAATAACATATTAACAAGGATAATGGAGCACTTGGCCCAAGTGGACTGAGAGCCAGGTCCAGAGATGAAAAGCCTTCAGTTCAAATCTGGCCTCAAACACTTCTGGTTGTGTGACCATGAGCAAGTCACTTAACCCCCATTGCAAAGTCCTTGCCACTCTTCTGCTTAGAACCAATACACAGTATTGATTCTAAGATGGAAGGTAATATGTAATAATAATAATAATAATAAAAGACATGGGAAAGTATGTAGGTAACAAGGAATAGAAATTACAGAGAGTGGAATAATTGTGGGGGCAATTCTTTCAGAATAGAAAGGCAGAGATGGGATCAAGAGGTTGACTTTGATGAGAAAAATCATCTCTTTATAAGAGTAGAATAAAGATAGATGGAATGAGAAATTATGTCAAGTGGGAAGGAGATGGAGAAGAGGGAATTCATGGCAAATGGCCCCTATTTTCTTGGGCAAATATGAGGAGTTCTATTATAAGGAGAAATCCTTTGCTGAGGTGGTGGGAAAAGGGAAAATATTGGAGACTTACGGAGAGAAGATAAAGTTTAGTTTTATTGCTGTGGGGACTGCCCTAGAGAATTAATTAGGGATGAGTTGAAATATTGCTTTGCTTCAATGAAAGCCTACTTGAGATAAAATTATAGCAGACCCAGGTAGTATGTCTGCATGGCATCCTTCAACACTGTTCAGCAATGAATAGGAGGAAGAGGCAGAGAGTGGGAGTCATCTAAGATTGGGATTTGACAATATATAAGTAACAATAGAATAAAGAGGCAAAGGAATCTTAAAGAAGAGAACAGTGTAATGTTGAACTAGTTAACTAGTGCAAGACAGGTTAATATTGGGACTAGAGGAAAATGGACAGATTAGTGGTGATGGCGTTGGAACAATATGAAAACAGATGTATTTGCTGAGCAAATTTCTATTCTAAAATTTAAAGCATCCATTTTCAAGGGAAATTTAATTTTAATGTTCATACATACATATGTATACATAAATGATATTTAGAGAGAAAATCAAAATATAGGAACATCTCACTTTATGCTATATATTCCAAAAAGCATACAAATTAATTTCATTTTGTAAGCAAAAAAGTAATTTAACTACATTCTCGGTGATCATTATTTGAAATCTTATTTGTCCTTCTGTAAATCATTTTGTACATATGAATACAGAATGAAACAGGAAGGGAAGAAGAATTCACATAGCAACTACTATGTGCCAACTACTGTGCTAACTGCTGCCTTACAAATATTACAAATAGTTGTTGCTTACTTCAGAAAGAGATGCTTTTAGAGTCTAAAGACCTTGATTCAAATCTTAACTTTTCCATTTATTCCCTGGGTGATGTGGGGCAAATTATTTGGCTTCCCTATGCCTCAGTTTCCGCATTGGTAAATGAAGTGTATAAGAATTTAAATTTAGGTGTTTTTTGTTTTTGTTTTGTTTTTTTTTTGCTAATATGAAAGTTATAAAGTAATATTGTGGTCACCAATTTAAAAATATTATAGCTTAAGTAAAAATGACTTTTAGCAGCTTTATTTACAAAGAGGTGGACAGAGTGAAAGTAGAAAAATGTAGATAAACAGACAGATTCTAATAAGCCTACTAACCCTTCTCCTGAGAAGCCAAGCTCAGCCCCAGTAGGACTTCCCCAAGATTCTATCTCCACATGGATTTACAGGTAATCCTCAGCCAGAAGTCCCAATGGTGTTTTTAGCCAGGGTTCCACCAACACAGCCTCCTTCAAAGCTAAGGCAGGAATCTCCAGGACCAATCTCTCTAGAAGCAGGAAAGGAAGGCCAGCTACTCACCCAGCAAGCTGAAGCAGGATCTAAGAAAAAAAAAAGTCCCCTCCTCCAGTCCAGCTCATCAATGCAGAGTGAATGACTGAATCCTCACACTGGCCTTTTTAAAGCAGTTTTCTTGATGTTACTTCCTGTCACTCCCCCACTTTATGGGAACCAATCACAGTCTTTCAATTTGCCTAGCACTGCCTGGGAGCAGGAGGCAGTAAGCTTTGGAGGTGTGAGTTTACTCTAGTCAGTGACTTACAAACTTTCTTACTTAGTGTCAAGTAGGGGTACTTTAACTTCTTGATTTGATTAGCTTAAAATAGATAAGGGGAGAGTTAATCTAATCTTCACAATTCTTCTTTGGAAGACTAGTCTCCGCAATGCATCATTTAACATAACTAGCTTATACCTTTAAAGTTCTTTTAACTAAATGTGCATACAATATTGCACTTTCTAAGAGGAAACTACAATAGTTGGAGATAAGAGAGAAATAGAAGAGACAGAGAGAGAGAGACAGAGAGAGAGAGAGAGAGAGAGAGAGAAAGAGAGAGAGAGAAAGAGAGAGAGAGAGAGAGAGAGAGAGAGAGAGAGAGAGAGAGAGAGAGAGAGAGAGAGAGAGAGAGAGAGAGAGAGAGAGAGAGAGAGCGCAAAACCAAAGTTTGCTAGGTGCATTGACAAAAAGCCAATTAGGGGGAAGTCCCCATTGGCATAAAAGTTTAAATTCAGAATAAATTATATGTTCAACTCCCTTCAGTTCAATCAATTACATCCCAGTGTTCATTCTGTATCTTCTGATACAGTGTAGGTTTCTTTATGGCACTTTCTTCAAACAGTACACTTTCTTGATTTGAGGTGTTAGGGAGCTTCTTTTCCTGAAATTTCTCTAAAAAAATTTTAAATCTTGAATTTTAGGGAAATTATACAGGCGATTGTGCTAAATAATTCCTGATGTCTTTTATGGAGCTATATCTATGATCTTATAATGTCTTTCATGGGATTCTGATCATTCTGTGTCAGGTTCCTATATGCATACATATCTATCTAATTTTTATTTTGAGTATTCTTTACCTGTACAGTACCTTTACAGTCTGCTTACTTTTATGTTTTCAAGTAGCCTAGGGCAGAAACTAGATCTTTTCTATCCTCTACAAATCCCCATAATATTTCTGATAGAGTGATGTGCATACTGGGCCCTGGGTAAATATTAGCTACTGTTGATGCTGCTTTGGCTGATAAGCCCCTGCTCCGAAGCCTGAGGTAGATGCAAGAAAGAAGCTTTTCTCTTCTAAACTATCGATTGGCTCTTGCATGACATTTAATAAAAACTTTCCATTACCAGTTGCATAACAGCAATTAAAACCCTCATCAAATCTATCTTAACTGCTTAGAGTTTTCCACTGGGGAGCATTTGCCTTGGCAAACATCTGCAGTAAAAGGCTATTTAATCTTCATAACGGAAACAGCCAGTTATGCTAATTCATCTCTTTTATTGTCAGTTTACACTGGAATCTCATGCAGATTTGGTCCTTTCCAAAAAAAAGTATAGCAGAGTTCTTTGCTTATATAGGGGAAGACAACTAAGTCCATGATGATGAGATCCCCATCAACTGAGTGCTCAAATGGAAGCAGGCTGGACATCTACTTGAGAAACTGTATAAGGGATTTGTAAATGAGGTAGAACATGGCGCTGGGGGCCTTCTAAAGTCCTTTCTAATTTGACTTCACAATGCAATTATTAGGAAATTGTTCTATAAACTAAGGTCTTCTGGAAGTGAAACTGCTATCATTTTCTGTTAGAATTGAATTAGATTAATAATTGCATAGATAGAGGAGACTGGACTGGATAATATTTGCAATATCCTCAGCACTTTCAGTGTTCCTAACCTGTCTTAAACACACATGTCTTCTAGGAACTAGTCTTTTCCCACTGATGCAAAATGACTAAGAATCCAAGAACACCATGATGGGGAGGTAGTATGATGCCGATGAATGAATATTGGATGTTAATGAATGAGTTGGAGTTAAGAATCTTGGCTCCAAATTCTGGTTCTGCCATTTATTAAGGGCATAACTTGGGCAAATCATTTGGCTTTTTAGTCTTTTATTTATAAAGGGAAGCACTTAAATTTGATGACATCTATGACAGCTTCTGATTCTAAATGTATGATCCTAAGATCTCAAAAAAAATTTCAAGTGACCCCAAAACAAAGGAAAGTCAAGTAGATGGTGTCAGAAGGGGATGGCATATTGCCAATTTTGACTTGGGCTTGAAAAATAGTTTGAAAGAATCTTGTAAAAAATTATGTAAAAGTTCATCTGGTCATGAAGAATGGTAAGAAAAAAATGGATAGCTTGAAGCTTGGCAGCCACAAAATGTCAAAAGGAATGAAAGAAGACTTTTATTCTATTGAGGAACTAGGAAAAAATAAGGATCACACAGTATGAGAAGGTAAGGATAGGTTACTATTTGCACTAATGGAGGGAGTGCCTGCTCCTGTGAGATCACTGACCCTATGATGTATTGAATTTATGTTATAACTATTTTCTTCTCAAAGAGTGGTTTTACCAAATTATAGAATGTATCATTGTGGAAAAGTAGAGAAAAATAAAAATTTGACAAACCATCCCATGGCTAGAGAATCTCAAGTACATAAATACACACATATACACATGAAATTTGGCTTCCTATTTACGTTTATTCTGAAAAAAAAGAGGAATATGGAATGTGAATGAGTCTGAAACAACATTTCATTTTCCATTGACTTGCTCTAAAAGGAGGAAAACAGTACTCTGTATTATCTTGACTTCAAAATTCTTTCAGAAGCATAGCATATCAGAGGTGAAAGGAAACCTTAGGAAAGAATCTAATTCACCCCTTTTATAGATGAGAAGAATGAGAACCTAATAATGAAGTGATTCGTTTGATCATATAGAATAAGTAGAGGATATGATTTGCCAACCCAGATTTTCCTACTTCCTAATATTTTTCTTTCTACTATTCTATGATGACCTTCTAATATTATACTCTAATTTCCCCTCATCTTCAGTCTCTGCTCCAGATTCTACAGAGTAATGACTAAGGTAGAAAAATCAGAGACATTCCTACAGCATTACCACATCTGGCCAGGAGTGGTTTACATGAAATCCATCTGTGAAGTAATACAACTTAATTCAATTTGGTAGCCATTTATTAAGTGCCTATTATGTGTCAAGACACCATGCTATGTGCTGGGGATTCAAAAGCAAAAATGAAATAACCCTTGACTTGAAGTAACTCATATGCTGTTGGGGGAAAATAATATGGAAACTACATACAAACTAAATACAAAGCAATCTTAGTGGAGGAGAAAGAATAGTGCCATGAGCTGATTCATCATTAGAGGTGAGCTCCCAAGCCTAATCCCATTCTCCTCCTTTCTCCAGGGATAGACTTCAGAATAGAAGCTTCAAAGTTACTCCCTGAAGTATCCTCTTCTTCCAACTCACTATCTTCCTCCCCTTCCCCAAATACCAAAATTTCTAGTTACAGCTCAACCCAAGATTATGCCTTCTCTGCTCCTCCCCACTGCCAGTTGTCTCTTTTGAATGTTTTATCATTTCCCATGAAGGCCAAAGAAATAGCTTTTATGTTCATGCCAGGCTTATTATCCTCAATCTATCCTTTCAAAAGTTTCCAGTTGAGCACAATCAAAAACATGGGGGTTTCTGATTTGGAAGACAGGGGACTTCGCCTTCCAAAGTCTTTGGCTTTGCTTCTCGGCAGCTTGGTGCTGGCTTTGAAGCATGGAGACTGCCCTTTCTCTCCTTGTGAGTTCTTTCCAGTATTAGAGGAAATTCACCTACGTTCTCCTTTGGTTGTTCCATTTCTTTTCTTCTTGAGATTTCAGCCTTTCATCATGAAACTGGAACAATCCCATCTGTAGGGCAGACCCTGGTGCTTATGGCAAAACATGGAATGGAGGGGAAAAAAAACACACACACACAAACAAACAGCAAACAAAGGAGTAAAACTGTGTTACAAATGTTTGGATGAAGTCCAAAAATAAATCAAATAGGTATTTACACTTTAAATAATGTGCTGAATGTTTCTTTACTGTAAACCCTTCATAGCAGATCAATACCGTTTACACCACTCACTTGCAGGGAGCAGTAAATGTCTTTCACTCTGCCAGTTTTCTACCATTTAACATTGTTAAAAAGGTAGCTTTCTGCATTCATTGGGGTGTTTTCTTCCAAACTGGAAATAGATCAATTAGTCTTGGTGACATTCATTGTGGACCCAGACAGGAAAGGGACCTGGGGTAGGGAGAAATAAAGAAAGGCAGAGAAATGCATTTGTTTTCAAAGTTCATCAAGTTATACTCCTGGGCAAACCATAGCAGAAAATAAGAGCTGTATTCCCCTACCATGTAAATAACTGGTTCGCTACAGGTGTACTATAGATTGCCTCATAAATTGATTTAGCTGTAAATGTGAATAGCTGCACAGTGGCTCCCAAATTCCAGTCCCTGACATTTCTCATGTCAAATGACCTCAACAGCACTGGAAATTGGTGATCAATGCCATTTTAAAATGAAGATATTCATTATTAATAAACACAGCAAGGGTGAAACAAGGCAATTAAGTGAAAGTAAATTAAGTTTTCCTTTTTTTTTAAAAGAAAGATACGCTAACTGGTGAGTTAAATTAACTCTTGCTTCTCTACCAACCCAGTAGAATGATGATATCGTATTATTAAAACTATTGTTCACTCAGTAGCAAAATTCCAAAAGTGGATGTTATAGGAGAAAAGTTAATTGCTTTCTCTTCTGCCTTGGGGCAACTTTGCTTTTAGTTCTGTCAAATAGAAACTGCTGCCTCAGTGGCCTCCCTTGTTATGGTTATGTCTCTCCCCTACTTTGTGTTTTATGGACTTTACTTTCTCTATTTGGCTCCTTTCTCTGTCTCTTGCTTTTGGCTACCCCAGGCTCTTCTGATACTCTCACAACAATTTCATATTCAAAATTTTCAAGAAAATTAGTATAGGCAAGTAAGATTGAGCAGTGGGAAAGAGGCTAGAGGACTAGGTGACTACATTTAAAATCAATCTACCCTTTTGAAAAAGAACAGAATTTAGTTTAATTAAATAAAAATTTATTAAAACCTACTATGTGCTGGTTGTCGTTCAGTGGCTTTTCAATTGTGTCTGACTCGTCATGACCCCATTTGGGGTTTTCTTGGCAAGAATACTGGAATGTTTTGCCAATTATTCTTCCAGCTCACTTTACAGGTGAGGAAAGTGAGGCAAACAGGATTAAATGATGTGCCCAGAATCATACAGCTAGGAAATGTCTGAGACTAGATTTGCACTCAGGTCTTCCTGACTCTAGGCACAATGCTTTATCCACTGTGCCATGAAATCTCTTTTATATGGCAAACTATAATATACTAGTATTGAAAAAAGAACCAATTATTTACACAATAGGGCAAATCATGGGGGTGAAGTACTAAGCAGTGACTACTTTTACACATTTGAAATAGAAAGAATTAGTTTTAAATTCTGCATACGTTCATTTCTATCTAGATCACAACAGTTAGTAAACCCTTGGTTTCATCAGTGGTAAAATATTAGGACTGTACTAGATGATGTCTAAGATCCTGCTCAGCTCAAGGACTATGATCCTATATATGACATTCTTTACAATTGTTCAAGCTAAGCAAATATTGAATGAAATTCTTTTTTAAAAACTGTGATGCTCAGCAGTTGAATATTAGGATGGTTAAAGAAATAAGTTTGCTACAAAAGAAAGACCAAAACACATTACTTGAGCACAATTCAAGGACAAAGAGAATTTAGAGCTGGGGATATCAGAGAAGAATTCAAGGAGCAGAAAGCTCTTTTACTGATCTTTTAAGAAAGAGAAAGATTAAAGAGATGGAGATATAGGGGGAGTATATTCTAAATTTATGGTACTTAGAATACACTATATCAGTAGTCCATGGGAAAGTCAGCGAAGTGGTCCAGTGGTTAGACTAATAGTCCTGGAGTCAAGAAGAAATATGCTCAGATTCAGCCTGAGACACTTGCTATGTGACCGTGGACAAGTTGTTTAACATCTATTTGCCTTAATCCACTAAAGAAGGAAATGGCAAACTACTGTAGTATCTTTGCCAAGAAAATCACATTCAAGATCTTGAAGAGTCAGACAAGATTGAACAACAAAAACAACAAAAGCGGAAGTTCAGATGGGGTAATTCATGTGATTTGGCTAATTTACCAACTACACAATGAAGGGTCTTGTGAAAGAGATGAAAAAGTCTTGTTAAACTATGTGGAGAAGAACCTGAAATGCTACAGTAAAGAACTTGCTCTTGATCCTCTGAGAAATAAGATGTTCTGAGTAAGGGAGTTGAATGGTTAGAAAGGTTCATTAAGAAGGTGACTTAGGCAGCTGTAAGAAGGACGGGTTAGAGATGGGGAGTAAATATAATTCTATTTTTATGTTCTTCCCTGATCTACTTTGCCCTATATGCATTAGATTAATAACAATTTCATTCTCCTCAAATTCTGATGATGAGAGCTTCCTTGATAATAATAATAATCTTCAACATCATCAAGATCTCTCCCCGAAACTATATTTTTTGTTGTCATTTAGTCATTTCAGTCTGATTCTTTGTGACCCCATTTATTGTTTTCTTGGTGAAGATACTAAAGTGGTTTATAATTTCGTTCTGTAGGACATTTTAGATGAGAAATGAGGAATGTGAGGCAAACAGGGTTAAGTGTTGTCCAGTCATACATCTAGGAAATGTCTCAGACTGGATTTGAACTCAGATCTTCCTGACTCCAGGGCTGTGAGGTCCACTGAGGAAAAGCAGCCATGCTTGCCAGAGATTGCTGGCAAGATTCTTCTCACACAAAGGCACTGCTGCTCTCAGCCAAAGGTCATCACTAAATTTTAATTCCCACTTCACTCTGAAGAGCAAAGAAGCCTTTGTAACATCATGACTGAAAGCATTCCCCCAAGAACAGATTAGCAATCACTGTTTCTTAACTTGCTTATGTCTATAATTGCAACCCTGGTAATATTCATGTATGAAGTCATTTTCATAAACATCCTATGGAAAAGTACCCCCCCCAATTGTTGTAATGCTTAACAATTTACCTTCTATAAAAGTCTTTCTTTTTGTCACAATAAACAAAGATCATAACCTCCAGTCATGGTGCCATGATTCTTCCACTCAATCCTTCTCAGGCATGCTGGACTTAATCTTTCCTGTCCCTCTTATCTCACTCTCTCTCTCACTAGCCCCTATCTCCCTAGCACACTAACTCTTGTCTTCACAGCTACGAGACCCTCAGATCCAATCACTCATCACCATGCCTTCCATACATGGCACACAACACATGGTGCCTGGACAGAAACAGTGCAACACAGGGACAGTGGTCAATTCACTGTATCACCTACCTGCCCTTTGATTTTGCCAACCCCTTTAAAGAGGTCTAGAAATATAGATTCACCAAAAAATATTTCCCAATGTAATGGAGGATGACCTGGGGGAAAATCAATAGGCAACCTTTAGATTTAAGTCAAAACGCTAAAATTATCCTTACAAACTCTGAAGATTATGAGGTTCTCCAGATAGATAACATTTCATGATTGTATGAAGCACTAGAACATTACAGGGCTTCCAGAATGAAAATCTAGTCGATGAAAAGGGACCACTAGATTCATTCATATTTTTTAAAAGGTGTTAAAAAATATTGACCAGATTATACTGCAGTTGCATGATCAATTTCAGTAAATTAGTCCAAGGATTTATCTATCTTGAACAGACTCTGTGGATGAATGATGAATTGGACCCAGAATTGAGCATTAGAAGGAGAATAGACTGGATCTTATTTAGGAAACTATATGTCACATCACTAACTCCAAGCTACTTATCCCCTACTGCAAAAGTCAGTCTTTTAAAAAACAACCTTTTCTGATATTGCTATATGGTTATGACTCATAAGGAATACTATAATCTCTAGAAACTTCAAAAATTTGCAAGTGACCCAGATGGCAATAAAAGACACATGGTATGTGTAAGGCCTCAACACATTGTCAGAAATGACTTGTGTTGGAGAGATGACATAAAATGTGACAGCAAAAACATATGTGGACTTCCAGGGGTGGAGCCAAGATGGCAGAGTCAAGATGGCAGAGTAGAGAAAGCAATCATTTGAATCCTGCCAACATTTCCCTTACAAACCACTTTAAAATAACACTTCAAATCAAATTTCAGAGTGTCAGAGCCAATAGGTCAGAATGATGTTTTCTTCCAGACTTAGACAACTTAGGAGATCAGAAAGAGAGATCTATGATACAAAGGTGGAGGGTGACACAAAGCTCACACAGTGGTGGGGCCATGTGGTAGTAACAGAAACAGCAGCAACTTTGGCATTTCTCAGGCTAGAGATGGTAAAAAGATTTTATAACCATCATACAGATTACAGAAGATCCTTATGCAAGCATTAGATGCAGGACCAGATGTTATTTTGAAATACTATTGCCTAGGGAGAAGCTGGGTAGCTCAGATTGAGAGCCAGGCCCAGAGATGGGAGGTCCTGGGTTCAAATTTGGATTCAGACACTTCCTAGTTGTGTGACCCTAGGCAAGTCACTTAACCTTCATTGCCTAGCCTTTACTGTTCTTCTGCCTTAGAACCAATATGCAGTATTGATTCCAAGATGGAAGGTAAGGGTTAAAAAAAAAAAGAAATACCATTGCCTGTACCCACTTCTGAGTCATAGTTCAAGGCCAGAGAGAACTACTTCAGTCAACAGGAAGTGGAAGCTCTGAGGGGCAGTATCATTTCTGGTTCCAAGGGAGCAAAGATCATTCCTGCATAAGAATCAGAATGCAGAATGGAAGAGCAGTGGTGAGACTCTCTCCAGATCACACCATCTTGGAAGAACTGAAAACTTCCAAACCCTCAAAATGAGCTCAGAAAATAGCAACATAAAATTTTTAAATAAAATACCAGCAAGGAGATCATGGCAATATATCACAAAGATGATACTCTCTTATCAAGTGGGATATACACTAGCAATGTAGGGAAATACACTAGAAATTTTAGGAAAATAATAATTGACCATATCAATAACAAAAATAATGTCAACAGATACAGAAAAAATACTAATATTACAAAAATGACAATTCTACTTAAGTTAATTTACTTATTCAGTAACATACTAATCAAACTATCAAAGAATTATTTTTTTAGAGCTAGAAAAATCATTTGGAGGAACAAAAGGTCAATAATAACAAGGGAAATCAATGAAAAAAATATTAAAGTAGCTAGCCAAGGAATTCCAGATTTCAAACTTTTACAAAGTAGTATTTTAAAATTTGGTAATGGTTGTAAAGTAGAGCAATAGAGCATTAGAATAGATTAAGTACACACTACATAGTAGGAAATGTCCATTGTAATTTACTATTTAATGAACCAAAAGATCTAGGCTTTAGGGGTAAGAAAAAAATATTTGACAAAAATTTGCATGACTGTACATGTATAGTCCATATGAAATTGTTTGCCTTTTCAATGAGGGGGGAGAAAATGGAGGGAGAGAATTTGAAATTCAAAAGTAAAAAAAAATGTTAAAAGTTTGGAAAAACTATTTTTATTAATTAAAAAATTATCAGATCTTTATTAATTATCATGCCTAATAGACAACATATTGTGGGATTCTAGTTCTTAATCCACTTTGCCATTCTTTTCCATCTTATGGGTGAGTTCATCCCATTCACATTCCAAAATATGAATATTGTGTTTCCCTCCATTTAACTTTTCTCCTTAATCATTCTCCTTCTCTATCTAACCTTTCATCCTTTGCCTGTTTATAATGTTTTTGCTTCTGTTTACTCAGCTCCACAGTTCCCCCTCCCTTTTGTCTGTTGCCCCTCCTTTTTTCTGTTCCACTTCCCTTCTTAATTTCCTATTGGGTAAGATAGATTTCTGAACCTAATTGAGTGTGAATATTCCCACTTTTCACCAATTCTGATCAGAGTAATGTTCCAGCATTGCCCACAACTCTTATCTTCCCTCCCATTGTATTGATTCTTATATGCCTCCTCGTGTAAGATATTTTACCCCCAACTTTTTCTTCTCTCTTTTCCCAGTGTATTTCTCTTTCTTATCCCTTCATTTTTCAAATATAATACCATCATGTTAAACTTACTCCCCACCCTCTGTCTATATATGCTCCTATTCATTGCCCTAATAGTGATAATGTTTTTAAGTATCTGCAGTAACTATTCTAATTATTTTAAGAATCTTAGGAACTTCAAATTTCAGAGATATAGTATCTTAGTTATATCCTTACAAGTAATGTAATCAGTTTAACTCCAATGATTCCCTTTGATTATTGTAAGGGGGGAAAGGAGTTTATTTTTTAAAGGGTTGGATTTCATATTTTAAGAGTGTGGTCACCAGGAATTTAATTAATTCCAAAGAGATTTTATTTACAATTTCATTACAAAATGTAGAAATAGTGAGGCAAGAAATCAGAGAGAGGATAAGGTAAGATATCTAGCCTTAGCACTAAGTAATCTATCTCTGGCCCCTCCCCAGCCACCCTCACACCCTACACCCCACCCCAGGCAGGGAGAGTTAGTTTCAGACAACCTCCAGGACCTGGGAAAACCTCTCTCTAGAGTAGGTCTTTTCCTGAGGCTGGTCTCTTCAGAGAAAAACCAGCAGTTAAGAGTAAGTCTTTTACTCAACATGTGTCAGTCCAGTTAGCAAATTCTTTATCAGCCTCACCAGGAAACAGTCTCAGGTCCAGTTCACACAGTTAGATAGGAATGAAGAATTGTCCTTTCACAAGAAGTAACAATGCCTTTTAAAGACGCTTCCTTTGTGTCCCTTCCTGTGTCCTCCTCTAATTTTACATCTACCAATCACAGTTGATGCTCTACTCTAGGACTGCCCAGAAGGCAGTCAGTCAATTCTGATTTATCACTCACTATCCCACATGTGGGTCACAGACCTCCTCCACTCAAGTGTGAATGTGGTGTTTATACCTTTGGTCATTAAATCTAAAATGGGCAGATCTTCATACTCAACTTTAAGTAGGGTGTTCTAAAAATAGACAAGGGTTACAATTTATCTTCAAAATAAGGGGAGAGTTAAGTATTTTCATTGTTATAATCAGGGAAATGTTAAATTTAATCTTCACATTACTTTAAGTAGATTAAGTACTTTAGATTTCTATTGCCCTAGAGAAATCTTAAATATCCTAGTTACCACTTTCCTCTACAGGGATGTGATTAGTTTAAGCCCACTGATTCCCTTGAGTTCTTTTCTTTGGTTACCTTTTTATTCTTTTGAATGTCAATTTGATCATTGAATTTTCTTTTTAGCTTTAGTCATTTTGCCAGGAATGGCTGGAATTTCTCTATTTCATTAAATGTCCATTTCTTCCAATGAAGTATTATGGTCAGTTTTCCTGGGTAAGTGATTTTTTTTTTGTTGTAAGCCCAGACTCTTTGTCTATAAGAATATCACATTACATACTTTCTCATTCTTTAATGTAGAAGCTGCTAAATTGTGTAATCATTACAGTGATTCCTAAGGATTTGAATGGATTTTCCAGTGAGAGGTTTCAAATTTTCTTTTCTTTTTTCCATTCTTTTGAATTTCTTTTATTTTTTCCTGCTATTTCATGAAGTTTTTGACTTCCATTTGTTCAATTCTATTTTTAGGGGGCTATTTTCTTCTTTGAGGCTTTGTACATCCATTCTTAGCTATTTTTCTCTCTAAGGTAATTTACTCTTTTAGAAAATTGTTTTCTTCAGCAAATTTTTGTTCCTAGTTGTTGATTTTTTTCTATCATTTTCTATCTTATTTTCTTATAAGTTTCTTATTTTTTGTTTGTCTATCTTTTAGGGCTCCATTCATTTTGGGCTTAATGCCCTTTTACATTTTCTTTGGAGGCTTCACACATTTTCATTTTTGTATTGCTGTTCTCTTCTGAGTTTGTGTTTTGGTCATCTCTCTTGTAGAAATATTTTTCTTGGTTTTGCCCTTTTCTCAGTCTTTTGCTCATTTGGGGTTTCTCCCCTTGATTTTGTCTAAATATTAAAGCTTAGCTCCACTTTTGGGGTGGAAAGAGTACTGTCCCATGGTTATACCTGGGATCAGTTCATCTGTCTTGGTCTCAGACTGAACACTCCGTGGGGATAGCTTGGTTGGCCTGCTATGTGTAAGTTTTTAGCTATTTGGGTCAACTGATTTGAATTGGTTTCTGTCCAATCTTGCTGAGGCATGACCTTTTGGGGCTGAATTTCTTCAATTGTTGCCTGCAATGGGTCATAACTAGCCTTTGATTCAGCTGGACTATGAAGGGCTGCTTTCCTCCTACTGCTTCTTGTTCTATATTGTATTGGTTTCCACTCTTACCCCGCTGAGACTGGACTGAGCCAGCTGTGCTCTCTCCTCTGCCATTTGTGCTGTAACATGTCCAAGTTTTGCTGAGGTTTGTTCAGTACCCTCTTCTTCTACTCAGTAAGGGGAGTCCTACTTGTCTTTCAACATTGTTCTGGGCTGGAACACTGCTTCATCCCTTCTTCTGTTGGTTCTACCAGTACAGTATACAATTTGAGGCATCTTTGTTCTTCTGTAGTCATTTGGAGGGTGCTTGGCAGCTTTAAGTGTTTCTTTCTTTGCCATCTTAGTGGAAGAGGTTTCATGCTCCTGCAGTTGATCACTGAATAGGATTATGTTTTTTAATTATTGATAATGGTAAGCTTTGATGGTTATTTTTTGCTTCTTATGAATATTAAATTCTAATACATCCCTCTCCATGCTATACTTAATATCTTCAGCATCAACATTTATTGAGCCCTCTGTTTCTGAGCTCTCTGGGAGCTATCCAAATGATATGTTGTGTTTTACCAATTTAAAGCCCAAGAGAAATTTGTCTTACACTTCTTATATACTAAGAAGTCAAATCTATAATGCACTTTTTGTTACTTTTTTCAACCTCTTTTTGCCTATGGTAATTTAATTTGTCAAAGAATGATCACGAAGCCCTTTTAGGGATTATTAATATCATTGTAGAGAGAGGTTGTAATTTTAATGATATAAGAAACTCCTAGGTGAAATAACTCCCTCTATCAATTGACATTTTTCTGCAATAAGATGCCATAATTTGCCCAGTATTTCATAATTGAGCATAAATAAGATAAACAACGAAATTTACATCTCCCAACTCCAAATTCAACACTCTGTCTTGTTTTATGTTACTACTGTCAGCATCTAACTCCTTAAAGAGTTACTTACATAAGGCTCAGAGTTTCAGTGACTTGACCATGTTCATGAAGCCATTATGTATTAGAAGCAGGACCTGAACCTAAGGTCTTGCTGATTCCATGTCCAGTTCTCTATCCATTTCACCATGGTGCCCTTTTGTCATTGAGAGTATGATCCATTTTGTAATCCACTTATGCTATCATTGAATTATACATTTTGTATATTAAATATAGAAACTAGAACTTTAATTTCACTGGTATGGAGTATTTCCATTGAATGGATTCCCTCTACCAATGAAGATTAGTCCCTTCTCTGGAACAAAAAGTCTAAGAGAATTGCCTGGATCACTGAAAAATTAAGGAATTTGTCCAGATATTTATAGTAAGTATATATCAAAGATGTGATTTGAACCCGTGGCTTCTCAACACCAAGGCAGATTCTATATCTATAATACCAAGTTGTCCTTTAAGGTAATCATTTAAGACCTAAAGAAAGCTTGGTATCTGTGAGAAGAGAGGAAAATTTCCTCACCAATAAAATGACAGGCCCTTGATAAATCATTACCTTTTTATTATTTAATATAAATCAAATACTATATATAAAATACATATTTAATCCTAAGAGCCTGATGGATTATGGTTCTCATGGGTCATGATTTCCATGAAATTTCTTTAAAAAATTTAGCTCAGTTTCCTGTAGCTTATCTTCTCAGAGACCTTTTGTGCATAGTCCCATGCTTGATTTAATGGTATCTGATGTACAGTCATACAGAAGAGAATTCTAGGCTTTCTTCCAGGACCTATAGTTAACTACTTAGGTGATCCCAAGCAGGGCATTGTGTCTTAGTTTGCCCATACAGTGGAGAAAATTATATCCATTCTGGTTTTTCCCATAGGCTTATAGTGGGGATGAAATGAAATAATACAAATGTTTTGAAAAGATTGGCTGCCCAAGGGTAAGTTGCCATTATTTCCCCCCAGATGCCTCAAATGCATTACCTAATAGATCTGTAAACAATAAGCAGGTCTGTGATGATGCAAACATTTTGTATCTGCTTTTCAAGTTAGGAGATTTGGGGTGGTAAAAGATTCCAAGTCCAAGATTGAGATATGGAAGCACAAATTTCAATCACTCATTTTTTATAGAAGAAAATGAAACTTTAGAGACAATACAATTTGCCCAATGGCAATTAGTCAATAAGCATTTATTAAGCACCTTAATGAGCCAGACACTGTCAAATATTGGGGATATAAAAACAGGCAAATGACAGCCTCTTCCCTCAGGGAGTTAATAGTTGAATTGGGGAGACAAAATGCAAACAATTATGTACATACAAACAACTGGATAAATAGGAAATGATCAAAAAAGGGAAAGTACTAGAAATAAGATGGATTCAGAAAAGCTTCCTGTAGACCTAATTTTACTTGGGACTTAAAAGAAGCCAGGGAAGTCCATAAGCAGAGTTGAGGAGGGAGAGCATTCGAAGCATGGGAAACAACCAGAGAAAGTACCCAGGGTCAAGAGATGGACTTTTATCTATGGGACAGTAAGCAATTCAATGTCACTGATAAAAGAACAGGTGTTAGAGAGTAAGGCACAAGAATACTAGAAAGGTAGAGGAAGTTGTGTTACAAAGGGTTTTGAAGGCCAAATTGAATATTTTATATTTGATTTTATATTTGATTTGGAGATGTCATTGGAGATTATCAAGTAGGGGGAAGACATGGTTTGAAGTCTGCACTTGTGCCTTTATTTTTTGGGGGGGAAATTTTATTTAATTAGTCAATTTAGAACATTATTCCTTGGTTACAAGAATCATATTTTTTCCCTTCCCTCCCCCTGCCTTCTCATAGCCAATGCACAATTCCACTGGGTTTTACATGTGACCTTGGTCAAAACGTATTTTCATGTTGTTAATGTTTGCACTAAGATGATCATTTAGAGTCAACATCCCCAATCATATCCCCTTGACCCATGTAGTCAAACAGTTGTTTTTCTGCTCCCACAGTTTTTCCTCTGAATGTGGATAGTGTTCTTTCTCATAGATCCCTCTGAGTTGTTCAGAATCACTGAACTGCCACTAATGGCAATTACATTTGATTGTACCACAGTGTATCAGTCTCTGTGTACAATGTTCTCCTGGTTTTGCTCCTTTCACTCTGCATCACTTCCTCGAGGTTGTTCCAGTCCCCATGGAATTCCTCCACTTTATTATTCCTTTTAGCACAATAGTATTCCATCACCAACATATACCAAAATTTGTTCAGCCATTCCCCAATTGAAGGGCATCCCCTCATTTTCCATTTTTTTGCCACCACAAAGAGCGCAGCTATGAATATTCTTGTACAAGTCTTTTTCCTTATTATCTCTTTGAGGTACAAACCCAGCAGTGCTATGGCTGGATCAAAGGGCAGACTTTTAGTGCCCTTTGGGCATATGAACTTTGCACTTATGGAAAATTATTTTTTCATCTGAATAAGGGATGGGCTGTATGGAGAAAGACTGAATACCTACCAACAAAGCTATAGTATAGTCAAGATGTGAGGATATTATAGCCTGACCCAGAATAGTGATGGTATGAGAGGAGAGAAGAGGGGTATATTTGAGAGGTGATACAAATATGAAGTCAACAGACCTTGGTGACAGATTGATTAGGGTAGAGTTAAATATTGTGATGAGTTGAAGCTGTCACCTAGGATACAACCTGGGGGACTAGAAGGATTATTGTACCATCAATAATAACAGCAGAATTTGGAAGTAGAGGAGGAGGTGAATTCAATTTTGGACATGGTGAATTTAAGATATCTGAAAGGTAGTTAGAGATGCAAGGATGAAGGTGAGCAGAGGGGTTAGGATTGGATAGGTAGATTTGGGAATCATCAGGATAGAGTTGATAATTTGGCCCTCATGAGTTGATAACACTAAGTGAAGGGAGAAGAAAAGAGGGCTTAGGACAGCGCGGTATCCTGGAATATCCAGGGTTAATGGGCATGATGTTATACAGTAGTGTAGTTGCAGAGAAAACAGCTGATGCTACCTCCTTTGATTCCCAAACCAGAGCTCTTTGTCTTACACTATGTTGATACTGTCAGCTTCTGCTAGACTTATGCCCTAGTTATTGTATAGTTCATTTGGAAATTTCTTTACTAGGTAATGATTTGCAATACAGGCTAATTTTGGATTGCCTGAAATTTGAAGTGAGTTCCTGCTTTAGTAAAAGAATGAGGGTTAAAACCCAGCCCCACTAATCATTACCTTTCTAGTAGTGTATACAGCTAATAACATCCCCTCCTCCTTTCCCCATCCTTAGGGAAGAGGGATACTGTAGCAGACCTGTAGCTATAGGAAAAAACTTCATTTCTCAAAATGTGGTGAGTCAAAGGTGATTAGCATGGGCTCATTGAAGGATAAAAGGAAGGGGGGGGAAGACAAGTTACATGCAAGAAGATCTCCATGGGACAGCTGGGAAGCTCAGTGGATTGAGAACCAGGCCTAGAGATGGGAGGTCCTGGGTTCAAATCTGGCCTCAGACACTTCCCAGCTATGTGACCCTGGGCAAGTCACTTGACCCCCATTGCCTAGCCCTTAACACTCTTCTGCCTTGGAACCAATATGCAGTATTGATTCCAAGACGGAAGGTAAGGGTTAAAAAAAAATCTCCAGGACAAAGTGGTAATGAGAAAATGCCTAAACATGGGGTATAAGTGGGGATGGAGAAGAGATATTGAAACCAAGTGACTAGATGTTCCTGAACTTGGTCTTGAAGCTGTAAAACCTTAATAGAGATGGTGACCACAGAATAAGGCCAACAGCAATGGTGGAACTTTAAATCTAAAGATGGACATAGCACCAGCATTGAATAGAGGGCGTTAAACACTGAGAGTCAAAATAATTTTATCCAACTCTCTATAACCCCATTTGGATTTTCTTGGCAAAGATACTGGAGTAATTTGCCCTGCCCTTCTCCCGCTCATTTTACAGATGTGTATGAAGCATATGAAGTATTCAGGGAGGACTAGCACTTCTGGCATGAGGCTTTCAGAGCCCTTTTTAGGACTGCTCATCCTCCTTTGGTGTCTACTTCTCACTCAACTCTCACCTGTGGCTCCAAGAAGCTGAAGCATGCTCAGTGGCCACATCTTGGTACAACCATGGAGGCAGATAGGCTAAACCAGGAATAACCCAAGAATGTGAAGATTCCTTCCACCCCCAGGAGAGTGAGCAGATGAAAATAATTTGTTCCAATGGCCATGAAGGGAGCACTCAGAGCCTGTCCTGAAATTGAAAGTGTCATTCACTGTATCCCGGGTCATCATCAGTCATCCTGACTCTTGTCCTGCCCCTGGAGTTGATGAATCTGGAAGACAGAGTGACTTTGTGCAACACTGACTTACTTAAATCCAATTCATGTGCAAATCAAGCACCACTCTCATGATGTCATTGGTCCTCTTTTAAAAACAAAGGGTGAATAACAGAATAGATGATGAACCAAGGCTAGGAATATTAAATGATTTGCCAACGTTACATAGCTACTAAGTGCCTGAGGTCAGACTTGAGCCCAGGAAGATGATTCTTCCTGACTTCAGGCCTAGTATTCTGTCCACTGTGCCACCTACCTGTCCCTACTTACATTGCCTCAAGACATATCAAACACGACACCCAATTTACTGGGATTTCTCTTAGTCTCTCCCCATTTTTCAGGGGTCTGAGATGGAACCACTCTAGGGGACAAGTAGTAACACTCACCTAGAGGTGAAATAGACTTTCTATTGTTTTGTTAAAAAGATTAAGGTACTTATTATTAAGATTTTTATTGTGTTTTTCATTGTCCTAAAAAGTATTTGGTGTTTATATGTCTTAAGTTATTTACCAGAGTAGATTCTAACATCCCTGGAAACTGCTAAAACAAGCTGGGTTGCAATCTTCCCAAAAAGACTCTGAGTGGGAGTAGAAGTCTTAATTCTTGACAAGTTTTCTAGAATGAAGCTAGGTCTGGGTTAGTCTGGAGTTCTGACTTTGGGACAATTGGTTAATGTGCACAAAATACATCACTTCTCTAAGCTTTAGTTTACTCATCTTTAAAATGAGGGGGGTGGAATAGGTCCTCCGATCCTATTTCTGAATGTGCAACAATATAGTCAATCCCACATTAGAATTTAATTATGCATTTTCACAATCACATTCTTAATATAAATATAGCCAGAAATTATATAAGCATTTGGATCTTGGATTAGAAAACCTCTTAAGGTCTCTTCTAGCTCTAGATGAAGTTTCTAATTATTAAGAGAGTTCTGATCTCTCATTTTATAGGATCCTCAGATAAATTCTATGAATTTTTGTATTTAGTTACAAAAGGCTTGCCATATGTACAGGGAATGGAATTTCCAAGAATATAATCCATAAATCCATTCATTTAGATGATTGTTTTCTTTGTGGCATAAAATCCATGTCTCCATTTCTATGGGCATTTGCTCCCTCCTTTCCTTTCCAACAGACTCTGCTGGGGCCAAACAACCCAGTGATCAAGTGAGGTGGAGGAGGAGTGAAGAGGGAACTAGAGTGCCAAAGTGCTCAGCTTCCTGGGCAGAACTTGATGTGTCTGACCTTAGCCCTGATTCCTTTCCCAGCAACCTGACATAACAGTTGGGATTTTGCTTTTAATGAGCTCACAACTAAAAATCAATCAGCAGTTCAATTCAGAAACTAAAGTTAGGAAAAACCCCAACCCCCAAACCCCTGTAGCAGCATTCCCTTAAAAACTCTGCTTTTCTTTAAACAAGCATTCCCACTTCTTCAGACACTTGGGCAGCAAGTAACGTAACCTCTGGCAACCTTGGTTTCCTCAACTGTAAAATAAAGATAATAATAGCACTACTTCCCAGAATTGCTAGGATCAAAAGAAATACTATTTGTAAAGTGCTTAGCATGGTATCTGGCACATAATAGTCCCTTAATAAAGGCTTGTTTCCCTCCTTCTCCCTCCCATTTACTACCTATTTTAGTATGAGACAATAGCAGGAGTGCTACTCTATGGAGTGAAAAAAAATTCTATGCTCAACTTAAAGTGGTTGAATGGAGTCCTGGGAGAAGGAGATGCTCAATTCAACTTCTTCTAGAAGAGGACAATCTCGGATTATTCTGTTTCTTTTTGTGCTCACACACTTCAGGGATCATACATTTGGGACTGGAGGGGCCTTAGAGATCATCTAGTCATTTTACAAGTCAGAAAACTAAGACTTCAGAGTTCAAATCACTTCAAGAAGACCCAAGTTCAAACCCTGCCTCATTCTCTGTGTGATATTCAGTAGTCCTTTATCCTCTCTTCTCAGCCTCAGCTTTATCACTTGTGAAATGGCTATAAAAATAGTACCTGCCTTATAGGATTGTTGTGAAGATCTAATAAGATACTTTGCACAGCTCTTTGCAAACTGGGTGCTCTAAACTTGTTAGCTTTTTAACATCGCTACTGTTGTTTTTAGTCAAGGTCCTGTAGTTGGGACATGGTAAAGATGGAATTTGAATCCAGGTCCTCTGATTCCAAATCCAGGGTTCTTTCCATGATGACATATTGCTCCCAACATACTTAAAAGAGACAAAGTGTGGATAATCATACATATACTTAATTACTCAAAAGGCCAGTTATTTCCTCAATGAGGGAAATTCCTATCACCAATGTGGAAATTTTCTTGATCCGTGCAGATAATGACCTCTCTGTGAACTGGCCATTAAAGCTTAGGAAGTTGCCTGAGTTATGTAGAAGTCAAGTGATTTACCCAGGGATCCGATAGCCAGCAACTGTCAGGGGCAAGATTTGAACCTGGGTCTTCAATGACTCAAGTCCATGCATTCATTACCCAGCACTCTATCTATTACCAGTAGGAACTCAATTTTATATAGTTCTATAAGCTTGTTTTTCAGTCATGTCCAACTCTATGCGACCCTCATGGATGATCCAGACATTTTTCTTGGCAATGATACTGGAATGGTTTGCTGTTGCCTTTGCTAATATTTCTCATTTTGCTGATGAGGAGGAAAATAAGGCTTACGTGTCTTGCTAATAAATGTCTGAGGTCAGATTTGAACTTGGATCTTCCAGACTTCAGGACTTCCAGACTCCACACTCTATCCAGGCTGTACCACCTCACTGCTCTATAAGGTTTGCGTGGTGCTGCCTATATATGGAGACTCATGACAGCTGTGCAAGGTAGGTATTATAATCACAATCACTTTATGGCTTAGGAAACTGAGTCTGGGAGAGGTTGAGTGACTTGCCCCAGTCTATAAGTGTTTGAAGGTCTTGGGTCTTGACTCCAAATGCAGGATTTTAGCTGCTACACGATACTGACTTGATGATGAACTTGGGCAAGACATCAGCCCCACTAAGTGATGGCCGAGGATGCCTCGGGATCATTTTTGCCCCTCAGGTTTGCTTTCCATGCTGGGGAAGAGAAGCTTTAGAGAGCAGCAGTCGGTTTGTTTTCTGCTCTCACCTGGCAATGGCTTTCTTCTTGTCAAGTTTTGACGTTGCTTTTCTGGCAGATGGCAGGTAAAAAGGGGACTGTAGAAACTCAGAGGGCAGCCAGCTTGAGGTTGGAGAAAGCAGCTGTGGGCCTTTGAGATGCCGAGATGGGCAGATTGGCCTGCAGGATAAATCGTGCAGGGGAAAGAGGTTGCACAAGGTGGAGGGAAGTTGATTCCTACGCCCCAAATAAAAGTCTATTGCTATGAATGCTTACATGCAGGGAATCTGAAAATTATAAGATGTTTTTCATTCTGTTAAAAAAAAAGAAATTTTTAAGAAAAAAGTCTTTCTGGGCAACAAAAGATGCAGTTAAAAAAAGCACTGGATGTGGAGCTAAGGGTCTTAACCACTTCTCTCTGGGTCTCAGTTTCCTCATCTGTAAAGTTGATGTTGAACGAGATGCCTTCTAAGATTCTTTCTAGCACTATCACAATTCCCTGTAATACTAAATAATTTGAAGTAAAAGCCCAGAAAAATATAATAAATATTGGTAGAATATCAGTAGATCTTACTTCAGCTAAGGATGTCATAGAAGCCTTGGAGATGGCCATGCCTACAAACTTCTGAAGTGCTCCAGGGTTTTGGCACACTTCATGCCTGGAAGGAGGTAAAATTGGTGTCTCTGACCCAGTCATCGCCCAGGTACTTCACTTGCATAGCCCACAGGCTTTTCCCTAGGGCCAAATTTCTGTCTAAAGATATTCATCTATACTCATATGCAGAAACCCATTTAATAGAGTGGCCCTGCAGGGAAGGGAGCTAATGTACCCACTGGGAACCCCGGTAACAAGGCCAAATTGTTCTACCAGTTGCAGAGAGTCAGAAGGAAAAAGAGAAAATTGCTTGTTAGACATAATAAGAAGTTTGGAAATTTATGGTAGTCAATGATTCCTCCATCTGTTTTCTTCTTTTGAATCCTTCTGGTCATTTTAGTAGAGGACTGTGGTTGGGCATTGGGAGCAGCAAAAGGAAGGAGGCAGAATGGCAGATGGAATTGATAGGTTTTGATCAGGACTGCAGCTGAATGGGTTGCTTCATAAATGCCTGTATGACAATGAACCAAGACAACTCCAAAGGCCTCATGATTAAAAAATGTTATCCATCATCAGAGAAAGAATTGATGGAGCCTGAATGCAGATTGAGGCAGGCCATTTTTCATTTCATTTTCTTCATGTTTTTTAAAAACTATATGTCTTCTTCCACAACCTGATGAAATTGGAAAAGTGTTTTGTGTGATAGCATATGTATAACCTATCTCAAAGTACCTCAGGGAGGGGGGAGGAAAGGGAAGGACAAAGAAAATTTAGAATTGAAAAAGTTAGAAAACAAATGCTAAAAATTGTTTTTACAGATAATTGTGAAAATAAAATGAATGAACATATTAGTCAGCATTAACTATTTTTTTTCAGGGAAGTTCTTTGAGGTCTTAGGAGGGAGGCATCCTTAGAAGGATGCAGCACCATTATTCATCCCCTTCCTCTCACAAAGAATGTAATATCTGAATGGAAGCCCTCTGAGACTGTCCTATTTGTCTCTGTATTCCAAGTGGCTTTCAGTGTGTGGCATCTGTGATCTCATTAATTCAGTAATGAAGATTGCAGTCTGTCCATCCCTGCTCATTCTGCTCCACCTTTGTCCATGTGCTCTTGTAAATTTTCCATAGATCATCTTTTCAGTGTGATGATACATAGTAAATGCTAGAAAAATATCAGAAAGCTCACATAGATGCTTCATCATGGGTAGTAAAGAGGAGTCTGACCCCAAAGGGAGCAGGGACAATATCTCCTTGACTCATCGCTCTCATCTTAGAGTTGACTCTAGGGAAATTTCTAAAACCAAAATTTTGTATGGCTCATGTTTATTGTGTCCCCCAAATTTGGGTAACAAGGACCCTCCTAAGAAAGGTTCTCAATTTACAATACAGGTATTGTGTATGGTAGTATTGATTATTGCCTCCACTGCAGAAAATACTTTGAATGCAAAAAATCTTAGAGATGTCCATTAACAGCGACACTTTTATTATTGTTTTGTTGGGTCTTATCCATCTTTTTATGACTGCGTTTGAGGTTTTCTTAGCAAAGATAAATGAGTTATTTGCTATTTTCTTCTCCAACTACAGATGAGGAAATTGAGGCAAACAGGATTAAGTGACTTATCCAGGATCACACAGCTATTAAGGGTCTGAGGGCAGGCAGATGAGTCTTCCTGACTCCAGTCCCAGCACTGTGCTATCTAAGTGCTCTGGATATAGAAAATATCTTAAAGCTATTCCACATAGGCTATTCCTAGGGAAGTTGTAGAAGGTTATAGAACTATTAAATAGTCATCTAACATTCTCATTTGCTTCTGACTTGCATTGTTTGAGCACAAAATATAGCTTATATCTTCTAGCTAGGGGGATATGATTTTTTTTGTCCTTTATATCATTATCCCAGTAATGGTACCTTTCTCCTCATGGAGTTCACCTTTTGCTTGGTGATCAATACTTAACTCAAGCATTCTGAAATTCCTGAGGTAGCCACTGAGGCTAGAAATATCCACTTCTTGTTTGGATTGCAATCTAGGATTGTTAGTTACTGACCTGTGCTCAAGAAAGAAAAAATAAAGGCATAAGGCAGCTAAGATTTCAAGGTCCAATAGCAGTTCCATCTGAACAAGTACCTATCTTCCAAATACATGGTCTAGCACAAATTGTGATTGACTCATAGGAGCAGGAATAGAAATAACACGTTCTCGTTTTCTGGAAATCCAAGGAAGATTAGAAAAGAAAACTTGTTTGATGGCAAAGAGGCCCCAAAAAAGAAGAGTCCAGATGAGAGTGGGATGAGTCATTTTCACAACTGTTTATGTATTATAGAGGAATTGTTCCTTCCCATACCTCTCAGTCAACAATCATCTTTACTGTAAACTCCAAGTCATGGGGACTAATCCAAAAGGGTTATATCATAGCAACAATTCCATATCCCTCACCCAGAGGACAGCAAATTGGTCCAATTCCATGGGAAGTGCTCCTTTCTGATGAGGGTCCATGCCCCAGGATTAGAGACCCCCAAGACAAAAGGGACAGGTGGTATAGTTGATACTGCTTATGACCATCTTAAAGTAACTTTGATCTATTTTTGTGTGTTCTCCAATAAAAATCCATGTACCAAAGGTTAGTTTGTTTTCTTTGTCCAGCTCCAGGAATAATTTGAATTAGGTAGCTCATAGTACTGTAGTAGGGGATCAATTGAGTTACTCTAATCCACTTGCTGAGGCAATAGTTTGGACTTTTGTCAGAAAGATCTGTAAAGAGCTGTGAAATGTGTCTCCTCAATCCCTTCTCTTTTTGGATCTCATTACCATCATACAAGCTTTCAGTAATGCTGATCCCCAATGGTATCTCTCTCTCCATAACCTCAAACAACCGGCATGTTGTCATATCTGAATGGCACTTGTAACTTGGAAAAAACTCTATGGCTACTGGCCTGGAAGGCAATCAAGATGGCAAGGGGTGTGAGAACCATGCTATGTGGGGGTCAACTGAATAGACAAAGGTTATTTATCATTGAGAAGAGATTTAAGTGTGGGGGATAAGATAGAAGTTTTTGAGTATTTTAAAAGTTTATGGAGCAAGTATGACACTTCTGCCTGGTCCCAAGTAGCAGCTTTGGGAGGATTAGTGGGAAGTTAAAGAGAAATTAGTTTAAGCACATTATGAGAAAAACCTCTTTTAAAAATCTGGCCTCAGACACTTAATAGACCCTGGGCAAGTCGCTTGATCCTGTTTAACTAAGTTTCCTCATGTATGAAATGATCTGGAGAAAGAAATGGAAAACTACTCCAGAATCTATGCAAAGAAGACCCCAAATGGGGTCACCAAGAGTTGGAAATGACTAAAACAAAAGAATAGCAATAATAAATGGAAAACCTTCCTGTCAGTTACTGGAAAAAAAAAAACTGGGATGGCTTAATAAAAAGTACAAGCCATTGTCAATGGAGGTTTTTAAGAGAAGGCTAGATCACGAATTGTGAACTTAACGAATTGGTAGTTGCTGTTTAGGTATTTAATGTTCTGCAGTCCCTTCTAATTCTAAGTTTTCATCATAATTATAATGATAAAAATAATAATAGGTAGTTTTTAATGTATCACTTTAAGGTTTGCAAAACAATTTGCATATATTATCTCATCAGATCCCTCCAACTCTGTGAAGGTAGATGTCATTACTATCCCTGTTTTCCAGATGAGCCTGACTTTCCCAGGGTCTCACAACTAATAAATGTCTGAGTTAAGATTTAAAGTCAGGTCTTCCTGACCCCAAGTATAGAGCTTTATCTAAGATGCTACCTACAATGGTAGCCTCTCTTATGTTTGATTAATTCATCATCATAATTATAATCATAACTATAATTATATTTTAATCATATAATATAATCATAATTATAATCATCATCATAATTAGCATCAAATATTGGACTTAATGGCAACAAGCAATCCAAATGTAAGGAAAGTTCCAAAAAAAATCAAGAAATTTGAGAATTTTAATTCTGAAAAAAGAACCCTGGTTTTCCTCAACTTGTCTCTAACTCAGTCCAAGTTATTGGGTCTTCTTTGCTTTCCAATAATTTTCTTCCTAAACTAGTGTGAAGATTAAAATTAACTCTCCCCTAATTGTAAAGGTTAAGATTGTAACCTCTGCCTATTTTTAGAATACCCTACTTAAAAGTTGAGTGGGAAGATCTGCCCATTTTTTAGATCTAATTACCAAAAGTTTAAACATCTCATTTAATCATTAAGTGGGAAGTCTGTGACCCACGTACGCAATAGTGGGTGATGAATCAGAATCAACTGACTGCCTCCTGGGCAGTCCTAGCAAGGTTTTAGACTATGATTTGTCCATGTAAAAATTGGAGGAAGACACAGGAAGTGACACAAAAGAAGTGTCTTTAAAAGGAGTGATCACTTCCTGTGAGAAAAACGTCTTCATTCTTTGGAGTGGAGGCTGAAGGAGAAATCTGCTGACTGGACCTGAGACCCTGTTCCTGATGAGACTGTTGTACAGACAGGTAGTGAGTAAAAGAGTTGACTCCTTTTCTGGATATTTTCTGAAGAAACTAGCCTCAGGAGAGACTAGCCTCTTGAGAGAGTTTTTTCCTCAGGTTCTCAGATTTCCTGAGTCCAGATAAAAACCAACTGTTCCTGCCCAGGTTGGGTTAGGGGCCAGAAGTAAGTTACTTAGTGCTTAGGCTAGATATCTTACCTTATCCTTTCTCTGATTTTCCTTACTTTACTCTTTCTACATTTTGTAAATAAATTGTAAATAAATTTCTTTGGAATTAATACAAATTCCTGGCAACCACAGTAGAAAACCCACTGTACACTGAAAGTCCAACATTTGCCCTGAAAAGTGCTGCTTCTGTCTGGAGGCTCTCACATACTTTTAAAATTAAGAAACTTCTCTCTCTTAACCTCTTATACAGTTCACAATTATATTGAATAAAGCCACAGGCTGCTATTTGGAAACATAAAACAGGCACATGAACACATTCACAGCAGGGTAACAATTTTCTTTTTCTTTTAACCCCTTGCAAATGCCAACTCGCCATCCCCCAAATTGCTCTTTAGAGAATAAAAGTTATACGGTGAAAACACAGTCTACAAACTCCTAAGTGCAGGGTTGGTACCATAGCACTGAGTTATGCCACAGTCATCTCAGGTCTTTTTTTTTCCATTATAAAGTGGTGCTGTTTTGAGTGTCTGCTGTACCCTATGCAACTCAGCTTTGTCCACAAGATCACAATCTTTTTTTGACATTGTGGTAAACCCTGTGGTTTCCCAGAAAATGTGTGACTAGGACATTCTATTCAAGCAGTGTCAGTCCCAAAGTGACTGTTTTTATAAGCTTGTGGTACAGGTGTTCTCGATCATCTTTCACTCTAAATTTAAAAGAAGGAAAGGAGAAACACAAGAAGAAAGAAAGGAAGAATTTGATGAAGAATCCATTTTAAATCTAATACAATACTTTATAATCATAGGATCCTTCTTATCAAAGGTTATCACCTACCTCCAAATGCCTCCAGAAGCAAACCATCACAGGTTCACAGAATCTCAGAAGCAAAAGCTTACCTTTCAGATCACCTGTCTCAATTCTTCTCATTTTACAGATAAGAAAGTGGAGATCCAAATAGCAAATGTGAACTAAACTCACACAAGCTATTAGATTTAAAATCCCAATTCAAATCTAGGATTTTAGAATCTAATATCTATATATCACTTATATTCTTTTCATTCTCTCAATAAAAAATTTCTATCACTTCATTTTTCATTGATATTTCCCAAAGTCTAGCAATCTTCCTTAGGATCATAAAGTTCATTCTTTGATCAAATTGAAGTTCCACTTGCTTCCTGCCAAATCTATTTTATTTCTCATGGTGAAAGGGACCATCATCAGATCTCATATTTGAACATAGTTTTGTGACCTTTTTGACAACTACACTCTATGCTAAACAACTTCAGTTTATTTCATCTTTTACTCTTTTATTTGTATTTTTTTCCATATTTTAAATCTTTTCCAGATTATCTTCATTTTGGGTAGTCCCCTGAGCCTGATGGGAAACTGATCTGCATTTTCTACACATATCTACATTTGAAAATAAGGAGTTATGTATCACTATAGTCTACTAACAACTTGTATAAAAAGGAATAGTATATTTTAAAAGAGTTATGATCTGGAAGGCAGAATACCAACATGAGTTAAAGAGTTATAAAATATCATATTATATATATATATATATATATATATATGTAAAATAAAATAAGCCCAAGGGACCATCATATTCTCTTCCTTTATTTTACAGATGACAAACATAAGACCCAGCAAGACAAGTTGACTTGCCTAAAATTACTCAGATTTAATGGGACAGTCTAGATAAGAACCATGATTCTCTTAACTTTTTTTTTTAAACCCTTACCTTCCATCTTGGAGTCAATACTCTGTATTGGCTCCAAGGCAGAAGAGTGGTTAGGGCTAGGCAATGGGGGTTAAGTGACTTGCCCAGGATCACACTGCTGGGAAGTGTCTGAGGCCAGATTTGAACCTAGGATCTTCCATCTCTAGGCCTGGCTCTCAATATATTGAGCCATGGAGCTTCCCCCTCTCTAAACTTTTAATTTCCAGTTCTCAATAATTATAACCTAGACACCTTTTTCCCTGAAAAGACTGAGGACTATGCTAGCAATAGCAATATGGAAGAAAAAGAAAGTAAAGGAATCTGAATAGGCAAAAGGTATTAAAACTATCTCTTTTTTTGCTTAAGATATTTGATTTTACCAATTACACATAATAACAATTTTCCAGATAAGTTTTCTGAAGTTATATTTTCCAAATTGTTTCCCTCCCTCCCTGACTTCCCCTTTCCCACAGATGGTAAGCAATTTGATCTGGGTTATACATGTATTATCATGCAAAACATATTTCCATATTGTTCATTTTTATAAGAGAATACTCATATAAAATCAAAACCCCAAAATCAAAACTGAAATAAAGTAAAAAGACAAATAGTATGCTTTGATCTGCACCTGACTGTAATTGTTCTTTCTCTTTGAGGATAGTATTCCTTGTCATAATATCTTCCAGAATTGTCTCTGATCATTGTAATGCTGACAGTAACTAAGTCTTTCACAGTTGATCATTCCATAGTATTACTATTATTGTGTACAATGTTCTCCTGGTTTTGTTGGTTTCACTCTGCATCAGTTCATGTAGATATTTCTAGCTTTTTTTCTGAAATCATCCTATCCTATTCATCATTCCTTATAGCACAATATCATTCCATCACCATCATGTACCACAGTTTGTTTAACCATTCCCCAATTGATAGACATCCTCTTAATTTCCAGTTTTTTGGCATTACAAAAAGGGCTGCTATAAATATTTTGGTACAAGTAGGTCTTTCCACACTTTTTAAAAATCTCTTTGGGATACAGAACCAATAGTGTTATTACAGGATCAAAGGGTATGCACTAAAACTATCTCTTTTTGCAAATGATATTATAGTATATATAAAGAATCTTAGAAATTTAACTAAAAAGTTAGTTGAAACTATCAATGATTTTAGCAAAGTAACAAGACATGAAATAAACCTGCATAAATAATCAGCATTTCTATATATTACTAATGAATACCTTTAAGAAAAGAAAGAACGAGATACTCCATTTAAAATAACCATAGACAGAATAAAAAAAAAAAACCTGGGATTATACCCCTCCAAAAATCCCAAGAACTACAAGAATACACTTACAGAACATTTTTTATACAAATCAAGTCAGATTTAAATAACTGGAGAAATATTTAATTGTTCATGGATGGGCAGAGCAAAAATAACCTAAACTAAACTACCTATTCAATACCATACCAACTAACTTGTCAAAAGAACATTTTTACCAAGCTAGAAAAAAATCATCACAAAATTCATTTGGAAGAATGAAAAATGAAGAATATCAAATAATTAATTTGATTAAAAATAAATGAAAAAATGTAAAGGAAGGAGGTGTGGCAGTAACAGATTTTAAGCTGTATTATAAAGCGGTAATTTTCAAAACTCTCTGTTCCTGGCTAAGAAATAGAAAGGTAAATCAGTAGAACAGGACAGATATACAACAAACAGTAATGTAAGATCATAGTAACCTTATATTTGACAAAGGTATAGATTCAAGTTTTAGGCATAAGAACTTACTTTTTTTTTTGTAAAAATTTCTAGGACAACTGGAAATTAGTTTGGCAGAAACTAGGTAAAGACCAATATATACTATTCACTAAGATAAGATCAAAATGTATACATGAAAAGGAAAATGATAAAGTTTGGAGGGGATGTGGTAAAATTGGGATACCAATGCATTACTGGTGTAGCTGTGAACTGATTCTGGAAGGCAATTTGGAATTATGCCAATTATTTTATATTATAAAAGAATGCATATCCTTTGATCCAGTAATACCACTTCTAGATTTGTATCCCAGAGAGATTTTTAAAAGGGGAGGGGAAGGACCTACTTGTATAGAAATATTTAAAGCTTCTCTTTTTGTGGTAGCAAAGAAATAAGAAAAATCAGGAAAAAAGTGAACACAGTAACAGCAATATTGTGGAATGATCAACTGTGAAAGACTTTACTATTATCAACAATACAGTGATACAGGACAATTCTAAGGAAGTTGTGACAAAAAATACTATCCACTTCCAGAGAAAGCCCTGTTGGAGTCAGAATGCAGATGAAAACATGTTTTTTCAGTTGTTTATTTAGGTGTATGTTTGGGGGTTTTGATTTATAAGATTGTTCACAAAAATGAACAATATAGAAATATGTTTTGCATGAAAATGCATGTATAACTCAAATCAGATCACCTGCAAGAACTGGGAGAGGGAAGGGGAGAGAGGGAGGGAAATAAGTTCAATTATATAAATTGGGAAAACTTGTGCAAAAATTGTTTATTACATGTAGTGGTAAAAAAATAAAAATAAAATGTATACATGATCTAGACATAAAAGGAGATGTAAGCAAATTAGAACAGGGAACATATTTTCTATCAGATTTATGGATAGGAGAGGATTTTATAAGTAAACAAAAGGTAGGGAGCATTGAAAGTTTTAAAATGGATAATTTTGTTATATTAAATTTTAAAAGGCTTTGTTCAAATAAAACTAATGTAGCAAAAATTAGAAGGAAAGTAGAAAGTTGGGGAAAAGATTTTATAGTTGGTTCCTTTGGTAGAGGTTTTGTATCTAAAATATATGGAGAACATTGTCAATTTATAAGAAGAAGAGCAATCCTCCAATGGATAAATGGTTAAAAGATATGAACAGTTTTTGGATGAAGAAATCAAAGATATATATATATATATATATATATATGTATATATATATATATATGTGTGTGTGTGTGTGTGTGTGTGTGTGTGTGTGAAAAAATACTCTAAATCACTACTGATTAATGAAATCCAAGCAATTCCAAGATATCATCTCATACCTATCAGATTGGTTAAATGATAAAAGGGCAAAATGACAAATGTTGGAAGGGATGTAGAAAAACAAAGATATTAATACACTGTTAGTAAAATTGTGAATTAATCCACCCATTCTGGAGAGCAATTTGGAGTTACTCCTAACTTATAAAACTGTGTATACCTTTAAAGCCCTACAATACCAATGTTGGATCTGTTTCTCAAGGAGATCAGGGGGAAAAAAAGAACCTATATGTTCCAAAATATTTATAGCATCTCTCTTTGTGGTGGCAAAGAACTCATAATTGAGAGGATGTCCTTCAATTGAGGAATGACTGAACAAATTGTTATATATTATTGTGATAGAATACTTCTCCTCCATAAGAAATGATGAGATGGTTAATTTTTTAATTATTAAAGATGTGCACAAAGTAATGGAGAGTGAAACAAGTAGAACCAAGAGGACATTGTATACAGCTACAGGATGAATATTTGAATTGTGAATATTCACCTCAAGAGAAAGAATTAGTAATAGAATTAGTAAAAATTAGTATAGAATTAGTAAAAAAAAAATTAGTAATAGAAAGACAGAAGACAATTTATATACACATATTTTTTTGGTGACTGATGCCTTCTGTGGTATTGGGGAAGAAAGGGGAGGGCTGATATATCTGGGAACAAATTTTCTTAAAAAAATTTTTTTAAGAAAAATTAAAAAAGAAAAGTCTGACACCTCCAGATTTGAGCTCCCTCAGTATCCCTCTTCCTTTTAGAAACTACTCAGCTTTTCACCTATTTTCACCTTCCTCCTTATATCCAACGTCTGTTATCTCCCCTGGACCTTTGCTTTAGCATGCCATCCTTCTCATAAATTCTCTCTTAACTGTATCCTCCTCATGTGATTATGATCCTCCTCAAATCTTTCAAATCCCCTCAAAATTCTTCACTAGTGTTTCTTAATCTACCCAGTTACCTTTTCATATTTCTTCTTCCTTTCACTGAATCTCTTGAAATACTTTAATGGATCTATGATGGATCTTATTAATATAAGTATTTTCTCCAGTGGTATAGATCACACCTTCTCCCTTATCTTTTCATACTATAAGATTCTTATCCATGATTTCCCCATAGATCATTCATAAAAGATCTAGCCAATACAAAGGGAAATTTATTCTAGTTGCAGATAACAATACAACCCTTGGATTATCCATTATTTGTTTCTTACTTTGTCATCTTTCTGTTTCATTCTTGGACTTAATGATTATCTCTTATACTAATTCTCATGAACAAGTCACTGTTGATAATAAGCTTCAGATTGAAGATACCCACCATAACTCTTTCCATTGATTTTCAGAGGACCTTTGACCATAATTCTTCTGGGATCATGATGTTTACGGATGTCCATCCACATGATAGTATTTTTTGTACAATGAGGGGTACATAGATATGCTTTGATTGTTCTATTGACCACAAAGGAATTTGCGGTCTTGCTTTTGGTCATGTATAATTCAGTTCTTGAAGTCCCTTAATTAAATGATGAACTGGAAGAGCTGAGAATCCATGTGTTTTTTTTAAAAGAGAATAAAATTTTCAACTGTGGTCTTTTGGTTGGAGTTCTCTGGGCAACAAGATATGAGTGATGGGCAGAGAAGATGAGTGAGGGATAGGGGACCAAACTAATTTTCTACTTTATTTAGCATATAGAAATGCCCACTTTATTGGACATTTCTTGAGTTCAGAATAAAGTAAAATAATTATATTAACATATGTTATGGTTCTTTTAAATATGGCATTACTTTTCATGTAGGAACAAAAGGCATGCACTATACCTGATTCATATTGTTAATTCATATTGTGAAAGTACCCCTTTCTTGTTCTTCTCTTTGGAAAGAAACTCTAAATGAGAGCTATAAGCAAAATTGTTCATGGAGTGTCAAGGTTAGGCTTTGATGAGGTTTCAAATGTGAGAATAAAAATGATAGCCCCTAACAAGAGGCCAGATTCCCCTAATGATTAACCTAGTAGGAAATGAACATTTATGAAGTGCTTACAATGTGCCAGGTACTGCTAAATACAAGAGAAACAAATAAAAAGAGTTCTTGTCCTACTCCTGTTGAACAACCAGCTAAACTCACTTTTAGTTGTTCTTGTCCTAGATATATGAAAGGACATATATGAAAGGCCTATCTAAATGCATGTCATAAATCTGGTCAATATATATTTTGTTTTTCATTTGCTTTATTTTTCCTGTGGAAATCCACGATGCTTTCTTAATATTTCCAAGGTTAAGCAAGTGACAAATAGGATTATCTAACAGAAGTCCTCTATCTAACAGAGACTCCCTTATCTTTTTTGGACTTTGCACAGACACTAGCGGATACCTTTCTGTTTTATGCCTTCCTTAATTTTGATATTGAGTGGATATGCATCAGTTGCAGAGTATTATGTCCATGACTGCACAGAATTTTATATGATTTTTAAAACACACATCTGGGAGATACCTGGTTTATGGAGAGACTTCAAATCTGTGTCCTTTTCCAGGCCAATGACTTTTTAAAAAAATCAATAAATAACAGATCTATGGTATCACACTTTCTACACCACAGAAACTAATGTTAGTTGGTTATGTACAGCCTGCAAAACTCCCATAGCAGGAAGCAAATAAAAATAATATAAAGCATAGATAATTTAAATTTGTGTTTTCTCTAAGTCAGTATGCTGGGGCAGAAATTACTCTATTTGAGTTTGACACCACTGCTTCTACATTTCTCAGTCAATTGATTTTAAAAGCAGACCATCATTTTATCTCTGTCATCTAGTTTTCCTTGTCCTAAAAATTCTATCAATGAATATCAAAGTAGATTGGACTCCATACAAGGAATATTGGATTGGGGCTTTGAATTGATAGCTATCTAGCCTTCATTAAGACAGAATATCCTGAAGGAAACTAGGCAACTCCTTGTTGGTAGAAAGAGAATAAGATTTATTATCTGAAGCACATGTTTCAAATCTTGACTTCTCCATTTACTTCTTTGGTGGCACTGGGAAAATCATTTTCCCTCCCTGAATCTCTGTTTCTTCACAAGATAAATTGCTGCATTAAACTAGATTATCTCTAAGGATGCTTTAAACTTGAAATCCTATGATTTTACAACCCAAGGAAGAGTCAAAAGTGAGTCTTTCTCTTGTCAATAGTTATAAGTTGTTATAAAAATAAAAACTGGTATAACATCCTTTCAATCCATTATTATTGGAAAAATTCTCTCAGGGAAATAACATGGACCATGGAGAACAGTTAACACAATATACGTCTTTGCTCTCCTGTATAACAAGTTGGAAGTGAGGCTAGAGGATGTTATTTGCCAAGTTTGTCATTTAAAGTCATATTATTGATTGCTTTTATTTAATTCTTTTAATTCCAGGATTGGTACTTATAAGGTGAAAAGTCCACAATAACTATGATATAAAAACATTCTTATAAATGTTTTAATTGGACTAAAGTAGTAGCCATAAGAAGTCACTAAGTTTCACTTGGCCTAAGTCCTTAGTGTAAGGTTCACTTTTCTCTATTATTTCAGCAATGCACAAATTTCCTGTTACTTTATGATCAGTATCAGAAAATTGAGCTTGGATTGCTAGTTCAAAAAACTAGTCCCAAATTTTATGCTATTATTTCCAAATACAGATTTAAAAATAAAATGAAAGCAAAATCAAAGTTGACTTTGACAATTCTTTTCATCAATGTAGCAATCTCATTCATGAGAAAAAGAGGTCCTCAGCAAAGGCAATGAAAATATTGTTCCCTTTAAGGAAATTGCCTAAGGCAAGTAAGAAAGAACTACCTAACTGAGAAAAGACAATATTTCCTATGTAGGTAGATCATGCCACCTTTCCCAAACTATAGAGAGATAGGAATTCTGGTAGGATAGTTCTTGATCTGAGGACTCAGAGCTTTTAGAAGATGGCCAAATGTCCAATTACTGGAAAACATGATCATGTTTGAATGGGGTATCTTAATTCAAGAAATATTTATTCTTTAATATCTTCTCAGCATTGTCCAATGTGTATCTTGGTCACCAGGCTGTTGATTAAATTAAGTAAATTATATAAACACATTTATAAAAATCTATTGTAGAGATTC
The DNA here is from genome assembly GCF_027887165.1 of Monodelphis domestica. Classification (NCBI taxonomy): domain Eukaryota; kingdom Metazoa; phylum Chordata; class Mammalia; order Didelphimorphia; family Didelphidae; genus Monodelphis; species Monodelphis domestica. The sequence continues at coordinate 124,728,377 of NC_077233.1, forward strand.
TCAGAGTTGGAAGGGACTATAGATTTTATCAAGGCCACTCCTTTCCTAAATGTGAATCAGTTCTACAACATCCCTGATGAAGAGACCATCAAGCTTGAGCTTTAAGACTTCCATTTATGATAAACGCATGATCTTCCAAGGCAGCCTATCTCATTTTGAAACTATTTTAATTGAATTGTTATAGAATTTTTCTTCCATTTTCTTTTCTTCTAAATCTGCCTTTTAGAATCTTCTATCAATTGCTCAAAATTCTGCCCATTGAGCCAAGCAGAGCCAGTATAATCTTACTTGTAAATGTTGACCCTTTAGATATTTGAAAGCATTCAACATTGAAGAACTGGAAAGCTCAGAATATGATATTCTGCAAGACAAAGGAACTGGGTTTACAACCAAGAATCACCTACCCATCAAAACTGACTATATTCTTTCAGGGGAAAGTATGGCCATTTAATAAAAATTGAAGATTTTCAAGCATTCTTGTAGATATTTGAAGGAAACAAGCAAGTCCTCCCTGTTTCCTTTTATTTGGAGCAAACCAACTTTGGTTCATTCAACCAACATTTTTTTTTATTTAATATGTCTTATTAGAACTTTTATTTTTTTTTCATTTGAATAAGTTTATTTAGTCAATTTAGAACATTATTCCTTGGTTACAATAATCACGTTATTTCCTTTTCTCCCCTCCTCCCACTCTTCCCACAGCCAACGCACACTTTCATTGGGTATTACTTGTGTCCTTGTTCAGAACCTATTTCCATGTTGTTGTTTACACTAGGATGTTCATTTAGTCTACATCCCCAAACATATCCCTTCGCCTCATGTATTCAAGCAGTTGTTTTTCTTCACTTTTTTTAATCCTACAGTGTTTCTTCTGGGTGTGGATAGTGGTTTTTCTCCTAGGTTCCTCCTAGTTGTTCAGGATCACTGCATTGCCACTAATGGAGAAGTCCATTACCTACCATTGTACCACAGTGTATCAGTCTCTGTGTACATTGTTTTCCTAGTTCTGCTCCTCTCACTCTGCATCTATTACTGGAGGTTGTTCAAGTCCCCATGGAATTCCTCCACTTTATTATTCCTTTGAGCACAATACTATTCCATCACCAACATATACCACAATTAGTTCAGCCATTCCCCAATTGAAGGACATCCCCTTATTTTCCAGTTTTTTTTTTTTTTTGCCACCACAAAGAGCGCAGCTATGAATATTCTTGTACAAGTCTTTTTCCTTATTATCTCTTTGGGGTACAAACCCAGCAGTGCTATGGTTGGATCAAAGGGCAGACAATCTTTTAGCACCCTTTGGGCATAGTTCCAAATTGCCCTCCAGAATGATTGGATCAATTCACAGCTCCACCAGCAATGAATTAATGTCCCAACTTTGCCACATCCCCTCCAACATTCATTACTTTCCTTTGCTGTCATGTTAGCCAGTCTGCTAGGTGATGTCCCAAAGTTGTTTTGATTTGCATTTCTCTGATTATAAGAGATTTAGAACACTTTTTCATGTGTTTATTAATAGTTTTGATTTCTTTAACTGAAAATTGCCTATTTATGTCCCTTGCCCATTTTTTAATTGGAGAATGGCTTGATTTTTTGTACAAATGGTTTAGCTCTTTATAAATTTGAGTAATTAGACCTTTGTCAGGGGTTTTTGTAATTAGATTGTTTCCCAATTTGTTGCTTCCCTTCTAATTTTGGATGCATTAGTTTTGTTTGTACAAAACCTTTTTAATTTGATATAATCAAAATTAATGATTTTACATTTTGTGATATTTAACTAGCTCTTGCTTAGTTTTAAAGTCTTTCCTTTCCCCAAAATCTGACAAGTAAACTATTCTATGTTTGCCTAATTTTCTTATTGTTTCCTTCATTATATTCAGGTCGTTCACCCATTCTGAGTTTATTGTAGTGTAGGGTGTGAGATGTTGATCCAAACCTAATCTCTCCCATACTGTCTTCAATTTTCCCAGCAGTTTTTATCAAAAAGTGGATTGTGTTCCCCAAAACTTGTATCTTTGGGTTTATCATAGACTGTCCTGCTGAGGTTATTACCCCAAGTCTATTCAACTGATCCTTCTTTTTATCTCTTAGCCAGTACCAAATTGTTTTGATAACCACTGTTTTATAGTATAGCTTGAGATCTAGGACTGCAAGTCCTCCTTCCTTTGCATTTTTTTTTCATGATTTCCGTGGATATCCTTGATCTTTTGTTCTTCCAAATGAATTTTGTTATGTTTTTTTTTCTATTTCAGTAAAGAAGCTTTTTGGTTGTTCAATGGGTATGGCACTAAATAAGTAAATTAATTTGGGTAGGATTGTCATTTTTATTATGTTAGCTCATCCCACCCATGAGCAATTAATGTTTTGCCAACTGTTTAGATCTAGTTTTAATTGTGTGGAGAGTGTTTTGTAGTTGTGTTCATATAGTTCCTGTCTTTGTCCTTGCAGATAAATTAATAAGTATTTTATATTGTCTAGGGTGATTTTAAATGAAATTTCTCTTTCTAATTCTTGCTGCTGAAATGAGTTGGATATATATAGAAATGATGATGACTTATGCAAGTTTATTTTGTATCCTGCAACTTTGCTAAAGTTGTTGATTATTTCAACTAGCTTTTTGGTTGATTCTCTAGGATTCTTTAAGTAACTCATCACATCATCCACAAAGAGTGATAGCTTGTCTCCTCATTGCCAATTTTAATACCTTCAATTTCTTTTTCTTCTCTAATTGTTACTGCTAGTATTTCTAGTACAATGTTAAATAATAGAGGTGATAATGGGCATCCTTGTTTTACTCCTGATCTTATTGGAAAGGTTTCTAGTTTATCCCCATGGTAGATGATGTTTGCTGATGTTTTTAGGTAGATACTGTTTATTGTTTTTAGGAAAGGCCCTTCTATTTCTATACTTTCTAGCATTTTCAATAGGAATGGATGTTCTATTTTATCAAAGGCTTTTTCTGCATCTATTGACATAATCATGTGATTTTTGTCAGTTTGCTTGTTAAAATGGTCAATTATGTGAATGGTTTTCCTAATATAGAACCATCCTTGCATTCCTGGTATGAATCCTACCTGGTTATAGTTGATAACCCTTCTGATGACATGCTGGAGTCTTTTTGCTAGTATCCTATTCAGGATTTTTGCATCTATATTCATTATGGAGATTGGTCTATAGTTTTCTTTCTCTGTTTTTAATCTGCCTGGCTTTGGGATCAGTACCATGTTTGTGTCTTTAAAAGAATTTGGTAGAACTCCTTCTTGGCTTATTCTGTCAATTAGTTTGTATAATATTGGGATTAGTTGTTCTTTGAATGTTTGATAGAATTCATTTGTGAATCCATCTGAACCTGGGGATTTTTTCTTAGGGAGTTCTTTGATGGCTTGTTCAATTTCTTTTTCTGATATGGGGTTGTTTAGGCAATTTATTTTTTACTCTTTTAGTCTAGGCAATTTATATTTTTGTAAGTATTCATTGATATCACCTAGATTGCCATATTTGTTGCCATGTAATTGGGCATAGTAGTTTTTAATGATTGCCTTAATTTCCTCTTCGTTAGAGGTGAGGTCTCCCTTTTCATCTTGGATACTGTCAATTTGGTTTTTTTCTTTCCTTTTTTTAATTAGACTGACTACTACTTTGTCTATTTTATTTGTTTTTTCAAAGTACCAGCTTCTAGTCTTATTTATTAAATCAATAGTTCTTTGATTTTCAATTTTATTGATTTCTCCTTTGATTTTTAGGATCTCTAATTTAATCTTCATCTGAGGATTTTTAATTTGTTCACTTTCTCGTTTTTTAATTTGCATGCGCAATTCATTGACCTCTGCCCTTCTTAGTTTGTTAATATATGAACTCAAGGATATAAATTTCCCCCTGAAATTTATAACTGCTTTGGCTGCATCCCATAGGTTTTCAAGGATGTTTCATCATTGTCATTTTCTTCAATGAAGTTATTAATTGTTTCTATGATTTGTTCTTTAACTAATGGGTTTTGGAGAATCATATTGTTTAATTTCCAATTTATTTTTTATTTACCTCTCCATGTACACTTAGTAATTGTTATTTTCATTGCATTGTGGTCTGAGAAATTTGCATTTATTATTTCTGCCCTTTTGCATTTGTTTGCAATGTTTTTATGCCCTAATACATGGTAAATTTTGTGAATGTACCATGTACTGCTGAAAAGAAGGTATATTCCTTTTTGTCCCTATTTATTTTTCTCCACATGTCTACTAACTCTAATTTTTCTAAGATTTCATTCACTTCTCTTACCTCTTTCTTATTTATTTTTTGGTTTGATTTATCTAGTTTGGATAGAGGAAGGTTCAGGTCTCCCACTAGTATAGTTTTTCTGTCTATTTTATCCTTGAGCTCCTCCAGTTTCTCCTTTAGAAATTTGGATGCTATGCCATTTGGTGTATACATATTGAGTACGAATATTTTCTCATTGTCTATATTGCCTTTTATCAGGATGTAATTACCTTCCTTATCTCTTTTAACTAGATTTATTTTTACTTTGGCTTTGTCAGATATCATGATTGCGCCTCCTCCCTTCTTTTTTATCAGTTGATGCCCAATAGATTTGGCACCATCCTCTTACTTTCATCCTATGCATATGTACCTTCCTCATGTGTGTTTCCTGCAAACAGCATATGGTAGGATTTTGATTCAACCAACTTTTTAATAACCAAGGACTCTCACAATCCTGATCATATGCCACAGAAATATTCCAGCTTCTCAGTTTTCTTCCTTAGATATAGTTCCCAGAACAGAATAAAATCATTCCAAATTGGGCTTGACCAAAAGAGAATAAAGCAGAAATAATACCTTCTTCTTTCTAGATACTATGCTTCTATTACAATAGCCTGAATTCCAGTTAGCTTTTTAAAATCTATCATGTCACCCTTTGGTTCACATTGAACTTTAATATCATTAAAACATCCAGCTCTTTCTCAGGTGAATTTCTATCTAGGAAAGCTTTCATCCAGTTCTCATGCTATTGATTTTTGAGCCTAAATGTAAGGTTTATTTTATTCATAATTCAGCTTATTCAATTTGGCCTATTATTCTAATATCTTAAAATTCCAATTCTGTCATCTGGTATTTGATAACTTTCCCAGATCTGGCCTTTTCCATTATCACTTTTTAGCTCCATTTTGTGTGTTGTCTTCCCCTCATTATTATATAGTATATGCCTTGAGAATAGGAACTTTTTTTGTTTATATTTGCATTTGAGCATAGTTTCTGGCACTTAGTAAGTCCCTTAATAAATGCTTATTTCCTTCCCTTCCTTCTTTGTTCCCTCTTTCCTTTCATCTTTCCTCCCATCCTTCCTTCCTCATCTGCACATTTGACAAACATGATATTTTCGTTTTTATCTGAACCATTGATAAAAATATGAAAAAAGTGGGTCAAGAACAGACACAACTCAGGGAGTCCTCCCTTTAAGTGACATCAGTCCAATAATCAATGCTGTTCAGAACAATCATCTGAATCTAGCAAACCATACTATTATAATAACCACATTTCTTTATCTAGATCCCAAATAGTAAGTGAGAGATTTTATTTAATTCCCTTACTGAAATCCATATATCTTCTGACTATGACATTTGCCTGAGCTGCCCATCTAGTAACCCAGTTCCAAAAAGAAATAAGCGTAGTTGGACATGACATGTTTTTTGTAAATTTCATGATATTTTATAATTATTTCTACTTCTTTGTCCAAATGTACAGAAACCATCTCTTTAATAATGTTTTAAAATTTTGCCAGGAATCGATGTCAAACTTACTTCTCTGTATTTGAGACATTTTCCCTTTTAGAAACTGTGGAGACCTCATCCAGCTACCACATTTTTCAACCTTCCAATTATTTAATACCTCCTGGAAGTTATTTAATTAAAAAAAAAAAGTTTGTGTGGTAACTACTCTTCTCTAGACTCCACAGTTGAAGTTTATAAAAAGCTGTTTACAAATATTATCTCATTGATCTATATAATAATCCCTTTAGGCACTATTATTGCCTCCATTTTACAGATGAACAAACTGAGGCTAAAAGACGTTAAGTATTTTGCCTGAAATCACAAAGTTAAAAAGTATCAGAAGCAGATTTGAGCTTAAGCCTTCCAGATTCCAAGTCTAACACTATTCCCTTTACCACTTAGCTACTTACAGGTAATTTATTCCTAAGAGCCAGAGCTCAACTTGGGGTTAAGAGTATAGGAAGAGGAGTCCTTGACCAGTGAGGGACATTTAGAGACCAGGACTAACAGCTGATCTTTTGCTGATGGCTACTCAATGGTTCCCTTCAGGAATTTAGGAATTATTCTCAAGTTAGCACTATTTAGTGAACTGAAAAGACCTATTGGTCCCCATAGCCATTAATTCTTTTCTTCCTGGCTCAGTGGACTTTGAAAGCTGTTTCACCACTGTTACAAGGGAATCACTTTAAAAGACTGATATATATTAATTTAAGGTCGCCAAGGAATCAGCTATGTAATTCCTAAATGAAAAACTCAAGTCAGCCGTCAGCCTTTTTTGGAGTTTAATTACAATAGGAGCAAGAAAGGAATTAGATATATATATAGAGAGAGAAAGGGGAGAGAAGGGAATAGGGCTTAAATACCCCCTCTGTTTAGGCTGGGCCAAAAGGCCCAAGCCCTTAGATAGCTGGGGCAAAGAAAAGATATCAGTCCCTATTACTCACGTGTCCAAAATGGAGAAACAGTCTCAGAGGCCCCCACCTTCAGCTTCCTTCAGAGCAAGCTTCCTCAGAGCCCAGCAACCACACCGACCCAAAAACTCAACAACCACCACCTCGAGTCTCCAGACCCTCCTATCTTTAAGGAAACCATCCAAGTTGCCTCCCCTCAGTCCTCACATCTACCAATCACTCTTCATCAATTTGCCTGTCAATGGAGGCTCTCGCTTAACCCAGGACCGCCCAGAGGTTTCTGGCTTTTTGCACATGTCTGTTGAAGGTCATATTTTCAAATGATTAAATCTATACTCCTTTGTTACAGCCCTTTCTAAATCCTGTTAACTTGAGTATGGTAGAGATTGGAATAATTAAATTTTGATCTAGGCTGCAGTCCTTACTCAATCCTATTAGGACTGAATAGGGTGGAGTATCTCCATTGTATCAATTCTAAAATCAATCAAGACTCAAAGAAATTCCTGTTCTATGCTTAAGCATAGGTCAAAGTCCTTTCCATTGTTCAGCAAAAGGTTTCTGTCCTAAAGTAATCTTAAGAAGGGAAGAGAAGGAACCTCCCATGCCAATGGGGTTCCCATTCCAATAGACTATCAGTAAGAAATTTTCCAAGTATGAAATATCCCAATGGTGAAATTTTCAACAATTATAAGTCTAAGGAAATTTGAGGTTTACAATCCCCCCTGATGATCATTGGGAGACTAGTCTCCCCATTGATCATTTAACATAATCATTTTGTAGTTCTAAATTCACTTCTAACTAAAGATATACACAATATTCAATTTTCTAGGAGAAATTAGAATAGTGAGAGAGGAAATAGAAAAGAAAAGAAAGCAAAACCAATGTTTGCTAGGCGCATTGACAGAAAGCCAAATTAGGGGCAGTCCCTTTTGGCATAAATGTTACAATAAATGTTCAATCAAAAGTTCAGTCCAATCAATCACATCCAAAGTTCATTCTTGATCTTCTTGATGAAGTGTAGGTTTTGGGCATCTTTCTGCAACAGTTCATTCTCTGGATATAAAAGTTTCAAGCTTCTTTCTTGAAGATCTTTTCTTGAACAAAATCAAAATCTTTGAATTTTTTATAAAAGTAAAATCTTAAACAAAAGTCTTGGATTTTTATAAAAATACAATCTCAAACAAAAAAAATTCAAAAATGAAAAAATTCTTAGGTTTTAAATTAAAATACAATCCCCCCTGAAGTAAGTATTTAAAAAAAAAAATCAAGTTTAGCTCAGAATGCAATGTTCAGTTATGGGGGTGTATGTGTCAATTATCAAAAGAATAGAAAAATAATCAAAAACATAAGAAAAATTCAAAATAGACCTTGTATAGGTCCAGTTTAAAGTAATTTCTATCCCACAAGTATGTAGGACAGAATGCAGTAATATTTCACTTAGCCATTTGTAGCCAAGACTACAGGAAGTTGCCATAATATAAGAAGGAAAGAATTAGAATTCTATTTTGATGGGGAAATGTCATTCCCTTGTCTGATTTTTTTTCCTTCAGAGATATAGGGAGCCAGCATGATAGTCAAGCTTTGTACTTGTTTGAGTACTTCGAAAGGAGTGTAGATACAAGGAAGTCCTACGACTTAAACATAAGTTAAGCGTCGCAACCTTGAGTCTCACTTTAATATTTCATGTGTGCTCTATTGGCACTATTGAGGTTTAGTCTGTGCTCCTTGTTTTTATCCCTTTTCCTGGAATCAGACACAAACATTAATCACAGTCCTATAATATTTTATCAATAAATGGCAGGTTCCCATAGTTTAAAGCTTTTAGGCATATATTGATATTATAGCAAGAGTATATATATTAACTTGTATTACTGCAGGGAAAAAAATAATATTAATATTAATTATGTGTACCTTCAGTACAAAAAAATGAGAAAAAAAATCAAATATTCTGATCAAAAAATAAAAAGAAATAAGAAAAAATAAGGAAAAAAAATCAGTAATTCAATATATTCTTGAAAAAAAAACATCCATTTGTCTATGGATTATTATCTCCAATTCATATGATAAGATAGAGTCACAATTCATATGATAGGATAGAGTCAATCAGTCTCAGCAGAAGATGCTTTCTTCACATGTGAGCAGTGAATCCAAGAGTCTCTTTCTCCAATCTTTATAGATGTTGGAGTAGTTAATAATATTTGGAATGGTCCTTCCCAGGAAGGTTCAGTTGCTCCAGTTCGCTTGAAATTCTTGATATAAACTTTATCTCCTGGGTTCAGGTCATGCAGAGAAAAGTCTAATGGTCCAGCTTGTACTGCAGTTCCAGATTCATGAAGTTCACGTAGTTTGTGCTGTAACTCCTGTATATAGGAAGCAATAGTAATATCTCCCCCTAATAGCGATGTATAAGCCGGGGAGAAAGGCTTAGCCTGTATAGGCGGATGTCCAAAAAGCATCTCAAATGGTGAAATATGTAAGTCTCCTCTAGGCCTGCTTCTAAGATAAAATAGGGCCAGAGGGAGAATTTCAGGCCATTTTAAATGGGTCTCAGTGCATAATTTGCCAATCATAGTCTTAAGTTCTTTATTCATCCTCTCCACTTGGCCTGAGCTCTGGGGGTGATATGGAACATGGAATTTTGGAGTTATCCCCAAGCAAGAATATATTTGATTTAAGACAGAATCGGTAAAATGACTCCCTCTATCGGAGTCAATACGTGCTGGTAGGCCAAAACGAGGAATAATTTCTTTTAAAAGTATCTTTGCAACAAAATCTGCTGTGGCTCGGGTCGTAGGAAATGCTTCCGGCCATCTGGTTAGTTGATCTACAATTACTAGACAAAATTTATAACGTCCAGCTTTTGGCATTGTAATGAAATCTATCTGTAGATGTTCAAAAGGTGTGTAAGCCAGAGGACGTCCCCCAAAGGCTTTTCCACGATATGCATGTTGGTTATATGCCTGGCAAATAGGGCAGGCTGAACATACTTTAGAGGCTACAGTAGTTATACCAGGGGCTATCCATACTCTCTTGACAGAGTCCACGATGCCCTGGGTGCCAAAATGACCATTTTTATGAATAGATTGGCAAATTTGGTTATAGAAACTTCTAGGGAGCAGGGGTTTTCCTTCAGATGACACCCATACTCCATTAATTTGTTTTGCTTTAAATTTTTGTTTCCATTTTTCCACTTCCTTTTCATTATAGGAGAGTGATAAATTTAAATTATCAGTGGTTGTTAATGTTAAAATTAATCCAGGTCCTTCTATGGCTGCTAGTTTTGCAGCGGCATCTGCTCGGTCATTTCCTCTAGAGACAGGGTCAGAGCCACCTGTATGGGCAGAGCAATGAACTACAGCTAGGGCTTTAGGCAGTTTGAGAGCAGAGAGAACTTCATTAATAATTTCTGCATTAGCTATGGATTTTCCAGCTGAGGTTAAAAATCCTCTTTGGAGCCATAGCATCCCGACTGAGTGACAAATGCCGAAAGCATATCTAGAATCTGTATAAATAGTTGCCTTTTTATCCTTGGCAATTATACAAGCTTGTTTTAGAGCTATGAGTTCTGCTCCTTGAGCGCTAATGTTAGAAGGTAGTGAAGCTGACCATTCAGTGGCAAATTCTGAGACTACGGCAGCTCCAGTGTAACGTATGCCATCCCTCATAAAAGAGGAACCATCGGTAAATAAAATCAGATCTGCATTGTCTAAGGGAGTGTCCAAGAGATTATCTCGAGGCTTTTCTGCCATGGACACTAATGTTTCACAGTTATGTAGTGGTTCTCCTGAAGTGGGTAAATCTGGAAGCAAGGTGGCAGGGTTAAGAGTTGAACAGCGTTTCAAGGTAATATTTTCACTATTTAATAAGGTTATTTCATACCTTGTAATTCTCTGATCCGAGAATGCCTGTGTTCTATGTTTTACCAATAATGCTTCAATCTCATGTGGGCACATTATTGTTAATGGACATCCCAATACTAAATCAACGGTTTTTGTTACTAGTAAGGCTGTAGCAGCTACTCCTCTAAGGCATGGTGGTGCTCCTGCTGCTACTGGGTCTAGTTGGGCAGAATAATAAGCAATTGGGCGCTGAGAAGGTCCCAAAGTCTGAGTTAACACACCAGAGGCTACTCCTCTTCGCTCATGCACATATAAAGTAAATGGCTTGTTGTAATCTGGGATGCCTAGAGCAGGGGCAGACATGATAGCCTTTTTCAGATCTGTTAGAGCTGACAAGTGTTCAGGCTCTAATTTGAGGGGTTCAGGAACTGAATCCTTTGTTAATGCTATAAGGGGTTTAGTGATTTCCCCATAGCAAGGAATCCATTGTCTACAAAACCCTGTTGCTCCTAAAATTGCTCTCAGCTGTTTCTTAGTGGTAGGAGCACTCAATTTTTGAATGTTCTCAATTCGTTTTGGAGAAATATAACGAGCACCCGCAGTCAAGATGAATCCCAAATATTCTACTTTTTGGAGACACCATTGAACTTTATCCTTAGAGATTTTATGTCCTCTTTTGTGCAATTCCAAAAGAAGGTGTTTGCTATCTTCTTGACATGTTTCTGCATCTGTTGAAGCCAAGAGTAGATCATCTACATATTTGATTAATTTGCTATTTTTAAATGTTATATTGTCTGTGTCTTGGCTCAAAATTTGCTCAAATAAGCTCGGACTTTCGACATAACCCTGTGGCAGCCGACACCAGGTATATTGTGAGCCCTTCCAGGTGAAAGCAAAAATATGCCTGGAGTTTTCATGTATTGGTATGGAAAAGAAAGCTGAACACAAGTCTACTACTGTAAAGTATGTAGCTGTGCTAGGAATAGATGAAATAATAGTATGTATGTTAGAAACTACAGAGTGTCTCTTTATAACATGATTATTCACTGCCCTTAGATCCTGTACGAATCTATAGATGTGCTTGCCATCGGGTCCTTTTTTTGGTTTTTTAATTGGCAGGATGGGCGTGTTGTATTCAGATTTGCAAGGGATTATTATTCCCTGTTCTATTAATGAGTTAATAACTGGTGTAATACCCTCAATTGCCTCCTTTGAGAGGGGATACTGAGGGATAGAAGGAGGTGGGCTAGATTTAGTTTTTATCTGCACAGGAACAGCAGATTTAAGTAAGCCTACATCAGAAGAAGATGTGGCCCAAAGAGACTCCGGTATATCTTTAGGTATTTCAAAAATGGAAGGTTCTTTTGCCTCCTGGTTTTCCGAGAGAAGTACAGGGAGTAAATTTAAAGATTCCTCTGGTACTTCTAATGATAATGAGCCATCTGGGGAGCAGGTTATTGTGGCTCTGAGTTTGCATAGAAGGTCCCTCCCCAGCAAATTTAAAGGGGAGTCAGGCATCAAAAGGAAGGAGTGTTGTACCTCTAGGGGTCCTACAGACACCATTCTAGGAGGAAGTCTTTTAACTCTTTGGGTTATTCCTGATACTCCCATTACATTCTCTGAGCCAATAGAATAACATTGTAAATCAGGTGTTCTCTTTAATACAGACCAGGAAGCTCCGGTGTCTAATAGACAATCATAATAGGTGTTACCCACTTTTAAGGTAACATGGGGTTCATTAGTATGGGGAGGGCAGTGGATAGGGACAACGGGTAGTAGGACATCAGGGTCTGGGAAATCAAAGGTTGTATCCTCTGATTCCTGTGCCCCAGCCCCCCCCGGGCACCATCATTGTGTTTGGGATATTCCTTGGGCACCCCCCTGAAGGGCACCTCTCTGAGGGTCATTAGTACCTCGAGTAATTTTTGGACGAGCGCCATTTCTCATATATTGTTGAGTATTATCATTAAAATTTTCTTCAATTTGAGCATTGTCATTAAATTCCCAATTCCTATTTCTATAATTCTGGTTTCTAAAGTTCTTATTTCTATATTCATTATAGTTATTTCCATAGTCATTATTATAATTTCTAGAATTCTGGTTTCTATAACCATTATCATAATTTCTATAGTTATTATTTCTAAAACCATTATTAAACTGTGTATTCCTTCCAAACATCTTAAGAAAGGTTCTACATTCCATCATTTTGTGGCCCTTCTTCTCACAGAAGTGGCAAGTAATGGATTGATAATTGGATTTCTGGAGAGGGGCAATTGTCGTTGGTTCATTATCATGCCCACTTTCTAATTTAGTTATCCTATCTATTACACATCTCATTTTTTTCTTCATTTCCTCCATGTCATCATTATTCTCTTTCTCCTTTTCTTCGTTTCCCTTAAAAATATATATAGCTGTTTTTCGCAATTCTTCAAGGTCCATATCTGACCATCTTGGGCATTGTGTTTTAAAATAATTTTTAATTACTTTGCATGAATTATTTACAAAGATTCTTCTAACTTGTCTTAAACTATTCTCTTTATTTAAGTCCCAATCTAAGTATCTGTCCCCAAACTCGATAATTCTGTCCATAAATCTGGAGGGTGTTTCGTTTTCCTTTTGCTTAATTTTTTCCAGTTCCATCCACTTATCTGTACTGTCCGCACATTCCTTCATGGCCGTGAGGATGGCCTCTCTACAACGGTATAGTTGTAGATAGTCCTCAGGATTATTATAGTCCCATTCGGGATCCTGAGATGGCCAATGTGCTGCATTACGCCCCCGGGTTTTGTTGACATGAGCAATTATTTTATTTTTTTCACGTTCACTTAAAAAAGCCTGTAGTAAGCTCTCAACGTCCTTGTAAGACGGATTATATTGAAAAAATATGTCTCCCATCTTTTTTGTTACTAGAAAAGGATCTTGTTCATATGTGGGGATATTTCGTGTAAATTCATTTATTTCTTGGGGAGTAAACGGTATCCTATGTCTTAAAGTCACCACATCCCCATTTCGTCCTATTTCAGGTACTTCTCTTAGAGGAAACAGGCCTCTAGTTGAATTTTGCACCTGTGGGTCAGTTTGACAAGGACAGGTTTCTCTAGGAGGACAAGATCTCCCTTGCATTGGAATTTGGTTTTCTGTAGGAGAAGGAACATGAGAAGCTGGGATTGCAGGGGAAGGGTTTTGGGGATTAAATTCAGACAAGATTTGCACTGCACGAGAGAAGCAATCTGTTAACTGGGCTATAGGGAAGGTGTTGTCCATCTCTATTTCAGGGAAGGAAATTTCCTCATTCAAAGGTTCAGAAACAGGTCTGTTTCTGGTAGAGTGGGTGTTTGCCCATTGATCCTGTAAGAAACATTTTAGATCTTCTAATTGGGCTTGCATTTTTTCCTCAATTTTTCCTATTTTATCTTCCATATCTCCCATTTTATCCTCAATATTTCCTATTTTATTCTCAATATTTCCTATTTTATCCTCAAGTTTTTCTATTTTATTCTCAATATTTCCTATTTTATCCTCAATTTTTTCTATTGTATCCTCAATTTTTTCTATTGTATCCTCAATTTTTTCTATTTTATCCTCATTTTTTTCTATTTTATCCTCAACATTTTCTATTTTATCCTCAATATTTTCTATTTTATCCTCATTTTGTTTTATTTTATCCTCATTTTGTTTTATTTTATCCTTATTTTGTTTTATTTTATCCTTATTTTGTTTTATTTTATCCTCAATATTTTTTATTTTTTCATCTCTAAATATAGTATTGAGGAGTACAAAAATGACAGTACCTATTAATATAAAAATTTGGAGGTATCCTTCATTCCTCAATGCCCCTACTTCTTCAGCTGCCATATAATTGTCAAAGAATGTAGTACTCATTTTTATATGTATATTTTGTAATTTCACAAAACACGTGGGGAGCAGGGCAAAGCAACAAACTTTCCACAGGTTTTTTTTTTTTTTTAATCCAGGAGGTTGTTCCTTAAGGGAAAGGATATTTAGAAACAGTTCTTCCAGCCAGGACTTTAGAGTCCTGTTGCTGAGATTTAAAAACAGCTGTTTTCTGTCTATCAGAGTCACACAGCTGGGAAGTATCTGAGGTCCGATTTGAACCCAGGACCTTCTGCCTCTAGGGCTGGCTCTCAATCCGCTGAGCTACCCAGCTGTCCCTTAAGATTAAAGGGAAGAAAAAGAAAAAACTGCTGATTCCAATTTAACTTAAGGAGAAAAGAGAAAAAGTTTTTTTATACTCACGTGTTCTAGCAGCTGTGTCTTTAAGCCAAGTTTTTTTTGTTAAAAAAAAAAAAAGAACTAAGTGGTGAAACAGTATAGTAAAAAGGCAAGGAAAAAGTTTTATTGAGAGGATTCTTTAGACTCCCGTGTGGTCAGCCACAATGTTACAAGGGAATCACTTTAAAAGACTGATATATATTAATTTAAGGTCGCCAAGGAATCAGCTATGTAATTCCTAAATGAAAAACTCAAGTCAGCCGTCAGCCTTTTTTGGAGTTTAATTACAATAGGAGCAAGAAAGGAATTAGATATATATATAGAGAGAGAAAGGGGAGAGAAGGGAATAGGGCTTAAATACCCCCTCTGTTTAGGCTGGGCCAAAAGGCCCAAGCCCTTAGATAGCTGGGGCAAAGAAAAGATATCAGTCCCTATTACTCACGTGTCCAAAATGGAGAAACAGTCTCAGAGGCCCCCACCTTCAGCTTCCTTCAGAGCAAGCTTCCTCAGAGCCCAGCAACCACACCGACCCAAAAACTCAACAACCACCACCTCGAGTCTCCAGACCCTCCTATCTTTAAGGAAACCATCCAAGTTGCCTCCCCTCAGTCCTCACATCTACCAATCACTCTTCATCAATTTGCCTGTCAATGGAGGCTCTCGCTTAACCCAGGACCGCCCAGAGGTTTCTGGCTTTTTGCACATGTCTGTTGAAGGTCATATTTTCAAATGATTAAATCTATACTCCTTTGTTACAGCCCTTTCTAAATCCTGTTAACTTGAGTATGGTAGAGATTGGAATAATTAAATTTTGATCTAGGCTGCAGTCCTTACTCAATCCTATTAGGACTGAATAGGGTGGAGTATCTCCATTGTATCAATTCTAAAATCAATCAAGACTCAAAGAAATTCCTGTTCTATGCTTAAGCATAGGTCAAAGTCCTTTCCATTGTTCAGCAAAAGGTTTCTGTCCTAAAGTAATCTTAAGAAGGGAAGAGAAGGAACCTCCCATGCCAATGGGGTTCCCATTCCAATAGACTATCAGTAAGAAATTTTCCAAGTATGAAATATCCCAATGGTGAAATTTTCAACAATTATAAGTCTAAGGAAATTTGAGGTTTACACCACCCAGGATCCTGTGTAGGGAGCCTAAGTGGCTTGCTGAGAGATGGGCTAGAGAGAAACAAAACTATGAGAGGGAGCTTTTTAGTTGGAAATCCCTTGCCAGAGCCAAGGAGTCTTGGCTTCAAGCTTTAATTAAAGACAAACTAAGCTATATTTGTTTATTTTTTTTAAGTTTGCATACTCCAGGTTAAGAAGGCAGTCACTTCCTCTGACAGCTGGGGTTAACTTGTGCTCTTCCAGATATCTGAAGTGGGACCCTTGGGGGAACTTATCAGGAAAGGTTATTGACTAGGCAGGTCACTGCGAGTAGTTTAAATGGACAAAGGATCTTACATCCTAATGAAAAAGAAAAAAAAAATCTAAACATCACAGCTTGAATAAAAATATATACATATAATATAAATAAAAATGCATGGACATATAGTAGTAGTAGTCTCTCGGTGATCGAGAATGGCTATTGTCTTTGTGCAGTTTCATCTACGGTGTACCCTCATGTGGCTTTGGAGTCCAAAGGCTGAGGCGCACAGTTTGTGGCACACGGGGCCTGGGACTCCAGTTGTTATGGGAGGTGCGGTTGTGGCCTGGTGTCGGCGTTCACTGGCAGTGGCGAGATGTCGACGTCACTCATCTTCAAAGGTGGCAGCGGCATGGTGAATGTGGGTTCGCCAGCTGCTTTGAGTTCTAGTTGCTTTGGTGTAATGCCAGCCCACTTCAAGTTGGACTTTAGCTGATCCTTGAATATTTTCCCTGGTCGGCCTTGTTTCCTGAGTCCAGCTGACAGTTCACCGTAGAATACCTGTCTTGGTATTCGCTGTGGGTCCATGCGGATGACGTGTCCAGACCATCGTAGCTGGGTTTGGAGGACCAGGACTTCGATGCTGGTGGAGTTGGCTCTGTCGAGGACTTCCTGATTGGTGATTCGGTCCTGCCATCGGATCCTCATGATTGACCGGAGGGAGCGTTGGTGGAATTGCTCCAGCTGTTTCATGTGCTTCCGGTACAGTGTCCATGTCTCACAACTGTACAGGAGCGAGCTGAGGACCACTGCGCTGTACACTTTGAGCTTCGTCGCAGTGCTTACACCTCTGTGTTGGAGGACTTTGAAGCGCAGCCGCCCGAGTGCCTGGCTGGCCTTTTGGATCCTGGCATTGATCTCGTGGTCTAGGGACCCGTCGTTGGCGATGGTGCTGCCCAGGTACTTGAAAGTGTTGACATTAGAAAGCTGCGTGCTGTCGATAGTTATGCACGGCTGGTTAGTTGGCCTCCCTGGAGCAGGTTGGAACAGCACCTCTGTTTTGCTGAGGCTGATAGTCAGGCCAAACAGTTTTGTTGCGGTAGAGAACCTGTCCACAATGGTTTGGAGATGATTTTCTTGGTGGGCCATGAGAGCACAGTCATCTGCGAAGAGAGCTTCCAGGATGAGTCTCTCTGCTGTCTTTGTTTTTGCAGTCAGGCGGCGAAGGTCAAATAGTGAGCCATCCAGTCGGTATTTGATGTAGACGCCCAGGTCTAGATCCAGCACAGCATGTCATAATACTTGGGTGAAGTATAGGTTGAATAGTACCAGAGCAAGGACACAGCCTTGTTTCATGCCATTGGAGATGTTGAAGCAATCAGAAGTCTCTCCACCAGATAGGACTTCCCCTGTCATGTCGACATGAAAGAGCTGGATCAGTTTGATGAATTTTGCTGGGCAACCGAGCTTGCTGAGGATCACCCACAATGCGTCCCTGTTCACTGTGTCGAATGCCTTTGTCAGGTCTATGAAGACAATGTAGAGACTCAGGTTCTGCTCAAGGCATTTTTCCTGCATTTGCCTCACCATGAAGACCATGTCGATGGTGCTGCGATCTGGTCGGAAGCCACATTGTGATTCAGGCAGGTTCTGCTCTGAAACAGATGACAGGAGTATGTTGAGTATAACACGGGCGAGGATCTTTCCAGCAGTGGAGAGTAGTGAGATGCCTCTGTAGTTGTCACAGGCTGCTCGTGAGCCTTTGTTCTTGTATAGGGCTACGATGGAGGCATCTCTGAGTTCTGGGGGCTTGTCTTCCTCTTCCCATATGCTGGTCAGCACTATGTGGAATGTCTGGAGAGCCTTTCCATTTAAGGCTTTGTACACCTCGGTTGGGATCTCGTCTTTACCGGGTGTCTTGCCTGCACTCATTTGTTTAATGGCTTTTTGGACTTCCTCTATTGAAGGAGGGACGTCAAGTTGTTCAGTGCAGCGGTTTTGGGGGATCTGGTCAAGGGCGCTTTGGTCGACTAGACGTATATGTAAACCTATGCAAATATATACTTGTATGTATGCATGTACACACATATACAGAAATGCTTACACAAATGTCTCAACCTTAAAGCCCTACCATATTGGTGATTGTAGTGATTATTTTTTGTGATAGCATTAACTCTTTTTTAATTAAAAAAAACATAGATAGGTATGCACTGAGAAACTTGGGTTTTTTATATAATAGATGCAAAGACCACCACCCCCAATCAGAAAGGAGCCCAGAGAGCTTCTAATGTTTTACGTGCCTGATGCATGAATTCCTCCTATGGCATCTTCCTACAAGGGGTCATTTAGTCTCTGCTTTGACATGCCAGCTGATGGTGAATTCATCAACTCTCATGGTATCCTATTCCATTTTTGGACAGTTCTAATAATTGAAATGCTGATATCTTCAATTGAACGACTTCATTACTCTACATTTAGCTGTCTAGAGGTCAAGCAAATCATATCTGACCTTTCCCCATTTGTTCTTCTGAATTCAGTCATCATAATCTACCTTGGTCTTCTTAGGCAATACCTTATCCCCATAGTAAATGCCCATCAGATCCTGGCTAACTATTTCCAGTTCTTTCAATAGTATCATAGTAAATTCCCTAGTTTAGACTAACTTCAATTCATCTTATTACAATTATATTACAATCCCAGGATTAACATGGTAGGATAGTATACTATTAAGTTGCCTTCTTCTGTTTGGTCTTTTGATCCTTTCTAACAAGCACTACCAGAGTTGGGTTAAATATTCTTGTAGTGATTTGATCATAATAGAGGACAAGGGGACCAGCACTTCCCTTGTCATAGACAGCACAATTCTATTCATCACATCAACTTTTTTGGTTGTCATAACATATTGTTGATGCATATTGAGTCAGTATCCCAATAATATTCCCAGACACCTGTCAGATTAACTAGTATAATTTGAGGTAATAGACCTCCATTCTCCTCATGCCTGATCTTTAGCAAAAGCTTGCTGGTTGGTTTTCCTATTTCAAGTTTCTCCCCACTCAAATCTATCCTCCACTCAGCTGTCAAATTTATTTTCCTAAAATGCAATTCTGATTATATTGCCTCTATCCCCCCCCCCCCATTCAATAAACTCCTATGGCTCCCTATTGCCTCCAGAATGAAATATAAAATCCTGTTTGGCTTTCAAAGCACTTTATAGATTGGCTCCTTTCTTACATATTACTCACTTCAACACATTCTGCAACCCAGTGATACCATCATCCTTGTTTTTAAACACAACTCTCTATCTTCTACTCCAAGCCTTTTGATGGACTGGCATTCACTGGAATGTCCTTCCTCCTCATCTCTGCCACCTAGCTTCCTTGACTTATTTTGTCTCTACTGAAGTCCCATATTCTATAAAAAGCCTTCCCTACTCTTCCTTAATCTTGGTGCCTTCTTTCTGAGATCATCTCCAATTTATCCTTTCTCTATCTTGCTAGTACATCATTGTTTACTTCATCTCCCTAAACAGACTACAAGCTCACTGAGAGCAGAGACTAAATTTTGCCTTTTTTTTTTTTTGTATGTCTATCACTTAGCAGGATGCTTGGCACATTGTAGATTCTTAATATATTCTAGTTGGCTAACTGATGAGGATGGAATGACCTCATCTAAGTTCTAGGGGCAAATCTTATCTTTGTGCATTTAATAGCTTTAGGCACAGGGCACATTATATTTATCCTTTTAAAATTTCCTTTTATCATTTCACCCTAGTAAGATCTTTTTGAATGCCAATTCAGTGTGAGATTGATCATTCATTGTGTTAGCTGTGCCTCCCAACTTCACACCATCTATAAATTTAATAAGCAGGCCATCTTTAGCTTTGTCCAACCGATGGAAAATTCTGAATCCTCTGGCCCTACTTGAGCTTCCTGACACATGACTTCAATAACTCCCTTTGTTAATCTCAGTTTGCTTGAGATTAGTGACTAGAATCTAAAGGCCAGCATTAAAGGCAGCCCTGAAGTTAATTCAATTAATCAATTAACAAACATTTAGTTAACACCTTCTATGTACTAGACACTCAGGTGAAGCTTCAAGGGTCAAGAAAGAATCTGAGTAAAATTCAGAAACAAATTGAGAGTGTAAAGAAACAGTTTAATAAGCAGAAATCAGAAACCTAGACAAAGGGCTTGGGTATTAGGGAAAAGGAAGGAATGTGGATGAAGTGTCTAAGGGCATAAGGGCCATCAAGGCTAAGAAAGCCTTTGATATGAAGGCAGAACCTTGACCAGACCATAAATATTCATATGGTATAATGGATAAAGTTGTTATTGTTGTGTCATTTTTCAATTGTGTCTGACTTCATGCCACCATTTGGGTTTTTTGGGGCAAAGATACTGGAGTGGTTTTCCATTTCCTTCTCCAATTCATTTTACAAATGAGGAAACTGAAACAAACAAGGTTAAGGCACACAGCTAGGAAGTTTTTGAAGCTCAAAATCTAACTCAGGAAGATAAAATCTTCCTTCTTTCAGGCACAGTGGTTTATCCACAGTGCCACGGAGCTGCTCCTAGAAAAAGAACCAGCCTCAAAGTCAGGAACACTTGGATTCAAGTTCTGCTTGAAACATACTGCTCTGTGACATTGTCCAAATCATTTAAACTCTTGATATTCCAGGCAATTCTCTAACGTTTTTGAGAGATTGTTCACTGACATCTATTAAAAAAATGTCCTCATTTATATGTTCCCCAGGTCAATGAATTTGCAGGTTCAATCCCTTTCCCTCCATGAGGGTGAATCTCCAGGGGGAGACTGACTTTGGACCTGAAAATGGCAGATATTGTGATTAGCTCATGTGGCAGGAGAGGAAGGAGAGAATGCCAGATTCAGGAAAAGCAACTCCAACCATATTCTAACACTTAGAGAAACTGCCAGGGCCAATTCGTTTCCATCTTTCTTATTGTACATAAGAGATCTGGGAAACAATTTAAGTTTGGAATTGTGCTCCTTTTGCCTTTACTAGACCTCTTATGGAGCAACTAATGAAAAAGAACATGGCCACAGGGCAGTCTGCATAAGAGAATAGACTAAATGAATGACATGATTAATCCACAACCTAGAGAATGGCACTAAGAGCTGACTTGTCATCATTATTCAGAAGTAACAATGTGCCCTTCTTCTCATTAACTAGACTCTATGTAATATGAAAACGACTCAGATCTCTGTAGTGCTAAGCATTTGCAAAATAGCTTTCTCAAAAACCTCTCTGGCACTGGTAGGAAACATATTGTCACTCCAATGTTAAAGTGGAGGAAACCGAAGCTCAGTGAACTTAAATGAGCTGTCCAAATTTAAATGATTAGTAACCAGTAGAAGCAGGGCATGAACTTAAGACTTCTGACTTCAGTTCCAATGTTCCTTCTGCTTTCCCAGATCACTGAAGACTTCCACTCTCTCTTCTATTGGTTTCTGTAAAACAGCATTCTCATGATTCTTTTTTACCAGAACTAGAACTAGGTTGTGGTAAATGGACTTTTGTCCCAGGGATTCCATATCCAGAGAATGACACTTTCTTCCTCTCACCCAAAAGTCATCTGCTAGCTGATAGCATGTAGTATGGCTTTCCTCACTCCTTTTCCAAAGACCAGGGCTATTCCACTCTGCAGGATCATGCTCTTGTACTCCTTTTTTGGGACTATCTGCTCTTGCCATCATGCTTCCTGGCAACTTTTGGTGAGTTAGGGACTACAGACCATTCTAAAGTATATGGGCTAGACTCTGGGGAGAGAGGGGAAAATATCCATTTTATTGTCATGGTTGTACCTGGCTCAAATTGTCATCTGCATGCTCCCTCTCCTGTCGCTCACCATTATCTGAATTTGCCCCAGGTCCAAGAATTTCCAGTTATGACTTTGCTTTCTACTTTTCTTTATCTCTTTATTTTCATGGCCCCTCCCTCCCCTTTGAAGTATGTCAAAGGAATTATTGACATTTAACTGAAGGAGTGAAGACTTAAAATATAAGATAAATTTAATATTTAAGGACCACTTAGACGTCACTGAATTTTGAGATTTATTCCTTTTGCTCATTTTCATGATGAGGAAATTGGGTCCCAAGAAGTGGCATGCACTGGGTCTTGCAGGCAGCTGTGTCTTTTTTTTTTTGTGGCCAGAGGCAGCAGAGTAAATAATATTTTATTTGATCATTTCCAAGCATTATTCATTATAGACATAGATAATTTTATTTTCCTCCCCCCAACCCCCATAGCCGAAGCATGATTCCACTGGGTATCACTTGTGTTCTTGATTGGAACCCTTTGCCATATTGTTAGTATTAGAACACATTAGAGTGTTCATTTAGAATCTCTCCTCTGTCATGTTCCCTCAACCGCTGTAGTCAGACAGTTGCTTTTCCTCAGTGTTTCTACTCCCACAGTTTGTCCTCTGCTTATGGATAGTGTTTTTTCTCCTAGATCCCTGCAGATTGTTCAGGGACATTACACTGCCACTAATGGAGAAGTCCATTACGTTTGATTATACCACAGTGTGTTTGTCTCTGTGTACAATGTTCTCCTGGTGCTCCTCCTTTCGCTCTGCATCACTTCCGGAGGTCGTTCCAGTCTCCATGGAATTCCTCCACTTTATTATTCCTTTTTGCACAATAGTATTCCATCACCAACATATACCACAATTGGTTCAGCCATTCCCCAATTCATGGGCATCCCCTTGTTTTCCAATTTTTGGCTACCACAAAGAGCACAGCTATGAATATTCTTGTATATATCTTTTTCCCCATTATCTCTTTGGGGTACAGACCCAGCAGTGCTATGGCTGGATCAAAGGGTTGACATTCTTTTACCGCCCTTTGGGCATAGTTCCAAATTGCCCTCCAGAATGGTTCGATCAGTTCACAACTCCACCAGCAATGAATTAAAGTCCCTACTTTGCCACCTCCCCTCCAGCATTCATTACTATACTTTGCTATCATGTTAGCCAATCTGCTAGGTGTGAGGTGATACCTCAGAGTTGTTTTGATTTGCATCTCTCTGATTATAAGAGATTTAGAACACTTCTTCATGTGCTTATTAATAGTTTTGATTTCTTTATCTGAGAACTGCCTATCCATGCCCCTTGCCCATTTATCAATTGGAGAATGGCTTGATTTTTTGTACAATTGATTTAGCTCTTTATAAATTTGAGTAATTAAACCTTTGTCAGAGGTTTCTATGAAGATTTTTTCCCAATTTGTTGCTTCCCTTCTGATTTTAGTTACATTGGTTTTGTTTGTACAAGGCTTTTTAATTTGATGTAGTCGAAATTATTTATTTTACATTTTGTGATACTTTCTATGTTTTGCTTGGTTTTAAAGTCTTTCCCCTCCCAAAGGTCTGACATGTATACTATTCTGTGTTTACCAAATTTACTTATGGTTTCCTTCTTTATGTTTAAGTCATTCACCCATTTTGAATTTATCTTGGTGTAGGGTGTGAGGTGTTGATCAATTCCTAATCTCTCCCACACTGTCTTCCAATTTTCCCAGCAGTTTTTATTGAATAGTAGATTTTTGTCCCAAAAGTTGGGATCTTTGGGTTTATTGTATACTGTCTTGCTGAGGTCATTTGCCCCCAGTCTATTCCACTGATCCTCCTTTCTGTCTCTTAGCCAGTACCAAATTATTTTGATGACTGCTGCTTTGTAATATAGTTTGAGGTCTGGGACTGCAAGGCCCCCATCATTTGTGATTTTTTTTTTCATTATTTCCCTGGATATCCTTGATCTTTTGTTATTCCAAATGAACTTTGTTATGTTTTTTTCCAGATCAGTAAAGAACTTTTTGGGGTGTTCAATGGGAATGGCACTAAATAGATAAATAAGTTTGGGTAGGATGTTCATTTTTATTATATTGGCTCGTCCTATCCATGAGCAGTTAATGTTTTTCCAATTGCTCAGGTCTAGTTTTAGTTGTGTGGAGAGTGTTTTGTAGTTGTGTTCATATAGTTCCTGTGTTTGTCTCGGGAGATAGATTCCTAAGTATTTTATTTTGTCTAAGGTGATTTTGAATGGGATTTCTCTTTCTAGTTTTTGCGGCTGAGCTGTGTTGGAGATATAAAGAAATGCTGATGACTTATGCAAGTTTATTTTGTATCCTGCAACTTTGCTAAAGTTGTTGATTATTTCAATTAGCTTTTTGGTTGAATCTCTAGGATTCTTTAAGTAGACCATCATGTCATCTGCAAAGAGCAATAGCTTGGTCTCCTCCTTGCCTATTTTGATGCCTTCAATTTCTTTTTCTTCTCTAATTGCTACTGCTAGTGTTTCTAGTACAATGTCAAATAGTAGAGGTAATAATGGGCATCCTTGTTTCACTCCAGATCTTATTGGGAATGAATCTAGTTTATCCCCATTGCAGATGATATTAGCTGATGGTTTTAGATATATACTGTTTATTATTTTTAGGAACAACCCTTCTATTCCTATGCTTTCTAGTGTTTTCAATAGGAATGGATGTTCTATTTTATCAAATGCTTTTTCTGCGTCTATTGAGATAATCATGTAGTTCTTGTTGGTTTGCTTGTTGATGTGGTCAATTATGTGGATGGTTTTCCTAATATTGAACCAGCCCTGCATCCCTGGTATAAATCCTACTTGATCATGGTGGATGACCCTTCTGATCACTTACTGGAGTCTTTTTGCTAGTATCCTATTTAAGATTTTTGTATCTATATTCATTAGGGAAATTGGTCTATCATTTTCTTTCTCTGTTTTTGACCTGCCTGGTTTTGGAATCAGTACCATGTTTGTGTCATAAAAGGAGTTTTGTAGAACTCCCTCTTTGCTTATTATGTCAAATAGTTTGTATAGTATTGGGATTAACTGTTCTCTGAATGTTTGATAGAATTCACTTGTGAATCCGTTGGGCCCTAGGGATTTTTTCTTAGGGAGTTCTTTGATGGCCTGTTGGATTTCATTTTCTGATATGGGATTATTTAAGAATTCTATTTCTTCTTCTGTTAGTCTAGGCAGTTTGTATTTTTGTATGTATTCATCCATATCACCTAGATTGGTGTATTTGTTGCCCTATAATTGGGCAAAGTAAATTTTAATGATTGCCTTAATTTCCTCTTCATCGGGGTAATGTCCCCCTTTTAGTCTTTGATGCTGTTAATTTGCTTTTCTTCTTTCCTTTTTTAAATTAGATTGACTAGTATTTTGTCTATTTTGTTTGTTTTTTCAAAGTACCAGCTTCTTGTCTTGTTTATTAAATCAATAGTTCTATCACTTTTGATTTTATTAATTTCTCCCTTAATTTTTAGGATTTCTAGTTTGGTTTTCTGCTGGGGGGTTTTAATTTGATCACTTTCTAGTTTTTTTTATTTGCATTTCCAATTGATTGATCTCTGGCCTCCCTAGTTTGTTAATATATGCACTCAGTGATATGAATTTACCTCTGATTACTGCTTTGGCTTTATCCCAAAAGGTTTGAAAAGATGTCTCGCCATTGTCATTTTCCTTGATGAAATTATTAATTGTTTCTATGATTTCTTCTCTAAACGATTTTGGAGTATCATATTGTTTAATTTCCAATTGGTTTTAGATTTGGTTTTCCATGTACCATTACTGATCATTATTTTTATTGCCTTGTGATCTGAAAAGGTTGCATTTATTATTTCTGCTTTTCTGCATTTGTATGCCATGTTCCTGTGATCTAATGTATGGTCAATCTTTGTGAATGTGCCATGTGGTGCTGAGAAGAAGGTATATTCCTTTTTGTCCCTATTTATTTTTCTCCATATGTCTATTAACTCTAATTTTTCTAAGATTTCATTCACTTCTTTTAATTCTTTCTTATTTATTTTTTGATTTGATTTATCTAAATTTGATAATGATTGGTTCAAGTTTCCCACTAATATGGTTTTACTGTCTATTTCTTCCTTCAATTCTCCTAGTTTCTCCATTAGAAAATTGGGTGCTATATTATTTGGTGCATACATATTGATTAGTGATATTTCCTCATTATCTAAAGTCCCTTTTAACAAAATATAGTTACCTTCCCTATCCCTTTTAATCAGGTCTATTTTTGCTTTGGCTTTATCAGATATCATGATTGCCACTCCTGCCTTCTTTCTGTCAGTTGAGGCCCAGAAGGTCTTACTCCATCCTTTAATTCTGACCTTGTGGGTGTCTACCCACCTCATGTGTGTTTCTTGAAGACAACATATGGTAGGGTTTTGGATTCTAATCCATTCTGCTATTTGTCTACGTTTTATGGGTGAGTTCATCCCATTCACGTTCAAAGTTATGATTGTGACTTGTGGACTCCCTGGCATTTTGATATCCTTCCCTAATTCTAATCTTTCTTCTTCTGCTCTACCTTTTAATCCAGTGATTTACTTTAAATCAGTACCCCTTGTCCCCTCCCTTAATATGTTAATCTTTCTAGTCCCTCCCTTTTTCTTCCCTCCCCTCCCCCCTTCTTCTTCCCTCCCTTTTTTGTGTTCCCTCCCCCCAACCCCCCTTGGTTTTCCCTTCTCCCTACTCTTGTTGGGTAAGATAGAATTCAAGATCCCAAAAGATCTGGATGTTCTTCCCTCTCAGAGTTGATTTCCCTGAGAGTAAGGTTTAAGTAAAAACTCTCTTCCTCTCCTTCTTATAGGAGTTTTCTTCCCCTCCCCTTCTCATGTGAATCTTTGTGTGAAAAAGATTATTCTATTTGGTTTTTCTTTTCCCCCTATTTACACATTATGTTTTCCCCACATGTTAATATACATAGATTGATATAAATGTAGTCCTTATAAAAGAGAGTTTGAGTAAAAGAAAAAGATAACATTTTTCTCCTTTTCCCTTTCCTTCATATTTACCTTTTCAGGTATTCCATGCTCTTTGTTTTTCAATATCAAACTTTCCACAGAGCTCTGGTCTTTTCTTTGCAAAAACTTGGAAGTCTTCTATTTTGTTGAATGCCCATACTTTCCCTTGGAAGTATATAGTCAGTTTGGGTGGATAGCTGATTCTTGGTTGAAGGCCCAGCTCTTTTGCCTTTCTGAAAATCATGTTCCATGCCTTATGGTCATTCAGAGTGGCCCTTGCAAGGTCTTGTGTGACCCTGATTGGCATTCCTTTATATCTAAATTGCCTTTTTCTGGCTTCTTGTAAGATTTTTTCTTTTGCTTGAAAGTTTTGGAATTTTGCAATTACATTCCGGGGAGTTGTCTTTTGGGGATTTAGTGTAGAGGGAGTTCTGTGAACTCTTTCAGTGTCTGTATTGCCCTCTTCTTCTAGGATCTCTGGGCAATTTTCTTTGATTATATCTTATATTACGATGTTGTGTTTGCTATTTATTTCTGGCTTTTCTGGTAATCCAATTATTCTTAAATTGTCTCTTCTCCCTCTATTTTCCAAGTCTATGACCTTGTCGGTGAGATAGTTTATGTTCTCTTCTAATTTCTTGGTCTTTTGGCTTTGCTTTATTAATTCTTGCTTGTCTTCTAGTTGCCTAATTCTGACCTTTAAAGCCTGGTTTTCCTTTTTAGTTTGGTCAAATTGGTTTTGTAGATGCGTGAATTTCTCTTGCATTATTTCCCACTTTTCCTCCTAGAAGGATTCCATCTTTTTGATCATTTCCGATTCAAATTCAAATTGTGGAGAGTTTCCATTTTCCTTTGGGAGGTTTCGGTGCATTTGCTTGTGTTTCCTCTTCTATCTCCTCTGTATTTTGTATTTTTGCTCCATAAAATGTGTCCAAAGTCGCCCCCTTCTTCTTGTTTTTCTTGGAGTTTTGAGGCTTTTGTCCTTCTATGCTATTTGCCATCTCTATCTGAATGGGGAGGTCTAGCTTTTCTTATCTCTGTCTGGTGTTCAGAGGCTTTAGTCCTAGGCAAACTGTTCGTTCTATGCAGTTGTTGTTCTGTCTTCCAGGGGAAGCCAGGAGTTGCTGGTGTTTCGGTGTTATTGCCCTCCTCAGTTCCCTCCCGATGCCTCTCTGTTGTCTTACTTTCATGCTCTGAGGCTGGCTTGGTACTCTCTGCCAGATGTTTCTATGCCTTTGCCGGCCAGAAGACCCTGCACTCTGAGGGGGGAGGAGGGGGTGGGGCCGCGGCTTCCCGGAGCTCCGAGGGCTCCCAATAGGATTAACTTCCACTGGGTTGAACTGAGTATGCCCTGAGGCAGGGACCTTCTGTGAGACTCGGATGGAAGGATTCAGCCAGGGGGCTTTAGGTTCTCCCCGTCTCTCTCTGTTTCCCTGCTGTCTGTGTTGGGTGCCCCCATGACTGATTCAGGTTGTTTTCAGGAAGGGGCCTTCAGAATAGCCGGCCCTTAGGCTCTGAGGTTCCCTCTGCTGCCTTGGACTCAGTGCTCTGGGTTGGGGGGGATGGTTCCTGGGACCTTCCTTCTGCCTACCCCTTAGATCTGAGTGATCTCAGGTTCTGGCTTTTGGGGGGCCTTACCTTTGGATCCGGGTCCAGGTCCAGGAGGAGGAGGGTTCCCGGGGTCTATTCTGTTGTTTGTTTTGAATTTCAGTGCCCTAGGAGCATATAGTTTGAGATCGGTAAGGAAGGGTTTCTGGAGGTCTGAACCTTAGCTGTCTCTAAGCCGCCATCTTGACCGGAAGAAGGCAGCTGTGTCTTAAAGGAGACTGACCCTAGATCTTCTTCACTTCAAGTCCTCCAGTAATGATGTTAAACTCAAATAGAAATGAGGGTCATCAAAATATAAATAAGGATCCCTGTGGGCCACATATTGACTTAGAAAATTACATTTTAGCATTGTCTATGTTCTAACAAGGACAAGCTAAGTGGTGCAGTGGACAAAATGCTAAGCCTGAAGTCAGGAAAACATGAGTTCAAATCTGATCTCAGGCTGGGAGAGCCTGGACAAGTTATTTGATCCAGTTTGCCTCAACTTCTTTATCTATAAAATGAACTGGAGAAGGAAATAGCAAACTACTCTGATATCTTTGCCAATAAAACTTCAGATGAGGTCACAGTCAGACATAACTAAAAATTATTTAAATGACAAAAAATGTTGTATTTCATTTTGTTAAATATTTCTCAATTACATTTCAATCTGGTTCAGGCTGCAGAAGAGAGCATTGTGTGTCATAAATGCACTGCTATATTTTGCCTTTCATAAAAGAGGAAGAAGTATTAAACTAGCTTTTCTTGACCTCTGAGAACCAATCTTAGAATGATGAGTGAGACCCACAGTAAGGCAAATTTTGACTTGATGTAGGTAAAAATGTCCTTTTTTATTAGTGCTTTCTAGAGGTGGAATGGCTGTCAGAGGAGATGGTCTGTCTCTCTCCCATCAACAACCCCTTACTGGATGTTTGTCATTAGTTATTTCAGTCATGTCTGACTCTGTGATCCCCATTTGGGGTTTTTATGGCATAGATACTAGAGTGCTTTACCATTTTCCAGTTCATTTGATGAGTAAAAATGAGGCAAATAGGGTTAAGTGATTTGCCCAGGGTCACATAGCTAATAAAAGTATCTGAGGCCATATTTGAACTTTTGAAGATGAATATTCTTGACAGCAGGCATGGCACTCTCTCCATCACAACAACTAGTTGTGGCATTATTGAATGGAGATTTTTAAATGGAGGATGAAAGACCACTTATCACTGCTATTCACATATAAGTTGGGCACTTTGAACTCTGAGATTTCTTCCAACTTGCTTTGAGGACCTAACTAACTTGTCAAAGTATGGGTTGGGAGAGTGAGATCCAACCCTAGATGTACCACAAATGTACTGAGTTCTGGCTTAGCATACAATTAGAGGACTTTTTTTTTATCATAACAGAATATAAACTTGGAATCAGGCAAAGAATGTCTGAAATTCTTTTTTGTGTTGGCTCCCATTGACTAGTCTACTACCATGACATGATTGGGTAACAGATGAAGTTAAATCCAAACAGTGTTGAACCCCCTGGAAACTAGGGATGAGTCTATGGATGAAATGTCCTACTGTTGGTAAAGAATAGATATGGGAAGCAGAAGAGGAAGAAGGGAATGGAAGATATGAATTCATTATAGTCAATGGAGATATCAGATCTTTATTCAGGATCATGCAAGAACAGGGCTTAGAAAAGTTGAAATTTGGAAAGATTCTTCCAACCCCCTTTCCCATTTCCCTTATAAATTTGTAAGCACCATAAAGAAAGGACCTTAGCCATATTCATTTTTCTATAGCCCCACCATCTATTATTATGCTATAAGCATGAAACACTCTCAATAAATGCTTTTGAATTGAATTATACCATGCCCTTCCTCTTTTACAAAGAGTACAGACAATAAAACTGAAGGGATGTCCATCAATTGGAGAATAGTTGAACAAGTTGGGGTATATGATTGTCATGGAATACTACTGCTTCATAAGAAATGACAAATAAGATGGTCTCAAAAAAAAAAAAACAAGCAAACCCAAACCTAGAAAGACGTAAATCAAGTGATGCAAAGTGAAGTGAATAGAACCAGGAGAATGTTGTATATAGGAAGGGCAATAAAGTACAATGATCAACTGTGAATGACTTAACTATTATCAGCAATGCAAAGATTCAGTACAAATCCAAGGGTTTGCTATTTTAAAATGCTATCCACTGCCAGGGAAGAAACTGACCAAGTCTGAATGCAGATTGAAGCGTGCCATTCTTCACTTTATTTCCTCCACGAATTTTTCTTTGGTGTGAACAATATGTCCTCTTTCACAACATAGTGAACATGGAAATATGTATTGTATAATAGCATATGTACAACCTATATCCTATTACCTGCTGTTTTCAGCAAGTGGAGTGGGGAAGGAGAGAATATTAATCATAAAATGTCAAAAATGATTATTTAAAATTGTGCCAATATGTAATTTGGAAAAATAAAAAAGAATTAAAAAAGAATATAGACAACAGATGCTGGGAGCATCAGGCTCAATGTCTTGACATGGTCACTTGTGGAAGCCAAGAGGTCACAAAGTGGCTCCTTGGTGGGATGTAATTACCCACTCAAGCCCTTCCATATGATTTCTCTCACCAACATCCCTTACTAATGGAATTGACATGATTATTGTTCTCTCCCTGGTCTCAGAAGGAATAATATGAGAGCAAAATGCTTGCACGCTTTCCCCAAAAATATCATCAAAAGATCAGACTCACAAAACCAAACCCAGAAGACCATCATGGGTTAACTTTTGCTTAGGTATATAATTCCCAGGAAAAGCTGTGACCACAAGCCATATCCAGAAACCCCCCACTCTCATGCACTGAAACTTATTCTCTTAAGCCAGTACATAAATCTTTCATAAGGAGACGCCTGTACAATATGCCTTGGTACACCATGCCTCAACATGCCTCAGTAGCTTGATTTACCAACCCAAACTCCCCAACAAATGCTAAAAAATGATTAGTACCCCTTTGATCCCTCTACTTGATTGTTGATTGTCTAGAATTTCTGATTGATCATCTATTGTTATTAAAGGTAATAAGTGATTTTCCTTGGTTGTCTATAAATGCAAAGCTCCTCACAGGTTAATGAGAAAATTAAGCCACCTGTGACAAAATCATTTATCTTGTGTAAAACCTATGTGTATCCTGTCAGAATCAATAGTTACAATACAAGTGTATAGAATGATCTCAGAATGTTAATCAAACAATTTGTTAAAAGTTAATGTATCACTTAGCCAATTATTTTTATTCAAACATGTATGTCGAATAATGTAGCTGTGTGACAAGAAAATGGGTATAAAAATAAAAGCTAAACCTGAGCATGGAGAAGCAGCCATTCAATGCAGAGCCTTGCCTCAGGCAGATATGTATAGCTGCTTTGCATCTTTTATTTCCACCTTGCTGTCACACCTGGCTGAGAAACCTGAAGGTGTGAGCTAGGCAGGTCATGAACTTGTGGTAAACAGAGCAGGGCAAAAAGGTAGAAATCCACTGGATATGATTCACAGTTTCATTTCAATAACCTATTATAAAACTCCTTCTGTTTGCAGATTATTGTAATGGACCTGGGGCAAAGGAAACACAAAATCTAATTTTGACAGGTTTTTATCTTCATAGGGCTTACAGTCTAGTAAAGGTCACAATTAGGAACAAATAACCTTTTTTCCAAATGTTCTTCACTCATTGTAAATCAGACTACAGTGACATAATTGAACAGAGAAATATTTTCTTGGATCAATGACAGACAAAACTGGCTTCTGTTTATTTCATTTCCAAATAAGCAATAGATTATTGGCTTCAAAAGTTTATAAAGTAGCCAAGATGACACCTCCCCAAGGTCCCAAATCAGGACAACCTGTGAATTCATTTGTCTAGTTATTACTATTAATTTCATTTGGAAAGGAGAGACACATAGTAACAATTTATATAAGCCAATTCTCAGTCTGAGACAAAATGCTAGAATGAAAAGGAAAAATACACGGATAAGTAAGAAGATGAAGTCCTTTGTTTTGGAAAACTGAAGATGAATCATAATATTATTGCCCTCTCTGATCAATCACAGTAAGGTTTGGTTCTCCACATACTGTAAATGTGTTGCAATCTGTTTAATAAGTCCTTTGCTCTCAGCAAGGGGTTGAACAAGTTGTTTTATAACCAAATACAGATCAAAAGTGACCCACGTCATTATTCTTGGCAGATTACCAGGGGGTTTGCATTTAACAGCAACATGAATAAAAATGCACTTTCTGGGTTTGAAATCAATGTGGCTTGATGAAGGGAAAATGTATTAATCACTGGGAAAATTAAATAATATTGGAATTTTTCACATTGAACACATTTTTAAGGTTACCAAACAGTTGTGGTAAGGAAGAAAGACAAACAAAATGAAGCCAGAAATGAAATAAAATTGCCACACAGATGGCTACTTGAGGGAGAATTAAAAAAAATTCAGACAATAGTTACATGTCATGTAATACTCCTGTGCAGAAAAGGCTTCGTAAAAGTGCCATAGTTAAAAGTTTACAAAATAAAAGGATCCAATCAGGCCATATATTGAGGTTACCACAAACTGTGTATGACTAAGTCCAATCAAAATGATAACAGCTAATATTTATATGGTTCCATAAGGTTTGCAAAATGCTTTCCCCGATTATCATGAAGTTTTGTAGCAAATGTTGTGAGTGTGTGATGCAAGGTCTTAGTAGGACCTTTCAAGTACACTCTGAGAAAACATCTGTCCTCGCATTGCTTTCCATTTTCAGTTTATCTTCTTATTTACTTCCTCTCCCTCTCTGTTCAAAGACATTTTAGTAGTGGAATGTTCTGTAAATGATCAAAAATATATGTTTTCTAACTTGCCCCCCCACCTCAGGAGTTAAACCAGTAAAACTTCTTCTAAGAGCTGGGCTCCCCTCTCCCAATCTTGAATTACTGTTTTGCTTGTTTAACCTTTCAATAATAGGGGTAGCCAGGTGACTATTGAATAGAGAGCCAGTGGAGATGGGAGGTCCTGGGTTCAAGTATGACCTCAAATTTGTGACCCTGGACAAGTAACTTAACCTCATTTGCCCAGCCCTTGCCACTCCTCTGCCTTAGAGTCAATGCTTAGTATCAATTATAAGCTAAAATGTAAACTTTTTTTAAAAAATAATTCTTCAGTAATATTTTATTTTTTCCCAATTCCATGTAAAAAACAATTTTTAGGCATTCTTTTTCTAACATTTTGAGTTTCAGAGTCTCTCCTTTCCTCCCTCTTTTCCCTCCCCCATCCCTGATATGGTAAGCAATTTATTATAGGTTATATGTTTACTATCATATAGAACATATTTCCATTTTCATCATCTTGTGGAATAAGATCCATATTTTTTTAAAAATGAAGAAAATAAAGTGAAAAATCATATGCTTTGATCTGCATTCAGATTCTACCAGTTCTTTCTCTGGAGGTGGATGCCAATTTTCATCATTATAATTGTTTAGGATTGTCTTAGATCATCATATTGCTGGGATTAGCTGTCATTTATAGTTTGTCTTCATACAATATTGCTGTTCCTGTGTACAATGTTCTCCAGATTCTATTCACTTCACTCTGCATCAGTTCACATGAGCTCTTCCCAGATTATTCTGAAATCTTATTCATCAGATTAAAATCATTGTTATAATTTAACTTATTAACCAAATCAAGCAACATTCAAACAAGGTAAGGAAGACCATAAACTTATTTCTTCCTTTCCCTGTCTTCTAAATTGGTCTGAGGAGGTGTTGCTAAAGAAAGGGATTGAAATTTCAACTCTAGGTAAAAATATAGTCAATGCTCTACTCTGGGGTGGAAAAGAGAGAGAGAGGAGGAGTTGCTGATGAACTTCATTCTTACCAACCACTTCTTTTGGTTCTGCCTGATGTCTGTTCAAGGTCATTCCTGCCATGAAAGCAGGTATAGGTTTTCTCTACTTTTGCAGGCTACATTCTTATTCCTTCTTACC
This sequence comes from Monodelphis domestica, assembly GCF_027887165.1. Lineage (NCBI taxonomy): Eukaryota > Metazoa > Chordata > Mammalia > Didelphimorphia > Didelphidae > Monodelphis > Monodelphis domestica. The sequence continues at coordinate 124,762,899 of NC_077233.1, forward strand.
TCTCTGTTTTCCAGGAAAGTGACCTAAATCTCAAGAAGAATTCCTTTCCTTAAGGACATTGGAACCTGAAGACAACCTAAGCTCTCCAGAATAACTGCATCGTTTCACTGAAAGATTATCAACTCACCTAGGTCCTTCAAAGTCTCTTTGAAAGTCAGGGGACCATGTTAAAGTTTCCCATGTATCAGCAAAAATAAATCACTAATAAGAATTTCTAAAAGTTGGAAAATCAGAGAATTGAGGAAATTCTCTTTTGAGATTGAGGAAAAATGATTCAATAAACAGTATGTAAGTTACTTGGGGAAATATTCTTGGTATTGTATAGTTTGACTACCTCTGGATTTAAGAAGTGGGAAATAGAATGACAATGATGAGAATATATTCCCTATATCTCTGTACTTTCTAAAAATCTTTTACATTTGTTACCTTATTTAGTATAGAAAACTCAGGTTATGTATAGCCTTGTTTTATAAAGCTAAAGCTAAAGGCACAGGAACCCATTCAGTCCAAAGTCACTTGTTCAAAGTTACATATAGAATTACTGACAAACAAAACCAATGCAACCAAAATTAGAAGGGAAGCAACAAACTGGGAAACATTTTTTCTAACAAAATTCTCTGACAGAGGTCTAATTTCTCAAATATCCAAAGAACTAAGTCAAATTTTTAAGAAATCAAATCATTCCCCAATTGACAAGTGGTCACAGGATATGAATAGGCAGTTTTCAGAAGAAGAAATCAAAACAATCAATAATCTCATGAAAAATGTTCCAAATCCCTCCCGATTAGAAAAATACAGATTAAAACAACCCTGAGGTATCACCTTTCACCTAGTAGAGTGGTCAATATGACAGAAGAGGCAAATAATAAATGTTGGAGGGGATATGGCAAAGTTGAGACAATAATGCATTGCTGGTGGAGTTGTGAATTAATGTGACCATTCTGGAGGGCAATTTGGAATCCTGCCCAAAGGGCTTTAAAAGAATGCCTTTTGATCCAGCAATACCATTACTGGGTCTATATTCCAAAGAGACTAAAAATAAACTGAGTAAGGACCTGTTTGTACAAAAATATTTATAAATGCACTCTTGTGGTAGCAAAAAAATTGGAAAATGAGGGGACACATGAACTGATGTGCAGTGAAATAAGCAGAACCAGGAGAACATTATACACAGAGACTGTAACATTGTCGGACAACCAAATGTAATTGACTTTTCTACTAATAGCAATGCATTGATCCAGGACAATTCTGAAGGATTTATGAGAAAAAAACGCTATCCACATGTAGAGAAAGAACTGTAGGAATAGAAATGCAGAAGAAAATGTGATTTATCACTTACTTATATGGGTATGTCATTTGGAGTTTTGGTTTTAAAGGATTGCTCTTTTACAAAAATGAATAATATGGAAATGGGTTCAAGTGATATAAATATATATATATATGTATATGTATGTATGTATGTATGTATAACCCAGTGGAATTATTCATCAACTCTGGGAGGAAGGAGGAATGAGGGGAAGGAGAAAATATAAAGCATGTAAATGTAGATGTTTTTCTTAATATCAACTGTAAATTTGCTTCCATAGAGATCCATCTGGTTTTGCTTTTGGGGGTCAAACAAAACAACTCTAATCCCTTTTTCAAAACCCTTCCAAATACTTAAAGATAACTGCCATCACTCCCTGGGGTAGAAACATCTACTACTAAACTGGAAGGCTCTGTAGTTATCATCCATACCCTTTAACTTATCAGTGTATCAAATGTTCTTCATAATCTGCAGTCTAATGGGGCAGAGTACACTATTGCCATGCACCCCACCCCCACTCCCCATCCCCTCAATTCCTAGAAGCTTGGCTTCTTTTTCTTTTAAACTTGCCACCTGTCTTAGAATTAATACTACATATCAGTTCCAAGGCAGAAGAGTAGTAAGGGCTAGGTATTCCGGGGGTTGAGTGACTTACCCAGGGTCACATATCAAGTAAGTGTCTGAGGTCAAATTTGAATTCTGCTCTTCCTTTCTCCAGGGCTGGTGCTACCCTCTGTGCCAACTGGCTACCTTTTTTGAGTTAACCAAGGGCAAATTAACTAATCTCTTTGAACCTCACCTTTCTCATCTGTAAAACGAAGATGTCACCTACCCTATCTATCACACAAATGTATTTAGAATCTTGAACTCTTGGACTTCATCCCCCAGAAGTCCTTCAGTATTTCCCAGAATTCCTCTCCTCTCTCCACCAAGTTTGCATTTTCATGTTTGTATATAGTTCACTGTGATTCCTCCCTCTCTCATTTTTTCAAAACCACTGCCAGACTACAGGTTCACAACTTTTTAGCTAGTTTTTTATTTAGTTATTAATAAAACTTTAAAAATATAATACTTAGTTATTGAATATTAATTTTAAAACCCACACAAAGTTATTGTAAAAAAACTGTATTATATTGTTATATTAGTTATTATGTAAGCTAGTTGATTGGGCAATTTTTAAAAATCCTTGATTTTAGTGGTCTACATTTGGTACAGGAATTGCACAAGTTCTGTGGGGTTTCTTTCTCTTTCCTTAAATATACAAAGTTTTATGCATCATTGTATTCAGATGCTTTGCCTTGTAGTTCTTAGTTAGAGTCTTGCTTTAGTTGGTGGTGTCTTAGAATAAGCTATGGAAAGTGGTTAGATAGTGGGTAAGCCAAACAGGAATGGGTTCAATTATTCTGCCTGTATAGTATGTCATTAAATAAAAATAATAAATTTTAAATATATTTTTAAATAAATTTTAAACAAAAGATGAAATCTTTGAACTTTTATGTTCAGCAAGCTTTTCTAAGTATATTTTATTCTTCTAAAAATAGCTTTTTGAACAGAACAACTTTTACAAATTTAACTCTGCCAATCAACACAACCTGCAGCCAATTTTTTTCTCCTCATTCATTCTGTATCTTCTGCTTTAGCCCGAGAGCTCTTCCCATTCTTTTGTAGATCTAATGCCACTAAGTCAAAATTTATGCTTTAGAAAGGAACTGAAGTTAATTTTCCCTAATGTACAAATGCCTATTAACTTATATTTTTCAGGATAATCTTTTTTTCTTTTAATTTGAAACTGAGTTCTTCAAAGAGCTACAGCAAGATTTCTGGCAATTAAAAGCAGATAGGAAGATTTAGGAGCATCAAAATCTTCCCAACACCTCTGAAAGTAAACCATGAGAGTACTAACCAGTTTGCCTCCCTGCAGTAATGCTCAAATGCTAGGTAAAATGTGAAAAGCCATTACAAACTTACTATAACTACAAATCCATGAAAATTATACCTAATCCATGTAAGCATACACTATTATATTATGAATATTAAACATTTTTCTGAGCAGATATTTAGGAATAATTTTTCCCTTTGGTGTATTCATAGGTTTGGAAGGCATATCAATCCTATCAATTGGTTTGCTAATGTAAGTGACCCTTGCTTAAAGAAAAAAGAATCATACCTAAAATTAGGGAATATTGAATCACATTTTAAGTTACTATTCACATAGTTTTAATTAATGAGTTTTCCTACTGTAATTTAACTGCTATTTATTTGCAAAAACTCAATTTGTCTGCAACTTTTTAGGACCATATATATTGTATTCCGAAAGGTATATCCCTAATAGGGTTTGTGAATGGAAATCTGTCCTCCCGATTCACATTAAAAAAAAAATGTTCATTTCTACAAATGTGTTTTTCTGCTTATTTCCTACATTTAGTCCAAAAATTAAACTTTGCATTCCTGCCTCCTTGTACCAAATATGAAAGGCATTTAGTTAATGAGTGTTTCTTATATAATGGATGAAAAAATAATGTACCCAGTTATTACTGAAGCATCAAAAGCCCTCTAGCAGCCTTTGGGATTATAGTAACTCACATTTATGTAACATGAGTTTTATGTAGCATTTTCCTCTTTGAGGTAGCGTTCAAGAAGTCTGCTTCCCATTTGTTCAGAGGAAGAAACTGCACTCCAACGGTCAGTGACTTGATCAAAGTTGCCCAGGGTATAAGAAAATGGCAGACCTGAAAGTCATACTTTTATGGACCCAAGTCCAAAGTACTTTCTATTTAACTGTACTGTTTTTCAGAAAATAAAAATTATGAACTCAGGGCTTCAATCTAGATTGTCCTTTGTAGGGTTTTAATACCTGAGAAACTAATACTTAACCTAGGTTTCTCTATCAAACATCAGTTCATTTCACCTTTAATTTTCTGTACTCAGCAGCCCCAAAGAGTTGTAGTCTTCTAGTTATGCAGGGTAAGTTGGGGGTGCTTTTAGGCACTCTAATGGATGAGAACATTTGGGTTGTAAGTAGGGTGAATAAAGGTACGAATGTGAGCAAGTCTGAGGTTGGCATGAAGTGATAGATAATCCACTATATTATGCCCTACTCAGACCATATATGGAACATTGGGTTCAATTCTAGATTCTACAATTTAGGAAGGACCTTTATAAATTGGAGAGTCCAGAGAAGGGGCATCCAGGTTAGTGAAGAATTCTTGAAGTAACTGGAGATATTTAGTCTGGAGGGGAAAAAAAGGATTTAGGGAGGATATTATAGATATTTTCAAGCATATGAAGGACTATTACTCAGCAAAGAAGAATTTGACTCATTCTCTTTTATATCAGAAGGCAAAATGTGGTGAAAGGTGCAAAAAAGCTTTTTTTAATATTGACACCAGGAAGAATTTCCTGATCAGTGGGAGTCTCCACAAGCCCAATGGGATCCTTACTAAAGTAGTGATTTTCCTCATACTCAGTAGAGATTGTCAAGTAGGTATCAAACTCAAATAGAAAAGGGGGACCCTAATTGTATATAAGGGTCCCTGTGAGCCACATATTGACTTAGAAAAGAATATGTTAACATTATCTATATTCTATCCTATTTTAATTTTTTATAGTAAGTGTTTCCTAATTACATTTTAATCTGATTCTGGAAACATTCAGGAGTATTGTAGGGTATGGGTTGACACCTCCTTTATAGAAATCATTTGGGCTATCTCTTGGACTAAATGGTCACCAAAGTTCCTCCCAACTCTGAAATTCTGACTCTCATTCATTTTTTTATATCACACACACACACACTTAGCATCAGACATACTTGGCATGTGTTTGATGAATTATTGTTTCTGTGAAGAATCACAGCATTGCAAAATATTAAACCTTGAAGGAACCTCCCAAAGTGCTCTGCACATTGGATAGCTAGTCAATGGATAAATTATACTTTCACTTTCAGATGAAGAAACTGAAGTCCAGATAAGTTGTTATCTTGCTCAGACAACTAATTAATGTTGTAGGTGGGGCTAGAATCAAAATCACAGACATATTAAGACATATTAGAGTTGTGAGAGTCCTCAGAGGTCATTTTTTCAACCAGGACCTGACCAGCATCAATTACTTGTTTGTTTTTAACTTGGAATCATTTTTAATATTTAATACAAAAAATTAGGCCCGATTTTCTCATACACATTACTTTATAGGGCAAACAAAACAAAACAAACAAACAAACAAACAAAAAACAGCCAGCACATCAGGAGGAAGCCATATCTCCTCCATCGTCCTCTTTGGTTTTCAGTAGAGTTGCCCACCTGACCTGCAGAACACACACACACATTCACAGTGACTTGATAACCCCACATGACACACTGGGTCAGATTCTGGTTTCTTTACTCATGGTTCTCAATGTCAGGAGACAATCTTGTTCACTTCCATTCCCCCAGGAAAAGGCAGGGGATCCCTTGTTTGACAAGCAGCTTAAGTGAGGTGGATGGCAAGCCTAGAGAGAGAGCTGAGGGTCACTCTGCATCCTTACCCTCACTTGTAGCAGCGTGGGAGGGCTGGAAAAAAAAAGATATCATGCCAGTGTGGAGGGCACAGCTCTAGAGAGGGGGTGGGGAGGATTCTGTTGGTTCGATGTGCCCCAAAAAACTCAAAAAACAAAAACAAAAACAAATGACCAGCAGTTCTTAAAACACATCTGAATATGAAATTCTCCCTCATCCAGCACAGCGAAATGCAGCGGATCCTTTTCTAAACCTTTCTAGGCAGTGGAGTCAGGGTCCCCGGCATCCCCCCAGCCAGAGCTGCCTTAGGGCCCAGAAGGATCTGCCGCTGCTGCAGCTGCTGCAGCTGCTGCAGCTGCTCCACCTGCAGCTTCTCGGTTTCAAAGACCACCGGAAGGATGAGGATCATAAAGGAGGTCGTTCCGATCCACAGCGCTGTCCGGGAAAACCTGTACATTTTCTGGGCCACATTGAGGGACAAGACAAAGGTAGTTCCCACGGCGGAGCGGATCCTTTCGGGGAACATCTCTGTCAGGCCCCATAGTCTCTCCGCCAGGGTCTCATCAAGCTCTTCGTCTTCGTCCTCGCTGTCGTTGTCCAGCTCTTCCCCTGGTTGGCGCCGCCCTTGAGCAGCAGCCGGTCCACCAACACCGAAGAGCCCCACAACTACGGGGCAGCGCGCGCAGCAACGGCAGAGGGCGAAGCCTAGGCCATGGCTCGAGGGGATAGCTGAAGAGGAAGGGAACCAGGTTGCATTCCAGTAGCAAGGTCAATATCGTCCTTCAGCCTTTCTTAGAATATCTCCAGGAATGGCCAACCCATTTCTCTTCATTCCAAAGTCCCCTGTTTTATAGCGCTGCCTCACTTCTTACTTTAACTCTTTTCCCCCAACAACTCGGTAACAATATTGGCGACACACCATCTTCCCGAGGGTCTGACCCCACTGAGTAAAAAGAACCAGAAACCGAGGGAAAGTATTTTTAGTAGATTCTTCTCGGCAGAACGAGCATGCATACGGGAACCTATCTCCCAAGAAGGGAAGCCCATTCGCTACAGAAATTAGGCGACTTTTATTATTTGAAAGATGAGGAAGGAAAAAAAACGATGAAACATTGTGGCTTGAGGGTCAGGGTGTAACAGCAAATTCTTGAGTAACCCCTTAGTCACTTTTGGAGTCTTGAGGAGAGTGACTAACACTTATCTGGAAATCTCTGAAGCCTGTCCTGATGGTCTTATCAAGAAATGTTCCTAGGATTGTTCTCATTCCGGTCCAGTTGTTGCAGTTAGTGCAAGATTTAGTTGGTAGGTACTCATTTTTCAAGCTTAGCTAATAGTTGCAAAAGATTATTGTTATATATATTTTTAAAACACCCGGAAAAATGGAGGCTTTAGTAAATCCATCCAATTATTATAGTCAGTGTTCCTTTCACTTTCTCAATATATACAGAAAATATTATTCCCATTTAAAAGATGAGGAAACCTGGGATAGCATAATTGTGTGACTAAATCACATGATGCTAGAAATAGGGCTAGAGCCTAAACTTTTGATTTTTCACTTCGTGTTCACTATGTCACACCAATCCAATGACCGAGACAGCTCTATTAAATATTAAAGAACTGCTGTAATTAGAACTTTAATTTTAACCATTTTCTCTGTGAAATATTGATGCTAATGCTTAAGGATGAGGTCTGTCTCCAAAAATAATGGATGAGCTCATTCATTTAACAAATACTGATTGAATCCTGTTATGTACAAGATGCCATGATAAGCAATTTGGAAGTATACATATGCATCTGATAACAAAAATAATAGCCATAACATTTACATACAAGGTACCAATACCAAGCAAATTGGAAGCATATGTATGTATGTAATAACAAAAATAATAATCAACATTTACATTCAAGGCACCATGCTAAGCATTTTGGAAATACAGATTTATAATAAAAATAACTAATATTTACATATAAAACAGCATGTTAAGCAATTTGGAAGAATATGTATATATAATAGTAAATAATAATTACATACATGTTCCAGACCCTATATTACTTTATGATTATTTCATTTTGATCCTCACAAAAACTATGAGAGGTGGGTATTATAATCATTCCCATTTTACAGATGAGGAAACTGAGACAAACAAGTTAATTGACTTGCCTAGGGTCACACAGCAAGTGTCTGAGGTATGTTTGGAACTAAATTCTTCCTGATTTCAAGCCTGGCACTTAATCTGCAGTGCCACTTAGCTGTCCCTATAAGATATGGTTTTTCTCCTTTGAAAACTTAGAATCTACTAGAAGAAATAAAACCAAAAACCCATTCTAGAAGTTATTATTGTTGAAAACAACCATTGGGAACAACAGGCAAAGTGTTGGAGAAAGCAGTTACTTCACATGGAAGTAATGAGGAAATGATTCATGAAGGATTTTAATTTCCAACTGAACCCAAAAGGCTGGGTAAAGAGACTGATATTTATTTTAAAGATTGTTTGGCTTTTGTCATGTTGATATATGCTGATTGGGCTTTTCTTTATGAAATGCTTTTAATGGATCTTTTCTATCTTGGTCATTTCCAAGCAAAATCAGCTGATACATGTTGACCCTCTCTGAGCAAAATTCTACCTCCATTTTCCCCTAAATATCCAGGGCCAGGGCTAAAACAGGTCATGACAAGGACTCTACAACTGACATTGTTTTAATGTTCTTATAACTCTCATCATTGTAATCATTGTGTATATGGATGTCTTACTTCTTTTTGCTTCATTTGTATTCATTCCTTCAAATCTTTCATTGTTTCTCAAATTCTTTGAGGGTGTAACTATTTCTTATGAAACAATTCCATTATATCAAGTTACTATAGTTTATTGAGCATTTCTCAACTGATGAGCATCCATTTTGTTTCCAGTTTATTTGAAACCACAACAAACATTGCTATTATTATTTTGGTGTGTATCAGGCTTTTATTTCTAAAAATAACTTCCTTGGAGGTATATGCCTTATTGTGGAATCTTTTGAGTCAAAAATTATGAATGTGTTCTGACTTTTCTTGCATAATTCCAACTGTTTTCTAGAAGGATTGCTCGGCAAAGATCTTTGTATATCTCAATGAATATATTTTGATGTATACAGTTTGATTCTAATAACTACCAAATGAGGTAGATGCTATGAATTTTTTTCTTCTCATTTTATAGTGAAGAAAAGTGAAGATGCAAGATAGTGAGTGATTTGTCCAGGGTCACAAAGCCAATTGTCAGAGTCTCATCTAAGCTAAAATCAGATTCCTTTTACTAGATCACATAAGTAGAATTTCTTCAGAAAGAGATAAGCAGGAATATATTTCAAACAGAGAGACCAGTATAAGCAGTTGCTATAGTTAGCATCAAATTTTTAAATATGAGAATTGGATAAATATAGCCATAATTATTCAAATATAAGGAGCAATATTTTGAAGGTTCTACCTATTCTGGCATGTAAAAATAAGGAAAAAATGAAATATATAAAAGTAGAAGCAAGAGCATAGACATTATGAGGGAAGACAAAATGCTATGATCCTAGTTCTTTGAATTTTGAGTTAGATTTTATTTTTTTTTAAATATATTTTATTTGATCATTTCCAAGCATTATTCGTTAAAGACATAGATCATTTTCTTGTCCTCCCCCCCACCCCCCATAGCCAACGCGTAAGTCCACTGGGCATTAGATGTTTTCTTGATTTGAACCCATTGCTTTGTTGATAGTATTTGCATTAGAGTGTTCATTTAAAGTCTATCCTCTGTCATGTCCCCTCAACCTCTGTATTCAGGCAGTTGCTTTTTCTCGGTGTTTCCACTCCCATAGTTTATCCTTTGCTTATGAATGGTGTTTTTTTTCTCCTGGGTCCCTGAAAGTTGTTCAGGGACATTACACCGCCCCTAATGGAGAAGTCCATTACGTTCGATTATACCACAGTGTATTAGTCTCTGTGTACAATGTTCTCCTGGTTCTGCTCCTCTCGCTCTGCATCACTTCCTGGAGGTTGTTCCAGTCTCCATGGAACTTCTCCACTTTATTATTCCTTTGAGCACAATAGTATTCCATCACCAACATATACCACAGTTTGTTCAGCCATTCCCCAATTGATGGGCATCCCCTCATTTTCCAGTTTTGGGCCACCACAAAGAGCGCAGCTATGAATATTTTTGTACAAGTCTTTGTGTCCATTATCTCTTTGGGGTACAGACCCAGCAGTGCTATGGCTGGGTCAAAGGGTAGATATTCTTTTGTCGCCCTTTGGGCATAGTTCCAAATTGCCCTCCAGAATGGTTGGATCAGTTCACAACTCCACCAGCAATGAATTAATGTCCCTACTTTGCCACATCCCCTCCAGCATTCATTACTTTCCTTTGCTGTTATGTTAGCCAATCTGCTAGGTGTGAGGTGATACCTCAGAGTTGTTTTGATTTGCATCTCTCTGATTATAAGAGATGTAGAACACTTCTTCATGTGCTTGTTAATAGTTTTGATTTCTTTATCTGAGAACTGCCTATCCATTTCCCTTGCCCATTTATCAATTGGAGAATGGCTTGATTTTTTGTACAATTGATTTAGCTCATTATAAATATGAGTAATTAAACCTTTGTCAGAGGTTTCTATGAAGATTTTTTCCCAATTTGTTGTTTCCCTTCTGATTTTAGTTATATTGGTTTTGTTTGTACAAAAGCTTTTTAGTTTGATGTAGTCAAAATTATTTATTTTACATTTTGTGATTCTTTCTATATCTTGCTTGGTTTTAAAGCCTTTCCCCTCCCAAAGGTCTGACATGTATACTATTCTGTGTTTACCCAATTTACTTATGGTTTCCTTCTTTATGTTTAAGTCACTCACCCATTTTGAATTTATCTTGGTGTAGGGTGTGAGGTGTTGATCTATTCCTAGTCTCTCCCACACTGTCTTCCAATTTTCCCAGCAGTTTTTATCGAATAGTGGATTTTTGTCCCAAAAGCTGGGATCTTTGGGTTTATCGTATACTGTCTTGCTGAGGTCGTTTTCCCCCAGTCTATTCCACTGATCTTCCTTTCTGTTTCTTAGCCAGTACCAAATTGTTTTGATGACTGCTGCTTTGTAATATAGTTTGAGGTCTGGGACTGCAAGGCCCCCATCATATGTGTTTTTTTTTCATTATTTCCCTGGATATCCTTGATCTTTTGTTATTCCAAATGAACTTTGTTATGGTTTTTTCTAAATCAGTGAAGAAGTATTTTGGTAGTTCAATGGGTATGGCACTAAATAGATAAATAAGTTTGGGTAGGATGGTCATTTTTATTATATTGGCTCGTCCTATCCATGAGCAGTTAATGTTTTTCCAATTGTTCAAGTCTAGTTTTAGTTGTGTGGCGAGTGTTTTGTAGTTGTGTTCATATAGTTCCTGTGTTTGTCTTGGGAGATAGATTCCTAGGTATTTTATTTTGTCTAAGGTGATTTTGAATGGGATTTCTCTTTCTAGTTTTTGTTGCTGAGCTGTGTTGGAGATATATAGAAAAGCTGATGATTTATGTGGGTTTATTTTGTATCCTGCAACTTTGCTAAAGTTGTTGATTATTTCAATTAGCTTTTTGGTTGAATCTCTAGGATTCTTTAAGTAGACCATCATGTCATCCGCAAAGAGTGATAACTTGGTCTCCTCCTTGCCTATTCTGATACCTTCAATTTCTTTATCTTCTCTAATTGCTACTGCTAGTGTTTCTAGTACAATGTCAAATAGTAGAGGTGATAATGGGCATCCTTGTTTCACTCCTGATCTTATTGGGAATGCATCTAGTTTATCCCCATTGCAGATGATATTAGCTGTTGGTTTTAGATATATACCGTTTATTATTTTTAGGAATGACCCTTCTATTCCTATGCTTTCTAGTGTTTTTAATAGGAATGGGTGTTGTATTTTATCAAAGGCTTTTTCTGCATCTATTGAGATAATCATGTGGTTCTTGCTAGTTTGCTTGTTGATGTGGTCAATTATGTGGATGGTTTTCCTAATGTTGAACCAGCCCTGCATCCCTGGTATGAATCCTACTTGATCATGGTGAATGATCCTTCTGATCACTTGCTGGAGTCTTTTTGCTAGTATCCTATTTAAAATTTTTGCATCTATATTCATTAGGGAGATTGGTCTATAGTTTTCTTTCTCTGTTTTTGACCTGCCTGGTTTTGGAATCAGTACCATGTTTGTGTCGTAAAAGGAGTTTGGTAGAACTCCCTCTTTGCTTATTATGTCAAATAGTTTGTATAGTATTGGGGTTAACTGTTCTCTGAATGTTTGATAGAATTCACAGGTGAATCCATCAGGCCCTGGGGATTTTTTCTTAGGAAGTTCTTTGATGGCTTGATGGATTTCAATTTCTGATATGGGATTATTTAAGAATTCTATTTCCTCTTCTGTTAGTCTAGGCAGTTTGTATTTTTGTATATATTCATCCATTTCTCCTAAATTGGTGTATTTATAGCCATATAATTGGGCAAAGTAATTTCTAATGATTGCCTTAATTTCCTCCTCATTGGAGGTGCTGTCCCCCTTTTCATCTTTAATGCTGTGAATTTGCTTTTCTTCCTTCCTTTTTTTAATTAGATTGACCAGTACTTTGTCTATTTTGTTTGTTTTTTCAAAGTACCAGCTTCTTGTCTTATTTATTAAATCAATAGTTCTATCACTTTCGATTTTATTAATTTCTCCCTTAATTTTTAGGATTTCTAATTTGGTTTTCTGCTGGGGGTTTTTAATTTGATCGCTTTCGAGTTTTTTCAATTGCATTTCCAATTGATTGATCTCTGCTCTCCCTTGTTTGTTAATATGAGCTTTCAGGGATATGAATTTGCCTCTGATTACCGCTTTGGCTGCATCCCAAAAGGTTTGAAAGGATGTTTCGCCATTGTCATTTTCCTTGATGAAATTATTAATTGTTTCTATGATTTCTTCTTTAGCTAAACGGTTTTGGAGTATCATATTGTTTAATTTCCAATTGGTTTTAGATTTGGTTTTCCATGTACCATTACTAATCATTATTTTTATTGCCTTGTGATCTGAGAAGGCTGCATTCATTATTTCTGCTTTTTTGCATTTGTGTGCTATGTTTCTGTGACCTAATGTATGGTCAATTTTTGTGAATGTGCCATGTGGTGCTGAGAAGAAGGTGTATTCCTTTTTATCCCTATTTATTTTTCTCCATATGTCTATTAATTCTAATTTTTCTAAGATTTCATTCACTTCTTTTACCTCTTTCTTATTTATTTTTTGATTTGATTTATCTAAATTTGATAATGGTTGGTTTAAGTCTCCCACTAGTATGGTTTTATTGTCTATTTCTTCCTTCAATTCTCCTAGTTTCTCCATTAGAAATTTGGGTGCTATATTATTTGGTGCATACATGTTGATTAATGATATTTCCTCATTGTCTAGAGTCCCTTTTAACAAAATATAATTACCTTCCCTATCCCTTTTGATCAGGTCTATTTTTGCATTGGCTTTATCAGATATCATGATTACCACTCCTGCCTTCTTTCTATCAGTTGAGGCCCAGAAGGTCTTACTCCATCCTTTAATTCTGACCTTGTGGGTGTCAACCCGCCTCATGTGTGTTTCTTGAAGACAACATATGGTAGGGTTTTGGATTCTAATCCATTCAGCTATTCGTCTACGTTTTATGGGTGAGTTCATCCCATTCACGTTCAAAGTTATGATTGTCATTTGTGGACTCCCTGGCATTTTGATTGCCTTCCCTAATTCTAACCTTTTCTTCTTCGGCTCTACCTTTTAGTCCAGTGATTTACTTTGAATCAGTCCCCCTTGTCCCCTCCCTTGATGTTTCCCTTTTTAGTCCCTCCCTTTTTGTTCCCTCCCCCTCCCCCCTCTCTTTCCCTCCCTTTTTGTTCTCCGTCTCCCCCTCCCCCCCTTGGTTTTCCCTTCTCCTTACCCTTGTTGGGTAAGATAGAATTCAAGATCCCAATGGATCTGGATGTTTTTCCCTCTCAGAGTTGATTTCCCTGAGATTGAGGTTTAAGTAAACCCCCCCCTCTCTTCCTCTCCTTCTTATAGGAGTTTTCTTCCCCTCCCCTTCCCCTGTGAATCTTTGTGTGAGAACGATTATTCTATTTTGTCTTTCTTTACCCCCTATTTATACATTACATTTTCCCCACATATTAGTATACATAGGTTGATATAAATGTAGTCCTTATAGAAGAGAGTTTGAGTAAAAGAAGATAACATTTTTCCCCTTTCCTTAATATTTACCTTTTCAGGTATTCCTTGCTCTTTGATTTTTGGTATCAAACTTTCCACAGAGCTCTGGTCTTTTCTTTGCAAAAAGTTGGAAGTCTTCTATTTTGTTGAATGCCCATACTTTCCCTTGGAAGTATATAGTCAGTTTTGCTGGGTAGCTGATTCTTGGTTGGAGACCCAGCTCTCTTGCCTTTCTGAAGATCATGTTCCATGCCTTACGATCATTCAGCGTAGAACTTGCAAGGTCTTGTGTGACCCTGATTGGCATTCCTTTATATCTAAATTGTCTTTTTCTGGCTTCCTGTAGGATTTTTTCTTTTGTTTGATAGCTTTGGAATTTGGCAATTACATTCCTGGGAGTTGTCTTTTGGGGGTTTAGTGTAGAAGGTGTTCTGTGAGCTCTGTCAGTGGCTGTATTGCCCCCTTGTTCTAGAATCTCTGGGCAATTTTCTTTGATTATATCTTGTATCACCATGTCCAGTTTGGTGTTTATTTCTGGCTTTTCTGGGAGTCCAATTATTCTTAAATTTTCTCTTCTCCCCCTGTTTTCCAGATCTATCACCTTGTCGGTGAGATATTTTATGTTCTCTTCTAATTTCTTGGTGTTTTGGCTTTGCTTTATTAGTTCTTGCTTTAAAGCCTGGTTTTCTTTTACAGTTTGGTCAAACTGGTTTTGTAGATGCGTGAATTTCTTTTGCATCATTTCCCACTTTTCCTCCCAGAGGGCTTCCATCTTTTTGGTCCTTTCTGATTCAAATTCTTCATGGGTTTGTGGAGAGTTTCTATTTCCTTTGGGAGATTTTGGAGAATTTTCTTGTATATCTTCTTCTATCTGCTCTGTATTTTGTATTTTGGCTCCATAGAATGTGTCCAGAGTCACCCCTTTCTTCTTATTTTTCTTGGTATTTTGGGGCTTCTGTGCTTCTGTGGAGTTTGTCATCTCTGAACGTGGAGGATTGGCTTTTCTTGTCTTTGTCTGGTGATCAGAGGCTTTAGTCCTGGGCAGATGTTGGTTCTATGAGCGTTCCCTGGGTTAAACTGAATATGCCTCACTGGAACTGGAATGGAAGGGTCGGACCACGAGGCCACACTCTCCCCCTGGCTCGATTTCCGGAAGTTGCCTTCAGAATCCCTGGCCGTGAGGCTGTTTCGTCGGCCTGCGGGGGGATGGGCTGCCGCTTCCCCAAGCTCCGAGAGCACAGACTTTCACTGAGACTTGGATAGCAGGATCCAGCCCGTGAGGCTGTCTTGCCCGCCCTGAGGGTTGCTGTTGTTTTGACCAGCTCTCTGCAGCGGAGGCCCCAGGCAGTAACTTTCACCCGGACCGACCAGCTCTTTGCAGGGGAGGCCCCAGGCAGTAACTTTCACCCGGACCGAGGGCTCTCTGCAGCGGAAGCCCCAGGCAGTAACTTTCACCCGGACTGGGACTTGGGTAGAAGACCCTGAGGGTTGTTGTTCCTCAGACCCTGCTCTCTGAGCCCGGCGCGGCTGCCGCTTCCGGGAGCCTTGGACTCTGCGCTCCTACCCCTGAGGTCCGAGGGATCTCGGGTTCTGGCTTTTAAGGGGAGCTGTACCTTTTGAACGGGGTCCAGGTCCAGGAGGAGGGTTCCCAGGGTCTGTGCTGTTGATCGTTTTGAATTTCGGCGCCTTAGGAGCTTCTAGTTTGAGATCGGTCGGGAAAGGTTTTCCGGAGATCTGAACTTCAGCTTTCTCTAAGCCGCCATCTTAACCGGAAGTCTTGAGTTAGATTTTAAAGGCAATAGGGACAGCAATATTAATAAAAAGATGGTAGAGTATACTAGGTATAGTGTTTAGTATGAAAATGGGGAATAATTGAGTAAGTTGTATGAATGATAAAACAAGTAGTTAAAATCAAGTAGAAGTATGATGATAAGTTTGAATAGGCTAAAGGGATAGCCTTGATATAAGTTCAAGAAATTTAGAGTTAATGTCAGTGGGCTAATGAATGAATAAATAATGAATGTAAAAAGCATTTCTAGTGTGATCACTAAATGTAAAACACTGTGATAAGAAAATAGAAAAGCAGTTCCTGCTTTGAGAGAGGTGATATTTTAAGTGGGGGGTAGAATACTCAACTCAAATAGAAGGTTTTCAGTCAAGGTCTCTAGTCCTTAAATTATAGCAGCAAAGTAAATGAAAATGTTCATTAAGAACAAACTATCCCAGCTTTTGGGATAAGAACTCACTATTTGCCAAAAACTACTGGAAAAATTAGAAAACAGTAGGGCAAAAAAATTAGATTTAAATTAATATCTCACACCCTTTTTTCTAAGATAAGGTCAAAATGGGTATATGATTTAAATATGAAGAGTGATATTATAAGTAAATTTAGGGAACAAAGAATAGTTTACCCATCAGCTCTATGGAGAAGGGAAGAATTTATGACCAAAGAAGAGATAGAGAACATTATGAGATGTAAAATGAATAATTTTGATTTATTAAATTTAAAAGTTTTTGTATAAATAAAACCAATGCAACCAAGATTAGAAAGGAAGCAACAAACTGAGGTATTTCTGCCTGGTGTGTGACATTGAGAGAAAAAGGATAGAGAAAGAGAAAAAGAGAGAGAGAAAGAGAGTTCTCAGTTTATTATGACAAGGAGAAAGGTTTTTATAGAAAGTAGAATACTAAGCATTACATTATGTAAGAGGTGTAACTTTCCCACAGAATATTGTTTATAAAAATACTTTACCCCAAACATATCTAAGGCACTTCTCCAAACCCAAGCAATTGAGGAATATTGACAATAACTCAAGGGGTTTACAAGAATCAGGGCAAAAGAGAGTCTGGCTTCTTTGGTCATCAAAATAATGAAAAGTTCAAGGATTATTATGAATGAAGCTTTCAGGAGATGTCTTCATCTGTGTTACAGCTAAATAATACCTTTGAGCTACTAAATTGATATCAGGTCTTGCCATGAAATCTCAGGCAAACTCATAAGCAAGTCTTTTAAGGCTACCTTTCCTCAGTGGGTCTAATTTGTCTTAGGTTCTTTCATACTGGAGAAAAAGTTTTATAACAAATTTCTCTGATAAAGTTCTCCTTTCTCAAATACATAAAGAATGAAGTCAAATTTATAAGAATTCAATAAATAGTCAAAGAATAGGAAGCTTTCTGATAAAAAAATCAAAGCTATCAAAAATAATATGAAAAATGTTCTAAATACCTCTTAATTAGATAAATGCAAATTAAAACAACTATGAGGAACTACCTCATACCTGTCAGATTGGCCAATATGACAGTAAAGGAAAATAAAAAATGTTGGAGGGGATATGGCAAAATTGGGACACTAATACATTGCTGGTGGAGTTGTGAACTGATCCAACCATTCTGGAAGGCAATTTGGAATTCTGCCTAAAGGACTATAAAAGAATTCATACCTTTTGATTGAGTAATACCACTACATCTCCCAAAGATATTTCTTTAAAGTAGGAAAGGACCTGTTTTTACAAAAATATTTATAGCTGCTCTTTTTGTGGAGGCAAAGAATTGGAAACTAAGGAGATGTCCCTCAATTGGGAACTGGCTAAACAAATTGTGATATATGATAGTAATGAAATACTATTGTGCTATAAGGAATGATGAACAGAATGATTTCAGAAAGAGCTGGAAATATCTATGTGAACTGATGCAGAGTGAAATAAGCAGAGTCAGGAGATCATTATACACAGTAACTGCAATATTGTGGAATGATCAAATGTGATAGACTTTGCTACTAACAACAATACAATGATCCAGGACAATTCTGAGTACTTATGAAAAAAAAATGCTATCCACCTCTAGAGAAAGAATTGTTGGAGTAGAAATGCAGATGAAAGAGAATGATTTATCACTTGTTTATTTGAGTATATGTTTTGGGATTTGGGTTCTATAAGATTACTTGCTTATAAAAATAAATAACATGGAAATGTTTTGCATGATAATACATGTATAACTCATTGAATTGCTTGTCACCTCTGAGAGGGGGAAGGAAACAATATGGATCATATGAATTTGGAAAACTTATGTGAAAATTTATTATTAAAATAAAATTTTATAATAAAAAGATAAAATAAAAAGTAATGAGAAAAAAGGATAAATTATCATACTATATATGTGTGTGGTTTTTTTTTAAATTAAGGTTACTAGACTCATAGGTGAGTAGAATACTGGATATATGGAATACCTGGATTTCAGCAAGGCATTTGACAAAATCATTCATGTTCTCATTGTGGGCAAGGTAGAAAAATATAAGCTGGATAATAGTACGATGTGGTAGATTCATAATTGATTCTATGATGAAAGACAAGAGATGGATAGAGAAAAACCTAGAAGAATGTCCCTAGTGAAGTTACAAGGCACCTGTACTCAGCCCTGTCCCATTCAATGTTTTTCTTAATTATCAAATCTTTGGATGAAGGCATCATTGGCATGCTTATTGATTTTGCAGATGATACAAAGCTAAAATGGAGAGCTATTTTTTTTAATGATAGAATGGGAATCCTAAATGATCTCAACAGGTTTGAATGATGGGCTGAATCCAATATGATGACATTTGTTAGGGAGAAATATCAAATCTCATTTTTACGTTCAGAAAAATCACTCTACAAGGATAGAATATGGAAAATGTGATTAGAAAATAAGTCCTATGAAAAATACCAAAGAATTTTAATGTTCTACAAGTTTCTAAGTGTGAAATGAAAACCAGAAAAGTCAATGCATTCAAATATCCTTTGAGAGAAGCATAGGGGAAGCAGTTGGGAATGAGGGAAGGATATGGAAAAAAGACATTTTAATTCAAGGAATCATGAGTTCAAGTTCTACCACTTCTACTACATTCCTCTTTCTATGTATATAAAACAAGGAAGTTTGATCATATGATTTATAAATTCAGATTCAGACCTGGTATTGCTTGAGAGGTGGCATAGGGTAATGGAGAACTCAAGAAATTTGGAAGTGGAAGATCTGAGTCAGAGGCCTGGCGTGGACATTTCCTAACTAAGCATCTGAATATTACTGGATCTCTGAATCCTAGGTCCTTGTGCAAGAAATGGAGATAATAGCGTCTGTGTTCTCTTTCTGGTGGCATCAGTATAAGGAAGGTATTTGGCGATCATGAAAGTACTACATCATGGTTATTATGATACAAATCATTTGGCTCCTGTTTTTTCATTGGTCAAATAAAGAAGCTACAGCAGGTTACCACTTAGTTCCCTTATGTTTATAACTTTTCTCTTTATGATTTTCTTCACTGGTTCCAAAATTTTGCAATCCTATTTATCAGCTACAGCCAGTTGTACTTAACTGATTCTTTCTGTTCTTTCTGATTTTGCTGTGAGCAAATAAAAATAACCAAATGCATTTATATGACATTTTATAGTTTATAAAACACTTTTTCTCACAGCAATGCAGTGAACTAGGTTAGTAGGGTTTTAGAGTTGAATAGGATTTTAGAAATTACCTAGACTAATACTCTCATTTCACAAATAAAGAAAATGAAGTCTCTTGTTACTATTAGTATGAGACTCAAAAATATTTAGTGACTGCAACAGGTTTTCACAGGTAGCAAGTAGCAAAGTCAGGATTTGAACATATGTCTTTTGATTCCAAATAACTCTTTTCACTCTGGCAAGCCATAGAGGAAGTGTTCATATGTTTCAAATTTTTGTTCCCATTTTACAGATGAGAAAACTGAAACTGAGAGGGGTTAAATGAATTCCAGAGAGTTATACAACTAAATTGCTAATTCATGTCACAAAATCAAATCTTCTTTCTCTAATTCCAGGGATATTTTTTTCATACTAACATGCTATTTCTCCAAGGGAAGGCATTGAGATAAAATAGAGGACTCTGAAGTCCAGTGGAATCAAAGTGTAAAGAATAGAACATTAATGTGAGGTACATGATACCTGCATTCAAATTCTACCTCTGAAACAAGGAAAGCCATTTCTTTTTTCTGGAACAATTTCCTTCATTTACAAAATAAATATATTTGTACTCCTAACCATAAAGTTATTATAAAGAAAGAGTTTCATGAACCCTAAAATGCTATTGAAATGTAACTGATTATTTCTATATTCACAAATTCTGGGCAGTTTCATCATATTATTTCTTGCATTATGGGAGTATTCAAATTTTTAGACTTGTCTGTTGTTCTAGGAACTCTGAAATCCTTAAGTTGTCTCTATACATCCTATCTTTAAGATCATGTGTTTTGCTAAAACAGAAATATTGTTGCTTTTTAATATTATTAGTTTTTGTTGCTTTTCTTCCAGATTGTCTTTCACTTCTTTGTAATTTCACTCCTAGTCAATTCTTTTCTCTTTTGGTTCTTTTTTAAGGTTTGTCACTCTGCGGATTCAAGTTTTTCTAATTCTGTTCTGCCTTTGGAGGTCATAAATTCTGCTTTTACTGATTTCTCTTTTAAGCTACTCAGCAACATCCTGATGTGGTTCTATGCTCTCTTAGGAACCCATACATTCCTCTGCCAATTTGGTTGTTGATTTATTTTGCCTTGCCTTGCAGTGTTTATTTATAGATGTCTATACTGATTTAGCTGATCTAGAGACCATCTTTCCTTCTATTATTTTTATCTTCTCTATTGGTTCATCTCCTTGTTCTCAGGAAAATTCAACTGTGAAATCTTGATAATTTCTATTTTTACCCCTTTCTGATTCCTTTCCCTTCGATAGTAGCTACCTTCAGGGGGCTAGATTTCCAAGCCACGGAGTGGAGTTAAAACAACCAAGTTCTCTCAGTTGGTGGAATTCATATTTCACTGACCTCAGTTTCTGCCCCACGTTACTTCTAGAATAATAGAAGTGATCCCAGCTGGATACCAGTGTCCTTTTCTTCAGACCTAGTGGAATGCCACATACATTAGTGTCCTGCCTCTTGGTTCTGCAGTTCTTTAGCTTAGCATTATTAAACCACAAAATGCCACTATGCTGGAGTCATAGAAAAGATTTCTTTTTTCCCTAGAGGTACATGGAGGCAGTAGGAAATTGGGAGGAGTGTGGAGCACAGGTGATTTCCTTTGCTAACCCATAGATTGGTTTGTGTAGTCCTGTCAAAGTTTCTTGAGCAGTGGAGGAGGGGGTATGGAATTCATGCATTACAAATTAGCTATTAGCCTTCTCTTATGATTATTGAATTTTTGTAAGGGTTCTTGGTGAATTACCCTCTGAAAACAGGTAAAATTTCTTTTTCTCTTGCACTTAATTCCCATTTTTATAGGTTTGAGAAGTCACAAGAATCAAAGAAAGTGATTGTTGGTCAAGTGACCCTGAAGTCAATGTGAACTATCAGTAACACTTTTTATAGCTATCCTTATGTTGGGGGTCTCGTTAAAGAAAGTGCCACATACACTGTTGGTGGAGTTGCAATCTGATCCAGCCATTGTGGAGAACAATTTGGAACCATGCTCAAAGGACTCTAAAACTATACATATGCTTTGATCTATCAATATCTTTACTAGGTCTGTATACCAAAGAGATCACTATAAGGGTAAAGGACCTATTTGTACAAAAACATTTATTGCAGTTATTTTTGTGGTAGCAAAGAATTGGAAATTGAGATGTCTATTAGTGAATGACTGAACAAGTTGTAGTATATGATAGTGATGGAATACTGTTGTGTATAAAAATGACAAGTTGGATGATTTCAGAAAAATCTGGAAAAACTTACATGAACTGATTCAAAGTGAAGTGAGCAAAAGCAGAAGAACACTGTACACAGTGGCAGCAGTATTTCTTGATGAACAACTATGGATGACCTAGTTATTCTCAGCAATACAGTGATCCAAGACAATCCTAGAGATTCATGATGGAAAATGCCATTCATCCTCCAAGACAAAACTGAAGGAGTCTGAATGCAGACTGAACCGTGCTGTATTTAATATTCTTCCTTTCCTTTCCTTTCCTTTCCTTCCTTCCTTCCTTCCTTCCTTCCTTCCTTCCTTCCTTCCTTCCTTCCTTCCTTCCTTCCTTCCTTCCTTCCTTCCTTCCTTCCTTCCTTCCTTCCTTCCTTCCTTCCTTCCTCCTTCCTTCCTCCTTCCTTCTTCTTTCCTTCCTTCCTTCCTTCCTTCCTGCCTTCCTTCCTTCCTTCCTTCCTTCCTTCTTTCCTTCCTTCCTTCCTTCTTTCCTTCCTTCCTTCTTTCCTTCCTTCCTTCCTTCCTTCCTTCCTTTCTTTCTTTCTTTCTTTCTTTCTTTCTTTCTTTCTTTCTTTCTTTCTTTCTTTCTTTCTTTCTTTCTTTCTTCCTTCCTTCCTTCCTTCCTTCCTTCCTTCCTTCCTTCCTTCCTTCCTTCCTTCCTTCCTTCCTTTCTTTCTTTCTTTCTTTTCTTTCTTTCTTTCTTTCTTTCTTTCTTTCTTTCTTTCTTTCTTTCTTTCTTTCTTTCTTTCTTTCTTTCTTTCTTTCTTTCTTTCTTTCTTTCTTTCTTTCCATCCTTCTTTTCTTCCTCCTCATCCTTATTCCAATTATTTGAGATATCTTCCACAAAATGACTAATATGGAAAAATGTTTTAGATGATTACACATGTAAAATTGATATCAGATTGCTTACTATCTCAGGGAGGAGGGAGGAGAGACAGATTAAGAAGGAAGAGAAGAAAGAAAATTTGGAACTCCAAACTCTTTTTAAAAAGACTGTTAAAATTATTTTTAAATATAATAAAGGAAAAATATTATTTTAAAAAAGATACTGCCATGACTATAGTAAGAACATTTATAACATCTATAACTCCTTTTTAGGACTACTTATCTTCATAGAAACAATATAAAGATGTTTATCAAGCATTTCTGAAAAACAAAGTGCAAATTATGGAAACTATATTTTTACATTGTGGAAAGTTTTGTGGATCCCTGGAGGAAAACAGGACAATTTTCTGGAAAATGTTAATTGCATAAATATAAAAAAGGAATCTACATGCATATGGAGACACACCTATGAACAGTTCATTTTTTGTGTAAGCTGTAGGAGAATTAAATTGTTCTCTTCTGCTTGCCAAGGTCCTTAACACAGTAACAGTTGCAAATCATTCTCTTTAATTAATAGATTTCTGGCAAGCAAATATCACTAAATATCACCCAAATTGCTTCTCATTCTTTTACCTATTTTTCTCTTCATATATGTGAGTCTCAGAAGGGGCATAACAGGCTTCCCTAGAAGCAATAGTTCAACACTTTGAAAAATGTTGGAACATTCACTAATTAATTTGCAAAATACAATATGCAGTAGGATGTCGATTTGTTCTCATGAAGTACGGCTAATGTGTTATTTGTTGGGGTTTTTTTTCTCTTTTTTTTTTCCACCCCAAATGAACACAAAGATATGCCATGATTCTAAAGATAGCTTTGCTATCCTATCAAACTTGAATTCTAAGGCAAACTCCTCCTCATGCCTCATTGGTTTTATTTTTACAGTGTAATGGGTCATGGGGTTCTATAGAAATAAATATTAGATGCTGTTTTAAAATCAATATCATGGGATAGTGGTCAACATGAAATCAAAAAGACCTGATTTTAAATACTACCTTTCACATTAATACTTATATGTTCATGAGCAAGTCCCTGAACCTCGTCCAAAGTCAGTTTCTTGATCTATAAAGTGGGGATAAAATTGCCAATTGTATTTCCCTAGGGATTGTTATAATGCTCAAATGATTTAATGTATGTAAAGCACTCGATAAATGTCAGTTATTATTACTGTCATGATCATGGCTCTGATTGCAACCTCAAGAACTTCAGCTGTTTGCTTTCTTTTGTAATTTTTGCTCTTCAGAGACTTGGGCTAGATTTATTACCCAGGACATTGCTTGATTACTTAAGCTGTTCCCCCCCTCAATGCTTAGATAATTTTATTTTTTCTCTGATTTTTATTAGTTTGTGGAGGGGGGCTCGTATTCCATTTATCCCTCTTAACACATTGAAATGTGTTACAAGAGCTGGAGACAATTCACAGCTTCTCAGGGGAAAAAATCATGCAGTGAAATAGAAATTAGGCTCACTTCTAATCTTTGTACATTCCCAGCATGATTTCACATACAGCTAATATTCTGATTAGCATTCCAAATAAGGAATATCCTGAATGCCTAATCTGGGATATAATATACCATTTAAACAGGAACATCCTATTGTCATTTGATAGGCAATTTGATGTGAAGGGAAAATATTGACTTTAGAGTCAGAAGATTTATCCATCCTATCATAAGAGCTAGGGAAGCTCACCAGTTCTCAACTCTTCAGCCATTTGCAACTTGTATTACCTTGGGCAAGTCACTCTCCTCCTCTTGGCCTCCAATTCCCTGTCTGTAAAATGAGGTAAATAAGTAAATGTAAAATAAGCTAATAAGTTTAGTTTAGATGACCCATAAGTTCCTTTTCCTCTTATTCTATAAACTTATGGACTAACTTTGGAATCACTGATTTCCTTGTTGAATGCTAAAGCCAAATACAGTTTAATTGACTTGTACTAGAGGACAGTTAACTAAGTAATAATAATTTCAAATATTTTACTCAATGCTACAAGTCTAAAACCCTTTTTTATTTCTGCTGTTGCCTATTTCAAAGGCTACGATTGAAAACATTTTTCAATACCTCATTGAGGAATAGAAATAACTTGTGGGCAAATATGTGGGCAAAAAAGTAGATAAGAAGACCTGAATTCAAATGACCTTGGGCAAGTCACTTAAGCTCTGATTTTGAGGGCAGTGGAGAGAGTTCCTGGTCTAGTTAGGAAGATCCAAGTTCAGATCTGGCCTCAGATGCTTAGTAGCTGTGTGGCACTGTGTAGTCCTTAGCCCTGTTTGACTCAGTTTCCTCATCTGTAAAATAGGCCTGAAATGGAAATGACAAACCACCCCAGTGTCTTTGCCAAGAAAACCCCCAATGGAGTGAAAAAGAGTCAGTTGCGATAGAATGACTGAACAACTCCTGACTCTAAGTGAAGCAATTACCATTGTAGTGTTAGATGGTAGATTGTTTATTTCCTCTGAGCATGTAGATAGTCCAAGTATTTAAAACTGTTCAGTTTGGTCATTGCCTTAAAATATTCCAAGTCCAAGAAAATGTAGCAACCATGACTCTCAGGCAGTAGAAGTTAGTGAGGAATTTCCTATGAATTAAAGGATGACTAGTTAGTGTCTAGAGCTCATAATCTTGGATGGATTTTGCCATCAGATTCTTAGCACATCTTCTAATGAAAAGATACCTATTGTCTCCTAAAGAGTTCCTGAGCATGAAGTGATTTTATCAACAGCTTTTTTGGACATTTTGACTTTTTTGTCTTCAGTTATCAATGGCTACCAGCCATCCCCTCTCTTTTGGCCTTGATGCACAGGTGACCTGTGTTAGATTTAAATGAAAACTCCAAGTACTTATTTCCATAGAGTTTATTAATAATCACTTGAAATGGAGAACACAGATAAGCATAAAGTCTCTTTTCTACTCTGAGTCTGATCACCTGTAGATCATTCCATGTGATTCTCCATCCGTCTCCCCTGCCAGATTCAGGGAAGTCACAAGCCCAGGCATGTTTCACTTCACACCTTTAATCCTTTCTCTTGAACTTTGGACCTGTAACCTTTAGTTCTGGGTCATGTTCCTAGGATTCTTCACCTGTGACCTGTTTGGAATGTTCATGTGACATCCAGCCACACTGTGAGGTGAGGATAACCCAGGGGAAGGAGCAGATTCTATCAACACAATCCCCCCTGTGATTCTATTGGGAGATGAACATGTTGAAATCTCCCAGATTTACATAATCTTCTCAATGAATCATTTCCATAACTAGCTTATACCTTTAAAAATTCTTCTGACTAGAGATGCATAACATATTGCACTTTACAAAGGGGAGGTTACAACAATTTGGAGATAAGAGGGAAAGAAAAGAGGAAGAAAACAAAAACATGATTGATAGACACATTGACAAAACACCAATTAGAGGGCAGTCCCCTTTGGCATAAGAGTTTACATTTAGAATAAGTATGTTCAACCCCCTTCATTTCAGTTCATTATATCTCAAAGTTCATTCTGATCTTTTGATGTAGTGCATGGTTGCCACAGGCTTCCTTATGGCACCTTCTCCAAAAAGAACTGTTTTCTTGAGTTGGGGTTTTGGTATTTCTTTCCCTAAAATTTCTCCAAAAGATTTTAAACCTTGGATTTTAGGATAATTATACACCTGTAAGGGGGAAAAATTGTTTGGAGCACAGGTTACACCTCCAGTGGTTGGGGTTGATAGCCTGCATCCCAGGGAGTTAACTAATCATAATAATCTTGATGTAACTGTTCCAGGAACTGAGAATCCTAGTTGCTTAAACCAAGTCACAGTGAGCTCTGTCTTTCAGCGATGAATTTTACACTCACTTTGACAGGTCAAGGATACTTCTGGATCTATGGTAATGACAAGGCCTGGGAATTAATCTTTCTGAGTTCTGTTAGAAGCATTAGCCCAAACTAATTTTTCTGGACAACTCAATTGACATTTTTTTCTCTTCCTCTCAGAAATACTGATATAACCATCAAATTGTAAATTTCATCTAAATATAAGAGAATAGTAAAATGCTACAAGAAGGGATCTTATGGATTATCTAGTCCAATACCCTTTTTTAATAAAGCAGGGAACTGAGGCTATGCAGGGGGAAGCAACTGGTCTAAGGTCACACATAAAATAGTAGATGAAGAACTTGAACCCAGAACTCTTGAGTTCACTGCTCTTTCATTTCACCATGCTTTAGATATAGCTATTGACAAATCATCTAAAACAGGAATTCTTTTCAGTTCAACCTGATTCATTGTTTCCCATGTTTTGTTCCAAGTTCTCCTTTCTCTTTACTCAGTTTCCCCAATTAGATTGTAAACTCCATGAGAATAAAGGCCGTGTAGCTTACTTATCCTTGAGTGTCCCCCTCTATGCTCCCTGCACCCACAATAATGCTGAACATTAACTCAGAACTCAATAGATTGAAGTGGATTGGAAATAGGTTTGGGGATGATTGCCAATATGAAGTATGTGGGTGTGCTCTGAGTCCATGAATTGGAAAAATTACTACTATTCTTCTACTTTATTGGTCACTACTAAAAGGAAGAGACAAATAAGACATGATACCTGCATTCAGGTACTTAAAGTCATATAGGAGGATTAAATTTTTGTTTGTTAGTTTTTGTTTCAAAAGGCAGAACTAAGAGAGAATGGATCAGAGTTTCAGAGGCAGATTTTGGCTTTATGCAAGGAAAATTTTCCTAATAATTAGAGCCACTCAAAGGTTAAAAAGAGTGCCTTAAGATGTAGTGATTTTCTATCCCTGATAGTCTTTAAGCAGGGATAGATAAATTACATGTCAGGAATATTGCAGAAAGGATTGTTGTTCAGATGATATGATGGGTAGACTAGAATGTTCTGCAGAAGTTGTCAACAAGTATTTATTTATTAAGTACCCACTATGTGCCAATATTGTACTGAGGATACAAGGAAAGGCAAAAACAAACAGAAAACTAATAATCCTGCCCTCGGGGAGTTCACAGTCAAAGGAGAGGCACCATACAAACAAACAGGATACAATCAGGAGGGAAGACACTAAGATTAAGGAGGACTAGAAAAGATTTCTTGCAGAAGGAGGGACTTTAGTCAAGATTTAAAGAATGCCAGGGAAGCGAAAAGGCTGGGGTAAGGAGGGGATGGAGTTCCAGCATAATATTGTGGAATGAACAATGGCCATGAAGACAAAGGGCCTGAGTTCAAATCCTATTCCTCATGTTTATTACCTTTTGAACATGGATAACACTGTCTTTCTGAGATTAAATCTCCTCATCTTTAAAATGGGAGGGTTAGACTAGATGACTTCCTAGGTTCCTTGTAATTCTAGATACATAATAACTTCTAACAAAAATTCTGTGACTCATCACCACAGATAAGCCTCAAAAATATTATAGATTTAAAACTGGACCCCAGAGTAATTTATGCCAACCTTTTCATTTTACAGGTAAGGAAACTGAGGTTTAGAATGAAGTGACTTGCCTAAGGTTACCCAGGGGATAGGTTGTAAAACCAAGGTCTAAATCCAGCTTCTCTGAGTAGGATTATCTCTATTTTATTGCCAATATATTTCTGAAGGTCAGTAGACTTTTCTGTTCAATGTGCATTCCTACAAACTGAAATCATAAAGACTTCTATGGGATGAACATATTGATTTTGCTGTTGTTCCTTTGGGTTGCTTCATATTGAAATATTTTGAAATATATAATTTTACTTTGCCATTTCCATGAGTTATTTAAAGCACTCCTTATGCCTTCTAGACACACATACACAGAGAGAGAGACTGGAGAAAGATGAGGATTTGAGTGTGCCAAGAGTTGGTTTGAGCGAACAGTGAGTTCTTGGTTTGCAGCCTTGATGTCAAGCTGCCAACATTAAACTCTCTAAGGGACATCAGGAAACAAGTTTGCAAGCAAGTGATTTTTCACATCTTAGCTCCACAGGTTTCTCTTTCAGAGTTCAGATCTGTTCCTCCTCCCTACTCCATTTTAGACAGTGATCTTTTAGAAGTTTGGGGGGGGGCGGTTTAATAATCAAGGATGCTCCTTGCACGCCCATCCATACCCCCAGAGAGCCCCCTTGAGCCCAGGCTGCAACTTCTTGGGCATGCAATACTCCAACAATACATCCAGTATTCTCCAGGGCCAACCAGCCCCCAGTCTGAGCCTCTCCTTAAATGCTTCACCCATTTCTCTCCCAGTTTTCCCCATAAGGAATCCTCCTGCCACCATGTCTTTTAGCCCTTCAAGCTTGGTTCTTTGGACAGTCTCTATTGATTACAAGTGCCTATGTACTTAAGGATTGTCTTCCACTAGATCCTCTTCTATTTACCCAACATTGTTTGACTCCATCCTTCTTTATCTAGCTAATAGCAGATGTTTACCGACTTGCAAGTAATATTTCTCCAAGGGGTTTCATGAAACCCACACTTGTAAAGAGAAGAGAATTCCTGACCTCCCCAGCCCTTGAAGACTGGGTGCTTTCTCCCTTTTTAAGTGTAGCACAACAGATGAATGTTAATTTCCCTGACATTGCTTTCACTGGAAGGGTCCACGGGTCATTCTTTACTCTGCATGAGTGGGTTCCCTCCCCCTTTCCCCTTTCTACTGTTAGATCACCAGCTGCCTTTCAGAGTACTTAGATAATGCAGATATAATTACTCTCTATAATATCTTCGCAGAAGCATGCATTGGAGAGGTGGTAGTTTTTATTGACCGTTGCTTTTTTTGTTTTTTTTCCCCACCCCATGGAGGAGGAAAAAAGTGCCAATTGTCTTTTAGTGAGTGTTTTCTAAAACAGAGGCACAAAAGGTAAGGGAGGAGAGGGGGATTACAACTGTTGTGTTTGATATTTCTTCTCTCTCTGATGACTTCCACATCCAAACTGAGAAGCTGGTGAGACAAAAGATGATTTTTTTTTTCCCTTCACCACAGGCAATACAAAGCTTCTTTGTACTCTGCATCTTCTCTTCCTCTGGCATCAACATCAATAAGGGCTGGGAAGCTGAAATGTCAGTTTTTTTTCTGAGAAGGAACCAAGTCCAGCTTCTTCTTCACTCTGTAATTAAAGCTGGGGTTTGTGAGCAAAGTAAGCCAACAGCACAAGGAGAAGATAAACTACAGGGCTATTTTTATCTCCCGCAGACCTTTTTGTGACTGAGCTTCCTACCATTGGAAGCTCACTAGCTTCTGTATGCTTGTGCCAAGAGAGAGGTGTAGTGCATACAAAAGCCTGAAATATTTCGAGCTGAAATTAGAAATTAGAAGTTCTCTTTCTAACTGTTGACTTGAGGAAGAATAGGAAAAAATAACAACACATAATGGGAGTTAAATTAAAGCAGAATTATTCCACTTGTGAGTTTATTGTTTAATAAAACACAACTAAGAAGACAAAGGAGTCAATTTCATTTGGTTGTGACAGAATCAGGAGACCTCCTAGTTCTCTTCCTACCTCTATGATTGCCTCTATTTTGTCTCTTTTATAGTGCCCTCCTCTTCTTATCAATTAATCAACCAATAAACATAAGTGCCTACTCTGTGCCAGGCACTGGGCTAAGGACTAGGAATACAGAAAAAGGCAAAAGATAGAAGCTTCCCTCAAGAATCCCTCAAGCATTCAACGGGAAAGACAACAAGCAAACAAATGTATGCAAAGCAAACTATCTATGGATAAAGAGAAAATCATTAAGGGAGGGAATGCACTAGAATTAAAAGGGATTGGGGAAGTCTTCCACTAAAACACAGAATTTTAGTTTAAATTTAGGGGAAGACATGGAAGTCATTAGTCAGAGCCACCTCTGTCATTAAGTATTTTCTAACAAACATATATTAAATGCTTTCTATGTGTAAATCAGTGAGGACAAAAAAACAAACAACCAAAAAAGTAATTCTTTTGAACTCAACTGATGTACTTTAAATTCATCCCAAGATGAAAACAGACATTCTCTGAATAACATTGTGCTGACCCCAACACAGTCAAAAGGAAGAACAGAGCACTTTTGTCACTGCATAAATAGTTGAACACTGAACATAAATTGTTGGTAAGAGAATTTAGAAAATATCTAAAATATATTCTTGAGTGTTTTAAGAGCTTGATAGAGTGAGAATAAGATATGAAGTCATGGAATTTCTTTTTAGATTGCAATAAAATATATCTCAGCAGAGAGGTTAAAAGAAGCTTTTTAAAATGTGACTTTCTACTTAGGGTTTGACCTTTTAAACTTATTTCGAAATGAAAAGGAAATTACCAAACTGAAGAGCTATGTTTCAAAGGCATCATTAAACAGGACTCATTTATTTGAAAAACAATCCATATTCATGGATGGGGTAAAGAAACTACCATGTTGTTACACATAATTATTCATAGAAATAAAACCCAGGAGGCAGGAGGACCTAGGTTCAAATCTGGCCTCTGATATTTCCTAACTGTGTGACCCTGGTCAAGTCACATAACTCTGACTGCCTAGCACTTGCTACTCTTCTGTCTTAGAATCAAAACTAAGAAGGTAAAGGGATTTTTTTTAAGAAAAAAAAAATTCAGTGGAAATCACCAAACCTATTTAGCCCCAAACTCACTCATTTACAGATGCAGGAACTGATATGTATCTATTATATGTGTGTGTACCTGAATACATGGTGAAGGGAGAGAAGGAAGGATAGAGAGAAAAAGTGTGTCTCTAAGTCAGGAAGACAGAAATCCAAGGGCTTCCTCTGAGACCTTCTAGAGTTTGCCCGGGTGAGTCACATCGTCCAGTTAGTGACCATAAGTGACTTTTGGAACAGTTGCCCATCTATGTTAATGAAAAGTTTTATCACCACCAGAGTTTCGTATACCAATAAAACAAGAAAATTCTGGGCCACATGTATTCACCCATCCACATACATATATGACTTATATATGTATAAACGTATATATTTAAAGATGGATGTGTTTTAGACAAGGGGTTTCATTGGGATAAGGAACTCTGAGGTGAGGGAACTGTCTTTGTGTTGATGCAAGCTGATACTTCCTCTGTAATTTATATTCTTAAGGAGCTACCTGGGAAAATAAGTGATTTGCCTCTGGGGTCAGCTAGGCTGGACAGTAGATTGAATGCCAGCACTGGAGTCAGTGAGATGCATCTTCCTGAGTTCAAATCTGGCCTTGGACATTTAGTAGCTGTGTGATGCTGGGCAAGTCACTTAACCATGCTTACTTCAGGTTCCTCATTTGTAAAATAAGATGGAGAAGGAAATGGCAAACCACTCCAAATTCCTTGCCAAATCCCCAAACAGGGTCACAGAGTCAGACACAACTGAACAACAGTTAGGATTCCATAGCCATTATGTGTCAGAATTGAAACTCGAACCCAGATCCTCTGTCTTTGAAGAGTTTTCTATCCATCATGCCATTCTGTTTCTCATATGTGTGTGAATATGAGGAAGTATAGATGTACACATGAATGCATATATCCATATATAAAGGTCCTATCTATACATATGCACACATGTATATGTGTGTGAGAAAGTACTATCTAGATAAGTGACATTGAGCTAAACTCAGAGATGAACAGGAGGCAGAGATTAGTTAGAATTTCACTGAGGAAGCTGCTCAGCGCAGTTAGAGATTCCCCAGCTCTTCTCAGGTACAAAACCTCCTCTTTTTAAAACAGCCTTCTTCTCCTATGCTATAGGGCTATAAATCATATGATGACATGATCTCAGAAGAATAAAAATTACCAGGGACCCAAAGGGAGAATGGAAAAATGAATGGGGGGAATAAGTGAACTGTAGAATTATACCATGATGGCTAGACAGGGGAAAGAGGGCAAAAGACATCTTCAGGGATATGTAAGACTACAAAAGGAAAAGGAGCAGTCATGGAAGAAAATGAAAACAGCTATGTGGCCTGAGAAGGAATCCTTGAAATGAATAAGTAACCACACACATTTATACACACATGTATACATTCATGTCTACATGTACATATATGTGGGGATGTCCCCAAAGTCTTAGTATAGTTTTAAGCTACTAAAATTTAAAATTGTGCACACATATATTCATATATGTTTGCCTTTTTACATAGATACATATATGCATATATGTGTGCATATACATACATATATACATGAGTATAGAGAGCTAGAGACAGAGACAGAAAGAGACAGAGAGACAAAGAGAGAGAGATGGAGAAAAAGACGGGGGGGAGACAGAGAGAGACAGGGACAGGGATGGTGGTAGGGAGACAGAGAAAGAGAGGGAGAGAGAGAAAGAGAGAGGAAGAGAAAAAAAGAGGGAGAGGGAGAGAGAGAGACAGAGAGGGGGAAAGAGACAGAGAAAGACAGAGAGAGAGGAATAGAGAGAGTTAATTCTTATCTTCTTTGGATGATTTACAGAAAGACAAGATTAAAATTGCAAAGGATAAGGCTTGGATGGGTTGGGATTCCATCTAATGAAGGGAGTAGGTTTGCCAGTGAGTTTATGAATCTATTCATGTATTGAAGCATCATTTTGGTCTGAAAGGGTTAAAGCACCTCCCAGAATAAATCACTTCAGCTTATTTGGTAACTACCTATCTAGCCCAATCTATTTCAAAGGTTTGTGTAAAGAAAAAAAAAAGAAAAGAAAACCCAAGTGAAATGCACTATTTCTCAAATTCTATTCAAAATGCTTCCTCTTGACAGCGTCCAAGTTTGAGATAATATTCCCCAGGAAAAATATGACATCTCTGTTCCACAGAGGATTCAGAAGCAAATCTGATCTGAACAGGAGAATTACATCACCTTATTACATAGACTGGCTTTATTTATTTAATCACTAATTGCGAAAC
Source organism: Monodelphis domestica (assembly GCF_027887165.1). Lineage (NCBI taxonomy): Eukaryota > Metazoa > Chordata > Mammalia > Didelphimorphia > Didelphidae > Monodelphis > Monodelphis domestica. The sequence continues at coordinate 124,796,286 of NC_077233.1, forward strand.
TTAGCCAAATATTAATATAAGTGACATATCTCTGTCTACCAGGACACAGGGCTCCAGTTTTCATTTGGACATTACTTCCATCATCTGTGAGCCTTGATGTCTGCTATCTTCCTATTGCAGCAAGCCCTTATCTGGGATGTGAATTTCAATGGAGAGTTGCCTGTCAATTTCAAAAGGACAGAGAACAGAGGATGAGAGAGAACATAAATGGCTAGAGAACCAATAGTATTCTTTCCCTTTATAGATGGTTCTAATTAACCCCATAAAGAGCAGAAACATTTTAGTGCTTTGATGCCCCATTTTCTCTTTCCCTTCCTCATTCTTCTTATTCTCCTAAGACACCCTGTCTTGATGAGATGTTCTGCCTCTTCGAGGATCATCTATTGCCCAGAAAAAACTCTTGCTCTGGTTAGACACCCTGCTAGGAATCTGGAAGGAATTGATAAAATGCAGGCAAAATACCTTGCCTTTATAAAGTAATTTATGCTTTTGTATTTTATTATCTATCTGTTGATAGACACATGTTTTCTTCACCAAAATCCATAGAGTCAGCAATGCAAGTTTCATCTCTTTTTATGGATTAGGAAACAGGTTGAGAGAGCCTAAGCAAATTGCCCACAGCCACACAGCAAGTGACAGCTTAAGGCAGCCCTCAGGTCTCCTGACTCCTATTCTTTGTAATTCGCCATTATCCTTGTTGTTGTTTATCCTTTGTTTCAAAGAGGGCCCGTAGCAATGTGGGCGATTTCTGAACTTGAGCATTAGTTGGATTTAAGTGAGGAGGACTTCTACAAAGTCCTCAGCCTCACAGTCCCTTCCTGAGTCATTGAAATTGTGGAGAAGAGAGATGTTATAAGAGAATTTACAAGGCATGCAGCAAGACAAGAAGCTGTCACTATTGTTAATCATTAGAATATTAATAAACTAACTATATTATACTAGAAATTATAATATTGGAATTAGAAATGCTCTTAAAACATCTCTCTTCTCCACAAAGTCCAGTGGCAAAACAAAAGTCAGGATGACTGGTGATGTCAGTGGATGACCCTGGCATCTTTGATGTCCCACCAAGTTCTGCAGTGCCTGCTTCAGCTGCTTCTATGGTCATTAGGACAAAATGTTCTCATCTGCTCATTCTGCCAAGGGAGGTTTTATATGCTGGGGGTAGATATTGCCCTAATTCACTGATGGATTTGAGACCTGTCAGTTCCTCTGTCAGTCTGCATGTATGGGATATTCAGGGAAAACTAGCTATTCTGGTGCAAGGGTTTATTAAGCCTGTTTCAGGATGGTATCTGCCTTTCACTGAGCTCTCACCTGTGCATCTACACCCTGGTAAAACCATCTGGGCAGGTGGCTCTACTCTCCTTGCAGTGAGAGACAAAAAGGTAGATAAGGATGCCCAGCTAGAGATTGATTAAGTGGTGATGATAAGGAGGTACTCCCTCTGCCCCACCCTACTACCCCTTGAGAACTTCTTAAGCATGTCCTATGGCTGTGTGTAACTTGCCCAGGAAAGTAAATGGATCACTATGTGCCTTGACTTCATCCCTCACCATAGACCCGTTAACAACTTTTGCATGCAGAGTTATGCCAGATAAATCTCCAAAGGGCATGTCAGGATTTGGGACTTTTCAGAGATGGGGTCAGTTTGGATGATTTCTAGTCTTAGTTGAGTGTTAAATATTATTTTTATGATTAATTAGCTGCTCATAATTCATTACTCCAAACTTGAATTTGCCTCTGACTCCCATACCAAAAAATTTAAGGCAGGGAATGCAAAGGTCTACCTGTACATTTTTAAAATGCATTTTTCATTTTTAGTTTTGGAACAAAATAAAAAAACCATCTTGTTTTTTTTATTTGGAAAATTTTATTTAATTAATTAATTTAGAATATTTTTCCATGGTTACAAGATTCATGTTCTTTTCTTCCGCTCCCCCCACACCCCTCCTGTAGCTGATGGAAATTCCACTGGGAAAAACCCATCTTTAAATAATGAATTGGTGTTAGGAAATTGTAACTAAGTTAAAACTAAAGATATTGCTTTTTTGAAAGAAACCATAACTATAGTGAATTTTAATCTCACAATCAAAGAAGGTAAACATTCTTCAAGTGGGTTTCTTACCAAGTAAAGTGCCATACAAAGACAAAACCACAGTTTATTGGAGAAGACCAAAAATAGCAGCATTTAACTAACTTCAAGATAACCCATCAGTCCTCAGCAGGGAAGATACACCATTCACTTCTGCTGGTCAAATTCCCTCTTTAATAGCAATAAAAATGAATTTAAAATTTTTTTTTTCTCAAGTAAAGCAGGTAATTTCATGTTATAGTGGGGAGAACTTGTGAGAAAGTTCATAGTCACTGAGCATAGTAATTGCTGTACGTTGATTTTCCTGTGTTTCACACAGTGAAGTTCTCGGTATCACACAGAAGACATTTTCCCAACTATGTACTGTCTGTCTGTGTTTCCTGAGAAAATACGGATAGTCTGTATTCAGCTTTACACTGCATTTGAAACTTCTCCTTGTCTTTGGATTAGGTTGAATTTCCTGCCAGATCTGGAATATACATTTCCCCCAAATGTTAGCATAAGAAGCACTTCTTCCCCATGGTTTGAAGTGTCTTTGCCAGTGCGGTAGTTTGGCAGTCTTCACAAACAGGTGAATCGTGTTTTCCTGCACTAGAACCAAAGTGTTGGACATTCCACACAGGTTCAATATTTGAATGTTGTTTATAAGACACTATAAGCCAGGGAGGTGTTGCAGTGCTGCCAGCCAACGTACTCCTATTGATGTTTACCAGATCCTACAGCTCTGTAACATGGATAGTCTTCTTTGATTCCTTTAGAGCCCTCAAACATTCCCAGCTCTCTCTTGTCACCCTAATCCTTCCTAGGATTACCAAGGAAGCACAATGTACAATATGATCCTATCTCTGCCATCTAACTTGTTCCTTACAACAAAACAAATTTATCTCTTCCAGGATATTTTGCTTTTTAAGGCAGTGTCATACATCTAAGAAATGTGGCCATGGGCCAGCCAGGACACCTCAAAAAGAGTCCTTCCTATCTCTAGTCAATTCCTTGACTTGCCACAAACTTATCTTAATATTTACTTCTTATTGCCTTATACACTGAGGTTTTACATTTATAAAGTGCTTTATAGATGTTATTTCATTTGATCTCCTAACAACAACCCTGTGGGGTAGATGCTATTATTCTTATTTTGCAGAGGAGGAAACTGAGGTCATTAGAGTTTAAATGATTTACCCAAGAATCGTAAAGCTTAGGAAGTACCAGGTCTCCATTATTCCAAGCCCAACACTATTCACTGTACCATGTACCTTGTGGGCCTTGTGGATACGGCCCTTAAATCTGACTTTGACATGAATTCCATGAAATAGGTGACAGTGCTGGCTAAGTATGTGCTGGCACACTTGGGCACCTCGAGCTCCTTCTCCATACCTCTAGAATGGTAGGAGTTCTGACCATGCAATCAAAGGGGACTTGAGTCCTGATTTTGATCCTGGACAAATCACAACCTATCAAAGTCTTGTTTTTTTTTGTTGTTTTTTTTATTCTTCTCTTCCATTTCTGAGCACTCCTTCACAATCTCCTTTGCTGGAGCATCATCTGTATTGTGCCCCCTAACAGTGCAGGTGCCCAGGCCCTCTTCTTTCTTGTTTCTATATTGTCTCTTGGTGGTTCCATCAGCTGCCAAAATTGCTACCTCAATTAAGGCCTTTGCCCGCTAGTCTATGGCAGTAATGTCTTGCCTGACTTCCTTACCGCCTCTCTATTTTCAGTCTATCCTACACAAGCTACCAAATCACTATTCTCAGAGTATGTGACTCCCTTGTTCATCAAACTCTGCCATTGTTGTTCAATTGTTGAGCCACGTTTGAATCTTTGTGACCCTGTGGACCACATTGTCCATGGAGTTTTCTTGGCAAAGATACTGGAGGGGCTTGCCATTTCCTTCTCCAGAAGATTAAGATGGCTCAGTGGATGGAAAACCAGGTCTAGGGACAGGAGGTCCTGGATTCAAATGTGGCCTCAGATACTTCCTAGCTATATGATCTTGGGAAAGTCATTTAACCCTCTTTGCCCAGCCTGTATCACTCTTCTGCTTTGGAACTAATGCTTAGTATTGGTTCTGAGGCAGAGAATAAGGGATTAAAAAAGAAGACAAACGAGGATTAAGGAGCTTCCCAGGGTCACATAGCTACTAAATGTCTAAGGTAAAGTTTGAACTCAGGTCTTCTCAACTCCAGGCCTGACTCTCTTTGCACTGCACCACCTAGCTGCCACCTCTTCAAACTCTAGTGGTTCTTTATTACTGCCTCAAATACAAATACCTTTGCTTCCCATTTAAAGCTTTATACAATCTGGCTTTCTAATGCATACACTTTCATATACTTATTGTCTTTCCAACCTGGTCTTCTCCATCTTCCATGCCTCTGCCTTTGCTGTCCCCTATACCTAGAATGTACTCCCTCACTGACCCTTAGAATTCCAAGTTGCCTTTGAACATCACTTTCTACATGAGGGATTTTCTGTGCACTCACATGATTTGCTTCTGTCCTTATCAATACATTTTGCATCTACTTACAAAGAAATGTGTTTTCTTCCCCTAAAGATTGCAAGCTCTTTGAGGACAAGGAGTATTTTATTTTGGTCTTTGTACTTCCAATGCCTAGTTCAGTGACTGGAATGTAAGCAGTTAACAAATGATGCTCACTTGATCTGTAAAATGATGCTGTTGAGCTGTAAAACCTCCAGGAACTAAATCTATTCATCTATGGTCCCAATTTGAGAGTAGCAGCAGCAATGAGCAAAGACCAAAGGACTGATTCCTCACTGCTGATTTTGCATGGCTGAGTTAGCCTTTGGTCTTGGCTTTAAAGGGGAGAGGTAGAGTGAGAGGCTGGATCAGAAGGAGAAGGGGCATACAGATTCATGGAATCTACATGTGGGTCTAGCTAGAGACATTGGTGAAGAGGGGATTGGTTAAGGACATTTCCAGCAGGATCAGGAAGGAGGCATATGCAACAGATAACAGCTCCCCAGAAATGGATTTTCCCAGGAATTGAAGAACTAGCACAGCATAGAGAAGCAGACTGGTAGGAAGTTGTATCTTCAGACAGGAATACTCAGTACTTTAGGGAGTCATGATTGGAGCAAAAATATGGATCTATTCTTTTTTTTTTGTACCCTGTCCTACAGGCTGTATTTGTCCTCATGGAAGGTGGGATTTACCAGAAGGGAAGTCTACATAACTCCAAATTCTCTCTTCTTTCAGGGAGTCTTAGCCAAGAGAGCACTGTAATGTGGAAGGACTTTATAACTGACTAGGAAGTTTAGATTCTTTAGAGGTGGTTTGCTTGACTCTACTAAATCTCTATTCTTTTCCCTTGTAGGAAGTCCCTACACAGGGAAAGAGAGGAAGCAAAACTTAGGGGAAATTTTTCTCAGGTAGATATGGTTTGGGGTATAAGCCTTGTCTATGTTGTTTTACTGAGCTAAATAAAATCTGTCCTAAATGTGAAGTCCTGTATAATTTGTCAAGTAGAACTGGGGTAAGGAAAAAGGGAAAGGGTGTTTCCCACAAAATCTATGATTTTATAAAGGGAAACATCCTTATCTTCTTCATTTTCCCCCTCTGCAAAATGGCCCACAATTCCTTGGAAATCATTTAAATTAAGAAATAAAATATAGGTGATACAGTGGATTGAGCATCAGGCCTGGAGTCAGGAAGTCCTACATTAAAATCTTGCCTCAGACTCTTACTATTTGTGTGACCCTGGGCAAAATCATTTCAGCTCTGTTTGCCACAGTTTCCTCATCTATAAAATGGAGATCATAATAGAATCCTGCTCCCAGGGTTGTTGAGAGGATCAAATGCGACAAGAATTGTAAAGCATTTAGGGAAGTATTTGACAATTAGTAAGTATTCTACAAATGCTGTTGTTATATTTAACCAGTCAATAGAGATTCAGGTCATTACTGGAGCCACTTGATCATCATGAAAACTCTTTTCCCCTTTCCAGAGGAAATCAAGTAATCTTCTGTTCTATTAAGTATTACCTTCCTTTTGGACCTATTCAATTTGTAGCTCCCAGGGAAGGGCTCAGTCCAAAATGCTTCTCCCTATCATGGCTTTATTGTTCTTTGGTGCACCTGCTATGTCAATCCTCAAGTACTAGAATGGGCAAGGTCTGCAGTTTTATTCCTTCCTCCTCTCCCCATCCCCCATCCCAGCAAGGAGTTGTTGCTATTTCAGCATCTCCATCTGGCTCTGGTTCCTTTGTGCATATGGTTCCCTGTAGGGGCTACATAGATGTTAGGCCTCTCTCCAAGTCCATATGCATCTTTCTATCTCCAGCTCTATCCATGTGGTCTTTCATATCCTGAAGCAGTTTCTTTCTTGAGACTTCATCTTAGCCCTACACCTCCCCCTACAAGGGAGCAAAGAGGGGGACTGGATTTCCCATATACCCTTTACACTAAGTGCATTAGTTGTTGGTGAATACCATTCACTTCTACTCCTACTGGTTCCTTTCATGCACCCTACCTGTGGAAAGAATTCAAAAAGAAATCCTGGGTGGGAAGGAAGGAAGGAAGGAAGGAAGGAATGGAGGGAGGGAGGGAGGGAGGGAGGGAGGAAGGGAGGAAGGGGGGAAGGAAGGAAGAAAGGAAGACAGGAATGAAGGAAGGAAGGAAGGAAGGAAGGAAGGAAGGAAGGAAGGAAGGCAGGAAGGAAGGAAGGAAGGAAGGAAGGGAGGGAGGAAGGGAGGAAGGGAGGAAGGAAGGAAGGAAGGAAGACAGGAATGAAGGAAGGAAGGAAGGAAGGAAGGAAGGAAGGAAGGAAGGAAGGAAGGAAGGAAGGAAGGAAGGAAGGAAGGAAGGAAGGAAGGAAGGAAGGAAGGATTGTTGTATTGATGAGTGTAGCAAAGTCTGTTGATCATTCCACAATATTGCTGTTACTCTGCATGGTGTTCTCCTAGTTCTGTTTATTTCACTTTGCATCAGTTCCCACAGATCTTCCCAGTTTTTTCTGGAATCATCCTGTTCATCATTTCTTATAGTACAATAGTATTCCATCACCAACATATACCAGAATTTGTATAGTCATTCTCCAGTTCATGGACAGCCCCACAGTTTCCAGTTCTTCTGCCACTACAAAAAGAGCTGCCATAAATATTTTGGTACAAGTCAGTCCTTTCCCCACTTTTATGATCTCTTTGGTATATAGACCTAGTAGTGATATTATAGGATTAAAGGGTATTCACAGTTTTATAGCCCTTTAGGCATAGTTTCAAATTACCCTCCAGAATGGTTGGTTAAGTTGGTTCAGTTCACATGGAGTTGGCATTTATTAACTAAGACATTGAGGGACCATTCTAACAAATGGAAGGGAAGAGGCAGTGCATTACAGGCTTGGGGTACCACCTATGCAAATCACAAAGAGAGGAGAGGATATTAAGTTCAGGAGAACGCCTAACAAGTCAGTTTAGTGAAAATACAGAATTTGTGAAAAGGGCTAAGATGAAGAAAGTCTAAAAAGGGAGCCAGCTTATGAAGGGCTTTAAATGACAGGTTGAGTTTACATTTTATCTTAGAGGCATCTGGGAATCACTGAAGCTTCTTGAAAAATTTAGCAGCTGTGTGCATAATTATTTTTGTGGTCAAGAGACCGGAAGTAGAGAGACAATTTAAGAGGCTATTAATAGTAGTCTGGACTACAGGTGATAAAGGCCTGCAGAGAGTATTCATTAACACAATATAGCAACTGATTTTCCTGAACATGAAAAGGTGCACCACCACCCCTTACCCAGAGTCCTTGCCTGCCCAGCAGTGTGAGAGTGTGTAGACAAAGAATGGACTTTTCCACTTCCTGCAAGGTATATGTAGCCTAAGGAAAAAGACTACATATCCCACCAATGGGATGTCCCAATTTTCTTATGTCTTTCTGCTACTATAAGTAACCTTTAAATTTCCTGTTATACTTGGGTTATAATGACAACCCAAACAATTATAACATGTTTCCTTAATTCTTTCTGTCTTACAAAGTGAATTTCTAACCATACCCTCATAAGGTAGATAGACAAGTCTTATTCTGCTTATTTCACTGAGAAATAAACTGAGGTTCAGAGAAGTGTCTACTTGAGATCCGAGTAGTCATTTTCACCTGCCTTTTTCAGCTTTCTCTAATGCTTCAGGCTCTGTATGATCCTCCCATGCCAGCTCCCTCCATACTTTGCATAAAGCTCAACAAACTAAGATTCACTGCCAGAGATCCGCTTTAGACATACCAATTACTCTAGCTCTCTGCTTCTCTGGGCTGCTGCCCTTGGGAGTCAGAGTGGCTGGGCTATCTAGAATGAGTCTTGGAGAAGGACAGGATTGGGGATAATATTTTGAATTAGGTGACCACAACAATTAATAGTATTTATCACTTCGGGTTGCTCTGAGGATTGAATGAGGTATTTGTAAAGAATGAAATAAAATAAAAATGTTAGCACAGTTCCTGGTAAACAACATATGCTAAATAAATGCTTATTCCTTTCTTGCCTTTCCTTCCTTCCCTTGCCTTCCTTTCAAGGTACTGTCCTAGGTACTAGGGATAGAAAAAAAAAAAAAAACTAAATAGACCTCCCAAAGAGCCAATTTTCTATTTTGGGGTGAGGAAATAACATGAAATAGACATGAAAATACAATGTAACACAAAATAGTCTCAAGAGGTAGACAGCACTGATATCTGGTAGGTATCAGGAAAGACTCTGAAGGAAGATGGGGATTACTAGAAATGGGATATGATGAGGCTTATACAAGAGCAGAACCTGGCTCATAGTTTACTCTCTACAGTTCTTTTCCCATAGAGAATCTTTCAGGGCATTAATTAAATCAGAGGAAGTAATTAAGTTCAGAAAGATATATTTCATTTTCTGAAATTAAACTTATTCCACTGAAAGCATTTATTTAAAGTGCAGAGATTTCTTCAGGCCATTCAGGAAGAAAGTGAAAACATCTCATCTTGAGGTCAAATAAGTTATTATGAGGGTGATAGTTAACAGCAAAAATCCTGAATTTTCTGGGACAGTTCTGCTTACAAAAAAGAGAAAATGTTCTTTTAATGAGCTTTAATATATAGTTTTTGTCAGATCACTTGTCACGATTTTCATTTCTTAAAATAAGGTCACCATAGATCACATCTCTTATACTATCCTCTATTTGGACACTAACAAGAGGATCAGGGAATAGATAAATAGTGGGCAGAGCTAGCACTCTCTCTACTTTCATCTTCCCACTATTCAAGACCTAGCTTAAGAGCCTCTTTTCCATGAAAACCTCCCCAGACTATGTCTCAGCATGTTTTAATTCTATGCATATACCACATTCTAAATTATATCATCTGTGAACTTGTTTTATCCCCCTACTGAAAAGAGGGAGAGAAGAAGACAGAGAGGGAGAGGGAGAGAGAGAGATTACAAGCATTTATTAAGCACTTAAAATAACCAAGTGACACACAACTACCCAGAATTCCAACCAGCAGGCTTCCCAAGATTTTCTTTGGTCTTAAAGAGACCTTACTCACTATTCTTTCCCTTTAGCCCTATGGCTTAATTAGTCCTAAGCAATGTTTTATATGCTAAACATACAAATACAAAAGCAAGGTAGTCCCCACCCTTTGCCCTTTTAGAGTTTGCATTCTAATGGAGGAGATAATGTTCATGTGGGTATTCCTATTCAGGCTTAATAGCAAGGCCCAGAGTTCTTTGAAGTATGTGGCTAGTTAGGTGGCAAGGCATAAATATTTTTTTTCTCTCTACTCTTTCCTATAAAAGACATAACATGTTCCATCCAGGCTTGAAAAATTCCTTTTTTGACTTCCTTTTTTCTTAGACTTGTTGTTTTCTTCCCAACTTGCAGCTTCACATTTCTTCCTGGTTCCAAGAGGAAAACACACAGGTTAGGTTTTGTGAAGGTAGAAATCTTTTTTAGCTACCAGTCTTGAATCCTGTGGGTGGATGGGGAGGAAGAGGAGATTGCCCTTCTTCTAGTCTTCTTGATTAGTTCATGAGGACTGTGTGTTAAAGAGGGCAGGGAATTTTCCAGATGTGTTTTACTTCCAAGAGGATGATAAATCAGGATGTCCAAGGAAAGACAAGGAGGGAGGAATGTAATACACAAGAAGAATGAACATCTGGAAACCTGAAGTATGGAAATAGAAGTTGGAGGGGAGGAGTGGAGGCTGGAGGACAGTTGAGACCAGCTAAAGTACTAGGTTTAGAGGGAGAAATCCTCTGGGGAGACAGGAGGAGGTATATGATTCTTATATTAGACTCTTCTAAGTGGGGTTGGAAAAGAAAAGCCCAGCCATAATATCTTTCCAAGCACCTAGCACAAAACATTGAACATTTAATAAATATTCAGTGAAGGAATGAATAATTTTTCAAAACAATAAACTATGAACATTGTTTAGTTAACAAGCAATAAAAAATAGACTAGATCTTGTTCTTAGAAGAGATTCACATATGACTTTCAAACAAGATGTTTGTCTGAATGAAGGCAGGAATATCAGCTCCCACATAACTATGTTAATAAATGCCAAAAAATCATACCAAACCAAATAGCAATCATTAAACACAAAGAGAACTACAACAAGCAAGTTACGTAACCCAGAGCTTCACAAAAAGTCAGCCAAAAGCCAGGAGACAAAGCCAGTACTACAGAAGCAAATAAGCTACATATTGTTTTTAATGAAATAAGAAAGCAGGAATTATAAGAAGAATAAATAACTAAGAAGAGCGAGCAGTAAACCTTACCCAAGGAATAACTCAATGAAAACTAGAAAAGAACAAACAGAAAGCAATACTCAACAAGACAGCAAGGAATATTAGGACAAAATCAAACACTTATAAAAAAGAACACTTAAGAAATTAGATAATAGGGACAACTGCTCTGGAAAACAGGTGAAGGAGAAATAATTTAATTCCAAAAGAGGGGATCTTTGGGGTTATCATACATGAGGTTGCTAAGGACATTTACCCCTGTATATTATGTACCTAATCCACTCCTTTGATCTTTGATTCTAATTCTTAGTCAGTACTAGACTGTTTTGAGTATTGCTGCTTTATAGAACAGTTTGAAATCTAGACCTGCTAGGCCATCTTCCTTCACATTTTCTTTTTCATTAGTTCCCTTGATATTCTTGACCTTTTGTTCTTCCAGATCAATTTTATTATTTTTTCTAATTCTATAAAATAATTACTTGATATTTTTATTGGTATGGCACTGAATAAGTATATTAATTTAGATATTTGTCATTTTTACTATATTAGGTCAGTCTACTCATGAATAATTAATATTTTTCCAATTGTTTGGGTCTGACTTTGTGTGAAAAGTATTTTGTAATTGTGTTCACATAATTCCTGTGTTTGCCTTGACAAGTAGACAACTAAGTATTTTATATTGTTTAGAGTAATTTTAAATGGAATAAGAAATATTTGAGAAACATTGTTCTCTGAAAACAATTATTTTTTAAAGTCTGGAAAATGTATTTCAAGAAACTATAAATGAAAATTGTCTAATGAAAACTACATTGTAACAGAGGAAAAATTGAAGACAGAAAGAATCCATTTGTTACCTCATAAAGGAAACCCCAAAAAGAAAAGTCCCAGGAATACAGCAGCCAAAAATCAGAGCTCCCATATTAAAGGGGGTAAAAGCTATAAAAATAAGAAAGAGGCAGTTCAAGAATCAAGTAATCACCATGGGATTTGATAAGTCCTAGTAGATTTTACTAAAAAACAGAGATCAATATGCCAACAGGTAAAAGAAATAGGCCTGCAAACAATAATATTTTACCCTGAAAAGCTGGGTATGATTCTAGAGAGGGAAAGGAATCTAATGGAATAGAAGATCTCTTAGCATTTTTTTTAAGAAAAAGATCAGAGCTGAGTAAAAACTTTGAAAAACAAACACAAGAATCAAGAGAAAATTAGAAAAGCAAGTGTATTTAAACAATTGGAAGTAATTCATAATGATAGGAATAGGAGAAACTTATTCTTTTAGAACACCAATGCTCTGAAAGTAGATTAATTCTGTTTTGAAGGATTAAGAAAGGAAAGCGAAGGAAGGGTAAAAGGAGGAATTCCACTAGTAACAGAAAGGGGAAAAAAAGGGAGTCGAACTTGCTGTCTCATCATTGGGATGAATGAGAAGAATATATAAATATCAAGGAAGGGATCAGGATAGGGTGGACATCAGATGAACTTTCACTTATGTGAAATTGATAAATTAGTGTGAAACACAAAGTTTGGCTTAGATATATATTCAACTCAATGGAAAAACATGCAGAGATAGGGAAGGGTTGGTGAAGTAAAAAAATAGAACTAGGGAGAGAATAGTCACAAGCAAAACAAAGTTCCTGATCTTAAAAGAAGGGATTAAAATGGCAAAAAGGAAAGCAAAAAACAAGAATCTGAAGGAATGCCCATCAATAGGAGGATGGCCAAATAAATTATAAGGCTATAATGGAATATTACTATGCCTTAAGAAATAATGAAAGATGACTTCAGAAAATCCTGGATACTGTGGATTAATGCAAATTAAGGTGAGTAGAACCAGGACAATTCATACAAAGACAAAAACATTTTATAGAAAATCAACTTTAAAAAAGACAAGGATTCTGATCACTTCAGTAATCAATCATGTCTCCAGAGGAGGTGTGATAAATCATGTTACCCATCTCCTCAGAGAAGTAACACATTTTTGGATAGGACATGGCTACTGGCTTAATTTTGCTTGATTATGCTTGTCTACTAGAAAAAACGCAGATGTTGACATGCTTACGGCTTTCATGTTGTTTTTTTCTTTCTCTCAGTTTTTAATTGGGGGAGTCTGGAGAGAGGGTATTAGTGATGATGATGATGATGATGATGATGATGATGATGATGATGATGATGATGATGAGAAAGAGAGAGAGAGACAGAGAGAGAGAGAGACAGAGACAGAGACAGAGACAGAGACAGAGACAGAGACAGAGACAGAGAGAGAGAGAGAGAGAGAGAGAGAGAGAGAGAGAGACCCTTCACTGGAAAATTTTTAATATGTACAGAAGATAATAGAAGGAATTTCAAAAGAAAGCCCAAACAAGCAGGACAGTTTTGAAAATAACATTTGAAATTAAATTTTTCTGTGAAAAAGAAAGTTATGTGAAATTGTCATTAACAGTTTTATGTATAATACTATTTTTGTGTTCTGGTGCAAATATAGATGCAATCTTTTGAGATGTTTAAATTTTGGGGAGATAACATTTAAAAACAAAAGAGGAGTAGACTATCAGGGGTGACAATTTAACTGCTATCTCTAATAAGACAAGGGAGGGGGCAGCTGGGTAGTGGATTGAGAGCTAGGCTTCCAGTCAGGAGGTCCTAGGTTCAAATGTAGCCTCAGACACTCCCTGGGCAAGTCACTTAACCCCCATTGCCTAGCCCTTACTACTCTTCTGCCTTGGAACCAATACACAGTATTGATTCCCAGAGGGAAGATAAGGGTTTAAAAAAAAAAAGACTAGTGACAAGCAATTCAACAGTCATTCTGGATTCCATTTTAATGGTAATGCCTGTTGAGAAACTGTAAGGACAGAGAGAAGAGAATAAAAGAATTTACCTAAGTGACTGAGTGATATAACTATCAAAGAGAAAGACTTTGAGGAAACATTTCATAAAACAACAAAGTTTAAGTCTTCTTGTTAAGAAATGAAGAAATATACTGGGAAGGGATTTTAAGTGGTAAACTAAGACATCTGAATGGTGGGTCTGTGCTTCCAGAGGTGATGATTAAGGTGTTCTTTATCTTAGTGAATACATTATAAGTAATTTTGTACACCTTTTTATTATTTATTATATTGTTAATATATTGTTTAGTAGGTTAAAATAATGATAAAGAAACTCAAGGTTTTCAATTCTTATAAATATTTTTTTTGGGGGGGGGAATCACTTCTTTATTTTTTTTTACTTTTAAATATTATTTTATTTGGTCAATTTCAAACATTATTCATTAGAAACAAAGATCATTTTCTTTTCCTCCTTCCACCCTCCTACCACCCCTCCCATAGCCAATGCATGATTCCACTGGGTATCCCCTGTGTCCTTGCTCTGAACCCATTTCAATGTTGTTGGTATTTGCATTAGGGTGTTTATTTAGCACCTCTCCTCAATCATATCCCCTCAATGCCTGTAGTCAAGCAGTTGCCTTTCCTCTGTGGTTTTACTCCCACAGTTTGCCCTCTACTTGTGGATAGTGTTTTTTTCTCCTAGATCCCTGCAGATTGTTCAGGGACATTGCATTAACACTAATGGAAAAGTCCATTACATTCGATTGTATCAGTGTATCAGTCTCTGTGTATAATGATTTCCTGGTTCTGCTCCTTTCGCTCTGCATCACTTCCTGGAGGTTGTTCCAGTCTCCAAGGAATTCCTCCACTTTATTATTCCTTTGAGCACTATAGTATTCCATCACCAACATATACGATAATTTGTTCAGTCATTCCCCAATTGAAGGGCATCCCCTCATTTTCCAATTTTTTGCCACCATAAAGAATGCAGCTATGAATATTCTTGTACAAGTCTTTTTCCTTATTATCTCTTTGGGGTACAAACCCAGCAGTGCTATGGCTGGATCGAAAGGCAGACAGTCTTTTAGCACCCTTTAAGCATAGTTCTAAATTGCCCTCCAGAATGATTGGATCAGTTCACAATTCCAACAGCAATGAATTAATGTCCCTACTTTGCCACATCCCCTCCAGCATTCATTACTTTCCTTTGCTGTCATGTTAGCCAATCTGCTAGGTGTGAGGTAATACCTCAGAGTTGTTTTGATTTGCATCTCTCTGATTATAAGAGATTTAGAGCACTTTTTCATGTGCTTATTAATAGTTTTGATTTCTTTAACGGAAAAGTGCCTATTTTTCAATTGGAGAATGGCTTGATTTTTTGTACAACTGGTTTAGCTCTTTATAAATTTGAGTAATTAGGCCTTTGTCAGAGGTTTTTGTTATGAACATTATTTCCCAATTTGTTTCTTCTTTCTAATTTTAGTTACATTGGTTTTGTTTGTACAAAGGCTTTTTAATTTGATGTAGTCAAAATTATTTATTTTGCATTTTGTGACTCATTCTAAGTCTTGCTTGGTTTTAAAATCTTTCCCTTCCCAAAGTTCTGACATGTATACCATGTATACCTGTGTTTACCTAATTTACTTATAATTTCCTTCTTTATAATCAAGTCATTCACCAATTCTGAGTTTATCTTCGTGTAGGGTGTGAGATGTTGATCCAAACCTAATCTCTCCCACAGTGTCTTCCAATTTTCCCAGCAGTTTTTATCAAATAGTGGATTTTTGTCCCAAAAGCTGGAATCTTTGAGTTTGTCATAGACTATCTTGCTGAGGTCACATACTCCAAGTCTATTCCACTGATCCTCCTTTCTGTCTCTTAGCCAGTACCAAATTGTTTTGATAACCACTGCTTTATAATATAGTATGAGATCTGGGACTGCAAGGCCACCTTCCTTTGTATTTTTTTTTCGTTATTTCCCTGGATATCCTTAATCCTTTGTTCTTCCAAACGAACTTTGTTGTGTTTTTTTTCTAGTTCAGTAAAAAAGTTTTTTGGAAGTTCAATGGGTATGGCACTAAATAGATAGATAAGTTTGGGTAGGATGGTCATTTTTATTATGTTAGCTCATCCTACTCTTAAGCAATCAATGTTTTTCCAATTGTTTAGATCTAGTTTTAATTGTGTGGGAGTGTTTTGTAGTTGTGTTCATATAGTTCCTGTGTTTGTCTCCACAGATAGATTCCTAAGTATTTTATATTGTCTGTGGTGATTTTAAATGGAATTTCTCTTTCTAATTCTTGATGCTGAAATGGGTTGGAGATATATAGAAATGCTGATGACTGATGCGGATTCATTTTGTATCCTGCAACTTTGCTAAAGTTATTGATTATTTAAACTAGCTTTTTGATTGATTCTCTAGGATTCTTTAAGTAAATCATTATATCATCCACAAAGAGTGATAGCTTGGTCTCCTCATTGCCAATTTTAATACCTTCATTTTCTTTTTCTTCTCTAATTGCTACTGCTAGTGTTTCTAGAACAATGTTAAATAATAAAGGTGATAATGAGCATCCTTGTTTCACTCCTGATCTTATTGGGAATGCATCTAGTTTATCCCCATTGCAGATGATATTTGCTGATGGTTTTAGATAGATACTGTTTATTATTTTTAGGAAAGGCCCTTCTATTCCTATACTTTCTAGCATTTTCAATAGGAATGGATGTTGTATTTTATCAAAACCTTTTTCTGCAATTATTGAGATAATCATGTGATTTTTGTCGGTTTGATTGTTAATATGGTCAATTATGTGGATGGTTTTCCTAATATTAAACCATTCTTGCATTCCTGGTATGAATCCTACCTGGTCATAGTGAATAACCCTTGTGATCACTTGCTGGAGTCTTTTTGCTAATATCTTATTTAATATTTTTGCATCTATATTCATTAGGGAGATTGGCCTATAGTTTTCTTTCTCTGTTCTTGACTTGCCTGGCTTTGGGATCAGTATCATGTTTGTGTCTTAAAAAGAATTTGGTAGAACTCCTTCTTGGCTTATTCTGTCAAATAGTTTGTATAATATTGGGATTAGTTGTTCTTTGAATGTTTGATAGAATTCATTTGTGAATCCATCTGGACCTGGGAATTTTTTCTTAGGGAGTTCTTTGATGGCTTGTTCAATTTCTTTTTCTGATATGGGGTTGTTTAGATAATTTATTTCTTCCTCTTTTAGTCTAGGCAATTTATATTTTTGTAAGTATTCATCCATATCACTTAGATTGCCATATTTGTTGCCATATAATTGGGCATAGTAGTTTTTAATGATTGCCTTGATTTCCTCTTCATTAGAGGTGAGGTCTCCCTTTTCATCTTGGATACTGTCAATTTGGTTTATTTTCTTTCCTTTTTTTAAATTAGACTGACTAGCACTTTGTCTATTTTATTTGTTTTTTCAAAGTACCAGCTTCTCATCTTATTTATTAAATCAATAGTTCTTTGACTTTAAATTTTATTGATTTCTCCTTTGATTTTTAGGATCTCTAATTTAGTCTTCATCTGAAGATTTTTAATTTGTTCACATTCTCATTTTTCAATTTGCATGCCCAATTCATTGACCTCTGCCATTCTTAATTTATTAATATATGAACTCAAAGATATAAATTTCCCCCTGAGTACTGCTTTGGCTGCATCCCATAGGTTTTTAAAGGATGTCTCATCATTGTCATTTTTTTCAATGAAGTTTTTAATTGTTTCTACGATTTGTTCTTTAACTAGCCAGTTTTGGAGAATCATATTGTTTAATTTCCAATTAATTTTTCATTTACCTCTCCATGTACCCTTACTAATTATTATTTTCATTGAATTGTGGTCTGAGAAGGTTGCATTTACTTTTTCTACCCTTTTGCATTTGTTTGCAATGTTTTTATGCCCTAATACATGGTCAATTTTTGTGAATGTACCATGTGCTGCTGAAAAGAAGGTGTATTCCTTTTTGTCCCTATTAATCTTTCTCCACATGTCTACTAACTCTAATTTTTCTAAGATTACATTCACTTCTCTTACCTCATTCTTATTTATTTTTTTGGTTTGATTTATCTAATTCGGATAGAGGAAGGTTCAGGTCTCCCACTAGTATAGTTTTTCTATCTATTTCATCCTTGAGCTCCTCCAGTTTCTCCTTTATAAATTTGGATGCTATGCCATTTGGTGCATACATGTTGAGGACTGATATTTCCTCATTGTCTATACTGCATTTTATCAGGATGTAATTACCTTCCCTATCTCTTTTAACTAGATTTATTTTTACTTTGGCTTTGTCAGAAATCATGATTGCAACTCCTCGCTTCTTTTTATCAGTTGATGTCCAATAGATTTGACTCCATCCTGTTACTTTCATCCTATGCGTATCTACCTTCTTCATGTGTGTTTCTTGCAGACAGCATATGGTAGGGTTTTGGATTTGAATCCACTCTAATATTCACTTGTGTTTTATGGATGAGTTCCTTCCATTCATATTCAGAGCTAGGATTACTAGCTGTGTATTTCCCAGCATTTTGATTTCTACTCCTGGTCCTGCCTTTTCTTCTTTCACTATTTCCTTCTACACTAATGTTTGTTTTTAATCAGTCCCCCTAATTTCCACCCTTATTTTACTTCTCCTTCTTCCCCCTCCCTTCTTTTCCCACCCCTAATTTTTCCTGTAGTCTTCCTAAAATTACCCCCACCCTCTCCCTCCCTTTTACTGTTTCCCTCTCCACCAGTCCATTTGTTACTCTCTTCTACTTCCCTATAGGGCCCAAATCTATTCTCTGCCCCAATGGATTGGATTATTCTTCCCTCTTTGGGTAAAGTTCAAAGCATGTAAGAGTTGAATATTTCATATCTCTGACCTCTTTACCCTTCCAGTCTATTGATGTTCTCCCCCCTCCCACCATGAGCTTCTTTGTGATGTATAAATTTATCCCCATTCATTTCTTTTCCCATTTCTTTTAGTATTAAACTCTTTTTTTCCTCCCAAATACACACACATTTTTATATGCATATATCTATATACCTATTTATGCCTTGTCCTTTCATCCTATACAGTTTGTCACTGTTCTCTCTAAGTGTAATTCTTCTAGCTACCTAGGTGTTAATGACAGTTTTTTTAGAGTTACTAATGACTTTTCTTAAAGGGATACATATCATTTTATCTTATTGAGTCTCTTAAAAATAAATTTTTTTTGTGTTGTTTTGTTTTGTTTTTCTTTTTTCCCCTCTATTTTATTTACCTTTTGATGATTCTCTTAAGTTCTGTGCTTGGACATCAAATTTTCTGTTCAGGTCTGGTTGTCTCTTTACGAATGCTTGGAATTCTTCTATTTTGTTGAATGACCATACTTTCCCCTGCAAGAATATAGCCAGTTTTGCTGGGTAGTTGATTCTTGGTTGTAGACCTAGTTCCCTTGCTTTCCAGAATATCATATTCCATGCCTTTCATTCCTTCAGTGTGGATGCATCTAGATCCTGTGTTATCTTCACTGTTGTTCCATGGTATCTGAATTACTTCTTCTTGGCAGCTTGTAATATCTTTTCTTTGGCCTGATAGTACTTGAATTTGGCTATAACATTCCTGGATATTGTCAATTGGGGACTAAGTTCAGGAGGTGATCTGTGGATTCTTTCAATCTCCACTTTCCCCTCTTGTTCTAGGATATCAGGGCAGTTTTCCTGAAATTTCCTGTATTATTATGTCCAGGCTTTTTCTTTTGTCATGGTCTTCTGGGAGACCAATGATTCTTAAATTGTCTCTCCTTGAACAATGTTCCAAATCCTCTGTTTTGTGAATGAGATGCTTCATATTTTCCTCAGTTTTTTCATTCCTTTGCTTCTGTTTTATAGTGTCCTGCTGCCTTGTGAGGTCACTTGATTCCAGTTGTTGTATCCTGGTTCTTAAAGATTGAATTTCATCCCTGGCTTTTTGGTTATCCTTTTCCTTCTGGCCTAATTTTCTTTGGAAGTCATCTTTCATCTTCTTTGCCTCATCTTTTATTTCCTTTGCTTCATTTTCCAGCTGGTTGATTTTGGCTTTCAAGACACTATTTTCTTATTTTAGTTCAAGTGCCTCTGTTTCCAGATGACTTATCTTAGTTTTTAAGTTCTTTTCCCAATTGTCTTCAGCCTCTCTTAATTGTGTTTTGAGTTCTTCCACAGCCTGTATCCAATTCGCTGGGATTTCTGATTTATCGTTTGCTGATCCCTCCCCCTCTGTTCCGTTCGCTGTATAGAAGCTGTCTATTGTAATTTCTTTCTTCTTTTTCTGTTGTTTGCTCATATTCACCCCTTCTTTGCTCCTCATCTTTGTCTGTGCTCTTGCTCCTCTCATTTTTTTGTTTTTGGGGGCTTCTGCCAGTCTCCCCTCTTGGAGCTTTGACAGAAGATATCTCAGTGCAATCTCTGAGGGAGGTTTGTTGGGGGTTTGAGCTTCCCTGTCATCTGGAGGCTTTTGATTGGATTAAAATCCAGCAGTCAATTAGGAGGGGGTGTGGAGCCTGGGCTTCCCTGAGTTCTGGAGGCTTTTGATGGGATTAAGTTCAGCTTGGTTGGGCTGGGTGTGGTCTGAGTCCAAAACCTCCTGGAAGGCTGGAGCAAAAATGGAGGATCTACACAGCTCTGGCCAGGCTGCCAGCTTTGTGCTCCCTCTCTAGCTTCTTCCCTGCTATCTGTGTTCAACGCTCTGAACTTGGCACAGCCCTAACTGCAAGGTAAACCCTCCAGATCAGCACTTTTGCCCATCCAGAAGTTCCGCTGCCACTGAGGGCTCTGCATTTTGGGTGGGGTGGAGGGTTCCGGGGACCTTCCTTCTGCCTTCCCCTTAAACCCGAGTGTTCTTGGATTCTGGATTTTTTGGGGGTGTACCTTTTGAGTTGAGTCCAGCAGGATGGTTCCTCGACTCTGTCTTGTTGTTGCCTTTGATTTTCAGTCACCTAGGAGCATTCAGTTTGCTATTGATAAGGAAGGATATTCAAAGGTCTGAACTTCTTCTCCTTCTAGGCCACCATCTTGACCCTCTATAATATTTATGAGTATTCACTTTGGCAAAGGATTGCTTTTAGTGCAGTCAGGAATTATGAAAATAGCAGAACATAGATTTCTTGTTTTCAAGGAGATTCTGATCCTATGAAGAAGAAAATTTAACATAAATTTTACAAATATTGATCAGAAATATAACTATTGTGCTGGCAAAATAGTCTAGTAGAGAGCATTAGAATCAGAAGACCTTTGTCCAAAACATAACTCTGCCACTTGTTTGGCTTTGGACAAGATATGCCCCATATCTGAACCTTTTCATGTATTTAGGGGATTGGATGAGATGATCTTTAAGGTCTCCTCCAGGTCCAAACAATTTATTTAATTTTCTTTCCTCATTCATAGAATATGGCCAGTTGCAAACTCCACAGAAATAAACAGATGCTTACCAACAAGAAGGGCATTCCTAGAGTGACTGAAACTGAAATGAGAAGATTTCTTGACAGATGAACATTAAGCCAAGTTTTCCAGAAAAGGATCACATTTGAGGACAGAGGAGATAACTCCACTCAAGTACAGCAGGAAGAAGCTTTTGGCTCATTGGGGAGTTCAGGTGTGATCCAGATAGTTTATTTGCATGAGAACAGATAGTATTAGTCTCTTTGTTGTAAAAATGGAGGGCAGATAGATTTGTGGAGTCCAAGTCAAAAAGTCAGTGCTCTGGAAGAGATTAAGCAACTGGCCAAAGATACCCAGGGGTCCAGATAGAACTCAAAGTGCTCATATAGACCAGTACTTCCTTATAAAAAATATTTTATTGAGCCTTAGTGGGTACATGGTGGGATTATATCCATTTGTCAATATCTTTGCTGCAGTAATAATTTCAGTAATTTCAGGCTACCAAGGGCAGAAAATAAAAGGGAATCAAGATTCTCCTAGAAGCCATAATTCATCCACATTTGCTTCTGTGGTGATTTCAATAGCTGATTTGGTTTCTGAATGAAATTGCTATATCACAGTTTGTGCCTAGAAGATTTTCTAGCAGCTGGTTTAAATTGGCTTTAATAGGAAACATGTCACTTGACACTTTCTTCCAAATGAGCATTTTACTCCATGCCACCCACCTCAAGACATGAAACCTTCAAATGAAAATAAAACAAACAACCACAACAAAAATCAAGGCATATTTAGCATACTTCTTACCTATTAGATCAAGCCTGTGGTGTCTACATTGGGGCCAGGAGAAGGAAGAGTCTCAAGGAAATATTTATGTAATTTTATCATTTCAGTAACTTGTACTTGTTTTCCTCTTATCCCCCCTCCCTTCTCTGTGTAATTGTACACTAACCAGGCTAGGCGAAAATGCCTTCTCACTCACTCAATTGCATTTTCCCAGTATGGAGACTGAGATGAAAATAAGGGAGCCGAGATTTATAGATGCAAATTTGGCAGTCTTTTCTTATTTCTGTAGACTATGAGACTGAAATCAAATTTGAGGCCCTCTGTTCAAGAACACATTATTTGTTATCTAAATAATGATGTGTTAGTGAGTTGGATGTAGATAAGATGTTGCCATTATCGCTTCATGGGTTTGCTATGATTTACATTGGCCCATCTTCCCTTCACACTGGCTTTCATCAAATCTTTTTCCTTTGATTTTCAAGGCTTTGCCCTCTTAAGCAAGACATTCTGTCATTGTTACCTCAAAACTAATAAAAACAGGAAAAATTTTAGAGCTATAAAGAAATATTTTCTCTAGATAGGTCTTGGGTTAATAGTCAGCTGTTCTTGGTAAAAGATTGAGGAAAAGAGCTGTCAAGAACACATCATATAATAGAAATTGCTCTGGTTCTCATCACCTCCCAGAGCTTCAGAGTGGGAACAGAACTCAAAGCTTAACTACTGACTTTTCATTAAGTAAATGAATGAATGATGATGCATTTATTAAGGGCTTACAATGTGCCAAGCACAGTGCTAAGGGCTGCAAATGCAAATATAAATAAATAATACAGTCCTTATGCACTAGGAACTTATCTTCTTGTGGGAGAAGACAACAAATAAAGGGAGGTAGAATTGGAGAAGGAGTACTACACCATGATAGCACTGTTTAGAAATATCCAAGATGCCTTGTACAATGCCAGGTAAGGAGAAAGCTTGCCTATCAGAGCCCAGCTTCCCAGGGGAAGAATCATTATTGTAAGAGAGGGGAGGGAAGAGGTAAGAATTAGGAGGATAAGGAAGATGACTAGAGGGCAGGGGAGAGTGGTTTGGAAATGATGGGACAAGTTGCCATCACCCCTTATAATTAGTCATCTAGCCCCTTCTGACAGACTCTAGTGTTTGTTGTTAAGAGTCTTATTCTATGATGGTCATTAATTGCAAAGAACTTGCCTGCAAATGTGAACTATTCTGCAAATGTGAAAATAGCCTGGCTTAGTTAAGTATCTCAATTTAGTGACTAACAATCTGTTTTTCTATTCTTTATTTTAGTATCTATCACTAAAACATAAGAAGTATTATCCTAGCAAATGAAAGCTTCTCTTTTCTCTCCACTGGGGCCATTTTATGGATGCCAGAAAATGAATAAGCTTGTAGGATAGTGAGTGAAAGATTTATATAAAATGTTGGGGAAAAAATAGTCTTAACTTTTAACAATACAATAATTTGCAGCAAGAGAATTCATTAACCTTTATAATTATTCATATGGGACCATTGGTGTCTTATAAGCTCCATGGTCATGTGAGGTGATCAATTCCTAACAAAATTCTAGAAGGTTTTATTAAAGGAAAGTGATGATCACAAAGAGAAAGCAGCTTCATCAAGAGCTAGCTCTGTCAAACTAATTTAATTTTTTAAGCAGGTTGCTAGATCAGGGAAAAGCTATAGACCAGGGATAGTGAACTTATGGTATGGGTACAAAAGATAGTATGCAGAGCACTCTCTGTGGGCACTCAGCCAGCCTCCCTTCCCACCCCCACCCAGAAAGTTCTTTACTAGAAAGGCAGAAGGGTGGAGCTGCTCCCCTCCCCCTCTATACTGTGCCAGAAACATTTTTTCACATCCCTCACCCCTTTACCCAAATATAAAGAGGGGAATCATAAACAAAATAGGTGAATATAGAATAGTATATCTGTCAGATCTGTGGGAAAGGAAGGAATTAAGACCAAGCAGAAGATAGAACACATTACAAAATGTAAAGTGAATAATTTTGATTATATTAAATTTAAAAGTTTCTGTACAAACAAAACCAGTGCAACTGGAGGAAAGGGAAGCAACAAATTGGGGGAAATGTTTTATAACAAAAACCTCTGACAAAGGTCTCATTTCTAAAATTTATAAGAAGTTAAGTCAATTGTACAGAAAAATCAAGCCATTCCCCAATTGACAAATGATTAAAGGACATAAATAGTCAGTTTTCAGATAAAGAAATCAAAACTATCAATAAACACATGAAAAGTGTTCTAAATCTCTCATAATTAGAGATACAAAAATCAAAACAACACTGAGGTATCACCTCACACCTAGAAGATTGGCCAATATGACAGCAAAGGAAAGTAATAAATATTGGAAGGGTTGTGGCAAAATCAGAACACTTATGCATTGCTGGTGGATTTGTGAATTAATCCAGCCATTCTGGAAGGCAATATGGAATTATGTGCAAAAGGCTTTAAAAGAATGCATACCCTTTAATCCAGCAACACCACTACTAGGTTTGTACTCCAAAGAGATAATAAGGAAACATACTTGTACAAAAATATTCATAGCCACATTCTTGTGGTGGTAAAAACCTGGAAAATGAAGGGTTGTCTCTCCAACCGGGAAATGGCTGAACAAACTGTGGTACACGATGGTGATGGAATACTATTATGCTGTAAGGATTGATGATCTGGAGGATTTCTATGTGAACTGGGAGAACCTCAGTGAACTGATGCAGAGTGAAATGAGCAGAACCAGGAGAACATTGACACAGAAAGTGAAACATTATGGAACAATCCAATGTAATGGACTTTGCTACTAGTAGCAAAGCAACTAGCCAGAATACTCCTAAAGAGCTTCTGGGAAACAATGCTAACAAGATTAAGAGAAAGAGCTATTGAAGTAGAAATGCAAAAGCAAAACGTATGACATCACTTATCACATGTGTATATGGGTATATGGTTTGGGATTTAGGCTTTAAAAATCACTCTATAGCAAAAATGAATAATATGGAAATAGGTATCGAGTGATAACATTTGTACAACCCAGTGGAATTGTTTGTTGGCTCTGGGAGGGGGGAAGGAAAAGTGAGGGAAAGAAAATAATAAAAAAATTAACATGGAAAATATTTAAAAATAAAATTAAAAAAAGGCATGCATGATGTAGTTAATATGAGCTAAGTATGGCACTAATCACTGAGGGAAAAAAAAATCTAAAACAGTCCCTGCCCTCAAGGAACTTGTATTCTAATTGGGAAACCACAGATACATAAATAGGCAATGATGCTGAACAGATTGAAGGTAATTTTAGAGGGGAAGTCACTAGCCATAGGAGGGGACCAAGAAAGTCCTCTTACAAAAAAGATTATGGTCGATATTATTCCTGAAAGAAAGTAAGCTTTGTAAGAGGTAGAAATGAAAAAAAGGAGAGTATTCTGGGCATGGCAGACAGCCAGGGCAAAAGATAAAAATCCCATAGAATTAGATTTAATTAGATTTAAAATAGGATTTTAATAAGATGGAGAAATATATATGACTTGACAGGCATCTTGTAGAAGTGATTCTTGATCAGAAACAGTAGGATTAAATGACCTCTTAAGTCCCCTCCAACTCTGAGATTCTGTGATTCTGAGCTGTGTGGTAGTCTGTGACAGCCAACTAGATCTCTTCTGTCCTGATTTAAATGTGACACTTATTTAGGATCTTGTATCAATTTATCTGAATGGCTTCCCATCCTGGGACCTTACATTGGTTTATAGTCAGGACTTAACAAAAGGAGCCAGAGTCCTTGACACATACATAACCCTCGCTCCACCCCAATTTAGTACTCCAAGGTTATATTTTGGGGTTCATTGGTGCAAATGAGGGAATGGCCAAATGAGAACTGGCTGCTTCAGAATTTTACCTTGCTTTTCTCAACATACCTGTGATACAGGTCCTTCAAGTCTTGTTTTATGACCACTGTGGTTCTGTGGAGAGCGTGCTGGAATTGAAGTCTGAAACATCTGGGTTTAAATCTCAGCTCAGACCAGTACTAGATGGATGATTCTGAGCAAGTTGTGTAAAGTCTCTATATTTGAGTTTCTTCATTTACAACAGAGATATGAATAATGCATACTTCAAAGAGTTTTTGTAAGGATTAAATGGGATAAAATGTTAAGTGCTTTACAGTCCTTAAAATATTTGAATTTTTGTCCACATTTTAAAGATGAAAAACTGAGGCACAGAGAGGAACATAAAATGTCCAAGGTTACGCAGTTAGTAAGTATTGGAGCTATATATAATGTCTTCTGTGTCCAAGGACTGTCCTCTTTCCCCTAAACTGCATTGCCTTGCCCTATGCTATTGCCTCATTTTACCACAGTCCCTTATGCGGATGTAAATCAGGTCTATATTTCATTTAAATGTAGCTGCTTTGATCAACTGCTATGGTTTTTTTTTTTTTAAAGAAACCTTTCCCCAAAGTCACATTTCTTTGCAATTTATTTTTAGACTAGATTCATGTAATGCCATTCCTCCAAGGAGCTCAAGGCACCATTTTCAGAGAGTAGTTTGAAGAGTAGACAAGGTAGGCAGCCCCCTGGGGTGTAACAGTTGGGAATGGAGGTAACAAGGGACACTTTTCAATATTACTTTAAATAAATACCTATATTTTTAATGCTAAAAAATCACTCTCTCTATGGCCCACAGGAATTTATTTTGTGATCAGTCAAGTCACAAAAATAGCAGCTAGATATAGAAGGTTGAATTTGGAGTCAGAAACTAAAGCTTTATCACTTACAACCTGTGAGGTTCAGAGAGGTGAATAGCCTCTGCTGGACTCAGTTTCTTCATCTTAAAAATTAGATGTTTGGGCATATTTAGGTGATGTCCAAGATCTAGCAATTGCCTTTTAGTGCATAATATCTGATATTTCTGCTGTCTCCAAAGTTATGACCTATGGTTTCCCCTATTTCTAGATCTATTATAACATTTTGAATCAGTGGTTCTCAAACTTTTTGGTCTCATTTCCCCTTTACACTCATAAATATTGAGGACCCTAAAGAGCCTAGCCTATTAGAAATTAAAATTGAATTTAAAAAATATTTAATTAATTAAAAGTAACAATAATAAACCCATGGCATGTTAATATAAAGAATATATTTTATGAAAAACTACAAAATTTTCTAAGGCAAAAGCAAAAACAGTATGAAGAGGAGCATTGTTTTATTTTTTCAAACATTTTTTATGTCTGACTTAATAGAAGATAGCTAGATTCTCATATTGTCTGAATTTAATCTGTTGAAATATATTGTCTTAGATTAAGAATATGAAGAAAATTCAGTCTCAGACAGATACATAGTTAGAAAAAGAAGCATTTTAATAGGTAAATAGCATCTTAGCATTGTTGTAAAGATGATTTTGACCTTCTGGACGCCATAAAAGGGAAAGGATCTCCAGGGGTCAAGGTATTCTGAGATTCTGAGAACTGATGATCTAAATAATACTTATAGCAATGAATGTTCAAAGCTTTAAATGGACAATATAACTCATTTAAATGGACAATAATCCATTCTCATGCACTTAACAATGAAAGAAAATAGGTCTTAGAAATAATTTCTTTGGTTTATTGAATGCTGTCTACAATAGCTAACACTAATGCTTAGAATTTTAGAGTTAGGAAAGATATCAGCAGTCATCCAGGTTAATTCATGTATGCAGAAGAATCTTTAATTGAAATTTAATTGAAATGGCAAAATGTATATCTGACTTCTGCTTGAATCCCTCCAAAGAGATAACCCATCTCACTTTTGGATAGCTTTCAATAGTTGGGAAATTTTCCCTGTCCTCAACTCTAAATTTGCCTTTTGGTAACTTCCACACAGAGTTCCTGATTCTTCCCTCTGGGACCAAATAAGAACATATCTAATCTCTCTTCTTTATGGACAACCCTTGAAAGATTTGAAGATAGTTGGCATTTCCTGCCCCATCATCACCTCCCACTCTGAAATTTATGCTTCTCCTGGCTGACTATCTCCAGTTCCTTTAACTGATCCTCATATGACATGGACTCAAGGTCCTTCACCATGCTGGCTATCTTCTGCTAGATACCATCTAATTTATCAATGCCCTTATTAATATTTGGTGACCAGAACTGAACATCATATACCAGATGTGGTCTAATCAGGGCAGAGAACAAGAGGTCTCCGACCTCCTAATCCCTGGAAGTAGTGCTTCTCTTAATGCAGCCCAAGATTGCTTTGGCTCTCTTTAGTGCCGTTTTCACACCATTGACTGATATTGAATTTGTAGTCCACTGTATTTTGTGTGTAGTGAGGAAAAAAAGGAGCTGTAGAGTTCATTGGAGTATAAATGGGTATGGACTGCAAAATCATTGACTAGGATACTGGAAAGCACATTCAGTTTGATGGTTTGATCAATGTCTTCACAGCCATTAAAGCAAAAAATGTTGTATTGCAATCACTATTCAATTTGCCACCATAGCTCTATATAAGTAACTATGATTTTGTTTTGCTGTTGCTGCTAAACTGTTCAATTGAAATAAACTACTTTTTATGAGGTACAATTGAGCTCCTACTCTCACTGGGTGTAGTACAGAGGTGGAGATGGGAATATACAATTTTCATAATTTTCCAATGGGCATTCTCTAGGCAACCATTTTCACTCCAACACACACCTTTGAGAATTAAAATAGAAAACATGGGAATGAAAATAAGAAAGCTAAAAAATGTGAGAGAGTAGGATAATGTCTTTTTTTAAAAACCTTTGCCTTCTGTCTTAGCATCAATACTTGTACATTGATTCAAGGCAGAAATGTGATAAGAGCTAGGTAATGGAGTTTAAGTGACTTGCCCAGGGTAATACAACTAGGGCATGTCCAAGGTCATATTTGAACCCAGGACCTCTTATATCTGTGCCTGGCTCTTAATCTCTCAATCTACTGAACCACCCATCCCTAGATAATGTTTTAATACTTATAAATACCTGGCTGATTGATAGAGGTTAAACTGCTATAGAGGATTGCTTGGCAAATGATACTCAAAGGGTAGTGTTCTCCTCCAATTAGACATACATTATTTGATTTCTTAGAGTTGTTTATGAATTCCATTTTTCTGAAAAAATAATACTATTCCATGGCCAAATGGCATAGTGAATCATCTTGTTAACATATGTATGTAACTTATAGAATTCTGTGTACCTGAAGTGGTTTTGATCTTGCAATAAAGAAAAATCTAATTGTCAACTAAACTAAAACTAAGTACATTTCTGTTCTAGAAGGATGTTTATTTTGCCAAAAATTTGGGCTTTTTCAAAAAATCTATAATCAAATTAAGAGTATCATCATTTCTAATTAATGGGAAGAAGTTAAATGTTCAAGTACACTGAGGTTTTCAGACTTCTTTCCTCAAAACAATTCTGGCAGTAAGTGAAGTATTTGTTAGCAGGATGCTCTCTGGGACTGTGTTTGGTTTCAGCCCATCTACCAAGGAACAATGCTAGAAAGCTACCTGAGTTTGGGAGGGGAGGAAGCCTGAATTGAACAGGAACATGTGGGACCCTAAGTATAATGGAAGGGCAAGTAGGAATACTGTTGTTGGCTGGGTACACTCCTGTATGGATGGGGAGACGTCTACAAATGTGTAATATGAGAGCAAATTCATTTATTAAGTGCTTACTATGTGCCAAGCACTTTGTGATGCCATGGGAATATAAATACAAGAAAAAAAGAAAGACAGTTCCTGCCCTCAAAAGAGTTTACATTCTAATGGGGAAGATAATACATAAAAGGAAGGGCTATGAAATAGAAAAAGAAAAAAGCTGTGAAAGGATACTTGGGCACTTTACATCCACATGAAAATCACTGGCATATCATTATGCCCATTAACAGATGAGAAAGCTACAATTCAAAGAGGCACTAGATCACACAACTAGTCAATTACAGAGCTGAACTCAGATTAAATGATTCTCAATTCAGTGTTTTTTCACTTTGTAGAATCACTCAATATCAGAAGTCGAAGGGACTTCACATACCATATAATTCCCTCATTTCACCATCATACCTTTCTCACCTAAAGCCTCTTCTTGTCTTGTCATTATATAAAACCCAAAGAACTTCTTTAATTGTCTTTTCACTCTTCTGCCTCTTATCATTCCTCATTACCTCTTGTTGTAGTTTAGCTAGCATTTAAGCTTTTACTTTTTTGGACTTCAGTCTGATTTGCCAACTTTCACTGTGAAAAGAAAATAGAATTTTATTCCGACCTTTTCCCACAATGAGCTATGTCACCACTAATCACTGACATGTCATTCCCCGTTTCTGGGCCCTCTCTTTTCTTCTCTAAAAACTAAATGTTGGAATGATTTTGCGATGACCTCAAAGATCCCTTCTGATACTGAAATGCTATGGACATTCTTTATTTCTGGGCTCTGGACTTACATATAAGACCATTAGCAAAGCTGGAGCACATGAAACACTTTTAACAAACAATTGAACAAAAATTGTCTGGTGAATATTGTTTGCTTCTTAGTCCTTCACACAGCTGCCAAAGAAATCTTCCCAAGGCACATATAGGACCAAATTATTTTTTCTATCCAAATAGCTTCCATTCTCCATTGCCTCTATGGCAAAATACCCCCCCCACACACACACACAGAGATATTTAAAACCCTCCACAGTTTTGTCACAAGCTACCTTTATAACTTGATTTCATATATTATAGCCCTTTCTCATCTTCTTCATTCCAGACAAATTATGCTACTATCTGGTCCCCAAATTTGGCATTCTGTCTCATTCATCCTCCTCTGGGAAGCCTCCCTTTATACCCAGGTGTTAATCCTCTCTTCTGCCTCATATTACTTGGCAATTATCGAAATGTGTACGTGGTGTAAGCCCCAGAAGAATGCTCCTTGAGGACAGGAACTTGTTACTTGCCTCCCTAATACCTAGTACAATGCTTTGAACCACATAGATGCTGAAATGTTTGTTGAATTGAATTTGCCTGAACTGAATTAACTTCCAGAGTCCACAACTCTCCTTCCACAGGTGAACTGAACCTTTAGAAACAGCAGCAGAGTCATTATGATCCAATGAGGTACCATGTCACTTATTTCTTTTTAATCTACCTGGGGAATTTTTCAATTGTCCATGACAACCAAGGGCACCTGTTATATGTATGATTGGTGTAAGCATCAGCTGGTTCTACAAGTCACAAAATAGGATGTGTTTCTTCCCTCTTTTTCTTTCTCAGAAGTGATTATCCTTGTAACTGCTGTGGTCAGTGTCATTGTCTTCATATATTAGTTACTAAAACGAATCAGGGTCATAAGTCAGTTCGAAATGAGATTCAGTAAGCATCTTCGTTGAGTTGTCTGGGCAGCAATAGATAAATGGGAGCTGTTTGACTTAATCAAATAGACTTGGACCTCACTGAATCATGTTTGAAAAAGGCAATTGCAAGGCAGAGAAATATTCCCCCAACTCTATTATTCCTTTTTTCTTTCCCTTTATTCTTCTTTCTCTCTTCTTCCCTCTTTCTTTTCTCTCAGGAAAAAAAAGAAATGAATGTGGGAAAGACCCTGTATTTGGAGTAAAAAGACCTGGGTCTGATCCTCAATTCTGACACTAAGTAGCTGTGCATCTTTGGGCAATTTACATCAATGAACTTCAGTTTTTTCATATATTAAAGGGAATAATAATGCTTACACTATCTAACTCATAGAACTGCTAGAAGGGAGTCATTTTGTCTGCTTTAAAGTTTCATATAAAATGTGAGTCAATATAAAATGTTTTCTTGATTTAGCTTTTTTCTTCTCTCAATTTTTGCATTTTCTCTTCTGTTCATCTCTTACTCAATTCTTTCCCTTTCATTTTTATTCACTCTAATATCTCCTCTCTTTCTGTCTCTCCTGTTTTCTCTCCCTCTGTCTATGTCTCTCTTTCTCTGTCTGCATCAATCTATGTTTCTATCCTGGTCTCTCTTTGCCTCTCTGTCTCTTCCTCTCCTCAGCAAAATATAGTGGAAGAGACACTGACCCTGGACTTGACACCCATTCCCCTCAAATTCTGTCATTTGGCACCACAGTGATCTTGGGAAAAGTTAATTTTCCTCTTTGGGTCTCCATTTCTTTGATCATTAAGTGGAGATATTTAATAATAATAATAACAACAATATTGTACTACCTGCCCCATAGAGCTGATAAGAAAACATTAAAACATTGTATAGAACCTGAGATAATACTAAAACCTGTGACCTATTCTCTCCTGTTTCCTTTTTCTCTTCCTATTATTTTCCCTTCCATTTATTTAATTTCTGTTTTTCATTCTTACCATCTCTCTGCATTCTCTTTCCTGTTTTTACTTATTCTCTCTTTTTATTCTCACTTTCTGATTCACCTTTTCTCACTCTTTATTTTCACTTTCTCATTCTCTCTCCCCTCTTTTTTTCTCTTTACTGTGCTTCACCAGTCTCTAGGTGTCATCCTCCTCTGGGAAATAAAAAGGGGCAAGAAGGGCTGTCGCTATAATTGATGGCATGAAATATACTGAAGGTCATCCATCTGGCACTTGATTCTGTGAACATCTGAAATGGTCATGACCTGTGGAGAGTGTGAGATTCCCAGGGGCTTCCGCCACTGACTTGCTCAATCCACAGTGAGTATATATCTTGTATTCCCCTGGGCTCTCACTTATATACTCACATCTTCATTAGAACATGAGCAAAGTGATTTCAAATAGCCATTGAAACTGATTACACTATGATGGGTAAGGCCAGTTTAATGAAGGAAGGTCATCCTGTGTGTTTTTCCTTCCTCTCCTTTCAGAGGCAGATAATTTACTCTGGAGTCACTCTTCTGAGACCTCACACTGGGGGAAGAAGAGCACTGACTTCTCCATTAATTAACTTCCAAAGTCTCAGGGCTCAATATGAAATAGTCAAGCCAAATCATCTGATTTCCTCAGGTACAGATACTCACAGAATAGGTAGGCTAGGGTTTTGGTGACAAACTTGAATAGAAACCCAAGTCACTGCACCATAGATAAAGATCTCAGTGGGCCACATTCTGATTTAGAAAGTCACATGTTAAAATGATCAATGTTCTATTGTATTTTTATTTATTTTGTCAAATATTTCCCAATTATTGTTTACATTGAATGGGATGCATTGAGGGTATTTGCCACCTGCAATAAGATTTTGGGGTGCATATTTGACATCAATGTAGGGTACTATTATTCTAGGGTATTTTAAGGAAAAGGCACCCACTTCTACCTGGTCCTGGAGAAGTGAAATTGTTGTGGTAGTCAAGACCTGAGAGTCAGGGGAAGAAATAACTAATTTTGGACAAAGAGAGTTCTATCCTAATGCCAAATTTAGTATCATATTTAAAGAATACTGATTCAATTGCAGCCCCTTGCTAATATAGAACAATGGAGTTTAGTATCTAGTTAACACTGGCTAATTATTTTAAATTGTAAGCTACCAAATGGCCACTACAAGATGAATTTCTCCCTCTTACTTTGCTCTCATTTTTCCTCCCCTCTACCCTGCAACAGCTTCTTCAACAGTGACTTCATACTTGGGGCATGTAGGTTAAGGTATATGTGTACTATTTGCTCTGGGCACAAAAATCTCTATTTATGGCTTTGGTTAGGAAATGTGTTTTCAATGCCTCACTTTGCTGTTAACTACTTCTGAGATCTTGGAAAAGTCATTTCCCTCTCTGGGCCTTTTCTAATCTATATGATGAGACTTCTGGTCTAGGTGACTATCTAAAGATTGAAAAAAAAAAGTTTTGATTCTTCATCTTGAAAACTCTTAGTGAAGTTTACTTCTATAACCTTTTACAGCCCAGAATGAACAAGGCATTTGTCCTCTGATCAGTTTTCTCATCTATATAATTGGCAGGGTGACCACACTCATTTGGATGTAGAAATCTATCTTACCCAAACAGGGAAATAAGCAGGAAGGGGGAAAGCAAGCTACATAAAGATGGGGACAAGTTGGACAGTTAGATAACTAATAGTAGCTTTCATCACCACTGGTCACTATCATCTTATTTATCAGTTACAATACTCCAGAATTTCTGACTTCTTCCACTGAAGTTATATTCTGATGTCCCATGGTGATATGGAGGGGACCTCTGGATCCTCTCATGCTATTCAAGAAGCATGCAAATATTAGCAGGACTTATCCAGATACAAAAACCTTTAGTACAAATATAGATTTTGATGTTATGTCAAAGAAACTACGCACCCAAATGTTATCTGGTAAACATATTTTTTGTCATAAGAACATAGTCTGTTTGCTAAGGGATGAGGTTATTATAATCTTTATCCATGGAAGGAATACCTTTATTAATGAAACCAAGCCCAAGGTAGGAATTTAGGGTAACTAGGTGGCCCAGGGGATTCAGAGCCAGTGCTAGGGACAGGAGGTCCTGGTTCAAATCTAGTTTCAGACATTTCCTATTTAGTAACTCTGGGCAAGTCACTTAACCTCCATTGCCTAGCCCTTCCTGCTCTTCTGCGTTAGATATATATATCTATATATATCTATATATATACATAGCATTGATTCAAAGATGAAAGTTAAAGGCCTTTTTTTTTTTAATGAAACACAAACCCTATGGATTTAAAGTAAGTGAGCTTTGTATTTATGAGATGTTAAATTATTCACAAACAGAATAAATAATGATTTATTCACTGTGACTATTTGGTATGTCTTAAAGACTCCCATGAAATATATTTTTCTACTTATGAAATTTACAAATATAGGTAAGATAAATGTTTGGACATGAGTATATGAAGTTGGATAAAGTGAATACATGAAAGTACTTTGGCATCTCATTAGCAGAATAACAAATGGGCTCCAGACTATTCCAAATACTAGTTTGATTGGATGTAGCTTTTTTAAAATTTAAAAATTTTTGTTTTTTCCAGATAGTGCATTTTTATGACTCATTTTCTGACATTTTGCAATCCATGTTGACTCCCTCCCTCCCAGCCCTTCCCCCTACACAAGAAGGCAGGTAATATGATAAAAGCTGAATACATATTATCATATAATACATATTTCCATGTTCATCATGTTATTTAGCAAGATACATATAGCTTATACCAAAGAAAAATTCATTGAGGAAATGAAGTGAAGAATGATATGTTTCAATAAAATAGAAGTTAGCAGGGGAGGGCGGCAGAAAAAATTATAATAGCTGATCTCTAATGTTGCTTTTGTATTATGATTTTGTTTCATCGGGTGAGGAAGGGGTAGGGATGGAATGGAGTTATACAATTTTCACATTTTTCCTAGACCAAGTATAGCCCAGATGTGAGGTGAAGAGGGCTTGTACCAATTGTTAGCTGTTGACAGTCAAATAAACACAAAAGGTATTAACAAAACTATAAACATTAAAATGCTTGTAAAAAGAGCTTCTTTAGTCCAGAGTATTACAAGGTGGTCTTTTTGCTATTGAGGCTATTTCTAGATAGTAAATAGTAAATTTTACCCTACCAGCTAAGAATCTATATTTAACTATGAAGTTGGAAAGAGAAGCTTGAGGGGGACACCTAAAGGATAAGAGGCATTGAAGTCTAGCCTTTATTCTATATAATTCTTTCTTCCCTCCCCCAACTCACACCTTTGAAAGTTAAAATAGGGTACATACGAATAAAACTAAAAAAAAAAATTTGTGAGAAGAGAGTGAAATCTTACCATAACTATTCACTAATAAAAAGTCATATAGTCATAGGCTATTGTTGGGAATACTATGTGTCACAGTCAGCAAGTGCCATTGTACTTAGTGATATTAATAAGAGAATTGATGCCACTTTATTAACATAGAAATAAGAACTTAAAGAATTGAGGGGTAAACATATCCTTGGACTCAAGAGAGTTCCATTATTTTACCCTAGTACACCATACAAAGCATCACTAAAAAAGTAGGCAGTCAACTAGGACTGAGTGAGTGCTAACTCTGTGTAAGGCATTTTGAGTGCTAGGGATACATATAAAGGAAAAGCACAGCCCCTGGCCATAAGGAATTACATGATAATAGAGCAGACAGCAAGGGAATAGGAGATAAATATACAGTATAAATGGAAAGTCATCTTAGAGGGAAGGAGGAAGGTACAAAATGGAGTGAGGTGGGTGTGAGGGGAAGTTACTGGGGAAAGTCACCTGAAGAATGTAGGAACTGATCTTCATCTAGAAAAAATCCAGGGAAGTAAGAAGTTCAGACGAGGACAGAGAGCGTTCCATATTAGATGACATTGTCAGGAGATAAAGTGTAGAATAGGGAAAGTTATGAAGGGGAAGATGGAAAGGGGTTTAGTTCTGAAGGGCTTTGAAAGTCAAAGATTCTGTATTTGAGCTTGTGTGGGGAAAGAGCCCCACATGTAGAGCGCCATACTGCTATGTGTGAGGAGGGGCCTTTTGTAGAGTATGACTTGAAGGGAAATAGAAGAGATATCTCTAGCTTCTTCTGCTCCACTGTTTTCCAAGAGACACTTTCATTCTTGCCAAAAGGTTAAGCAGGAGGTTGGGCCAGAGGCCACTTTGCTCTTCTCAGAAAGAGAAGAGGTACCAGGCTAGAAGTATATCTATATATTTCCTTAAATATTGTTCATTTGGAAATAGGAATATGATTGGATTCCATCTAACTTTCTGTTGTCTTTTAGGGGTGGAAGAAGAACCCAAGACTTGATTCTTTTCCGAAAGGTTCCATAATACATTCATAGACAAAATCAAAGGAGCCCCTTTATCCAAATTGTAGCAAAACAGAAGTCAGAGAAGATACACAGAGGAGAATAAATAGCAGGCAATACAGAGTGAAGGAGCTTTCCCATTGGGAGCAAGATAACTTAGCACAACCAACAGAGAATGTCTTGAATTTCAACTAAGAAGAAACTCCTCAAAATCTCTAGAGTAGCAAGCTGAGAATAGGGACATGATGTAGATTACCCATATCTTCCTAGTCTTTTCCTTCAGCAACTTAAAGTGGGATTAGTTTCTTCCATATTTTCTCTAGAATCTCTATCTCTATACTATGAGTATATCTATCTCTATACTATGCTCAAAGAAGACTCTCACTTAGAAAATCCCAAAAGGTGATTTACCTTTGAATAATCACCAAAAGGCCTGAAAACTAAAGCTCTTCCATCCTCAAAAGTTCTATCCTCATAGCTCACATTGGACAGGACTTTCATCTCTGTCAAATAGGAGAGTTCCACACCACTGGGCCTTAAGGAAAGGGTTGCACATGGAAATAATAGGGAGTTCTTGGAATTTATTAAGTAGGGGACATGATATGGTCAGACATGCACTTTGGTAGCTGAGTTAAGAATGGATTGAAGACTGGAGACACTTAAGGCAGGGAGACCAAATAGAATAGTCCAAGTGTGAAGTGAAAAGGGTCTATACTGACTGATGGCTATTGATAGTTATAGAAACCCAAAAGGCATCAATAAAACTTAAATTATTTTTGCAAAAAGAGGTTCTCTAGTCCAGAACATTACAAGATGTCCATTTTACTATTGAGGCTATTTCTAGGCAGTGAACTCTACCTTGCCAGCTAAAAAATCTATATTTGACTCTGCAGTTGGAAAGACAAGCTTGAGGGGGACCCTTGGTTTTGTTTTCTCCAGAGAAAAAGCTTAAGAATGCTATTAGTATGTTACAAAGGCTATTTTTTTTCTTCTGCACCTGAACATTTATTAGCTGAAAGATTAGTAGATGGGGGAGTAGGGTGTGACCTCGACAAAAGTCTTTATAATTATATATGTGCGTATGTGTATATATATATATATATATATATATATATATATATTGGTCAAGTTTGATACAGTGGGGAATGAATTGGTTTTGGAACCAGAGGACATGATTTAAATATGAACTCAATTACTTATTAGCTGCGTGATCTTAATTAAGTCATATTTCTTCTCTGGGACCTCGGTTTCCTCATTTGGAAAATGAAGAGATTGGAGAAAGATATTTCAAAGGCTCCCCTCCAGCTCTAAACCCTATGATCCCATAACAATTGCACTGAATTAACAGCAGGCATGGTTTGAGTGCTAGCAATTCAATCCAATCTATACACTGTTTTTGCAGTTTGGTCTGAAATATCAGTAAGCCAAAAACCATTTTTGAAATAGAAATGTTTGGCCCATACCAGGTCAAGGGAAAGTATCACATAATCTGATTTGATCCTTTGATCAGAGGCAGATTTGTTACAATTTCTCACTTTTGAGCAGAGAAAGGCTACAGTTTGTGTGGGAACAGTCAGAGAGGAAGCCCAGGCAACAGAACTCCTAAATTCAGCAATGGTTAGCTGGTTTTTGCTTTTTTTTTTTCTTCAACTGGATTTGGGAAGAAGAACTTGGAAATTGAAGACTCAGATGGCAAGCAATGAGAGTTTGTTGTTATTACTGAAAGTATTGCTGAATCCCAGCACAGATTCTCCCAACTTGGCCCTAATTCACAACCTGAGCCCAAACACAGAAATAGGATGCTAAGTCTCAGCTGGCAATTTCTGCTCCTAAGTAAAGCAAGATAAAACTTACCATCAGTTTAGTTGGGGCAGGAAGGAAATGGGGACACAGTGGAAAAATCACAAGGCTGCTTCTGGGGAGGTGTTAGGCAAGGCGTGATGGGGAGTGGAAGCACAGAAGTACTTTACTTATATGGTGTGGAAGGAGGAAGTTCAGGATTGCCGTAACTGATTCATGGCGTGGGCGATGGGAAGCTCAGGACATCTAATGGTTTCCTGTTTTAGCTAGTTGTCCCTGAAAAGTGAATTTGCTAAGATTTTTCCAGACCTGCTTTCCTCCCTTGGTGTCCTCCTGCCACCCAACTCTTGCCTGTGATTCCAAGAAGATGTAGGATGCATAGTGGCAATACCCTGATAAATCATCTTAGCAGTCAAACTAAAGCAGGTTGAGAGTATCCAGGGACTGAATTAGGGAGTTGTCTACTCCAAGCTTGTGTGATGAGAACAATTTGTTCCAACTGCCATGAAGGCAGCTAAGGCAGGTTCTGTGGAGTGCTTAGAAGTTGCTTAGACATTGAAGAAGTCAAGGTTATCCACTGCATCTCAGACCATCACCACTTGTCTCGTCTTGACTTTTGGCACTGGATGTGGTTGACTCTGGGAGTCTTGGATGATGTCAATGAGACTAATGACTTTGAGTTACTCTGCCTCACTTAAATCAAATTCACACGCAATACAAGACAGCATCCTGCAATGTCACTGGTTTGCTTCAAAAATGAAGGACAAACAACAGTTATTCCTGTCATAACTAGGGATTAGGTTCAGATGTGTCTATGCTGCAGAAGGCAGCTTGATGTAGGGGAAAAGTATGCTAGATTTAGAGTCATAGAATATGAGTTCAAATTTTGGCTCTATATTAGCTGTGTGACCTTTGAGCAAATTACTTGTTTGCTCCATGGACTGCAGTTTCCTCCTGTGTAAAATGGGGGGACCAAACCAAATAACTTATAAGATTCCTTCCATGTCTAAATTTATGATCTGATTGGATAAGTACCTTCTAAATTTTGACAAAAGCTTACCTTATTTATAGCTGTGACAGAATTGATTTATCCAACCCAATTTATTTACATTTCAAACAACCTCCATTCCTGGAGAAATTCCCAATTATAGGCTCTGACCATGGCCTTTCTGGGGAGCTCCATACTTGTTGGCTGCTGACACTTCAAACATCTTTTTGTCATGTTCTGGAGCAATATCTCACCGTCACATTAGATTCAACATTAAAAGGGAGTCAACATCTTTCCCCCTAAATTAGCACCTTCTTTGGACTTCTTTACTTCCCCTGTTACCAAATTCAAAACTTTCTATTCGCTTTTGAATCCCAACCAACCCACTCCCTTCCTTTGATCCCTATAGCAATCAGACACCCAAACAATTGCTCTTTATTCTTCCTTTATGGTAGTCTTGAAACCTATCCCTTTCTTTCCACTCTCATTGCAACAATACTGGTTTCTATACCTAGTCACCTCCCACCAGAGCAATTACAAGAAATTCTTAACTTGCCCATTTACCTCCAGTCTTTCTCCTTTTCAATCCATCTCTGGCACTGAATTGATCTTCCTTTTTTGATAAAAAATGGTTTTACTTTTGTAGAATTCCAGGATAAAGCTAAAAACTAATTCATGAAAGGTATGTGAGATTTTAGCTCAACAACTTCTGCTGTTCCTAGTGGATCCCCTCTTCCTGTTTCCAATCAGCTTATAATATGATGAAAGGACATTTAACATTCCTACAAATAAGTATAATAAAAGATAAATTGTCATAGGGACAGAATTTGAGGAGGAAGAGATCACTTTCAGAATCAAGGAAGATTGCATGGAGGAGGCAATAACTGTTCTGGGTTTTAAGGGAGTAGTAGAATTTCCACTGGCAAATATGTCACATTCTCCTTATCATAGGGATGGTCTACACTATTTTATGGAAGTAAAAGAGCATAGGATGAGATCTAGAAAAACCAATTAGTCCATTTTGGCTAGAGTGTAGAGTTGATGAAACAAAGTAGTATGAAAATAAGTTTGGATTCTGGTTGTGGGTTGCTTTAGATGACAGCTAAGGAGGTTCTATTAGAAATGATTGAGTTGGGAAAAGACATGCTCAAATTTATGCCTTAAGAAAATGTCTGGTAGGCTGGGAGACGTGCTAGAACTTCGTGTTCTATTGATTAGGCAAAGGGTGATACTGAGGGCCTGAACTAGGGAATAAGCCATGTGAGCAGAGAGAAGGAAGAAAATGTTAGGATATTGTTAGGGTAGAATGGATAAGATTTTCCAACTGAATATGAATAAATGCAATCTCTTAAGAAACTATTCCACCTGTGACT
The DNA here is from genome assembly GCF_027887165.1 of Monodelphis domestica. Lineage (NCBI taxonomy): Eukaryota > Metazoa > Chordata > Mammalia > Didelphimorphia > Didelphidae > Monodelphis > Monodelphis domestica. The sequence goes on from NC_077233.1 coordinate 124,836,981, forward strand.
CACCTATAAGATTAGAAAGCTGGAATCAAGGTATTTGGTCTTTTCAACAAATTATTCACTATTAAATATGACATGAGAAATATCATGATGTACTGAGAAAAGAATCAATCTTAAGTTTAGGAATACCCAAATTCAGTTCCTCTTCTACCGAAAAAGCTTTAGTGATACCCTAGCAACTTTAGGATAAAATAAAAACTCCTTTGTTTGGCATTTAAAACACTTTGTAATCTGGCTCCAATCTATCTTTCCAGGCTAATAATGCATTACTCTTCTAGACACTTTTTATTTTCTAGCTAAAATGAGATACTTGATGGTCTCAAAATCTCTCTAACCACTGTACCTTTTCAGAAGCTGCCCCCAGTGATTGGAATGCTTCTCCTCCAGTCCAATTCTTTTTTTTTTCTCCTTTTAAACATTATTTTATTTGGTCATTTTCAAACATTATTCATTGGAAACAAAGATGATTTTCTTTTCCTCCCTTCCCCTTCTTGCCACCCCTCCCATTGGCGATGTGTGATTCCTCTGGGTATCACATGTGTCCTTGATCTGAACTCATTTCCATGTTGTTGGTATTTGCATTAGGGCGTTCATTTAGAGTCTCTCCTCAATCATATCCCCTCCACCCCTGTAGTCAAGCAATTGCCTTTCCACTGTGTTTTTACTCCCACCATTTGTCCTCTGCTTGTGGATAGTGTTTTTTTCTCCTAGATCCCTGCAGATTGTTCAGGGACATTGCATTGACACTAATGGAGAAGTCCATTACATTCGATTGTACCACAATGTATCAGTCTCTGTGTACAATGTTTTCCTGGTTCTGCTCCTTTCACTCTGCATGACTTCTTGGAAGTTATTCCAGTTCACATGGAATTCCTCCACTTTATTATTCCTTTGTGCACAATAGTATTCCATCACCAACATATACCACAATTTGTTCAGCCATTCCCCAATTGAAGGGCATCCCCTCATTTTCCAACTTTTTGCCACCACAAAGAGCGCAACTATGAATATTCTTGTACATGTCTTTTTCCTTATTATCGCTTTCAGGTACAAACCCAGCAGTGCTATGGCTAGATCAAAGGACATACAGTTTTTTAGTGCCCTTTGGGCATAGTTCCATATTGCCCTCCAGAATGGTTGGATCATTTTACAACTCCACCAGCAATGCATTAATGTCCCAACTTTGCCACATCCCCTCCAGCATTCATTACCTTCCTTTGCTGTCATGTTAGCCAATCTGTTAGATGTGAGGTGATACCTCAGAGTTGTTTTGATTTGCATTTCTCTGATTATAAGAGATTTAGAACACTTTTCCATGTGCTTATTAATAGTTTTGATTTCGTTAACTGAAAACTGTATATTCATATCCCTAGCCCATTTATCAGTTAGAGAATGGATTGATCTTTTTTGTACAATTGATTTAGCTCTTTGTAAATTTGAATAATTAGATCTTTGTCAGATATTTTTGTTATGAATATATTGTTTCCCAATTTGTTGCTTCAATTCTGATTCTAGTTACATTATTTTTGTTTGTACTGAAACTTTTTAATTTTATGTAGTCGAAATTATTTATTTTACATTTTGTGACTCTTTCTAAGTCTTGCTTGGTTTTAAAATCTTCTCCTTCCCAAAGGTCTGACATGTATACTATTCTGTGTTTGCCTAATTTACTTATAGTTTCCTTCTTTATGTTCAAGTCATTCACCCATTCTGAGTTTATCTTGGTGTAGGGAGTAAGGTGTTGATCCAAACCTAATCTCTCCCACAGTGTCTTCCAATTTTCCCAGCAGTTTTTAACAAATAGTGGATTTTTGTCCTCAAAGCTGGGGTCTTTGGGTTTGTCATAGACTGTCTTGCTGAGGTCACATACTCCAAGTCTATTCCACTGATCCTCCTTTCTGTCTCTTAGCCAGTACCAAATTGTTTTGATGACCGCTGCTTTATAATATTGTTTGAGATCTGGGACTGCAAGGCCACCTTCCTTTGTATTTTTTCCATTATTTCCCTGGATATCCTTGATCCTTTGTTCTTCCAAATGAACTCTGGTATATTTTTTTCTAATTCAGTAAAAAAGGGTTTTGGAAGTTCAATGGGTATGGCACTAAATAGATAGATAAAATTTGAGTATTATGTTAGCTCATCCCACCCATGAGCAATCAATGTTTTTCTAATTGTTTAGATCTAGTTTTAATTGTGTGGAGAGTGTTTTGTAGTTGTGTTCATATAGTTCCTGTGTTTGTCTCAGCAGACAGATTCCTAGGTATTTTATTTTGTCTAAGGTGATTTTGAATGGGATTTCTCTTTCTAATTCTTGCTGCTGAGATGTGTTGGAGATATATAGAAATGCTGATGACTGATGCGGATTCATTTTGTATCCTGCAACTTTGCTAAAGTTATTGATTGTTTAAACTAGCTTTTTTGTTGATTCTTTAGGATTCTTTAAGTAGACCATCATGTCATCTATAAAGAGTGACAGCTTAGTCTCCTTGTTGCCAATTTTAATACCTTCAATTTCTTTTTCTTCTCTAATTGCTACTGCTAGTGTTTCTAGTACAATGTTAAATAATAGAGGTGATAATGGGCATCCTTGTTTCACTCCTGATCTTATTGGGAATGCATCTAGTTTATCCCCATTGAAGATGATGTTTGCTGATGGTTTTAGATATATACTGTTCATTAGTTTTAAGAAAGACCCTTCTATTCCTATGCTTTCTAGTGTTTTTAATAGGAATGGGTGTTGTATTTTATCAAAGGCTTTTTCTGCAACTATTGAGATAATCATGTGATTTTTGTTGGTTTGCTTGTTGATATGGTCAATTATGTGGATGATTTTCCTAATATTGAACCAGCCCTGCATCCCTGGTATAAATCCTACTTGATCATAGTGAATGACCCTTCTGATCACTTGCTGGAGTCTTTTTGCTAGTATCCTGTTTAAGAGTTTTGCATCTTTGTTCATTAGGGAGATTGGTCTGTAGGTTTCTTTCTCCATTTTTGACCTGCCTGGCTTTGGAATCAGTACCATATTTGTATCATAAAAGGAATTTGGTAGAACTCCCTCTTTGCTTATTATGTCAAATAGTTTGTATACTATTGGGATTAGTTGTTCTTTGAATGTTTGATAGAATTCACTTGTGAATCCATCAGGCCCTAGCGATTTTTTCTTAGGGTGTTCTTTGATGACTTGTTAAATTTCTTTTTCTGATATGGGATTATTTAAGAATTCTATTTCTTCTTCTGTTAACCTAGGCAATTTATATTTTTGTAAATATTCGTCCATGTCACCTAGATTGGCATATTTATTGACATATAATTGGGCAAAGAAGTTTTTAATGATTGCTTTAATTTTCTCTTCATTGGAGGTATGGTCCCTTTTTTCATCTATGATACTGTTAACTTGCTTTTCTTCTTTCCTTTTTTAAATTAGATTGACCAGCACTTTGTCTATTTTGTTTGTTTTTTCAAAATACCAGCTTCTAGTCTTATTTATTAGTTCAATAGTTCTATCATTTTTTATTTTATTAATTTCTCCCTTAATTTTTAGGATTTCTAATTTGGTTTTCTTCTGGGGTTTTTTAATTTGTTCCCTTTCCAGGTTTTTGATTTGCATGTCCAATTCATTGACCTCTGCCCTCCTTAATTTTTCCATATATGCACTCAGGGATATGAATTTTCCACTGAGTACTGCTTTGACTACATCCCATAAGGTTTGAAAGGATCTCACCATTGTCATTTTTTTCAATGAAATTATTCATGTTTTCTATGGTTTGTTCTCTAACCAACCAATTTTGGAGTACCATATTATTTAATTTCTAATTGATTTTTAATTTTGCTCTCCATGTTCTCTTACTGATCATTATTTTTATTGCCTTATGATCTGAAAGGTTGCATTTATTATTTCTGCTTTTCCGCATTTGTATGCCATGATTTTATGACCTAGTGTATGGTCAATCTTTGTGAATGTGCCATGTGCTGCTGAAAAGAAGGTGTATTGCTTTTTGTCCCTATTTATTTTTCTCCATATATCTATTAACTCTAATTTTTCTAAGATTTCATTCACCTCTTTTACCTCCTTCTTATTTATTTTTTTATTTGATTTATCTAAATTTGATAGTGGTTGGTTCAGATCTCCCCCAGTATAGTTTTACTATCTATTTCCTCCTGTTCTCCTAGTTTCTCCATTAGAAATTAGGGTGCTATACCATTTGGTGAATACATGTTGATTAGTGATATTTCCTCATTGTCTATACTCCCTTTTATCAAGATGTATTTACCTTCCTTATCCCTTTTAATCAGATCTATTTTTGCTTTGGCTTTGTCAGATATCATGATTACAACTCCTGCCTTCTTTCTGTCAGTTGAGGCCCAATAAGTCTTACTCCAACCTTTAATTCTGACATGTGAGTATCTACCCACCTCATGTGTGTTTCTTGAAGACAACATATGTTAAGGTTTTAGATTCTAATCCATTCTGCTATTTGTCTACGTTTTATGGGTAAGTTCATCCCATTCACAGTCAAAGTTATGATTGTCACTTGTGAATTCTCCAGAATTTTGATATCCTCCCCTAAATCTGACCTTTCTTCTCTTTCTATAACCTTTTAAACCAGTGGTTTACCTTAAATCAGTCCCCTTTGTCCCCTCCCTTGCTATGCTTCCCTTTCTGGCCCCTCCCTTATTGTTTCCATCTTGTTTTTCTTTTTTTTGGGGGGGGTGTTCTGCTAATTTCCCTCCCCCTTCTCCTTCCCTCCCTTTTTGAACTCCCTACCCCCCTACCCTGCCTTAGTTTTCCCTTCTCCCTTACCCTGTTGGATAAGATAAAATTCAAGATCCCAATGGATCTAGATGCTCTTCCCTCTCAGAGATGATTTCACTGAGAGTAAAGTTTAAGTTATACCAATTAGCACTCTCTTTCTCTCCTTCTTATAAGAGAATTCTTCCCCTTCCCTTCCCATATGTATTTTTGTGTGACAAAGATTATTCTATTTAATTTATTTCTATTTCTTCAAGTATATATTGGTACCATCATCAATTCCCCCCTCCCTTTTCCTTTCTTTTTTTCCCTCCAAATCATCTTAATGCCCCAATCTTTCCCTCTCAGTGGTTCTTCTGATTACTCTATTAATGCATACAATTTTTGAGAGTTACACATAACATTTCCCCCATATATTAATATACATAATTTGATCTAATTGTAGCCCTTATAGAAGAGAGTTTGAATAATATAAAAAACATTTTTCTCCTTTTCCCTTTCTTTCATATTTACCTTTTCATTTTTCTCTTGCTCTTTGTGATTGGATGTCTAACTTTCCACTGAGTTCTGGTCTTTTCTTTAAAAATACTTGGAAATCTTCTATTTTGTTGAATTCTGATACTTTCCCCTGGAAGTATATAGTCAGTTTTTAAGGTTAGCTGATTCTTGGTTGAAGACCCAGTTCTCCTGCTTTTCTGAATATCATGTTCCAGGCCTTGTAGTCTTTTAGCATGGCCACTGCCAAGTCTTGTGTAATCCTGATTGGTGCTTCTTTGTATCTGAAGTTTCTCTTTTTGGCTTTTGGTAAGACTTTCTCCTTAGCTTGGAAGCTCTTGAATTTGGCATTTACTTCCTGGGGGTTGTCTTTTGGGGATTTAGTATAGAGGGTGTTCTGTGAACCCTTTCAATTTCTATTTTGCCCCCTTTATCAAGACCTTCAGGGCAGTTTTCTTCAATTATTTCTTGTAGTATGGCATCGAGATTTTTGTTTATCTCTGTTTTTTTCAGGTAGACTAATGATTCTCAAATTGTCTCTCCTTCCTTTGTTTTCCTGGTCTGTCACCTTGTCAGTGAGATATCTTATGTTTTCTTCTAATTCGTTAATTTTTTTTTTATTTTGCTTTATTAATTCTTGCTGTTTTGCAATATCATTGTCTTCCAGTTGCTTAATTCTGGTTTTAAGGACTGGTTTTGCTTCTCAGTGTGGTCTGCCCTGCTTTTTGAAGCTTCTAGCAGTTTCTCCAATTGGGAGTTTTTATCTACCAGACTGTTGACCTCTCTCTGAATTTTTTCCCATTTTTCTTGCCAGAAGGTTTCCATCTCTTGTATGAGCTCCAATTTGAGTTCTTCCAGAGCTTGTGGACAATTTCCAATTTTTTGGGAAGGTTTTAATTTTGTATGAATTTCATCCCCTTTTTCCTATGTAGCCTAGGTTTTCCCTCTATAAAAGTTTTCAATACTCACTTTTTTCCCTGTCTTTTTGGAGGCTTGGTCTTCAGCACAATGAGTCATCTCTTTGGTGGTTTTCCCTTTCCTTTTAAGTCAGGAATCTGAGTGTGATGGGCAGGTTTTCTGTGGAGTTATGTGGCAGGGTTTTTGCCTCAGGCAGGTTCTGGTGTCTCTCCTATGTATAAGGGTTTCCTGTGAAACTGCTCTGAGGGGTAGGTCCCTGGCAGACCTTGTCAGTTCCCAAGGACCCTGGTGTGTCCCCCACTCACTACAGTGAGGAGCAGGCCTTTTGCCTCTGGCAGGCTCTGGAGTCTCCACAGCATCTGCAGTTTGCAATAGCACCCGTGGTCTGTGCTCTCCAGTGCTCAGAGGTCTCCTGTGTAACTGCTCTCAGGGGTAGGTCCCTGGCAATCCTAGTTATATCCCAGGGACCCTGGTGTTCCCCCATTCACTACAGAGATGTGTCTTGCTTGTTTGCTGTCTCTTATGCTGATCCCAACTCTGGTTCTGTAGGTGAGGTGGGGGAGGGTCGTTCAGATCATGTTTGGGTGCGAGCTTTTTCTCCTTCTTATAGTGTGGAAATAGTCAAACCCCACATGCCTTCATTTCTGCACCCTACTGTAGAGTCCCTCCATTCTTCCAAAGATGATTTTTATGTTCTTTTGAGGTAGTCTATTTTGTTGGGTGCTGGGGAGAGGAAGAGATTCGTGTCTACATTGCAGCCATGTTTACCCAAAAGTCTCCAGTCCAATTCTTGGAAACACCAAAACCCTTTAAGTTTCAGTTTAAGAACCTCACCTTCCAGGAGGTCCTTCTTGACTCCCTCAGTTTTCCTCCACTCCTCTCTGAAATCACTTTGGATTTTATTTGTATCTATTTTTACTTACTTCTCAGTGCATATGTACCCATTTGTGGGCTAGGGACTGTTCTACTTTTCTCTTTGTATATTCAGTATATAGCATGGGGTATTGCACACCCAGTGTTTAATAAATCTTTATTATTGAAGCCTTATCTCTTATATTTACTAGCTCTGTGACTCTGAGCAAGTCACTGACTCTCTCTGTCACAAATGAGTTAACTGATTGGTGTTAGATATTAGGAATTTCTACCCCTGAAGTTCTCCACACTAATGAAAGCACAAATTGGACAAAAATCAATTAATGACCTAAAAGGAAGTTATAAGAACAGAAGGAAAAGTTTCTCTTTGAAATAATGATATGCTGGAAAAAATATTTATTTTTTTCTCACCCATTCGCAAAGAAAAAATCTTGTAGCAACAGTTTCATTTCCTACCAGTTTTAACTTTTTTGAGTGTGAAGAACATCCCATATGTGTGTTCAATTTTTGCAGCTTGTGTAAGTTGGGGAAAGAGGCCAAAGTAATTGTTTTTGTATTTATATTAGAAGTTCCAGATGCACAACTGCCTTAAATTTGATTTTTCCCCTCAAACACTAGTGTCCCTCCAAGCAAAAATAGGCATGTCTTTGTTAGTGAATGTTAAAAGTTATTGCTTTGAAATCTTCCACAATAAATTATTGGCAGCCCAAGACCATATTGTGCCAAGTTTCACTCCAAAATAATTTTCTTAGTCAGAGCTTATAACAGGAGTGGAAATTCTCACTCAACAAACTTCATTATACCAACTTGTGATAGGAAAGAAGAAAAAGTCATATGATCACAGATTGTCAAAGCTGGAAGGCACTGGAGTTGTAATATGACTCCCTCTTCTTCAGCATCCCTACAGATGCCAAAACTGAGGCTCCAGAGATGAAGTGATTTCCCCAAAGCCACACCACCAAGTAGTAGCCAAACTAAATCCAAGGCCTAGGTTCAAGTCAATGAGCTTTCACAAAATTTGTCCTGGCAAAAGAACATTGCATATAAATTTGTCTTCTCCATTCATTGGTTTCTTTTCCCTTATAATTCTCACCTTACAATATGTTTCCAGCAGTTGATACTATGCTGCCGAACCTAAGTTTTCACACATCAGGTTATCTATTCTCCCAATCACTATAATGATCTTGCAAAGTCAGTCGAAGCCATTGGTAATAGCAGCTTTTGCAATCTGGTAACATTACAGGATTTGTAGCTGAGACAATCCCACATTTTTCAGATGAAGTATTTGAGGTCCAACAAGGTTCAAACCATTTCTTGAAGCCACACAGGAAGTAAATGATAAGTCCTTTTCATGATATATCCTCCAACAGCCTGAAACCTGAAGAGACCTTAAAAGAACAATCTGAGTCTAGTGTGGAGACCAGAAGAGCAACCTTCTGCTATTCATGAGATTAGGGGTCCCTCTTTGCTTATGTTCTTCAGGAAAGGCCCAGGAGTATTATAGAGAAGATGCTTTTTTCAGATTGGTCCAGATGGTCAATTAGGTCTCTTCAAGATCTGAAATTTTGTGATTTTCCAGTACATGGTTCCCTCAACCCAACGAGCAATAATCAGTATTATCTATGACTTTTAAAGTCAGTGTTTGTCAAATGTGATTCTGAGGACAAACTCAAGCCAATTTTTCTCCTAGCCTGAGAAGTGGTTATTTGCAAAAACTCAATTGTCTTAAAAATCTATAAACTTTAAAAAAAAAATTCTCCTTTATCCTCTTCTCTCCTCATCTTCTTTTTTCATGCCCCTTCCATTTCTAGTTTATGACCTCCCCAATCACAAAACCTGGAATGCTACAAATCAGAGGAGATATTTGGTCCATTGGTGTTCAGTATAACTAGGATTGGGAAACAAATTTGTAAAATCCACAACAATCATTTAGTTATATATCATGTTCATTTCTATTAAACCTCAAATTTGGAGGAGATACTTCATTTGCTAAAGATTAATATTTGAGAGTTAATCATTTATGTAACTCTAGGCTCATTAGAACTTAGGGAGAAAACAGTACCATTTTATTCTTTGTAAGGTCCAGGGGACATTGTAAGGAGGGGAAATCTGGAAAGAGGTACAGTATAAGCAAAAGTGCAGAGGCAGGAATTTATGAGGATTGTTTTAGGAACCGTGTAAATAGAATGATGTGTGATAAATCCCAAATGAATAAAATAGGAGGTCATAGAAAAAAAAGATCCCATGAGATAAAATGGTAAAGGGAAAACTTAATGGAAGAAGTGACATTTGAACTGAATCATGGAGAAAGATTGCGCTGGGTTTCAGAGGATTGGAATATAAGCAATATAAGGGTAGGATTTAAATATAAGGAAAACAAGAGAAAAGGAATGAGAAATAAAGTGTATGTGTATGTAATAAGGTAGAAGCATAACTATATTGATTGGACATAAATAGACCAATATGGATAGAAAGGAAGATGTATGTAGGTGGAATGGGGAAAGTAGGGCTAAAAAAATAAATGAGGGTCAGATTGCTGAGGACCTTTCATGTTAGACTAAACTTAGGTTTGGGGCTTTATTCTGAAGGCTATTGAAGGTTTCTTGAGCTCTGTGAAAATGAACTGGAGAAAAGAAGAGGACCAGTTAGGAGGGTAATTGCAACAAAATTTGATATAAGGGCTTGGATTAGGGTGCTAGCCGTAGGAGGATCATATTTAGACAGTAAATCAGTCAATCAGTTAGAATTTATTAAAAGCTACTATGTGCCAGTCACTATGCTGGGGGTACAAAGAAAGGCAAAAAACAGTATCTCCAGGAACTCACAATCTAATTGCAGAAACAGCACAGCAACAAGTATTTAAAACAAGACAATAAATTGGAAGTAGTCTCAGAAGGAAGGCATAATATTAAGGAAGATTGGTAAAGACTTCTCCTAGAAGGAAAAACTAATAATCAGAGTTATCTGAAAAATTCCATCTCCCCTAAATTTTAATCTTTACAGCCTCAGGAGGTGGTGGCTCCCTACTCATAGAAATCTTTAGAGCAAAGGCTTGTTTCCTAGTGATGTTGTAGAGGCAACTTTTGTTCAGGAGTGGGCTAAACTTGACCACCTCGGAGAGCTTTTCCATTCTGAATTTCCAGGATTCCATGACTTTGTGTTAGTAATTCTGGTTCATTCATCAGTTATTTCCTTTTGTTCATTTTAAATTACAATGAACTTAATACATCTCATACATTTATCAACACCTTTTTTCTACTCCTCCTAGTTAACATTTTATCATGGCAGAAAGTAACCATAAAAACATAGACACTAAAGTTTTCCTCCATCTTTAAGACTGATTCCAAGGGTCTCTCCAATTCATATTTGACTTCTGAGTCAAATATTGCTGATGAAGGCAGCCCTCTATGGGTTGATACTGAGGGTGACAAGGCAGTGGAACAGCTTGCCACACAGCTGTTCTTCTCCCCTTCCCTGTAGGTCATGTAGGAGACATCTGCATCCCTCGAGGCACTCTAGTAGCAGCTGAACCATAGACCTTGATGATCTACTATGTCACTTTCCTAAACATTTCATAGACATGCTCAGAAACTATCAAAGCCCATGAGTCTACACAAGGCCAATTTGAATGCGAGACAAAGCTGTAGGACTGATTTGGAGGGAAATAAGGGAAGGTTCTCCATTTTCTCCAAGTCTTTCCTAGAACTACAAGGAAGATTCAAATTCTCTATTGCCTAAAGTTTCTCATTAAGAAAAATGAGCAATTGGCTCAAGAATAATCACTCAAAATCCTTTAGCTCCATTAATGATATCATTGATTTTAACCTCAAGATTCCAAACCATATGTTTGGAAGGCTTTTTTCTCAAAGTAGTAAAATCTGTTGTGGTAATATCAATTTATTCACAATATGGAATGCATGCTCATTGTGTCTGATTTTTCTCAGTTGATTAGATGTTCTTAAATAAAGCTACTGGATGATCCAAAGCCAACTAATTCAAAGCACATTTGTGTGTGTGTGTGTGTGTATAAACAATAAAAATGTGAAAAAACATAGAAATAAGTTTTTCCCACAATCCTCTGAGTATTAACATCAAATGACATTAAAAAGGAATGCAGATTTTCATTAAACATATTAATATCCAGAAGATGTCTTGTATAAATTCAAACTATATAATGACTGATGGTGGTTCCACTTGCTGGCATAGTGTTCTCTAGATATTCCTGTGTGTAAATGATATTGAATTCATGAAACAGAGACTCAGCACACTAAAGGGTCACCTCAGTGTGATCTGTGGTTATTCAAAAGAAACCACCCGACCACTCGTACTAGAAAAATAAGTGGAAGACGAATGTCTAGTTTTCAAATTATGACATGCTGTTAGATAGATAATCCATTGAACTTCTTTGGCACACAGAAATCTGTGGCAAGAGTCGAAAAGAAAAAAGATATTGGGTTGGGAAGGCTCTTTGTGAATCAAGATTGTTCAATTATTTGCATACCTAGTTCCTAATACAATACCAGACACATAATCAATACTTATTGATTGATTACATTTTGTAAAATTCAATCATTTCTTTTCAGAATTAGTCTTCTCCTAGCCATAGACAATATAATATAGTAGATAGTTGGTCTTGAAATAAAGAAGTCCTAGTTTTAGGGTTCACCTTTGATTATATACTGGCTGGGTCACTGAACAAAGCATTTAATTTCTCAGTATCTTAGACAATTCTCTATGACCAAAAGTTAAAGAACATGTGCCCATTTACATTGGTAGCAGGAGTTTCTCACTATGTTTCCTATGCCAATATAATCACAGATACATTCTCCTAGAGATGTGATGTGAATATGAGATGTATGTGGTACACTATGCTCAGAAAAAACACTTGCAGGTGACTGAAAGGGTATAAGTCATGGGTATAAGTGGGCTATGGGGTATTGTCCAAGGTGAATAGATCAAGAATCACATAAACAGCATTGATGAAGAAATAATACTAGAAAATCAGAATGGAAGAGAGGGAAGGAAGGAGGAAGATGAAGAGGGAGAAGAAGAGGAAGAGGGCAATAAGTTATGAACTGGTTGAAGAATTGTCCTCACTTACTGATGAGATCACAGTTACATCAAAGAAGGACTGGAACTAGACACTAACTTCAAACTAAACCAAAAATCAGTAAAACAACAAAAGCAAGCACAAGATATTGGAAGGAATAATTAATGGTTTCTATCATATGTAAAATATCTAATGTATTTTTGTAGATTCTTATATACCCTTGACTTTCATAACACTTCAGACATTTTTCTTTTTAGCCTAAAGCTGAAGATGGCAAATAACTAATTGTCAGAAATGAATGTCAAATATCATCTGAGTGATTTACTGCAGCCATTAAAACATATACGTAAGCCTATCCTTTCACTAATATGAATAGTGTCTGCCATAAACTGCGGAAAGATGTTGTAATGCCCATTGGTCACTGGGTTGCATAATTTACTGTTTTAGCTAATTCTGATTGTCTGGCTTTTGAAACATTAAAAATACTGTATTGTTTTGTTGCAAACCCAATAAAATCCTCCTAAAAGAATGTCAATCAGCCAAGTGTTTATTAAATGCTAATTATGTGCCAGGCACTGTGCTTACTGATGGGAATACGAAGAAAAGTGAAAACACTGTCCCTTCCCTCAAGGAGTTCACATTCTAAGGGTGCAAGACAGTGTCTAAAGCCTATTTACCATATATATAATAAAACAAGAGGTAATCTCAGAGGGAAGGCACCCGTTATCAATCAGCTGGAGGTGTAGGCTGGAGAAGTGAAATTGGAGAAGGCCTGTTGCTGGGGTTGAGATTTTATCTGAATTAGGAAGATAAGGAAACTTGTAGGAAAGCCATTCAAGGCAGGGGGAAGAGTCAGTGAAAAGGCAAAGAGTTGAAGGCACAGGAAGGTACAGGAGGATGCAGTGTCTTTAGTGCTGAGTCCACAAATAGCAACATTCTAGATACTGGATCATAATAGAATAATCAGAAGAGTACTTGTAAAAAAAACACTGGCAATGTAGAAAGGGACCAGGTTGTGAAAGGTTTTAGAAACCAGATAGATGGTTTTATATTTTATTAGGAAGGCATCAGGTGGTATTAGGTTTGGAAATTCAAGGATCTTTGGTCAATTGGGAGAGATCAGTTTCAAATGAATGACAAGATCATAAATCTGACTACAGAGGGGTTGGAAGATGGTAAGAGAATTGGAGGCAACTAGTGTAGACTACTTTCTCATGAGTTCCTCAATACACTCAAAGTATAGACTTCTTACACTTTCTGTATTTATTTTTGTGAATTTGATGTGATATATTTGGTCACAGTTATCTATGCTGAGGTAGCAAGTTGCTGAATGTCTCTGGGACTTTGGTCTATCAAAATAGTCCTAGTTATACTATTGTAATACTTTAAAGATCCTTGATTTCCTCAACTTGGCTACTTTCTTCACCAGGAAAAATTGAAACTTCTCTGTGCCTAAATAGATCATCTTCATAAGCTGTTTTAGCCAAAATTAAATGAATATAGGTTGCCCGTTCTTATGGTGATAAACCTCCCCATGTGGAGTAAACTGATCCTTGGACAGAAGATATAAAGTATCTTTGGGTTCATGTTTAAAGTTTTTCCTATTTTGACAGAGCTTGCATTCAAATGACATAGCTTTCAAGCTCTATATTACTATAACGAGGGACCTGAAGAAGGCTGACTTGGAGGTAGAGAAGGAATAATAATGAATAATTATTCATAATAATAATATTTCTTGCATGTATGTAGAACTTTTTGACATTCACTCATTCTACAAATGCTTACTGAATGCTAATAATGAGCAAGACACTATTTGGGGTACTAAGTGAGATATGAAAATAAATGACATCCTCAAGGAATTATAGTCTAATAAAAAATGTTAGATTGATAGAATTAGAAAAATAATCAAAATTGTTAGGGACCTGAGAAGTCATGGAGTCCAACCTTTACCCTAAGCATGAATGTTTTCTAAAATATCCTAAAGGGGGGCAGGTAGATGGCTCAGTGGATTGAGAGCCAGGCCTAGAGATGGGAGGTCCTGGAATGAAATCTGGCCTCAGCCACTTCCTAGCTGTGTGACCCTGGACAAATCATTTAACCCCCATTTCCTAGTCCTTACCACTCTTCTGCCTTGGAGCCAATACAGAGTATTGATTCCAAGATGGAAGGTAAGGGTTAAAAAAATAAATAAATAATAAAAATTAAAAATAAAATATCCTGAAAAGTAGCTCTTTCATCTCTGCTGAAAGATCTCCAGTGACCAGGAATTTGCTACATTCTAAAGCAACCATTCCTTTTCTGGATATCCTCAGTTGTGAGAAATTTTCCATTATATGGCACTCAAATCAACCTCTCAGTAATTTCAGTTCATTTGTCCTAACTGTCTTCCAGCATTAAGCAGAACAATTCTTTTTCCTTCTACTTGATAATTTTTACAAATACTTGACAAAAATCTTTTCACTTCAGCCTCCTTGGTTTCTCCAAAAAATCCTCATATGTTGTGGTTTTGAGTCTACCCACTATCCTTGTTGCCCTACACTGATGTCTTTGGGTTTTTCCTTACCCCTTCTAAAATAATGCGCCCAAGACTAAATACAAAAGACATGGTCTGACCAAAGTAAATCCAGGTGGGACTCTGACTTCCTCTGCTCTGGAAATAATACCTCTAAAGATGGAACATAAAAAGGCAGTGGTTTTCCTTTTGAGGGCTACCACCTTACACTGGAACCCATAGTTAGCTTGTTTTATTAAATTATTGCATCATTAAATTAAATAGTTAATTATTGCCTTATTAAATCCCTTGGTCTTTTTCACATGAACTAATTTCTTGTCATGCCTATCCATCTTGCAATTTGTACAGTTATTTTATTAACCCAAACGAGGGACTTTTATAATGATGTTGAATAAATTTCATCTTACATGAAACAAGCTTTACTACCACTTGTCCCAGCAGTAGAGACCACATTTGATAGCAACTCTTTCATCATATGGATATGACTGATAGTTCTCAAATGCTAGAGTTTGAGTCAAGGACGATTTGGCTACCTCTACCAAATAAAGGGCAGATCAGGCCATTTATTTGGTGAAAGATATAAGGAAAAAAAAAACATGTAGCATCAGTCAAGCTGTCAGCCCCATGTCCTAGGGTTTCCAAAATCTGGACGATGTAGCAGCACAGATGCCGGTAAAGAATTCATCATCTGAGAGGTATCCAGGCACAGCTGGGTACTGACCGACCAAGATGATGTGACCTAAGGAGGTGACTATAGACTATTTAAAAGTTCTGTATGCTTGCAGACCTTTTATATAATTTCAAGCAATATGAATCATCAAGAACCACCAAATCTTGCATCGATCAATTACAGCCTTAAACATTTCCCCAATGAGGATTAAGCATTGCAGAAGGTCCCATCATGAGAAAAGACTGTGTGTTGGCCAATTAATTCATACAGGAGAATCAAACCTTTTGTAACTAAGTTGGAGCAGGAGTCCATTCCAATTAAATCATGTTTTTTTTCTATCTTGAGGCAGAAATATTGACTTGTATCATATGTAGAATGTAAGCAAGGAGGCAAAACATTTCTAGTAATACTAGGTAGAATGGGATGTATCAAGGCACAGACGTGTCCATGAATGAGGATATGCTATGGAAAGAAACATTGGTGCTTTACTGATACCAAGTCCCATAAGGATCTGTAGCTTATGCCAGCTAGGCATTATAGTTAGACTTTTTGGTCTATATTGTTGCCCCCTATTCCTTATAACATATTTTCCTTTTTAAAATATGTATCTCTTATATATGTGTATGTATATAAAATCTCTTTAAATATGTATCTCATCTATGTGTGCATATAGATATAAATCATCTCTTTAAATATGTATCTTTTGTATATCATAATAATAACAAGTTGATTTAACTATTAAGGTGTCACAGTGGCTACAGTACTGGACTTCAAGTCTGGAAGAACTGAGTTCAAATTCTGTTTCAGATATTTACTAACTCTGTTACCCTGTGCAAGTTCCAGCTACAGTTTCTTTAACTATAAAATGAGAATAATATAACAGCTACTTCATCAGGTTGTGGTGATGTTCAAATGAAATAATGTGTGTTTGGTTTGCAAACCTTTCTAAATAAATGGCTAGATAATGTTATCTTTCATTATTACTATTATTATTAAGTACATTGCATACATTATTTCATTTTATCTTCATCATAATTCTTTTTGGTAGGGGCTACAAATGTTATTAGCCCAATTTTACAGATAGGAAAACAGGATCAAATAAGTTGTGACTTACCCAGAGTCATATAGTTAGTATCCAGAGGCAGGATTCTAATTCAGGTATTTCCTCACTCCAAGTCCTTCCTCCAGATCATCCCATTTCCCTTTACGCACCTAACATAACCTCTATTTAATTTTATTACTCATACTCTAGGAATTGATGTGCCCCTCTGAGCTCATGAATATCCTTTCTGTGCTTTTTTCCTGTCACTGTCATATATGATTTACTGAGAGCCTTTTTTATTCATGCTCATCTAACTCCTTTTCTTTGCTCTAATGGCAGCAGTAGCTGGTAACTATTGTCCTGCCTTTTCTTTTTCAGTTTAAAGGTCCCATAAGTAATTTAGCCAATTCTCCAGGGAAATGCATCTGTCCTGGCCTTCGTTAGGTACACTTGGCCAAGAGACTGGCACTCTTGTATCTTACATGATGGCTCAGAAAGCGAAATCCTGTTCTCTCACATTCTCTTTAAAGATAAGTGTCTACTTCCTTTTCTTTTCTTTTTTTTTTTAACCTCTCCCTTCCATCTTAAAATCAATACTGCATATTGTTGTGAAGCAGAAGAACAGTCAGTAGGCAGTGAGGGTTAAATGACTTGCTCACCGTCACATAGCCAGGAAATGCCTGAGGTCTGATTTGAACTCAGGACCTCCCATCTCCAAGGCTCAGCTCTCAACCCACTGAGCAACCTAGCTGTCCTCTAACTGTCCACTTTCTCTTCTAATCATCTTACCTTCAAGCTCCTACAATAGTGTCTTTCATTTTCTTGGCTAGGTTTTCAAAGTCCATGGAGAATTTTCCCAAGATACTTCCTGTAGTGTCAGTTGTTCCCATATTAATTGCCAGAAGTGGGTTTAAGTCCTTAAGTTATATAAGTCTCAAGAGATTCTCAGTTGAATCCTGAATGTATGTGGCTGGCAAGGCAGCATGCCTTATTATTCACATAAGGTTTCCATATGGCCATCCCTATGCCTGCCAATGAGATACACCTCTTCTTCCCAGAGTGGTAACTGATATCCTCAGAATAGGTGAGATCTGTAAATCTGCTTTGTCCTAAAGCATGTGAAGCAGATTGTTGTTGTTGTGGTTGTTGTTGTTGTGGTTGTTGTTGTTTGTTTGTTTTTTTTCTACAGAGGAGTCCTGCCCATCTTCTAGGAGTGTATTTACAGGTCAAAAATGGGCAAGCAGATGACAGTTTCTTTTGAACTGAGAGTGATACACTGAATGAATTAAGACCCATCCATTGCTTCCAAAATGGAGAACTGGCTGGTGACTGAAGGCTTATTATTTATCCCCACAGTAAGTCTTTAAAAAAAAAATCTTTAGCAGTCAATAACTGACCAAACAATCTACACACCTATTAAGTACTTGCTCTGTGTATTATGAACAACATTTAGGTGAGATCAAATCTCAGGAGAGCCCACAAGGAATAAATAATCAGAGCACTGAAGTTCAGGCCAATCCCACTTCAGAAATCCCTTTAGCTCTGTGATCAGCAAGAAGCCTTTTCCTTCAGTTTATTCATCTGTAAAATAGGGGAAAGGATGGATGTAGAACCTCCCAGGGTTGTTTCAAGGCTCTTTTTAAATAGGAAAAGTTCTTTTGTGTGTGGGCGACTATATATATGGGCTGTCTCAAAAGTCCTCATGCAGTTTTTTTTGCCATAAAAGCTATTTAGGCTATGAAGGCTTAAAATTGCATCTGGATCATGGGATACCCTGCATACATGTAAACTCCTCTTCGAAATTTATGTAAATAGTAAATATTATTATTTAAGTATGGTTTGGACAAGATGGCCTGTGAGTTCCTGTTCAGATATGAAATTCTTCTTTTTTCCTGGAGGAGACATGGTTTGAACCGGGCCTTAAAGAGTAAAGGTATAATGAAAGGCCCATAGCTGAGTTGCTATTTTTGTTTTCTGGCCATCATTCACAGCCCAACAGTTTCCACTGAGTACTTTCTCCTCTCCAGTGGCAGCAATTAGGCCCAGTTTTCAGAGGGCCACGGCTCTAAGACATTCATGTGAGCCCTTGGGAAAGGCAAAATGAAGATTGCCCTTGTTCTCCGATGTCCCCTCATAAGTTTATTTGGGTTTTATCATCAGTGAGATACTCAAGTTCATCCCCTATGCAGCAGATTGCTTTAGAAATCCTCTGGGACAGGATTACATTTAGAAGCAAGAGGTAAAAAAGGGTTGGAAAGTCGTAAAGAACTTCATCTCATTTAAGATTTCCAACTCACCAGGCCTATTAATTTGTTTGGGTAATGTCTTCAGAGAGGCAAGAGAGGTGAACTGACAAGCTGTGTCTTTTCCTATTGACCTTCTTCCTTATTAAGTAAAAGGAAAATAAATCAACACGGGAGACAGTCTTGCCTTTATGGTTTTTGTCCCTCTTTGCAAAGAAGCCTTCAGATCAAAACTCTCCTAAGATGCTCTTCCAACATAAAAAGATGTTCCCATTTCTGATTACTGTGAGCCTAGGAGCAACTGGGCCTATTGGCAATGCAATTCCTTATTCACATCAGAAACAATTCCCCTTGTTCTCTGACACTCCTTTAGCCCATGTAATTGTTTGGGGGGGGTTATATAATTCAGGTAGGGCAATATGATGAGTTCAAATCCTATTTCCAGCGCTCATTGATTGGCCCTGAATCTTATGCAAATCACTTAACATCTCTGAGTCCTACTTTCCTCATTTATAAAATGGGAATAATCATATTTACACTACCTACTGTCCATCTGCTGATACATGGCAGTCACTTTTCTATGTCTGCTTTTATGAGTAGCTATTATAAAGCAATAATAAATTTGCTCAACCAACCATCTCATAAAGAAACTGTTATGCTCAGCTTTTCTGTGTGTGTGTGTGTGTGTGTGTGTATGTGACTGTATGTACTGGGTATCTCAAAAGACCTAATACAGTTTTAAACTTTAAAAACTATTTAAGCTATGAAGGCTTAAAACTGCATTAGGATTTTGGGATACCCTGCATCCATGTAAACTCCTTTTCCTGGCTTTCGCATCAGAAAGACCTGAGTTCAAATTTGGATTCACAACTAAAGTATCCTAAAATAATTAGTGATACATGGGTTGATGGGGATATAACTGGGCATGTAGACTCTAAACAATCACCCTAATGGAATTATCAATAATAAAGAAATAGGTCTTGATCTTACACAAGTAAAATCCAATGGAATTGTGCATCAGTTATGGGGGGTGGCAGGAGGAAGGGAGGGAAAGAACATAAATCATATAACCATAGAAAATATTCTAAATTAATTAATTAATTAAATAAAAATTTTTAATTAAAAAAATTAGTGATATACAAAATATTGGCCCTGAGGCTTTTTAAGAACATAAAATGTCTTCTTAATTAGCAAAGAAAGATCAAGGGGTCTGTTTGACTCAGTTTTCTCATTTGCAAAGTGAGCTGGAGAACGAAATGACAAATCACTCCCATTATTTTTGTCGAGAAAACCCTAAATGGGATCACAAAAAATGGGACGTGGCTGAACAATAGTTTGGTCCACAGATGGTATGACCTTTGGCAAATTACCTAATCTCTCTGGACTATAGCTTCTTCATCTTTAAAATGGGTGGTCAGTCTGAGTTGTCTCGAGGGTTCCTTCAATTCCCCAATACTCCGATTCTATACCAGTCACCCAGTTCCTATTCAGGCCCCTATTCAAAGCCTTCTTAGCTAGGAAAGGACACACTAGTAGGCCTCCAGAAGGGGAAAGACTCAGCATCCCTTGGAAATCTAACTTAAGCACTAAAGAGCAAGGCAGAAGAACTGCCTTGCCAACTGGCTGCAGCACTGCTCTGCTGGCCATGTGTAAAGAGAAGGGCCAACAGCAGGATGGCTGAGCTGCTACCATATGGTGAGTTGAAGTGGGATGACCTCAGGCAAGGAGGGCAGAAGAAGTGTCCTCCGGAAACACTGAAGTATAGCTCCAAGCACATGGCCTCGCCACTGAGTGCTAGATGACAACAGCCACTGAGAGGGGCCAAGGTGGCATTCTAATTAGTTACAGAGAGGTCCTTTCAGGTCAAAGACACCGGATTTCTGCAGGATAAGAGGTTTGCAAAGACAGAAATATCCTGTTTAATTTATATACGTGATAGCATGGCAAAATGAGCATGGAAAGCACCTTTGAAAGGGGAAGAGAATAGCAAAAATGGTAACCTGACAGATACATGTTTGGGAAAGAGAATGTGGCTTGTAGTGTGGCCCGTTTAGGTATCAGGAGACCTGGGTTCTATGCCTGACTGTAGGACCACCACAAGCTACGGAGTCATTTTGGAGGTAAGATTAGAGTTAGAAATATCTGGGTTTAAATACTGCCTCAGATTCTTACTAGCTGTGTGACCAAAGGAAAGTCACTTATCTCCTCTGGGCCTTAGTGTGAGGGTCAGAAAAATGAAGATTTTAGACTGGGTGCTCTTTAAGTATCTCCTAGCTAAAAAGTCCTGGGAGAGACCTAATACTTTTATAAAGAGCCACAGAAAAATACAGACTTGTCTAACATCACACAGCAAGTCAGAGACTGGAATGTGAATTTAAATTATTCTAGAGAAGAAATTAGTTATTATATTTTCAGGGCAAAATTAAGTAGGTATATTATACTTTCTCTTCTACTTGAATAGAGATAAAGGCTGTGCCTAGATTGGGATAAATGAGGAAATACCCCAGGAGCTCCTACCCTTCTACCTCCCCTTTCTTAGAAATTGTTCATGATGGAGCCCATAATACATGAGGACTAGGGAAAAAACTCAGGATGTCTAGTGTGAAAAAGCAAAGGCTTAGGGTTTGGATCAGTGTATAACTCTTTTCAAGTTCTTCCAAAGCTGTCAAATGAAAGTTGTACTTTGTAGTAGACTTGTACTGCTTGGACTCAGAAGGCAAAGTAAAAAGCAAAGTATGAAACACTGCTTAGAGGAAGAGTTTATGTAAGGAAAAACTTCCTCACCTTATCGGTGGTCCCAGACTAACTTGGGCTGTCTCCAAAGGAGGTAGGTTTTCTATGACCAGCAGTCTTCTAGAAAAGTCTATATGCCTGTTTGTTGGATGTATTATAGAAGCTACAGCTTTTCTATATGACCTTGGGAGTCCGTTCCAGCTCCAAAATTTCTTCCAGCAGTATTTCATTTAATAGTCAATTAATGGTGATCCTTAAGGATTGTTCTAACATTCTATGTATACCTCTTGGATATCTCCTCATTCACATCTTTCCTTTAACACATGCAAAAAAACTGTACCAGATTCAAGGGACTTTCTGAGTTTACATTCATTCAGAACCAAAGTTCAGGATCCACCAGTGCTGCTTTTACAAGCCAAATGGATGATTCAATCAAAGGTATTCAATGACATAGCATAGGAAAAAAAAAATTCCCATGACACATTCTCCTACTACTATATCATCATCAACTAGAAAACAAACACGCTTAAGGAGTGATACCAGAAGGAATTACATGTAGAAAACAGGTATGGATAAGGAATGTATGTGGTCAGTAAGAATAAAGAAACAATTGGAGTCTCTACAATGTGGTGCTATTGATGTCTTCCAGTAATAGCTTCACTCTGTTCTATTGGTTTGTGTATGCGGAGGATACATGGCTAGGCAGGACCCAGCTGGTCTAAGGTTATGTGTGCATATTGTTCTGTGGTAATTATAAAGGTCATTATAAAGCTGGTTTCAGCTAATACCCTTAGTTGAGAAGCTACTTCCCTGTAAGGGTTGGTTCTACCATCCTTTATCTTAGAGTGCAAGAACTTTAGCTTCAATTGTTTTAAGGATAGAGGCAGAAATCTTACATTCCCAGGATCAACCTTTCTAGTTTCAGTATCTGTTCATTAGAACAAGGATATCTATCCACTGTGACTATGGATACTTTCTCTATGGAAAGAGAGCCTCTGACATCAGAGACAAGACATTTTTGTTACCTAGACTCAGTTAAGGAGAGTATTTAATGGTTTAAACCTTCTCCTAATGAAGTTTCCCATCCTAAGCTTCTAATTTAAGGCTAGAAAGTTCTTGAAATTCCTATAATTCCCTTAAGAGGATCCTTGGTCCCAAATTCTTTTTTTTTCCCCAAGAGTCTGCCAAAGAACCTCTACAAATACTATGTGGATCTCATATTATTGTCATTTTGTTTTTTCCCTAAAGCAGGATCCTTTAGGTTCCCAGGTAAGTGCAGAAATAAAGGAAAAGAAGAACAAAAACAAAAAACAAAAAACGGGCTAGTTGGAACCACTGCTGAACCCTGACTCGCTGTTCCAAATACTTTTATTATAGTATGTACATGTGATCTGCAACAAGCCTCACAGGCTTTGAGATGCACTACATGCAAACCTATGAATCTTTGAGTAGTTCTATGCTTTGACTCAGTGATTGATGGTGGGGAGTTTTACAGACTGATTAAATGTCCCTTTAAGAACTTCTTGATCCTCCCCTTCATTGCCTTCATTGGGAGCCACTGTCCATCTTTCAGAATTGGAGGGAAGAGGAGGATGGGTAGGCAAACCTCAGCCCTAGACAAGCTCCTGGATTCCCATTCTTTTCTTACACACTGCTATTTTCAGCCATTGCAGCAAAAACAGATAATAATAGTCTCTATACTGTCATCTTCAAAAGCCCAGGGAAGCAACTCAAGTTCGTGTGAGTGTGTTTTTTAAAACATGCATCTTTTGTAGGGTATATAATTCTGTGACTGTTAACACCAGATATACTTAAAGTTGCTTTGTAGTTTTCAGTTCCTCATCAATGATTTTGTAGTAAATGATGAGATCAAGTAGGCACAGATACAACCCAGTATAAGTAAATTTAAGGTTCATTGTTTACGCCTTAGGGGAAGAAAAGGATCCAAGACAATTAGAGCTGATTGGGAACCAGGTCCTGAGCCTGTGTGGTCAGATTTGTAAGTAAGTGGCTTGCTAGAGTGTGCATCTACAATAGAGACTTTCTTCTCATGGGATGATCTTCAGAAGGCTTTATATTTAGAAGGTGCCTGACACATAAAAATTACCATTGCTCTCAACACCCTTTCCCAAGGATCATTCACAGAGCATCACAGCACGAAGGATTCTTGGAGACCAGCTAGTCTAACCCATCATCTTACAGATGAGGAGCACTAAAGCCCAGAAAATGAACGGAACTTGTCCAGTGTTACACAGATTCCATCCTGAGTTTCTCCCCCTCCCTCAGATCTTTTGGAACTGTTTTTCCCCCTTTCTATCCCTAACACTAAACACAGTTCTTAAAATAGAGAAAAGAGTTAATAAATGTTTGATCACTGACTACATTCATTAATATTTACTCCTCATTTCTCTCTATCCTCTGAATTCTCCAAACTCTATCCCATGCTCTGTACTCTTTTTTTTTTAAACCCTCCTCTACAACTACATTGTTTTCAAAGTTTTTCATTACCTAATTAGTTTTGTAATCTTGAACAAGTTGCTTAAACTTTTTGAGTGTTAGTTTCCCCGTTTGGAAAGTGCTACTACCAATTGTACAAAAAAATCAAGCCATTCTCCAATTGGTAAATGGGCAAGCAACTGAATAGGCAATTTTCAGTTAAAGAAATCAAAACTATTAAAAAGCACATGAAAAAATGTTCTAAATCTTTTATAATCAGAGAGATGCAAATCAAAACAACTCTGAGGTATCACCTCACACCTAGCAGATTGGCTAACATGACAGCAGAGGAAAGTAATGAATGCTGGAGGGGATGTGGCAAAGTTGGGACATTAATGCATTGCTGGTGGGGTTGTGAATTGATCCAACCATTCTGGAGGACAATCTGGAACTATATCCAAAGGGCGATAAAAGACTGTCTGCCCTTTGAGCTAGCCATAGCACTGCTGGGTTTGTACCCCAAAGAGATAATAAGGAAAAAGACATATACAAGAATATTCATAGCTGCGCTCTTTGTAGTGTCAAAAAATTGGAAAATGAGGGGATGCCCTTCAATTGGGGAATGGCTGAGCAAATTGTTGGTGGTATCTGTTGTTGATGGAATACTATTGTTCTCAAGGGAATAATAAAGTGGAGGAATTCCATGGAGATGAACAACCTCCAGGAATTGATGCAGAGTGAGAGGAGCCGAACCAGGAAAACATTGTACACAGAGACTGATACACTGTTGTACAATCGAATGTAATGGACTCCTCCATTAGTGGCAATGCAGTGATCCTGAACAACTAAGAGGAATCTATGAGAAAAACCACTATCCACATTCAGAGGAAACATTGTGGGAGTAAAAACACTGAAGAAAAACAACTGCTTGAATACATGGATGGAAGGGATATGGTTAAGGATGTAGACTAAATGAACATCCTAGTGTAAACAACAACATGGAAATAGGTTCTGATCAAGGACACAAGTAATACCCAATGAAATTGTGCATGGGCTGTGGGAAGGGTGGGTGGAGGGAAGGGAGGGAAATAATGTGATTATTGTAACCCAGGAAAAATGCTCTAAATTGACTAAACTAATTCAAAACAGAAAAAAAGAAACTGCTACTAATAAGCAGTAAAATTTGGATTCTAATGATACTCCTTATGCTAGAAAAGGTTAAAAACAAAGGTAAGAAGAAAATAATTGGAGGATAAAACAAAAGATTTTATCTATGGATTTTGGATTTTTTAACTTTGGGTTTTTATTATCTGTGTTTTCTCTTGGCATCTGCTTTATTTAAGTCCTCATCATACTGGAAGAGGTAGTTTTCCCAGGTAGTTCTACAAAGTTCATTTTCCAGGTAGTTCTACAATGGGATTAGAGTCAGTAAACCTTGTTTTTAGTCCTTAAATTTGCTATTTGATTTGGAGCAAATCATCTGCATAGGCCTAAATTCTGTAATTAACAGTAAAATAAGGAGGTGGAAATAGATGCTCAAATGAGATAAAATCTCATGGGATCAAATGAGATAAAATATGTGAAGAACTTTGCAAACTTCAAAGGCCTATAAAGGTTAACAATTATTATCTACCACATAGTTGTTTTAAGGGTAACACTATGTAAACTTAGTCACTAAGAGAATAAAAGTTGTGGTTATGGCTGGTTTAGCTAGCCAGAATGAAAAAGGAAAAAGATACCAGATCTTGGTAGCAGTAATAATAATAATAATAATAAATCACATTCATAAAATACTTAAATGTTACAAAGCACTATTTTTTAACAATATCCCTGGGAAGTTGGTGGCATAAATATCATTCCCCTCATTTTGCAAATGAGGCTTAAAATGTTGTGACTTATCCAGAAATCACATCACACAATGAGTAAATGATGGAGCCTGGGCTTAAATCTAGATCTCCTGAATCCAAGTTGATAAATCAAATAGACAGAAGTTTTGTCTACTTTTTGACCACTTTCCTCATTGGAATAACAGCTGAGGGGTCAGTGTTTTCCTAGAGTATCACTAAACACTGTCTGATAAATGATATTCCCAGAGATAATTTCTCCCAACTGACACACCCATTGTGGTGTCTGTTGTTGCATTTTGGCACATCACTTCTCCTCTACAGACTGTCACTAAGAGCCTTAAAATGCCCTGTGTTTGAAATAGACCATCAGTCAGAGCCTCTCTGAAAGTGTTTGTATTCAGATGTGCAAGGGCCATGATGGATGCTGATGTTCAATGGTCCCCTTTGGCAACATGAAATTCCCTAGATGGAATTTCAGGCTCTGTTGGATCCTGCAGGGAGATCAATGAAATTTGCATCACAAAACATCACTCCTGCAGAGGGTTCCAACTGAACCACAGGGAATGACAGGGTTTTATGGAAAATAATGCCCATTTCATGGCTCACCATGGTATACCTTATTGCTGTTCATGGCGCTACAATGCTTCTGGACACTGCTGGTAATGTGTGGTCTCTGTAAATCACTGTGCTTTTGACTGGTTATTGTCTGTGCTGCATCTACAGCTCTTCTTTAAGAGTGACTAATAGGAATATTTCAGTTTTACGAGAGCAGGGTTTCTTAACCTTTTTTTGTGTCATAGATCCTTTTGAAAGGCTTCAGCCTATGGATCCCTACTCCAAATAATGTTAGATGCTTGAAATGCATAGGATTACAAAGGAAACCAATTATTTTGAAATACAGTGATTAAAAGGTTCTTTAAGAGTTCCCAGACCTCAGGTTAAAGACTCTCAGACATTTTTAAAGATTAGACACAATCTGTCCATGCAAAATCTAACCACTGTCCAAATATAGTTTTGAAAAAGACTCCATCCAAAAAGTAGGACAAGCTTGTTACAAACATAAGCTTCTCTACAAAATGACAGTCACAGGATTCTTAGAGTAAGAAATCATTTTGTAGATAAGGAAACAGATAACTCTGGGGAATTAGATGACTTTCTCAAAATCATAAATTGGCAAGTGGCAGAGCCAGAGTTTGAACTTAAGTCTGCCCCTGTGCTCATCCTCTCCCTTTTTGACTACTAAAATGTTTAATTGATGCTTTAAAAAAAATCATTATCCCTTCTGTAAGTGAGTCCTTCCTCAGAAAAAAAAATCAGTTATAGGGAGTTTGTAAAAATAAAGCCACTGTAAATGTATTTGTACATTTTGAGGTTTTTGTTTTCATATATTTTTGTTTTATGTAATAAAGATACCGGCCATGTCTGAAAATGTATGCCACATTTGCCAGCTATTGTCTATCTCCTCTCTTCCAAAAGGTGAGAGACAGCTTATTATCAACCAAGGGGTTCAAAGGAGGTAATGGATGTAAATATTTTGTAAACCTAAAATTTCTGTAGAAATGTCAGTTATTATAATTAGCCTACAGTCAGTAGGATTCCAGTCTGGTAATGACTTAATTCGCTGAGCTTTCTATTGCACTTCTATTGAACTCAAGCAATATTTTAGAGCAGTGCAGGGTCACGTTTGTAAATAGTTAACAATGAAGCCCCAGAAAAAAGTATGCATATATGCAAATTTAATCTTCATTATTAGGACTCTCTTAAGTCTAGGTAACAAAAAATAATAAATCATTTGATTTGTAGCAATTTTTGACACACAAATTCTCACAATGAAAATTAAATAATCACCTTTCAAAAGCCAATTAAAGCTGACTCCAGAATCAACTCCACAGACTCCCCCTATTACCCAGAATCTCAGCCTTGTGAAATTGCAATTGTTTTTCATTGTTTTTTTTTCCCCAATATTAGACCCTTGGAAGTAAAACCTATTTGTTATATATTTCAATATTCCACATAATGCTAGTGCTTTGGACATAGTAGGTCCTCAAAAATTATTGAATCAATTTGATCATATCTGATGAGATTTTCTACACTATACTAAAATTTTCATATTAATATTGATACATAACTTATAATATTTTCTCTCTTCAAAGAATTATAATGGCCTAAGGTAACTAACATGGATCAAATGAGAGAGGCAGTATTGGGGTAATGGAAAGGACAGAAAATTTAAACTCAGAGGACTTAGAATTCCAATTCTGCTATGTACTTACATGATCCTTTTGAATCTCAATTTCTTCTTGTGTAAAACAAGATTTTGGACTAGATGACCTCTAAGGTTGCTTCCAGCTCCAAATCTATGATTTTAAGAACTAATTCCAAAGATAAAGACTAAATAAATCCTCTCATAATTCCTTCTATTTTGATCTTTTCCTTGGGATTATCAACAGCTCTTGCCACCTTAAATCCTTCTGGAAGGAGACAGAGCATAAATCTTATTTTTCAAAAAAATGTTCCTGCTTCATACATTTCAAAGAAAGACAGGCTCAAGAGTTGCATGGAATGAAATGCCCTGGATGTTTGGAACTGTTAAAGGAAGTACACATTGATGAAATCACAGATCCATTCCAAGTTTTGAAGTATATTATTTCTAGTAGGAATTTATTTATTGGCAGGGGAAAGTAAACACTGTCATCTTACATCTATATCATGAGTGGTTGGTATGTAAAAAACCAGTTAGAAATCTAATTTATGGAGAAATGTTCTAAATTAATTAATTAAATACATTTAAACATTAAAAAAAAAAAAGAGTTTTCAGGAACAATTTAAGGTTCCCTTTCTTTTCTAGTAAGCCTCCCTGATATCTCTTCTCCTAATTTATTGTAAGGGGACTTCTCTTGTGTATACAAATATACACAGCTATAAAGCAAGGATAATAATAGCACCTACCTCAAAGTGCTACTGGGAGGATTAAATGAGTTAATTATTTGTGAAACACTAGCCATAGCACCTGGCACTTAGTAGGGGCTCTATAAATGCATAGTTCCTCTCTCTCCTCTTATATGAAATAGCTTTTGCAACAAATGAGCATTTCAAATTAGGGGAAAAGAATATTTGGGCTAAATGAAAACCAATTATTTCATTTATGGCAGGGGTTTGTAACCTAGGGTTAGAGAACTTAGGCTTCTTTTATATTTTGGTAACTAGATTTCTATATAATTGGTTTTTAAAATATTTCAAGAAATGAATTTCAATATTTAAAAAATCTTATTTAGCAAATATTTAGCAAGCGCTTCCTATGCACAATGCCCTTAGCTAGAGATTAGGAGAATTAGGGTGATATATATGCCCTTAAGAAATATGCAGCATGACAAATATAGAAGTTTATTTCATTTCCCCAACACATAAGATCTACAACTGCTATTCAAATGCCACATTTGACTTGGATCCTTGATTTGTGGCATGATAGGAAGGAAGTTTGTGAGGAGAGTACTGAGTTTGGAGCCAAATGTCATGGGCTTTCATTATGAGAGCTGTCATTTGCTACCTGTGTTATCTTGGGCAAAGTCAGTTAATCTTCCTGAGCCTTAGTTTACTTTCTGTAAAATGAGGGGGTTTGGTGAGATGGTCCATGATGTCCTTCTAGCTCTAAATCTTATGAACTAGATTTAAATCTTAGCTCTGCCACCTTCTGTGACCTTGAGAAAGTCATTAGCTTTCTCTGAGTCTTTGTTTCCTTATCTCTAAAATGAGCATGTTGTTCTAGATTAGATGGGTCTAATATGAGGGCTTTTGACATTCAATCTTGACCACAATGCTTTTGAGTGCAATCCAAAGCAGTTCAAATGTAATTGGGAAATAGTTAACAAAATAACTAAAATTTCAATGGACTATAATAATAGAGCTTTCTAAGTCAATTTGCAACCATATGTTTTAGTGGCCCCCATTTCTTCATACTAAATGACTTCTAAGCTTCCTTCCAGATCTATAATCAATAATTACACATCTAAAAGAATTAAATGAAAGCATCATGTATAAAATAGATGCTTAATAAATGAGAGTTTTCTTGCACCCTTAAAGCAATTATCTGAGTTAACTTTACCAAACATTCACTTATTACCCTCCATTCAGTTACAGAAATACAGGTTTTCAGATTTCTAGATCTGAAGAAACTTCAGAAGTCATCTATATTCCAATCCTTTCTGGAAAAAAGAATATTATCTACAGCAAACTTAATAAGTAATCATTTAGTCTTTGGTAAAGGAACTAGAATGAAAAAGATTCCACTCTCTCCCAGAGCTATTATATCACCACTAAATCTTCTCTTCTATGGGTTAAATGATCGAGTTACTTCAACTGATCACCTCCATACTTACCCTCCTCTAGATCTTCTCTGGCAAAATTATCAACATCCTTCCAAAATGTGATGCTTAGAACGGAATTTGATATTTGACTACAGTCTGACTAGCATAGCATACAGGGAGACAGGCATTTTTTAAAATGACTCCTATGTGTGAAGAGTTGCTTAGCACCTAACAAATATTTTCTTATTTGATATTTACAACAACTTTTTTGAGATAGGTGCTATTTTTAAAAATTATTTTATAGGTGGGGGAACTAAATGAGCCAGACAGAGATTAAATGACTTGCCAAGGGTTATACAGGTAATTTCTTAAGTTGAATTTGAACTCAGGTCTTTCTGATTGCAGGTCTGGTATTCTATCCATTCTTCCACCTAGCTGCCTCTTTGAATGAAGCCTAAAATGACATTGATAATTTTGTCTCCTATATCACACTGTTGACTTACATTGGGCTTTTAGTTGATTAAAAATACCCTTATTATTTTTTAAGCAAACTGTCATTTAACCATATTTCCTTTATCTTGTACTTATGGAGTTGATTCTTTAACCCAAAGGTAAAACTTGATATTTACCCTTATTAAATGTCACTTGCTTAGATTTAGCCCAAAAGTTTATTTAGTTTGTCAAAAGCTTTGTGTTTTCTTATGTGAGCTGATAAAAGAAGGGAAGAATACACATACACAGTTAGGTACAGAAATTCATCTTACCCAACAGGGAAATAAGAGGGAAAGGGAGAAGGGATAAGAAGTATAATAGATTAAAGGATATGCAAAACAGATTCGGAAAAAAGAAGGAGAAATACACAACTAGCGATCATACTAATAAATGGGTTGAACTCATCCATAAAACAGAAGACAGCAGAATGGATTAGAAATGAGAAACAGAAAGATACACATAGAGTTAAGATAAGGAACTGAAACAGAATCTATTATTCTATAGTTAAAGTAAAAAATGGCAGAGATGGCAATAATGATCTCAGACAAAACAAAAACAAAAGTATTTGAAGTATGTAGTAAAAAGAACCACAGGCAAATTTATTCATTTACTCCCTCTTAGTCCTGGATAACCACAAAATGAACAAGAAAGTAAGGAGATGAATAGAATTTTAGAAAAATTAAGTATGAGAGATATCTGGAGAATACTGAATGAGATTAGAAAATAATCGATGTATTCCCAGCTATTGATGTATCTATACACACGCACGCACGCGCGCACACACAAACACACACACACACACACACACAAACTGACCATCTATTCAGGAATAAAAACCTTCCAAAGAAATATATAAAAAGCAAAATTAAATGAATATTTTCCTAATTATCAAGTGATAAGAATTTTATTCAATAAAGGCCTTTAAAGCATAGTAAAAAAAATGGAAACTAAATAATGTAACCCTAAAGAAGAGTGAGTTACAGAAAAAAAAAGAATGAGTGGGTCAAATAACATAAAAAATACACTAAGGATAATGTAATGAGACAACATCTTGTAATCTGTGGGACTTAGAGGAGAATTTATCTTTCTTAACATCTACAAGAATAAAAGAAATATTTTTTTTTAATTGAACATGGAACTAAAAAAAGTACCCCACATTAAATACTAAATAAAACAAAATTTTTCTAGAAAAAATAGACAAACCATTTGATTTAATTTTTTTAGAAAAAAAAAGAAAATAAAATTACCAATATCAAAAATAAAAAGTTGAATTCACAACCAATGAAGAAATAAAATCAATTTTGGGAGCTATTTCATATAACTATCAATAAAAAATGAGAATCTAAATGAAATGGACAAATATTTATAAAAATTCTAAATTGCCCTAATTAATGGAACAGGACATGGAATATTTAATTTTATTTTCAAAGAAAAAAAACTGGATAAGCCATAAATGAATTTTCTGAAGGAAAAAACTCAGGTTCAGAAGGATTTACAAGTCTAATACTAAGTCTACTGAGATACATATGTGATCTATATATGAACACAATTACAAAACACTCTTCATATAAATATAGGCAGCTTAAATAATAGGAGAAATTTTAATTGCTCATGTGTAGGCTTGAGCCAATATAATAAAAATGGTAATATAATATAAATTTATTTACTTATTCAGTGCCACACAAATTAGACTACCAAAGAATTGCTTTATAGAGCTAAGAAAAATAATGACATTCATCTGGAAAAACAAAAAGTCAAGAATATCAAGGGAATCAATGAAAAAAATGAGAAGGAAGGGGACCAGACCTTAAACTATAATACAAAAAAGCAATCTGGTACTGAATAAGAAAGAGAAAAACTGATTAGCAGAACAGATTAGGTATACATTAGACAGAAGCAAATGAGCACAGTAACCTAGTGTTTAATAAACCCCAAGATCCCTTAGGTCAAGAACTCAAGATTTGATTTTAAAGAAAAAAACTGTTGGGAAATCTGTAGTCTGACAGACAAACTCACAATGATGAGTGATTCCTCAACTGATAAATAATCAAAGTCTATAAACAGACAATTTTCAGAGAAAGAAATTCAAGTCATCAATAGCCATATGAAAAAAATATTGGAAATCCCTAATATTAGAGAAATGCAAATGAGACAACACTGAAGTATTACCTTATACCTATTAGACTAAGATGATGAAAAAAAAAGGAAAATGATAAATTCTGGGGTGAAAAGTGGAAAACACAGGTATACTGATGAAGAAGTATACAATAAAACTGCCTGCTACACTCCCAAGTATATCCAAATCAGATTAAAATGTAACTAGGAAGTATTTTTTTAAAAAAATTTAATATAAGAGAACATAGATAATGCTTAAATATGGGTTTCTAAGTCAATATGTTGTCCACAGAAATCCTTGTGTATAATCTAATAGTCCCTATTTCTATTTGAATTTTATAACACTACACTTAGTGCACTCTTGGTGGAGTTGTGACTGATGTTCAACCATTCTGGAAATCAGTTTAGACCTATGCCCAAAAAGCTATTAAACTGTGTCTAACCTTTGAGCCAGTGAGGTTACAACTAGAGATCAAAGAAACAGGAAAAAGACCTGTATGTACAAAAATGTTCATAACAGCTGTGACAGAGGCTGGCACTAGAGAAAGTGCCAGGCTGAAGAATATGTGAAATTGATCACTTCAATGGGGAAAGGGTCCAAGGAGTGAAATCCAGAAGATGAGAAGACTCTGGCGGGGAGAACAGTGAGGCTCTAGGTCTTGAAAAGCCAAAGAGAGAAGTTGGAAAAAAAGACTTTCTCCTGAGGGTTACCCATTTTTCCTACTGGTGACTGGAAAATTTTCCCCTCAACAATTCCTAATTGAAGGGACTTCTGAAGAGAAACCTGAGCAGACTTTACTTCAACTCCTGTTGCCCAGGGGTAAGTCAACCTGACTTTCTCTCAGGGGGCTCAGGCTGCCAAGGCCTGAGTTTCCCCCAAACTCGAGGAGGGAGGGGAAAGGGTTTAGATAGAGACAGAGGTCCCCTTTTCCCACATTCCTTTTCCCATTCTTCCCTGCCCGTTATTCCTTTTGTATTACCTGATTGAGTTAA
Source organism: Monodelphis domestica (assembly GCF_027887165.1). Taxonomy (NCBI): domain Eukaryota; kingdom Metazoa; phylum Chordata; class Mammalia; order Didelphimorphia; family Didelphidae; genus Monodelphis; species Monodelphis domestica. The sequence continues at coordinate 124,870,454 of NC_077233.1, forward strand.
CATTAAAAGTTATCTGTTCCCCAAGCTGAGTGTGAGTGAACAGATCATGAGGAAACCTTTTGGTCTCAAGTAGTGGAGGGGGGACAAGAGGGACAAGAACAAATTGGGGAGAGTAGCTTTAGCTAAAGAGGGGAGGCAGAAGGGGGAAAATCTTCAAAATCCCTCTCCTCTCTCTAAGCTAAACCATTACATCTGCTGTCTCCCCTGAACCTCGCTTTGAGAAGGGGGTTCTTCTCTCTTTCCCCCTCTCCATACCGAAAGTCCAAAGAGACAAACTTCCCTCTTTTATCTTTTTTTATAATACACATCTCTATTTGTAAAGGCAAATAATTGGAAAATGAGGACATGTCCATCAATTGAAGAATGATTGAACAAGTTATGGCATATGAATATTATAGAACACTTTTATGCTATAAAAATCACGAAGGGGATGGTTTCAGGAAAACTTTGCAAAGCATGCTTGAATTAATGTAAAATCAAATGAGCACAACCAGAACAATTTACCTACTTGCAGTAATATTATAATCAACTTGTAAAGATGTAGTAACTGATCAACACAATAACCAAGCAAAATTCATGATGAAACATGCTGTCCACTTTCAAAGAGAAAGCTGATGGTCTCAAGAAGCCAGATTTAAGTGTATTTTCTTCTCTTCCCTTTTTCTACTGTTAGACATTATGAATGTAGGAATTTGTTTTGTATGACTGTACATATTTATTAAGGTCTTGGGTTTTTGTTTTTTGTTTTCTTTGCCATCTCAATGGGATGGAGAAGAGATTTAGAAAATAAAATAGTTACTGGGAAAAAAGGCTTTATACCTGCTGACTTTTTTATCCAACTTATCAATTATTCTTCTTAGTTGAATGTCATCTTCAAGTTTACTTAGCATATAGTATACCTTTGATTGAATCATTTATAAAAATATTAGATACACTTTTTTAAATAAAGAAGGAAAGAGTGACATTGAAGCATTTTTAAATGTTAAAAGCACGGGGCCAATGATAAATCCCTGGAGTACTCTACTGGTACCTCCTTCAAAAATGATCTCAGTGATTAATTACTACCCTTTGGGGCCTGGCTAATCTACTAGTTTTAATTCCATTCACCTAGCATTGCTCTGTCATCTAGCACACATCTCTCTATCCTTTCCTCAAGAATAGTCGAACTTAATTTAATGCTTTACCAAAATCTTGGTGAACTCTATGAATAAAATTCCCATGATCTACTAGTCTAGTAAGCCTGTCAGAAAGGAAATGAGGTTAGTCAGATTGAAGTCATGCTGGCTTTTAGCAACCACTTCTTCCTTTTGTTCTCTGGCCATTCTTTTAATAATAGGTTCTAGAATTTGGTCAGGAATTGAAATCAATCTTACTAACCCATATTTTTCAAGCTCCACTTTCTTCCCTTTTGTGAAATGGGGCACAGTGTTCACCCTTTTTAGTTGTAGCATTTCTCCCATTCTCCAGGATGTTCCAAAGATCACCAATAGGGACTTAGTCATCATATCTTCCTGGTGACAAGTTCATCAAGGGTAGAGAGATGCTTGCTTATTCTCTCTGCTTTCTTGGGTTTTGTATTCCTATAGAAATCTTCTTCTGGCTTTAAAACAAAACAAAATAAAAAAACCCAATGTATCACAAAGTTATTTTTATATTATTATCCTTCTTTGAGAAGATCCAGGTGTTTCACTCAGATCCAATACTATGAACAGTATTTTCCTAACCCTGTGGACAATATTTCTTATACAAAATACTATAGCTTTAACTCTTTTCTTTTTCAGGGCCAAGCTACCACTGTAGAGCAAATTCTTGCATTGAATTAGGGTAAGTCACTAAAATCTCCCTGGATCTCTGTTTCCTACAATGGGCTAATATGTGCTCTAAAGGCTTCTATGTAGTCTAACAATTCCTGTTGATGATTCTACTGTGGCTATGTGTATAGCAGCACTAATATGGGGAATAGACAATAGAAAGAGAGAGACAGCATTCAGGTATGGACTTTTATATGCCATGCAAGAAATCTGTCTCCTGACTTTGTAAACAAAACCTATGCCTTTGCCCATTGTAAGCAATGCCTTCCTGGTCAGACTAAAGTATGTCAGATGAATCCAGACATGGAAACTAGAATCAAAAAGTACTTTGAAGGTTTATGTAGACCAATCCAAATGAGGAGAGCAAGGCACAGAGAAGGGGAGGCACTTGTCCAGAATCACACAGAAAACCAACTGTAAAGCCAGTATTTGGACATTAACCAGTTAATGCTAATTCTAAATTCTTTCCTGGCAGAGGTTGAGGGATGAGCTAGGGAGTCTGAAGGGAGGGAAGCAGGAAGAGAAGGAAAATCCTGGTCTAGCTACTTATTTATTGCCTGGCTTTGTACAAACCATTTATTTCCCTTAAATCAAGTTTCTAATCTGTACTTGATGTATTTCCTCGTGTAGCCATTCTTTTGAATCTCTGATAAAATCCCCACCCACTTATTTTGCGTTCTTGACATAATAATAGCTCACATTTCTATAGTGCTTTAAGGTTTACAAATTGTCTCCTTCACAACAACATGAGAGTTCGGTGATCTATTTTTTTTATTGCCCATGTCATAAATGAGGAAATTGAGGCAGCCAAGTAGCCTGACCTAGCCAGAACCATGCAGTAAATGAGTATCAGATCCAGGACTCACACTTAGACTAATGCCCTTCTCACTACACACACACTGACTCAAATGACAATAAACTGCACACACTGGGTAAAAAGACCGTGGAGAAACACACTGGATTTGAACAATGAATGTCTGAATTATTCTCCCAGTTCCCTACGTGCATTACCTTGAGCAAGTCATGGAACCTTTCCGGCATACCTTCTATATCTTGAGTTTATAATCCTCAAAATTCCATCAAGAAATATATGTAAAGTTAAAAGACTTTCAAGTAAATCCTCATGCATTTTTTGGCATTTTTGATTCTTTGACTTTGATAACAGCATGGAGAAACAATTAAAATGCCTCAATCTATTTTTTATGACACCTTGAGTAATTTTCTTATAGTTGATAGGGATTCAGTTCACATGAGTTCACAACACAGTTCTTATACCTACCTGCAGGAGCCATTTTTTACTAATTATAAGTTCAGAATATATTATCCTCTTTTAAAATTCTATTATCTTATTACAGGCTAAGACAATATTAGTATAAATAGGCGTGCTTTAAATTCTTCTTTTTAAAGTCCTTCCCTACATATTTCTAGTTTGTCTGTAAACTCCTTTTTCCTATAAACTTCTTTTTCCAAGTTCAAATGCGCCTAAGGACTTTAGGAAGACTGAATGTTGAACAAGAGTAAGCAAACTACTCATATAAACCTCTTAAAGGCATAAGGATTCCATTTGGTAAATTACCTTTTGCATTGTGATAAATGATGCTTTGGAATCTTGAAAAAGTAAATGAGGAATCAGTCAACTTCTGGAATACTGCCAATCGGTTTAAGAGTAGATATGTTCTAGCGGAGATTGGTTGTACTATGTCTTTAAATAAGTAAAACAGGTGGTCTCCTCCTGAGTCTGACTGTAGACAGAATAGCAGTTTAAATGAAATATTGAGTGGTAAGGATGCAGGTTGTCTGGAGTGGATGTGAAATACAGCTCTGAATTCAGAATATCACCTGACTTATCCTTTCTTTCCATGGATTTCTGCACACAGGATAAATCCAAAGAAATGCCCAAAGGTTCAATAATGTGCTGCTGGAGCCTTCTTTAAAGGCTGCTCAGTTTAAGGTTCCATGCAACCTTGTAATTAACAGTATTTAATTGTTTTGTATTTTCAATTCTATAACTCGGTTCCAAACTGGTCATTTTTCAAATGTTCTCATCAACAATACAAGAATAAAAGTAGGTATGGGGGAGGGAGGGAAGAGAGAAGGGAAGGAAGAGAAGCCTTTTTGAGAAGGGAGATGTAGAGACTGTACCTAGAGAAATCTATTCAAGATAAACTTGTTATTAATCAGATCAGGAAGGTTAAAAGGATGAAGCCTTAATTTTAGGCATTGAAGGCATCATAAATGGGCAGAAATAATGGCCCCATATTTGAAACTTTAGTCTGATGTAGATAATGCCTGATGATGGGCTGCAAATTTATTGCCTTTGATTCATCATATCCTGTTAAGGACGACTATTTCCTAGCTAGTTCCAGAGACCTTTAAAGTGGGGAGATATGGAGATGGATAGAAGACCTGAGAGATGCAGATAACACATTCAAAACCACCAGAATTCTAGAGTGAAGGCAAGACTCTAGAACTTTAGCAGGAGCTAAAGAGCTGGGGCGGGGAAACCAGAGTCAGTGTAGAGGAATAAAGTCAAATAGACCCATGCCTCTCCCCACTAGGATTATTGTTGATGACCTAGGATGAGTGTTGAAAACCATTACATTGGGAGAAATGGGAAAGACTTTCTAGCAATCTCAAGTGCTTTTCTCTTGTAGGATAGGGAACTCAACTCTGGGGTGGTCCTTGGGAAAGAAGAAGACCTGTTGGAGAGTCAAGGAGAGAGCTCAGTAATGCTGCTGTTTTTCGGGTCAAAAAGGCGAATGTATTTATATTAAATCTATAAAACAATACCCTCACAGGAGGTGAAGATTATTCTATCTTTTGAGTAGAAAAGTAGACATGAGTTACATTCTAATGTTTCTTTCTTTTTCCATTCTAATGCTTCTGAGGAAACTCTCCCCAACCAAAGAGAGGGGAAGGAGAAGAAAGGAGAAATGAAGAAAGCACTGGAAAAGAGAACAGAAGCTTTGGGGAAGAGGAAATGAATCTTCTAGCCCATAGTTATGAGGAGAAACTGCAAAAGTAAGATGCCAGGGTCGCTCCTTTATGTGCTTGACAGGTCCCTCGGATCAAGAGCTGGCAGGACTGTGAGACACTTTGTAAGGCAGGATTATGAGACTAACTCTTCTCTTTCCTCCTGCCAAAAGTTTCAGAGACCCTTTGGCTTCCAGTCTCTCTGGCCTCATTTTCTCTTCCCAGAGTCCATGTGCTTCTCCACGGGTGCTGCCCCCTGATTAGAGAAAAGATGAATGGGGGGGGGGGGAGAGGGAGAGATGAACTCGTGCTGGCCAGCATTTGGCAAAAGATGCTCAGCATTGAGAGGAATGCTATTTTCATTGATAAATAAATAGTAGAAACTTGGAGAGGTCGCAACTTATCCTTGGGAGAAATCAAGGCCACCTTCGTGAGCCCAAGCTCTTGAAAAATGCCCTATGAGTGACCCTTATCATAGTAGGTGAATATAAAAATCCTCCCCCCTGGCCACACACTGTCCCTGCTTCCCCACATCCTTTACTGCCACATGTGCATTTTTTAAAAACATCATTCAGTTTTACATTTTTAAAAATACAATGAGCCTACTGCTGAACTTTTCATCTTCCTCCTGGGTATTTCTCTTCCATTTACTCTAGGAATCATGCCCAGAGAATAGTTTGAGAATGAAATTATACTGAAAATGAAATAAGTTAAGGAACAGCAATCTTTAGGGGCATGATTTCATCTTGCCCATTTTAAGTCACTCGTGGTGCCTGATTACTATAGATTTTAGCACTATTCTATCATAGAAGCATGTCTAAAACATGTTTCTTTTCTGGTAGCAGCAGAAGGAGAAGAATGGGGGCTGATGCTGGGTGTCAAAGTTGTTAGGGGAAGCTAAGTGGTATAGTGGATGGAGTGCTGGGTCTGGAATCAGGAAGGTCTCAGTTCAAAATCCAAACTCTGACACTTACTGGCTATATGACCCTGGACAAATACACTTAATGCCTGTTTGACTCAGTTTCCTCATTTGTAAAAAGGGGATAATAATAGCATTTAACTCCCAGTACCATTGTGAGGATCAAATAAGACAATAATTTTAAAGCACTCAGCATAGTGTCTGGCACATAGTAAGCACTATATAAATATTGTTTATTTTACCATTATTCAAACCCTTAACTTCTACCTTAGTATCATTTCTAAGACAGTAGAGCAGTAAGAGTTAGGCAATCAGAGTTGAGGGACTTGCCCAGGGTCACACAGCTAGAAAGCCTCTGAGGTCAGATTTGAAGCCAAGTCCTTCCAACTCCAAGCCAGGTGCTCTATCCACTGTACTACCTAGCTGCTTCCCCTGTTATTATTAATTAGGAACCAGAAGGACCGAATTCTTTTCCTAACTGTCACTCTAGCCCTGATCAAGGCACTGGGGCATTGGGGATAGAGATCAGTGCTGGACTCAGAGGCAGGAGGCTGAAATCAATTCTGGTTCTGATATGTATTCATCGTGTGACCTTAGGCAAATCACATAACTTTTAATTTTTTTTTTATTTAATTTAATTTAATTTATCATTTTCCTTGTCTGTCAAATAGGGGAAGGAGACTTAACTTATGATTTCTTTGGTACAGAGAATTGCCTCTATCAATAGAGATCAGCCCCCTTTCTACAACTTCTACTCTTAATTAGAGCTTTAATTAATTAAGCTACTCTTAAGTAATACCCAGTATTAGAGCACTGAGAAAATCCATGATCTACTCAGGTTCACACAACAAATATGTGTCAGAGGCAAGACTTGAACTCATGGTTCTGCAGACTTGAAAACCTGCTTTCTCTCCGCTCTCCCTCATAAGGTTATTGAGATCATATGAGATACTATCTATAAATAGCTTCACTGTACGTATAAACTGATATGATAATATGGGCTTTCTACCTACTGTTTCTAAGCTTTGAGTATTATTTATAATATCGGAGTTCAGATGAAGGACTCAAAACCATTTTTCTCAGTAAATGATGGCTAACTGTGAATATATTGAAAGCAAAGAATAAAGGTGTTAAAGATATTTTAAGAGAAACAGAAAAGAAATAAAAATAATTATCAAACCTCCTATTTACAATCAAATACTAGCAAAACTGAGAATCTAAAGGAAATGGGTGAATATCTACAAAAGCATAAAAACTCCCACATTAATAGATCATAAAAACAGAGAGCTTAAATCAATTTCATAAAATGAAATTAAGCCATAAAAGATAAACAGAGAAGTCAGATTTTTCAGGTGAATTCTGCCAAATGATTAAAGAGCAATTAATGCCTAAACTCACAAATTATTGTCAAATGCTGGGGGGAGGGGGAAGCACTCTACCAAGCTCCCTCTATGAGATAAATGGGTTGGAAAACCTAATGAAGCAAAAAGAGGAAATTACATGCTAATATTGATGCAAAATTCCAATTTTAAATCCTAGCCAAAAAAAAAAACAACAACCCTATAGCAATATAGCCAAAAAATATACACACTATGTATAAGTTTTATTCTAGAGGTGCAAAGATGGTTCAAAGTTAGGAAAATAATCAATATAATCATTTTTAAATCTCATGAGCTAGGTATCAACTTATTAAGAAATACTCAAGTTTTATATATAATACAATTATAAAATACACTTTTAAAAATAACAAATAACCTGAGAGATATTAATTGCTCATGGTTGAGCAGTACCAGTATAACAAAATATTGGTAATTAATTTATAGATATAAGACTATGCCAATTAAAGAATTAAAAGACTATTTTATAGAGCTATACAATAATAATCACTTTGATGAATAGAGTCCAGGATTTCAAGAGAAAGAACAATAATAACAACTAGCATTTATATAAAGCTTTAAGATTACAAAGTACCTTATAAATATTATCCTACTTTATTCTCACAACAACCTTGAGAGATATGTGTGTAATTATACCCATTTTACAGTTGAGGAAACTGAGGCAAACCAAAGTTAAATGAATCCATGCTAGTCTGAGGCAGAGTTTGGATTTGGGGCTTCATGACAATGGACCCTTTTTAAAGTGTTCTATTTTTATCCTCTTTCCCTGCTATTAAGTGCCACAAGTTTCACCTGTTAATTATAGAATTTTGTGACCATGCTGGAAGACTTTTGACTACTATTTTGCCAACGATTTTCTATTTATACCCCTTCCTTGGTACCAACAGGTTTCCCGACATCCCCTTTTACAAATCTCCAGTAAAACAACACTTAAAAAACATTTGTCTGATTTTTAAAATTATTTAAGTTGATACTCAAAGCAATAAATGCTTGAGAACTTGTATGGGAACTGGGCTGTTCTCCTTTTCTTTAATGCTGCCATATCTAATGCCCCATATCTAAGTCCCCCAGTATGACTATAAGAAGCCATAAGCATGATAATAATAATTATTATCATTAGCTAACATGCACTTAGTGCCTACTATTGCCAGGTACAATGCTAAGAACATCACTGTTAGCATCTCTTTTTGATCCTCTCAACAATCTTGGGTAGTAGGAGCTACTATTGTCCCCATTTTACAAATGAAGCAAAGAAAGGTTTTCTATACACTATACCACCTAGCTGAACAGTCCAAGGAACCATGGGAAGAAACATGTAAACTGATGCAGTGAAATGACTAGCAGCAAGAAAACAATATGAATCATGATGACTATAATCATGTAAACAGATCAATCAAGTGAAACTAAACACCTTGAAATTAAAATGACCAAGCTTGTCCCTAAAATAAGAATTGAGGGGAAAAAGTCTTCCACTTTTTATTGCATATATTGTTAGAAGTGGGTGTTGTTCGATTTTGCTGATTTATTTTTGTTTCCATCAAAGGAGAGAAAGTGTTGTATAGTAGTTAGTGAGCTGCCCTAGGCACCAACAAGCCCTGCCTCTGAAGGGAGCTAGTTGAATGTCCCTAGATGAGTTATTTACCCTCTGGCCAACCCTCTCCAACTCTTGCTTTGCTTATTTTTCTTAGAAGTGAATACTCTCTGAGTAAATAGGGAAGGAAGTTGTTTTTCAGTTTTTCAGACACTCCCTGACCCCAGTTGGGTTTTTTTTAGCAATGATACTAGAGAAGTCTGCCATTTTCTTCTCCAGTTCATTTTACATATGAAGAAATGGAAGCAAACAGGACAAAAGAGTCTTGTTCAATGTCACGTGGTAGCAAGTGTCCGAGGCCATATTTGAATTCAAGTCCTCTGACTCTAGGTCCAGTGCTGTATCCCTTGTGCCACAGAAGCCCTAGGAAAGGCATGGTGGAGGTCATACTTCATAAGCATTGTGATATCAAAATCTACATTTTTTTTAATGTTAGAAGGAGAGAATAGCAATGGGAAGAAAATTGAATCAGAAATCCTAGGTTTTTAATTATAGTTCTACATATATGACCTTAGGCAAACTATTTTTTTTCATCAATTTGTAAAATGATGAGTTTAGAATAAAGGATACAATGGAGACCATCTGGAGAAGAGTGACCAGAAAGGTGAAAGCCCTCCAGATCAAGCTCTATGTGGAACAGCTGAAGAACTTAGAAAGGGTTAACCTGAAAACAAAACCTCTCCATGTAGAGAGCAGGAAAGAAGTCCTTAAATCTTTGTCCAGCTATCATGGAGAAGTGGGATGAGACTAGTTCTGCTTAGCACTGTGTAATTAGAAAATCTTGAACCCTTAGACTTCATCTCCCAGAATCCTTTTCCCTTCATCCATGTAGTGCCCTATGCATATTATTTTTAAGTTCAGTAACTCCGCCCTTTTCTCTCTCTTCTCTCACTACCATGACTGAGTTAGTTCCCTTTTTACTCTAGCTTTTTATTTTAGTTATTATTAATAAATCTTATTAAATATAATACTTGGAGTAATTGGATATTAATTTTAAATCTTAGAGATCCAAAGGGCAGAATCAATTTTGGAAGGGTTATAGGTAACAGATGACCAGATTTATGTTCAATGTAAAGAAAAATTTCCTAACAACTAAACCTGTCCAAAATGTTAATGGGTTGCTTTATTTCATAATGGAGTTTGTATTGCCAGAAGTCTTCACACAGAGGCTAGCTGACTACTTTTGAGATATAGTATAGAGAGGATTAGTCTTCAAGTATCGTTTGGACTAGATGATGATGATGATGATGATGATGATGGATTCCAATATTTACATAGTTCCTTAAGTTTTGCAAAGCGCTTTGCATATGTTATTTCATTTGGCCTTCATAATAATCACCTAAAGTGAGTACTATTGGTATGTTCATTCCCATTTTGTAGATGAGGACAAGGCATCTACCAGAAGTTAAATGATTTGTCCAACATTACATAGGTAATAAATATACAAGGTAGGACATGACCTCAGATCTTCCTGACTCCAAGTTCTATGTTCTACTCTCTCATCCCTCTGAGGGTTCTTATAACTCAGAATTTCTTTCATTTTGTCCCTCCCAAGCTTAAATCCTATGGTCTTACACAGCATCGATCCATGAGACCAATTTTACATTGAGAGTTTCTTCAGTCCGTTTCTGAAATACATGCCCAGTTACATCCATTTGTGACTTGAAGGGCACTGCAAAAAGCTACAATGAGGTAGTTAAGTGTTGCAGTGGATAAAGTGTTGGAATGAGAGTCAGGAATACCCAAATTCAGATCCGGTCCAAGACACTTACTCAACTGTAAAAGGGGATTCATAATAGCATCATCCTCATAGGGGTTTTGTTAGGATTAAGTGAGATATTTGTAAGGTGCTTGGCACAAAGACCAGCATACAGTAGGTACCATGTAAATGCTTATTCCTTTCCCTTCCTTTCAATCCCTAAATTCACTTTTAACCTGCCTTATTAACTAATATTCCCACCATTAGTTACTTTAAAACAGCCAGGGAAAGCAATAAAAGATACGACCAGAGTGACTCTTTTTTGCTCTGAGGTCATAGGCTCAGATGTTTGGGGGCTGAAATGAATCTCAGAGGTCATCTACTCCAACCCTCTTATTTTACAGATGAGAAGACTTGAATCTCTCCCAGGATCCCCATCTGAAGTGGCTGCAAGACTAGAAAAATGCCCTTTCATTACTCATAAGACCCCATTGGGATGTCTCCACCTTGTGCCATACCAATCTCAATTTTTTTCGTACCTGCATTCTTTAGACCTGATTATACTATAAAGTGATGACTCTTATAATTTAATCCTCGCACACTGATAAAATATTCCCAGTTGAATCTGCTCTTCTGAGTTCTCTACATGCATTGAAATTTAAAGCCATACTAATGCTCAAGGATAGAAGTAAATGTTAAAATATAAAAACCCATTTTATTTTTATATGTTTATGAATTTATTACACTCTGCCCCCCTGGAGCCAGCTTTATTTCAGACTCCATTAAAATAAAGAATGATATGTTACCACTGTTTGCCACTGGTCATCCTTCTCAACGCCGAGGGCAAGAACTGAGGCTGGAATGCAGACAACTTTTGATTAAAAAAAAAAGTTATGTGTTCTGTTTACTTTTCCTTCTTGACATTTTGACATAAATCCCCCAGACAGATGATTTCTCCATTTCTCCATGCATCCTCTGCTGTTATCCTGATTTAGAGGAGACACCTTTGCCAAGTTCCCATCCTCTGCAGTTCTTCCCTCTAACTCTTCAGGCTCCAGTGCTACTCCCAACTCACCATTACTGAAGAAGAACATCAAACCTGACTTATGAGAAGTCCACAATTGCATGAAGTAACAACAACAAACACTGATTAGTGCCCTACTCTGTCCTTGGCACTTTGAGAAATACAAATTTGGGATATATAATGGACCTTGTCCTCAAGGACTTGAGAATCTAGCTGCAATTAGACACAAAAATAGACAGCTACAGCATCACATAACAAATGTGGTTTTTAAAAATAAACCATAAAACCAAGATCAAGTTGAGGACCAAGGTAGGGGGATGAGGTCAAGGAGCTTAAGGCTTCCTGGAGATGACATTCAAATTGGACTTTTACTTGCTAATTAACATAAATTTGTTTTGTAATGGCAAAAATGAGTAGGTTTTAGGTATCTGGTAGCAATTAAGCCAGTAAAGATGAAAAAGGAAAGGTCAGAAAGTCAGGCAGTTTAAGTAGAACACAGAGTATATGAAAGGTTATAATATAAACAGAAAATGGAAATGTAGGGCGGTACCAGATGATGGATTGGGGACCTTGAATGGCAAGCCAAGGAATTTTAACTTGATTAAATCCACTGAGCTATAGGGAACCACTGAAGATTTTTGAGCAGAAGAGTAACAGATGTGATCGGATCCATGCCTAAGAAAAAACATGCTGACAGTAGGCATGAAGGTTGGGGGCAAAGTAGAGGTCACTGACCATAAGGAATATTCAGAGAAGGGAGTCTGGAGCATTCTGTATTGGAGAAATTCCCAAAGGGAGGCAGGTGAAGGCATTAGTGGGGATGGTGATAGAGTTGGAGACAATAGAGACTCAATTCAAAGGCAATGTTTATTGAGATAATATGATTGGAACAGAAAAGGGGATAGAATAAGAAGAGAATAAAAGAAAGAAATATATGTCTGTGGCCCAATCTCCTGAAAAACAACTGAAACAAGTTATTCGTAGGGCTGTTTTTTGTTGTTGTTGTTTTCTTGCAGGCCTATCAAAGTGTGAAATGTTCCTTTCATTAACTATATCAGTTCACAGGTAGGATTAAAAAAAGAGAACTACACTTGGCCTATTGTGACTTTTTGCCATGCTGATGATATATGTACCATGTTTTGCTTTGTTGTTTTTTTTTTCCTGTCTCTAGGGGAAATCTTTAAAGATAATGGAAGATAACAACAAACCATTCTTCTTCCCCTCATCTTGCCCTTCCTTAGGGGAGGGGCTGACATGCTCTCTGCCCTAATTCAAAATGTTAAGGATTTTCTCCCAATCCACTATTTACAGCAGGATTATTTGTCCAACAGAGCATCAGAAAGCAAGAGAATTTAAAGTCAGTGGAAGTGCTCCAAGGAGGGTGCCCCATTTGCAACAGAAGAAAACCATCCATTGATGAAAAAAGTTAGCTCCGGTAGCTAGAATACTGCAAAATAAGATATTGATAGAGGAAAGCATATTGACACGGATTACAATTTTATAAAAGGTTTAACTGAGGTAAAACAATTGGCATCACAATAAAACCAACAAAGCCTAGAAACTGACTTAACCAGAAAAATGTTTGATCTCCTTGACCAGTAGAAGGGAATGGCAGGCAACGGCAGCATTTGTGGAAAATATAAACTTGTTTCAAAAGTCTATAGCAGAATGGAAGGTTATGAGCAATACGACCTTGAAAATAGCAAGAAACACAGACAAGAACAACAATTTAGGAGAATGTTTGGTTAAAGACCCAAGTAGGTAAAGTCATCCTAAAGGCATTTAAGAATAAAATTGGAAGGACAGCAAATATATGAAAGATGGAAAAGGTCTGAAAAGATATTTATAACTCTTTTTCACTCTCAATAGATAGAATATAACACTACAATCAAGTTGGACTTACAAAGAAAGTAGAAATTAAATGAAAAAAAACAAAGATAGATAAAAACATCTGGATTAAGTCAAGTATATACAACGGAAATCTCTGTTGGCAGAACAACTTTGAGGGCACAAAGGGATCAACTTTCAAAGCAACTAAAGATTATAAAGACAGGAAAGAAATCACCAATTTTATAATTATTCAAAAATGACAACTAAGAGAATATCAGTAACTACTGATCCATACTTTCTCATTTCTATACAATTATTTAACTTCCTGGATTACTTTTACAACTCCTAAATCTAATTGCAGGTTGGATCTACCAGAGGACAGCTATTCTTGTAGTTTCAAAGGTTACTGTGTGGATATGCAGCTACAGCTCACAAACTAACACCAGCACGTTTACCTTTACCTTACCTTGACTAGTCAAAGCTGTCCTTGGGACTTAACTGGCTTCTGTCTCCCTTGACCAAGGTTCCTGGTCCTCCAAGGGCATAAAATGTCCCACCAATTTGGGATTAGGGCCCCTCTTGGTAGTTGTCTGTTAGGGAAAATAAATCTTTATTGAGGTGACATGGAAGAATCCTGGTCCTATCAGAAAAGTGCACCAAGATCATGGCCAGTATTCAGTCAGGCAATGGCCAGCTGCCCTTCCAGTTTCATTGGGAAACTTCTCCCCCTACATTTCAAAAGATTTCTTTACACCTGTATTAAGAGAGAATCCTCCTTGATGAAGGAGGGTACTAGTAGGGGAAAAAGTGGTTTTGCATATCTTTGCCATTATTCAATCTCTCAAAAGACACAGACAATGAGATCCACTGGACTTATGGTTTGCTGACATTGTATTTGACTCAATACAGCCAGGTTCCACATTGCAAGATCTTATCCAACAAAGTCTCTCCTCCAAAATATGTTAAAGTTCTACAAGATTCCTTAAAAGATATAACATAAATAACCTTGTTGGAAAGCCCTCAAATCATTAATATCAAGTGAGGCATAAAACAAGGAGACATATGTTCACAAAGGTGTTTGCTGCTATCATGGAGGACATCCAGAAGAGTCCAAGCCAAAGTGTAATTTTCTATAGATGGGCAGAGTTTCCAGATGCTACTGTTTACATATGACTCTACTGGTTATATTAAACCCCAGAATATTAGAGAGTCTCCAAAATGAAATCTATATTTAAAAAATTGACCCAGGAAGAATCAAGGCAATGAAAAATGTCTTCTAACTATGATATTCATTTGGAAGGGAAAATTCTTGAGCTCAAGATGAGTATATGCAGCTTGGAATAATATTGTAAAAGGACAATGATCTGGGCTCAAAACTGAGCAGGAAGAAGAGGGCAAGATTGTTTTTAGAAAATTGTGAAGTTCTTTTTAACAGCTCCAAGTTTCTTCCTGAAAGAAAGATCTATTTTTTTATGTCAATGTTCTCCCAGTGATACTGTATGTCTGTGAGTTATAAAACAGTACAATCTCCAAAGAAATGAAAACCATCCAAAAAGCAATAGAGAAGTGGATCATGGGAGTAAGCAGCCCGTACATCACACTAAACACAAAGAATTAAACATATGAGGCAGGAGAAGGGATACCATTGAAGAAGTTCATGAACAAAAAGGATGATCTAGTCATTTCACATAAATGATGATATTTAATTGATGAGCTCATATGCTCCAATGATATCCTTGCTAGATCAAGGGTGAAAAAGAAATGCACCTTCCCTCCCTAATTCTCTTAAGGATCTTAGGATCTAACTGGGGTAGATGACCCAAAAAAAAGGAAGCTGAAAAGGTTGGGGATACTGGGGATATATTGTTCTAAAGAGTTACAATTGATGATGAAAAATGGAGTGACCAGGAAGGTTGTGGGAATCTTTCCTAAAGGAAAGCTTTGGGAGGAGTTTTAATATTCCACTCACCAGTTCTCCTGTCAAAGGGAAGAGACAATTAAAGATGAATTGAAAGAACCACGAGTATCAAAACATGAGAGCAGCTGGTGACACAGAGGATAGAGCACCAGATCTAGAGCCAGAAAAACCTAAATCCAAATCCAGCCTCAGACATTTACTAGCAGTTTGATCCTAATCAAGTAACTTAACTGTGTTTGCCTCAGTTTCTTCATCTGTAAAATGAACTGGAGAAAAAAAATGATAAACCACTCTAACATCTTTGCCAAAAAACAAACTAACTAACTAAAACAGATGGGTCACTTTGAGTCAGACATACTGAAATGACTGAAAACAACAAATTAAAATAATTCTTAAGTGATAAGATTTCATGTAATCAACGTATTTCATATTATCAAATGTGTTATTAAATTTTAGATCCTTGGAATAGGGCTAATTCTTTTCCAGATCTACCACTTCAACCTTTAACTCTTTGGTATCTTAAAACCTTATAACTTGTTAAGTTCTTTTTTCACAAAAATCCTGTGGTAGGGAATGAAAATATTATTCTATCATTTTGCAGATAAGACAACAGATTTAATGAGGTCAAGTGACGTACCCAAGGCCCTACTAATCAGGACTCAACCCCAGGAAGACTTCTGAGTCCATTATTCTTTGAACTACATCTCATTTACCTCTAGTAAAAAATGTAGAATGTAATTCGCCCAAGGTCATGTAGTCAATAAAAAAACTGATTGAATATATATTTATAGGTCACTTAATAATAACTTAATAATAACTGATATATTGCTTTGAAGTTTACAAAATATTTTGCAAACCTTAACTCACAGGACTCCTTTAGGGTAAATACTATAGGCATTATTACATCTATTTTACAGATAAGGAAACAGGGAAGTTCAGGAAGGTTGCCTTGCTTAAGGTTACATGATTATTAAATGTCAGAGATGAAATCTGAACCGAGATCTTTCTGGATCTGCCTTCACCACTATCTCCTATTGTAAAAATGGATATTTTTGATTTTATAATAAAGGTCCTTCTCCACTAATAATGAAGGTGAATCAGTGAGGGGAGGAAAGGGCTTTGGAAGCAGGAACATTATGAGAGGGAAGGAGCCCAAGCTAATGTAGGTCTGACTGTTGTCTCCCTCCCTCTCCCTTGTGATACAAGGTTGTCAGTTATCACTTTGTGTCCCTTGAAGAAATGGCTGAAGGGAATCTGAAGACAATCTCCCATATCAGCTACTCTAGTGGATGTCCTCAGAGCCTCTCTCTTGGAGGGGATCTAGAGGTAGACCCCAGCAAAAGAGTCTTACCTCTGAGAAGACCTCAGGCACTCTTTGAGATGTTTATTTCTGCTTCTATATTGTAAACCCTTTCACCCTATATTGAGAGGCTTAATAAATATCTGACTGCTTTAAGAAGGGTTTAATACAGACTGAGATAACTAGGTGAGGGTAAAAGGGAATAGGCTGCTCTATTATTTCCTATACGGTCGGTCCTTGATCTGAAAGGCATGTAATATTGCTCAATCAGATTTCTCCATCCCATCCCAATTAAAATAATCCCTCTATAAAATTTATTTAACTATTAGTCCTAAGAGATTACAAAGAAATGGGTCCAGGAAGGCAGAAAAAGTCAAGGGAGCTATGCTCTCCTTTCTGAGAGTCCACAGCACCCCCTTAGGGGTCTGAGACATATTTTCCTCAGATTGAGGGAAGTTGGAGATGTTTATTTGAAGGAAGATCAATTTTAGGCTTGAAGGTAGAAACAGGATCCTCTCAGGTGATTCCTTAGTCTCCTGAACCCATCCTGTCAGGTCCTAGTCCCAGACCAGAAGTCCAGTGGCTCTTCAGAACTCCCTCAGGTCCATTTTTTCCTTCCCAAAAGCCTTTGCTCTCCAACTGCCCCTGGTTCTGTATCAGTCTTCATGTCAGGTTTCCAAATCTTCCCTGTCCCACCATCCTTACACTATGCTACATTTTCTCTATGTAAAGGCCACTTTGTATAGAATTTAGTTCAATGTTCTTTCCAAGACATCACAAATTCTATTGTTCCTACATAGAAACAATGACATTAAGTCAATGTTGAGCTAGTAATGAGTTCCAAGATTACTTGATTATACTTAAATTGTTATGCTAACATACCAGAATGCTCCTACGCACAAGAAAAAGAAAGTGGGGGAAAATGGTACCCCAATGAGAAAGTACTAGACTTGGGACCTCTGAGACCTGGGTTCAGATCTTTCTTCTGATGCTTCATCACCATGTGACCCTAAGAAAATTATTTTTGCTCTCTGAATTGGCTTTGTCATCTGTGAAATAGGAATGATATTACTTGTAGTGCTTAATTCATGGGATTTTGTGAGCATTAAATGAGACAATCTCTAAAATATTTTCAGTGATCTACTGATAATATCAGGTAGTATGGTGGATAGAGCATTGGACTTAGGATGAGGAAGAACCGAGTTCAAATCTAGCCTCAGGCACTTACCAGCTCTGTGACACTGGGCAAGTCATCTAACCTCTATCTGGCTCAGTGTCTTCATCTATAAAATGGGGATAATAATAATAACTCTTTACTTGCCCTCATAGATTTGTTGCAAGGATAAAATGAGATGTTCGTAAAGCACTTTGCAAAGCCTAAAGCTCTATATAATATACTATCATTATTAGTATTAATATAAAAAGAAGCCCTGCCGGTTTATGAGGATGACTAAGAAGCAACTGGTCAAGGCAATAATGATATATACTGGAAAAGCTACCTAACATGAAGTCCCAGGGCAGCAGGTGCTCCTTTCTCCTATAATATAGGGCAAACTTCTGCTACCTGGGCAGAAAACGGGACCATTTGTCTCCTCCTCCTTCCTCTTCCTCCTCCTCCACAAATGCCTGGACAGCTTCCAATCCACTCTACTGCTGTCCCAGTCCCAGGGAGACCATGGTTTCTCAAAAGAAGAGGAACAACGAAGGTAAAACACAGTCTCTGAAAGGGAGAAAGAATCAACAGGAGGAATAAATATAGGACACCATGCAGACCTTGGAAAAAAGATTTTTTTCACATGTGACTCTCACATTTTTGCAAAGTGTATTACATCTTAAAGGCTCTGATGTCATCTGGCCTCATTCACTGAGAATGAAGATCTGGCAGCAGTCTCTGAAGTTTCTCCCATTAGTCCCCAGACCACAGACTAGACAGAGCCGGCCATACATTCCTGAGACATTCACTTTCAATAAGGATGCTATGAAAGATTACCTTGCAGTGAGAAATGAGAACCCAGCAAAGTATAATTTCCTCAAACTTCACATATACATTATTATAATAAAATATAATTCTCTGCTGTGTAATTATAATAACAGAGCCTGTCCCTGAAGAAGAGATTAGGAAACGCACCCATTCACTGGACAGGATGGGGAGAGAAGAAGCATTTATTCATCATCTATTAAGTGCCAGCCACTGTGCTAACCATCTTCTAAATATTATCTATTTTATCCTCATAAAAACCCTGTGAGGTAAGTGCTATTATTATGCCCATTTTGCAGTTGAAGAAACTGAGGCAGTGGTTAAGGGACTTAACAAGGGACACACAGCCTATCAGTGCCTGAGACAACATTTGAACTCAAGTCTTCCTGACTCCAGGTCTAGCTCTCTGTCCATTGAGCTAAGTAATGATGATATTCTGGCTAGTCTTGCTAAGCTGTTTTCTTTTCTTCTTCTTTTTCTTTCCTTCTCTTATTTTTTGGTTACTTAAAATAGCTCCCTGGGAAGAGAAGGAGATAATATACTCAAAAAGGAAAATATTATAAAATCAAAGGTATCAAAATTAATTTTTAAAAATCAAAAACTGTGTTTGGTCTTACTGTATCACTGATCTTGGCTTTCGATGTCCAATTTTGCCGTCTCTACTCTTTGCAGCAAAGTAAACCATAGCTTAACAATTAATATACTAATCAATGTAATAGTACACAGTGACATCAAATCTTTGCAGAGATGACCATAAATACCAAGATACTTGGACTATAGTTAAGTTCTGATGCTAATGAACTGCTACAGTCCTACGCACAAGGGCAATGACATTGGAAAGGCAGTTTGGTGTAATGGATAGAAGGGTCATCCTAGGAAACAGAAAGGCTCATCCACCAAAAAAAGCTCTCTCCAAAGTGAATAATAACAGGACAACGAGGTGGATAAGTGGAGAGAGCACCAGTTCTGGGTTCTGGAGGACTTGTGTTGAAATGTGGCCTCAGACACTTCCTAACAGTGACCCATGGCAAGTCACTTGACCCCATTTGCCTAGTCCTTGCCCTTCTGTCTTGGAATTGTTACAAAAACAGAAGGTAAGGGTAAAAAAAAAGTTAATTATGATTTCTTCCTTGTTAAATCCAATGACCTTTTTTTTTTTGTCTTCATTCTCCTTGACCCCTCTGTAGCCGTTGACACTGTTGATCATGTTCCTCCTTAATATTCTTTTCTCTCTTTGTTTTCAGAACACCACTCTCTTTCTTTCTACATATCTGACCAATACTTCTCTTTCTCCTTGGATGAATCCTCCATTAAATCATGTCATCAAATATAGATATCCCTCAGGGTTCTATCCTAGATCTTATGAGAGAAAGAGAGAGACAGAGACAGGAAGACACAGAGACAGAAAGAGAGGCAGAGATAGAGAGACAGAGAGAAGGGAGAGATATTTATCTCGTCTTGAAACTAATAAGGTCTGAATTCAAGTTGTGCCTCTGATAGATACTGACTGTATGGATCTGAATCTGGGCAAGTTGCTTAACCTCTTAGAGCTGTAAACAATTACAGTTATAAATTTCAGAGGAGGCACTAACCTGTGTTAAAAGGAATTTCCTCTACATATCTAGACCTTATCCCCATGTGTGTGTATATGTATGCATATATACATGTATTCTGAGGGACTAATTCAATGGGTCGTCTGTCCAAATGCATTCATTATTTGGGCAACATGCATTTTTCATACATATTTTTTCAATGTGTATTATTAAACTAATCTCATTAGGAGTGCAGTACTTTTACACACACCACTATACTTTACCACCACCATAAGATTCTATAGGCACATTCCTTAACAAAGTAGAATGGCATTCAAATGTCATATGCCTCACCTTCCAATCAAACTATAATCTCTATCTCTGTGAGGTCAATAATTGCATTGTTGTTTCGATATTTATATCCCCCAAACCTAACTGAGCATGAGCAAATGGAAGCCCTAAATAAATCTTTATTGAGCTGAAATTATAGAGATCTTCCATTAAGTACTGTGAGAAGATAAAAGAACTTTTAAAAAATCATTGATTCCATCTAATCTGTCTTCCTTTTTCTATAATTTTCCATGTTTTTCTTTAAAAAAAATCTTATTTTTTCTGTCTAAGCCCTGGGTTCTCAAGACTCCCATCTAATCCCCCCCCCCAAAAAAAAATCTTGGCTTCTTTCAGGCTAGATCTTAAGGGAAATAAAAAGTATGTTTTCTATCCTGGAGCATGTACTGCCAGCTGTCATCTTCTAATAGATCGACCAAGGCTAGGAACAATGCTAACATTGTGAAACAGGGCTGCAATTACTGTATCATATACATCTGGAATAAAGAAGCCATTGAAGCTATGAACAGGCAAAGCTATATGATGAGATTTCACACCATGGTTAGCAGATCAGCTCTGACATTAAACCACCAATGGAAATTTTATTAAATGACTCAATTTTCCAAATCTATATATCCAATGTTACATAATTGTTTTTACTTCTATATCCTCCAGTACTAGTTGGGTATCTGCACTAGTATCTCAAAGTAAACAATATGTCCAAACTGGAATTTATTATATACTTCAACCAATAAAATAAATACCTTCCCCATAGTTCTCAATTTCCAAGAGCACTATCACTCTTCTCATCACTAAGGTTTATTACCTTATTAATTCTTAACCTTCTTGATTTTCTTAACTTCTAAAGTCATTCTGAATTTTCGCTTCTTTTATACTCACCATATATTATCAATTGCTGAATATTTTAGGGGTACATAAGATGTCCAAGAAGGACTAGCACCTCTGGTGTGAGGGCTTGCTGAACTCTTTCTGTGGGTTCTCTTCTACCTTTAGTATATACTTTTCATCTAACTCTCACCTGTGGCTCCAAGTAGCTCTAGCACAGGTAGCAGTTCCACCTTGGTAAAACCATCTCAGCATATGAGTTAGACTAGGTTGAGGGTAACCAACAGGCTTCAGATCCATCAAGGAATTAAAGAGATGTCTATCTCAAGGATTTGAAGACTTCGCAGGCAGAATGGGCAGATGAGAACAATTTGTTCTGATGGCCATGAAAGTGGCTGAAGCAAGTGTTATGGAGCACTTAGAATTTGGTAAGATATTGAAGATTCCAAGGTCTTCTACTGCATCCCAAACCATTGCCATTTGTCCTGATTTTTATCTTGCCAGTGGAATTTAATGATTCTGAAAGAAAGAGTGAAACTGATGACTTTATTTAACTCTGCCTCACTTAAATATAAATCATGCACGAGTCAAGACATCACTGTGATGTCATTGGTCCTCTTCAAAATTTTCTTAATTCGAGATCTGCACCATTTCTTGCCTCTGTTTCCTTTGTTCTTCTCACACAACTGTGGACCTACTACATGTAGTCTATCAGCAACTCTCACCACAATTTATTATAGTAGCTTCCTATTCCAGTCTCTCTATTCTTTCAACAACTGCTAAACAATATGACTACTCTGCCTTACTCAAAAAACCTCAGTGTCTCCCAGTTGCCTCTAGGATAAAATACAAATTTCCCTATCATTTGAAGACTACCACAGTTCAATTTCCACCAATCTTTCTTGTCTTAATTAATAGCAGTCCCCTTCACAAAATCAATTACCCAATCAATAAATATGTATTAAGTACTAAGCACTATGCTCTTCCATTTTCCATGGGAGATATGAAAGAGGCAAAAGACAATCCTTTGAGGAGCTCCTCAGAGAGCTTATGTTCCTGACAAATTGGACCAGTAGGAGTTCAATGAGGTCAAACCATCATATCATATCCCATCTCTGTGCCTTTGCTCAGCCTATCCCTGATGCCTAGAATGCACTCCTTTCTCATCTGTATATCTTAAAGTCCTTCCCTTCCTTCATGGTTCAGCTCAGTTGTTACCTCCTATTATAATTATTACAAAGGCAGCCATGGCTCAATAGGTAGAGATCTGGGCCTGAAATCAGGAAAACCTGAATTCATATCCAGCCTCAGAGCCCTCCTAGCTTCATGACTCTGAGAAAGTCGCCTAACCTCTGATTGCTGACAAAAGCATCCACTAGAGAAGGAAATGGGAAACCATTCTGGTATCTTTGCCAAGAAAACCCCATGGATAGCTACAGTCCATGGGATCAGGAAGAGTCAGATAGGGCTGAACAACAAATAAAAGTAAATTAAACTTATAGTTACTTTGAATTTGCTTAGAACCACTTTGAATGTAAACTGCTTGAAGGCAAGAACTATTTATCATTATTGCTAATAACATGATTAATTATTAACACTATTATATAATAATATCACTAATATTCATACTTTTACATATATATATATATATATATATATATATAATCTCATTTTATCTCCAGTGCTTAAACTAGTGTCTTTCACATAATAGTTACTTAATAAATAAATTGAATTAAGCCTCTGTATTAACTTCTTCTGCTACGAGGAGTGAATCAGCCTTCTGGTTTTTCCTCTACATTGCAGGGATTAATATAATGCTCATTATATAGTGAATTTAATTAAAGTTTCTCACAAACGACCATAAAAAACATATAAGTATCACTATTAATATTCAATAGTTATGAAAACCCAATTTTCAGATATTGGGCAATCATGGCATTGTGGAGCAAGGGCTAGTTTTAAAGACAAAGTGACTTGAGTTTAATTCTACCTCTATGTCATAGTAAGGAAGCAACTTGCATCTTCTTATGTATAATGGGGGTAATAACAGCATTTATATTATTGCCTCCCAGGGTTGTTGTGAAGAAAGAATCTTGTTAACTTTAAGATACTCTAGAAATTGGAGTTATTATTGTTATCAGACAGTCCTGTTTCTGCAGAGTGAAGTGCTCAGGGGAGTAGGTACATGATAATTTAAGGAATTAAGGAATTTAAGGACACTTATAGGTTCAAAGAAATGAAAGTAAGGGAGTAGATTCTGAGCATGAAATACAGACAAATTCGAGCACATCATTAAAGTGGGAAAATTACCTATAATTTTTCATTGCTCATCTTTGTATTAGAACTAAAAGAGATTTTAGTTGTCATCACATGCACCAAATTTCCCTTTTTACAAATGAGGAAACTGAGGCTTAGAGACAACTGACTTGCCAAATAAGACAAAAGACACTTAAAAAAATAGAAACACCCATCTTCCATGTTAAAACTAAATAAAAAATATAAAACTAAAAATGCTTTTTTGTATTGATTCCAAAGTAGAAAAGTTGTAACAGCTTAGCAATTGGGATTAAATGATTTGCCCAGGTTCTCATAGCTGGGAAGTACCTGAGGCCAGATTTGAACTCAAGGATTCCAATCTCGAAGCCTGGCTTGCAATCCACTAAGCCACCTAGCTGCCCCATACTTACTTTGTCCTTACTCCTTTGGGAGTCAAGCAAACCACTGGTTTGTAAATGGTCATATAGAATACTTGCCAGTGCTCTTTCTCTGTTAGGGGGCCTTCAGTTTTCCCCTTAACCTAGGTAAGGATACTACAAGGTAAAGAATAATAATAACTTGTGTTTGTTCAATATTATAATTCATGAAATACTTACCAGCAATAGCTCTGTAAAGCACAGTGAATGTACCTTATCTTCATTTTAGAATTAAACAAAGTGGGGTTCCAAAAAGTTAAAGTGACTTTCCCACGGTTATATGTCTAGTGTAAGCGCCAAGATTTCTTCCAAGTCCACTGACCTTCTCTGGAGTGAGGATGGGAGCTAATTCTGGTCCTGGGAGCTAACTCTGTTCTCTGCTGCCAGTGAGAAAACTCTTTAAGGTTCTCTCCATTGACTCTTGGTCAATATCTTCATTTTGTTCTGTTGTTTAAGATCTGCTAACAGCGTTGCTAATCTTTCAGAGTCTGCAGCTGGCTGCCCTAGAATTCCATGAAAGAGAATTCCTTCTTACCCGATAACTGGCTAACAAAACTCCTTTTTACTCTAAGATATTAACACTTTTTTAAAATCTCTATTACCTTGTGATTTCATCAAGTGGTCTGAGGAGGTGAAATCATTCCACCAAGAGTGTCCAGATTAACTCCCACTCCAATACATACACATGTATGCATCGGTATATGTGTTTATGCATATGCATATGTAGGTACACAATAATAACAACCAACAGTTAAAAGCGCTTACCATGTTTCAGGCACTGGGTTAAGTACTTTATAGTTATTGTACATGCATAGGTTATCTTCCCTATTAGAATAGAAGCTCTTTGAGGCTAGGGAACATTTCTATTGTCTGTTTCCCTATCACCTAGCACAGAGCCTGACACTAGTAAACACTTAATAAACTCCTATTGTTTGATTTATAGAAGTATGGTCCAGAGTCTTACTGTTTCCCCAGAGGGTACTTATCCATCTTCCTCCATGAACACATGAATTTGTCACTGAATAATTTTAGGGCTAGGTTTTAAAAAGAAGATAAAAGAGAACATCTATTGCCTGAAACTCAGTGAAAGAAAATTATCATATTAATCTCAGAGAGCCATATTCCCATTAGTGGCTTTCGCTAATGGTTTAGGAGTGATCCTATCTCACTGTCATCTTCAAAGTGATCTCAGTTCTTGTGACTCCTCTTGCATTTTAGAAAAAGCTTAGTAATTTAATTGGAATCAGAACCACACACAAGTCAGGTTAAGCAGCTCCAAGGAGTTAGCCATTTGAATAATGCTTATATATCCACCGTATTATTTGGAGTAGGCAGTGTGAACACTGGATTTGGAGTCAAATTTTGACCAGGTTTGAATCCAATCCCAACTTTTTTGCTCAATGCTTGTGTAATCATGGTGATTACAAAGGAAAACAATTATTCTGAAATACAATTGTCAAAATATATATATAGTAAATCTAATTCACAGCCCCCCTTTTCTAGTCAGAGAAAAGGATTTTTCAATACCACATGCTTCTTGGAGAAATAAGGGCATTATTTACCAATACTTATATAGTGTCCTACTTAGAAAGTAAAGCTAACGTACTATGTTGGTGGGGAAGGTTCAATGAGAAGAAGATTATTCGTTCAGTATTCTCCAAAGATATCCTGCCTTCCAAGCGAAATCTAAAATCACAGACCAATTCTGTGAATCTTGATGGAATCGTGTAGCATTCTGTAGGAAAGATGAACTCCTTGGCAAGTTAAAAAGGTTGACTTGGCAACAATTACAAGTGTAATTCCCTCCTGAGGGTAGGGGATGGACTACTTGAATGTTTCCATGCTTCTGTATCTCTTGGGCTCCTGTGAGTTCTTTGTACCTTTTTACATTTTCGGTTGGATAAGATAGACTGTTTCATACCCAATCATCACTTTCTGGTTTGAGGATTTGTTTAGAAGTTGGGGATCCCATTTAGTGAGGTGAATATACCTAGTGTCTTGTATACATTAGGGGCTTAACAAATATTTGATTTGGATTAAATATAACAGGAGTGGAGAAATCTTCCAATCCCAGACCTTAATTATAGAGATATTTTCTAAAGTTGATTGATGCTTATGCTTATTCCTTTAGCAGTTTTTAATCTTTAAGAGGATAAATTCCCAAGCGAGCTATCTCTATTACCATTAAATTCCAGGAACACCAATCAATGCCTCTAGAATCTTTTTTGTGTCCTATGTAAATAATTCAGTCAGTATTCCCTATTTTTTGATCCTAATGAAATAAATGATCAAATAATTTTGAAGACTTCTGATGTTGTTTGTTTGTTTGTTTGTTAAGTCAGAATGTTCCTGTCTCTTTTAAGAAGTTTATTATTTTCTCTGAAGCTGCTAGCCAGTTTAGGAGGGGGTCAGGCAAAATGAGCCAAAATGACAGTCCGGTATAAAATCTTTTAAGAAGCTCTATCAGTGCACAATGCTAAAGCTTACAAGGCAAACTTTTTCAGGATACAAGTAACACCCACAAGACCCAGGAAATTCTCTATGATCATTTTTTTTTATTCCCCATTTCTAATAGACTTACAAAAAGTGGGCATTTCCACTTAGTAACTTTTTTTAAAAATTTAAATGGGTGGCCTTTTATTCTTGCTTTTCTAACAGGGTTTCTGAAGAATGGATAGCTCTATTTGCATTTCCCCCCTCTTTAAATTGACAACTGCCTTGATGAATAGAGGAAGCACAAGCATCTGGACTCTTCCGCTTAATTGTAAGGAAGAAAACTGTTCATGGAGGCCAAGTGTGTAGGTGGCAGTCATTGTCTGTTTTTCCTGAAGCTTGTGAAACTGAGCTTTTGCTTCATTGCAGTTGTGTCCCACACTAGAGAAGCAAAATATAAAATAACAAAAAGAAACCCATTTTCCCACCCAAAAGGAGCCATCAAAGGTTAGCGCATAGAGAACTACAGGAAGGAAAGATTTAAAAAATACACCTGTGTTAAAGCTATTGGAGAAATTTCTATTCACAACTCCACCACCTCAGTAGTCCTGAAACAAGCAGCACTTATGTGGTTTGGAATTTCATTCAAAAGTGTTCTCATATCATTTTCCAGAGATAAAGAACACTCTATGCATTTCTGTGCCTAATCTTGATGAAGATGGGCAGCTGACTGCATTCTAATTCAAGACCTAAGTCATTCAGGGTGCTTTCAATTCAATAAACCTTTATTAAGTGCCTATTTGTTTCAAGGTTTCAAGGTATATATGCAGAGATTTCCTGATGTAATGGATAGAGTGCTGGATTTGGAATCAGAAAGACTTGAGTTCAAATCCCAACTTGACAATTTACTAACTATGATGAGGAACAAGACACAACTTCTTTGGACCTTTGTTTCTCATCTAGAAAATGAAGGGATTAGACTAGAGGATCTCTAAGGTCCCTTTGCAACTCTAAATCTAAGACGCTAATGATCTATTAACAACTTGTATGGGTTGTGATCTGATGAAATCACAAATTTCAATGTGAAATTCCTATGTACTAGGAATTAAAAGAAAATAGACTCTGAAGAGTATAGCATGTTCAATGAGAAACTAAATAGAGGGTTTTTTTAATGACAGAGAGAGTGTGCTAACACCTGGGAGCACCAGGGAAGTTAACATCTAGGCAAGGCTTAAAGAAAGGATTCCAAAATATGAATGACTATGAGAAGAAAATTGACTCAGGCTTGTGAGAATTCATGCTACAGAAGGAGATGTTAGACTGAGAAGTAAGAAGGAGGAAACTTAGAGACCAGAAAGTACAGCTATCATTTCACAGGCAAAGAAACTGACCCAAAGAAGTTAAGTTAACCTTACCTAGGGCCACATAGTTGTTAAAGCTCTGAGTGGGAATTTGAATTCAGGTGTTCCTGACTTTCAATGCACTTGATCTGTCCACTATAAAATATTAGCACAGTGCCTAGCACATAGTAAGTGCTTAATAAATTCTATTAACTGACTTTTTTAAACCCTTCCCTTTTCTCATGGTATTGTTAAAATGTAATTGTGGTTGGTTGGACTTGAATATATCAAATTGGTGGTCGCCAGGGATTTAATTTCTAAATCCTAAATGAATTGCTAAAGTAAATGGAATTAATGGTAGTTTATTTTACAATAGAGGGAAGATTTAAGGAATGAGAGAGAGAAAGAAAATTTCAGCTTCCTCAGAGCCAGGCAGAAATTCTAAAGCCCTAATCAGGGAAAAGAAGGCTCAAGACAATGGGCCTTTCTTGGAGGTTTACACCTCCAGAAAGTCAGGGTCACTAAATCAGCCTTTCACTCACCAACAGAGACCATCTAAAAGGAAAGCAGTCTGAGGTCACCTGCACAAACTCCTCCAGGGGTCCAGTTCCACAGCCAAGTCCATGTGTTTGTCTTCTAGTATTTTCTTCCAGTGACTCTTCGTCCCTCTATCACAAATCTCGAATGCTCAAATATATCTTATCTCAAATGAACTCCTCTGTGGTTCTCTTTTTAAAGATCATTTTCTCTTGTGTAGCCTTCCCTAAATTTCACATCTACCAGTCACAGCACAGGCTCTCCAGGACTGCCCACTCTTTAGTTCACACCTTCTTTGGTTAGATTATACTTTTTTTGGTTAGATCACACCATTTGTAGTTAGTTCACACCTTTGGTAGTTAGTTAGCACTTTTTGTGGCTAAAATGGGTAGATCTACTTCAAATACTGAAATTATACTTTTTGTATATTAAAACGGGTAGATCTACTTCAAATACTGAGTTATTACCTTTTGGGATTAAAATCTAAAAATAGATTGTGGATTATAATTCAATCTTCCCAATAAAGGAGGAATTAAGTACCTTCATTGTTACAATCAGGGAACTTTGATTTAATCTTCACAATAAAGGAAGAGCTAAATATCTTCATTGTTACAATCAGGAGATAGTTAAATCCAATCTTCACAGTATCAAATTTCAGATGGAAGAGTGGCAAGAGTTGGATAATTGAGGTTAAGTGACTTGCCCAGGATTACATAGCCAAGTGTCTGAAGTCAAATTTGAACCCAGGTCCTCCAAACTTCAGCCTCTATTCATGCCCTAACCACTGTGCTACCTAATTCCCCCAAATTGACTGAATTTTAATGCCAAACAGAGGAGTTTGCATTTTCTCTGAGAGGCAATAAGGAGTCTCTTAATGGGATTTTCCCAATTGACCCTATACCTTTTCCTAAGCAATAGATGCATCTCTGAGCCAGATCCACAATCTCCCTTCCTATTTATGCTTGTAATTATAGTATATTAGTAAATCCATAATACAGATGGTGATGATCTATTTTGTTCCTCCTTGTTTAGTTGCTAGGTAAAAAAAGGGAGTGACAGCTATTCTTAAGACTGCATTCTCCAGTACTACCTTCATAATCTATAATGGGAATCCTCAATAAAATTGCTTTGGGCAGACAGAAACTTCATCTTGAGCTTTGTAACTCATTGCTTCATTGGTTTATAACAGGAAGCATAGGTAAATAAGAAAGAGAGGGAAAATGGGAAAAAATTTTTATTAAAACTTTCTTTTTAAGGGCTTCAATCAGATCAAATTATTTATATTAGTATATGGGGAAAATGTTATTTGTAACTCTCAAAAATTATATTCACTATTATAGTAATTAGAGGAATCATTCATAGGAAGAGATTAGGATAATAAGTGCTATAAGATGATATGCAAAAAAAAAAAGGAAAAGGGAAGGGGGAATTGAAGATGGCACCAAGAGATACTTGAAGAAATAAAATAAGTAGGATAATCCTTATCACACAAAGATGCACATGGGAAGGGGAGGGGAAGAATACTCTTATAAGAAGGAGAGGAATTGGGGTCAGCTGGGTAGCTCAGTGGATTGAGAGCCAGTCCTAGAGACGGGAGGTCCTGGGTTCAAATCTGACCTCTGACACTTCCCATCTGTGTGACCCTGGGCAAGTCACTTGACCCCCATTGCCTAGCCCTTACCACTCTTCTGCCTTGGAGCTAATACACAGTATAGACTCCAAGACAGAAGGTAAGGGTTTTAAAAAATAATACAAAATACAAAAAAAAAAGGAGAGGAATAGAGTGCTAATAGGTAATACTTAAACCTTACTCAATTCTGAGAGGAAAGAGCATCTAGATCCATTGGGGTATTGAATTCTATTTTACCCTACAAGAAAAGTAAGAAGGGGAAACTAAGGGGAGTAGGGAGGCAGGGAGTACAAAAAAGGGAGGGAAAGAGAGGGGGGAGGGAACTTAACAGCCCCTAAAAAATAAGAAGGGAACAAAAATGGAGGGGTCAGAAAGGGAAGCTTATTAAGGGCAGGGATTAGGGGGACTGATCAAAAGAAAATCACTGGTTTAAAAGGATATAGCAAAAGAAGAAAGGACAGAACTAGGAGAGGATATTGAAATTCCGGGGAATATACAAGTGGCAATCATAACTTTGAATGTGAATGGGATGAACTCATCCATAAAATGAAAACAAATAGGAGAGTGGATTAGAAATCAAAATCCTACCATATGTTGTCTGTAGGAAACACACTTGAGGTGGTTAGACACTCACAAGGTTAGAATTAAAGGTTGGAGCAAAACCTATTGGTCTATCAACTGATAGAAAGAAGGCAGGAGTTTCAATCATGATATCTTACAAAGGTAAAGTAAAAATTGATCTGATTAAAAGGGATAGGGAAAGTAATCACATCCTGATAAAAGACAACATAGACAATGAGGAAATATCAGTAATCAAATGGTATAGCATACAAATTTCTAAAGGAAAAATTAGTGGAGTTGAAGGAGGAAATATATAGTAAAACTATACTAGTGGGAGAACTGAACTTACCACTATCGAATTTAGATAAATCAAATAAATGAATAAATAAGAAAGAGGTTAGAGATGTGAATGAAATCTTGGAAAAATTAGAGTTAATAGATATGTGGAGAAAAATAAATAGGGACAAAAAGGAATGCACCTTCTTTTTAGCAGTACATGGTATATTCACAAAGATTGACCATGTACTAGGGCATAAAAACATGGCAAAGAAATTCAGAAAAGCAGAAATAATAAATGCAACCTTTTCAGATTATACTTAAAATAATAATGTAAGGGAACATGGAGAGGCAAATAAAAATTAATTGGATATTAAATAATATGATTCTCCAAAATCAGTTAGTTAGAGAACAAATCATAGAAATAATTAACAATTTCATTGAAGAAAATGACAATGATGAGACATCCTTTCAAAATCTATGGGATTCAGCCAAAGCAGTACTCAGGGGAAAATTTATATCCTTGAGTTCATATATTAACAAATTAGGGAGGGCAGAGGTCAATGAATTAGATATGCAAATCAAAAAAACTTGAAAGCGAACAAATGAAAAATCCTTAAATGAAAACTACATTAGAGATCCTAAAAATTGAGGGAGAAATTAATAAAATATAAAGTGAAAAAACAATTGAACTAATAAATAAGACTAGAAGCTGGTATTTTGAAAAAACAAACAAAATAGACAAAGTACTGGTCAATCTAATAAAAAAAGGAAAGAAGAAAACCAAATTAACAGTACCATAGATGAAAAGGGAGACCTTACCTCCAATGAAGAGGAAATTAAGGCAATAATTAAAAACTATTTTGTCCAATGATATGGATATGGCAATCTAGGTGATATGGATGGATATTTACAAAAATATAAATTACCTTAATTAACAGAAGAAGAAATAGAATTCTTAAATAATCCAATATCAGAAAAAGAAATTGAACAAACCATCAATGAACTCCCTAAGAAAAAATCACCAGAGCCTGATGGATTCACAAGTGAATTCTATCAATCATTCAAAGAACAACTAATCCCAATAGTATACAAACTATTTGACATAATAAGCAAAGAGGGAGTTCTACCAAATTCCTTTCATGACACAAATATGGTACTGATTCCAAAGCCATGGAGGTCAAAAACAGAGAAAGAAAACTATACACCAATTTCCTTAATGAACATAGATGAAAAAATCTTAAATAAAAGACTCCAGCAAGTCATCACAAGGGTTATTAATTATGATCAGGTGGGATTTATACCAGGAATGCAAGGATGATTCAGTATCAGGAAAACCATTCACATAATTGACCATATCAACAAGCAAACCAACAAAAATCACATGATTATCTCAATAGATGCAGAAAAAGCCTTTGACAAAATACAACATTGATTCCTCTTGAAAACACTAGAAAGTATAGGAACAGAAGGTCCTTTCCTAAAAATAATAATCAGTATTTATCTAAAACCATCAGCAAACATCATTTGCAATGGGGATAAACTAGATGCATTCCCAATAAGATCAGAAGTAAAACAAGGATGCCCATTATCACCTCTATTATTTAACATTGTACTATAAACACAAGCAGTAGCAATTAGAGAAGAAAAAGAAATTGAAGTTATTAAAATTGGCAATGAGGAGACCAAGCTGTCACTCTTTGCAGATGGTATGATGGTCTACTTAAAGAACTCCTAGAGAATCAACTAAAAAGCTATTGGAAATAATCAACAACTTTAGCAAAGTTGCAGGATACAAAATAAACTCACATAAGTCATCAGCATTTCTATATATCTCCAACACATCTCAGCAGCAAGAATTAGAAAGAGAAATCCCATTCAAAATCGCCTTAGACAAAATAAAATACCTAGGAATCTGTCTGCTGAGACAAACACAGGAACTATATGAACTGCAAGATACTTTCCACACAATTAAAACTAGATCTAACCAATTGGAAGAACATTAACTGCTCATGTGTAGAATGAGCTAACATTATAAAAATTACCATCCTACCCAAACTTATTTACTTATTTAGTGCTATATCCATCAAACTACCAAAAAACTTTTTTACTAAATTGTAAAAAACTGTAATAAAATTCATTCAGAAGAACAAAAGATCAAGGATATCCAGGGAAATAATGGGAAAAAATGTGAAGGAAGATGGCTTTGCAATACCAGATCTCAAACTATACTATAAAGCAGTGGTCATCAAAACAATTTGGTACTAGCTAACAAACAGAAAAGAGGATCAATGGAATAGACTTGGGGTAAGTGACCTCAGCAAGACAGTCTATGACAAGCCCAAAGATTCCAGATTTGGGGACCAAAATCCACTATTTGATAAAAACTGCTGAGAAAATTGGAAGATATTATGGGAGAGATTAGGTGTGGATCATACCCTACACCAAGATAAACTCAGAATGGGTGGATGACTTGAACATAAAGAATGAAACTATAAGTAAATTAGGTGAACAATAGTATACATGTCAGATCTTTGGGAAAGGAAAGATTTTTAAACCAAGAAAGAGTTTTAGAAAAAAATCACAAAATGTAAAATCAATAATTTTGATTACATCAATTTAAAAAAGATTTTTTGTAAAAAAAAATAATGCAACCAAAATTAGAAGCGAAGTAACAAATTGGGAAACAATCTTAGAACAAAAACCTCTGACAAAGGTGTAATTACTCAAATTTATAAAGAGCTAAATAAATTGTACATAAAATCAAGCCATTCTCCAGTTGATAAATGGGCAAGGGACATGAATAGGCAATTTTCAGTTAAAGAAATGAAAACTATTAATAAGCACATGAAAAAGTGCTCTAAATCTCTTATAATCAGAGAGATGCAAATCAAAACAACGCTGAGGTACCACCTCACACCTAGAAGATTGACTATCATAATAGCAATGGAAGTAATGAATGCTGGAGGGGATGTGGCAAAGTTGGGACATTAATGCATTGCTGGTGGAGTTGTGAATTGATCCAACCATTACGGAAGGCAATTTGGAACCATGCTCAAAGGGGGCTAAAAGACTGTCTGCCCTTTGATCCAGCCATAGCACCGCTGGGTTTGTACCCCAAAGAGATAATAAGGAAAAAGACTTGTACAAGAATATTCATAGCTGCGCTCTATGTGGTGGCCAAAAATTGGAAAATGAGGGGAAGCCCTTCAATTGGGGAATGGCTGAAGAAATTGTGGTATATGTTGGTGATGGAATACTATTGTGCTCAAAGGAATAATAAACTGGAGGAATTCCATGTGAACTAGAACAACCTCCAGGAATTGATGCAGAGTGAAAGGAGCAGAGCCAAAATTTTACACAGAGACATACACTATGGTACAATTAAATGTGACAGACTTCTCCATTCGTGGCAATGCAGTGATCCTGAACAACCTTGTAAAGGATAAATTTAGCGTATCCAATCTTCACAACCTGGAGGGATCTATGAGAAAGACATTATCTACATTCAGAGGAAAAACTGTGGGAGTAGAAACACAGAAGAAAAACAACTGCTTGATTACATGGGTCAAGGGAGATATAATTGGGGATGTAGACTCTAAATGAACATCCTAGTGCAAACATCAACAACATGGAAATCAAGGACACATGTAATACCCAGTGGAATTGTGTGTGAGCTATGGGAAGGGTTGGGGGAGGGGAGGGAGGGATAGAATATGATTCTTGTAACCAATTTTCTAAATTGACTAAGTAAAAATTAAAAAAATAACAGGAAGCATAGGACTGAGAGTCTTTGAAACTTAGTGGACAGAATGTTGAACTTGGAGTCAGGAAGACCTAATCTCAGTTTCTCCATTTATAAAATGGCAGTTATGGTACCTAAGACACTGGACTACCATGAAGCTCAAAGGGGGTAATGTAGATAAAACATTAGGAAAACTTAAATGTGTGTTATTAGTAATCAATGAATAGGGGCAACTAGGTGGTTGAGTGGATAGAGTGCTAGGCCTGGAAATGGGAGGTCATGGATTTAAATCTGACCTTGGACATCTCTGAGCTTTAGACTCTGAGCAAGTCGCTTAACTCTACCTGTCTAGCCCATATTGTTCTTCTGCTTTAGCCCTACTACTTAATATCAATTCTATGATAAAAAGGTAAGAGTTTGTTTGCTTTTTTAAAATCAATGTGCAAACTTTTGTTAAGCACCTACCATTTATCAAATACTATTCTTGGTGCTGGAAATATAATAAAAATTACACACCTGTCAATATTGGTAAAGATCACACATATATATAGATATATATGTATTTATAAAATAAATGCAGAGTTAACATTGCACCAAGACTTTTGGGTCACCTTTGTATATACCAAATAAATATAAATATGTTAAACCCAAAGTAATTAAAATGCTGAGAGGAGGAGGGACCAGCAGTTGAGAGAGTTCAGGAAAAGTTTCTCATTGAAGATGGTATGGGGTCTTGGGTTCACCACAATGAATTAGAATTTCATCATAAACCAAGCACAAAAAACTTACCTGCTTTATAGAAAAAGCTTGGTAGACCCCATTGGCATGAGGAAATAGATATAATAGATAAAATATATATTTATAATAGATAAAAAGACATGTCACATACAAAAGCCTTAGGAAAAAAAAGAAGCTTTTCTTCTACTAGATTAGTGCTAGTCCCAAAAAGGAATGGAAGAAAATGGCTGTTGGGGCAGCCAGGCTACTCAGTGGATAAAGAGTGAAGTCTGGAAATGGGAAGTCCTGGGTTCAATTCTGGACAGAGGTTCTTCTTAGCTGTGAGACACTGAACAAGTCACTTAACCCCAGTTGCCTGGTCTTTTTTATTCTTCTGCCTTGGAACCCATGGTAAGGGTTTAAAATTTAAAAAAAAGAAAAAAAGAAATTGGCCTTTGATGTTTATTTGAAAATTTGCTAAATAAGATTCTTGAGAATGTGTCATTCTTGATAATAAGAGTCAGATCTCCACTGCTTACTCTCTATGTGGCCTGGACCAAGTTACATCATTTTTTACACCTCAATTTCCTAATCTGTAAAATGAGATCATGAGATTAGATTATCCCTAAAATCCCTTCTCAGATTAAATCCTATGATCCTATGATCTGGTAAGAGTCATCAAGTCTTTTGGTGGGGAGTTTTCATGCACTCAGGCAATTTGTAGCTGAGTGGATATAGGTGATATTTCCAGAAACATGCATAGCAAAGTACCTTCTCCCCAATAATGGAGTTACTTTCCTTTGCCATAAAGAGATCTTTGTTTTTCCATCTCACAACCCACAGAGTACAGCAACTGCTACACAAAATGTTGATCTTTTTAAACAAATACTTTCTGCTTTTTATATGCTGTCCATAAAAAGCCTCATGGTGGGCATAGGGGCTCATCATTAGGGCTCCTGGGAGTAGATGCTGCCTTTCTGGTCCACAAAACTGTCTAGCCACCCTCCTATGATCACACTTTTTTTCTTTCAGTTTGTATCAACAGGAGCAATTAGTGTGTTCACGGTGGCATGGAAAAACCCTGAGTATTCATGGGTTACCCCTTCTCTCACAGCCTTAGTACTCATCATGTCCTATTCCTTAAAAAAAATAAAGATTTAGAATCTTCATTAACAGAATGAAACTCCCTTGTAACATTTCTAATTGGGGCCAAGGCACACATGTGTACATACACATAAGCACACAAATACACATACACATACACAGTTGCTTGAAGAAAAAGTCTTTTAAACTTTAAAGTGTTTTATTTAAGGAGAAGGTGGACACTAGTGCTGTATTCTGAACTAAAAACAATTAAATGGGGTGAGAAAATCCTGGACTATCCCAAGACACTAAATCAGAGACTAAGTATGTCACTGGCTTTGGTTCCATGGCACAGAGAGCCCAAAACAATACGCCTAAATAGTTTTGAAAACAAGTAGACTGATATTTTATAAGGTCAGACAGAACACTATGTGCCTCAATGTAGTGAGTGATTTTCATCCAATATTCATTCAAACATCTGGGCAAAATCTCATTCTGGCTTCTTGTCAGCTGGCTTCTTTCTTTGCAAGAAGATGGTATTGTAAGTATCAATTTCATCCCAAGGAAACACAATTTTTACATAGTAGGAAAAAAAATTAACTGGAGTTAAGCTCACATATTGGGATCAGGATCATAGACAAAAACTAATTGATCAATTAAGGTCTAAGCTAGCAAACAGATGATTGAGAGATCCTTTCATCATTGGATGGGGTTTGGTGTAAAACAACAAAATGTACATGTGCACATCGATTGAGCTGCAAATGGATACAATCATTCTGGAGAACAATCTGGAATCATGGACAAAGAGCCATCAAACTGTACCCACCTTTTGACCCAGAAATACCACTACTAGATCTATATCCCAAAGAGATAAAATATGTGAAATGTAATTACTCACATGAAAATATTTCTAACAGTTCTTTTAATGGTGGCAAAGAACTAGAAATTGAAGGAATGTCCATCAATTGAGGGATGGCTCAACAAGTTATAGTATATGATTAAAATGGAACACGAGAAATGACAAACAAGATAATCACAAAAATCTTGAAAAGACTTATATGCAGTAATGTAAAGTGAAGTGAGCCGAATCCAGGAAAATATAGTATATAGTAATAGCAATAATGCATCAATAATCAACTGTGAATGACAACTATTATTAATAGTGCAAGGACCCAGGACAATTCCAAGGGACTCATGATGAAAAAGGCTTATCCACTGCCATAGAAGTAACTGAAAAGTCTGAATGCAGATTGAAACATACTATTCTTCATTATATTTTTTCCAGAACGGTGGGAAAAGAAACACAGAAAAAAAAAACAACTGCTTGATCACATGGGTTGATGGGGCTATGAATGGGAAAGTAGACTCTAAAAGATCACCTTAGTGCAAATATCAATAATATGGAAATAGGTCTTGATCAATGACACATGTTAAACCCAGTGGAAGTGACTGTCAGATATGAGAAGGGGTGGGGGAGGGGAGAGAAAGAGCATGAGTCTTGTAACTATAGAAAAATATTCTAAATCATCTAAATACAAATTTTTTAAAACCACTATATTTCTTCCATGAGTTTTTCTCTAGCGTTAAGTGATATGTATCTTCTCCCCAATATGATTAACGTGGAAATATTTATTGTTTGATAACACATGTACAACCTCTTTCATAGATATTAACTGCCTTCTCAGAGAGGGGGGGACTATGGGAGGGAGAGAAAGAAAATGTATCACAAAATTAATTATTATTAAATTATTAAAGTGATTATTGAAATTATATCAATATGTAATATAAAAAGAAAATGATTATTAATGTTGTATTGGTCTTTGATATGACTTATTAATACAAGTTATGGGGGGAAACAATTTAAAGAACAATACTTAAGCCTCTTCTACTTCTTCAGAGAAATTTTCAGAATTGGAGATATAGGCAAATATGCCAAAAGCACCCCAGTTGATTTGCTGAGAACAGAAATTATTTAATTGGGGAAAAATTCAACAGAGGTAATAACCCTACACACCTACCCAGATCTGCTCTGGTTACAGCATATCCCAATGGTAAATTTGTGGAATTGAACTAAATTACATTTCTAGACACATAAGCTCAGGGCTAAAAGATCTGGGAATGGCATAAGCGAATCCTTAGTCTTAATGATGGCGGCAAGGAAAGTAAATCGAATCAAAGAGGACTAACGACTGAGTTAGTAAGAATAACCCATTAAAGAGACATTTGAAAAAGTAATGACATCCTTTGATATATTTTCTCTTCTTCTCAACTAAGCATGTGGGGACTACATGGAGACTCTGTCACAGTTGGGAGAGGAATAGAGTCTCTCTCCCCAGTGAGTGAAGATAGTAGTAAATACATGTTTTGCTTAGACAAATCTAAGTCAGTACCTCCAATTCCTGGCTGCTTCTTCGGCTTTGCATTTCTTTCTTTAAATGTTGTGATCAAAAAGCAATCTTGAGACGAACATTTCCTATATGAGAGGCAGACTGATGACTTTGAGAGTTGGTAGCTTCTAGGGGCCAATTCAGAGTTGGCATCAACAGGATTTTTCTGCAAGTTTGGCCTTTTCATAAAAGATAGTCATCCACAGGAAGATTAATATAAGCTATATCCTGGTTTTCTAGAAGAGATGAACTTTGAGTAGAGACCTGAGGTGGGTAAAGGTGAAGGTTTACCAGTCCCATCAAATGATTAATATTCTGATGTTTCTTAGGAAGAATGTATTAGGAGCTATATAGGTTGTCATGTAATATTTTAAGACTTTCTTATTGAGTACTTAGGAGTTTTTTTGGTGTTTTAATCATTGCTTATATTTGGAGGAAATAAATAGCTTACTGGATTTATGTTCTACATGGGACATTAAACACCTTTCCATTTTTTTTGGGGAGGGTAGAGATTCTGGATGTGAGTTATGCCTAAGCGTTGATTGACTTTCCCATAGTCTCTGGGGTGAGGGTGGCATGAGGCAGAAGGGTACAATGAGAAAGAGATTGAATCCTTGTTTTAGAAGTGAGGTTCCCCCAGAACTAAACCTAGTTTGGATGCCTAGCCTAGCGTTCAAATGCCCTTGCTGGGAAAGGGATCCCCAGTCCCCAAGGCCACTGCTGATCTTTTGCTATGTAGACACAAGCTTCATTAACATCATCTATACCTGTTGACTAACCAGATATTTCCTGCCTCTCTAAATTTAATAATTCTAAGTAGTGTCCAAGAATAGCTTATATCCCTTCCAGAAAGATTTAAGATTCCTGCTGCTAAGGATTGCTTTGTCTTTGTACTTTGTCTCCCAAGTACCCAGTGCAGCTACTTAAAAGGTTTCTTAAACTAAAATAGGCCCCCTGCCCACACTGTGTGCTAAACAGAGATAGATGAATTAATGGCAGTGATGAGTCTGTCCTAGAAGCTGCAAATTATTAAATTCTGCAGATTAATTGCTTGGTTTACATCCTGCCTCTGCTCTCTTCTCTAGTGTCCTTTTAAAAGCTAAGTTCACCCAAACAATAGGAGAATGTGCAGACCTTGAACTTTTCTATTTGGATGTGTGTTTATTTCAACTGAAATAACCAGTGACCTTGGTTTGCCATTTCTTTTTGCTGTGTCTATGACCATGGACGAATAATTTATTTTCATACTCTAATGTGTTTTGTTACTAGAAACAACCTAAATGCCCATCAATAGGGGAATGGTTTACTACATCATAACTCATTGATGTAATGAAACAATATGATGCCATTAAGCTTGACAAGTATGAGGAATACAAAGAAATTTGAAAAGACCTTTATGAAATAATGCAGTAGGGGAATGGGAGGAAGAACAGAACCAGAAAAATGGCACATACTAAATCTGATCACTGAAGAGAAAAAGAGAATGAGAATAAATAGACAAATAATAAATCCTGGTAGGAACTTAAAGGGATTGACTATGATCCATTCATTCATTTGACAAACATTTATTAAACACCTACTATGTAGGAGATGCTATCCTAGGTACAAGGGAACCAAAGACAAAAATGAAAAAGCCCCTACCTTCACAGAGGTTGCATTGAATTGGGATATTTTGAGTACTTTAATTGATTTTAAAATGTGACTTTTTTACTGAGCAATTTTAATGAATTGGATTGATGATTTATATTTGGTTTTAAATAAATCATTAAAAATAGAAGATTCTTTTGTCATTGAAATGCTCTGAACCCAGTTGAATGATTATTAAGTAGCTACTACTCCATTTCTCACATTTATTCAGCATGTTCACCTGTCAAAATTCAGTTCCTTATTCAATCATGTGACGCATTAGCTAATATGTTTCAACATTCTACCGAAGAACAGATATCAAATCTGAAAGACTGTAATCTGAGACATGATCAGAGGAAATACTAGTTTTGGTTCCTCAGGCTAAAAGGAATTAATCCTAGAGAGAGGGAGAAAAAATTCAAGGATCTTTTTTGGCAGATCAATTTTTATTATTCCTGATCATGATAACATATTTCTATAATACTTTATAGTTTCATACAATCTCAGAATTATAGTGTTGGAAAGGTCAGCAGAAACCATCTCTTCTATCCTGCACTTGGCTGAGAATCCCCTCTATATAATATTTCCAATGAGTCATCCAGCCTCTGCTTAAAGTCTATATTGGGGTCCAACTCCTCTAGCTGGAAAAATACAAGTTGAATAAGAACTCTAAAGTTTTTTCCAACTCTGAGATTCCGTGATTCTGATTGTTTCACATGGCATGCCTGCCATGCCTGCCTAAGGCTTCTTTTTACCCCAGGTTTCTTTAGCTCATTCTTGTATGGCATGGTCTCCAGTTCAGGTTATCATCTAGACACGTTCCAGTCTCTCAGTGTTGTTCTTAAAATTTGGTGCCCAGAACTAAATCAATATAATCTGATAAAGGTAGTATATTACTTTTTTATTCTAAAAACAACCAAACAACCCATTGATCCAGGACCCAAACATTCACATCTGCTGATTCTATAACTGCTTTTATCAATTACTTTTTTGTAAGGGAGAGATCTACCCAGTCATTAAAGCATGCCCAATATGCCTGGCCTGTTTTCAATCCACATGGAGGCTAGGTGAGCTTTCTTCTAGAGATGCATATAGGAGGGCTTCTTCCCCACACATCAGAACAGCAGGTAACAGAGGTGTCAAACTTGTGGCCAGTGAATAGCCTGCAGGGATCCATTTCTATTTAAGCTTGACACCACTGCTTTATTATTTTCTATTAGATTATTTTGAGCTTATGAAAATCTTTTCATTTGGCTACTGAGCCAGAACTGAGTATGCCTACAAAAGGATGATCTCTTGCTCTTGGCCCTAACAAATTTCAAATGAGGAGCCTTGACTCCTTGCTCTCAACAATTAATTTAGGGAAGACAGTAGGTTCTATCAACCAACCAGTCACCATATGCTCATGAATTCTGGGAACTTTCGTTTCTTTTGTGCTTTGTATTTATTCTTTCCTGATTTTAGTTAAAAGAGTAGCCTGAGATGGAAGTACCCAGGTGACTGGAGACAGAAAGATCCATCAAAGCCATTCAAGATCCCACTGACATCCAGAGTCCTCCATCTGAGGCAGCACTAGCTGAGTTTAGTGAGAAACCAACATAGCCTTGAAGAATTGACCCACATGACTCAAAGTGAACCAATCCAGCAGCCCTGATAACTGTACAAGGGAAAAACACATCCACTGACCATGCTACACCCACATATGAATTTGATGGAAACTCTGAGAAAAGTGAAAAAGGTTCCTATGTCTGGGAAGTACTTCCTCTGAGTTGGGTGGGGGAGAGGGTAATGCTTTATACCAACCATTTTCCATTTTAAGTTCAGTACACTCTTCCCCAGGGATAACTAGGATAACAGGGATAACTTCTGGTTTGGGGAAGCCACATATGGAAAATGAGTAGAGGAATTTAGGGAGTAGATCATCCCAACCCACCACTAGGTAGCTTCCCACTTTAATTATCCCAAATAATTAGGTGTTAAAATCATTTTTTTCTATACTGCTAAGGGACTAAAAATGTCAGCACCCTGTCAATTTGGCTTCCTGGGGAAAAATCCTAGTTCTTCTATAACCATTGTAGTTATAGCTCTCCCTCTAAATCACATTGCTCTTGCCAGCATATCTATCTATACCCTCACTCAGTACAGACATGTTTTCTAAGCACATCTAGAAATTTATTAGCCATTTGGCTGAATGGTACCATTTTCTCCATTCTTCTTCCTTCAGTATTATTGTTACTTCCTTTCCTTCTTTTGCCCTGCTAGCATGATTTTTAAATCTCCTTTGCACTGCCCTTTCCTCCTCTCCTGCCCAACCCCTTTGAAAGCCTTCCTTTTTTTCTCCTGCGACTCTCTCTTGTTCTCTTACTTCTCATTTGATTTATCTTCCTGCCCAGTTTCCCTTTCTAACCTTTTCCCCTATTTTCCTCTCACCTCTTCCTCTTATCCCCCAGCCAATCTTTTAACCTTTTTGTAATCTCTTTTTCTTCAACATTATCTTGTTTTCTGAGCTGTCCTTATCTGCTTAGCCTATGGTCAGGTTCAGGGAAATGTTCAATCTGAAAAGTCTTTAGCCTCTAAATTGATTACTGTTTGTCTAAAGAGACTTGACTAATAAGGGAGCCTGTAAAATATGTCATCTGTCTTTCTTGCTAATCCCCCTCCTCCTTGGATCTCTCAAAGCACTTTATTAATATCTT
The DNA here is from genome assembly GCF_027887165.1 of Monodelphis domestica. Taxonomy (NCBI): domain Eukaryota; kingdom Metazoa; phylum Chordata; class Mammalia; order Didelphimorphia; family Didelphidae; genus Monodelphis; species Monodelphis domestica. The sequence goes on from NC_077233.1 coordinate 124,913,323, forward strand.
CCCTATACACTTATCAGACCCTAATTTGTATTTATTTCTGTGCTTGGCCCTTCCTCTTCTAAAGGTAGCATGATGTTAAGGATACTGCTGAGTTTGGAGTCAGGAATATCAGGATGAAAGCTAGCCTCTGACCCTTATGAGTTGAAAGACCTTGAACAAGTCATATAATTTTTGATTTGTCAGGAGTGCTTAACCATAGGTTTTTGTTTGATTGGTTTTGTCTGGGCTGTATGTGGGTGTGTTTCCCCTTTAGTAATCTGGTAAAGCCTTCAACAAATAACTTTTTAAAATTTATGATGAAAGGAAATGTTCATTTTTAGTTAGAGGTTAGTGAAAATAGAGATGTATTTTTTCCTCATTCAAGTTCATATACTACCTGAAATCTATCTATGGGCTAGTCTATGGATCTCAGATTCAGAGCATATTAAAAGCATATTAAGTCATAGAAGGGTTGTGACCTGTATTGGTTGTTGTTACCAACTGTGCTGGCAGTTCCCACTCTACAAATTTCCTATACTGCTGAAATCACGCAACCTTCTCTCAGAAGCCTCTCTCTCCTTTAAGATGATAACTTGCAGGATTATGATCATTTATGTTTGTATTTTTGCACAGGTCTTGTATGCCTTAGCTACTTAACAAGTATTTGTTGGAATTCCTGACTGGCTAGCTTGCTATACTCTTAATCATTTTGTATGGTAGTTTAGGGAAAGCAGCCAGGTGTTCATGGAAAGGCTTCTTCCTGGTCTTCATTGGCATGGGATGAAGGACAGGGGAGCAGTGGATAAGAGAAATGTCTGGAAATTTTAGCCTTGAAGTCAATAGAACCCAAATTCCAATTCTGGATCCAACATTTAATATAAAATGACAGACAAGTCACTTTCAATTTCTGAGTCTTGATTTCCTCATCTGTAAAATGAGGTGAATGATATTTGTCCTTTCAATCTCAGAGTTATGAGACAAAGGTTTAGTTATGAGACAAAGGTTTAGTAAACCAAAAAGCCTTAGAGCTGAGGGTTCCTACTATGATTCTAACCTCTGTCTACCTGCACAGGGTAGGCAAACCTTGAACCCACTCAGCCTGGGTGGTTTTCTGATCACAAAGCCACCATTGGTGGAATGGAGATTTTCCCAATCCTAAATTTCTTCTTGGCATCCCTTCCTCCTTTCCTAGTTTTTTAAAAAGCGAGGGTAAATTCAACCACGACCTGCCTGTGATTTCTCAGATGTGAACTGATGCTCTAAAAAGCCTTGCCACCTCCAAGGCAGAGCGTTTGCAAAGTTTCAATTTAGTTTTTCATTAGGAGCTGGGCAGCCCAGTGCCAGACTTTGCGCACATTTAAACAACAAGACCTCTCTCCAGGGATTATACAGTTGCAAGCTGCAACATCTATATGCAAATAAGGCTCTCTGTATTTGCTATCAGCTACCACAGAAATTTTCCATTCCTTCGAAGCCTTAAAAAAAATTTTTTTTTAAAATCTCTTCAGTATAGACACAAGCCCTGAAGAAAGAGTGGAGGGGTTGACTCTCCCCTCCCCAACAGCTGCAACAGATAGAGAAACTTTTTTTTTTCTTGGAACACCAGCATATCCTAAGGCAAGGTTACATTGCAATTATACTTTAATCCAAAATAAATAGCAGGGTACATTGAAGGCCACTACACAGCACCAGGGAAGATGTAGGGAGGTCTTCTTAGAAGTGACAAATAGAGGCATGCTCCAAAGGAAAACAAACCAAATTTTGGAAGCAGAATGTAATGTTTTGATTTAGAAGAGCCAACACTCTTCTAATGGAGGAAAGGCAGTAGAGTGTGGTCACCTAAACAAACGTAAGACCTATAATAATTTTTATTTAGTTTGGAATGTAATTGTGTGTGTGTGTGTGTGTGTGTGTGTGTGTGTGTGTGTGCGTGTGCATGCACTCTTTTTAAATTTGTCTAAAGTTTCAAGATTGCTACTAACTAGTTGGGCAAACTTAACCGAGACATTTAATCTTCCTAAGCCTGGAAGTTTTCCTTTTTTCCCCCCTCTTTGAGGCTATGTCTCCCCATCTATCCTTGGCTGGAAATTCAGCAACCAATCATGGTCTGATGCCATTTCTGACTGGCATGGGAGCCTTGACTTTCTCTGTTGCCAACTTAGGACATTTTAGGGGCAATTTGGTGGCTGTACCCTCATGGTGCCTCAGACCCACACTGGTGCCAAATTTAGGAAGAATACCCAATTAGCTTAGCTCATTGAAGCTCAGAACTCCTAAACACAAGAGATCCACCAGCTTGAGTCTCTTCAGTAGCAAGGATTAAACCAAGGACCTCTCATCTCTAGGTCTGACTGTCTATTCACGAAAGGATCTAGCTGCTCCTAAAAGCAATATGCACTAAAATCCTACTGCCATTCTTTTCCAGTTCTGTGAAGAACTGTTTGCATCTGAGAAGGTATTTTGAATTATGTCTAAAGCCATTTTTTTTTCTCTGATTTGAACATTTGCACAATGTTCAAAGTTCATAAGAATCTGGATTTAGAGCTAGAAGGGCCTTTGGAGGCCATCTAATCCAAATTCTCTAATTTACAGACAAGGAAACTGAGGTCCAGAGCAGTCAAGTGATCTGATCTGAAATCATAGAGAAAGATTTTAAATTTAAATATTCTGACTCAAAATCCAGCATACTTTTCCAACCTTAACTCTTGGAAGGTTGAACTTGCCTGAATAAACAGGCAATTTTTATTGAGAAAAAAGGATGTAATAAAACCTAACAAGCATATGGAATTTGGGGAGACTTCCGAATTCAATAAAGACTCGCCACAAGGAAAACCTGGCTTCCTGGTATATGGATAAGATAGATTATATCACAATCAGCAGGACTATATATATATATATATATATATATATATATATATATATATAGAGAGAGAGAGAGAGAGAGAGAGAGAGAGAGACAGAGAAGCAGAGAGAGACAGAGACAGAGAGAAGCAGAGAGAGAGAGAAGCAGAGAGAAAGAGACAGAGAGAGACAGAGAGAGAGAGACAGAGAGACAGAGAGAGAGAGAGAGAGAGAGAGAGAGAGAGAGAGAGAGAGAGAGAGAGAGAGAGAGAGAGAGAGAGAGAGAGAGAACTGCCCACCAAACAATGAAACAAAATCCACACACATACAAGGTGAATGCATTGCCCTGGCTACCAAAAAAAAGATGATCATAATCAAAAAGGCTGATTCCAACTAGATTCTGCTTGTTTTATATGTCCATACACAGAATCACATATCACCTCAGATATGAAGAGACCTCAGTAGTCATTTAACACACCCATTTTAGAACAAGAATCCTCTTACAATACCCTTGACAAGAAATTACAGAAACCATTGCTTTGAAACATCCAGTGTGAAGGACTCTGCAACGAGTGGTGGTGTGGTACTCAAATAACATAATGAATGTAACTCAATTTGCAAACCTTAAAGTGTTACATAAAATCCAGTTGCTGAGGACAGCTGGGGGGGTGGGGGGTTAGTGGAATAGAAAGCCAGACCTAGAAATGGGAGGTCTTGAGTTCAAATCTGGCCTCAGACACTTCCCAGCTGTGTGAGCCTGGGCAAGTTACTTAACACCGCCATTGCCCAACCCTTACCACTCTTCTGCCTTGGAGCCAATCCACTATATTGATTCTAAAATGGAAGATAAGGGTTTATTTGTTTGTTTGTTTTAATCCAGTTGTTGTTGTCCTACAGCCAGCCACCAGCCCTCCAGTTTGGTAATGATTTCATTCCTTGAGCCTTCTTCTACATTCCTGCTGAACTTAAACAATGTTTATAGAAAAAGACAGAGGTGTGCTGGTAAATATTTAAGAACAGGCTGGAGAGTGGGAGAAGGAGAAGGATGTATGCACATCGGCATACACCTTTAAGCTTAATATGCCTTAATAACACTCAAGTCTAGACAACGAACTAAACAATAACTTCAGCCCTGGTTTGTGGAGATTACCGATCTCTGAGTTGTAAACTCTTACACTGAAAATTCAACAATGACTCACAATCCCTGTCCCTAACCCTCTGTGTAGTCCATTCTATTTTGGGGTATCTTTAATCATTAGAGTGTGGTTTTGGTTTTTTTTCTGACATTAAACCTAAATCAGCTTTAATTTCTACCTTTCCCCCCAGTTCTGAGGTGTGTGGCTATAAGCAGCACAAACCTGATCTCTTTTTCACTTGACAAAGTTTCAGATAATCACAGAGTCAGCTGACCCCTCTTCCATCTTCCCACTGCCAAATTTTCTCTTTCCCAGACCCTAAAGAAATCCCCAATGATCTTCATGTACTTGAAACTCTTTGTCACCCAAGATGCCCTCTGCTGGATGCTCTGCAGCTCATCAATCTCCTTCCCAAAATGCAGAGCCCAGAGCTGAACACTGTGTCCCAATGGTCATTGAATAGGGTCGAATATAGAGGTACTATGGTTTCTCTAGTCCTAGTCACTATGCTTATTGATGTAGTATAAATTGGGACTAGACTTCTTGGCTTCCATATCACATTATTGTTAGGGGCAGAGAGGTAGGGCAATGTATAGGGCTTTGTGCCTGGAATAAGGAAGACTTGAATTAAAATCTGACCTCAGACATTCAATAGCTGTGTGACCCTGGAAAAGACATTTAACTCCAGTCTACCTCAGTTTCCTCATCTGTAAAATAAGGATAGTAGTACCACCAATCTTTCAGGGTTGTTTTAATAATGAAATGAGTTTGTAATTATAAAACACTTAGCACAGTACCCGGCTCATAGTCAGGGCTATATAGATGTTGGTTTTAATGACTATTTTTGTTGTTATAATTATTATTGGGCTTACAATCCATTAAAACTCCAAGACTTTTTTTAGATGAACTGTCTAGCCATTCCACCTCTACTTTATACTTATCAAGACTTGTTTTTTTAAGCCATATTTATCCCTATTAGATCTCATTTTATTATATTTGCCCCAAATATAATTGAATCCTGATTTTGTTATCAAATGTATTAGCTACCCTTCACAGCTTTATGTCATCTTCAAATTTGTCTATCTCATTTATGAAAATGTTAAATAGTGCAGGGTCAATAATAGCCCACTGGGGTTTCCTTTGAAGTTGACAGGGGATTCTTTGTATCTCCATATTCAATCTAATTGTGCTATTTACTATCCCACATCTCTGTCATGTCCACAAGAAGAGACAACCTTGACAAATGCTTTGCTAAAATCTAGATTCCCTCGGGCTACCAATCTAGTAATCTAATATAAAGGAAAATGCTAGATCTACATGATCTGTTCTTACATCTTGTTGGCTATTTGAAATCATGGCTTCCCTTTTTCCATACTCACTCTAAATATATCATTTTAAAGATATAATCTAGAATTTTGGTAAAATAAATCTCATGGCCTCATCTTTGTACTTCTTACTTTGTTTTGAAAATCAGGAATTTTTTCATTTCCCTATCCTATACAAATTCTCTTCTCCATAGTCCTTCAAAGTTTACTGACAGTAGGCCAACCTTCTTATTCACCAATTTTTTCCAGTATCCTACAATGTAGTTTTATGATTGAACTCAAGATCTGTTACTGAATCAATACTTACCTTGGGTTTCAACTCTCCTTTACTCATTACTGCTCTTTCCTTCATAATGAAGAAATTTTTAAAAACAAAATACACACATACACAGAAACAAAATATATTATTTCAACTTTTTGGTATCCTTTACCACTATTCCATTCCATGATACTTTTCCAGTCACTAAAGAAGGCAATACCACCCCCAGAGTCCTTCAGTCTTGAAATCTAGGATTTATCCTGGATTCCTCATTATCTCTAATTCCCCATATCCAAGTTGTTGCCAGGGCCTTCTGATTTTACCTTTTCAACATCTCTCCCAGGTGCCTCCTTCTCTCCTCTGTTGTTGCCACCACTCTAGTAATGGCTCTTATCATCCATCTCATGCCTTGATCACCATAATAGACTTGATGGACGTGCTTATCACATAGTAGATCCTTAAGTGCTTATTTATTGATGTTATGCTTGATCTTCCTAATTTGTCCAATGGATTTATGTATTTTAAAAAAACAGGCAAATATTTTTGTATCATTTGTATTCCTTGCCATCTTCAGGTCATTCTGAGTTTCATTGCTCCAAACATCTTCCTTATGCAACCATGCCAAGCTTTCATATTTATTCTCACTTAAATGTCCTTCCTTCCAATTTCTGTATGCCTTTTTGGTATCTAAGTTGGTCAGTTGGTTCCTTTTAGTTTTAGACTTCACTTTTTCTTCCTCTTCAGAGTTTTTTTTTTCACTGCTTCTTAAAGATTTCATTTTTGAACCTTCCTATTTCTTTTTAACAAAACTCTTTGAAATGTATTCTACAAAATTTTAGGTTGCATTTCAGACTATCCCAAACTTTTTTTCTTCTCTGTGACAAATTGTAAGATGGTATAACCATCTCTACCATCTGCTTTTCCCATCCCCATACCACATCAGGTTCCCTCATTTCTCTTTCAGCAAATAATTGTCAAGAATCAGATCCAGAAGGAGCATCTGGGTGGTTCAGTGAATTTAGAGGCAAGGCCAGAGATAGGAGGTCCTGGGTTCAAATCTGACCTCAGACACTCCCTATCTGTGTGACCCTGGGCAAGTCACTTGACTGCCATTGCCCAGCCCTTACCACTCTTCTGCCTTAGAACATTGATTCTAAGATGGAAGGGTTAAAAAAAAAAGAATCAGATCCAGAATGTCATTGCTTCATCTATCTTTTAAAATATGAAATTATCATTAAGGAAAACAAAAATTTATTGTGAATGTCAGGATTGTTGAAGTCCTATATCAGTACTTTATCATGCTTCCTATGCCAGGTGTTTGATCTTATTTCCAAAATCCCAATCTCATTTTCTCCTTCTATGTAGTTTATAGTGTACTATTAAAAATAATAACAATAATAAACACTTATATAAGGCTTTAGGTTTATAAAGTACCATATATACATTATCTCATTTGTTCCTTGTAATAATCCTATGAGAATAATAATAATAATAACTCCTGAGAGAAGTTAAGTGAGTTATCCAGGATCACATAGCCAGTAATTGTCTGAATTGGGATTTGAATTCAGATCTTCCTGAGTCTTAGTCTTGAATTCTTAACATCATTTGTTTCTGTATTTTATTCATTAATTCATCAAACATGTATCAGTTGTCTACTATGTATTGAGCATTGTGCTAGACCACTGAGATCACAAAAACAAAAATAAAATCATCCATGCCTCCAGGAAGCTCATATTCTATTGGGAAGAAATGGCAAATATGCATCAAAGTATAAAGGGGGCCTATTAAGGAATTACTTGATTAAATTGGGAAATTTTCCTAAATAACCAGATAAGAATATAAAAAAAGAATCACCTTAATTATTCAATAACAGAATATAAATACCATGATAACATTGTGTCCAATGGACGAAGATAATGAATTGATTGGTTATGAAATAGTCCTGATCCTGGTGATTTTTTAAAAAAAAGCAAGCTGGCCCTTTTCAGAGTCAGTCAATTCAAAGGAAAGAATCAGGTTTGAGGAATCAGCTCTAAATAGTTATTTTTTAAGGAGGGATTCAGCTTCATTTTAAAGCAAATTTATAATTTAATCATACTCTGCCATTTCCTTTGCAAAGCATGGATTATTTAAAAAGATAGAGAGCATTTCCCCATATGACCCCATTAACAATATCATCTTGCTGCAGAAGTGCAAAAGAATCACCATAGGCAACAAGTGCTTGAATGTTGTCTGAGGGAGGAATTTGCTTAAATTTGGGGAAGGGATAGGGAGTGGAGGGGAGGTTTTTTTTAATTCCTCTCTCTTCCAATAGAGAAGAGAGATTTCTAGAGCATCGGTTACTTATAAGATCTCCTTCTTTCAGAGTTTGAAATTTCTAGGCTCCAGATCTTCTAAAAAAAGATGCAGTGATGTACCTAGCTCCTTGGAAAAGAAAGAAGTCAGCCCACAGGATCTGGATTACAAAGCACCTAAAGCCTTCAGCTTTATGATGTTACCAAGTTGTTTGTAATTATCATGTTTCTTAGGAAACTCCTTTACACTCAGATTCTTTAGGACAGACCAAGATCAGAATGCCTTTAGTATGGGAAATTCATTCTACTAATGCCAGATGGCACTACCCCCTTCCCTCTTCATATAGTCTTAGACAGTTGCCTTTAGCAATGAGAAGTTAAGTGACTTTCCTAGGGAGATAGAGTGATTAAGTGTTAGAGACCAAATTTGAACCCCACTTCTTTTTATTCTACTAAGCTCCAATACAGATTGTGGAGTCGGGATAGGTGTGGGAAGGAAATGAGTTGGAAAAAACAAGGGAGAGGAAGACAGCAAATTAGTAGTGCACTGAATTTTTCATGCTAAGAATTCATTAGTGCCTGGTTTTTTTATTCTTTCATCAAGAAATTTCCAATCATAAGGGTCAGAAGCAAGTCAAATTTGTATTCGCTTCAGGCAATTAATTAATTTTGCAGTGCTAAGATATAAATTCACCTTTCTTGTTTACTCTCTTGATTTGCACATGCTTCAACATGTATGACTCAAAAGGGAAAAAGTAACTATATGATATTTATCACAGAGGGCACTTGGTACTCTCAGCTACAAGCCATCAAATCATGTCAGCAGAGATAGGATCAGCACTTTTTTTTTTAACCTCATGCAAGCAATAGAGGCAACTGTGATGTTAAAGTTGCAGTTCCAGGTGAGACTCAATGCAGTGAATGGAAACATGTCTCTACTCATGACTACTTGTACACTGAAACACTCAGATTCCTTCTGATTCAAAATCTAGGATTCTTTCAATAAGCATGACTGAAAAAAAAAAAGAAAAAAGTATAGGCAACATGGCCAAATTCACATCATTTGACAAAAGAGTTCCTTGCTATTCCTCCATTGTAAGCTACCAGAACAGGCTGACCTTTCTGCTCAATAGATCTTTCTTCTATGTAAACAGCACCCACCACCTCCAATGGATTATTGCATAAGCCCTCTGATATTTCTTTATTGATGATGGTAACTAGAGTAAAATTTATTCAGAGATTTTTCTTTCACAAATTTACAATTTAGCCATTGAAAACATACATGTACCTGTGTAACCATGAAAATATGGTTTACCAAGACTGTGAATTGCCAAAACTGTAAAGGTTTCAGCCAAACTGTAAAGATAAATTTTAATGTCTTGATTTATATCAAAAATAAGTGGTCGCCATGGGAAAACTCCCAAATATGAAAATACCCAAATCAGCTATGTTTTATGGATATTTTAATTAATACAAATGAAGGAATTAAGAGAAGAGAGAGAGAGAGAAAGAGAGAGAGAGAGAAGGAGAGAGAGAGAGAGAGAGAGAGAGAGAGAGAGAGAGAGAGAGAGAGAGAGTGAAGAGAAAATAGTAGAAAGGGCCTAGGCCTAAGCCTTAAGGGAGAGAGAGTCAGTCTTTATCACTTCACTGCAAGATCGTCCCAAGCAAGCTCTAGTCCTTCACTGAAATCCTCAACTCCTGAACTGAGTTCAGAGACCCTCCTCTGAACTCCTGACTCCCTGATCTGAGTTCAGAGAGCTCATTTTAAAGAGAATTTTCTCTTATGTCACCTCCCCTAAATTTTCACATCTACCAATCATAGTAGACACTTTTCCCCAGGATTTCCCATTCTTAGTTCTCATCACTCTTTAGTTCTCACCTTCTCTGGGTATATTATATCTTCTGAGTATTTCACATCTCTTTTGCTAAGCTTGCCTTTTGTAAGTTGCTTGACATTCTAGTGACTAATTTAGCCTTTATAGGTACTTACCACCCTTTTGTATTAAATCTAAAAATAGACTACCTAGCTTAGGGTTCTTGCTTCACTATAAGTATGAGTTGGGGACTTTTCATTGTTCAATCAGGAGTTTGCAACTTTATCTTCCCCTAAGGCACTGTCTGAGCAGGGTGGAGTAATTTTAAAGTTCTCAATACATTCCTGACTAAGTACCTCCATTGTTACAATAGGGGAATAGCTTAACCAAATCTTCTAAGGTATAGTCTGAGCAATTTTAAGATTCACACCTGAAGCAACAGATTGCTAAGGAAGATAAAATGTTCTTAACTAGGTTTGTGGACCTTCCACTTTTGACCAAATATATTAAAAGGAAAATGGAGGCAGAGATGTAGTGAACATGAATTATCTTTTCATATGGAAATCCATATTTCAATAGACTTGTTGGATCTGTGGTTAAAATGGGTATTTTTTTTCACCTGTAGAGATTACAACTCATTTATACCTAATTCTTTGCCAAGAAAACCCCAAATGGAGTCACAAAGAGTCAGATGTGACTGAAAAGATTCAACAACCATAAAAAATACTTAATTTCAAGTGATTTTTTCCCTATATTTTCCCCTAAAACTTCCATATATCCAACATAGTCAAAAACATTTGAGCTATTCTTCTATTATCTCTCTGTGGAGATTCATGGAAATGAAAATTATTGAATACACCACAAGACAACATCAGGTATGTTATAATATGTCTGGTCAGGATTTCCCTGAATAAGGACATCTTAACTCCAACTCAAAAGAGAAATTATTGAGGAAAAAACCCCAAAGCTTTACGAGAAGCCATCTGGACTCTGTATCATCCAAAGGATGCATTAAGGAGTCAGGCATAGGTTAAGTCTCTTCACTCTTTTTCCCTCCCTTCCCTTCCTCTTAGCAACTGATCTGAGCTAAAGGTTGAAAGAGGTCCCTCTGAGAAGGAGGGTTAAGAACCTTGAGGAAATTAGTCTTAGGGAAGCCATAATGAGTGAGGAGAAATAAATTCAGGACAGTCATGGCATGGGGAACTTCTAACATCTTTAAGAAAGTAGACAGAACAGAGAATTAAGTGAGAAAAAAAAAGGTAAAGAGCTTCCAATGGGATCCAAGCATGCACACCTCCAAGAAAGAAGAATTTGGGGAATTGAGGATTTTAACAAACAAGAAGATATGGTATCTTTAAAACAGAAGAGAGGATTGAACTGAAACCAGAACTTATTATTTGAAAGAAAATGGCAATGAGATATAACTCCCTTAATCCCAGAACCTGAAGCTTTCTTATTGGGTAATATAGGAATAGATAAATACTTGACATGGTGGAATGTAGGCAACCTATAAAGAATTATGATACCAAGCGTGTTTTGGTGTGGATATTTGTGTCTAAGCCCATCTAGGTTCACTTGAACTCTTAACTCTAGATGCTAAAAAGCTCTTCCTAATATTGAGTCTAAATCTGCATCCATGATCCTACTTCTGACCCCAGGAGTTATATTAGATATTTAGGGTCTCTTGCACATGACAATTTTTCAGAAATTTAAAGGTAGCTATCATAGTCAATTGAAAAATATTTATTATGGGCTAACTTTGTGAAACATCCCCCTCAAGTTCTGGAATTGCAAAAAAAGGGGGGGGGCAAAAACACAGTCACTGCCCTAAAGATCACATTCTTCTTTTTTTTTTTAATTAGTTTATTTAGTCAGTTTAGAACATTATTCCTTGGTTACAATAATTACATTATTTTCCTCCCCTCCCCTCTCCCCACCCTTCCTGCAGCTGACTCTCAATTTCATTGGGTATTACTTGTGTCCTTAATCAGAAACTATTTCAATGATGCTGTTTGCACTAGGATGTTCATTTAGTCTACATCCCCAACCATATTCCTTCGACCCATGTAATGAAGCAGTTGTTTTTCTTCTGTGTTTTTACTCCCACAGTGTTTCCTCTGAATATGGATAGTGGTTTTTCTTGTAGATTCCTCCAAGTTGTTCAGGATCACTGCAATACCACTAAGGAGCTCAGATTCTAATAGGGAAGACAACATATAAATAACTATGTACATGAAAGATAGGGCAGATCAGAAAGAGAATGTGGAGAAGAAAGAAGAGAATAATTGAATTGGTTCTCCTGGGAGCTAAGATATGGAAGAGAAGAAAGTTTTGCTAATGCAGGGGAGATGGTCTGAGAAAGAACTGAGAAATAGAGGGAATAGAGATCACAGAGGGGACAATGGACAAGGTTAAAAGTTGCAAGGAATAGGGTAAGACAGAATGAAAAAATAGTATGACCAGATAAAAGAATTTCAGACTTCATGAATATGAAGTTAGAGCACTTGTGAGTAAACAAAATCAAAGGCATGACCAGTTCAGTGTGTAGTGGATGTGTCATAGAATAGATCAATTGACTTGAGTATATTGAGCAACTAAGAAGTTAGTGTATCTGAGGGACCATCAATAGTTAGGTTGAAGTCATAGCCTGCAAGTCATCTCTTTTCCACATTTAACATTCCTATTTCTCAGAGTTGCTCAAATTACATGGTCTTCAGTGCTCTTCACATTATTTGTTTGGCATTTCTTCTTTTATTTAATAAGAATTTTAAAGTGAGCAGAATGCTATGTGAGACATTGGACCTCTTAGACAGAAAGAGAAACACAGTTATAGCTATTATCAGAACCCAGTTAAAAAACTATGGCTAAGATCTCTGCATTTTTTAAAATGTAGAAGAATAATTCTAAAGAAGAACCCAATTTAAAATATATATACATATATATATATATATTATCAAAATCTGTGCATGTTTCAAGATATGGAAAATTATTTTTTAAACTCAATTTAAAATATATGTGTATATATATATGTGTGTGTATGTATATATGCATATAGACAGAGATGAAGACAGAGACAGAGAGACAAAGAAAAAGACAGAAAAAGAGAAAGAGAAAGAGAAAAAAGAGAGAGAGAGGAGGAGAGAGACAGAGAGAGAGAGAGAGGGGGAGGGACAGAGATAGAGAGAGACAGACAGAGAGATTTTTTAAGATGTAGAAGAATTATTCTTTTTTTTTAAATTTTAAACATTATTTTATTTGGTCATTTCCAAACATTATTCACTGGAAACAAGATCATTTTCTTTTCCTCCCCTCCCCCCCTTCCACCACCTTTCCCTCTCCCATAGCTGATGCACGATTCCACTGGTTATCACATGTGTTCTTGACTCGAACTCATTTCCCTGTTGTTGGTATTTGCATTACAGTGTTCATTTGGAGTCTCTCCTCAGTCATATCCCCTCAACCCCTGTAGTCAAGTAGTTGCTTTTCATCGGTGTTTTTACTCCCACAGTTTATCCTCTACTTGTGGATAGTATTTTTTAGATCCCTGCAGATTGTTCAGGGACATTGCATTGATACTAATGGAGAAGTCCATTACTTTCTATTGTACCACAATGTATCAGTCTCTGTGTACAATGTTTTCCTGGTTCTGCTCCTTACGCTCTGCATCACTTTCTGGAGGTTGTTCCAGTCTCCATGGAATTCCTCCACTTTATTATTCCTTTGAGCACAATAGTATTCCATCACCAACATATACCACAATTTGTTCAGCCATTCCCCAATTGATGGGCATCCCCTCGTTTTCCAGTTTTGGGCCACCACAAAGAGTGCAGCTATGAATATTCTTTTTCCTTATTATCTCTTTGGGGTACATACCCAGCAGTGCTATAGCTGGATCAAAGGGCAGACAGATTTTATCACCCTTTGGGCATAGTTCCAAATTGCCCTCCAGAATGGCTGGATCAATTCACAACTCCACCAGCAATGAATTAGTGTCTCCACTTTGCCACATCCCCTCCAGCATTCATTACTTTCCATAACTGTCATGTTAGCCAATCTGATAGGTGTGAGGTGATTCCTCAGAGTTGTTTTGATTTGCATCTCTCTGATTATAAGAGATTTAGAACATTTTTTCATGTGCTTATTAATAGTTTTGATTTCTTTGGCTGAGAACTGCCTGTTCATGTCCCTTGCCCGTTTATCAATTGGAGAATGGCTTGATTTTTTGTACAATTGATTTAGCTCTTTATAAATCTGAGTAATTAGACGTTTCTCAGAGGTTTTTGTTATGAAGATTGTTTCCCAATTTGTTGCTATCCTTCTGATTTTGGTTACATTGGTTTTGTTTGTACAAAAACTTTTTAATTTGATGTATTCCAGATTATTTATTTTGCATTTTGTGATTCTTTCTAAGTCTTGCTTGGTTTTGAAGTCTTTCCCTTCCCAAAGGTCTGACATGTATGCTATTCTGTGTTCGCCTAATTTTTCTTATAGTTTCCTTCTTTATGTTCAAGTCATTCACCCATTTTGAATTTATCTTGGTATAGGGTGTGAGGTGTTGATCTAAACCTAATCTTTCCCACACTGTCCTCCAATTTTCCCAGCAGTTTTTATGAAATAGTGGATTTTTGTCCCAAAAGCTGGGATCTTTGGGTTTGTCATATACTGTCTTGCTGAGGTCGCTTGCCCCCAGTCTATTCCACTGATCCTCCTTTCTGTCTCTTAGCCAGTACCAGATTGTGTTGGTGATTGCTGCTTTATAATATAGTCTGTGATCTGGGACTGCATGGTCCCCTTCCTTTGTATTTTTTTTTCATTATTTCCCTGGATATCCTTAATCTTTTGTTCTTCCAAATGAACTTTGTTATGGTTTTTTCTAAATCAGTAAAAAAAAAATTTTGGGTGTTCAATGGGTATGGCACTAAATAGATAGATGAGTTTGGGTAGGATGGTCATTTTTATTATATTGGCTCGTCCTACCCATGAACAGTTAATGTTCTTCCAATTGTTCAAGTCTAGTTTTAGTTGTATGGAAAGTGTTTTATAGTTGTGTTCATATAGTTCCTGTTTTTGTCTCAGGAGATAGATTCCTAAGTATTTTATTTTGTCTAAGGTAATTTTGAATGGGATTTCTCTTTCTAGTTCTTGCTGCTGAGCTGTGTTGGGATTATATAGAATTGCTAATGACTTATGTGGGTTTATTTTGTATCCTGCAACTTTGCTAAAGTTGTTGATTATTTCGATTAGCTTTTTGGTTGAATCTCTAGGATTCTTTAAGTAGACCATCATGTCATCTGCAAAGAGTGATAATTTGGTCTCCTCCTTGCCTATTTTAATGCCTTCAATTTCTTTTTCTTCTCTAATTGCTACTGCTAGTGTTTCTTATACAATGTCAAATAATAGAGGTGATAATGAGCATCCTTGTTTCACTCCTGATCTTAATGGGGATGGATTTAGTTTATCCCCATTGCAGATGATATTAGTTGATGGTTTTAGATATATACTGTTTATTATTTTTAGGAATGACCCTTCTATTCCTATGCTTTCTAGTGTTTTTAGTAGGAATGGGTTTGTATTTTATCAAAGGCTTTTTCTGCATCTATTGAGATAATCATGTGGTTCTTGTTGGTTTGCTTGTTGATGTGGTCAATTATGTGGATAGTGTTCCTAATATTGAACCAGCCCTGCATCCCTGGGATAAATCCTACTTGATCATGGTGGATGACCGTTCTGATCACTTGCTGGAGTCTTTTTGCTAGTATCCTATTTAAGATTTCTACATCTATATTCATTAGGGAGATTGGTCTATAATTTTCTTTCTCTGTTTTTGGCCTGCCTGGCTTTGGAATTAGTACCATGTTTGTGTCATAAAAGGAGTTTGGTAGAACTCCCTCTTTGCTTATTATGTCAAATAGTTTGTATAGTATTGGAGTTAGCTATTCTTTGAATGTTTGATAGAATTCACTGGTGAATCCATCAGGCCTGGGGATTTTTTCTTAAGAAGTTCTTTGATGGTCTGTTGGATTTCTTTTTCTGATATGGGATTATTTAAGAGATCTATTTCTTCTTCTGTTAGTCTAGGCAATTTATATTTTTGTAAATATTCATCCATATCACCTAGGTTGGTATATTTATTGCCATATAGTTGGGCAAAGTAGTTTTTAATTATTGCTTTAATTTCCTCTTCATTGGAGGTGAGATCCCCCTTTTCATCCTTGATGCTGTTAATTTGCCTTTCTTCTTTCCTTTTTTTAATTAGATTGACCAGTACTTTGTCTATTTTGTCTGTTTTTTCAAAGTACCAGCTTCTAGTCTTGTTTATTAGCTCAATAGTTCTATCACTTTCGATTTTATTAATTTGTCCCTTAATTTTTAGGATCTCTAGTTTGGTTTTCTTCTGGGGTTTTTAATTTGTTCATTCTCAAGTTTTTTGATTTGCATTTCCAATCCCTTGATCTTTGTCCTCCCTAATTTGTTAATATATGCACTCAGGGATATGAATTTTCCTCTAAGTACTGCCTTGGCTGCATCCCATAAGGTTTGAAAGGATGTCTCACTGTTGTCATTTTCCTCAATGAAATTATTAATTGTTTCTATGATTTCTTCTCTAACTAACCGATTTTGGAGTATCATATTATTTAATTTCCAATTAATTTTTGATTTGGCTCTCCATGTACCCTTACTGATCAATATTTTTATTGCCTTGTGATCTGAAAAGGCTGCATTTATTATTTCTGCTTTTCTGCATTTGAGTGCCATGTTTCTATGACCTAGTGTATGATCTACTTTTGTGAATGTGCCATGTGGTGCTGAAAAGAAGGTGTATTCTTTTTTGTCCCTATTTATTTTTCTCTATATGTCTATTAACTCTAATTTTTGTAAGATTTCATTCACCTCTTTTACCTCTTTCTTGTTTATTTTTTGGTTTGATTTATCTAAATTTGATAGTGGTTGGTTCAAGTCTCCCACTAATATGGTTTTACTGTCTATTTCCTCCTTCAATTCTCCTAGTTTCTCTATTAAAAATTTGGATGCTATACCATTTGATGCATACCTGTTGATTAGTGATATTTCCTCATTGTCTATACTCCCTTTTAACAGAATATATTTACCTTCCCTATCCCTTTTGATCAGGTCTATTTTTGTTTTGGCTTTGTCAGATATCATGATTGCAACTCCTGCCTTCTTTCTATCAGTTGAGGCCCAAAAGGTCTTACTCCAACCTTTAATTTTAACCTTGTGAGTGTCAACCAGCCTCATATGTGTTTCTTGAAGACAACAAATGGTAGGTTTTTGGGTTCTAATCCAATCTGCTATTTCTCTACGTTTTATGGGTGAGTTCATCCCATTCACGTTCAAAGTTATGATTGTCATTTGTGGATTTGCTAGCATTTTGATATCTTCCCCTAGTTCTGACCTTTCTTCTTTAGCTATCTCCTTTTGAACCAGTGATTTACTTTAGGTCAGTCCCCCTAGTCCCCTCCCTTGATATGCTTCCCTTTCTAGCCCCTCCATTTTTATGCTCCCTTCCCCTCCCCCCTCTCCTTCCTTCCCTTTTTATACTCCCTCCCCCCTCCCACTCCTTAATTTTCCTTTCTTTCTTGCCCTGTTGGATAAGATAGAATTCAGGATCCCACTGGATCTAGATGTTCTTCCCTCTCAGATTTGATTTCACTGAGAATAAGGTTTAAGTATTTCCACTTCATGCTCTCTTCCTCTCCTTCTCATATGAGAGTTCTTCCCCTCCCCTTCCCATGTGTATATTTATATGGGAAAGATTATTCTATTAAGTTCCTCCTATTTCTTGAAGTAAATCTTAGTGTTATCAACAGTTCCCCCCCTCCCTTTTCCTTTCTTTGTCCCCACTTTCCCGAAATCTTCTTGATGCCCCAATCTTTCCCTATGCATGTTTCTTTTTTTTTTTTTTTTAAACCCTTACCTTCCGTCTTGGAGTCAATACTGTGTATTGGCTCCAAGGCAGAAGAGTGGTAAGGGCTAGGCAATGGGGGTCAAGTGACTTGCCCAGGGTCACACAGCTAGGAAGTGGCTGAGGCCAGATTTGAACCTAGGACCTCCCGTCTCTAGGGCTGACTCTTAATCCACTGAGCTACCCAGCTGCCCCCTATGCATGTTTCTTCTAACTACTCTTATGATGCATACAATTTTTGAGTTACACAAAACATTTCCCCCACATATTAATATATAAATTTGATGTAAATGTAGACCTTATAGAAGAGAGTTTGACTTAAAGAAAAAGATAAGATTCATCTCCTTTTCCCTTTCTTTCATATTTACCTTTTCATGTTTCTCTTGCTTTCTGTGCTTGGACATCAAATTTTCCGCTAAGTTCTGGTCTTTTCTTAGCAAATGCTTGGAAATCTTCTATTTTGTTGAATGCCCATACTTTCCCCTGGAAGTATATAGTCAGTTTTGCTGGGTAGTTGATTCTTGGTTGGAGACCCTTGCCTGTCTAAATATCGTGTTCCATGCTTTGCGATCTCTTAGTGTGTTAGCTGCTAAGTCATGTGTGATCCTTATGGGAGCCCCCCTATATCTGAAGCTCCTCTTCTTGGCTTCTTGTAGGATTTTCTCCTTTTCTTGGAAGCTCTTGAATTTGGCAATTACATTCCTAGGGGTTGTCTTTTGGGGATTTAGTATAGACGGTGTTCTATGAACCCTTTCTATTTCTATTTTGCCCCCTTGCTCCAGAACCTGTGGGCAATTTTCTTTTATAATCTCCTGTAGAATAACATTGAGTTTATTGTTTATCTCTGTTTTTTCTGGGAGACTGATAATTCGGAGGGTGTCTCTTCTTCTTCTGTTTTCCAAGTCTGTGACCTTTTCAGTGATATATTTTATGTTTTCTTCTAATTCATTAATTTTTTGGCTTTGCTTTATTGATTCTTGCTGTTTTATGATCTCACTTTCTTCGAGTTGCGTAATTCTGGTCGTTAGGGACTGGTTTTGCTTTTCAGCTTTGTCTGCCCTTCTATTGGATGCTTCCAGCTCTTTTTCCAATTGAGCAGTCTTGTCTGTCAGACTGCTGATCTCTTTCTCCCATTTTTCTTTCTAGGTTTCCATCTTTTAGGTAAGTTCCAGTTTGAGATCTTCCAGAGCTTGTTGATAGTTTCCATTTTGGGAGGTATGTTCTGATTTTTTATGGATTTCCTCCTCATTCTCCTCTTTTCCTTGGGTACTTCCACCATAAAAGTTTTCAATAGTCACCTTTTTCCCTTACTTCCTGGAGGCTTGATTTTGGCCATGTGAGCCATCCCTTTGGTGGTTTTATTTCCCTTTCCCTTTTGGTCTGGGGTCTGGGTGATATGGGCGGGTTTTCTGTGAATTTAGGTTGCCTCAGACTAGTTCTTCCCAGCCTCCAAGGCTTCTTAAAGCACTGGGCCCCTGATCACAGCCAAACTGCCCAGGTGTTCAGCTCCGCCCAGATAATCAGCACCTGTTCCACCCCTGGTGTTTAGTTCCACCCAGATGCTCAGTGCACCACCCCGAGTACGGCTCCCTGGGACTCTGTGCTCAGAGCAGGATTCTCCCATGAAACCGCCCTGAGATGTTTTTTCCTGGCAGTCCCCAGATCCCAAGGACCCTAGAATTCCCCCCCCCCAGACAGAGATGTTCCCCATTCACTCACTGTCCTAATGAGAGCTCTGGTAGCTCACTCTGGTTTGGTGGGGGAGGTGGGGGGAAGGGCAGCTCAGTTCACGTTTCTGTGCAAGCTTTTCCTCCTTCTTATTATAGTGTGGAAATGTTCAAACCCCACGTACCTTCACCTCTGTGGGGTACTGGGGAGTACTGGGGAGTCCTTCTGTTCCTCCAAAGGTGATTATTATGCTCCTTTGATGTAGTCTATTTTGTTCGGTGCCGGGGAGAGGAAGCGTGTGGTGTCTAGATTGCAGCCATGATTACCTGGAAGTGCCTAGAAGAATTATTCTAATGAAGAACCCAATTTAATATATATATATATATATATATATATGTATATATATATATAATCAAAATCTGTGCATGTTTCAAGATATGGGAAATTATTTTTAAACCCAATTTAAAATATATGTGTGTATGTGTGTACGTATATATGTATATAGACAGAGATGACAACAGAGACAGAGAGAGGGAGAGACATAGAGACAAAGAAAAATACAGAAACAGAGAAAGAGAGAGAAAAAGAGAGATAGAGAGAGGGGGAGAGAGACGGGGGGAGAGAGGGACAGAGATAGAGACAGAGAGAGGGGAGAGACAGGGACAGAGACACAGAGATAGAAAGACAAAGTAAAAGAGAGACAGAAAGAGGGAGAGACAGACAGAGAGAAACAGAGAGAGAGAGACAGAGAGAGACAGACAGACAGAGAGAGACAGAGAGAGAGAGAGAGAGAGAGAGAGAGAGAGAGAGAGAGAGAGAGAGAGAGAGAGAGAGAGAGAGAGAGAGAGAGAGAGATCTGTACATGTTTTAAGCCAGTGGAGAGAAAAAGATTCAATGTACTAGCAGCAGGCCTTTCTGAGATGATAAAGACCCAGATCTGAACTGTGATAACATGCTGAGAAAACAACTCAGTGAATCTTCCTTCAAGAAAGGAAAATCTCCTTACTAGACAATATAGTTGATTAGCTGAAATCTTTCAGACTTTCAACAGAAAATGCACCAAGCATTATAAGATCTTTGATGATCACGTCTGGATGTTTTGTTTACCAGGGAGGCTATCTGAGGAATTCTGTATTCATGCCTCTTTTTCATCCAAATATATTCAGTTAGGCTTTTCCCCTTGGTAAACCTAATTCTTACAAAAGCCTGGCATGATGGCAAGTGGGAAGTTAAGGCTAAATTAAACAATTGCATGATGTAAAAGAGATTCCACTCTGAAGTGTCTTCCCTCAAACCTCCCACAGGAATACTTCGGTGAGTTCTGTCAGTAGTCACAAAATTCACAAGACTCCATTCCTACAAAGGCACCATGTTCGAGCTGTTCACTATAATTTAAGAAGTCAGAAGAATGAAAGCCCTCTCTCTAGAGGCAAATTACATACCCCATGGATGTCAGATAGCACTGTTCTCCTGGATCCCCTGTTCTAGGTCTCAGTGATGCTATACAATTCCTTCTCACACGCCCCACCACATACCCCTCATCTCAGAAGCTACTAGGTCTTGTTAATAATATCTCCATGATATTTCTCCTATCAATCCCCTCCTCTTCAGTCATCTCCCTAACATCTTAATTCTGGTTTTCTTTACATTGTAAGAGCTTTCTAATTGTTCTTCCTCTCCTCCTTCTCAAGACATCAGTCCCTTCTTCACACATCTTGTAAAATAATCTTCCTAATGCAAATATAGGTTTTTGGCACTCCTCCCACCACTTAAACTTCAATGAAAAAAAAAATCTTCAGTGGTTTCAATGGATCTGAGATCCCATCATCTTCCCTGCCCCAATGAGAAAACATCCATCCTTTCCCATTTGAATAACTCTTGGGCATGTTCTTCCACAGATCCTCTCAGGAGGTAACCCCTCTGATCTGGAGGCTCTTTGGAAGAGATCCTTCCCTTTATACCATAAGGATGCCAGTGTAGCATTCAGATTGCCTGCCATCTCGTGCTCTCTCTACAACTATCCCATCTCCTATTCTGGCAATATATGTCTTTGAGAACATTACTTATACCATGTTTTGTGTATAGGACATTGTTACAAATATGAGTTACCCCCAGAATTGATGAAAATGGAGAGATTGCTTTTGAGGAATTTTGTGTTGCTCTTAACAAACTAATCAGCTATAAGACATAAAAATATGCCTTTTCAGCCTTGTCTCCCAGGAATATAGAGTTGCACATCTTAGAAAACTATGACCACCAAAAATTTGGGATTGTGAATGACTCAAAGAACAATGGAGGATTATATGGTGAGTTCCCTATTATTTATGGAGTAAAATACAAATGCCTTAGTTTAGTATTTAAAACCACTAGCAAAAGGCACATCTAGATGGCTTGGTATATGGCGAGTCAAACCTGGAGATGGAGAGGTCCTGGATTCAAATATTACCTCAGATACTTCCTAGCTGTGTGATGGTAGACAAGTCACTTAACTCCTATGGACCAACCATTACCACTCTTCTGCTTTGCAACCAATTCTTAGTATACTGATTCTGACAGAAGGTAAGAGTTAAAAAAAAATTAGCAATGTGGGACCTACCTTTCCAGCCTCATGTTATTCTATTTCCTTTCCCACACCTACTACCTGTTTACTGATTCCATACATTCTTTTTTTTTAAACCCTTACCTTCCATCTTAGAATCAATACAATGAAATGGTTTTAAGGCAGAAGAATAGTAAAGGTGAGGCAGCAGGTGTTATATGACTTAACCAGGGCCAGGAAATGTCTGAGGCTAGATTTAAACCCAGGACCTCCCCTCTCCAGGCTTGGCACTCTATACAACTAGTTTCCTTGTATTCTTGCGAGCATTTCTGCACCTGAATAACACTCTTTCCTCATCTATTTGTAGAAACACTTTTCATCCCTCAAGGCATTTCTTACTATAGGTGCCATTTGCTCTATGAAGTATCTCTAGCTGAAAATGATCTGTCTTCTCCAAGTTTTCTTAAATCCTTTTATCTCTCTTTCTTCTTTGCCTTTCTTACAATCTACTTCAGAATATGCTTATTGATGTAAGTATCATATATCATTAGTATTAAGGGAGCAACTGCCCAGTCCTTTAGAACATATTCAAGTTTATCCTTGTATGAGAAAGAGCTCAAGCAAATGTTCCTGCCTGATTCTCCTCCATGTGGGGGAAGCTAATTTCTGGTGATGGATGAGGAGGTGAGAAGGTGTAATAAGCCTATGTGAATTCACATACTACAGGGACTGCTCCAGTCTCTTAATTTCCTCGACTTACCGGAGGTGAATAAGGCAAGAATTGCCATAATCTTCAAGTTCTTGATGGAGCAGCAAGATGGAGCAGTAAATTTCCTCACCTAGACATCCTGTGTCAATGAGCACAAGGTTTCTCTCCTTCCTTTCTGTATATTCTTTCTTGACCTGTGATGCATGAATATTCAATACCTAGAACAGACCAGGTTACAACCTGTGAATTTCAAAAGGTCAGAAGAGTCAATAGAGGTCTCTTCCTTCACCTGAAAAACAAGCTTCTCAATAAATAATTTTCCTAAATGCTAATCAAATTCAACTGATTTTTGTTGGAAATGAGGACCATTTCAGAAGGATTCAGGAAATCAGAACTAGAAATCCAACCTCTCAAAATGTCCCCTAGAACTCTGAGAAAAGGAATACTTGCCCCTCCTCTATGGATCCAACCTATCAGTGGGAGAGGCCAATAGGGATGCTACATTAAACTGTAAACATCCCCCCCCCCAATCCCCATGAGGTAAAGGATGTTGTAATTTTTCTTCTGTGTTATTTGTTTGACTAAAATGCAAGAATGCACTAAAATATAAGAATGCATATAAAATAGTAAAAAATGTATTGTGTGAGATAAAAAGAGTACAGAGCCCAAAACAAAGGAGACTAAAAGAAAAATTGCATGAGTATCAAAGGAAAAAAGAGATTCTCCCAACCTGCTTGCTGATTATTGAATAGAAACAGCAGAAGGTGAAAGAAAACAACCTTTTACCATCAGGAGTGCTACTGATATTTAAAACTTGCCCTCATAACATTTCAGAGATGTTATATCATTAATCATTGGGAGTGAGAAACTGAGGTTTGGAGAGATTACATAGTGAAACGAAATGGTTGGAAAAACCGAGGCCTCTTGGCTTCTAGTTTTTGTTCAAGAAGATTGAACTATTTCTGGGTGAGATACAGCAAATTCTGTTCTTTTGTTTTCTATTTTTCTCTGCTGTCAAACGGTAAAAAAAATTTTTTTAAAGTGTAGATGTCAAGTAAGGCACAACAATGATCAAATTGACAACATATTCTTGTCTTCCTGACACAATCTCCTTTGAAGCTGCTTGTTATTCCTCATTTATCATGGCCATTTATTCATCTGGTGTGTCTGAATTATGCCTATGAATCAGATGCATTAGGCTCTGAAGATACAAAGTAAAAATTAGTAAACAGCCCCTGTCCTCAGGAAGCTTACAGACAATTAGAAATTATAACACAGTTGCAGATCAGTAAATATAAAGTAATCCAAAGTCATTTCAACAGGAAGAGAACCTAACAAATGGGGGTAAAATGGGGCAAAATTAGGAAAGGGATCACATAAGAGGCTACAACCAAAATGTACTTTGAAGAAAACTAGGAATTTTCAGATTGATTGTCAATTATGTTTCATGTATTAGTGAATCAGGTAGGGAAAGAAAAGCAAAATTCATTCTATTGCCAAATGTAGGCAAATTTCTTATATGATTACAAAATAACCTTCTCCCTCTCTAAATTCTGACCTCTTGCTTTAGGCCCCAAACATTTTAAACCTTTCTCAAATTCACTTATTACCAATTAATTAACATTTTAAGGTTTTTTTTCTATATAAGCTTTTAAAATTATTTATTTGTTCATTTGTTATATTAAAATTACCTGTTAACTCTCTCCCTTCCTCTTCTCCCCCCATTAGAGAAGGCATCATTTAAAGAAAAGGTAGAACTATATCTTATTTATTTCTAATTGTCAGTTCTTTCTTTGGAGGTGGGCATACATAAATCATTCTTCAGTCAATATTTCTGTTGCTGCATATAAGGTTCTCTTGGTTTAGATCATTTCACTCTTCCTAATTTTACATAGGTCTTACCATGTTTTTTTCAAAATTAATCTGTTCATCATTTCTTCCCGGGTACAAATATCCTAACCAAATTGTATTCCACAACTTGTTTAGACATTACCCAATTGATGGGTGCCCTTCGATTTTCAGTTCTTTTCCACCACAAAGAGAGCTGCTATAAATATTTTAGGACATATAAATTATTTTCCTTTTTCATTGATCGCCTTAGGAAATAAGCCTAATAGTGGCATTGCTGGGTCAAAATGAATACACAGTTTTATAACTCTTTGAGCAAAATTCCAGATTGCTTTCCAAAATGGTTAGACCAGTTCACAGCTCTATCATCAGTATATTAGTGCTCCAATTTGGTGTGAGAATTGCTTGTGACAAGCAACAACTTTGAAATAATCTCATTTTGCAATAGTAATAATCATGTATGGGTACATACCTACTAACAGTAGACTGACTCTGAATAAATGACCAGATGAAATGTTAAAACTGGATTGAGATATTATTTTTACCTTAAGTTAGTTCTGTCAGGCAAGTGTAGAATTTAACTCCATACACAGGTTTCATTGCTGTCTATAAGTATATTTTATACCTGTGGCTTTAAGGAGTGGATCTAACTCCAAGAAAATAGGCTAAATGTATAGCTCTTAAAGAGTATATTTCAGTAACTTTTAGAGGTATTGCAGAAACTGTTGGTGTAGGGAAGTCAAGTAAATCATTCCCACCAACAATAAAACAAAATTAGTTGTACTGATTGGCAAAAGAAAGAGGTTGAACAATCAACAGAAAAATTAAAAAAAAAAAAACTATACCAAGAACTAGCAAACTATGCTTGATGAATACTAATGAATTCTCATCAAACAAATTCCCTCAAAGGGACCTTAAGCCAAAAGGGATTTTTATTGATTCCTCTCTAGCTATGGTATAGAATTCTTGAAGCTGGAATAATAACAAGAATAAGGAGGAGGACGGAAGTTGTGAACTATTGATGTGAAGAAAAAAAAATGCATGCTTGCTATAGGCAAAACAATACAAAGACTGGAGTATGAAGGATTTGAAAAAACCAATTTTTAATTGTGAAATACATCTTTTGCATTCAAGGCTATTCCAAAACTGTTGTCAGATGCAGTCTTGGCATGCCGATAAAAATATGAGTATCTTTATCAGATTATAAAACATCTACATGAAAAAAAATGTTCTGGGGATTTTTTTATTTCCAGTGAACCTTTAAGTTTTATGTCCTTTGAGGGGAATGCTGAGTTTTGAAAAATATACTGATACACTAAAAAAAAAAAAGGATTGTTCTGAAATTATAGAAATTCTCAAATGGAAATGAAATACTGGTAGATGGTCTTGCATTTTGCCACATATCACTGAAGGTCAAGAAATTTTCTAAGAGATAGAGATAACATTTCTCAAAGGCCCTGGAATTTACCTGACTAAAAATCTAATTAAAAATATATGAGTTAGGGGCAGCTAGGAAGCTCAATGATAAATCACCTAGCTTGGAGATGAGAGGACCTGAGTTCAAATGTGACCTCAGTTACTGCCTAGCTGTATGACCATGGGCAAGTCACTTAACTCCAATCACCTAGCTTTTACTGCTCTACTGCCTTGGAATCAATTCTTGATTCTAAGACAAAAGGTAAGGTTTTCTAAAAATGCATGGCCTATAATCAAGGATAGGAGTGGGGAAATGGACTGTTTTTAAAAAGTATATTTAATATTCAGTGTAATTAAAATACAGTTTCTTGAAGAAGACATAAAAAACATGTTAGTATCTTGTGACCACAAGTTCAGATTGCATAAAATGAGTTGCTTCAACAAGGACATGCTATAAAGTAAAAGACTTTTTAAGATGTAAGAAGTTATAAATATTATTGTATAATATTTGTCAATTTAATAATATTATTGTCAATCTTATAGAATATACAGTCAATATTGTAATTCAATTTAATTATTTTACATTGTTTCAAGTAATTCCCATCTTAACTCCAGGAGCAGGTCAATATATTTCAGGAAATACAGTCAACATAAGGTCTAGGAAAGAACAATCTTCTCTGAAAGAGGACGGATAGGTTTCGAATTGGGATCTGAATAGATTCAAACCAAATGATAGTCCCATGTTTGAGAAACCAGGATTTATTCTAAGTTCTAAGATCCTGGGAGTTGAGACAGAAAGAGGAAGTCAATTGTAGCAATGGAAATTCAGACCAGGAAATGTAGAATAGTATAGGAAATATAAGAAAAACTATGGAGCTCTGAGAGCTCAGCAGGTTCTATATGTCTTCCCAAAACTTCAGAACTTCCATATTCTGACTTCTTGGGTATTGACTTCACAACACAGTCATAACCCGAGTTTGTCATAAGCTCTACTATCTTGGCTATGCTTATAAAGCTTGGACTCTGGACACATCCAAAAAATGAGGTAACTAACCCAACCAAATAGCATTTCCTCCAGGCTTTGCGTGCATGAACTCTCTATAGCATTTGAAACTATTAACCATCTACTGAACATTGCCAATTGGATTGCCCCATGTTACCTCACATTCAAGTCATCTAAAAAGTAATACCATCATCCCCCAGAAGCTGTCTCCCCAACTCTTAACTTTCTGTCAGTGATAGCATCTTCTCCCACATACCAAAGTTGGGAATTTTAGTATCATCTTTGACTCAAGTTCTGTTGATTCTTCCTTCACTATAATCTTGAATCTCTTCCTCTCCTTCCTCCATGCCAATACTTTCAGGATACCCTTATTACCTCACACTTGGGTTACTGAAATAAATGTCTATCTGATATCTCTGCTTCAAACAATATCCTCCATCTAAATACTATCAAACAATTATAAAGTACTTTGAATAGTTATTTAGCTTTTCTCATGAATATATGTCCTGACTGTTCAACTAAATTGTAAACTAGTTATGAATAGACACCTTGTTTCCTTTCATCACTGAAAATACCAAACATAGCAACTTCTATAGTGTACCTATGTCATAGGCTTATAGACCAATAGATTTTGAGGGCATTTTAAAGATCTAACTCAATTCCTTCATTTTATAGCTTAGAAAACCAAAGAAGTTGAGGACTTGCCTAAAGACACATAGCTAATTTGATTAGGATCCCAAATCCAAATTCCTGATTATAGTCCAGTGCTCTACTTGGGACTCCCCCCCTCGTATTTATTTATTGAATGAAGGAATGAACAAATGAAAAATCAAAGCAAGAATCATCCTGATTACCTTGGAAGGGCTTGGGCTAAGTTCCTTTCAGCAGGAATTCTTTCTCATTTATCTATATTCCTTGCCTCCTCCACTAAAGAAAAGCTTCTAGTTACAAATATGAAGTTCAGCTTGTGTTCTTCTGACCCACCTTTTTGGAGCAAGGGTATAGGTAGAGATTCACTTTCAGATCCAGGTTTATTCTTGGTAACATTCGATCTAACCCAATCCATTCTAATTCAGCAAGCATTTCTTATACACTTGCTAAATATAAGTCACTGGGCATATAAAAACAAAGCATTCCCTGACTTTTAGAAGCTTACATTCTCCTGGGGGCTTCTAACACATAAATAGACAAATACAAGTAAGACAATTTAAGGAGAAGCATTGAATCATGAAGGTTGATGCAGAAAGATAGCAACCTACCCTGATCCTTGAAGGAAGCTTTGGATTCTAAGTCTCCTTTTCAGATATGGAGGGCAGTCCATGCAGAGGCAAAAATGGAATGTATGTATGAGTAGCAGCAAAAAGGGCAATACACCTGGATCATGGGGTTTGACAAGAGGAGGAATGACCATTAAACCTGAGAAGATAGATTGGATCCAAATTATGAAGGGCTTTCAATCTAAGATGAAGAACTTGTATTTTATTCCAAAAGCAATAGGGAGCCATTGCATTCTTGAGCAGGTATGTAACATGGTTAGACATGTTTTAATGGGATTATTTTGGCAGTTGTGTGGAGGATTAATTGGAGAGAGGAGGAACTGGAATGCAGGAGTCCAATTAGGAGGTTGTTATGGAAAGACTTCCAATAAATGAGTTAAGAATCAGTCATCTCCCTGAGAGTTGTGCTGTGTGTGGCAGAATGGGGAGGGGAGGGGATGGGAGATGCCCATTCTTTTGGGAAAGCCAGTGTGTGCTGATTACCTATGAGTGAGGCAGCTGTCTGAGGCAGAGTGAGAGGCAGGACTCCTTTGATGAGCTCTTTCTCCTTTAAGACAGCTGGGGCTGATTCAAGTGTTCTCCACTTGTGGGGTTGTCAATCCACAGCATGGGGGTGGAGCACCAGCACCCCAGGAAATCAAAGCAAACTCAATTATCTATCTGCTGACAATGACAAAACCATTTCATTCCTCAGCTCTTTACGGAATGTTGGGGGGGGGTGGAAAATTAAAAGCGTGAACATTTTTAATGAGTGCAATTATTGAATCATCCGTCACACAGTCCATCTGCTTCAGAGCGTTCCAATGACTAGAGAAAGACTAAAATACTGCATTGCCTTTTCACATTCATATCATCACATAAATGTTCTTTAAGGGAAAGCTAATGATATTCATATATCATGCCTATCATTTCCATAACTCAGAGTTCTCCTTTTGCTTGCTTCATTTTATTCACCACTAATTTTCTACCCTGACACCAACTTGGTAGAAATTTGCTTGCAAACGTCTGTGTAGCAGCCAGCCCAGTGACATTAAATACAGAGCTCTGCAGTGTTCATTTGTAGAGATAAACTAATGCAACATTTATCTCAAAGGGCCCATTTAGCCTGGAGTTTTGAGAACAAAATGAACTTGGTGTCAAAGGGAAGGAAGAAGACTTGTTTTGAAATTCCTTTCCCAAGACTATTAATCTACTTGGGAATGGGCTGTGGCAGTGATGGCAAGTCCATGAAAAGCCCGAGTTTACTTCCTTTGGCTCTGGAGTCATTGCAGATGGTTGGGAAAAAGTAGGAGGAAGGAAGGAAGGGAGACAGGGAAGGAAGGAAGGAAGGGAGGGAGGGAAGAAGGGAAGAAGGGAAGAAGGGAAGAAGGGAGGAAGGGAGGAAGGGAGGAAGGGAGGAAGGGAGGAAGGAAGGAAGGGAGGAAGGAAGGAAGGAAGGAAGGAAGGAAGGAAGGAAGGAAGGAAGGAAGGAAGGAAGGAAGGAAGGAAGGAAGGGAGGAAGGAAGGAAGGAGGAATTAATTTGTTTCATGCTTTCTATTTGCCAGGCACTGTGCTAAGTCCTATACAAATATTATCTCATATTATGCTCACGACAACTCTGTAGGTAAGCATTATTATTATAACACTTATTTTATAAATAAAGAAGGCAAAGCAGACAGTTGTTGAGTGACTTGCCCAGGTCTCATGGCTAGTAAGTGCTTGAAATTTTGTTCTCTGGGGTCCTGATTATATATCCCTTAATAAATTACACCCCCTAATTGTCTCCAAAAGGAATGCTTGGATGGAAAGGTATCAGTTGAGTTGAGAGAGACAAAGACATCCCAGCTATTAGCCAATCAGATCCAGGATATTCAGGATATTTGTCTCTTAGCAAATGGATATGTGTGTGTGTGTGTGTGTGTGTGTGTGTGTGTACGTGCTCACGCACATGAAATAAGGTTAAATGAACAATACTGAAACTGATTATAAAGAACCACAAAGTGAGTAAATGAAAACTAAAAATATGTTTCGTCTATGTAAATATAATCTTATCAACTAGCATTCATTTTTTTCACTAAGCATTATTGTCTACTTTATCCCAGGGACTTCAATGAGGAAACAGTTCAAAAAGAAAAAAAGAAAAAGAAAAGATAACAATCCTTGTCCTCAAGGAACTCACATTCTAATGGGGGAGACTGTACAAGTAAATATGTACAAACAAGCAATGTACAGGATAAATAAGAAATCATCAATTGAGGGAAGGCCCTTAAACTAGAATTAAGGGGGATTGGGAAAAGCTTCCTAAAAAAGCCTGTAAAATATGGGATTTTAGCCAAGATTTGAAGGAAGCCAGGAGGAGGAAGAGAGGAGGGAGAACATTCTGGGCAAAGAGGACAGGAAAATGACCACAGTCAGAAAATTGAGTCTCTTTTTCTGGGAAAAGCCAGGAAGTGGACTAAGGTATAAGGTTTAATAAGACTAGAAAAATGGAAGGGGAGAAGTAGGTTATGATGGGCTTTGAATGCCAAACAGAGCTTTATTTGCAAAGTATGAACCTAAGGGAATGAGAAAGAAAAGTGAGCTAATAGATGTTGTTCTTCGATTGTGCCACTGGAATGCCTGGCAGTGATATTTGATTAAAGACAATGGAAAAGACCGTTGTAGAGACAACAATATTTTTCACATAGTTTCTTCTGGGAATGGAGTTCTCTGAATAGTTGTTTGTTGCCAATATTTGAGTGCAACTGTTGCTTCCTTTTTGTATTTGTATCTAACCCTAGTGCTAAGCCTATGGCCAGGAACTTAACTGAATAAAAGCATGTTGAATTGACTTTTTGAAATGTTAAGAAACCTGCTGTTTTTGCCATGCATTTATACTCAATCACTTCTGAACCTACGAGTTGTGAAACCGGGGTTCCAATTTTGTGCCAAGCAGCCACCCTCCTCTCCACCTTGTATATTAGCATCCTTTTGGAACCTTAGTATGATCATTTATAAAATGAGGATAATCCCCTTGCACTATCTATCTCACAGGATTGTTGAAATATATTTTGTTTTGTTAGAAAAAAGAGTTATCAATTGGCCCATAACTTGGACCAATATCAATGTCCTTTATAGTAGGGAAGTAGGTTGATAGCTCTGCAACTAGGATACCATGAAAGTCCAGCCCTATGGGACTAACAGTGCTCCCTTCTATCCAGGATTAACCTGTCCCTTCTCCCAGGAAGTCCTCCCATAATGACTGCTCCCATCTCAAATCTTCATATTTATTACAACATTTTATATGGCTCTCCTTTGACTTCAAAGATTCCTTCTATTTTTGTAATTATCTATCACCTATCATGTATGTCATATTCACCACCACCACAGACACACCCATTAGATAGTAAGATATTTGAATACAGGAACAGTTTGGTTTCTCATTTCTGCATGCCTAGCACTGTACACTGTACCTAAAATCTTTCTGCCCCCTTACCTGTAATTTCCTGGGTCATCTAGAAGTTGAATGACTTAACCAGGGTCACACTGCTGGTATATGTCACCCATAGAATTTAAGCTCAGACTTTCCTGACTCCAAAGTCAGAAGCCTATCTCCTCTGCCAACCTGACTCTCTAGAATATTCTCTGCATTCAATAAATATCTATCTCCTGTGACTGTGCTTCATAGGAGCCTGGGTTTCTTTGCCCTCCTGGTCCCTCTCTTGCCCTCTTTTGTCTCTAACCCTTCACTTTCTGTAGCTAGACTGCTATCCCCTAATTTTTACAAGCGTCCCACCAGAATAATTGTGTTATGTTTGTCCTTGTTTCAGTGTTGAAAGGCAAATTATGTTCCAAAGGTGATTATGCCTTGTTATTTTGATGACTTATGGGTTTCAAAAGTGACATTGATGAAACCATTCTTAAAAACACAATTTTATTGTTGCTATTTTAAATTAAAATGCCATTTGGAAGTTCCAGATTTCAGATTTTATAGGGAATTGGAGTGCATTCATGATTAATAATAATAATAGCACAATTTAATTCAAACAAACTTAATACAAATAAAATAACAATAATATAATATATAGCCTTAAGAGCTATAAAGTTCTATATTAAGACAGGTATTATAGTGTGTGAATTATTATCTTCATTTAGCAGATGAGAAGTTCAGGAAAAGTTTGAGCTTCATGCAAGAGAGGACAATTAATAAGTGCTGGAGCTGAGATTCAAGTCTCATTCTCCTCTTATTTGGAACTGGAGCTTACTGTCACATCAATGCCCTCCTCCATTTTGATATAGGTTGCTCCATTTTCACTGATTGTTGTATGATGTGCACTTTCTCCAGCACATAAACTCTTTGGTTACTGTATCTCCTGCAGACCAACCAACAGAGTCCAATGACTAGGGTAAATCATAGAGACTAGAATGGGCAAGGAATCTCTTCCCACACACAAAAATACATGGAGTCTGAAACAGAAGTCAAGAAATCAGAAACTAAAGGTTGGAAATTTCTAATTGTTAGGAATGTAGGTAATGGGTTCATAATCGATGGGCATCTCTTAAATGGAAATTACTTTTGTCATTGTTATGATCTTCCTACAAGATCAATCAATAAGCATGTATTAAGTATTTATTATGTGCCAGACATTGTGCTCAGTGCTGGAGATATGAAGTAATTTTTAAAAAAAAGCAACCACAACACTGTCCCTGCCTTCAAGCAGCACAGTTCTTCATGATAGAAATATCTGCAAATCCTATTGCAAAAAGCAATCTCTATGTGCAAGACTATAACCAAAAAAGAAGTTGATATCCAAGTTGATCAGAAGGCATCCTTGGCAGAGAAAACAGCTGAAGATGCTGTGATCTAAAATGAGAATTATAAAATAAAAGATTCCAATACCCAAGAAAGGGGATGGGATCTTATAGTCCAACAGATGATGCCAGAAGTCCATGGGGCCTTATTTGGAACTTAATGGACAAGAAGAAATTTCTGAACTAAGCCTCTGATAAAGCTGGATCCATTGCATCTGTTGTATTGATGATCTATAAGTGTCTAAAATCAAAGAAACAACTATCAAAGTCCTTCCTTTTTGATGCTCTGACCCTGTCTTATGTTCTTTAGAATGCCATCAGCCTAAATGTTAACTTTGGGGAAGGAGTTTTGGACTTAAACTGTCATGAACAAATTTAGTTCATCCAGAAGTGACTAAGTTCTGATCTTCTCTGTATTCTGGGAAAAGATGAATACATATCAGTTGTATGATTTTCATTGAGAATTCTAATTCTGCAATCTGCCTTAGAATAGAGTGGGCTGTATAAGGTATATTATAGCCTCTTTGTGTTTGATTTCTATAGGTTACTTTAATATACATAAGGAGCACACATTTACATGAGTATAAATAGTATTATTCTGTTAAGTATTTGGGCTTGGAGACTCTCTTCAGTTATATCTATGAATCAAAAAACCAAGCTAAGAATATGCTTAATTTATTAAAATAAAATATATGTGGATTGAAAAAATTGATTGTTTTGAGTTTCTTCTCAAATGTATATTTTCTTTTACAACATGACAAATATAGAATTTTTTGAGTATTATATATTTATCTTAGATTTCTTTTGTGTACTTTTGAAAGCAATAGATACTAATACTACAATAACTATCATGAAGTGTGTGTACTCATTGAAGGCAGAGATAGTGTTTTGGTTGCACATTGATTTTTTTTTGCTTATTTCTTTGTATCTCTAGCATGGAGCCCACTGCATGGCACATAATTAATTAATACTTATTAATTGACAATATAAGAAAATAATAATAACCATTTAATAGATGGCTAGTAATTACATACCTATTTTCTACATACCTAACACTCAGAAACTTTCAGCCTTTAGTTTCTGATTCCTTGACTTCTGTTTCAGATTCCATGCATTTTTCTCTGTTGGAGGAAATTCCCTCCCCACTCCAGGCCATATGATTTGCCCAAGTCATTGAAAATAATTAAGTAGTTCACAGTTGATTATCATACAATATTGCTGTTACTGTGTTCAGTGATTTCTTGGTTCTACTCACTTCACTTTGTATCCATTCATAGAGGTCTTTTCAGGTCTTTCTAAAATTGTCATTTCTCATGGCACAATAGTATTCCATTATAATCATATACTATAATTTGTTTAGCGATTCTCCAATTAATGGAAATCCCCTCAATTTCCAATGTTTTGCCACCACAAAAAGAGCTGCTATAAGTATTTTTGTACATCTAGGTCCTTTTCTTTTTCTTTGATTTCTTTGGGATACAAACCTAGTGGTGGTATTGCTGGGTCAAAAGGTAGGTATAGTTTTATGATTCTTTAGGTGTGGTCCCAAATTTCTCTCCAGAATGCTTGGATCAGTTCACAATTCTACTAATAGTGTATTAGTATCCTAATTTCCCCACATCTCCTCTAGTATTTATTATTTTCCTTTTTGTCATATTAGTAAATCTAATAGGTATGAGATGTATCTCAAAGTTGTTTTAATTAAAGAAACACATTCTGATGGGAGCTACTATATATGTTCCTGAGATATACAGTATAAAAGAAAAGTCTTCTCAAAGGGAGGGCATTGAGAAAAGGGAAGATTGGGGAAAAGTCTTTTGAAGAAGATGAGATTTGAATTGAATCTAGGACAGCAAAGTCAGGATGCAGAGAGAAGGAAGGAGAACATTCTGGACCTGGGGGACAGTCAGTAAAAAGGCAGTGTTGAGAGATTAAATAGTGTGTAAAGAGCCACAAGTAAGTTAGGGTTGTTGTTGTATCTTAGATTACTTAGAAGGGAGTATTCTAAGAAAACTGATATAGGAGTAAGGGGAAAGACTGGGAAGATTTCATATTTGATCCAAGAGGTAAGGAAGAGTTGAGGAGGCAGGGGAAATATGGTCAGAAATGACCTTCTGGAAGACTGTTTGGTCAGATGAATGGAGTACAAATTGGATTAGGGAGAGACTTGAGACAAGGACTGTGACAAAGGTTGGCACTTTTCCCCTAATACCAGCCTCCATCACAGGACAAAAAGTCTCTGGCAATACAGAAAAGTGGTTATCAACAGAGTCAAAAATATGATCAGAAAATACCAGTCATGTAGCAAGAGTGAGAGTTAACTGAGTGGCATCCTGCATGCTACAAAAGCCTTCCAGCATGTTGAATGAGTTTCCTGTGGAGAATGTATAGGAAAACATAGACAAGAGTAACCCAGTGTGAGAGAACATCAGTTGTAATCCACATCACTGGTGGTAGTAGCCACACTAAGATGACAGATGTATCGAAATATTGAAATGTCTCCCATAATGACTAAGATTTTGCTCTTCACAAAGAAGAGACTTTGTTGAAGTCATGGATGGACCAACAAACCTCCTAGAATCTCCCATTTCTCACTTGCCAGTCCTTTAACTTATTGCCACATTCCATTATCCATGGGAGAGGTGAGAAGGAATCTGAGGCTTTAGTGCTTTTATTCTGGGACTTTGAAATTTCTTGTTTTTCTACTTGATTGAAATGCTGTGTGAGTTTTTTTCCTCCCATTATCAGGTCTTACAATTCATTATGGAACAATATACAAACCACTGATTGCCAGCAAATGTACCTCTCTACCCCTTGCACCCCATTAAAAAATAACCCTTCTGGATTATTCATTGGATGTACTGTGACAGAAAGACAGGCAAGAGAGCAATCAGGACTCTGTGGGCACTGATGAATTCTCAAAACCTTTTGTCTGAGGCAATAATGAGAGTTGTCATTTTGTTACTATCTTTTGTTCATCCCAGAAATAATTATTTGTGACATTTTCAAATGTCCTGGTTTTGTGGAAAGAGCAAACATCAGAAGAGCACCAAGGGTAGTCACAGCACTGTCTCAAGTTATCTGTGGCCTCCAGATGGTGGACAATTGGGAAATGACCAAGGTCTTCCCTTTCACAGTTCTGTTCCTGTTTTCCCTAAGTCTTTGCTGAGCTTAGCAGACACCAAAACCCATCAGGCATTAATGGAAACATTATTAGAGCTTGGTCTGCAGGAGGTAGAGGCTCTTTTGAGTTTGCTTTGCTCATCCATTGCTTTGGTGGTGAAAGGCTCAGCAACTTGCTCAGTTTGGAAAAGATTTAGGAATAAGTTTGTTGAAAAGTTTTATGGCTTTAAACACACACACACACACACTCACACATATACGCACACCCCTAATATATGTGAAGCCGGGAATACAAAAGTCCCCTGGGTTACGGATGGCAATAGAACCAGTGCTGCAAATGAGCCCTGAAATCTAAATGGGTTTAGAAATAGAAGAAACGGCAGTATTCAGTGCCATTTTACAATAAATGCCACCACTTAGTGCTCTAGTTTGGCTTTTTATGTATTTATGTGAGTACATTGTGTGTCCATCTGGATCTTTTAATCTACCCAGCTATATGCTTGGGTGTGTTCTCTGCATAATATACTCCCCTCCCCACCCTCTGAAATACATGAACAAACACTGACTTGGGGAAAAAGATTTTTTTGCTGATTAGGGAACAAAGCAAGAATGTTCAACCCAGAGGGAAAGTCTATTTTTGCTTAGTGTTGGGAGGGTGGAGTACACATTTTTAGAGGGTCTGTGCCCTGCATCATAGCTAGAGAGGAATCTGCTCAATTCCCACTGTGGAAAAATTTGTAGCCCCAATGGGGGTCCAACACTGTTCTATGCAGAGCATGAGTCTATAATACCTCAGTGCTGCCTGCTGGTCTCAGGTTTAGGCACATCTTCCTTCATAAGTCAGAGGAAGCTACATTAAAAACCTCTAAAAATAAACCTTGGACACATAGATACCCTTCATGGAATTGTAGGCAGAAAGAGGGGAAGAAAGATCAATGACTACCTC
The DNA here is from genome assembly GCF_027887165.1 of Monodelphis domestica. Classification (NCBI taxonomy): domain Eukaryota; kingdom Metazoa; phylum Chordata; class Mammalia; order Didelphimorphia; family Didelphidae; genus Monodelphis; species Monodelphis domestica. The sequence goes on from NC_077233.1 coordinate 124,950,195, forward strand.
GTTGATAGAATGATCCTCTGCTGTCAATCTGACCTTATCCAAGGAGCTTCAAAGGAAAAATGAAGACTCCAATATAAGAATATTCTGCTTGCCCATATGACAATTCTCTTCTCTTCTAGGAAGGATGAAACCTGGGACAGAAAATGTGCATAGCATATCCCACACATGCCAGATCTACATGAACAGTGAACACAAAATCATGTGAAGAGCATATAAGCAACAAAACCAGCATTCCTAGGTCTCTGGGATCAGTCAATAAACATTTGTCAAGTGTCTATTTTGTTCCAGGCACTATGCTAAATTCTGGGGATGCAAGGAACAGAAAAAAAAAACAAAACAGCTTGTAACATATTCATAGATACAAGACACAGGAAATCAGATACATGCGCAGGAAATCAGATTCATGAACATTTCACAGATTCAGACAAATTACAGAATTTGGAACTTGTAAGTGACCTCAAACAAAGATCATCTAACCCACAGCACCTCAAAAAAGAAATCTCCTCTATAGAATCTCCAGCATTCTGCTCCAAGTAGGCATCTTTCAAGTTTCCATTTGAACATGTCCAAAAGTAGGAAAGTAGCTATTGCATGTAATTGGTAAAAAAATGAAATAAATAAGGAAAAGTAGGAAAGTAGCAGCCTCCAAGTGAGTCCATTCCATGTGCAGACCATTCTTATCATGAAAAAGCTCTTATATCAGTGGCTCTGTGACTCTGGATTCAAACATTCCTCTGATTCTATTTATTGGATCTTACACAATTTATTTGACTTCCCCAGACTTCAGTTCCTTCATCTAAAAATCAGAAAGGAGGTTAAACTCGATGATCTCTGAAGACCCTTCCAACTCTTCATCTATGATTCTCCATACACATCTAAATACTATATAAAATAACATCAAGGAATTTCAATAGGAAGAAAATTCTAATAACCAGGAGTGGGGTTTTGGCCTTGAGAAGAATGTGATAACTGAGCTCTGCTTTGAAGGAAGCAGTTCAAACCTAACATGAAGCAAAAGACTTATCCCAATCTAATCTGAACTGGTAAGGGACCTTATTGCTCCATTGCCAAAGTTTCCTTTGTATTTAAGTTCCATGTCCTTGGCAAAATGGAACAGATCTACTAATTATTATATTTAATAGAAACTACAACACATCTTTCTCCTGGGGCTTGGTACTCAGGTTTACCATGAATGGGTAAACATTTTCTTCTCATTTGTGGCATATTTTGCACATGTCAAGAACAAACCACTAGGTGTTATGACCTAAGAATCTAGTGGGAACCGAGCCGCAGAATCTAACCATCAGAACAGGAGGTGTCTCTTGAGTGAATCCGGACAAGCAAACAGGTTTTTGTTTAAAGCTAAGTTTTCATCAGCCAGCATCACAAGGTGGCTCCCTTCACTCTTCAGTGATGGAGTCGGGGGATTTGGAAACTCCCCCCTCTGACTTTGGCCATACTTAACCTGTAGTACCTGCTTTGTTCCAACTTCCCTATTAGATCAACAGGGTTGCCTTGGCAATACTGCTGTGGAAATGGAGCCTGATCTATCTGCTGCCAGAGCTCTGTTAAGGGTGCTGATAAGAGTGCTTGCCAAAGGTATGTTATCAGATTTGTTCAGTAAGTCAGTGATTATAGCAGTGGATTGTCTTAGAGGCTCAGAGTCAGTGATCCCCAGAAATAATCTTATTTCTTATCAGGTCAAAAAATGTGACACAGATCAGCATCTTTTTTTTCCTTTTTTTTTTTGCATGCTAATGTATTAGTCAAATTTCTGGCCAGGGCAGCATGATGTTATCATGGCCTGCAGTCACGGGACCACACTTTCTCAGTCTTATCTATAACTACATTGTGAGCTCCTTGAGGAAAAGGAACAGATTATATAGTTCTTAGGTATTGCTTTCTTTCTGTACTGAAGGCCCTTTAAAATTGGGGGAAATTGAATTCAATTCACTTAGGAAACAGCATGGCCCCTAGGAAAGAAGATTGGATTTGAAGCTAGAAGACCTGGGTTCCAATCCTGGTTTTGTCTCTTAGCATCTGTGTGATCTTGAACCAATCATTTAACCCTTTTAAGCCTCAATATACTCATCTATAAAACAAGGAGGAGGGTATAATTAGGGTATACCATAATAGATGGCCTATAAAATACCTTTCATGCTCAAAGTCAATGAATTGAGCTAATAAATGTCAGTTGACTAGACTTGTATAAAACAACTTAAATGATAGGTTGTTTTTTTTAAACCTACATTAGTTTTCTACCTCCTCCTTTGAGAATTCCTTATTTTTTCTTTTCTTTTTTTTTTTAAAACCCTTACCTTCCATCTTGGAATCAATACTATGTATTGGTTCCAAGGCAGAAGAATGGTAAGGATTAGGCAATGGGGGTAAAGTGACTTGCCCAGGGTCACATAGATCATTTCTAGTAGCTTACAACTTTAGATCTTAATCTAGATGTGGAAAGGACCATAGTGGTCATTTAGTCTAACCGTCTTATTTTATATCTAAGAGAGGTAATAAATGACAAAATTGGGATTCGAATTCAGGTCTTGAGACCCCTAGTTATAACTTTAATTCTTCTCATTATATTACCCTCATTCATTTCATTAGGTTTAGTTATCTCAGTAGTTCAGACACTCAAAAGATCTCTTGCCCCTTTCAATATAGATATATATTGTGAATAATACATATAAATATACATATAAATACATGAATAATACATATAAAAATACATATAAAAATTCCTATTCCATCACCAAGAAATTCTTCCCTTTAGATTATTTCTCCAGACCAGGACCAATAGTTCTTTTTCTTTAGATTATTTCTCCAGACCACTACCCTGCTAAAGTTCTTCTGTTATTAAGCAATTTTTTCTTCCATTTCTATATAGGTTTCTTTCTTCCTATCTCATCTACTTTGTCAAGGATACAGTTATATACACTGCTATCAGATACTATACAAAATTGAGTCTATCCCAGTATCATCAGCTCTATCACCCACACTTGGGAAATCAACTCCTATAATAGTTCAAATCAGTTTAAAGAACCTGTTAAGATGAGAAAAGAAGATTGATAATTATCCTTCCTTTAAGCCCTGGTTTTTAAGGCATTGTTATTCTCTCATATGTCCCTAAATAAAGAAAAAAGGCAATGAAGAAATAAAAACAGGGCCATAAGGAAGCAAGGCAACAACCTCCCTACAAGAAGTATAGAATTTGAATTCTGGTGTATTTTTGGTTCCCTCCTATGAACAGTTCATATTTTATGATAACCCATCCTTTCATTAGGAGGGTCTGAATCTGAAGTAAAGGCAGATGTAAGTAAATTAAGGCATGTGAAATATATGTGGCCTCTTTTCCAAATGAATTTGTCAGGGAGACTCAAAAATCTCTAGGCTGGAAAGCTGCAGAGTAAAAAGTGGGCACAATTGCCACCATATGCAATGATGAGTTGTAAGGCCAGCTAGCAATCAAAGTGATGATGGTGCCAGTAATTGGCCTTAATTATCAACGGATGCAAGAGTATTTAAGAGATTGGTGACCAAGGGATTGGTGGATACATCATTGTGACCTTGGTGGTACAAGAGTACAGTTGTGATGCATCTTTTGAGAACATTGAATACCATGATATGAATGAGAAACCAAAGGAAGAAAGATCAGAAAAGGCTAAAAGACATGGATCCACTGATGCCTATGCTTTTTAGCCTTGTGCTTCTTTCTCTGGTGCCATCATGATAATGCAAGGTGAGGGAAGGATGTTTATGGATCTCTGTGTCTATCCCAGTTTCTAGCTGTGTTCTATTCTAGAACTATTCTACCTGAGTGTAGACAATATGGGGAAGCAGTCAGTGAAGAAACTTCCATTCCAGATCCAATCAATTCATTTTCTGATTTTTACCTTCTGACCTTGCTTTCAGGGTTTTTTTTAACCTAGAGAATAGTCCTTAGGGAGCCAAAATCACATTTTGTCTCATCTAGATCTATCTTCTTCTGTGATCCCTTTCATCATCTAAAATTTACCAACTTGACAACATTTTTTAGGCACTTGGAGAATTTTAGCCTTCTTATTTATATTAGTGGGGAATTTAAAGAGCAACTTCTGATTTATAATTTTCAATCCCTTCTTTCTTAACTGGAGCTTTTTCAAGAGTTAATTCTTATTATAGAAATCTAAATTGAGAAGCTCACTTTCCAAAGGGTATTTGAATTTTGAAAGAGGTCCAAGTTTTAAGATAAAGACATATATCTCTGATGGTGACACCTGCTCATAAGGATGGCTGGCAGAGAGAGTAACATGGTTCCCTAAATACCTGCTTCTACCCTCTTGTTTGATTTAAATAATAAGGGGAATGCCACCTGCCACTATGACCTAGTATTTTTCCTTTTCATTTTTTAGTCAAGCTATTCAATCGAGAGAAGCTAAAAGGAGAAAAAGGGAAGTAATGGTAGCTCTGAGCTAGAGGGGGAAAAAGACAGCTAGGAAAGGATATAATTTAGTGCCTAATCAATTAGCTGATTGGATTTTCCATGAGATTAACTTCCAGCCTAAAATGGATTACAATGGTGATCTTGGAAACAGCTTTAATGACCATCAGTCATATGAGACTCTGACTGTATGAAAAGGATGCTGTCATATTCTAAGCAGCCACTGTAATTAATTAGATGTATTATAATGATGTTATGGGCTAGGTATAGAACTTCCTAGCCCAAGGAAACTCATATCTCATCTCATAGTGCTTGTGGCTTATAGCATATATGACTTTTGCCTCAGTGGTCGGAGAACTGTGAAAGAGGATTATACCACATGTATGAACGTGCCTTACTTCTCAGTGAGTAGAAGATAAAGTCTGTCCCATGTCCTTGAATCTAAGGACTTTAAATCTGGCTTGATAGCTGATATGTCCCCTTTAGGTTATTTTTAACTTGCCATAGTTTTCTTTCATGTAATTTCCTCAGGAATTTTAATTGCCCTTTTTCCTCCATACTAATTTCTATTCATGTTAAGGTAAATGGAGTAGATTTTTCTTTCAACAATATGAAAACAAAGCAATTATTAACACTACTCAATCTGAATAGTATTTACCATTCAGATGAAGGATTTCCATTAGGTCAGATACATATATACCTCTTTGCCTGTATGAATTTTTTAAAGCTCAAAACTCCCTGTGCACAGATGAATTTTTTAAAGCTCACAAGTCAGGCAACCTGCTTTTGAAGGAAAGGCAATATGGAAAACTGAACTACCATTACTACAAGGCTTATGAAAATAAGAGACTGGTCATTGAGGACCCAATTCTTAGAGCTCACTCAGATTTGCCTTTTCTGGTGGGTTATTACAGAACAGTCCATTGTAGTCATCTAACTTGCAGACAATGGCCTCCAAGGTGACAACTGTCCACTTGAAATATTCAAAGTACTCCCACTTCTACATCATTCCATGAAAAAAGAGTCAGCAAGAGTGGAAGAGACCAAAAGCAATTTGATACCAGGCTACAAAAGTAAGTGATTTTTTTTTCCCAGAGATTTGTATTCAGTGCTATCCAAAAATTCATCTTCATGAGAAAAAGGGCCGGAAGGCACTGCCTCCACTAAGGTCCCCATTCTAAGGTTTTCTTATAGTAAGAAAGTGTCCCCACATTCCTAATCAATCTACAAACCCTTTTGAAATGCCTACTCTGAAATGGACTTTACTACTAGCAATAATGCAATAATCCAGTACATTCCTGAGAGACGTATGAGAAAGAATGCTATCTGCATTGAGAGAAAGAACTATGGGAGTAGAAATGCAAAAGAAAAACTTGTGACTTATCACTTGTTTATATGGCTTTAGATTTGGAGTTCTGGCTTTAGAAGATTGCTCTATGGTAAAAATGAATAATGTGGAAATAGGTATCAGATGATAATATTTGTACAACCCAGTGGAATTTTTTTGTCAACTCTGGGAGGGGGAAGGGAAAGAAAATGAAACATGGAAAAATATGTAAAAAAAATAATGAAATGCCTACTATGTGCAACTTCTCAAAGGATTTTTAGTCAGAAAGGAAGCTCAGAGTTGATCAACTTCAACTCTGTCAATTATCAAAGAAGAAAACCAAGACACAGAGGAAGAGATTAACTACTAGAATTTGTTTTCTGCATCAATGATGGGCTAAAATCCCATGTAGATGGAAGGTGTTCCTATGTGAGGACATCACTCTCCTCACGAAATAGGATCTGAAGCAAGTTATTGGGGAGAGATGGTTGAAGAGAGCTAGACCCAAGTGGTAGCTATCAAATCATATTGTTGTGGATAGAACCTACTTTACTTAAATAAAGGAACTGTTTAACCCATGAATAATCCCCCCATTTTTTTTTAACATCTGTGAGAATCTAGGCAAAGTCACTTAACTGCTCTGAGTTTCAGTTTCCTCTTCGAGGAGATGGGAATAGGAACATTTACACCATTCACTACAGAATTGTTGTATGTGAAATCAAATGGCATGGTGTATATGACAGCCCCTTCTAAATTCAAAGTGCTAAACAAATGTAAAATTAATAAATGTTAGTTGACTGACTAAGGCTATTACTACTATTTCTCTATGCTATCCTTTCATATACTTCATAGTAAGGGATAATGAGTAGTGGTTGCAGCATTTGACCTGGAATCAGTAAGACTGGAGTTCAAATCCTTTCCTTAGATATTTACTATCTGTGTGACCTTGGGGAGTTCACTTGACCTCTCTTAGCTTCAATTTCCTCATTTATAAAATGAAGATAATAGCACCTATCTTACAATGTTGTTGAGAATATCAAATTATAGATTATATGTGAAGTGCTTTGTAAAACTTAAAGCACTCTATAAATGTTTACTATTACTACTACAGTTGCTACTAAAAAAAATTACTTCTGAGCTTTACTTCCTTTTATTCTTTTGGATGAAAAGTCTAATGTAAGGCCAGAAAGAACTTTGTAAGGCAATCAGAAAGGGAACAGAAGACCAAATAACCCATAAATTCAATCTTTGAAAAATGGAAGACAATATACCCAAAAATAGGGTATTCAAGCTTCTCTGCTGGGAACGAGATTAATCTTTAAATATTCTGCATTACTCTGGTGAGATAATTTGTCTTAAGAGTGTAACCCCAGTTTCTAAGCCTATTTTCCTTATTGGTGGAGATCAATGCCCTAAGTCTACATGAGGGACAAGGTAGAACTGGTGAGAGAAGCTGAGAGCAGGGCTCTTCAGTTTTGCTTCAGTTCTCTAAGTCTTCTTGGACTTCAAGCCCTCCTGGCTTTCAACATCAGGAAAGAGAAGATACATGATGCAAACTCCACTTCAGGATGCTTAAGGAAAAGACTCTGGGAAGAAGCTGACATGAGAAGAGTTAGGAGTCTTTATCATGTCCCTATTGCCAACTTCCTACAATGGAGACTTCAGAGAACTTTTCCTTGAGTGAGATCTAGGACTCTGTTCCTTGGATGAGCTGAATTAATTCCCTACAAATGGGAAAACTCCTTCACTCTGTATTTTCTGATGTATGTTCTGCTATGTATATTTTCTCTGACTTCTATTTGGCTATCAAAAATGAGTTTTCTTTGCTAGTTGCTATGATGTTCATGGTGGAACTGGTTTTTGGTAGCAAATTGGTCAAGCCTTGGATGTAGAACTTGGAATAGCCATCAGAAACTGGAATGAACCTGAAAATCACATCCCTAGATTAACAATATTTAAGGAAGCAGATAGATATGATTCTAGCCCAGTGCATGCTCACTCTGAAGAGTTGAGAGTAGCCTCTGGCCCCAATCTCCTGCTTTCCCTTCTGGCTGGAATTATCTCCCTCAGAAAAGAGGGGGTTGGGGGAGAAGAGAATAGTAACATCAATTTTGCTTCCTTTCGAGTCACACAATCACATTTTCATGCTATATATGTGGGGGAGAGCTCTCATCTCATCTCATCATATGCAGAAAAGTCAATTAATTCAGATAAGGAATATAGCCATTTTCTTAATTGAGCCACTTAGGCTTTTCAAAAGAAGGATGTTTGGAATTTTTTGACTTTAGACAAAGTCACTTCAGGAAAATTACTCCGGATAAAACAAAGCATTAAGGTAAGAGAGAAGCAGAAATAAAAGAAAGGAGAGGGAGAAAAGAGAGAGAAGAGTAGAGATGAGAGAGCTATAAAGAGACAATAATGGACATTGAGTCACAGTCATAGAGATGAGAGACAGAAAGGAGAGATGCAAAGAGGGGACAAAGAAAAGGGGGAAGGAAGAGATACAGAGACAGATAAGAGAGAGAAATAGGAAGGAGAGGGAGAGAGAAATAAGGAGAAGAAATGGAAAGAGACAGAGAGAAAGAAGAGAAACAGGAAAAAGACAAAGATCGAGACAGAGGGAGAGGGAGCAGGAATCTTGATTGAACACAGTGTTTGAGAATGATGGTTTTGGTCTGTGACATTGAACTATAGGATTTGGAGCAAAAAAGAGACTTGAGAGATTTTCTAGTATACTTCATTCATAATATTATATGAGGAACCTGAAGACCAGAGTGGTTGTGACTTGCTTGAGGTCACATATGTAAGAAATATCAGAGATAGGATTCAAATCCATGTCCTCCAATGCTAAATTCAATGTTCTTTCCATTATACTATACAAGATGGAGTTTATAATTAGTAAACTAAGGAAAACCTGATTTTAACTTTTATTTGTGACACTGCCTGGGTGACCATGACCAAGTGATTAAAATGTTCTAAGTCTTATCTGTAAAGACAGATAATCATTCTTGTATTACCTACTTCAAAGGTTTGCCATGAAGCTGCAATGAGATAATGTGGACATAACCCTTAGTCACTAGATTAAACTTTTGTTGGATGAATGAGATTTTTAAATGGTCTGTGTTTGTAGTAAATCTGCCCTTGGCAGAGTAATTTTGAAATGGTTTGTGCTTATGTCCCTACATAGAACAAAAAAAAAAATTAATGGAGTGGGATCCCAGCCTGATACTAGTAAAGATTTAGCCTTCTGTGGCTCCCAGAGCTGTGCTACAAAAGCTCATGATATAATTAAATGTACTTCAAGATATGTAAGGAGAGGGTCAATGATAGGTGCTTATAAGAAATAAGATTAAGTCCATCAGAAAGGATTTATCTTGAAGTAGAAGGCAGTCTCACTCAGATGAAGTAAAGAAAGAATAGGAGAGTAAGAACAATCAATTCTTTGGGTTTGCTTTCTCCCCTCATTCTTAAATCCAGGACCTAAGACACCTCTCCACTTGTCAATTTAGTGCCCAATTTGTATGGTTTCCCATAGAGGCTTGAGATCATAAATGGGTAGCACAGATGTCATGGCAGCAGAAGCTTCCCTGCTCCATGTGGGCAGCAACAAATTCCATCAACCCTCTCTTTCTTTGTGGTCTCCCCTCTACAGAGATCCTCAAAAATTCTTCTTGTACTAGAAAATAACCCTGCCCTTCAGTCCTGAATTCGCATTAGGTTCCTCTCTTACCAAGTTGGGAATAATATGACTCCCAAGGTATTTGGAAGGCTTATTATATTCATAATGCTCTTTGCAAACTTTAACATAAAAAATCAATTAAAAGAACACTTACTAAGCACCTAGTATATGCCGGGCATTGTGCTGAAATTGATAAAAGACAAAAGTGAAAGTCTCCAACCTTGGGTAGCTGGGATTCTATGGGAGGGGGTGTGTGATGATTTCTGCATATGTAGAGTCACCTGTGGAAATTTAACAAAAAGGTAAACTGAGGCAAGTTTCTCCAAGCAAGATATCATTTATTAAGAAGAACATGTAACCTCATAATAAAGAGTCAGTGGCTTACTTCTGTTTAGGACAAAGACCTAGATACAAAGATACAACTCATTTTTATAAGCATAAGAACAAAGAACAGAACAAAAACCACATCATTGGTTATAGGATTAACATCATGGCATTGAAGAATCATGATTGGTTACCGTAAAGGAAGTGCATATAACACACCCAGTGGGATGGAAACCACCCTTCTATATCTCTAAGGAAAGCTTTTGTGAATTTATATCCCAAGGTCACTCATAGAGACCCAGGTATGTACATGACCTGGAGCCTAGAGGATTAGATAAGACCACCTTTTTAAAATGTTAAAGAGGGGAGATGTCCAGGTAGTCCAATTTCTCAAGAGATAACAGAAACCTTACAGGACATGCTGAGATAATGTTTCATGAGAATATGGAAAACAGAATATTTCTTTAACAGGGATTGTAGGAAAGCTTAAGTCTTTGATATCTAACATAAAAGAAAAAAGACTGAACTTTTTGTATAATGACCTTCATTCAGAGACAGCGAAGAGGCTTTAGGTTTGTTGCATAGAATATGGAATTTGGTTACAGAATAAAATCACTAAGTGAGTAAAATCAAATATAAAACATAGGATCAGGAATTCATTCTTTCAGTTGTTATATACAAAATGTATATTAAATAAACCCAAGGTAATTGGTGGAAAGTCACTACTGGTCTTGGGATCAAGAAAAAACTCATGCAAAATATGGCACTTGAGCTATCTACAAGGAAGCCAGGAAGGAGTAAGAAAAGAGATTGCCTTTCAGACATGAGGGACAGCCGGTGCAAAGACACAGAGATGAAAGATATGTGCGAAGAAGAGTAAGAAAGGTTGACTAAAATGTATAGCTCTTGAAGGGGAGTAATGTGTATACAACCCAGAAAGGTAGTGGGAGTCAAGTTATAAAAGACTTTAAATGCCAAACAGAGAAATTTATATTTGATCTTAGAAGTAACAGAAAGCCACTGAAGTTTACTGAGTAGAATGGCATGGTCACACGTATTAAGAAAATCACTTTGACAAATGTATAAAGGATAGAGTGATAAGGAGAGAGATTTGAGAGAAGCAGAATAATTAGGAGACTATTGCCATAATTCAGGTAAGAAATTATGAGGATTTGAACTTAGGTGTTTGCTATATACTAGTTATTAATATTATTGTAGCACTTGGGATCCCAATCATCTATGGATCCCAGAAAAACAGCCTCAACTTTAAGTCCTTCTTTGGAGAAACACCTACTCAAAATCTTAGGTCATGAACTCCTGCTGATATGTTTATTTTTACTATCCATTCATAAGACATATTTGTTCAAAACAAATTATACTTAAACCCTAACTAAATTATGAGAAAGGTTCCCACATTCACATATGGAGTATAATCCTCCATAGTTTCTTATAAAATCACTAAGAAAATCACATGTATAGAAAAGACATGAAACCATGGAAGATGCATGGACAGGGAATATACACTAAAGGCATTCAAATAATAATACAGATAGCCAGAAAACATATGAGAGGACACATGTGAAGTATGTACATATAAGGGACATTAATGGCCTGGGCAACTCAACCGCCTGATGTAATAAGGTTGCTCATATTCTTGAGTTATATCATCGTTTTGTTCTATTTTTCACTGACAGTTATAAGTTGCTCCACTGAGCACTTCATCTCTATTCTCTGCTAGACATTTCATTTCTTCTGTACATCTCTCTACTAAAAGTATTATGCCTGTTCATTCTGTCTAATACCTTTGCTTTGGGGCTTTGTCTCTTCCAAGTTATTGACTGGACATCTTGGCTCCTATTAGGCAAAGTACAAGACCTTGAAAAGGACAAACAGAATTCTAGTTTTCCTTTTACTATATAAGGGGTAGCAAGTCAAGAGCCAGCTAGAATACTCTAAGATAAGATTGTCTCTTCTTTCAACTATCTATATCTGCTGATTGAAAGGCCATTGTTTCAGACAACTGTGTAACTTAAAGTTAGACATTCCTTGTAACACCAGTTTTGATCCATATGGAGGTCCCAGACACCTAAAACAGACAAACAAAAAAAAACACCTTAGTGGGAGAGGGGGAACTCTGAAATACTACAGGAGATATGATGCTACTGAATTAAAAAAGCACACTTTGCTCCAAAGATCAACAAAAAGATCAACAAAAAGGAAAAGCTATGTGAAAAAGGAAAAATTATGGTCATCTATTCCTTTGACCCACAATTCTGCCTTTGTTGTATATATCTTCCAGTAAAACATAATGATAATAAACAAAAACCCTGTCTTTTGTCCCATATTCTGACCAGCAAAACACCTTACCATCTCTATTGTTATTGATATTGTTCAGTTATTTAGTCATTTCAGTCATGTATGACACTTTGTGATCATATTTTGGATTTTCTTGGCAAGGATACTGGACTGACTTACCATTTAGTGACTTTCCCAGAGTCATACAACTAGTAAGTGTTTGAGACCAGATTGAACTCAGGAAGAGGAGCCTTCCTGACTCTAGGCCTGGCACACCATCCACTGTGCCACCTAGTTGACATTGCCATCTCTCTGCACTAATTGGTAGCCCATGGAGTATTGTTGTAATAATAGTAGAAGTGGTACTTGTTCCTCAATCACTTTTTAGTCATGGAGCACTCTTTATGTCCTATGTGGGATTTTTATGGTAGAGAAACTGGAGTAGTTGGCTATTTCCTTCTCCAACTCAATTTATAGATGAGGAAATTGAGACTAACAAGATTAACTAACTTGCCTAGGGTCACACAGTTAGTAAGTGATTGAGGCCAGATTTGAACTCAGGAAGATGAATCTCCCTGACTCAAGGTCCAGGACTCTTTCCACTGTGCCATCTACTAGGATGCAGGGATATTTAAAAAGGACTAGGACTAGCACCACTGATGTGAGACCTTGCCAAGTCTTTTCCAGGGACGCTTTTCCATCATTAGTGTCTTTCCAGGACTCAATTCTCACCTGCAACTCCAAGAAGCTACAGCATGAACAGCAGCAAGACGTTGATAAACCATCTTGGCACATGAACCAAATCTATCAATGAGTTAAAGGGGTGTCATCTCCAAGCACACGAACACTTCCTCCAGTGGAATGGGCAGATGCAAACAATTTGTTCCAAAAGCACAAAGACAGCTAAAACAGGATCTGGGGAGAACTTAGAGCTTTGAAAATGCCAAGGTCCTCCACTGCATTCTGGACCATCCTCAGGCTTCCTTATCTTTGTTGTGTCACTGGACTTCCATGCTTGGAAGAGAGAATGAGGCTGATGATTTTGAGCACTTTGCCCTACTTAAATCAAATTCATTCATAAAGCAAGACATCTCATCATGATATCATCATAAAACTGCAGTCAAATTCATACAAAAGTCAGGCTCAGAATCATGAGGAACCAAGAACAGAAAAAAGCAAAAATGAAGTCAAGACAAGCTACGTATGTTGCCATCATCATATATGCTCTAATTATTTTAGTGAAGTTGAAATTAATAGACTTTTATTCATTGTGGAATTTTGAAATTCTGACAAACACAGAATTACAGAGTTGGAGGGACCTAACAGGTCATTTGATGCAATCTTCTCATTTCATAGATGAGGAAACAGGCCCAGAGAGAGAAAGTCACTTGCCCAAAGTCACATAGGTAGTAAGCAGCAGAGCTAACACTAGAGCTCTCTGCTTAAATCTTTGTTTAATTATCTTTTCACTGAATAATTCTAATGCTTTTCCCTCCAAATAGTTAAAAGGCATTATTTAACTCATAGTGGTGGATACAATGGTAGAAATAATAGCTTCTTAGGTGAGTTAGTATTGGAGATATTTGGGAGAAGGCAGCAGAGTGACTTAATACTCCTTTAATCCTATTTTGTCAGTATGGAGGTAGGTGATCTACACCACATGTCTGGTTTTTTGTTGATTTCATATTTATTGTATTCACTAAATTTGCTTTCAAGGAGTTATATAATTATGTAGCAGCCCAGAATTTGTCTGGCTGTCTCATTCTTCATTGACCTTGCTTCTATAGACAAGAACATCAGAAAGGCAAAGAATTAACATTTTATGGATCAACTTTTTTGGAGAAGTTTACAATTGCCACAATGGTAAGGTAGATGGCTTCTATTATGGTTGTGAACTTTAGAGGAAAATTACTCTGAGAGAACCTTTCATCCCACCCCATTCCCGTCTATCCAACCTCTCCAACAACAATCCAACATTCTCTCCATCACTGCCACCATCTTGCTGAGGCCCGTATCCCCTCTCCTCTGGACTACTGCAACAGCCTTTTGATTTGGCTTCCTGCCTCAGTCCTATTCCTTTCTACTCCAATCCTTGACAAAACTGTCAAATTGATTTTCTTTAATCCCAGGTCTTACCATGTCACCTCTCACAACTGAAAGACAGGAGAATATTCATTGGTTCTAATGTGACAAAATGGTATTTCCTAAAAATACAGAGCTTGAGAAGCAGTATATTTTAATGGAAAGAATGCTAGGCATGAAGTCAGGGGAGACCTGTGTAACAGTTAAATTTTAAGGGAGATGGGGAGACTGAGGCAGGTAGAAATTAGTTTCTCTCTGCAAGGAGTATTATATTTTTTAGAGGTTTATTAAAGGTTAAATATTAAAAAATATACAAGTAAGAAACATGTGCCTAGGCCAGAGGCCTAGACAAAATAACCTCACATCACGCAAGAGACCGCCTGCTCCAAAACTGAAGTCCAAAAAGAGCCCCCCTCTCAAAAGCCTTTGAATCAGCTTAAAATACCTTCTCGATCTCGGCCCAGGTGAGATTACAAGGCATTCTGGGGAAGTGGAGCAAAGGCTTGTGGGGATTGTAGTCCTATATTCGAGGCTATTTTTTACATTCCCTCATATTATCATTTTGGAAAAATTAATTTTTCCCCAAAAGGATCATAAAAACATAATAAAAGATTACAATAGTGTGAGGATAAGAGAAAAAAGAATAAAACCAATAATTGCTGAACACTTTGACAAAAAGCCTTTAGGAGGCAGTCCCCTTTGGCATAAAAGTATACATACAAATAAATGTTCAATCAACCACACCCAAAGTTCAATTTTGTGCAACTTGTGGTCTGGAGGCTTCTTCATGGTGGCTTCTCCAACAGTTCAGATCTGGATTCAGAGAGGTAGCATCTTCTTTACCTAAAATTCTTCTCAAAAGGAATTTAAACTTTGCAATTTAAATAATGATTTTTTTTACACCTGGAATGGAACCCCTCTTTGATCCTTGCTATCTTTATGACCACTGGCAAAATGAACCTCAATTTTCTCATCTGTAGAGTGGGAATAATAAGAATATTTATGGCACTGATCTCAGTGTTATTGTGAAGCTCAAGTGAGATAATATATTTAAAATACTTCAGCAAATATAAAGATAAATGTTAGCTAATAATATGGATATTACAGATGACCCACAACTTCTTTTTCTCTTCTCATCATGAGCAATTAAATTCAAGGACTATGACAATGCCATCCTTGTGTCTGTTTCATCACCAGAACTCTTGGCTCCAACCCATTTTAGTACCACAATACAAAATATATTTAAATGAGAAAATATGTGAATGCTCAGAGATTATGATATTGCGTAATTCACAGTGAAATAGCATCATTTGTTTTAGGGAGAAGCTAGCAGTCATTGAAAATACTACATAATTCTCCAAATGAAATCCAGCCCATATTCTTCAATTCTAGATATACATTCATTCATGAGATCATAGGAATTATATCTTTAGATCTGGAAAGGGTCTCAAATGTCATCTAATCATTTTATAGATGAAGAAACCAAGACCTAGAAAAGATACATGCTTTATTGTCAACTACATGGAATATCTGTCCAAGGTCTATTTACTAAGGAACCATATTGGTGGGCTGCTGCCATTATCTTCAAGAAAATATAACTGTGGGACTTCCAAAGGCAATAGAGAGATACATACTGGACCTAAATAGACTTGAACTCCCATTGAGGATTTCTAAGAAGACAAGGACAAGAATTGCGTAAAATGAAGTGTTGAGGGTTAGGATCTATTATGTTGAAGGAAGATCCATTAATATGATAAAGTGATATATATATAGACCAAGTTGCTAATTTTCCCATTAGGAAAATTTCCTGGAAATTCCTATTGTTTCCTAACCACCTTCACAGTTGCGTTTTAACAGGCTTTTCTTCCTTTTCTCACAATATATAGGGAATCCCAAAGTTGTAGGGCCATTTTAAGACTTTGGGGACATCCTATATAAGTCCAGAAACCAAACTATCACCTACCCAAAGGGTATGTCCAGCATGGAGGAATGAAAAGAGCCCTGAACTTAGAGTGATAGTCATTAAAATATGGGTTCAAATTTCAAGTCAGGCACATACTAACTATGTGTCCCTGGTCAAATCACTTAAGACTCTCTGAGTCTTGATTTCCTTATCATTAAAACAAGAGGGTTGAACCTAAGGTCCATTAGAACTCTATATCTCTGACCATGCATATGAATGTCAGCTCTATTATTTACTTTGTGACTTTGTACAAGTCACTTTCTTTCTTGCCTGATTTCTTTATCAATAAAGTTAGAAGTGGGATGCGATTTTCACATGATGAACATGCAAATATGTATAAAAACACACATACAACCTATTTCATATTGCTTGCCATCTTGGGGAAAGATAAGGGGTAGGAAGGAGGGAGAGAATATGAATTGCACAATGTCAGAAAATAATTACTGCAAATTGTGCCGATGTGCAATCTAGGGGAAAGAAAGTGGAATGAGATGGATGACCTCTCGGATTCTTTTTCCTCTTTTCCCGTACCAGTTACAGATCACTCTTAGGGGTTCCTGTTGCTTCTCAATCCACCCTTGTTCTCCTGGGCTTTGCAGTTATGGGGAAAATGCACTGTTTATTCTCTGAACTTGGAGCTGCGTCCTCCCCTCTTTTCCATAGTAATTTGCTGTAACCTCTCTCTAGTGATGGACATTTTGCTTTTATCACTGGCTTCCTGAACTGAAGCCCTCCACAGCCTTCTCAGAGCATCTCCTCCCTCCCCATTCCCACCTCTATCTCCACCCCCACCTGGGCTTTCTGACAGGTGCTTAGCAGATGACTAGAGGCAGAGCCCTCCAAAGGCTGGTTCAAAAGAGTGCAGGCATCTAGTGCATTGCTCAGCGTGCTATTGGAAATTACAGGTTGGGGTTAGTTGTACCTCTACAAATGAGTAACAAAAGATCCCAGCAATCCTCATGGATGTGAGTCTAATGATTTTAACCCAGGATTTTGGGGAAGGAAGGAATGTTCATTGTCCCCCATCCACTCATCTCCCAAGAGTATCCCTGAAAAGCTGAGGCTGAATTGCAAATCGCTGATCCTTTTAGTTCAGTGCTCCAGGCCTGGCATCCTGGCCCTGTGTTGCTAGATTGAAGGTACCCAGAAAGCAAGCCTAGCAGGTGTAACTTCAACCTGACAACAGTGTTCTTTGATTCTATGCTGTGAGGTTTGTGTTAGTGTGCAGCTTTTTTCCCTTTTTTTTTTCTTGGGCACTTGAAAAATGGATGTTTTCTTTCATTTGGCTTGAATGTAAAAGCAGCTCGAAATTGCCTCAGGGTACTTTTCAAATTCACTGTGATATCACCCAGTTGGAATTATGCGCACTCATTTTCTAAATTCTGCAAAGAAAATTGTTGAATTCTCTATGACATTTACCATAACTCTGCAAAATTATGCCGTTTTTCCCTCCCCCACTTGAAAAAAAAATAAGGAAGAAGCATCTTCCATCCTGGCTCCAGTCTCCTGGAGTGTTAAATGCTTTTTGGAAATCCTTCATTTTTATTATCAGTCATCCTGCTATGTTTTATTTGCCACAGAATTATCCCATACATAGTCTAGACTCCAGGTCCTGCCTTTCAAAGAGAATCAGCACATTATTGGCTACAGGGTTCTGACTTACAGATAATTAGCTCATCTCTGACTCCACCAAAATTCTACCCGAACTGCTCCGACATGATCTTTTATGTTCCTGGCGCAGACATTTAAAGCAAGGCTAGCCCCATTGAAAGCTCCCCCCATTCTTGCCTCCTCTTCCCTATTCTTTAATATTCTGAGCATCTATTCTTCAAGAGACATGAGGTTCTATACAGTTTTATAGTTAATGGGAGCTTTTGTGCATAACTGCACCCGTGCCTTTCTATGAAAGAGGCAGCATGATTTAAGTTACGACCCTCACACCCACGAGCAGTGTGGCTGTGGGAAAGTCACTTGACTTAGTGCCTCCTGAACTATCATTTGGGATTGGGGGTTGCTATATATTGAAATAAGGAACTCAGATACAGAAACCTCTATGGACACAAACCAGCACTTTCTCTTCAATTTGTATTCTTGGACAGTTGCCTAGAGTACTGAGAAGTAAAATGACTTGGGTAGGGTCAAGCAGTCAACCCTTGGGCTGCAGATACAGAGAAAATGACAGTCCCTACTCTCAAAAAGCTCACAGTTTAATGCAAACAACTATTTGTGGGATAAGTTAGAGGATACAAACAGGATAAACCAACAGAGGAAAGGCACTTGCAATAAGGGTAAATACCAGGCATGGAGGACAGCCAGTGAAAATGTCCAGGGAAGGGAGATGGACTGTTGTGTGCAAGAAACAGTAAGGAAGACAGTGTCACTGGATCACAGAGTATATGGAGGAGTAAGAAACAAAAGACTGGAAAGGATGGAAGGGGCCAAGTTAGGAAGGGCATTGAATGCCAAACATAGAATTTAATATTTGATCCTAGAAGCAATAGGGAGCCACTAGCGTTTTTTAATAAGGAACTGGCAGAATCAGAGTTGTATTTCAGGATAATCTACTTGATAGCTGAGTGGAAGACAGACTTGGAATGGGGAGAGTCTTGAAACCAAGGCTAACCAGAAGCTACTGCAATAGTCCATGTGTGAGGAGGGGATGGGCGTCTATACTAGGACAGTGGCAGAATCTAAAGAGAGAAGGGCACATAGACAAGAGATGTTCCATAAGAATCTCCAGGGGTTGGCAATACATTGGATATGGGGTTGAGAGAGAGTGAACAAGACACCTAGGTTCTGAGCCTGAGTGATTAGGGAAGATGGCCAATGCCTTTTACAACAATTGGAAAGTCAGAAAGACAGAAAAGCTAGAGGGGCAAGAGAATGAAAATTATTTAAGAGCTCTAAAGTATATCCAGTTTGCCATATCCAGTAGGCAGTTTGAAAAGTAAGACTAGAAGTTAGGATAAAGGTTTTGTGGTTGTTTAATGGTGTCAGACTCTTTGCGACCCCATTTAGGGTTTCCTTGGAAAAGATGTTGGAATAATTTGCCATTTCCTTCTCCAATTCATATTCCAGATGAGAAACTGAGGCAATCAGAATTAAATGACTTCCCCAGGGTCACACAGCTTGTAAGAGTCTGAGGCCAGATTTGCACTCATGAAGATAAGTCTTCCTGATTCTAAGCCCAGTGCTCTATTCACTACACTATTTAGCTGCCCCAGGATAAAGGTTAGGATTGAATAAATTGATCTGAGAATCATCATCATCTTAGAGAAAATAGTTCTGCTTCAAATCTTGTTTTGGAAATACAAATTTGTTCCAAAATGATCAACATATTAGAGAACATTTTGAGCATAATGTATATTCTGAGTTTGCTGATATAAAATTTTGTTCCATAAGAAAAACAGAAATGGAGAAACAGTACCACTTCCCAATAACTTAGACCTTTTTCAAGGTAAACTGTCATATTTATTGTATATCTTCTGGTGCAGTAATCACTGTGAGCAGAGAAAGACTGCTCATTTTCTGCCATAACCTGAGGCCCAGAGCTTAGCCCGTCCAACTTGTCCAAGGTGTTTTCAAGCCAGAGTACGGACTGAGCAGCAATCTGAGAAGGGGGATGGAGTCTTTATTTATTGTAGTATTTATATATTTCTTAGACATTTCGAAAATTGTGCTATCATTTTTATTAGATTTCCACTTTTTATGTGTCACTGATAAAATTTTTGAGCAATGTGAACCTAACCTCATTTTCCCCCAGAAACTCTATGGTTTTTATTGTGCAATTTTGCATTACCCAATGGTTAGGGGGTGAGAAGTCATGTTGCATTATAGCAGAACTGACTACATGTAAATGAATCCATCAGAACTGATAAGATCATCAAATAAACTAACACAGGAAGAAGAGGACTCAGAATACAGTCTCAGAGAACACAACAAGGTAACAACTTAGTGGAAGATCCATCAAAGAAATCTGATCATCAAAGAAGGAGTCAGATGAGTAGGAAGAGAACGTGGAGTGAGCAGCATCACCAAAACATCAACAGAAGAGAATATCAAGCAGAAGAGGGTAATCAACAGTGTCAAAGGCTACAAAGAAGTCAAAAAGGATGGGAAATGAAAGATGGCTATTCAATTTGGCAATTAAGAGATCATGGGTAACTTTGGAAAGAGAAGTTTCACCCAAGGCATGTAGTGGAGTTAAAGGTGGGACTTAACTTAGGACTTCTTGGCTCCAGCACATATAGTGAGCCCTTAATAAATGTCTGTTGACTGTTCAGGGGGAAATAACCAAATCACTATTACTATTGCTGATGGAAAAGGTTTAACAACAAATAGGTTGCCCTATGACTCTCTCCATGTCTTATAGCAAGGGAATCAGCCTTCAAATTCCCTTACTATAGTCCCAAGGCATATTATATTCTCTCACTAGAATACAATGCTCTCTTGGAGGTCAAGGATTGTTTTCTAAGATCCTGTTAGCCCCACAGTGCCCAATCAAATACATATACAAATATACAGATATATATATATGTCTGTTTCATTATATACATATACCATATATATATATACAAATCACTAAATGATCTATGATTTCTTCAATATGAGTAACTTCTTCCATGAACATAATTTGCAAACATCTATAATTTAATAGATTAAGCCTAAAGAGTCTTAAAATGCCTAGCTCCAGGATCACAAGGGCTTAACTACTAAGTAATAAAGGTGAGATTTGAACCCTGGACATTCTGACTGAGGAGGCAACTAAGTGGCATAGTGGATAGAGTGCCCAGCCTGAAGTCAAGAAGAATCATCTTCCTGAATTCAAATCCAGCCTCAGACAGCTTCACTAGCTGTAGTGCCCTGGGCAAGTTACTTAACCCCATTTGCCTCAGTTTTCTCACCTGTAAAATGAGCTAGAGAAGGAAATGGCAAACCAGTGCAGTATCTTTGTCAAGAAAATCCCAAATGGGATCACAAAAATTACTGAACAATAACATCCTGACTTGAGAACCAGCACTCTATCCCCTATAACTTGTAGATGAGAGGGAGACAGAGGCAGAGAAGCAGAGAGGCAGAAACAGAGAGAAAGAGATACAGAGAGATAAATGCATAATTTACACTGCTCTTCTGCCTCCTGCTCTGAGAATTATAATCAAATCAACATTATTATTGTTTCTGGAAATAGCATGCCAGTAGATTAGTTACCATATTTATCATCTCCTATGTAAATTGTCTAGAGCAGCTGAGTGGCACAGTAAATAGAGCACTAAGGCTAGAATGAGGAAGACTCATCTTCAATGAGTTCAAATCTGCCCTCAGACACTTAACTAGCTCTTTGACCCTGGGTAAGTCATTTAATCCTGTTTGCCTCAGTTTTCCTCATCTATAAAATAAAATGGAGAAGGAAATGGCAAAAAACCCCAAAACAAACAAACAAACAAAAAAACCAGTGGGGTCATGAAGAGTCAGACACAAATGAGAATGAACAATAACAACAAATATCTTTTTTCTCCCCAATGATCATAAAAGTTCCCTGATGGCAGAAACTATCTCAATTATGCATTTATAACCCTTGTATTTAGCAAACAGTAAGTGCTTTGTTGTTATTGTTTGTTTCAGTCTTGTCTGACTCTTCATGACCCCATTTGGAGTTTTCTTACCATTTTCTTCTCCATTTTATTTTATAGATGAGGAAAACTGAGGCAAACAGGATTTAAAATGTAAATACACATTTATACACATATATGTCTGTGTGTACATATTTGGCCCAGGCATGTAATTTCATTAGCTTTGGGGATTGCTAACTTCTATATGTCAAAACTCTACCACTGATGCAGATCAGCAATTTGCCCATAACATGGAGTCGTAGAAAGTCTCTGAGTTCTAAGAGGTTCGATTACCTGCCCGTGACCATAGCTTTGAAACAGTCTCTGACTATCTGGCCATCTATCCACTGGACCTTGCTGCCTCTCATTTACACACATATGAGGATATATAAATTCAGACATACAAACACAAAGAAAAGCTTAAAACCCATTTTTAATATCAAAATGCTCTTAAAAGCTTGATTTGAGTTGATCTTAGGCCACTTCTCCAGGTCTTAGTTTCCTCACCCATCAACGAGGCAGTTGGCAGCTGACCTCTGAGACTAGCCTCCCTCTAACTTCCTACCCTTCCAATTATCCGTACCGATCCTTCACTGCAGAAAGGTGGCAGAGCCCTCCCTCATACTTTATGCAGCAGTCTACTTATGAGCTCCTGAAGCAATGTAAATTTGTGACTCAAGCATATCAACAGCAACAGTGGCCACTGAGTTTGACATCATTTGCCCAGAGGGAATAATACGGTTTTATGAGTTTTTTCCAATATTTGCTTACTTGCAGATGTGATTAGACAAGGGCAAGTGTGCCTTCTTAATGCAGAGACTTTGCTGGGGGAAAACAAGGCTTTGGAGCTTACAGCATATTAATAAAAGACAAGCTTATGGAGATTAATGTGCTTTGAAAAGGAGTATTTAAAATGCCAAGATGAAAAGCCTATACTTGAAAGGTGCTTTGTTGGTGCCTGGTATGAGATAGAAAATCATTTTCAATAAGCCCAGTGACGGATCAAAGCCTGTAGGGGAGGGAGATTCCATATCTATATGGCTTAGAATCAAGGATTTGGCTTTTCCTTAAAACCACTCAAATCTTTAGGAATCTACTAAGTGCCCACTGGGTTCAGGGTACTGTGCTAGGTTCTCAGGGAGAGAGAAAATTTAGATTAAGGTGTGGCCTTTACTTTCATAAAGTCCCAGAGTTAAAGGACCTCAGAAGCCTCTTAAGTCCACCCCGCACCTCAACAACTGGATTTCTTAATCTTTTTTGAGTCATCAACCCCTTTGACAGCCTATGGTCCCCTTTCCAGAAAACACTTTTATATAATCAAAAAATATGCTAAATTTGAGTTAGAAAATAGTGGAAGTTAAGATAAGGCAGATAAGTAGCAAAGTGGATAGGATGCTGGACATATGGTTGGACCTGAGTTCAAATCCTGCCTCCAACATTTACTTAACTGTATAATCTTGGATATGTCACTTAATCTCTCTCTACCTTAGTTTTCACTTATCTCATATACTTATTGTCAAGTTCAAATGATATTTTGCAAGCTTTAAAGTTCTGTATAATACCAACTATTTTACATCATTTTTTTTTCTAATCTGAGTATGAAGACTTGCTGAATATCCATCCAAGGATATCCCCTTTGTGACAGAGGCTGGCACTAAAGAAAAAGTGCCAGACTGAAGAGTATGGGAAATTGATCACCTCCATGGGGGGGGGGGGGGCAGGAGTGGATTCGGGAGGAGGAGGAGACTGATTGGATGAGAGAACAGTGAGGCTCTCAGTTGGGAGAGGTGGATAAAGACTTTCTCCTGAGGGTTACCCATTTTTCCTGCTGGTGACTAGAAATCTTTCCCCCCACCACTTCCCAATTGAAGGGACTTTCTGAAGAGACACCTAAGCAAACTTTACCTCAGCTCCTGTTGCCCAGGGGTGGGTCAACCTGACTTTCTCTCAGGGGGCAGCCTGAGTTCCCCCCAAACTCAAGAAGAGAGGGGAAAGGGTTTAGATAGAGACAGGGACCCCCTTTCCCCACTTTCCTTTTCCCATTCTTCCCTGCCTGTTATTCCTTTTCTATTATCTGATTGAATTAACATTAAAAGTTATCTGTTCCCCAACCTGAGTGTGAGTGAACAGATCAAGGGGAGACAGTTTTGGTCTCAAATAGTGGAGGGGGGTACAAGAGGGACAAGAGCAAATTGGGGAAAGCAGCTTTAGCTAAGGAGGGAAGGCAGAAGGCAGAAAAACTTCAAATCCCCTCTCCTCTCTCTGAGCCAACTACTTATATCTGCTGTCTCCCCTGAACCCCACTTTAAGAAGGGGGTTCTCTTCCCTTTCCCCTCTCCATACCAAAAGTCCAACCTTCCCCCTGGGGCACAAAACTTCCCTTATCTTTTTTTTTAAGATACCTCTCCCAAGTTCATGAATCCCAGTTTAAGAGCCCCCTACTCAACAAATACCCAAGAGGAAGTGACTCAACCTATATCTAGAGATCTTAGTACAGGGATACCCACTACCTCTCAGGACAGTCCATTCAATTTTAAAATGTTCTAGTTACTACATTTTCCCTTATATCAAGGCTAAATCTGTTCCTTTAAATACTAACCATTTCTTCCAGTTCTGGGGCCAAGCCAAAAAAAAAAAAGGGAATCTCTAGT
Source organism: Monodelphis domestica (assembly GCF_027887165.1). Classification (NCBI taxonomy): domain Eukaryota; kingdom Metazoa; phylum Chordata; class Mammalia; order Didelphimorphia; family Didelphidae; genus Monodelphis; species Monodelphis domestica. The sequence continues at coordinate 124,974,548 of NC_077233.1, forward strand.
CCATATTACACAATAAATGAAAATAGATACCAGGTACCTCATTCACTCCTCCCCTTTCTGATCCCCCATCCTCAAATTTCCTCTCTTCCATACTAGATGTATTTGGTTAATTCAACTCATCTTCATATGCTATGATCCTAAGGTCATCCCTTCATTATTCTGGTCACCTTCTTCTGAACATCCTCTAGTCAGTTAATGATATACTAAACTATGATGCCTAGAACTAAATACCACTCTTTAGATGTGGTTAGAGCAAGAACTCTCAAACCTCCCTTGGCTCTTCCTCTTTCCCTCTCTTAGAAGAGATCCTTGTTTCATATTTTACATTTTTAAAAATGGAAAATATTTGCTGTAAGTTACCTCTTCTCCCCTTCCACATCTCACTCAAGTACCTTCTGCCACTCTTCTCCTTTACTTCTGTCTCACATAACAATGTCTTACTCCTTTCCAAGGCTAACCCCTCTCCTTGTCCAAGTGATCCCATCCCATCCTGTCTTCTCCAACAAAGTATCATCCCTAAACTTTCCCTTATTTTCAGTCTCTTCCTATCTTACAGGCTCTTGTCCTCTTGTCATTAAATATGCCCATATGCTCCCTATTCTTAAAACAAACAAACAAAAAACCTTCAATTAATCCTTTCATCCAAGCTATCATCCTATATCTCTTTTGCCCTTTACTGTGGAGGGTAGCATCCTCTTAGTCCTCCAGGTTCTCAACCTAGAAATCATCCTAGACCTTTCACTATCTCTCATCCCCCAAATCCAATGGCACTGACCTCCTGGCTATTCCACAAATAAGTCATTCCAACTCTTGGCTCTGGCCATTTTCTCTGGTTGCTCCCTATGCCTGGAATAATCTCTTTTCAACTCCACCTACCTTATTTCTCTGACTTCCTTCAAGTCCTTCACATCCCAAATAAAACCCCATCTTTTATAAGAAATATTTCCCACTGCCTTTTAATTCTAGTGCCTGTTGATTATTTCCTGCTTATCTTGTATATAGCTAGCTTTGAATATATCCGTTTGTTCCTCACTGTTTGCCCTCCCCATGTTACCTTCCCATTTAGATTGTAAACTCTTGAGGGCAGGACTATATTTTGCCTCTTTTTGTATCTCTAGAACTCAGCACACTGCTTGGCACATAGTAGGTGCTTAACAAATATTTACTGAATGATTGAAGTAAAAAACTATCACTTCGATAGGCCTGAAATTATACTTCTCTTAGTGCAACCTTGGATCAAATTACCTTTTTTAGTTACCATATTACACTGATGACTCAACAGCTTGCAATCCAATAAAACAAGATATTTTTCAGACAAGCTTCTGTCTAGCCAAGCCTTCTCCATCTTGTAGTTATAAAATTTATTTTTAACACAATTGTAATATTCTGTAAAAATTCCTATTAAATTCTATATGACTAGAGTTGTTCTGAAGCTCTTTTTTGATTCTGCCTCTGTCATTCAATATGTTTGCCATCCTGTCTAGCTCTGTGTCCTCTGTGAATTTAATTAGCATTTCCTCTATAGCTTTATCCAAATCATTGATAAAAGTCTTAAATAGCACAAATCCTTGGGGTACTCTCCTTCCAAGATAGAAACTAGCTTTAAATGAGCATATTGGGGATCTGGCCATTCAACCAGATCTAAATTCACCTATTTATACTACTGTTTAGGCCCTTCCTATCATATATAGATAAATAAATCATCAATGAATAACTAAATAAATGAAATCACATAAAATATATAATACATATATGATAAATATTATACATATATACCTCTGGATCAGCATATATAAGAATAGAGTATAAGAATTGAGTATCAAAAGCTTTGTCAGGATTAGTATAGATAAAATATAAAAATATTAGTATAGATAAAATATAGACCATTCCATGGTCTAACATTTTAGAAGCTGCCAAAAAAGTAAATGAGGTTACTTAAGCATGACTTTTTTTTTTACCCCAAAAGTCTGAGAGCTGTTTTAAGCTTTATTTGTTTAAAATGGCACTCAGAATTTCAAGACAACTTGGAGGTACAAAAGTGAAATCCAAGGAGAATGCCTTTTGGGGATTAGGGTTATTTAAGGGTTATATCTGAACTAGACCTTTTAAGGCATCAGTTTACCTCCAACAAATGACAGTATAGGTAATGTTTATCTTGAACAGGTAATAAGTAACAATTCAGGTTTGATTTGGAAAAAGTCAGAGATGCAGGAACATGTCTGAGAATGAACAGAAGAATGTAATTATAGACAATTCTTTAAATAAATTCAATTTATGCAAAGTTGACTTTATAGAAAGAATTCTGAAAGAAATCCACATTTCAAAATATGTAAATAAATAAACCCACCTCTGTTACATTTACTATATAGTACATCTCTCTCTGCTTTTGTCCTTGTCTTAACACCCCTAGACCTCCCAACCCCACAAAAAAAAAAAAAAACAACCCTCTGAGTGAAGGCAGGACAGAAGCAAGAGAGACCATTACTGATGTGGCCAGATGAGGATTTGGCTTGAGACTACTAGCACCAAGAGGAGATCTTTCCCCCACTCTTTGTGTTCACCCCCTACCCAATCTGTCTCCCCAGATCAGGTCAAGCTGTGTCTGTCCCTATCCTATCCTGTGTCTTCTGGCCCCCATATGTCTGCTACCCCCTTTCCCCCCAGTGTGTTCTCTCGGTTGTGGCCAGACCTGGACAGGGGCTGAGTCCAGCCTCTCATGTTCCTCCTCCTGCTCTGACCTGTTTTCCTGGCTCCCCCTTATTCTGGAACCAAGGTTAATTCTTTTTCTACTTAATAGTTCTTCATTCTGCTTCTCCCTCCCTACCTTCCTCTCTTTGTCCCTCTCTCCCTTCCTTCTCTACTTGGCAAATTGGCCTTATGTTAAAATCAGTTTATGCATGGGTCTGAAAAATAGCCCATTTAAAAATAAGAACTGTCTGTAGGTCAATTTGGCAGAAGTATAGGATATATCTGCAAAAAGAGTAGTATAAAATAAGGCAGAAAGGGTAAGATGATATCAGACCCTTAAATGTCAAGCTAAGGAATTTGAATTTTACTCAGTAGGCATTAAAAAAACCATTAAAAATTCATTGATAAACTATTGCTTGCTTCACCTTAGAATTAATAAACATTTACAGAGGTGTCCTAGGAACTTTGCTAGGTTTGGAGAATAAGAAGAAGGCCCAAACCATGGTCCCCTGTCCTAAAAGGGTTCACATTCTAAGGAAGAGGTCAATAAGCCAACATCTATGTCTATATACAAGACGTGTACAGCATAAATGGAAGGTAATATCAGAAGGAAGTAGAAGGCATAGTTCCTGCCCTAGGGGAAATTTATAATCTAATGCACGTGAAACAGTTTAGAAAATCTTTTATATATAATTAAGGCCTCATTTGTGTATTATCCAATCAAAACCTGAGAAATCCAAATAGGAAGCTGTTGTCTTAATCTAAGTATGAAACAATTAGATTTGAAATGTGATGATAGCAATGGGGATTTTAAAAACTCTAGAGAAGCACAGAACTGTACAATCACACGGGTGGAACAAACATAAAGCTAGCCATTTCAAGCTCCTCTCCAATATCACCAATAATTCAACTTCTAACTTCTACTTAAAGACCAATAGAGATGGGAAACTTGCCCTTTTCTGAAGCTTCCCACTCCATTGTTTGGAGAGCTTGAATTGCTAAGTTTTATGTCTGCATCTCTACCTCTTCTGTCTTGGGTGACATAAAACAAGGTTAATTCTTTTTCTACTTAATAGTTCTTCAAATACTTGAAGATGGCTACCATCTTCTCTACAAGAGGATGAAGACAGCTTCTTCAAAAGCTGAAGACGTGTGGGTTTTAATTTCAAGAAACAGGGTTCCAGTGAAGTGAAAATCTGCATCATCTTCCATTGACTGGGCAATAAAGAACCCAAGATTAGATAAGGGGTGGTCCAGACTGAAAACAATGGATATAAGAGAATCAGCCAGCCTTGGCAGTTTATCAGTGAAGCAAAGTGAAGGAATAGGAATGTAACATGCCCCTTGTGCTATGTGTGCCTAGTATCCATTTCTCAAAAGGTGGCTAAATGGTAGATAGAGATAAAAAAGCTAGAATATTCATGAATGTGGCTCCCATCATTGTTTACTGAACTAGTTCTGGTCTGCATCTCTACCACTTCTATTTACAAGTTTTAGGCTGTATAAAACAAGGTAAATTCTTTTTCTACTTAATTATTCTTCAAATTCTTCACGATGGCTATCATCTTCTCTCCAAGAGAATAAGGATAGTTTCTTCAAAATTGAAGGGATACGGGCTTTTATTTTAAAAGAACAGGACTGGAATATCTATGTAAACTCTTGTTTAGCATTCCCAATAATCTTGGAAAATCCAGTCACCTCAGAATCCCCTACCTACCATAATGACAAAACAAGGGCAAGAAACCATGAACTCCAACATCACAAGCAACACATCTGCACACTACCTCCTAGTCTCAATTTGTCCTTCCTCAGTGCATGTTCTGCATATTCTGAACAAAAATTCTCTTAACACAAACGAAAGAGTTTGATTCAAGAGAAATATCTTTATCTGTAATATTATAGTAATCATGTAAAATTATTTTATATAAAATTTATATATTAATTTACATATAAATAAATTATAATGAAATAATAATTATTATCCTAAATAGATAGTACTTTAAGGTCTGCAAAGAACTTAACAATGTCTCATTTGATCCTGACAACTACTTTTGGAGAAAATGGAGAAAAATACTATTATTATCCCCATTTTACAGTTGACTTTAAAACTGAGGCAAACTGAGGTTAAATAACTTGCAGAGGATCACACTGCTAATAAATGTCTAAGGCCAAATGTAAACACAGATCTTTCTAACTCCAGGTCTAGAACTCTATCATCTGTGCCATTTCATTGTCTCTAGCTTTATTGTATCCCTTCTATTATTTTCCTTGCCAGAAATACTCCAAGGACTATTACAAATGCATCTCTTGGTCATAGGGAAAGCCACCTCCTGGTTTCCTTTACATATCCATGTTGTATCATACCTAAGAAGCTGCCAAAATTTGCCAAGGATTAATGGACTTCCCCAGCAAAACTAAAACAATGAAGGTAAAGAAGGTAGGAAATGAGTTGGGGAGGAAAGGAGTAGAACAATAACCTAGACTCAGTTCAAAAGGTATCTGTGAAACAAAGATTCAGGAACATAAATGAACAGGAAAGCAGTTGTTAGACAAAAATTAGAAATCATATATAATTGGGAAGTCAAAACAGAGAAATACCAAGAAATTGACCATTTGCGTTACTCTATTTGATTCCCACAGATACCATGTATTTGCACAGAGTTTACTTGTGTTTCTTCTCCTCTAGGGTGGAAGTGCCAGTCTATTCATTTGCAGAGGGTCTTCCACTTTCATTTTGACTCAGCCATCCTCATTAGATTATAAGTATATTTTGTCTCCTCTAGATAGTAATCCTTCCTACTATATGCTTGCATCTCAATGGGAAAATGCAAAAGATGGATAATTTTAATAATCATTTCTAGTTGTTTAAGATTGTTTTCTTTCTGGTCCCCTAAAGCTCTACACAAGAAACTTGCTCCAGGCTAGGGACCACATTGGAGCCAGGGAAGCCAAGTGTAAGCTGTGACCTCTCTCGAAACCTCACTAATATCTCCCCCCATTATGAAAAAACATTGCTTTAAGGAATTGAAGAGAAGAGTTTAATTTTGCATTTGACTTGCATTGCCTCAATGCTCTTCTTTGGCTGGTTCAGGGAAAGTATAAGATACATCAACTGACTCAGTTCATAAACAAAAACAATGCTATAAAACAGAACTGTTTCAAAGAAACATCTGTTGTATTAAGAAGGAGGGAACTGACTAAATAATAATTTATTGCTGATTGCACTTGGGAATATCTAGGGCTACAATTCAATAGGTGTACTAGGATAGATCTGGTTTCTATTTTGTTATTCACAATTACCTAGAATGGGAAAAAAATGGTAGTTAAATGGTAGTTAAAAAAAAACTTGAAAATATTAAGTATTTGTGTTTGGTAGCAAAATAAATATACAATAATACAGATTCTGGAAAGCTCACATTGACATTTTGCCATGGTATTTGACTTCTTTACCTCAAATATTTAGCTTGTTTAGTCTCTTTTAACAGCCATAAAATGTAATTATACAGTTGTTACCAACGTCATTTTGAGTTTATTTCAAATCAGCCAGATTTACTTTATACCACATACATCCTAAATCACAAAAGGGCTCTTATAATAATCAATATTTAATTAACTTATAATTACTCACAGTAACTGCCTTTTAAGTGTAAATTAAATGCTTGTGTATGACATTTTAAGAGATTCTCATTCCTCCTATTAGATCACTGTATATTGTGTTTATTACCATGATTTATCCTTATTGCTGTTGAGAGTATTTGGCGTCTCAGAAGACATATAAATTTGCTGAACATTAAGGAACACAAAGATGTTACAACACTTCCTGCGCTGCCTCCTTTTCTCAATCTATTATTTCAAAACAAAATGCAAATTTTAAAAAAGTGATGCTTTAAATAATGTTCTTCTTAGCCTGCTCACATAAAGCCTACTAATTGCTATAAAGGTTGGTCAATATTGCTCTCAAGCTTGGTCAAAACTTTCCATTACTAAGAGGCCATTCCACATTCAGTGAATCTGTAGAAATAGGTCACAGTGATCCAGGTTAAAAGATATTCCTTGCTTCTAAGTTGGGAAAGTCAGGAATCCTTTCCAGGTCCCTGGAAACACCTTTTGGCAGGTGTTGCTTCACTACACCCAATCTTACCCAACTACCAAAAAGAATCCATGAAGCTTTCAAAATGTCAGAATTTGTTAAGTTCTTTGATGGCTGAGACCCTTATGCTTTTTCATATACTTAGTGCTGTAGAGGCTATAAGTGCTCAATAAACATAATCTTATTTATTATACCTTTGAGGAATCTATGCCATTGTTTTTTATCCTTTTTCTTCTGTCTTAGAATTGATATAGAATATTGTTCCCAAGGCAGAAGAGGTAGGCAACTGGGGTGAAGTGGCTTGCCAAGAAGTTTCTGGGGCCAGATATGAACCCAGGATCTCTATTCACTGAGACATCTACTTGACCCTAGATCATTTCTTTTTCAGAGTATCCTTTATGAAGGTCTAGGTTAATGCATTATCATCCATAGAAGCATAGGTTTTAGAGTTAAAATAGACTGCAGGGATCATCTACTCCAACCACCTTGCTTTATAAGATGAAAAAATAGAGTCCCCAAAAAGTTATATCATTAACCCAAGCCCCACAAGCAGTAATGGAACCAGAAGGTAATCCAGATTCCTATTTTAAATCAAGCACTCTTTCCTCTATATTGGGGCTCTGTAACCTTTTGGGTGCCATGGCCCTCTTGGGCCATCTAGTAGAACCTATGAATCATGTTATAAATTGTATAAAATATCTAGGATTACCAAGATAATCATATTGAAAAAAAGATGTATTTTTCTTCTTGTCCAACTTAACAGACTCTCTTAAATCTATCCATAGACTCTTTGGGGGTCTGTAAACCCCAAGTTAAGAACCCCTGCTCTATATCACCTGGCTTTTATCAACAGGATAGTTAATAGGCATTTATTAAATGTTTACTATGTGCCAAATACTGTGCTAAATTCTGGGGATACTAGGAAAGGGGGAAAAAGTCATTATCATCTAGTAACTTACATTTTAATGGGAGCGACAGCATAAGAATAACTTAAGTCCATACAAGATACATAAAGAGTAGATGGGATGTAATTTTAAAGGGAATTGACCATGAGTATACTGGGACCAGGTCAGCATCACTATTAAATTTTCAGGGTGATTATTTACACTTCAGAAAAATCAAATCTTGATTAATTATTTTATTTATTGTGTAGACCAAAGTTGTCAAACTCCTGGCCTGTAGCTCCATGCTATGTGTGCCAAAAACCAATTTAAAATATAATTGGGAAATAATTAACAAAATAAATAAAAATATAATGGGATTTATAAAGTATTACATTATATATGTGTTAGTGGCTCAGTTTCTATTTGAGTTTGACCCTGACAGTCTACACTTAAGAAAGTGCTGGAGAAAATTTTACTAATGCATATTAAATTTAAGTAAGTCATGTTCATTTTTTTTTGGAGTCAGTTGTTAATCATTTGCCAGCCAACAATGGATTGAACAAATTTTATTTCTAGTTTTATTAAGTATGAAAATAACTAAAAATTACATTGGTGAGGAATATTCTTTCTATGAAGAGAACAGAAGAATGAAATGTTGATCAGCACAAATTATTGAATGAAAAAGATTTCCAACATGCTTTGGCTTGGTTTGGCATGACCTTAGAGAATGCCTTTGTAGGTGAGGATAGAAGGTAAGTAGGACTGGAGGTCACAAATCAGCAGCACTAGTAGCTGAGAGGGAAAAGAAAGGTCTCCTCCAGAAGATAGGATTTGAACTAAGACTTGAGATAAGCCATGGAAACCAAGGCAAAAGTGAAGAGGAAATGCATTTTGGGGATGGAGGATAGCCTGTGCAAAGTTTCAGAAAGGGTAGAATGAGTGTTCTGTACAAGAATAGCAAGAAAGACTATCCAACTAATTTGTAGGGAGGAGTAAGGTGTAAAAAAGACTGGCCAGTCTACAAAGAACTTTAAATGCCAGAACTTTATATTTGATTCTACAGATAATAAGGAGCCACTGGAGCCCTGAGCAAGAAGTGACATAGTTAGACCTAAGCTTTAGAAAAATTACCATGGTGAGGAGAAACTCCAGGGATGGGTACCAGTTAGACTCTTCTTCTAACAGTCCCGGTATGAGGGAATGAGTGTCTTCACTACTACTATGGCTGAGTAACTGAAGGGACAGGAAACATCATGAAAGCAGTGATGATGAGATTTCACAATGTAATGCATGTGAGATGAATGAGGGAACTCTAGGATGAAAGCAACGTCTCATGCCTTGGTGACTGAGAAGACAGTGGTATCCTTGACAGCGAGGGAAGCTTGCAAGAGAGGTCAGTTTGAGGGCAAAGAGAATGAGTACTTTTCTGCATATGCTGAGTTTGAAATACTTATAGGATACTTATTCTGAGATATCCAAAAAGCAATTGGTGCTGTGTGTGTGAGGGGGAAGTGAATATATAGATCTTATGTAGACATGCTCACTAAATCCATAGGAGTTCATGTAGAATAACAGCAAGCAAGAAGAGTATGGAGCAAAGAGAGAAAACAGATCAGGACAGACCAAAAGCTAGTGGGCATGACAAGGATGAAGAATCGGCAATGGTGGCTGAGAAGGGACAATAAAGATAGATGAGAGAACTAGGAAAGAGCAGTATTATGAAACCCTGAAGAAAGTAACCATGATAATGCTGCTAGTCAAATGCGATGGGAATTTGCCGCACTGGAAAAGCACTGGGTTTACATATGCCTGTATTTGAGTTCAGGTTCTGTCATCCAGCACTATTATGATATTGGACAAATCACTTTACCTCTATGGACCTCAGTTTCCTCATCCATAAAATGAAGGTATTAAACCAGATAACCTCCTAAATCTCTTCCACCTCTAAATCTATAATTTCGTGAAAGACTTGGATTCCAAGATAGCTATAAAGTTGGAAAATGCTGTTAAATTAAACATGTATTAGAAGCCTAATACATGCAATAAAAATAATAGCCCATTCTATAGTACTTACTTTAACATTTACAAAGTGCTTGTGTTATAACAAACCCTATCAGACAGGCAGCATAAATATTATGATCACATTTTTATAGATAAGAAACCCATTTCAGAGAAGTTACGTGACCTGTTAATGGTCCCACAGATTATAAATGTCTGAGCTGAGAACATAATCCAGGTCTTTTGACTCCCAAACCAAAAGCAGGTGCTGAGGAGGCAAGGTTGAATAACACAAAGCTCTTGTCCATAAGGAATTTATAATCTAGGAGGTGACAAGATAAGGATACAGTTGTTAGAGTGCTTGACTGTGCCCCCCCCAAAAAAATAGATAGGACTTTACTAATCTTTCTAGCTTTGTGCCATCTGCAGTTTTAATTAGCAGATTGTATTCTATATCTTTATTCAAGTCATTAACAAAAAGTATTAAATAGCTAAGGGTCAAGAATTAGAGATCATCCAATCCAACCCCTTCATTTAATTGTTGAGGAAACTGAGACCACAGAGGTTAAATAAAGCCCCAGAGGTAATAAAGAGCAGAGAAGGAATAGCAGCTCAGATCCTCTCAATCACATTTGAGGGTGGTTTCTTCTGTCTCCATATTTTCAGCATCCTAGGTCTTAATTTGCCTAGGTTTGTCGACTTAGATTCATCAAGAACAGTTTAAATGCTCCATAATATCTCCCTACTTATGTCGGGTTTCAACCTCCTATTGGCTATTTTTGTTATCTCCTTTCTAGTCTTAAAGTCACACCCCTTTTACAGAGAAAAGAAGGGAAAAATTAGAATTTTATTCTTCCTTCTCTCTGTCATCATCCACAGCAGTTGTATTCCTCTGAAGCACTGTTCCTGTTCTTTGATTTTCCTCATATCTCCAACAATGAAAAAGCAAAACAAAATTTTAAAAAATCTTTGATGACCTCAGCTCATTCTGAGCTTGTAGCATGTCCACTGTTTTTTACAAGCCTGTTTCTTGTTTTTCATATTTATCCTCAGTTATCTGCCTTTTCTTCCATCTCTGGTGAATTTTTCCTTCCTTCCTTTCTTCTTCTTGTCAAGGGTCTGTGATTTCATCAATATGAACTTCTATTAAGTTCCTCTACCAGCATTCACTGTAGCTCTGTTAAGTTACTTGTCCAAGGTCATATAGTTAGTATGTGACAAGGACTAGGCCATGGGGGTAAAGTGACTTGCCCAGGGTCACACAGCTAGGAAATGTCTGAGGCCAGAATTCAACCTAGGACCTCCCATCTCTAGGCCTGGCTCTCAATCCACTGAGCCACCCAGCTGTCCCCTATGAATATACATTCTTAACATGTAATGTCCCTCATCCTTCTATTATACTTCCTTTTAACTATTCTATTTCTTGTGAATTAGATCCCATAGTCTCATTCAGGATCCTGAGATGGCCAGTGTGCTGCATTGTGCCCCCGGGGTTTTGTTGATATGAGCAATTATTTTATTTTTCTCACGTTCAGTTAAAAAAGCCCATAACAAGTTCTCAACATCTTTGTAAGATGGATTATATTGAAAAAATATATGTCATCTTTTTTTTAACAGAAAGGGATCTTGTTCATATGTGGGAATATTTCATGTAAATTCATTTATTTCTTGGGGAATAAATGGTATATTGTGCCTTAAAGTCACCACATCCCCATTCCATCCTATTTCAGGTACTTCTCTTAGAGGGAATAGGACTCTAATTGAATTTGGTACCTGTTGGTCAGTTTGACTAAGATGAGTTTCTACAGAAGGACAAGATTTCCTTTGGGCTGGAATTGGGTTTTGTGTAGAAGGAGGAACATGACAAACTGGGATATCAGGAGAAGGGTCTTGGGGATTAAGTTCAGCCAAGATTTGCAGACCATTAGAGAACCAGTCTGTTAGCTGAGCTATAGGGAAGGTGTTTTCCATATCCATTTCGGGGAGGGGAACTTCCTCATTTAGAGGTTCAGAAACAGGTCTGTCAGGTTCAGTTTTTGGTGGGGTGGATGTCTGCCAATTGATCCTATAAGAAGCATTTTAAATTGTCTAATTGGGCTTGCATGTTCTCTTGCATGTTTTTTATGTTATCCTGTGTTTTATCTTCAGATTTTTGCTTTTCAGCTTCAAATAATTTTTTTATGTTAGTATCTCTTAACAGTACTGAGGAGTACAAAAATGACATTATCTAATAACATAAAAATTGGAGGTATCTTGAGTTCCTCAATGTCCCTAATTCTTCAACCACCATATAAATGTCAAAGAATGTAGTATTCACTATATATATATATATATATATATATATATATATATATATATATAATATTTATGTTTTGTACTCACCAGCTCTCACAGCTGTGTTTCAAACTGTTTAAAAGGCTGACTTGAGTAAGTGATAAAGAAAGGAAAGAGATTTCACAGAAATTTGAGGGTCCTGTTCACAACCTTCATGGATTAGCCAGACAGTCAGATAATTTTAGGGTTGTGACTTTAAATCTAGATTTAAATGGTCATCAAATAAAATTCCCAAATCAGCCTGGAAATTTATGGTAATTTAATTAATATAGAGGGAAGGAATTTAAGTAGAAGGAGGAAAGAGGATTTGGATTTCTCCTACCTGGCTTATGCCAGGGAAAGTTTAAAACTCCCTGCCTCTAGTCTTCTGAAGGAGGCTTCTGAGAGGAAAAATTTGAAAGTAAATGAGGAAAATTAATCCAGAAACTCACCATACTGGAAAATAGCTTGTATCCACACTAAGATGCTGAAAGGCTCAGCACACAGCTCTCAGCTAACTCTCCACTGCCAATCAGGGAAAGAGAGAGACCTTGAGGGAAGAAAAATCTCAAATATATAGACCTTTCATCCTTGTGTCTCCTCTTCTAAATTTTCACATCTACCAATTACATTAAAGGCTTTTTCTCCAGGACTGCCCATACTTTTAGTTCTCACCTTTTTTATTTGATTATAGCTTTAGAGTTACTTAACACTTCTTTGTTAAGTTCACCTTTTGTGAGTTACTTGACCTTTTTGTGATTAATTTAACCTTTATAGTTACTTAACATTTTTTTGTATTAGATCTAAAAATAGACTTAGCTTAAAATTCTAACTTCACTATAAGATGAGAACTAAGTACCTTCATTGTTCAATCAGGAGATTACAACTTTATCTTCCCCTAAAGTATAGTATAAGTAGGGTGAAGTAGTTTTTAAAGTTCACAGTGACATGGATGGGTCTTGATCCTAGAATTTTCGGACAACAAGACTTGTATTTTATTTATCATGCCAGAGTACCTCTATTTAATCACAAGAGTATAGGAGGTGTCCAGAACAGACTAGTACCTCTAGTTTGGGGGCTTGCAAACCCCTATTCAGTACTGTGTATTGGTTCCAAGGCAGAAGAGTAATAAGGACTAGGCCATGGGGGTAAAGTGACTTGTCCAGGGTCACACAGCTAGGAAATGTCTGAGGCCAGAATTGAACCTAGGACCTCCCATCTCTAGGCCTGGCTCTCAATCCACTGAACTACCCAGCTGTCCCCTATGAATATACATTCTTAACATGTAATATCTCTCATTCTTCTATCACACTTCCTTTTAACTATTCTATTTCTTGTGAACTAGATCTTTCCAGTACCATACTCCTATTAAATTTCTATATCATTGTACCAAGTATTAGTGACCCATATACGTCCAATTGGTTTCTTTGCATTAATATGTCTATTTTACCTTGCTTGTTACTCATAGTTTTAACATTAGTGTATGAGTTTTATTGCTGGTTACTTCCCTAGATTTTGTCCTGGGTATCATGATGATTCCTACTCTATGATATCTAGTTTGCTGAATATAGATAGAAGTTTTTCTTCTTCCCAAATCCTTTTTATTTTAATGTCCTTTTGATTGGGTATTAAGATTCCAGACACAGGGCAGCTAGATGGCTCAGTAGATTGAGAATCAGGCCTGGAGAAGGGATATCCTAGATTCAAATCTGCCCTCAGACACTTCCTAGCTGTGTGACTCTGGGCAAGTCATTTAATTCCCATTGCCTTCACCTTACCATTCTTCTGCCTTGGAACCAATACACAATATTGATTCTAAGACAAAAGGTAAGGGTTTTAAAAATAAATTTTTTTAAAGATTCCAGACAAAACCTTTTTTTAAAGACCTTTTAATTTCACTACATTGTGATAACTATGTTAAGGCTTGGTCTAGAAATCCAAAAAACATTGCTCAGGCACAATAATCCTTAACCAGACATTTATACCCAATGTTTATAGTCCAAGGGCTTAAAACATCAGTCAATAGGAAAAGACTGAAGATATTTGACAGAAGGTGGTTGATGGATGAAGGTCAAGGGAGAAAGAAGGGTATCAGATCAAGGGTACAGTGGGAGAGTTTAGTTTTTGTAAAGAGAAAGGAGATTGCATGTTCTGAGATTCAAAGGAAAGCAGGGAGAAAAAATGAGGAAAGAAAGACTATGAAGAATGAAGGAGAAGAGGTGAAGGAGCTTATGTTAGATCATCTCACTCTTCTCAATACAGCAGAAGCTAAACGTATCTGCTGAGAATGAGAGGAAAGAGAGAAGAATTGGGGGATTTGAGAAGAGAGATTAGAAAGTTCGGAATAGCTACTGTAGCAGATGTGATATAGTCACGGAGATAACAAAAAGGATTACATGTAGCCATGACGGGCCAATTTAAGTTTAGTGAGCTTGCAAGAAGTGATCCTAAAAAGCACCACATGGGAAAGTTAGTGGTTAATGACCAATAATTGTAGCAAACCCAATGATGAGTAAAATCGGTTCCCTCAAGATTGTGGGTAGCTATAGGGGAAGCACTGATAAAGCCCCAAAAGGGAGAGAATACAACAATGTTCAGGACCACCAAGAAGCAATCAAAATCTGTAGTAGTAAAGACTGCGAAGCCCAGGGGGGGAAGTGAGAAGAGAGATGTCAAAAATGTCAGAAACTAGGTTAGAGCAAGTGAGTGGATAGTCAAGACAGAGGCTAAGAGGTCACAAAGACACAGAGATGAGCCCAGATTGATAGCCTTGAAATAGTCTGTCTGTCTAAAGCTAGAGAGAATCTTGAAGTGACAGTTTGCTTCCCATATGGCATTCTCCAGAGTGATTTCCTTTTGACATCCAGAACAAACATACTAACCAAACTTTCTCCGATTCTTTAAAGGATAAATTAGCCTATCAGCAACTGGGATCTAGATACCAAAGTCTGTTACTTCACAAAAAAAAAAAAAAGGAAAACTAGGAATTAAACTTGGAGAAAAGAAAAGGACTTAACCACATAAGACTGAATTACTACACATATGCCATATCAACCAAGTAATCAGCAATCAGCATTTGTTAAAACAAATTGTGTACATAAGACAAGATAAAATTTAGGAAAGATAAAATGAAGTTAAGACAAGGCATGCTTCCTGACGGGCTAAACATCTAATAGAAAAAAGGGGGGGGAGCTAGGTAGCACAGTGGATATAGTGCCAGACTTGGAGTTGGGAGAACCTAGGTTCAAATATGGCTTCAGACATTTCCTAGCTGTGTGACCCTTGACAAGTCCCTTAAGTCCAAAAGTCTAGTCCTTATCTCTCTTCTACTTTAGAATCAATATCTATTCTAAGGCAGAAGATAAGGGTTTAAGAGGGGGAAAACTATTAGGAAGAAAAGACACAAACACAGACAAAGGATAATAAACATTTTTTTTTTGCAAGGTGACTAGATCTGCAATTTCTTTGGTTTAGGAAATTCCAGTGAAAATCCCTTTAACCAATGCAGATCAGCCCCCGATCTTCAACTTAGAGTCTTGGAGAATTCCTGGAAGCTAACTATAGAGTTTAAGTGATTTGCCCAGGATCCCATAGCTAATATGTCAGTAATGCACAAAATAATGACAGATGTATTGTAGAGGTACGAAACAAAGTACTGTGTGAGCTTGAGGCAGAAAGTCCCTAGGCAGGTGAGAATCAGAGAATGTTTCACGGAGGAGGTGATTTTTAAGTTAGACTTTGAAGGATGGGTAGGAATGAAAAGGGAGGGATATATGACAAGCATAGGTGATATCATCAGTAAATAGCACCCTAAAGTTGGGTTATCACATGCTATGTGAAGAAACGTAAGGACCAAAAGACATCAGATGAATTGTTTCTATAAAAAAGTTGGATGCAGGTGCAGAAACGTTTCAAAGTGGGTGAAAATGGGACAGCTTTTGAGAAGAAGTTTTAAAAATAGGCATGACTGTGAGATAGAATTAAAGACCTACAGGGTAAGTAGGCCAACAGGAATTTGGGAGTGACAAAGAGTACCTGTCAGAATTCATGAGTATACACATGTGCAGGAAGCTACCGCAAGGTCATGACTGAAGAAAGGGGGAAAGCTGGAAAGGGAGTAGATATGACATTTTCATCTCCCAGAAACACCATAAATCCTGTCTTGAGCATTTGCCCAGGGTCACACAGCAAGTAAATGTCAGGGGCTAATTTGAACTTGGGTTTTCCTATCGATCACGTAGGCAACTAGCATTTACTAAGTTCTTACAAACGTACCAGTCACTGTGCTAAGTAATAAAGGTAAGAAAAGTAAAAAAATAATCTCAAGGAGCTCACAGTGCAATGGGAGAAACATGTAAATAATTATGAATTCACAAGATATATACAGTATAGACAGAAAGCAATCTGACAGAGATCGGTGTTACTACCAGCTGAGGGTACGATGCAAGACTTCTGAAATAAAGTAGATCGTCTTGATGGTAGTTTGGTAGAGGTGAAATATCAAGGTTTGATGGCTCTTGATAACTCATAGGGAAGATAGGCCTTATAGGCCTCCCCCATAGGCCCAGCACACTTAGACCAGTTAAAAAAAAAAAAAAGACAGGATTTTATTTGAATCTCAGTAAACTGAATGGGAGGATTAGGGAATAGGATGTCCTAAATCTAAATTTTCTAGCTAACCCTGAGACCCCTGCAAAGGGGTATCTTCTGGTCTTCTGGCTGCCTAATTCACTACTCTATGGCAGATTTTCCCCAGCTATGTTACTCCCTGACTAAAAATCCTCCCAGATAAGTTTCTAAGGTATATAGTTCTTCGGATCAGGTAGGCTGACCCTTTATCTCAGGGACCAACCCTCGCTGGTTAGGCCCAAGATGGCTGAAGGCCTTCTGGTCTTCCTTCTCTGGCTAGCCAGACACAGAGCTCAGAGCAGCTGGAAACACTCTCTCAGGATGCTGGAATCTCAAGTAGATGAAATAGTAGACAGGCTTGTTCAAACTGGGCACCAGGATCAGTAGCTTCAGCTCCATGGGAATAAGAAACCAAACCAGACTTTGCTCACACACACAGATGCAAACAGCAGGAAGTTGTAGCTTCAAGCTCCCCCAGAAACAGGAAACCAAAAAGCCCAGAATTCTCTGTGTCCACTTTTATAATGTCCCAGATTCCAGAACTGTGCCTATATTGTTGCAAACTCTCCTCTCTGCTCCCTGTTTGCAAACTGTTTTTTTCCTTTCCTCAGTACACTTCTTACTGAAGGTGGGATTTGAGCTGAGTGTGGAAAGCTTAGGTCTCCTCTCTACTAACATTGACTACCCCCCCACACACCTTATATCCTCTGCCCTCTCCCTTTTTTTTTGTATCTCTGGTTTCCTTCAACACACAGAGAAGGAACTTGAATCCAGGTCTTCCTGGTTTTGAGGGCAACTCTCTTTTCCCCATACCACACTCCCTCTCAGGTAATTGTAAACAAGAAGGTAACAGGTGGGATGTAGGATAGAAGACTGAACTTGGAGTCAAAAGACCTGTACCAAATCCTGCCCCAGACATTTACTGTGAACATGGGCAAGAAATCTCTCCAAGTCTCAGTTTCCTCATCTGTAGAAAGGATGATAAGAGACTTACCTCACAGGGTTGTTGTGAGGATTAAATGACATCATTTAGGGAAAATAAACCTTAAAGCACTCTACATGTGCTAGTAATCATTAATATTTCTTAATTTCTTTTCACTTTTACTGGACCAAGAATTGGAGAAGACATTTTTTCTTGTTGACTTATAATAACGATTGTTCCTATTATCTCTTCCAGAATGTTGAATGGTCAGAATTTTTGTTGGGAGATCACATTTTTTTAAATGGGATGTTTACAATGGCTCATGTGACTACCGATGATCCTGTGGCCTCTGGCTGAGAGAAAAAGGAAAGAATGATGGAGAATGACCTATGTGAACAGTGCTGTCTGCAGAATAATTACTGCAAACAGAAGAATGCATTATTTCCTAGCCCTGAGAATTCATTCAATTTCATATATGACAATTTACCTGAAAGCCAAATAAAAGTAAAAAAAAAAATAGGGGTAAAAATACATCCCCCTTAGAAATGAAGAATGCCAGAGTGGCATATGCTCCCTGCTAATCTATGCTGGTTTTATACTCAGTGTAATATTGACAAAATCAGCACGGCTTGGCAGTTATGCATTAATGGAAGCACCTGAGTGACATTCTCAATAAATGATTAGCTGAAAAGCTTGCTCCCTACTGGGCCAATAGAGTTTGTTTTGCTTTATTAGCCTGCAATATTTAAAACATGTGACTGCTGAAAGAGACCCAAGACACCTTCATAATTAGAACAAAGAATAAAGGGGGATGGGAGGCTTGCTGAGTATTATTTGTTTTGTTTTTAATTTTTAACTGATTTTCACAAAACCACCAAGAAAAAGGAAGGGGAGCCATGTTAATATGATGGCGGGGAATGAAGGATGCTCTCTGTTTTGATAGTCAGGGGCTTTTATCTTTGATTTCAAGTGGCTCATGAAGTTACTTCAGGAAAACAAAAGATTGGATGGTATTCACCTAGATCAGGGGAGACAGTGGGGGAAAAAAGAGAGAGGGAGAAAGAAGGAGAAAGAGGAAAGACAGAGAGACAGAGAGAGAGAAAGAGAGAAGCCTTGATGTTGGGTTACACATGGTCTATTTGATTTGAAGTTTAAAAATCAATTAACTGTAGCTCCCATGAGAATGCCCATGTTAATTATATACAAAGCACATATTCCCCTGAACGTGGCTATAAAAATTGTTACAGTTTCGTGCCTACTTATCACGGAGACCACAATCTGGAACACAAAGGCATTGAGGAAATACAATCTCCTTTTAGATATTTCTTCCCCCTCAGCTCATGCTGCAGTGCGAAATTTTAATATCTCATCAAGTATATGGCAGTCATAAACTACTGTCCCTTTTCATCTAGTTTCTAATGCAAGAAGGAGCACATTCTTAATAATGGCCTAAACCTATCTCATGAAATAATGCTCCACGATGATGAACTCTAAATTATAAGTGATTATTTCTAAATTCATTGCAACTTTGTCTAGGATTTTTTACTACCTGCTTAATTTTTTCCAGCCAAGTCACTGGCATTGTTACCCAGATTATAAGCAATATAGTACCAAAGGAAAGGGATTTTCAAGTTTCTTTTCAACTTTGTTTCATCTGAGGGAAGAAGAAATCAAGTCAGACTCTGGTTGGCATTATCGTCACTGCCAAACAACCTGGACCTCTCAAAATTGAAATGTAGAAATGAGTTCTGCTCTCCAAGCAAGTTATAATTAACATGGGGAATTGATGAAGGTCAGATGCAAATTTTTAAGAATGAGCAGTAGGACTTCAGTTTCCAGAATTAGAACAAGGGTCATAATATTCAGAATCATTTTTGTCCCAAAAGAGGAAAAGAAGTATACATCAAAAACAAAGGGATGGAGAAACTAGCTACTTTGCATGAAGTAAAATGTGAAATGGTGATCTATGCAGTTTTATTCCTTCATAGTCTGTCAACATGTTAGCCATGACTATTCTACACTGATTTATGTTCCAACAACTGTTGAAAGTTTAAAACAACAACAACAACAACTTAAGTGCCAACAGGTTTTGTCATGGTCAAGCATTTGTGGAGAGCACCTACAAAGTAGAAGGCACTGAGCACACAAGGCAGATCCTGTGCTATAGTTCACAATCTAATGGAAGAAGAGATTTATGGCTTGTGATCTAGGATTCTAAGTCAAAGCTTTGTTTACACAAGTGGGGTTCAATCTTGGAGGGTCTTCACAAAAATCTCCTTGAATTGTGTCCCTACTTGGGAATACCCTTTGCAATATCAGAATTTGGCTAGCATTTAGAAAGGGAAAAGACTCTTAGTTCCCACACACGTACTCAATCTACTCCATCACATCATAATATATTGCCTTTATTTAACCAATAGAAAATGCAGAAAATAAAAGCTCACATTAAAGTCAAAGCTACTCAGTTTTTTAGAGGCAGCTAGGGGTTCTATCAATAGAGAATTGGAATAAGGAAATCATAAATTCAAATCTAGTCTCAGAAATTTATAAGCTTCATCACCCTGAGTAAGTTACTTGACTTTTAGTCTGAATCCCTTCATCTGTAAAATGAGTATTATAATAATAACACTTACTTCATAGGGTTGTTGTGAGGATAAAATGAGATAATATTTGTAAGATGCCTTGCAAATCTTCAATTGCTATATAAATGCTCAGTATCTTTCTCTCTGGGGGTCTCCATCCTTCTTAGAGATCTATATAGTCCTCCAGACTTATAATACTAGGGTAGAAGTTTTCATGAGAAAAAAAAATAATGTCATAAAAACTCAACTATTCTCTTTCAGTCAGCCCCACTTTTCCAGTGACCTATACAATTATCTCCAAATTTATAAGATGACCCTGGTTGGGCTCCTCGTGGATAATAGAAATAAACCCTGTCTTGGACCTGAACAATGAACATAAGTCATCATATTGGTGAAAGTACCAGTTTATATCTCTACATCTGAATTCTGTTCCTCAGTGATTTCTGGACTCTACTTCATATTTGGTATAAAAACTTGATCCAGTTCATGAGTTCCTTTGCTATTCTGTCCACAGGTCCTATCAACTGCCATCTCAAGGGTGCTGCATAGCTTCCTGATTCCTAGTCCTTTGCAAGGGCTACAATGCCTTGGGACCATATAGGTTTCCTTCTAAGGAACCAGAGCCCATGAATGTCTAAGAACTTTCTCTCGGTTAATCTCAATTTTTGTTGTCCTTTTCACTGTCTCTAGTCACCCAGACCTCCTGTTTTTTACCCAGTTCATCCTTTAAATTTTTTTTAATATATGACAATAATGTCATCTGATGTTATAAATATGTAATATTGGAATAAATATGCTTATCCAAGAGAAATAAATTCTCTATCCAAAAAGCTATGTATGTCTCATTCCTTTTTTTCCCCTCCCTACTACCCTAACCCAAGAAGGCAGATAGTGCATTATCAGTTATACATAAATTGCATATAATATACATTTCCCTATTCATTATGTTATAAAACAAGACATATTACTTACACTAGAGAAAAATTCATGAAGGAAATAAAGTGAGGAATGGTATGTTTCAATCACCATTCAGACCCTGTCTTTTCCTTCTATGTTGGTAGATATCCTTTTTTTTTTTTGGTCACAAGTCCCTTGGAGTTGTCCTGGATCCTTGCCTTATTAATAATAGTTAAGTCATTCACAGATGATCATTGCATACTACTGTTGTTACTGTGTACAAGGTTCTTCTGGTTCTGTTCACTTCATCCTGTATCACCTCATATAAATCTTCCCAGGTTTTTTCGTGATCATCTTGTTTGTCATTTCTTATGGCACATTAGTATTCTATTATGATCATATACCAAATCCAGAGGCAAAGGCCAAGTCTTAGAACTGGTCATGAGTCAATCTATTGCCCTCAGATGTGGTATTAAGGGGCAAATGAGTGCTTTAATCAATTTTAGTTCACATCTTTTCAAGTCTAGTAAATGACATCTAGTCAATGACAAGAATCTCATCTATGTTCATCTTGATGCCAAGAAAGTAACTTTAACCTAACCTAATTAACACCAAAAGAGTCTCCTAAATTCATTTTGTAATCACTCAAAAGAATTTAGCATAATTCTATACAGAAAAGGTGAATCAGAGAATGGATGCAGGTGAAACAAGTTAGTCATGGGATCTCAGTTAAATTCTGACTCTGTATATGTGTATATGACTTTGGAGAAAGTGACTTAAATTTATGGATCTCAATTTCCCCCATATGAAAGTCTATTATGCTTGGCTATGACATGCATTAATACCTACATCTTGCATAAGCTCTTTGGATTGATGTTGAACTGGGTTCAAAATGGAAGAAAGCAATGTGTTGGATGACCTTTGGGAAACTGTACAATTGTGTTAACGAATTAAGTTTCTTTCACAAAGAATGATCATCTTTTATAGCATTAATTTTTTCAGTGATATTATATGACTGTGAATCATAGAATATCAGACACCAAAGAATTAAATGGGAGAATAATACCTGGGATTCCTGCCTAACAGAATCGTTGTTAGGATCAAATGAGATAAATTATCTAAGTCATTATTATGAGGACAAGCATATTTAGTTACTATATTTAGTAAAAAAAGGCAGCACCAAGGTCTTACATTTTCCTGATAGTCCCCCCTTTCTCTAGGATATAGAAAACAGAAAGTTAAGTCCAAATAGTACAATTCAGAAAGACTGTTCATCTAGATGTATCTATAGCTTTCATCACCTGTGTCCACAGTGTGTTGACTTGTGAGCAGCAAATACAACAAAGACAATTAAGAAAAGGAGACCCAGGGCAAACACTTTGGAGACTTCCCATCACACAAACTGTGTATTCACTGCTCACTGAACTTAAATTTAGAATGAGCTTACTATAATTTAATAAAGATAATTTCAATTTTTCAAAGTATATTAGGAATTTACTTCACACTGTAGCAAATACACACACACGGCCAACTTCAACCAGCATTTCTATTGAACAGAACCACTAACTCTGAGCTCTCTTCTTGACAGCATGCTCTCTCACCACTCAGAGTTGGTTTCCACATATTCTCAAGATATACTAGTCTCCTTCCTACTTCCTGGAATCCTTAAATAGACCAGGAGAAATAGCAGTGCAAATAGCTGGTCATCATTTGAGCTATTCTCTGCCATTGGAGTAGGGCATCCTAGGGAAATTTTCCATGTTGTGCCTCAAATCAGCTAATCAGTTTTATGACTACTACTAGTAGCAATTGTGGAAGCCATCCAGTTGACCCTCCTTCTTTGAACAGATGAGTAAACTGAGGCCCAAAGAGGTTATGACTTGCCCAAGGTCACACAACTGATAGGTAGCAGAATCAGGATTCAAACCCAGTTACTCTTGTTTTTGAAATCTCAACTTTTTACTCTGTATGTCATGTTTGTCCATACGTCCCCTTCTGACCGTCAAGCCTTACAGCTCCAGAACATCCCTGCTAAACTAGGACGTTACAACTATTCATTTTCTTCTGTTTGGGATTACCGCTATCCTAGTTTAAAACAAAACAACTGTATGTGTTAGAGGATTATAAATTACCAGCAGAGGTATATTTACATTCTTAGCATTTCAATAGCATTTTTGTTACACATATTTTAAAAGATTGTTACAATCTGTTAAATAGTTCAAATGAGGAGCAGTGAGACAGATTTAAGCAGAATCATCAGAAGCAGTTTTTGCACCTGGAGCAACACAAATCCAATACAACTAGCATTAAGTGTACTTTTTAAAACAAGGACATTAGATCTCATGAGGAAGGGACTTATACTTAGGAAGCTGGTTATTTGGTAACTTCTTTTTAATTAACTCTTCTTGTCATGTGACCCTGGACAAGTCACTTAAACTTCTTTGCTTCAGTTCCCTCATCTGTAAAATGGGCTAGAGAAGGAAATGGCAAACCATTATCTTTGCCAAAAAAATCTCAATGCTGTCATGAAGAGTTGGATATGACTAAAATGACTAAACAACAATGACACCTAGTGAGTTTTTTTTTTATTATTTATTCATGTCTTCCATGCACCAAATGGATTACCAGGGCTTTCAAGGTCCTCTAAAGTCAGTGCCCTACCCAGGTTTCCTGGTCCTAGTTATAGCTGTATAGGTTAAGATAACCAACTGTATATAATAGCACAGAATCAATAAAAAATAAGGTCCAGGGTTGTTTTACAGTCCTAGAAACTTCCATGAGTCTAAATAATCTGGGGGATTAGGCAAGAAGATAAGAAGGGTGAAGTTCTACCTTGCCACCCAGACATCAGGATTTTAGATTTGATCACTACATCTTGCCTACTGCAAATGTGTGTGTTTAGCTGTGTGCTTGTGTATATGTGTGTGTGTGTGTGTGTGTGTGTGTGTGTGTGTGTAAGAGAGAGAAAGAGAGAGAGAGAGAGAGAGAGAGAGAGAGAGAGAGAGAGAGAGAGAGAGAGAGAGAGAGAGAGAGAAATGTTATTGCAATTAAATAGTTTGGCCAGTATAGACCAATACACCAGTACAACTATAGGAAATGGAGTCAAGGCAAAGCTAGCTAGGAAAACAAAGTTGAAAACTATAGCTAAGCTGCATGACATCTGAAAGATTAGGGAGTTGTTTTTATTGTCATTTTGTTTCACAAGTGCAATTTGATTTCTACAGCATTTTTTATTTGCCATATTTCAAAGGCCTGCCACCATGAACCATGTCAGACAGATACGTGCTGGGCTGTTTGAAAAGGCAGGAGGGGCTAGAGGAGGAATCTGGGGATGCATGCCACTTGGGATGTCTAGCAGACACAACATTTCTGTATTCCCAAAGGGTCAGAGCACCCACAGTTGGCTACACTTCCAAGATAAGTTGTGGAACAGCTGCCTGGGGAAGAAAGACCTTGAAAAGTGTAGAAGGGAAGGAAGGGGAAGAACTGGGTAATCCTCCAAACATCTGCTTGATTAGAAATAAAAAGGAAGAGATGAGGAGATGAAGGCAAAGGGCAAGAAAATTGTAGAGAAGGAAGGAAAATTCAGGAAAAAGCAATGTGTAAAAGGACTCTCAAGACAACTATTAATGAACTGAGATGAAGAACCATTTATTTCTGCGGGTAAAATTGATTTTAGCCATCCCTTCCCCTCAGCCCCCATTCCTGAAGATGAGAGTACATTCAGAATATAAGAACAAGTAAACAAAAAAAGTTAGCTGGTCTCTTTCTTACCTGAGAATGACATCTGCTAGGCAACCAGCATTCCGGACCAGTAGAAGTGATTAGCTTGGGCTCACCATACCATCATATCACCTGCTCATGGCTGACAAAATCATGTATCAGCGCAAAAGCAGCAGGAGCAGCCTCATCATTTCATTGAGGAGGGAGGCTGCTTTTGGCAGATAAGTGACAGAAAGCTTGACACCTGGCCATTTTTTATTTGAAAACCAAAAATAAACAAAAGAGAAAACTGCAGGGATGTAGTTTGAAGACAATTTGGATGAAAGAAAAGCCCCCTCTCATCAACAACATATATATATGTGAACTCCCATAGTAGATAGATTGATGCTATAGTCCCCTGTTCCAACCTGGTGTCCTCCAAATGGCCTCACTGTTTTGTTTCAAACCCAATATTCACTCCAAGGATGTTTTCTTTTCTACTTTTTGGTTCTAGGATCAGACATCAGACCAAGTTTTGCTTTATTTTGTTTTACCTCTAAAGAAGTAGGAGGAAAATATAAGCACTTTGCTTTATATCTTTGGTTCCCATACTCAAACTGTAACTCAAATTAATCATCCAGGATTTACAGAGTTCTTCAAGAATCTAAGAAGAACAAAGAAGCAGCTGAATGCACCTGGTCATGAAAAAGAAAATTCAGTGATAGAACCAGAGGAGAGAAAGAGAGAAGTGTAGTCAATTGCATTGGGAGAGTACATTGGCAGTCCTGCCCAAAAAACAAATTATAACAGAGTATTTAGTCAGAGAGAGGAAGAATGAAGGTTATATAAGGTTGTATAAATGGTAGCCCAGCTCCCCACAAAGACTCTAGGCTTATTCAGAAAGATTTTGACTAGGAACCGACCCCTAAAGGTCAGTTTCTCTCTGGCTTTTTGCCCCAGCCTAGAGTTAATCTCAGAAAACCATCAGGAGGAAAATTGTCTTAAGTATAATATAGTTCATTTCTATGTGAGTAATAGGTTCCTATTTGTCAATGTACAATATGAACTTTGGGTATGGAATGGCCATTATTCTCCCCACAAAAGACACATAAAGTCCTGGGATATTATAGGATTCTACAAGGGGAGTGAAGAAGATGGCTACAAACATTTATTAAGTGCCTATTAAGTGTCAGGAATGTACTATTTGCTTTACAAAGATATTTTTTGATTCTCAAAACAACCCGGGGGGGGGGCGGTTCACTTACTATCCCCATTTTATAGATGAGGAAACTGAGGCAGACAAACTGACTTGCTCAGGGTCACGCCTCTAATAAAGGTTTGAGACCAGATTTAAGTTCAGATCTTGCTAACTCCTGGCCTGGCACTCTATCCACAGCCCTACCTAGCTGACTGAAGAGGTAAAAGATTGTATGCTGGAGCTGGAACAAGGAAGAGCTGGGTTTAAACCCTAACTCTTACACTTAAAATCTATGTGGCCATAAAGAGATCTAGAAACAAAATACTTAAATAACCCATTAGAATCTTCCTAAAAGCTAAAACCAGAGACTACTAAACAAGCTTTTCCCTGTATCAACAAAACACTCACTGATTCCTCTCTCATAGGAACTATGTGGACTACCTTGTTACAGACAAGGAGCACAGTGCATTTGAAAGTCATCCCCTCTTTTTAAGGGCAGATGCTTATATAAAATACATAATCAAACTCCAGAACTCTAGAACTGGATGTCACAAACTAACATCCAAGTCTAAGGAAGTACAGTGGAAATCTCTCCTCTCAGTCAAATAAAAACATCTATCTTCCCTAACCAAGTGCTTCTGTATGAGCTCCACCAATGCTGTAGCTATTGGCATAATTCAGATAGAGATAAACCCATTGTCAGAAACTCTAGTCTCTGGCTTGTGCTCTAAAGAGGAAAAAAAAAGGCATACAGGAAGCTGGGCTCTAGCAGCTACAGAACTCCTTACACATGTGCAGTTCACTTGACATCTTGATCACTCTAATCTAGAATTCTTAGAGGAGAAAAAGGAGAAAAGGGATAAATAGAACTGATATCTTAGAATCACTTTTTAAGACCTCAGGATCGAACAAGAGTCTATTACCCTGGATTCTTACTCACCAATCATCTTGTAGCAACTCCTAGTCACTAGGAAGGAATCAGTGCAGTTCCTCTCAGTAAGATGCTAAGTGGTATGTCCACCTCCATTGGAATTCCCTTTCTAACAAGGTCTACACCCTCTAGCCTCATTAAATTGGTGATGGGTTGGGAGTAGGGAGATAAATCAATCATTAAATTAACCACAGATTTCCCTGATTGACTCAACTTCCAATGAAACCAACATCAAAGTTATGCAGCTGAAGTAAAAAACAGGTTTGCTGAAGCTTGGTAAAATGACAAGAATGCTGGATTTGAGATAGAAAGCCTTGTGTAAATTCTGGCTCACCTATTAGCTGCATAGCGGTAGGCAAGTTAATTCAACTTTCCATGTGTCCGTTTTCTTAACTATAAAACAATACGCTTGGAAATTTAGTTTTGTTTGGCTGCTACTCCTAAGACTGCTCTGAAGAGGCAACTTTCAGAGTGGGCTCCCAGATCATCTTCTGGACTCCTTCCAGCCTTATTCCATGTGTGAGACTGAGTAAAAGGAGTCAGGGAGCACTTGCAGCAGGAACAGATGTGGTTGTGGTTCCTTCAGCTCCCTGGGTATTTTTTTCTGTACTGTTTGGGTTAGCGATCCTTACTAAAACACTTGACACCCAGAGAGGCAATCTGCTATAGATTTCCTCAAAGATGTCTCTCTTTTTTTAAAAGCCCTTACCTTCCATCTTGGAATCAATACTATGTATTGGCTCCAAGGCAGAAGAGTGGTAAGGGCTAGGCAATGGGGGGTCAAGTGACTTGCCCAGGGTCACATAGCTAGGAAGTGTATGAGACCAGATTTGAACCCAGGACTCCCATCTATGGATCTGGCTCTCAATCCACTGAGCTACCTAGCTGCCCCCAAACATGCCTCTTTTATCATTAGTGAAATATGACTGACCAGAAAAATGGAGTAGATGGTCACAGGCATGGAAACTCATACAGACTAACAGACATTAGTGGAAATTATGTTGTTTATTGGTCACCCCTGTGCAGAATGTGTCTTTCTAGGCCCATGTACCATGTTATCTCTGGACTGTATGCCACCTAGTACTTTAAGGTCCAGAGAACTTCATTCCCTGGGGGAAAAAACAGAAGGTAACATCCCAAAGTATGAGGGGATGTCCACCACTTCTTATTTATGGAGGATGGACCCAAGCAACTAAATGCAGAGAGTTGAAGCTTCAATATTTAATGGTTGTTGACCCTAAGTATAAAAGAAGTGACAGAGCTGGGCAGATATGCTATGGCTCCATTAGGATAGGCATGTACTCAGTGCCAGTGCTAATGGATTTACTTTTTGGAATGACTACTTACTGGTCTCTCTGACTAAGTGCTAGGTCAGAGGTGACTGAGCCAGGAAGACCCACCCAAGAAAGAACTATAGAGTTCATAAAGAATTAATATATCCATTTCCATAGAGGCTATGCTCATTGGCTCTGTTATATAAGCATGCCTTGAACTCAGGAGTAAGTTTTGGGGGATAACAACAACCAAAAGATGTCCTTAGGTATAAAAATAAAAGGGAAACTGTAAAAATAATAGACAATAAATTTATTATGGGTTATAAACTGATTTAGATACACTGCTTGCGGTGCTTACAAAGTATCTTCAGTTTTTATAAGTAAAGTGAAGCTTATAAATAAACTTCTCTTCAGGGCCTGGCACAAGGATGCTAAAGAGACTCTTGTTTTAAAAAATAAAATATTTATGGAAAATATAAGAATAAAAAAAGATTTCTAACTCCACCCAAATAAAAATCCCTGGTTCCACAAGGAACTGCTTCTCCTATGTCAACAGGCTAAACTGATCCTTCCTGATCTGATTAACCCAAATTTTTACTATCCTAAATGAACTAACACTATTATCCTTATAATTCTTAACTTCAATTTCAAGTTATAAAAATAACAAAGGCTAGCTGGTTTAGTCTCAGCAAGAACCAAGTTAGGACTCGGAGAGAGAGAGAGAGGGAGAGAGAGAGAGAGTGAGAGAGAGAAGAGAAATTCCTAACTACCTCTCACAGAGTAACTCCCAACTCCCTGGAGTAACAGCCACACCCAAAGAGAGTAAGTGCCACAGGAAAAACAAACAAAAAAAAAAAACAGTTAAACTGCCAACATTTGAAACTCATACTCTCTCTCTCAGCTCTGCTTGAAACACCAATTCTTTCTCAAGCCAGCTTCTCTACTTCTTATCTCTAAACCAATATAACAAGACTTAATTTCTAATATCATCCTTATAACCCCTTCAAGCATATTAAGAGATCAAAAAAATCTCTCCCATATGCTTGCTATTCTATGTCATATTAAATATCTACCTAACTTTATTATTATTATATTTTCCCCAAAATAACATTAATATTACATTGATCTTATCCTATTCTTATTGCTATACCTTATCTATAATAATCTGCACTAGGGAGATAGATCAAAGAAAAGAAAATTTCAATGAAAACATACTTGCACAAATGCAAGTGCAAAACATACAATTACAGAAATTCAAAATGGAAAATAGAAAACACAACTTTTGAAAAACTATCACTTCATACCAGTCATAGCCAGAATTTATGGACCTAATGACATTAGTATACCATAGATAATTCATTCCAACTCCCTTTTATCTCTTAATAATAGTGATGTTTCTTCTTCTTATCATCTCTTGTTCTAAATCTCACTTTTGCTCATCAAATTTTTTTGCCTTAGTGTATAAAACCAGTCATTAAACCTTAAAATATTACATTTCCTTCAGAGCAAGATCAGAAAGGGACTGTAAAGGTCTTCACAGAATCAGATAGGTGTGTTACCAGACTTTACATCCTTGGAATGGAGCCAGTTCCTTTCCCAAATCTATACCAAGGTCCACAATGTTCCCTTGGATCTTACATTAAATCCCTAGCTTACCCTAATAATATTGTGCATGATAGTGAGAAAGTTTGAAGGTATTTTATTGAAAATATATGGATGGATGGATGGATGGATGGATAGATGGCGAGATAAAAAAGTATTTAATAAGCTCTTACAATGTGCAAAGCACTGTTAAATGCTGGATTTAAGATTATAGGAAACACAGGTAAAAACAGAACCATCCCCAAGGGATTATGATTCAGAGACAGTATTTTTCTTAGTTGATCATAACTGGATAGAAATCATTGTCACACAGCCCAGAATGAAAAGGCAATACTAACCCTAACTCCTTATAATGTGGTGCCTACACTATCATTGAGAACCAGGGTCTAATGTCAATAGTTGCTCATGAATGGTAACATCCTAGCAATCTTACTACTGTCAACCTTGAAAAACACAGAACTACCAAAGTAGTTAGAAAGAACAAGTCTTTAATCAGGACAAGGGAGACAATGCTCTGTTAGTCACCACACAGAGTCATGTGCAAAATATCACCCAGAGACAAGCTCTTGAGACTTTGGGAACACTCTCTCTGGGAAAATGCACCTTGAAGGGGATTTTCTAATGCACTGAAAAACTTGGTGGTCTTATATATGTTTTGGGAGACAATGGAAGGAGGATTCCAGTCAGGAGCTAGACTACCTGGGAGAGGTCTAGATACAGTGGGAGAAACTTCTAAGACAAAGGGGCACTTAAGATTTTATTATATCTACTAATTTTATCTAGGCTGAGATCATTGAGTAATTTAAGGTTTACTGTTCAGTCTAAGATACCAGTGAGTCTGGGAGTTCCTTGAAGGCAAGTTCTCATGGGACAAAGGTAAATTTGGGGGTTCCATAGAGCAAGGTCATCACTACATAGGACCAGTGTGGGAGCCAAAGGTCTTTTCCTGAAGATATCCATGGTCACCCAATAAGAAATCCTTTGTGTTATAGTTAGAATGTATTGTTGAATTAAAACAGCAGCAGGAAACTTGATGTGAAAAAATATAGAAAATTAATGGAGTAGGGGAAACCACATTAGGCATCAAATATTTTCTAGAAATCTCATAATCCAAAGTTTCAGTGTTGGGATGCTTCAGGATGAGAAATGGACAACTTGGATACAGAGAGTACACAAGGAACCTGTGTGCAATTAACTAATAACGTTCAATATGAGGAATAGAAGGTTTCTCACTGTGTTATTTCAATGGCTGGATTTCAAAAATATAGGAAACATGGGAAAGGTTGTATTGACATGGAATGTAGAAACCCCCATACTTGTAGCTTAGTTAGATCTGATGACCCCAGTTTAGTTAGCTTTGTAAAAATTAAATTTATATCTCTAATAATAAAAATATTATATTTTATGAGGTTTATTAGAAATCCAGGAATAAAGAGGATACAAAATAAAAACCACATACTCATGGCTGATTAGCCATTTCAACCATCCCCACTTTACCACCATCACTGTTGATACTACATCATGCAAGAAGAGAGGACATGGGAGGCATTACTGACAGTTAAATACCAATAATGTGATCTCACCAACTTGGAAAGATTATAGGGAATTCTGGGAAATACCAAGGACTTCTGGGAAATGAAGTCTAAGGTTCAAAATTTCTATTTATACAGCTTGAAGGTGAAGACCTCAAGTTTGACCTTGTCACATGAGTTTCCCAAAGTAGGAGGAGGGAGAGAGAGAGAGAGAGAGAGAGAGAGAGAGAGAGAGAGAGAGAGAGAGAGAGAGAGAGAGAGAGAGATTGATTAAAATTAGGCAAAAATAAGTCCTGACTAGTTCTAAGACATTTCTTCAAATATGGGCCACTGAGTCCAAATGAGAGTGACTATCCTGGGTGACCCAGAAACTTATCTTCTTTACCTTTGATTCTGTGGCCCTGTTGTTGTTCTAAGTAGAAAAGGATTTGCTTATATTTGTTCTTCATTCACAAATAGGTTCACCAAGGCTTGAAATTTTTTGATACTTCAAATATTATTTAAAAATAGCCAATTGTGCAAAACTTCAAATACACATGAATCCTTTATGAACTTATGACCAAAAGTATGTAGTATAGGAGATATAAATCAAAGTAACTACTCTCAAGTGGACCTCCAGCTGGTGCTCAGAACCTCCACAATATTTTCTATGATGAGTTGTTTGGGTTTTTTTAAGTAAATAAGCACAACAATTCTAACCTGGGATCAATAATGAAACAGCCATATGGAGTGTCCAAATTAATGTAATATATATTTTTTAAAAAACGGAAAAAATACTAGTGCTAGGAAAAAAAACCTTAGAATTCATTTTATCTACTCTTAACTTCTACAAGCTAATAACCAGTCTAGATGGTGCCCAAACTTGGGTTTTTTATGCCAAATTCAGTGTTGGTTCTACTATACATGGTCTTCTCAGAGGGAGGTAAAGATAGAAAGGTATGTGGAAGCAGATGGTAGAAGATATTCAGCATCATGACTGGGAGTTTATATAAGGTGTCAACTGGTTTTTGGGGGGGTCCTAAGTCTTCCACTGTCCCCTGACTTGTTTCAGACTAAGCAATAGACCTGAAAGTACCTGATGATCCCAACTTATGTGATCTAATCAAATGTTAAGTACTCTTTTGGTCTTAGAGTTTCCCCCATTTTATCAGAGACCCCTTCCCAAGAAGACCAAAACCTGTGCAGGAACCATCCTTTTAGTATCCACTGTAGTAGACTACTTCCAGATACCCCAGCCTCTGACTATGGTCTCTTTTCCAAATCTGCTTAAAACTCATCAATGTAAGTTTGCTGTATCTAGTTCCCCAAAAGGTATATAAGATCCCTATGTTTTATAGTTCTTTGGAGAATCTTCTAGCATGTTGAATCTCCCAGAAATACTGCCTGGCTCTGTGTAGTGGACAATTATTATGAACCTATCTCTCTCCTGATTAAAGACTTGATTTTTCTGACTACTTTAGTAATTTTGTATTTTTTCCAAGTTGACAAATGCAAAAGGGGACTAAAATGTTTTTGTGCTGAAGGGAAAAGTGGTCATTGCCATGTTCTAGGAAGGTTACTTGGACAGGAACTAGAAAGGCAAAAAGATGTTAAGCAACCAGGCTACACAGTGGATAGAATGTTGTACTTAAGTATGGAAGTCTGGTCTTCAAATCCAGCCTCTGGAATTTACTAAATGCACGACCCTAAGGCAAGTCTTGCTGGCCTCAGTTTCTTCACCTGTAAAATGGGATAATAATAATAGCTCCTACTTCACAGGTTTGTCATGAGTGTCAAATAAGATATTTATAAAACGTTTTGCAAATCTAAAAGCACTATATAGCTTCTGGGTTACATGATCAACAACATGGAGAACTAGACATTTTCTCTGGTCATTATAACTCTCAAACTTCTCCAAAATTCAAATTATAAGTGTGAGATAAAGCAATTTTATCAGTCTCCAGGATCTAGAGATATGGGAGTACAGGCTTTCCCTAGATACCCCAAAACTCCAGATTGTGTGCCAGGTCAGAGTACCTAAAAGACTCATTTTTCCTTGCATTCCTGAAGTACTAGGGAAGGTGACTTTGAGCCCCTCTGTCCTTCGGAAATCAGGAAGATTTAAGAAAGTGAAAAATAGGGAAATATCAGGAGGCAGGGAGGGAATCTTGAAACGATCAATGATCTCAAGAGGAAGAAAACTTATTTAAAGATCTTGAGCATAAGCAGATAAACCAATAGGAAAAATAATAAGAAGTAGAGGCAATATGGCCTTCTGATCAGCTAAATGAGTCCAGACATCTATGAATAAACATTGTAAAACAAAAGAGAATGAATCAACACCTGATGAGGCAGAGAACCCCATGGATTCACAACCACAGCAGGATGTTGCTGACTAGTTTAAGAGAGAAATAGACTTATAAAACCATAATTTGCAGCCAGTGCTGAAGAAATAATTGGCAAAATAGAAAAAACTTGAATCCACAGTGGCAAACATCACCAGAGAAACAAAAGAGAATAAATGAGTGGGAATGCAATTACACAGAAAGAAAGGACAATCTGGAAGAGAAGTGAAAAAGCAATGTCAAAAAAAACATGATATTATATTCAGACAAGCAAAGCATATTGATCTCAAAGACAGAATGCAAAAAAACTAACTTGCTGATTATAGATTTCTCAGAAGAGCATAACAAGTCAAAAATTCTAGACACCATAATGCAAGATATAATAGAAGAAAACTGCCAAAAAATCTGACCACAGAAAACAAAATGCCATTTGATAGAATCCCCAGATAGCCTCTAGGAAAAAACAAATCCCTATGCAATAAAAACTACAAAAGCACATAGTATTTAAGCTTAACAATTGCCCTGACAAATAACAAATTCTCCATACAGCCAGGAGAAAGACCTTCAAATATATATATATATACACATATATGTGTGTGTGTATTTATATGCATATGTAAAGAAATATATAAAGGAAATAAAGGGATATATATGACATAAATATAAAGGAAAGAAATTTTGAATAATGCAAGATGATTGTGCATTCAGGACAGCTAGATGGCACAGTGGCTAGAGTGCCTAACCTGGAACTATCTTCCTGAGTTCAAATCTGGTCTGAGAGACTTACTAGCTATATAACCCTGGGGCCCAGGGCCTGGGCAATTCATTTAACACTATTTGCTTAAGTTTCTTCATCTGTAAAATGAGCTGGAGAAGGAAACATCAAACAACTCCAATATCTTTGCCAAGAAAACCCCAAATCAGGTCATAAAGAGTCAGACACAACAGAAATGAATGAACAAATTTTGGACTCGCCCTAAATTTCAAGAAGGAAGGGAATAATTGTGTTCAAAAAAAGCAAAGAAGCTGAAGAATTAGCCCAAACTGACATGTGCTGCAAATCTGAAACTAGAAATTAATGAAAAAAAAGATGAATGTTCAATAAAAAGGAGGCATTTGAAACATTCCTGGGAAAAAAGACCAGATCTGAAATTAGTTGCTTTTCAAATATCCCAAATAATAAAAATGCAAGAAAAATAAATAAGTACAACAACCAAGAACAATAGGAATAATAACAGAAAAAAACATTAAGAGATATCATTCTAAAGATGCATAAGAAGATAAAAGTGAAAGCAGATGTCTAATAGAAATGATAATGGAGAAACAGGCCTGAAATTATGTGGATTAACCTCACAATACTCCATCTAAAGGTGAAGCAACATTTTTGCAGGATTAAATCATAGAATGAGAGGGTGAATAAAAAGGAAGAAGATAGAAAGAAGATAGAGGGAAATATGTCTAATCAAATCAAAGTCCAGAAAGAGAACTGTAGATGAATATTATTAATGAATATCAATGCAAAAATTTTCAAAGGAAATCCTACCAGACATCAGCAATTCATCTAACAAATTATTATGACCAATTAAGATTTATACTGCTAATGCAAGTATGACTCAATATTAGGAAAACAATAAATATAATTGGTCATATTTTAAGTAAAGATTTTAAAAAAGATTCCAAACCATATTATTATCTCAAGAGATGCAGGAAAAATCTTTGACAAAGTATAAAACTCATTTATGTTAAGTCATATAATATATAGACATTGTCTATATGTCTATATATAGACAATATATAGACAAAATATATAAACATTTTAAAAATCATGAAAAGTACCTATATAAAACCAAAACCAAGCATATTATGCAATGGGGATACACTAGAGGCTTTCCCAGTAAATATAGAAGGAATACAAGGATTCCAGTTCTCACTATTATCTGATATAGTTTTGGAAATGCAAGCAATAGAAATAAGATGAGAGGGAAATTAAAGGCTTACAGGCAGGAAAAGGGGGGAGAAATCTTTCTTTTTTCTAATAACATGGTGGTCTACTTTGAATATTCTAGGGCACTGGTGGAGAATCTATGGCATGGGTGCCAAAGGTGGTATGCAGAGCATTCATTGTGAGCACGCTGCTGCCCTCCCCCCCACCTTCCCCAGAGTTCATTACTAGGAAGGCAGGGGGCTCTGGAGGAGCTGCTCCCCTCCCCCTCTCCACTGTGGCTGAGGAAATTTTTTCACATCCCTCTCCACTCTGCCCAGCAGCCAATAGGAGTGCTTTCCTCCTCCTCTGTGTGGGGGAAGAGGGGTGGGGTATGGCACCTGGTCTGTGGGGTAGGGGAAGGGAGGGACCAGGCACTCTATCTCTAAAAGGTTTGCCATCACTGCTCTGAGAAATCAGCAAAGATACTATTTGAGATGATAGCTTCAGAAAAAGCTGAATGCTACAAAATAAATGCTAAAGAATCAACAGCATTGATATACGATAATAAAAAAATCTAAGAGGCAATAATAGGAAGGGAAATCCAATTCCAAGTCACTAAAAATTCATTTTCAAAACATGGAGATTAATCTATCAAAGCACAGAAAATACTTGTAAAAATTTAATTACAAACCACTTCTTTAATAAATAAATAACTCAAATAGCCAGAAGAATATCAGTACAAATAGTGGAGCCATGTCAATAGAATGATAATGAAAATATTATGACAGTTAATTTGGGGACAGCTAGGTTGCTCAATAGATTGAAAGCCAGGCCTCTGGACAGGAAATCCCAGGTTCAAATTTAGCCTCAAACACTTTCTAGCTTTGTGATCCTGGGCAAGTCACTTAACCTCCATTGCCTAAGCCTTACTGCTTTTCTGCCTGGAAGGTAAGGGTTTATATATATATATATTTTAAAGAAGTTTACTTGAAGTTTTGATGCTATACCAAAGACATTACCAAAGGAATACTTTCCAGAACTTGATAAAAATAACAAAATTGTTTTAGAAAAATAAAATATTTAGACCAAGGAAAGGATGAAAAGAAGTGGGTATTAAAGGAAAATAGCATTCAATCTTCAAAGACAATTTAAAACAGTAGTCATTAAAAGTATCTAGTACTGGTTGAAAAATGAAGAGGCAAATCAATGGAACAGATGAGAGAAAGGAGAATTAGAAACAATGGAACTCAATAACCCAGTGTTCAAAACTTCCTATTTGACAAAAAAAGGCAGTGAGTAAAAGGGTTTGGGAAAACTGGAAAGCAGTCCAATAGAAATTAAGATTGAACCAATTCTTTATAATATATTCTATGTGCAATTAAAAAAAAACATTACTATTAGAGATTATACTATTAGAAAAACTAAGAATTTTTTTTTACTTTTTCACAGATATGGAAATAAGTTGTTTTATTAACCAAAGGACAGAGGCAATTTACAGAAGAAGAAAAAAACAGAAAAACTTCATTATATAAATCCAAAATGCTCCACAATCAAATTTAATATGGCTTAAATAAAAACTGAAGTGGTCAAATGGGAAAAATGTTTGTATCAAATTTCTCTGATAAGAGTTTGTGTCCAAAATATGTATACAATTAATTGATATGTATAAGATCAAAAGCCATTCTTCAATAGATAAATGGTCAAAGGATATTAATGAACAGTTCTCAAAAGATGAAATTAACAACTATACAGAAGAATGTTTCACTTCATTAAAAATAAGAGAAATACAAATTAAAGCAACTCTGTAAATTAGCAGAGATGACAAAAAATAGGAATAATCAATGTGAGAAGGTTTGTGAGAAGATAGACATACCAGTGAATTATTGGTAGAAAGTAATTTGGAATTATACAAATAAAATGCCTAAAATGTACATACCCTTTATCCCAGAGATTCCATTAGTTATAGTTATACCCTAAGGATGCCCCTGATGAGTAAAGACATGTATATATATATATATATATATATATATATATATATATATATACACACACAACAACAACAAATGTATAACAGAAATATGGAAATAAAGTAGATGCCCATGAATTAAGGAATGGCAAAACAAACTATTGTATATGGGGGTAATTAAATCTTAATATGCTGTAAAAAGTGAAAATGTGATGAATACAGAGAAGCATGGAAAAATCTATCTGAACTGAAGCAAATTAATGTAAACTGAGACAATAAAACAACACATAAAATAATTAAAATGGAAATGGAAAAACAATCACATTCACACAAATGAATATTGTAAAATTACAAAGAACAACCATGGCCCAAAAGAAGAGCTATGAAAAGATATCCTCACCCTACCTCTCTGCAGAAGTGGAAGATTAAATATTCTACACTGGATATGTTTTCACATTTTTTCACAGTATTGATCAGTAATTGCTGATAAGTTATATATATATATGTATATATATATATAATATATATTTTTCCTTTTGCTAAAAAATGGAAATCTCAGAAAAGAGGAAGAATTTCCAAGGAAAATGCTCAATTCATTTTTAGAATTGCTGAACTTCAGTTGTTGATTGGATATATAGATGGAGGTGTCTTACTGGTCATTTAAATGAAAGTTTGAAACTGAAGAAAAAAATGGGGCTAAAAATATAGAATTGGAGTTTGGCAATTTATGGAAGTGATTACTGATGCCTTAGAAGTGGATGAGATTGCCA
Source organism: Monodelphis domestica (assembly GCF_027887165.1). Taxonomy (NCBI): domain Eukaryota; kingdom Metazoa; phylum Chordata; class Mammalia; order Didelphimorphia; family Didelphidae; genus Monodelphis; species Monodelphis domestica. The sequence goes on from NC_077233.1 coordinate 125,012,774, forward strand.
AGAAAGAAAATGTGGAGAGAGAAGAAATGGTTGAATGCAGAACTTTGAGGAACCTCTATGTTTGGGGGAGTATTAGAGAAGGAAGGGGAGCCAGAAAGGAGACAAAGAATGGTCCATCAGGAAGTAGAAGAATGAGGATATCATCCCATTATATATGTCAAAGGATTAGAAAATTGCAAGCAGAAGTTGATCAACAGTACTAAACACTATCAACAAGTTAAAGAGGATGGCAATTGACAAAAGGTCACTGAATTAAACAATTAGGAGGATCATTTTTCACCATCAAGAAGGCAGTTTCAAAAAATACATGTAGGAGTGGAGCTAGATTGCATTAAGAAGTTAATGATAGATGAAGAAATATAGGTAGTGGCCAGACTACGTATTTGCAAATTTTGCCAAAGAAGAGAAACATGGTAGCCTAAATGGATTTTAGGGAAAAGATGTTCATAAAAATGAGAAGATGCATGTGGTTGAAATAAAAGAAGGAACTAATATAAAAGGAAAGACTGAAGATGGTAGAGGAAAAGGGTAACTGATGCGATTAAGCATAGGATTTGTGCACAAAGGGAGAAGGATTAGCTCTGAAAAAGAAGGGCATTTCTTCCACTGAGACTAATGGAAAAAAAAAAAGGATGAGTAGAGAGAACTTGATAGATAAAAACATGTGGGTGATGTAGCTTATAAAAATGGCCTCAATTTTCTCAGTAAAGTAGAAGGCAAGGAGGTCATTTAAAGAGAGTGGAGGTGAGGAAATTTTGGAATCTTGAAGAGGATGGAAAATGTCTTGAAAATTACCTTGGGGCCTGAGCTAGGAAATTGACAGGGGAAGGATAAAAGGATTGTCAAACAAAAGTGAGGGCCTTATTTGAAGCTGGAGAGCGTGACTTTGTAGTGAGTCAAGTCTGAACAATTTTGTCTTTGTCTAATAGCATCCTTTTAGTTTGGAACAGAAGCAGAGATGTGGGTGGTCCAGGTTTAGGGATTGGTATATAACAAGGATGTACTTGGTTGTTACTAGAATAATATCACACAGAAATGAATGACAGATTAATATGTTCAGAATTCAGAGAAAACTATCCTGACTCCACTCAATGGAAAGTTTGATAGGACAATTTGTCATCTAACTTTTTTTTTTTTAATCTCCAGTGAGGCAACCCATTTCAATATTAGGCAGCTGTAACTGTTAGGTTTCCTTTTATTTGGAGTTAAAATTTTCCTCTCTCTCTTTCCTAGATCCTAGTTCTTCCATCTGTAATAACAAAGAACAATTCTATTCCTCTCTCTGGAATATCTCTTGAAATATTTGAAGACAATTATAAAGACACCTTTAGGCTTCTCCTTAAAGTTAAATGTATCCAATTCCTTCAAGGGTTTCTCATATGACATTGAATTCTCCATCATTTCCTATCATTACTGTCTTTCCTGGGACCTAGAATATCCTTCTTAAAATGTAAAGGCCAGAACTGGATGAAATATGTCTGGTCTACACAACATACAATTGAAAAACATTATTTTGTTAATCATATCTAAAACTATTTCAAACTTTTTAAAGTACACTCATAATACTATTAGTTCACACTGAGTTGGGAGTTCTGGAAATTCCTAGGCATGTACCCAGGAGATAAATTAAATAAATTCTTTCTTGTATGGTCTAAACCAGAGATATGCTGACTCTCAAATTATGAAGTTCTGTGATTCAGTGGCACAGAAGAGGACTCATCTGTTTTCCCCTCTGCCAATTTTTGAGCAAGGCGTTAATTTATTTGTACAAAGTTGAAATGCCTCACTTACTTAGACTTTTGGTGGCAGGCATGAGGATAACTAAGTTGATATCGCATTAATGGTAGAATTTATACTTTTGCTTTATACCATTGGACTAAAAGAAGATAAAAAAAGATAAAAGAAGATAGGAATCTACCCAAGAGACAGATACCTCCAACACCCCCATGCCCAACCAGAATGCAAAATGATACAAATATACCAAGAGTTGGAGACTTAGAAATTCCAAGATGCACATAGAACTGGAAAGACCATTCTTGAAACTATTTGTAGTAGTTTGTGTCACTTGTATGTATCCTTGGCAATCCTTCTATATTTAATCTATATGTAATCTTCCTTCTATATTTTATATCTATTCTTTTAAAATAAAAAGTCATCAAGAGAGCAATCTGTACATTTTCTTTTTTATTACTATTATTTAAAATCATATAACCAGAATTTCATTTAAAAAAATCTTATATCCTGGATTATTTATATTTCTTTTTTTAGAGTCTCTCAACATAGGACCAGACTTATTTTTTCTCTAAATTTAATGAAACAATGCTTTCCTCAAATCTAGGGTATATTCTGTATGTATCTGATGTGTCTTTTCCTTGCTTTAAAAATGCCAAGATTATTATTCATAATAATTACAAAACATGAAATATAATAATTAATTAAATATGTAGGAATAAAACACCCCCCCTTCAGAGTTCTCCAAATGCCTTATGAGCTAGTTCTTTCCACCAAATAATCTAATTCCAACATATCACTACATTCCAAAGTTGTAAAAGTGAAACTGATATCTTAAGAGATTATTTTCCATCACTCATTTCACCATGTCTAACATTTTGTGACAAAGTTATTATGTAATAAATTCACATTTTGATTTTACATATCTTATATGTTCAGTGATTTCAAATGAACTGATTCTCCAGTTTGATCAGTAACTATCCTTGTCTAATTTTGGTCAGAAGCATTACTATCATTATTGCTTTTACTAATGTGTTATTAATCAGATTCTTTCTAAAGGTAAGTAGATAAGTTTTCAAAAGCTTTGCTCAACAGTAGAAATTTCTTTACCATTAATTACTGCAATGAAAATGAATGTCACAAATTCCTTAATTTAATAACACTTTAAAATCATTTTTTCTGTTACTTATTCTAAATGAAGGCACAATCTGAAAACAAAACAAAACAAAAACATCAAATATAACTTAAATATCGGGTAGGAACATTGCTGTTGCACTCTGAGGGAAAGAAACACACCATGAACTATTATTGTCCATCAAATAGAAAGCTGCATCATGGTAAATAATGCTTTCTTTTATTGTTAGCATAAAAGTCCCAGCTCTGAAAGGCACACAGAAAGTACTGCAAGTGATTTTCTGTGAAAAATTAATGAAACAGAATGATTGATGCAAAGACTCAAGAATAATCCAGACTTGGGATCGAACAGGATATGGTCACATCTTAGTTATATATAACACTTGCTTTTATGATCCAAGTGGCGAAAGAATTTAAAATAAAATGGGATAAGGTAAAGCTTCTGACCAAACTGGAGACATGTAGCCTGAACATTCTCTAACTGAGTTTACAAGCCATGTAATGATGTGACTTCTCAAAAGGTCTAGATGATTTGCTACATTTGGATAAGCACTTTAAAAGGTTTACATCTAGACCTTTTAAAGCTATACAAAAGGGAAGTCTTAAGGATAATTGGAACAATTGGTATTTCTATAGCACTTGATGGCAAATAGAATACTTTTGTTATATTAGGGAAAGGAAAAGAAGAGAAAAGGCAACTATATAGTCCTTACTATGTGCCAGCCATTGTATTAATGCTTTAAAATATCATTTCATTGGATATATAATTATGTATTACATACATGCATGCATTTTTGTATAGATATGTAGATTCATCCATTAGCATTATTTTGGTTGGTTCTCACAACTGTGGGAGGTAAATAGTCTAGACCTGCAATAAAAGACAGTGTAGAGGGGTGGATATAAGGCTCAGCATTGGAGGCCAGAAGACCTGGGTTTCAGTTCTGCCTCTGACATACTAAGATGTTGCCTTGAGGGTCAAATACAACTCCTCTGCTTGGTTTCTAAAGCCTTACACACACTGGCCATTGGATGTATTACTTCCTTCCCCACTATCAAGCTGGTCCATTGGATGGTCTTTACAAATGGCATTCCATCTTCTCGCTGGGTCTTTGCTCCACTTGTTCCTCATGACTAGAAGACCTTCTCACCTCTACATCTCCACCTCCTACAATCACAGCTTTCTTTCACAACAGCTCATAGATTGGGTTCCATGTGAAATATTTTCTGTTGTTGCCAGGTACCAATTGCCCTTCCTCCTGAAAACCACCTTGTGTTTATTCTGAGTATGTATTTAAGTATGTATATGTTGACTCCTTTGATAAGGATATAAGCTTTTTGTTTGTTTGTTTGTTTGTTTTTATCCCCTGTAAATGCCTGTGTATGTATTGAATGAGTGATAGCTAGCTAGTTATATGGCTGTAAGCAAGTCAATTGACTTTTCAGTGTCCCATGCATTTCTCTAAGGCTTTGTGAGAGAATTTGGGTTCATATTCTGTCTCTGAGGTTTCCTTCCTGTATGGGATTGTGCAAGTCATTTAAAACATCTTGGGTCTCAGTTTCCTCTTCTGTAAAATGGGGGAGTTAAACTAATTAGCTTCTGTGGCCCCTTCTAGCTCCAGATTGATAATCCAATGACAAGTTAGAGATAACTATAAATTGTAATTCTCCATTAAGAGAGTGAATATTGAAATGTTGAATGTTGAATTTTCAATGAATGTTGAAATTTCAGGTAAGGAAGATGATATAGATTATTATACCCATTCTACAGATGAAAAAGTAGAGATAAGTGACTTTTCTAGGGCACATAAATATGTATAAATATTAGGATTTGAAGACTAAGCTCTCTTGACTTTTGCTATTTCTTGGTTCTAGACAAGTTGAATATATCATGAATATATCATTTTTTGACTGGCTAAAACTAAATAATGAAAAATATCTAAACAATATGGCCTTTGAGAAATAGTATTATAAATAAAAATGACATGAAAAGGTAGTTGAACTCAGCCTAAATGAAATGAACAATATTAATTCCAAAGGACAAATGAAAAACTAGCACCACCCTTATCTTCATAGAAGTGGGGGACTATACTTGTTGAGAATTGCATATACTTAAAGTTATAATTATTATTTTGGTTAGTTTTCCTTGACTTTTTAAAATTACAAAATACGGTTTTATTGAGATTGGAGATAGTAGGAAATAACCGTATTCTAAAAAAAGAGACTCACAAAAAATTGTAAAGTATCATTGTTTTCTGTTAGAGAATTGCTCCCAATTTGTGCTGAACTATTTCACAGTATCCAAAACAAGAACTAAAATTTGCTATCATATCCCTCACCATTCATTCTGTATTTTTGCACATATCTCACCTACTCCATGAGGCTTCTCAGAATCCTCTAAAAAAAAAATCTGTTCCTCCTCTGAATTTTTTCTTGAAATTTGACATGTAGCACTTACAAATTGCTGTATATTTTAATTGTATCTTTGCATTTTCTCTCCAACAAGATTGTAAGCACCTAGAGAGCATAGGATACTTTATGCTATATATATATATATATATATATATACATATATATATATATATATATATATATATATATATATGCTACTATCTCTCCTATATTCTCCATAGTACCCAGTTCTAGGCAGTGCATATAATAGATGTTCATGCCTATTAAATGACAAGCATTGCTGAGATTTAGGTTTTAGATATGAAACCCAAACTTTTTTGGTATGGTATGATAGCATGAGCATCATACTGGATGTCTGGAGCCCTGGGTTTTGTGGAAAGGAAACTAAAACAAGTTCTGGACTTTCTGTCACTGTGTTGGAACAAGCAACAGTGGGAATATTAGAGAGAGAAGAAATTGACAAGACTGACAGTTGGTGGGGGAAGGAGCAACTGGGAGTGGCAGTGGGTATTGTAACTAGCACTTCCTTCCTGGTGTTGGAAGTGGGAGGAGCTTTAGTTTCCCAGCCTCTGGATTGAAGTGCCTCTATTTTCTTCAGCCTGAAGAGATAGGCCCAACCAGCTGTGAAAGTCAGAACTTTTCTTGTTGCTTGCTGTCTAATGCTAAGATTTGAAATTAAGAAAACTAGCACAGATATAGCATAGACAGGAATAAGAGAAACCCTCCACCAGCCTGTGAGGCCTGGCCTCAGCTCCAAAGCTGAGAAAGACTCCAACCTTATTTAGGGACTCCCCTCTTCCCTTTACCCTGATACCTCTCCAATCCGAACTGGTTATTAAAATTTATCTTATTTTGAATATCACAGAGTAGTGGATTATCTTTTCTGGGGCATAGAGGGAGCTGAACCTCAGTTCAGTCATCCAACTACAAACAGTCATCAGATCCCTGCTGGGCGACCAAAGTCTGGGGAAAGGCTTGTCCCTCAGGAGGGTCCCTGTTTACCTGCTCTGGGGCATTTTCGGCATCAATCCATAGTGAAGACATCCCTGCAGGCTATTATAAGTGGCTCATGTCTTGGACACCCCATTTTATTCAAAAATAGCTTCTTGGCAGGAGGCATCTCTCCCCTTTGCCTCCCCGGCAGCCATATTCCCTCTCTCCCTTCAACTCCTCCATTCCCTGCTACAAACCTTCCATATCCCCTGCTCTTCATATCCACCCATTCTTTTCCAATAAATATTACAGTTTGAATCCTGACTCTGAAACTCACCAGTTATATTACTAGGGACAAGTTACCACATGTGTCTAGGTCAGTTTTCATCTACAGAATGACCTACCATCCTTTGCAGAATGGTCCTGAGGAAAGTGCTCTGGGATCTCAGAGCTCTCTAGAAACATGATTTATGATTACAACCATTTATTGCACTTGCCTGTGCTAATTCTGGAAGCTCATAATTAATGCACAATGCATATATTCTGATAAAGGTATTTCTCACAAGCTGTTTTTAATCAGAAAAACAAGGAGGGGAAGGGAGTGGAGCAAATCACAGAGGGAGAACCCCCTTTAGCAGCTGTTACCTGCCTAGTCTACCACTGAATCACTTTAAGAACTGTGAAAAGTCACTTCCCATCTTAGAGCCTCATGTTTCCTAAGTGTAAAATGGAGACCAATGTTCCTTCCCTTGCCTAGCTCAGGGATATTGCAGGGATTAATCATAATAACACCTTTCATTTGGATAGCACTCTGTCCTTTTCAAGTCCTTCCACATGCCATGCGGGAGGTGGCTATGAAATAATGAGACTGTTCTCCATAACCCAGCCCACAAAAGCCAGCCTCATCACTTTCAAGTCAGGCCACCTACATCATCTCATTTGTTCTGCAGAATAACCCAAGGAGATACAGAGACCCTACCTTCTCAGTGACTGGGAAAATGAAATCAAAAGGCATTAAATTGCTTGCCTAAGGTCATGCAAACAGTCAGTAGCCAAGCTGGACTAGAACCTGAACCTCTTGGTTAATGCAAAAAGATGCAAAAATATATCCCTGGCATGCTGGTTTTAATGAGAAAAATACCTATGTGAAAATTGTACATTAGGGCCAGTGTACTCTTCCATTATACCACACAGTAATTGTAAGAATGACAGTATGCAAAGGTAGTATGCAAATACAATATTGCTAGATAGAGGCAAAAACAGCTGGAAACATTTAGAGCAAATGTCTGGGTGGCAGCTTCTAGATGACAGCTGGGATAAGGGTAACAATGGGGATAGTCCCAGCAGGCGGAACCAGACCATTCTCCAGGGAGCATTATTACTATTATTTTTAATGAAGGAAGATGAAATCATGTTCTTCCATGAAGGCAATGCACCTTCTTTGTAGCCCTGCCACTTCCATGAGTAGGACACTCTTCCCCACATGCACATACACAAGGAAAGAAGCCTGGCTCCTGCTCCATTTGCCTCCATCCTAGTTATGCCTGTTGAGATCCATCATCACTGAACACGGCCCCTTTTCTTCACTCTTCTTTTCTGCCACCTCATATTATGTGCCAACAGCAAATTGTTATGGCCCTGGAAAGGACAGAAGAACTCTCCAAGGAAGGTCAAAGACAGGCACAATAAGAATGATTTGAGGGGAATTACAGCTTGGTGGAGATTGTTCATTGTGTCACAAGAAGGATGTCGTCCTCTACTGAACTCTGCCTTAAAAGCCGCTACGTCCAGGGGACCGTCTTCCTTCTTGACAGTAAGATGCAATGTGGATTAATTTCAGCAATCCATTAGAAGTAGGAAACTGCTGAACATCTGGGTCTCATCATCTCCTCTTTCCTTTCCTGCTGATTCACTGGTCAGCAGAAAATATCAGTCCCAGATGTTTACCCGTGCAATACCCACCAGGCCTAAACATATTATGGTAGGGATCAATAAGAATTCCTTCTTTGTTACAGCACTAAGAGGCAGGCTGGTGGGGAGGCATTCTATTTAAGTGAATGAGTGTTATGGGGAAAGCCAAAATAATTAGACTATTTCTTTGTTCACAGGACTGCAGGCCTCAGCTTACGCATCAGTGTATTTCAGCAGCCCTTCCTCAGGCTTAACTGCATGTGTGCATGATATTTCTCTAAGCAGAGAGCTCTCAAAGAGTTATGAAGTACCATTCCTTGAAGAAAAGCCAGGCAGTTTCTCTTGTAATCAATACCAGGATCCAAACCAATAGAAAACATGCTACTTGGCTGCTCACAGGGTAATGCTTTGTATTCAATAAACATCAAACTTGGTCTTGTATCATTTTGGCTCAGTGTAGAGTGGCTCACCTGAAAATGACAGCATTTACTTAAACACAGTATATTTCACGGTCTGTTTTTTTCTTTTTTGGCCCCTAAGGAGATGAAGTAAGGCCACACAGGGTGAGATGGTCTCTTATGAACAATAGTGAATGGAATTGGGGTCAAAATATCTTGGAGCAACTTGGAAAACATCAGCTACTCAAGCAGACAGGGTCTTTTTGGAAGCAGCCTTGTACTGGAAATCTTTCCAAAGAAGGTTTGTGTAGAGAATCTAGTTATGATGATGAACAAGAGAGATCTGAGGTGCAAGAACAAGAAACCAGCTCAAGAAATCCTAATGCAGAGGAGTGCCAGTCACAATGGGAATCAGGATGCTGGCTCTAAGAATGTCAGCGGTTCAATTTGGATGTCTAGCATTCTGTGGGCTCTTCTTGTAGAGAAGCTACAATTGGCCATTCCCAAATCAGTGGTGTGACCCAAATGGTTCTGTTGAGATGAAAGAAACGATATGTTAACATCCATACCTGGAGGGGAAAATAAGAATTTGGATCTCATTTTCCATATCTATGACCCAGAAAGCATTGTTTACTGAGCAAAATCACATAAATTGCCTTTCCCAGAAGAAAGTCATGCACCTGCCCCCAGATCAGTGGTACTCCTGGGCTAGGGCTTTATTGATGGTAATCTTCTAGATGGTAGGATTTTAAAAGCAGGGTGCCTAGAGTTCCAGAGGCAGGAGAACCAATCTGTGGGCTGTGGAGGGTGTGGGGAGAAAATCACCAGCAGGATCACCATAGCGTACCAGAATTCTCTACTTACAGAAGAATTTAATGAGCACAATGCTGAAAGGAAAAGCTACAATGTATTATCAATTTCAGCAGACCAGCAGGAGTCACAGTTCCCTGAACTCTAAATTCTGGACTCAGAGTCACTGGACTGAGTTTGGATATGACTGAATACTCTTTATGCTATGGGGAATCATGAGGAAGTAAGTTATAAATTCCCTGGAGCCTTTAAATAGGCACTACCTCTTTGCTTATGAGGGCAGAAAAAGCCTTTCCTACTCAATTCTCTTTATCTATATTGTGTTTATGTCTTACTTAAGTGGTTCTACTATTGGATTTAGGCTTGTGTGGTCTGGGAACTAATAGGTCTTTGAAAAACTGTTTACCCCCAAATAACCTACATCAAACCTTTGAAACTTCAGACTCTGAGTTTTCAGGGGGATTCCAAAAACCCAGTGTTACACATGGCCATTCTAAAGATTTTTATTTAAATCAGTATTTAAAAAGCCTAGAGATCAAAGGAGGAACTCTAAATAATAACTATTATGGCATATTTCATTTTTATTTAACTGAATCCTTTAACTCTAGTTTTCAAGTTAAGGGCCTGTCTAATAATACTAATATTCCAGGTGTATGATGTGAACATCTCCTTAAGCTGCATAAGTACCATGAAGTCACTGGTATTTACATATTCACTGATTATGATGAACAAATCCTGAATTCATTTTTATATACGGGGTTAGTTTTCTGCTGACCTTCTAAACAAAGTAATCATGTTTCTTCCCTTTGTATATGTTTAAGTCGTTCAGAACCCAGTAAAACCAGCTGTGTGTCTTTCCATCTGAGAGTCCTTTTACACCAAGCCATGCATTATTCAGCATTCCTTTATTCATCCTCTCTGCTAACCATGACATGCCCCCCTGGGTTCTTAGGGTGAAATTCTCCTTCCATGTGTCTGTATGCTGATAGCAACTACTAAGTAGGACCGTCTCCTGGTAAGAGTCAATAGACCACTGGCTGCTCTGAAAGCAAGGCCATTTGACTTGAGCCTTATTTCTGCTGAAAGCCACTTTAGTGAGTATCTTTTACAATTGTTTATTTCTTGACCCTCTTATAGTTCTACAATGTGAAAGACAAAGGGGAAACCTCAGACTGCTCATGTTACTGTGATTAAGAAGGATGCTGGACTAGATGAGGGGCTAAGTTGGTGGCTTTTCTGAGTATGTAGGATATTTGAAGATTTATAAAGTTAGTCCAGTAAGCTCAAATCACAAATATTTACTGAATGTCTGAAATACAGGATGTCCTCAAAGACAGTTCAGTGTAGTTTTAACTATATAGTGCACTAAGACTTTGGGGACATGAATGTAAGGAATTAATTTACTCAGCAAACATTTATTAAGCCCTACTGTGGGGAAGGCATTGGGAATGCAACTATATACAGCATATAGATAATACACACTATATATAGTATATAGTGTATACATATACATACACATTTACACAGTATATTTATATGAAAAAACATATATATTTATATTTATCTCCACATATATATAATATAGACCTTGTTCTCAAGGTGCTTATAATCTAGTTGAAGGGAAATATATGCACAGAAATAACAATGCTATAAGGAAGAATATAGTAAGTTCAAAGAAAAGGTTCTGCGAATGATATATTAGAAGCAGAAGAAAATCCCTTTAACTGGGAAGGATCACTAAAGTTCCATGAAGGAACTATCTGAGTTGGAATTTGAAGAAAGTGAGGGATTTGAATAGACAAAGATTGGGAAGAAAAGAGAAGAGAATTCATTTGAGGGAAGGGGAAAATGTAGATGAGAGGTCCTTGAAGGCAAAGACTTTCATTTTTGTTTTTTGTATCCCCAGCATCTGTATAAGGCCTGGAAGATGTTACTTAATACATGTTAGTTCATTGATTTATGGGAGAGGAAAAGAAAAGAATGGGGAAAATAGTCCAATTTGGCTAAAATTAAAGGGAAACAATATGAGAGAAGGCTGGAAAAATATGTGGAAGTTAGACTGCAGGAGGCCCTGAATGCTACCATCATAAGGTTATATACTTTCATACACAGTGAGGACTGATGATAAACAAAGCCTGAACTTTAGCCTAAAAGGTTTTACATGAGAAATAGAATGATCAGAGTAATACAACTGAGATGACTTTGGCGGCTATGTGGGAAAAAACAATGGGAAGAATAGATAGAGGAAAGAAGACAAGTTAGGAAGCTATTGCAATAGTCTAAGCAAGAAGAAATGAGACCCTGAAAAAAGTAACTCAAATAGAGTTTGAGGTAGGGGAAGGGTAGTAGAAATGAATATGAGAGTCTATCAATGGAGGACCAGATAAAACAACAAATTGGATTGTGAAGTGAGGAAGAGAGAAGTCAAAGATAGCTTGTAATGATAGATTCTAGGACCAAAAGCCCCTTTCCCTTTTAGCTCCCCCTTTCCCTCTTACACCCCTGTCCCCTGCACCTACTGGAACTCCGGAACAAAGCAAGTCATTCCACTTCATAGGGCACTATTACTTTCCATGTTGTGACCTGACAAATACATGATAGATTGATGTTCTGGACTTATACTGTCTGTACCATACTAAAGACAATACAAGCCTGGGAACAAAAGCCCCCACACCCAAAGCTGACCCCTTGAGGGACATCCAATCAAATGGACATGAGTACCCAATTTTACCCAATAGGGACAATCCAGGTTATCTCATCCCAGTATAATGGAGAACTGTCCTAGAGGAATATGAGATGATACAACCCACCTAGGAACTCTGCAGAGCCAGTAAAGCACAAACCCCTTGGCTTCTAAAAAACAAAGTTTATTTTGTAAAGAGAATAAGGGAAACTGGTAGGCAGGACCCGAACACTCTTAAAACTAGCTCCACCCAACTTCTAAGTCTCCTGCTTAAGGAGAGCCTTCTGTTTCTCTTCTGGGCCCTGCTTACAGCTTCTTGTTCTACCTAAAAACCCTTCACGTGCTATCTGACTTATATTCCTACACCAGACCACCACCCTATAAAAGATTGCCCTCTTCTCAACCCAGATGGAGACCCTTGGCCATCTACTGGTTGCAGGCTCACCCAGGTTCTCCTTTCCTCTCCCTCTCTTTCCTTTCCCACAATAAAGCTTTGCTATATTACTCAATCTCTCTCTCACTAGCCTTGGTTCAGACCCCTGCCAGCCAGGTCTGTCATAACTCTAAAGCGATAAGTCTGCATGTAAACATGGAAAAATATTTTTTTGAATTTAAAAAAAAAAAGCAATGAGTCTGGGTGATTGGGAGGATGATATCTTCAAAAGAAAGACTGAATTTAGAGGAATAAGCTTTGGATAAAAGCTGATGAATTCAGTTTTAGATATGTAGGCTTTAGATGCCAATAGGCTACCTAGTAGGTATTTTCACTTTCTAAATGCTATTGAAAGAATAAGATTGTGATATACTTAGACAGATAAGAAATAAGCTCATGAAAAGCTAAATGAAATTATACAACAGTATAAAAATATGTTACTGAATATAGAAGATATAATAAGCAATTATAATAACTCCAACATTAATCAAATGAACTAATACTAATACAAATAAAGAAGTGGAACTGACATTGGAAAAAAACTATCACTTACTATAGACACCATGCTTTAGAGGAGCTAAACCACTGAGTTCTGCATTTCCTGAAACCATACATCTTCATCTTCACACTGATCATTCCTAATTCCCCATATACATGTCCCTCTTACCCTTTTCCTGAGAATTATAATTAAAATAGCTACCAATATGTATACCAATATTCTCATCACCATATAATTTTAGTGAGCATGATATAGAGCCACTTAATAGTCTCCTTGATGAAGGTATAAAGAAAGGCAGGATTTCATAGCAGATTATGTCTTTTAGTTCATGGAATTGCCTGAAAAGTTCAGAGAAAGCAAAATCTCATGGCCTTTTCTGGTTATTTCTTTTAAAACATTTGATTTAGTATGACAAAAAAACTTTAAAGGCTGATCTTTTTTTTTAATTTTTCATAAATATTTTTTCCAATAAGCAGTGGTTTTCAAAGGTTATGCCACAGGTCTGGCACACCAGCATGCCATGAGTTTCATTAGATGTGCTATGAAATTTTAGATGGTATGTTATTTCATTAAGAGAAATTTCCTAAATAATTTTACTGTTAATTTTATTTTCCTACCACCTCTAATATAATATTCACATAATAAAACTTGCCAATTACACACATATATGTTGACCTCAAAATATATTGGCCCTTGAATTCACAAAATACTCAACAAAAATGGCTGCACTTATTAGGGTTAGATATGTAAGTAGAAACAGAATTAGGGTGAGAAAGAAATAAACTTAAGGACAATATTTATTTGGTACTCACTATATATGTCACTCAGCTAAGCACTGGCCATATAAAGAAAAGCAAAATATAGAGGAAAAAGCAAGGTCCCTGTACTCTAAGTGTTCATATTCCAGAGGAGGGAACATGTCAACAACTGCATACAAATAAAATATATGCAATATATAATATGTTTATGTCCAATTCTCACACTAAACCACAAAATCCTTGAAGAGAGGGGTGGGCTCTTACTTTAATTTCATTTTATATCTCCGTCATTCAGCACAGAACTAGACTCTGGGTCATAGGATAACAGGCTTAAAGCTCAGAGGGACCTTAAAAGAGATCATCTAGTTCAGTCTCATTTACAGAAGAGGAAATCAAAGCATCAAGAAGGGGAAATGATTTCCCCAAGATCCTTCAAGCAGCAAGTCGGAGAGCTGTGATTCCAACCAGAAGTTTAATCCACTTTCTTACTGTACCACTGGCATTAACTAGTCCAGTCCCATCCAATAAACATTTATTAAGCGCCTAGTATGTGCCTGTTACTGTGCTAAGAGCTGGAGATACAATTAATAAAAAGAAACTGACTCCCAGCCCTAAAGGGGCAAAATGTAATGAGGACGACAATAATCGAAAGAAGGAAAAGTGGGGAGGAGGGAGACAGGGACACAGGGCTGAAGGAATCTTCTTCTGTGGTAATGAAACCAAAAAGAGCAACAAGTGCTGAGTGGTGTGGGGCCAACTTCTGTTTCTGTCTGCCCTGTAAAAAGGAAGGCATCATGGGAGGAATTTGATACTCTGCAGTCCAGCTCTCCAATCAAGGGGAGAAGAGAAGGCTGAAGGAAATAGTGTCAATCAAGGCTTGAGTTAGCTGGATGTAGATGCTATTAAGTGATGAACTTAACCTGACAGGGGCGTCTAGTTCCTTGGAGTGGACACCGAGAAGATAGAGAGTTGTGTTTTTTGCACTGAATCACACTGGCTCTGATCATACACATGATGACCAGCAAATAGGCTAGTTTTCAGTAGCAAAGAATCTAAATTGAAAATAGAGGCACTTGTCTTTGTAATTTGGGGTAAATTGTTAAAAGTCTAAATATAAAAACTAGCTTAAGAAATTAACTGTTTGGGGTTATTACTGAATTATGCCACCTTTTAGATGTGGCCCTGCCCAAGTCACCTTTCTTCTCAAGAGTTTCCTCTTCTAAAAACATCAAGGAGTGATTTCCAAATCAGTGGAACCATAAATACAAGGTTTGGTTTCCTTTTTGTGTGGTTAGTGGGGGAGTGAGGAACAACAGTCTTGACAGTTAAGACAAAGATTGACAATGAAAACGGCAGGAATTTTAAATACAAAAAGAAGGCACCGCCCCTTCCCACAGCTGTAGCTCCCTCCCCGTAGGACTTCAAGAGAGCGACAGTCCGTGGAGGGAAAACTACAATTCCCATTGAACCACCATGCCCACTTCCTGTGCAGCTCCCATCGCGGCTCGGCTTCCGTCATCATTGTGTCGTGGGTTCCACTTGGAAGCCGTTCACTTCTAGTGTTGCTCTCTCTGCTCCTCGCCCCTCCCCCGTCGTGATGGCTGCCACCACTTCGTCTTCGCCCCCCGCAACGCCAGCCTCAGCCCCAGACACAGCTCCATCCAAGAGCCAGTTAATGGGCGGCTGCTTGAGCTGCCGCCTCTTATCGGGAGTGGGCCTTCTGGGGGCCGGCGGGTACGTGTACTGGATGGCGCGGCGGCCCATGAAGCTTGGCTATTATCCCAGCCCCGGGACTATCTTCCAGATGGTCGTCGGCATAAGTGAGCGCGAGCCAGGGACGGAGGCCGGGAGGGGGCAGGCGCGAAGGGAGGAGGCACTATTAGGGCCAGGGAGAGGAGGCACGAGCTTAGTGCTAGGAGGGTGGGAGGGAGGAAGGAAAGGAAATTGTTGGCTTTTGGAGGTCTTGAAAACTGGGCTGGGGTTGGGGGAGGGGAGCGGAGGGAAAATAGGTTACACACAACAATAATAATAGCTTCCGTTTCCAAGATGCCTTGCAGTTTACAAAGAGCTTTTCCTCATCGGAACCAAGTCAGGCAGCTGGGATGAGTATTCTAACCCCATTTTACAAATAAAGAAACTGAGGCAAAAGTGACTTGATTAAGGTCACCCAACTGGAAAGTCAAGACAAAGCTGATTCTCCCTGCTCCTAGTCATAAGTACAAGATTTGACATCGTAAGGGCCATCTAGTCAAGTGGTGTCTAACTGGCTACATATTGACTGAAAAAAAACACAAATTAACATGATTTAAACCACAAATTAACATGGTCCATGTTGTATTGTATTTCTGTTTATTGTGTTAAACATTCACAATTGCAATTTAATCTGGTTCTAGTCTCACTCAGTTTAGTAGTCCATTTGTTGGCAGAGAGTTTGACATCTCTAAGGAAGGAAGAGACTGCAGACCCAAAGAGTAACATTTCCAAAGTCATGGTAGAGAATAAGCAAAGGAAGCCACATTTGAAAAAGTATTCTCCAGCTACAAATCCAGCACTCTGACCATGCTTATTCCACTATCTCTTACAGATTATAGAATGGAAAAATGAGTCAGTGAAACTTTTGGACCCCTGAGAAAAAGGGAATAAGAATTTATTAAGTACCTACTATGAGGCTGGCACTTCTCACAACTCTCCAGTCAGAGGGAAAGTCAGTCAATGATTAGTCAATAAATATTAGCCCTTAACTCTGTACCAGGTATAAAAAGTGCTAGTATAAAAAATGCTGATACTTAAAAAAAGAAAAACAAAAAGGCCCTTCTGTCAAAGAATTCACAATCTAATGGAGACAACCATGTACAAACAAGCTATCTATATGAGAAAAAAGTAGAATTAAGTAGAGTAAGGGAGAGGGGGATGATTTGCTCTACACACAACATGAAATTAATAATTTTTAAGTGAATGATTAAATATCAAAGTGACCTAACTCAGAGCCTCTAGAATTTGAAAGTGTATTCAAGGTGCTGGTCTTAGAAGGCCTCTGTTAAAGTCTGGTCTCTGCCACTTACTGAGTTTTTCACCTCGGACAAATCACTTTTTTAGCCTCCATTTTCTCATCCTTAAATGGGAATGATAACACTTCACACTACATGCTTTCCTCCTTACAGGATTACTGAAAAATGTGCAACCAAAATTCTAAAGAAATATGAATTGCTATTATTATTGTCCTTAGGCATTGCATGTTGGGGGATGGTCATACTGGTGGACCCTGTAGGAAAAGCCTATCCTGCAGAATCAAAGAAGCAATAATGGTGATAATGATGAAAATGGCAACTTCTACAAATCAGCCATTCATTCCTATGGACTACCCAGCCACCCCATTGGACTACCCAGATCCGGAGGACAGAAGTAAGAGACCTTCAGATGTTCCAGACAAGAATGATCTAGCTTTAAAGCTGTGGATGCTTGTAGGGAAAATGGACAAAGTGTGGTTACATATTTCTTTTTCCCCAGACCTACCCTCCCATAATAGTGAATAAATTTCTCATAGAAGAATATAGGGTGTCTGAGTCTTGTCTGGGGTAAGAAAGGGGATTTAAAGCCATTGATCATATGAACTAGGGGCAGTAAAAAAAAACACAAGATTAGAAAATAACCCATAACTCTTTTTGGTCAAGTTATTTTAACAATCCTATGTTGAACATTTAAGAGTCATAACACATTGTTGACTGTAAATTCAGCCCTTTTCCAACTATGCTAATCCTATCG
The DNA here is from genome assembly GCF_027887165.1 of Monodelphis domestica. Classification (NCBI taxonomy): domain Eukaryota; kingdom Metazoa; phylum Chordata; class Mammalia; order Didelphimorphia; family Didelphidae; genus Monodelphis; species Monodelphis domestica. The sequence goes on from NC_077233.1 coordinate 125,030,238, forward strand.
ATATTATGTACCTGACACTGTTGGAGTCTATGGGAAATATTGAAGGACTAACAAATTCCTTACATTTGTTTAGTTACTCCTTAGTGTACTTCATTATATATGAGCTCCTCACTACAAAATCATAAGGCTGCTAATTCAGGTACTGTCCTCATTTTAGAAAAGAAACTAAGGCTTTTCAGAGTGGTCAACTAAAGGGTACTACTCTGGTCTAGATTTTAGTCCCAATAATGCTACCATCAGACTGGCCTTGGATAAGTCATTCTCTAAGGATTTTGTTCTGTTTCCTTGCTTGCAAAATGAAGAAGTTGAAATATATATTTCTTGATCCCTTCTAGTGCTTATATTCTGTCTCTGATTTATTCCAATTTATGCACCAAATATGGAAGAGCCTTTTGACTTAGGCCAGTGATAACTAGTTTGCTGTCAGGAAGTTTACTGGTTGGCTTACCCAAATTTACCAAGATAAATGATCTTTTCATTCTGCCTCTAACAGGAAACACTAGAAATGTTCTTATTTGGAAAAATGAGATGAATTTCAAGGGAAATAACATGGGGAGAAATGTTTCATTGACTTGAGAATTAGGGCCTGGGTTCAAATCAAATACTGCTCTGATATAAATGACCATGGAAAATAATAGAATGAGCCCTAGACTTGATCTTGAGTCTTGATTCTACTAGTTAATTTGTGGCCTTAAACAAGCAGCTCAACTTATGTTTTATGTTTTTTGCAAATTGGAGCTAATAATACTCTTACTCTCTGCCTCACTCTGGGTTCTTTTAGGATTAAGTGAGATAATGGTTATAAAATGTATTATAACCACAGAGTGCTATGTAATTGTGAACCACTGGCACTAATATTTATTAAAGTTGAAATATAGTATATATATATATATATAGTATATATATATATACACACACACACACATATATACATTACTCAATTCAGTAATTAAAAAAATAATACTAAATTCTAAAGTTAGAAAGGATTTTAGAGATAATCTACTTAATTCACCACCTAAAGCAAAAAGGATTCAATAGCATCCCTGAAATATGGTTTTTTTTTTACTCTGCTTGAAAACTATAAGATGTCAGAGTACACAATCTAAAAAGCCTTGTCGATTTTGGAACAATTCTAGTTATAAAATCCTTAGAAATCCTTAAAATCTTTGTATCCTTTGTAACCATTACATGTAGGTCTACTTTCTGGAACCACAGCAAATAATTCAATAATATATACTGTAACATAACACTCATCACACTAACAAGTGTTAGTTCTTCATAAATAATCTTTGCTTGCCAAACGAGCCCCAAGGAATTCTAACCTTGCCCCACTTGTAAAAATCTAAAAGGGCATTGGAAAGGCTCCATTTGACCATGCCAAGAGCTATTAATGCTAGTGAGTATTTATTTGAGACAGTTCTGCACCCACTTCTTAGAGAAATCAAAGCTTGTAGTTGTCACTTCAGCCTCAAAACCTATCTTTTATATCCACTTCAAAAGTTACTTAGGTTGATTAACCCCCTACAGTAAGCAAAACTGGAAAATTTTCTGACATAGTAGAAAACAGTTCTAGGATAATATCTGAACAGAAAATCTAATTTTAGAGATTTACAGAGGGATTTTCAGGGTTAAATGGTAGTCAAGCCTATATACAACGTTGATAATCCTTTAGCATCCTCTAGTAATTGCTCTTCAGAGAGAGTACACTTATTGAACTTTGTTAGGGCACAAAATTCATCATGATTGGCAAGAATTAAGTAGTCCTTTGACACATGAAAATGTGACTTCATGGAGACTAATAGTTTAGTCTAATGAGAATAGACAAAATACAAGATAGTGTATGATCTAAAACTCCAATACCTTTTCAGGTATCCCTAAGGCCTTCCCTCTCATTGGTAAGGATAAGAAGGACAGCAGAAAGAAAGCTCAACCCAGATCCTCCATTGAAGGAGGTTAACCAAAATATCCTTCTCTTTCTCATCTGCTTATACTCTTCTGGACTTATCAAGCCCATAGGTTAATAAGGATATGGAGATAAAAAGACAGGGGAAGAGCATCCTGTAAGAACCTGATAGAGAAGCTTTAGTGGTTAGGGTTTATTGCTCATGCGGACCAGAGATAGAATAAAGATTCTAATCATTGAAACATAAGTCAGCTGAGATCTTCCTGGCATAATTTGAAGCTAGATTGGAGATAAGACAGGGTGATTAAGAAGAGAAATTTCTAGGACCTTGGGCATGGAGACTATGAAATAATAGATAAGAGAGTGCAAAGTTTCATCCAAAAAGAGGATAATGACTTTAGGAACTAGTTAGAGAAAAATGCAAGGCATCATCATAGGAGGAAGGACAGATGTCATAAAGGTAGGGAACATCCTGGTGGGTCAGGATTGGTCTGAGTATTTATTAATGGTATAATTGGAGTCCAGTGCCTCAGGGAAGAAAGTTGGAAATTGAGTGCCAGAGCAACCACATGTTTACCCCAAGTTTGATGTTTTGATGGATAGGGCTTTTGTTTTCATCTTAACCATCATGACAACTTTGGGAATTTGAAGAAGATCAGATGTTTTATGGGGGTTGGCGGTTGACAGAGCCTTGTTCAGATCCCTTTAACTGATTTCCCATTATCTAAGTCATAGGTAGGTAGGTAGGCACCAACATGAAAAGTTGCTTGGGAAATGGCAGCTGCTAGCACGGGAGTTTTCCCCAACAAATTCTAGAAAAAGGAAATGCCAGGCAAAAGAAGGCAAGACTAGGACAAGGATTGACAGCCTGTTCCAATAAAAATTGACATTCATCTTTACAATTACTATATCATTTCACCTGCCCTACCTCTGGCACTTTTGATAAGTTTTTGATTTGGCTAATTATTAAAGTATTTTTAAAGAGATTTTTTTCTAATTTTCTGACTCCCAGCTTTAATGCCTTATAGCTAAAATCATAATTGGGAATTAATATTGACAGTAATTGTCATAGCAACCTAAATGTAAAAGTTTCAGTCTTAGAGTAAGGAAATTTGAGCTTCGGTTTGCATGCTGCCCTTGACCTGACCCCATATTCTTACCTGTACCTCTCAGTTTCTTCTTCTTTAAAATAAAGGTCATATCATTTATCAACTTGAGGGGGCTTAAAGGATGCAAAACCCTTAAGGCATCTTTGAAAATAGCAACTTGCCTACCCACCAAGCATGTGTTCCAAGCTTTAAGGTATGGTTACAAATTACACTGATTTTGCTAATAACATTCTTTTATGGAGGAAAAGTGGGCAAGCACATTTGAGCTATTTATTTATAAAACTGATTTAAGCTGCACTGAAATCTGTGCAGAAAAGCCATTATCCATAATGTTTGATAAAATGGGAAGTTTTGCTCACTTTGCTGGAAAATGATGGAGGTGGCAATGTAGAATTTTATGGGGAAAAAAAAAACTTAAAAATAGCATTATCTGCAATCATAGCTTGGAGCTGCCACCCCAGATCAGACCACTGCTCCATCAAATCCACTCCCCAGCACGGAGCAGCTGCCCGTGCCTGACGCTTCACAGGGTTTCAGTAACCTCTCACCCCAATTAGTATACCTGGCCACCCAAACAATCCTGTTCACTGAGGGAGGAGCTCCTTCCCCAACCCTGCAGTGATAGGGTCATGCCCTGAAAGATGAAATGTGATTATCCTATCTCAGTCAACCTGCACAACTACTGAGGCATTCAAAAGAAATATGGTAAGTTACTGGAAAAGTAGAAGTGTGTGTATGTGTGGAAGCTCCTCCTTCCAATTTACAGAGAACCTCAATAGGAAAAACCTTTTTTCTACTTCATCTGGCACATCACAGGTTTATTTATCTGAATTAAATTAACAGGCTATATCTAGAACACAAACCCCAAAAGGGTGTGTGTCTGTGCACACATGTGTATATTGGAGGATCAAAGGTCAAAGTGCAAGAACTAAAATGACAAGCTATACCATAAGTAGGATAATCTAAAATACCTTTGAAATATATAGTATCCACATATGCAAGAGCTGATATCATATATGTGATTAAAAAAAATACTAATGGGGTGGTTCATCAGAGTAACAGTCTTACTGTTGAAAAGAGATTATGAAGACAATGGCAGGGACTTTTACACTGGCTGAAGCCCAAGACCTTGGTAGTGTAATTACTGGAAGGCTTTTAATAACTAAAAGAAAACTGGCCTCTTTTTTGCAGAGGAATTAATATTTCCAGGTAGCTGAGATATGCAATATTAAGATGTTTTATCAAGGCCTACCAATTACAGTCAAGCTTCCTATAAAGATCAAGGCCCAGATTATTAATATAATGAAACCAAGGCTAATTTCTATGTGGACTTCAATTCAACAAATATTTAGTGAGTATCTACTCTGGGCCACCAATATAATCAGGGGAAAAAAAAGGAAAAGAAAAAATAAGTCCTTGTTCTAAAGAACTTATAGTCTAGTGAATACTGAAGCCAGTAATCCAAACACATTGCCAGTAGAAGGCATGCAAACATATATGTTATTATCAAACAGAAATGTTAAAAATGGAATTCTCAGAGTGGTTTTTTAACGTTGTGCTATGCAGTAGTGTTTAAAACTCTGTGACTGAGAACTGTGAAAAGACTGTCAAAACTGTGACAAGTAAAAGACAGGAAAATTGGGGAGAAAGGGCCCACTTTACAGCCTCACTAGCCTGTGAACACCTGTTAGCGGTGAAGTGGGCTGAGAGATGTATTTGGCACATGTTAGCAACACCCGACAATTCACCAAGCCTTGATAGTTGAGTGAAAACAGGATCCTCTATCTGTGGCTTTGGCTGTCATAAGCACATTTCAGTTTTCATCAACAGAAACTTATCAAGGTGCAAGAGGAAGAGATGAGAAGATAAAAGACCTTTTCTGGAAATGTCTAGTTCCTGCAGTCTTTGCCAATATTCCTTGTGCCTTAGAAAATTGAGAAGGGATGTGCAGACTTTAAGAGAAATTGGAAGAAGGCATCCATTCCAAGAGAATTAAAGTTATCTGAAGAGGAGACAGTATTGGTCTCCTTCCTAAAATTACAGGATATCTCTTTTTGAGTGTATACCAGCTCTACAGGAGAAGCAGCATGGTTCAGACCTGGGTTTATACACTAGCTGGAGAAGTCAGTAAACCCCACTATTTCAGATTTTTCTTCTGTGAACAATGACAATAGTACTTGCCATATTTGCTTCATAGAATTGTTGCAAAGAAAATGCTTCATAAATAAATCCTAAGACACTATAGAAATGTGATAGAATGATTAAAATTTTAAAAACCACTCAAATATCAATGGACAGAGACTCATGGTGAGCATCAGCAGGCTGAAATACATTAAAAATAAGCAATTATAAAGTCAAAGTCAAGTGAAAGATGGCATCAAAGAAATGTATGAATGAAAAGGAAGATGAGCTAGTCAGCTAGGATGGCCAAAGAACACCTCATGTGCTCCTTTGATATCTTTGTGATACTGAAAGAACCCAAGAAAAGCTTCCCCCATGTCAGGAGGATTCCTGGTGGGGAAATGAGAGGAGGACTTGGTCAAGGGTATATGGATGAAGGACAACATGGGTAGGATGATAGTAATTTGAGTATTTGATAGAAGGACAGAACAGACCAACAAAGAGACTGTGAGGGTAAAGTCACCACAGCAGAAGAGTGACATCACTGCTTTAGAAGTTCAGAGTTTGGAAATTCACTCCAGTAGTGTGTCATTGTTTATCAGTGAGGATTTTGTAGCCGCCTCCATCACAGGCAGGCAGCAGACAGAGATGCAAGTTAGAAAAATTAAAAACCTGTGTGTTGCTCTAGGCATGTTTTTGTTTGCTGTTCAGCTCAGTTCAAGGCAGTGTTTCACTTTCAAATGGTTCACTTAGTAGGAAATGTAACCAACAAGTAAACAGAAACCAAGAAAAAAAGAAAGGGAAAATATACTCAGAGGAAAAAGTTTTCTGCTGTGGGGGCACTAGAACTGGCATTTCTAAAGTGCCAGCTGTCAGTATGTTTTGTTTTCAATGGGTTTAAATATATACATGGGGGAGTGAGTGGAAGGACAACTGACAGCCATTTGCTTTCTATAATGCTTATTTTAGAGGCAGGATGGCACAGTGGAAAGAAATCTGGATTTGATATTGGAGGACCCAGGACTGACTTCTCTGACCTACAATTTACTACTTATGTGAACTTTGGCAAGTCATTTAACTTTGATGGGCTTTTGTGTTCTCTTTTGTAAAATGAAAGGATTGGCAGGTGACCTTTCTAACTCTAATCCCAATTTTCACTCTCTTAAAGATCCTATTCTGACCACTAATTGAAAGAGAAAGCACTGAGTTAAGAGTCCCAAGACCTGAGTTTGAGTCTCCAATCTGCCAATTACTAGTTGTTTAACCAGGGACAAATCACTCTCTCTCTGATCTCAGTTTTCTATTCTAAATACCTGGAAGAGCTTTATGTTATTATAAAATGAGGTGATAGAGTCTCATAGCATCAAATAAAAAGGCAGTGAGACCTCATGAATAGAACTCTAGATTCATCATTAGGAAGACCTGGAGTTCCAATGTTCTTCTAATTCTTACTGGCTTTATGACCCTGGCAAATTACTCAACCTCTGTTTACCTTAAACAAAGGACTTCCCTCAAAGCCCAGCTAACCTGCAACTTCCTACAGGAAGTCTTTCCTCACTCCAGACCCACTATACCCTCCACTCCCTCTTCTAAGGCCACTCTCCCAAAGCCAGGTGCTCTTCCTTATATTGAAAGTAAATTTTAATTACTTTGTGTTTTGTATTTCCTTGTATGTCTATGACAGAAATACTCGGAAGAAACCTCCATTTGGAGTCCAAGGATCACTGTCCAAATCCCAACTTTCCCATTTATTTGCATGACCTTGTGAAAGTCATTTTAACTCTGCCTCTGTTGACTCCTGTAAAAACAATAATGAAAATGCCATTAGAACAATAGACATCCACTTCAGGTAGGGAGGTAAATCCCATCCCAAGTCAAGTAGCTCTTTTGTGTCCAGAAGCTTCTCCCAGTATCTCACACCCTCCTTCAGCTCCTACTGCACCAAAGCTGAAGTGGATGTTCATTGTCTGGTGAAGAGGGACCTTCCCTCAGGGGGAAACCTCTCCTGTGACAAGGTCAAAACCTGGGGTTTCTACCCTCAAACTAAATAAATTGGGGATCTCCAGATTTCCATGTTGACAGACTCAAATAAAATAATAATGAATGCAAAACCCTTTGCTAAAGTTTTAGAAAAAATGTCAATTGTTAGCTTCAAAGGTCACAGTTCTTAATCTTTTTGTGTCATGACCCCTTCAGAAAGTTGGTGGATTCCTTCTCAGAATAATGCTTTTAAATGATTACAATAAAATACATAAGATTACAAAGGAAGGCAATTATATTGCAAAACTTATCGAAAACATTTTATGTTAAAGGAAACAAATTTATGGACCTTGGGTTAACCCTGATTTTAATATTTGTCTACAAATATGACATCTTGATTCAAATGTGTTTTGCTTGATTAGGGAAAGAAGAGACCTTGTTCCCATTTCCTTGGGCAAGATGGCATGTTTATCAAACTAGAAGATGACTTTACCCTGGGAGGTGGAGCTAAGTCATGTTGAGGGACAGAGACAAGATTTAAAAAAATAAATTGGCAGGCTGGAATGATGAACCAAATTAAATGAGATAAAATGTAAAAGGGTCATATATGATATATTTACATGGGAACAAATAATTTCGAGGACAAGGTGGGAGAGGGGTCTCATATTCATACCAGTTGGTCAATTGAGAAAGATGTGAAGTTAGGGATAGACAGCAAACTCACTATGATTAACAGTATGATATGCCAGCTAATAAAACAATAAGATCTCCAGCTGCATTAAGAGATGTCTAGTGTCCAGAATTCTGAGACCATCCAACCACTTTAACATGCCCTGGCCAAACCACATTGGAAGAATTGTATTCAGTCCTGGAGTTCTTAATACCATATTTTAGAAACAAGGATAAAAAATATTGATGACTGGAAGGCTATATAGAAGAAAGTTGATGAGAGGTCCAAATTTCATCACATCAAATGAATTGCAGGGGCTAGAGATGTTTAGCCTAGAGGAGATGTGATGGTTGTCTTCAAATATTTGCCAGACTGGCTAGCATATGGAAGAGGGATCAGAGTTGTTCTTTCTGATGCTAAAGGAAAGAATTAAGCATAAAAGGGAGAAATTACAGAGATGAATTTATGTTTAAGAAAAACTTCCTTACAAGTAGGATGGACTCTCTCAGGAAGCCAAGGACTCCTTTTAATATGAGATCTATATGAGGAGACAGGATGGCCAGACACACTGACTCTCTCTCTCTCTCTCTCTCTCTCTCTCTCTCTCTCTCTCTCTCTCTCTCCCCCCGCCCCCCAATCCCCCTCTCTTTCTCTTTCTCTTTCTCTTTCTCTTTCTCTTTCTCTTTCTCTTTCTTTCTCTTTCTCTTTCTCTTTCTCTTTCTCTTTCTCTTTCTCTTTCTCTTTCTCTTTCTTTCTCTTTCTCTTTCTCTTTCTCTTTCTCTTTCTCTTTCTCTTTCTCTTTCTCTTTCTCTTTCTCTCTCTCTCTCTCTCTGAGATTCTTGCTCAAGTAGAAGTCAGGCTATATGTTCTCTAAATTTCCTTCCAATTGCTGGTTTCTATGATTCTTTAATATGCATTTAACCACTAGGTATCTGAACCTCTTCATTTATAAGAATAGATATTGGTCACCACATCGTCATCCCAAGGATTATACACTCCCCTCAAGTTCAGAGAGCACTCTGGGTATATCAAGATCTCTGTGGCTACTTTTCTCCTCTACTTCTTCCCCTTTTTTGGTTGACAATATTTGTTTCCTTGAGGCAGTTAAGTATCATAGTGGGTAGAATACTTGGCCTGGAGTCAGTAAGACTCATCTTCCTGACTTAAAATTTGGCCTCAGACAGTTACTAACTGTGCAACTCTGGCGAAATCTCCTAACCCTGTTTGCCTCAGTTTCCTTATGTGTAAAATGAGGTGGAGAAGGAAATGACAAACCACTGTAGTAGCCTTGTCAAAACCTCAAATGGAGTCACAAAGAGTCAGATATGACTGAAAAAAGTTTGAACAATTCATTTACTCAGTCTGAATTTCAGGTGTGCATTTTTATCCAATCAGATTCTTGGCTCCATGCCCTTGCCCAATGGAAAAGTTCTGCTCTTCTTCCAATAACTGTTGTGCTTCAATGGTGTTTACTCAGAGAAATATGTCTAGAATATGACATACAGTTCTTTAATCATAACATTAGAAGAAGAGGAGGAAGAATAAATTCAAATATAATAAACACTCAATGGGAGTTGTTCACCTGCAAGTTCTTTCCAGACAAGGTATCTCCAACCCCTCTTTGTTCTGGAGGCCAGACAAAACCCTCCAAAAGAATCCAAACAAATTCAGTTCAGGCATTCAGATTCATAAGAAGATGCATTCTTCTTTGCAGGCAAAGCCAATCCTATCCTAGATCTTCCCACAAAGAACACAATGCTTTGCCTATGCTGGGCCTTAAGTAAATGTTTGCTTCATTGAGTTAATTCAGTCCCATCAACTGGATAGTGGAAACGAGTGCTAGATGCTTAACCGAAAGCCTGAGAGACAAATATGGTTCTCATAGTTGTTCCTTTTTAGGCATTGAACTATTCATTTCTCTGGGCCTCAGTTTTTCGCATTTGCAGAACAAAGACCTTAGACTGTTCTTTTAGGCTCTTTAGAGTTTGCAGCCTATATGCCTCTCTTAGCTGAGCTCTTGTTACAAAATGTAGAAACTCTTTCCCTTAGTGATAAATGGGCCAAATAAAACATTGTACCAAAACCCTGCAAACAGTCCTAAGCACCTGAATGTTCTAGGCGCATGTCAATGAAGTTCTATTGAATCTACAGAGCTATACAAATTTGTGGTCCAAGGTAGAGTTGACATTTCTCTACCTAGATACTCTTGCAGTATTAAGGACTCTGAAAACTGTTTAGTTATGATCCCCCAAATCTGATTCTAGAAGGAACCTCATTCTTGTCACAGGAATCTTCCTTTATAATTCATCAAAGTCATCTGATCTTTACAATTGTTACAAGATTTGACTTCATAATCAGGTTTTTCTCTATATTAGTTTAGTTTTTCATCTTCCATTCAAGTAATTTTGTTTAGAACAGAAACTCATCGATGCATATTTTAGTTAATTGAAATAATAAGCAATCATCTGCTGTTGTCTGGTCAGTCTCTTTGTTCCCAGAAAACATCTCTCATTTCTTTTGTTTGATTTCACTACCTTTCAATGCTTTAGAATTATAATGGGTAAAATTCTGGCAAAAATAGTATCAGAGAACAATAAGATTGGTTAAATAATAATCTCTCCCCTAGTCTAATTGGGCAAATATTGAAAGTCCATAGTGTGAGGAGTTGTTATGAGCTAAAGATTTTGAAGGTGCTCAGACTTTAATCTAGGCATATTTTACCTTTCCTTTTGCACTTAAGATTGATTGATTTACTATAGAGCAGCTGGGTGGCTCTGTGGATTGAGAGCCAGGCCTAGAGACAGGAGGTCCTGGGTTCAAATGTGGCCTCAGCCCCTTCCTACCTGCATGACCCTGGGCAAGGCACCTAACCCCCAATGCCTAGCCCTTACCACCCTTCAGCTTTAGAACCCATATACAGTAGATATTCTAGGATGGAAGGTAAGAGTTTAAAAAAAAATAAAAGATTGAGTCATTATAGAAATGAGGGTGAAAGTGAAGAACACTGAATTTGGAGCATATAGGCCTGGTTTCAAATTCTGGGACTGCTACTTCCACCTGTGTGAGTTTAGGTGACTCATTTTACTTCTCTGCATTTCCGCTTCCTCATCAGAAAATTAGATGACTGAATTCATTGCTACTTAATGTCTTTTCTAGCTATAAATCCTATTAAAAATTGTGCCCATTTTATTTATTTTGAAGGTTCATATGAACTTTTAGAGGGCAGAAGACGTGACAAGACTTTCCTGTCTATTTTCTCTACCATTTGGCACCAAATGCTCCCTAAATGTGTGATCCTGTCATGAGCTTTCAGCCATGATGATGAGAAATGGAAAAAAAAAATTCACACCTAAAATGTAGTATCCTAGTGAAATCTACTGCAAAGTATTTGGGGTAAAAAAAAAATGTAGTGAGTGGTGAGATGAAAACCACAACTTCTAGTTTCCTAAGTGCTTTCCTCTGTGAGAGGTGATGCCACTGGGATTGTGACGATCTAATTCTAGCTGATGAACCAGCCTCCATAAAGCAGAACATGAGGGCCTGGTTCATAGGATGGAAGGAGCAAAACACCTCCTTATGTTTTCCTTTATACCTGGAAAGAGACCCATCTCTGACATGTGTTGGTGAACCTCCACCAATTTCCTCATTTCTCAGGAATTTTAGGAGGATGATTAGTCAGGAGACCTATCACCCCTTCTCCCAGAGCTGTGCTTTGGGATCCAACAAGAAAGAAAAGAATAAAGATTTCATCAAGTTTGTTTCTGAGCCTGTTTTCAGTCTTTAGAGGTTAATCAATCAACAATTATCTCATGCAAAGTCTTGCCACACATTGGAATTGTGACTTTTCTAGGACATCCAACCCTGCCTGGATTTAAACCTTGCTCTTGTCTTTTCCTACGAATACCCCTCCCCTCCCCTGGTCCAGCTTTGTCTACTTATACCTTCTACCTGGCCAAAGGCCCCCTTCACACTTGCCTTCTGCCCCCACCCCCCAAAGGAGAAGACTTACACTCAGCACCGTCTACAGAACCTCTTCTCCAGATGCATAATCCCAGAAGACACACAAGGTGCACCCTACAACTCAGAGGGGAAAAATAGACCCATCCACCAGCTCTTCGGAGTGCCTGATTATTAGGATGTGTAAGTTATGGTTTTCAGCTCTCTGCTGAGATCCTGAAGTATAATGTCAGCCTGAGTGAGGAGCCATAAAATGGGAAGTCAGAAGGCTGACTGAGTTGTCAATGGAGGCTTCATTACTAACTCTGATGTGCTGCTTGGCATTTACCCAGACAATGTGAGGCTGTGACATTAACATGTGGTTCTTTATGTGAATCTGAGCCCAGCTGCTTTACTGGAAAGGATGGGAAGGAAATGCAATGGAGGTAAAATGTTCCAATTTCTCCTGCAGTCCCAGTAAGAAAAGAACACTGGCTGTAAGTCACATTATAAGTCACATGTGTATTCAAACATACATGTACATGGTTAAACCACAAAGACTACCCTGCATGTGTGAATATACACATGCATGTGACTGTATGTGCTCATGTACACATACATGTATATATGGGCCTTCTGGGGCAAACTTTTTGAGAGAACAGGGATGTGAGTCTCATAGGAAAGGTAGGTATGAATGAATAGCCATCTATATCATTGGAGGGAATTCCAAAATTTAAGAGATCATAGAGTCAATTGAATATCAAGAATTTAAAGATATATACCATAGTCCTCTTCTTCTGAGGCATGGGATCTCAGCTTGGGTTCATGTACTCATTTTAAAGAATATTTTCATAATTATATCTCAATATAACTGATTTCTTTAGTAATCCTACATATTTTATTTTATGCATTGCAGAAGACATTCTGAGAAGACTGCTACAGGAGTCCATGACACACAAAAAAGATTAAGAATCCTGCTCTAAAATGAAGAGTGATAGAGCAATGGATGATCTACACTGATAAAGTGGGTTTCCTCACTGGTAATTTCCCACAAGTAGGAATGAATCAAACAAATTTCATAGGATCACAGATCTAAACCTAGAAAGGAACTCATAGGCTATTTAGTCCAATCCCTTCATTTTGCAAACAAGAAAACTGAGAACTAGGGAAGTTAAGTGACTTGACAGAGGTTAAGAAGTAGTGTAACCGTGAAAATGTGGTTTTCAAGACTTTGAATTGCCAAAACTGTAAAAATGATTTTAGTGTCTTGATTTTGTATCAAAAGTAAGTGGTCGCCATGGGAAAAATTCCCAAATATGAAATACCCAAGTCAGCTGGGTTTTATGGAGATTTTAATTAATACGAATGAAGGAATTAAGGGAAAGGAGAGAGACAGAGTAAGAGGAAATAGTAGGAAAGGCCTAGGCCAAAATGGCCTAGGCCTTTCTCTTTAAGAGAGAAGACTAAGTCAGTCTTTAATCACTCACCACAAGATTTTGTCCCAAGCAAAACTCCAATTCTTCACTGAAATCCTCAACTCCTGAACTGAGTTCAGGGAGCCAGCTCTGACTCCTGTCTTCCAATTCAGCTTCCAAAGCTGAACTAACTCCAGAGGCCTCAAGCTCCTTCCTTTTTAAGAAAATTTTCTCTTGTGTCACCTCCCCTAAATTTTCACGCCTACCAGTCACAGTAGAACGCTTTTCCTAGGACTGCCCATTCTTAGTTCTCATCAGTCTTTAGTTCTCACCTTCTCTGTGTAAATTATATCTTCTGAGTACTTCACACCTCTTTGCTAAGCTTGCCTTTTATAAGTTGTTTGACCTTTTAGTGATTAATTTGACCTTCATAGGTACTTAGCACCCTTTTGTATTAGATCTAAAAATAGACCTAGCTTGAGGTTTTGGCCTCACTATAAGTATGAGTTAAGTACTTTTTCATTGTTCAGTAAGGAGTTTTACAACTTTATCTTCCCCTAAAGTATTCCTAAGTATGGGTAGAGTAATGTAAAATTCCCAATACATTCCTGACCAAGTACCTTCATTGTTTAAAATGGGGAATAACCTTAACCAAATATTCTAAGGTAGAGTCTGAGAAATTTTAAGATTCACAGTAGTCTCAGAGATAGGATTTGAACTCAGGCCCTCTGACTCTAGAACCAGTGTTCTCTCCATTATACAACAGTGTTTTAATACTATTCCAATACCTCTTCACTGCCTAGAGATGACCTCAGTCTTTTGAAGGTGCTGCTGCCCTAGCTGATAATAAGTGTTGCCAGGTCTCAATAAGTTAGAAGGGTCACAACTACAGTCATAGTGATAGATAGATGACATCTGCAATTTGAGACCTTGCGAGGTAACTCTAGGGAAGCTCATCACCAGCGAAATCTTTTTTTTTTCAGTCATTGCAATTTGTGAAGGTGTTTACTTCAGCATAAATGGGGTTTTGTGTCATGGGAGGGAGCTCCCCCACTAATAAAACCACAGATCCTTGAAGTAAACATATGTAATTGGGCTTCGGACCCAACTAGGGTGTTTGGCATGTGGCTGCACTTGTGAAAGGAGCTGTGACTCGAGATTGTTGGAGAGAATGCTGTGTGCTTACTTATGGGACTAGTGGAGTAAAAGGGACATTTGGTTCCAGTGATGCTTCTAGACACATCCGCATGGAAGGAAAATCTGCAAGTGCGTAAGAGAAGACAGATTTTCAATGTCCCAGATTTCCTCTATATTTTTTTTATTATATTATTTCCTCTATAGAGACATAGAATAGCCCTCCCTGAGTGAGATTGGGTCCTCTCTTTACAGGATCTGAAATGTCATCTTGCTAAAGAACTCATTTATACACGTATATTCTTCAGAATAACTTGGATAATTTCTTCAATTTCTGTTTGAAATTAACTTGAATAAAAATAAATAAATACACGCACTATGTACCATATGGGATGGTAATTTTTACAACCAGCATTCTGCAGGAAGGAGTTAAGGTGGTGCGTGTACAGTAAGGCTTAACTTCATCCTGAAGAATGGCCAAGGAAACGGCTTTCCTCCTGAACCAGTCTTGTACCCCCAGAGTATCAGTAATTGAGGGGGCAAATAGATAATTTTAGTCTGCTGTCTCTTTTGGAGATAGAGAAAGGAAGAAGTAAATGCCTAGCAACATCCCTTTTCTTTGCTCCCTTCAAGGTACAAATTACAGCCTCCCATGGAAGGGGGACAGATTCCAGAGACACCTATCTGTGCCCCATGGGAACCATATCTGTCTTTACATTTAGACAACCCATGTGGACATAGCAGTACCTTATACATGACCTGTCTTAAATACATGCAATATATATATATATATATGTGTGTGTGTGTGTGTGTGTGTGTGTGTGTGTGTGTATTCAGTGGATCGATCTGTGACCTCATCAAATTGGGAATTCCCTCCAGTGATACAGATTGCCACCCATCCTATATACCTCCTATCCATGTGCTCTCACAAAACCCCCAGACTTTCTCCCAACACACTGAGGATACAATAGAACACTCAGTAATGCTTTGCCCTTACCACAAAACCAGCCCATCTTATCTTTCTGTCATCTGATTCTCTGATAGCATCCTTTATTCTTCTTTGGAATTTCTAATCAGTTATATACTGCAACCTGCTCACACCTCCATGTGCCTTTCCAGTCAGTCAGTCAGTCAGTCAGTCAGTCAGCATTTTTAAGAACCTGTTATATTCCAGGCACTGTGCTAAGTTCTGGGATATAAAAAGAGGCAAAAGACAGCCCTTGCCGTGGAGGAACTCACAATCTAATAAAGGGCAACCTGCAAACAAATAGGTACAAAAAGCTATAAACAGAATAAATAGGATGTAATTAACAGAAGGGGTGGGAAAGACTTCCTATAAAAGATGGATTTTTAGTTGGGAGTTAAAGGAAGTGAGTAGGGAGAGCTGAGGAGGAAGAGCATGCCATACATGGAGGATGGAGAAGTGATGGAGTGCCTTATTGATGGAATAGTCAGAAAGACAGTGTTCCTGGATCACAGAATAGGAAGGGAGAAAAGTATGAGAAGAAAGGAAAGGTAGGAAGAGGCTAGTGATGAGGGGCATTTTGTTTTTGATCATGGAGGCAATAGGGAGTCATTGGAGCTTACAGAGAAGGGGGTAACAGGCTTTAGGAATACCTCTATGACGACTGCATGAAGGATGGATTGGAGTGGGGAGAGACAAGGCAAGCGACCCACCACCATTGGTCATTAGCATTGGTCTGGCTGTGAGGTGGTTAGGGTTTGCATCAGAGTAGTGACAATGCCTGAGAGAAGGAACCATATTTAAGAAATGTTGAAAGATGACATGAACAGGTCTTGGCAACAGGCAGAACGGGAGAAAGAGAGAGAGATAGTGAGGAGTCATGGATGACACCTAGACATCGAACCTGCGAGGTTCCATTTCCTTCCATTGCATCTATGTGATTATCATCTTTGGTTCCTCAAAGGCACTGGGATTCTAGGTCTCTTTCCATATAGCAATGCCAAAAAAAGTTTATTTTGAAAAGATGGGTCTTTACTGTTATCAGAAATGTAGAATCCATAAAAGCCCTTTGCAATTTACCAAAAAAAAAAAAATCCAGCCTATACCCTTTTTTCTTTTAAAATCTGGACCAAACTCAGTGTACATCTATAATGTCTGTCCAGATATGCATACTATCAGACGATTTCTATACTGTGTTCTTTCAGATGAATGTTGAAACCTAGGTAACTGACATTCTTTATCTATTTGTTCTTTCTTGTGTGGGTGGACAGGCCCTAGTACTTCTTTGAGTGATCACAGATCTTTTCCAGGAGTATTTGTAATGTCAAAACAATGTTACTTGAAAACAGGAGCATCCACAGGGAATCCCTCCCTGACTTGGACTTCTGGTTAGATTTCCTTCATCACAGTGAATACTTTTGGCAAGCATGTATCTCCCTTAAAAAAAGTTATCTCTTGTCTGATATATATTATCAGAGTGTTATTGAACAATGTTATTTCTAGTATACCTTCCAAGGAATCTTGAATGATGTTGATATGTGGAAGTCACCTTGTTGTAAAAGAGCTTTTAAGAGAGGGCATTGTTCTACTGAGTCCATTGCTTTTTTCACAATTGATGAACAGTAGGCACAATGGGAGTTTACATTTTCTATCTATTTCAGTTAATTCATGAGATGGGTAAGAGGGAGTCTATTACTGAATATCACATCAAAAGATTTCCTAGTCCCCGAATAGTACTCTCCTCAAAGCTGCCCTCAAATTTATATATAAATGACTCATAATTTGTATAGAGTAACCATAGAGGTCAGTAGTGTTGATATATTCTTGGTCACTTTTGGAATTAAAGCAATTTGAGATTTTCCCATGCTTTTGATATCTTCCCCTCCTTTAGATACCTTGTAAATCGGTCCCTCAGCACCCCCCAAATTGTACTACCTCCAGCACAAATTTCCTCCTTCTATATATACTTTATTCAGTCCAGCTGTTTTTCCCATCTTTGTTTTCTTTCTCTGTAAGCAGCTCAGGGACTATGAAGTTAGGGTCCAAGTGTGTTGTTTCCATTATTCTTGAAGGAGAAAAGTTTGTTGAAATAATTTTTACAAATATTTTTCATTTTTCTTCTGTATGTAGCCCTCTTTCTATTTTCATTCTCAAATGCCCTTGGTATGACTTTGCTTAGTTGGATATCTTGCCAAGCTTTCTTTAGACTTGTTTTTACCCTCTACTGCTTCTCTCTTCTTTATGAGATGGTAGTGCTCATCCATCATGCTTTTTCATAAGAATTTACAGATGAGTTTATACGCTAACCTAATGTTACCAATATTTCCCTCTCCCTTTTCATCTTCCTCTCCCTCTCTGTCTCTGTCTCTGTCTCTGTCTCTGTCTCCCTCTCCCTCTCCCCCCCTTTCTCTCTCATGAAATAATTTCTGACTAAGGTAATTTCTGAGCTCCTTTGATTTCTTTGTTGTAACAATTAATTTACATTGGTTTAATTTCTGTATAAAATTATCATAATTAGTGTTGATGTCATTTTTGTTGCCCATTTCTAATTTCTAATTTTCTATAGCTTAATTAACCCTGGGTTAATGTTCCTTTGTAGAGGTGGGGGAGAGGGTTCATTGATAGAAGGCACTGAATATAATAACAGTAGTTTGTCTGTTTGTTTGTTTTAACACAAGGATTAGTTTTGCTGAATTTTTCCCCCTCTTCTTTCTCTTTAAATTCTGTTGATAATTTAAGAGATAGCTTTCTGAGAGGAGGAAGAGGAAAAGACATGGGAAGAAATGTAAATATTGTAAACAAAAACCTATTTTAAAATATATTTTTAAAAAGTCTATTGAAAATTTTAAGAATTCATAGCTAGGGGCAGATAGGTGGCTTAATGATTTGAGAGCCAGACCAGAGATAGGAGGTCCTGGATTCAAATCTACTCTCAGGTACTTCTTAGCTATGTGACCTGGGCAAATCACTTAATACCAATTGCCTAGCCCTTACCACTCTTCTTCCTTCATTGAGTCCAAGATGGAAAGTAAATGTTTAAAAAAAAATTGTGGCAAAGTCTTCTTAATTGAAGGTCATATTCTTTCTTTATTACTAGTCTTTCTTTTTTTAACCCTTACCTTCTTTCTGCCTTAGATCTAAGAATCTGTTCTGAGACAGAAGAGTGGTAAGGGCTAGGCAATGAGGGTTAAGTGATTTTCCCAGGGTCACACAGCTAGGAAGTGTCTGAGGTCAGATTTGAAACCAGGACTTCTTGTCTCTAGGCCTGGCTTTCAACCCACTGAACCACCCAGTTGCCCCCTCTTCTTTGTTAATATAAATTCTGATTATTGATCTGACGAGTCAATGACCTACCTGTGCACCTACAGGGATAACTCAGGGATAATCCCCACGTCTAAAGTAAGTCTTTTCCTGTCGAAATATAGTAAGTTTTATTTTTTGTGATATTTTTGGTATTTGCCATATACTGCACCTACCAGTTCTCTTTTTGAAGAAAATTTTCTGAGAACATACAACCCTCTGGGAAACTCTCCGTTCTCCATCAGTAACTCTTTTTGGATTCAACTGCATAGAATATCCTCATTTCCTCCACCCCACCTGCTAAAATCTCATCAGGATGCAGAATGACTCAGGTTTTGATACTGAACACCTTCTGGGCTACCCCTCAGTTGTCTCTCCCCTCTGACTGGACAGCAGATCATTCAACTCCTCTCATTCTTCCTTATAGGGAGCTCACATTCTAGGTAACCCAACACCCCTCCCAGAACTATACCCATCTCCTTTCATCCCCATATTTCATATTCCTTTTGTCTACTGACTTATCCTATTGGACTATAAAGAGCAGCAGCTAGATGATTCAGTAGATAAAAGCGTTGAGTTTGGAGTAAGGAGAACCTGAGTTCAAATCAAGTCTCAGACACTTACTATCTGTGTCACCCCCATTTGCTTTAATTCATTGGAGAAGGAAATGGCAAGCCACTTCAGTATCTTTGCCAAGAAAAACTAATGGGCTGTATCCATGCACTGTGGTCCCTGGGCTCAGAAAGAGTTGGACACACAATTGAACAACAACCTGAAACTAAATTACTTGAGGGCAGATACTGGCTTTTTTTCTTATTTGTACCTCCAGCACTTAGTAAAGTGACTAGGACATGGGTATTTAATAAATGTTTACTGAATTAAATTGATATAGAGATAGGAGACTTCTGAATAATCTATATCTCTGACCTCTCATTTCTTTCTTCTGAATCATATTTCCCATTTATTTCTCTTCATTTTCACCTTTCTCCCTATTTGCACTGAAGTCACCAGATATTAAAGTATATGTTTCTTTGATTTGGAGGACCTTATCAAGGTTTTTGTTGAATTTCTCTACCCTTTAGTTCTTAATAACTGATGCTAGGGCACAAGTTACAATTATTTTTGTGGTGGACTTTTTGTAAATACTTTTCATTAGTACTATAGTACTTCATTACCAAATTTATGTCCATTGCACAATAAAAGCCACTCTGAGAACTTGTTCATTTCCCTCTTCAAGAAGTTGTTGTTTAGTCATTTCACTTGTATTCAATTCTTTGTTACCCCATTTTGGATTTTCTTGGCAAAGACACTAGTCATTTGCCACTTCCTGGTCTAGCTTGTTTTACAGATGAGGAAACCAAGACAAACAAGGTTAAGTGACTTGCCCAGGGTGACAGAGCTAATGTTTGAGGCCAGATTTGAACTCAGGAAGATGGATCTTCCTGACTCCAAGCCAAGCATTCTAACCCCTGTCTCACCAATCCTTTCATTAGTTGCAATCTCCATGTTTACTCTTGTTCCATTTATAGGGAAGATGTCAACATTAAATGATCCATCACATCTTGCAATATGTCCAGTCCTACATCAGTGGACAAGACTCTCACATTTTAAAGATCAATAGTCAAATGAAAGCTTCCCCATGGTCCAATTACTGGGTGATCCTTAGTACCTTCTACTCCATTTCTTCCCACTCTACTATCATCAGTCCAAGTGACCCACAGAATGGAGGGTCATTTTGTATTTTTCCCTGTCTCATCTGTTATCATGACAAAAAAAAAAAAGATGGATTACCTGGAGGTATATATCTATGTGATTAGCAGGCTAGACCTTGGAAAAAAAGACACTATTCCGAAGACCATACTCAAAGCCTTTCCAGAACGGTACAACTTGATGGAGCCCCATTGGCTGTTGCTCATTCATCCGGCATATTTGAAGCCATCATAATGTTGGAGTCACGATATGCCATAGCGTTTGGATGCTCAGCAGTTCATCTTTCAAGAGGACTTTAGTGTCTGTTCTCTTATCTTGCCTGATAATCTTTGGGGTCTTCAGCCTGAGGCCTCTCCTCTCCCACACTTTCTTTGGGAAGCTCCCAAATGCTGAGCTAGCTCTGGTAGTACAGGCATCAACTACATTAATTATGTGGTCAGCTCTGGAGAATGTCCTGCCAAAGCAAGTGAACTTATCCACAGCATTCAAAATTTCTCCATTTACTGTGACCAATGGTTCTCCCTATGGATGGTGTGGTACCAGCTGGTAGAGAACCTTTATTTTCTTGGTGTTGATTGTCGGGTCAAAAATGGCACAGGCCAGTGATTCTCTGCTGCCTGCATAATTGTAATAGAAGCTTGGGTCACCTGCATGACCTGAGATGGACTAGGAGAAGGACTTTTGGGGAGGTATTCATATTTATACTCATATATGAATATATGATCATATATCACATAGAAATGATATATATTATATATAAAATATTCATATATCATGTGACATATAAATACATCCACACACATTGACTTTCTTGAAAGGAAGAATTCAGAAGTAAAATTCAAGTAACTTTGCTTCACTGATTGAATGTGATTTTTTTAAAAAAAGACTTTCAAATAAACCTGTGTATGCAATCTTAAAGATCTAAATACTTGCAAAAGAAACTCAAAACTGTGAATTACAGTTTTTTAACTGAAATTAGTATTTCTGTTTTATACATCAGAGCAAAATGATGGTGTTTTTCAATTCAGAAGAGACGGCTTCCAAACATATAGCTGTATCCAAGGTTTTGGCTGCTTTTTTGACAACACATGACATAAATCCTGCTTAGGGAATAATTGTCTGGGATGATGCCGAGTTACCAGGTCATTTAAATCGATGCTGTGTGCTATTGCACACTTAAAATTATTTACACTGCTCTTATCTCAGCTACAATCTGTTCCCTATCACTAATGCAGTGGAGAGCAATTTGCTCCAGAATCCTGAAGTCCTTCTGATTTCATTTTGGCTTCCACATCTGCTGCTGTGAGCAAAAGCCCCAGAAATAAAAGCCTATTAGAGAAGCACATGGAGGCTTCAAGGAAAATGGATTTAAGAGGAAACACCCAAGAATTTTCTCAAGTTTTGTTTCTGACAGTTTGTCCTAATTAACATTAATGAGTGTTCATCGTTGTTCTTTTGAGAGATGTGAAAGTGATTTTGCTATCTTCTACTCCCTCCCTTTAGGCTTGTGTTGGGGTGGTTTGCACTTGAGCTGAGGGCTCAGTCCATATGGAAGGTATAAGTATTTGTGAAAGGTAGGCACTCCAGTTCTACAAAATTCAATAAATTTGTAAATGCCAGCAGATATTTATTCTCAACATCTCTTCTGAAATTCAATGATCACATTGTTAACCCAATACAATTAAACAATCATTTTGAAGTAATTCCTTATTTGCAAAACATCATGTTAAGACTTGGAGATTCAAAAACAAAATAAGATATCCCCTGCTCATCTAGATACACTCTACATGTGTATGTATGTTAATCTTCCTAAAAAGCAGTAAAAAGATTTTACCTTGAGAAGGCTTTCAGAGGGAAAAACGTCAGGGGGAAAAAAAAAAACCCTATAAACTATGGGTATTTTTCCAAATCCAGATCCAAAAGACAAAAATTGGCAATATGGTATAGTGAAAAAGCACTGGATTACAGCCAGGAGATCTGAGTTTGAACCCCACATTTTCTACCTTGGAGGAGGAAGAGACGCCTTGGGCCTTTGTTCCCCACCATGGCCCTCCTATATCTTCTTTCAGTTGTGTCTCGTTTTTTCCTGCCTTAGGATAGGATGGATTGGAGACAGCTGCACACTTATGAGATTGGAAAGAATGGAATGAAAAGGAGTCTATTAAAAAATAAATGTAAATGTAATAAAATAGCAAAAAAATATATAAAAAATAAATATAAAAATCAGCAAAAAGGCCCTTTCTAGGATAATATAATTTTTTTACAGAATAAGACTTCTCAGCCTCTATAATTTTTTTAAACCTTTTCCTTCCATCTTAGAATCAATACTGTGGGAGGCAGCAGGGTGGCTCAGTGGATTGAAAGTCAGGCCTAGAGACAGGAGGTCTTGGGTTCAAACCTGGCCTTAGATACTTCCTAGCTATGTGACCTTGGACAAGTCATTTAACTCCCATTTCCTGGCCCTTACCATTCTTCTGTCTTAGAACCAATACATAATATTGATTCTAAGATGGAAATTAAGGGTTTAAAAATAAAAAAAGAATCAATACTGTGTTTTCGTATCGAGGCAGAAGAGTGGTAAGGGCTAAGCAATGGGGGTGGGGGGGTTGGGTAGTGACTTGCTCAGGGTCACACAGCCAGCAAGTGTCTGAGGTCAGATTGAACCATCCAGGCATGGATCAAAGGGGAAATAGAGTATGTGAGGGCCCAGAAGAATGGGCAGTTTGTCTTAAGCATAATGTGTAAGAGGGGAAATAATTTATAGTGTGACTAGAGTTGTGTTTGTTTCTTCAGTATTAAGGATGGAGGAGAGTTTGTCCCTCCACTGTCACATAGATTACATTTCCTCTGTTTTAGTGAATAGTCATTGTGGGTTTGTGTGAATGAAAAAATGAACCATCTGCTGGTCCATTTATATGTTTCTCTGAATTTAGTCAGGACGTTCCTTGGATGACAATGCTCATTGCTCCACCCTCACTTAAAATCTTTCCATTTTGGTGGGACCTGTAAGAATTTGTGCTTTGCTGGCCTAGCTTTCAGGACAGCAGGGTCACCACTATGTCACCATGAAACATGAGAGATGATTGAAGAGAGCTTTAAGCTCTTAGGCTGTCCTATATGGAAGTTCAATTGTCAGGGGTTCATAACCTTGTATTGGGGTCCCCTTTGGTAATCTGGTGAAGCTTAATATTACTGGGGTTTTTACATTCCTAATTTTAAAAATATGAAATTTTATTTAGAAGTTAATGAAAATAAAGCCGACCTTTTTTTTCCCATCTAAGTTCTTGGACCTCCTAAAATCTATCCATTGAGTCTACGTTAAAAATCTCTTTCCTTAGCTGTGTGACTGGTAAAGTAACTCAACCCTGTTTGCCTAGCCCTTGTCCTTCTGGCTTAGAGTTGTTAGTAGGTCAGAAAGTAAGGATTTCAAAAAATTAAAAGATCTCTACCCTACATAGTATACTGAGGTCCACATTTCCTATTTATAACTCTGGGGACCTTAGTTCACTAACCAAAGAAAAATTCACTTTTTCACCTATGGAATATATGAAACCATTGAATTGGTTTGTTACAAGACACAAAATCAAACTCCATGACTTACAGTTGTATAATAAAGAAGTCCTAAACAAAGGGCACTGGATCTGGTACCAAGAGACCTGAGGAGCAATGCATTCTCTCACAAAATAACACTGTAACCTTGAGAAGTCATTTTCCCTCTCTAGGGATCAGGTCCTTCATCTGTAAAATAATGGGATTGGACAATATGACCTCTGAGGCTCTGGCATTCATTGGCCCTAAGATTTAACAAATTGGTTAAGAATTCCCTTTATAGATTACTTTTGTAATAATTATGACCTATTACTATAGCAGAGAAGTACACATTTAATGCAGATATTACATAAAATATGTAATGAGCATTTACTATATTCATTTTTCTGAAGCCTTCCCCAACTTTCTTTCCAATGACACATAAAGAATGGGTTTTCCACTAGTTTTAGGGTTTTTTTTTAATCTTCTTTTATGTAAAAGTCTTTCTAAAGAACCTGGTTAATAAAAGCTGCCTCCCTAACCCTATTTTTTAAAAAAAGAAAAAAAAGAATTATCTAAGCAAATGCTCTTGGTCCCTCTGGGTTAAGTCCAACCCGACAGTTGTTGACATCTTCTAGATCTCTACAATGCTTTGAAATGAAAGAAAGAAATATAGAAATGAATGTGAATTTGAAGTTGAAATGGTAAAAAGAACTCTTATATTCCAAGAAAAAGATGAGGAAGAGAAGAAGAAAGAGGAGAGTAATGGTAAGACCAGAAAAAAAAAAAAGCTATTGCTACAGAGATCTAGTCCATGCTATTATCTGTCCTGATGTCTTTTACCCTAGCTGGCCATCCCTTTCTCATTCCAATCCTTTGCTGAACTCCCTCTTTTCTCCTTTCCTTTCTAAAGCCTTTGTTTTTACAAGTCCTGTAGTTTTTAGAGAAGCTCCCCACATCTCTCATTTAGCCAGCTCTTGTCCTTTAGCCATTCCAAACACGCATTCTCACTCTTCTGGCTGTCACTGTCCCACACCCCAATGGCTCCTGCAGAAAAAGAAGCCCCTTCACCATTTTATGCAGCAAACAGAGTGTTTGTGGGTGGGTGGGTGCGCATGCAGCTTTGGAACATCACTCCCGCCATGCACCTGCGGTTCCAAGAAGCTGCTACTTAGTACTCCCGTAATAATTCATCATTTCTCCCCCCTCTCTAATAAGATTATGCCTGCATTATGCTTATCTGCAGTGTGTTGAAAGCAGAGCCCTGCTGGCTCAGGGCAGATCTGTGTGAGTTTTATGAAACAGAAGGCTGAGATCAGAACTCACCCAGCATGACTGAGGGCAAACAGGGGAAAGGGGCAAGGGCACCACTGCTCACGATGGCAAGCGCAGGCAGAGCTCAGATGCCTTAAAAGTGGCTTCCAAAGAGGCGGCACCAGCTGTGCTTTGAGAATGGAAGTAGACACATGGGTAGGAAAAGAAAGACTATTTTGGAAGGAGCATTTTCTTTCTCCTCTGAGCTCTTTGGTGTTAAGAAGGGCACAAAAGAATTTGAAAGAATTCGAAGAGAGAACCACATTGTAATTAAGGACTCAGAAAATCTGCCCCAGAGGGAAAGATTAAATGAATTTAGATGATTATTTTGCCCACAAAAGAAATTAAGGAAAAATCTGAATCCTCCTCTCCAGTTAGGAAGAAAGTTATTTTACAGAAGATATTGATGAGCAACATGTTGTCTGTCTTCCCTCAGGAAAGAACAGGATTGCCTAGGAACCACTAAGGTTGCACAGAGAATAATAATTAAATTATATATATGCATATATAAAATAAATAATGATAAAATAATGTGCTGTACTTGAAATTAGAAATATTTGAGTTCAGGTCTTGTACTGCATGCTTAATAGTTGCAGGCAAATGATTTCAACTCTCTCAGTCTCAGTTTCCTCATCTGTAAATTGAGAATAATAATAGCATCTTCCTCCAGGGTTGTTGAATGATTAATTATAACAAATGGAAAGTATTATGTCAACTTTGAAATGCTATGTAAATTTTAGCTATTATTATTATTATTATTATTATTATTTTGCAGAAGAGATGAAAGTCTCAGGATCATTTTGTAATCCTGGTGCTCGTTCCTCTTATGATTTGGGGAAGAATGTGTTATCCTTTTCCTACCTCAGTTTCCCCAAGTATAATAAAGAGAACCAAGCTAGCCTCAGACACTTTCCAGCTGTGCGATCCTGGGCAAGTCACTTGACCCCCATTGCCTAGCCCTTACCACTCTTCTGCCTTGAAACCAATACACAGTATTGATTCCAAGAGGGAAGGTAAGGGTTTTTATTAAATAAATAAATAAATAAATAGGGCCAAGTCCTCTCAAATTTTCTCATGGATTGTTATGAGAGTCCATTTTTGCCAAAAGCTAGAGATTCTTCTCTGAAAGAATAAATGTTCTTTTTAATATTTGTTTTCTTTTGTTTTTCCAGGTAATCACATTCAGAGCCCCTGCCAGAGGCCTAACACCTGATTTCTCCAGATATTTATCTAACAATTTCAACTTTCTGAAATAGCTAAGAACTGGGAAATAAGGGGAAAAGCCTTTGAGCAGCCAAAATAGATGCCATAAAATCCATATACTAGAACTCATACATTTATTCCAAAGGAAAGGTACCCCTGGCTTTCACACAGAACCTATGTGCTATCAATTTAGATTCAATGCTAACCAACTCAATGTGCTAGTTTTCCAGGCCTATATAGGTTAGAAGAAATAAATTAGAAAGGGAACTAAGGATAGAGTCAGGCATTCATACAATTGAAAACTAGAATAGCTTACCATCAAGTCTAGTGTCTTCATTTTTTCAAAGGAAGAAAATAAGGGTCAAAGAAACAAAATAATTTGAATGAGGTCACATAATAAGTAGCAGAACTGGGATTGAAATTTAGGTTCTTGGATTCTAACCCCAGATCCCTTTCTACTACGCTATGTTGCTCATTCATTCAGAGTTTTGACAACTAAAGAATATTTGGTAAGCAAGAATTTGACAGGCAGAGAAAATGGAAAAATTATAAAAAGCTGGCCAGAAGATATGCCCACAGCATTTGGATCTAGTTAGTGTCAGGGCCAATAATCTTACATTCCTTCTTTCCTGAGGCAACTATAGCATTACAATATAATTTAATTGTTAATTTCTATAATTATGACCCCAAGAAATCAAGAAAAAGTTATTAAAGTTTAGGATGAGAGATTAAATTTTGTTTAGTGTTTAAAGATTATGGTAAGAAGGGTTTAATATATTTTAGAAATATTTTCATCAAATACAGTTGAAATTTTTGACATTTGAAATAAAATTATATTCATCTGCAAAATCAAGCAGAGTTCAATTTTAGAATCTTATAGCTAAAAGGATAGATGATAGTTGTTATTACATGGTCAATCCATATAATAACAAATTTAGAGATAGAAGGGACCTTAGAGGTCATCCATAATAAATACTTTATTTTACAAATAAGATAAATGAAGCCTAGAAAGATTACATGATTTGCCCCAAGATTCCAATGTGGATCCTAGAACTTTAGAAGTAGTGTATTTTTCCATTGAACTTCACTTGATAGACAATAGGCAATCCTCCCCAGTAGAATATAATGTTCTTGAGGAAAGGAATTATTTCATTTTTACCTTTGAATCCTCAGCACCAAATATAATTCTTTTGCCTAGTAGACATAATAAAATTCTTTGTCAATTGAATTGAATAGAAAATAATGTGAAAGAAGTTCTTATTATTGATTTAACTAAGTTAAATGACAACTAGGGGGAAAGTTCTTTTTTCCCATACTTTTAAAAAATGTTTTTTTAAGCCTGGAAAGATTTACATGAACTGATGCAAAGTGAAGTGAGCAGAAGTAGGAGAATATAATGTATACAATAACAGCAATATTGCATGATGAACAACTGGGAATAACTTAGCTATTCTCATTAATACAGTGATCCAAGACAATTCCCAAGGACTCATGATGAAAAATACTATCTGCCTCCAGAGAAAGAACTCATGGAGTCTGAATGTAGGCTGAAACAGCCTATATTTCACTTTCTTCATTTGTTTTTTGTTCAAATTCTCTTCCACAAAATGACTAATACAAAAGAAAAAAAAAGGTTTTACATCATTGCATATGTAAAATCTCTATATGATTGCCTGCCATCTCAGGGATGGGAAGGGAGGAAGGAAGAGAATTTGTCTCAAAAAAATTTTTATGTCAAAAATGTTTTTCTTTATAATATAGATGCACATTATTAATATTAACATCATTATTATATTTTATAATAAATATATATTATGTTCAAAGTGCCTTTGGAAAAAACACATTATATTTACATATCATTAGGGAAAGATATGCCAAAATGCAAAGGACTCATCAAGTTCTTAACTTTAAACATCCAAAGAAAGAAAGCAGAATTTTTGCCAATATTTTGGTACTTCAGCCTGGAACACTGGAGTGTAGCCAAGCACTTAGCTGTGATGTTAATAAATGGGTGATGGAAAATGACCTGTCTATAAAATGCATAGGTTCAAGAGAGTGGATCTCAACTCAAGATTCATTAGGGCTCACATTCATATCCTTCTGTGAAGGATTTCAGTGTGTATGTACTTACTGTCATTTTGTAAAAGACTTGAAATGAGAAACGCAGAAAAATTCTTAGTAACAGATGTCCTGTGAACTGAGGCAGAGTCATAACAAGGAATTCTCTCACCTGGGGCAAAAGCAGGCAGGTGCAATGTGGTGGTGGTGGTGGGGGGGTTTGGAGCAGAGAAGACAATCCATTTGCAGCTGTCATCATACTAAAGAGGTAAGCAACCCCCCCGCCCCCTCCCCCCACCCCAGAATCTGGCACTTGCTCTCAAGTAAAGTGAGTTGGTTGGGTGGGAAGGAATATTAAAATATGCACCCAAGAGGAACACTATGATATCAGAAAGCTGGGAATCACAATTTAGGAGCATTAACACCATTTAGTGATGTAGGTCAGAGCTGAACACTGGGCACCATGATAAGAAAGGGCATCCTCTGAGGGTAGAAGTGGATACTTTAGGAGATGGCACCCAAAGGCAAGACCTTATTTTCCTCAGCTAATCAGAGCTCTGGGACAGTTAAGTGGAGCAGAGGATAGAGCGCCAGACCTAAAGTTAGGA
Organism: Monodelphis domestica; assembly: GCF_027887165.1. Taxonomy (NCBI): domain Eukaryota; kingdom Metazoa; phylum Chordata; class Mammalia; order Didelphimorphia; family Didelphidae; genus Monodelphis; species Monodelphis domestica. Next base: position 125,059,191 of record NC_077233.1, read on the forward strand.
AGATTCATCTTCCTGAGTTCAAATATGGGCTTAGACACTTACTAACTGTGTGACCCAGGGCAAGTCACTTAATCTTCTTTGTCTCAGTTCTTTATGCAAACCATTCCAGTATCTTTTCCAAAAAAAAAAAATCCCAAAATGGGCTCACAAAGAGTTGGAAATGACTGAAAAATAACTGGCCAACAACAGTATACTTTTAAGTTACTTCCCCTGCTCCAAATTGCCTTTCCAGGCAGGGTGCTTAAAGGATGACTAACCCAGATTTAAGGTACTCTGTGGGTCCACACTCCTAAAACCCTGGCTTAGGAGAAGGCTATGTACTTTTGGAAAGAACCAGAGCCATCATCTCAGAAAAAACGAGTCAACCCTGGTATTTGCCATCTCCCACATAGTATTCTAGCTCCAAGCAATGAATTCTTGACTCCTCTCCTGATTTAGCTCTGAAGCCGGACTCTTATGCTAAACACTGCTCTGTACATCTGTTTCAAGATCTCTTTGCTGGTGGAGAAGGAGAGAAAAGAAAAATCCCTTCTGTACTTTTCTGTGCTCTTGAATAAGTGCAAAGGAAAAGGTGAAGAGTGAACTCTTATCAGAGATAACTCTCTTCTCAACTCTTGGCAAGTACACCAAGGCAGGAAAGGATTTACGGGTTTTGGACAAATGACCATTTCTTGGTTCACAGCCTATCCTGTAGAGGAAATAGATTACATATTCACCATAAGCTAGAATAAGGTCTCTGACTGAGGATATCCTACAGCAGGATGAGTCACAGAAGGAAAAGTCTAAAGGCTGAAGGGATTTGCTTGTAGCGAGCCTGCACTTTGTTTCAGAGTTTCTTGGAATGGACAACTGCTCTAGAGAAAACAGGTGTTGGAGCTAAATGAGGCAGGTTTCATTTGGTCCTAGTGTAAGGATTCCTACTCTGTATAAATGAACTGGCTAAAAGAACAAAGCAGTACCCTAGTACAGTATTTTGTCTGAGCGACAAGCTGGTGGCAGTGTAGATTACAAGTAAGCAGTGGCCAGTGACAGTCAGAGGATGAACAGAATAGTGACCAGTAGAGTACCATTCACAATTTACCATAGGAGCAATGTCCAGCATAGGCTATGAGATCATGTAAAAGGTAAAATTAAATTATAAGACTGCTAGTAACTTTAATAATTTTATTACTTTAAAGTAGCAATAGTAAAGAGAGGGAAAGTAGGAAAGAGGTAGAGAGTTACTTAGTTTCCTACTCTATTGGCCAACATTATGGATTAAAGCTCACCACCTTTGTGGGTTCCATCAGATTCCAAGATCCAACTTACAGACCTTATAAGCAGTTTTCTCCACCCACTAGCTTTCTCACTTCACATCTCAGGAATCAACCATAGTTTCTCAATTTCCCGGGAGTAGGGGGGGCGGGGAGCAGTGCCTATGGGATCACTTTCCAGACTCATTGGTTACTTGGTTCTCTAATTTCCTTTCTCTAAGAGTTTGTCTATATCTGAACATCTCGGTGGTATATGACCTCCAGGTAACTGATTAATAACATCAAAGAAAGTGACATAATGAAGAGAGAAATTCCCTTCCAACATTTCCCCCTATGATTCTATTGGGAGACAAGCATATTGAATTCTCCCCCAAACCCTCAATCAAGCTCAATGGGAGTATCATGAGGACTTCTATTGTCCTGTAGTTTGACAAAGGCTGGCACTAAAGAAAAAGTGCTAGGCTGAAAAGTGTGTGAAATTGATCACCTCATTGGGGGAGGGGCCCCAAGGGATTGGAATCTGGAGGAGGAGAAGACTCTGGCTGTTAGAGGAGTTGTTGCTCTTGGTCTTGAGAAGCCTAAGACAGAAGGTGGGAAAAGACTTTCTCCTGAGGGTTACCCATTTTTCCTTCTTGTGACTGGAAATATTTTCCCCCCAACACTTCCCAATTGAAGGGACTTTCTGAAGAGAAACCTGAGCAGACTTTATCTCAGCTTTTGTTGCCCAGGGGTGAGTCAACCTGAATTTCTCTCAGGGGGCTCAGGCTGCCAAGGCCTGAGTTCCCCCCAAACTCGAGGAGGGAGGGAAAAGGGTTTTAGATACAGACAGAGACCTCCTTTTCCCCACATTCCTTTCCCATTTTTCCCTGCCTATTATTCCTTTTGTATTACCTGATTGAGTTGACATTAAAAGTTATCTGGTCCCCAAGTTGAGTGTGAGTGAACAGATCAAGGGGAGACCCTTTGGTCTCTAGTAGTGGAGGGGGAACAAGAGGGACAAGAGCAAATTGGGGAGAGCAGCTTTAGCTAAGGAGGGAAGCCAGAAGGGGGAAAATCTTCAAACCCACTCTCCTCTCTCTAAGCCAACTGTAAACATCAGCTGTCTCCCCTGAACCCCACTTTAAAAGGTAGGTTCTCCTTTCTTCCCCCTCTCTCTACTGAAAGACTTAACCGCTCAGATACAACTTAACAACCCCTTTTAATACAAATGGCACCCTGGATTTAAAAGAACCCCATTTATTAAAAAAAAACCCATGTCTACTCAATCAGGATAATACAAAGGAATAATGGGCAGGGAAGAATGGAAAAGGAATGTGGGAAAAGGGGGGTCCCTATCTATCTAAAACCTTTTTCCTCCCTCCTTGAGTTTGGGGGGAACTCAGGCCTTGGCAGCCTGAGCCCCCTGAGAGAAATTCAGATTGACTCACCCCTGAGCAACAAAAGCTGAGATAAAGTCTGCTCAAGTTTCTCTTCAGAAAGTCCCTTCAATTGGGAAGTGTTGGGGGAAAAATATTTCCAGTCACCAGAAGGAAAAATGGGTAACCCTCAGGAGAAAGTCTTTTCCCACCTTCTGTCTTAGGCTTCTCAAGACCAAGAGCAACAACTCCTCTAACAGCCAGAGTCTTCTCCTCCTCCAGATTCCAATCCCTTGGGGCCCCTCCCCCATTAAAGTGATCAGTTTCACACACTCTTCAGCTTGGCATGTTTTCTTTAGTGCCAGCCTCTGTGGCCTGTGGCCCCAAGTTCTTGAAAGCTATCCCCAATGAAACACAAGATGAAATAAGTCCTAAGGAGCTGGAAAGTCTCTTTTAATAGACTTTAATAGGCTTATTACTAGACAGTTGATTATAGAGATGAATTCTTCAATCTGAGCAACTAAAATAATCCATCTACAATTCTATAAACTCTATGACATTTATATAGATGAAATGGTTTCCTAGTGTTGGCTGAGAAAAACTTCCAGTTGCTCCTTTTTTTTCAAACCCTTATCATGCATCTTAAAATCAACACTATATTTTGGTTCTGATGCAGAAGAGTGGTAAGGGCTAGGCAATGGAAGTTAAGTGAGTTGCCCAGGGCCACACAGCTAGGAAATATCTGAGTCAGATTTGAATCCAGGATTTCACATCTTTAGGTTCAGCTCTGAGTCACCAAGATTCCCTCCTCCATTTACTTCTATTCATAATGGTTGCCTGAATGGAGACAGACTATTCAGTTGCCATATACTTACTCCTGAAATTCACACCAGAACAAATAATCATCAATAAACCTAATGAGAAACTACAATAAGTGACTTTTTCTACTCCAGAGCTACTCAAAAGGTCAATCTGAAGCCCATGAGCTATAGATAAAGGGACGCTCAACAAATCCAACTCTAGGATAGTCAAATAAATTAGAAACTTCTCATGACTTAAGACAGGGCAGATAATTTTCAACTGAAAGGCTTGGGGTTCAGGGTCAGCTAAAGTGGAAGGATCACTAAGAATGTTTCAGGATGGTCAGAAATATCTAGGGTGGAAAGAAATACTTTAAAAAAAACCTTAGAAATCTCTGGGAGCTGTAGAAATCAGTTTGACTGACTTCAAATGTAATAGATGAGATTCTGAAGCATGTAACATTCTTTCCTGAGATATCCTTATGATCTAGCCTTATGAAGTTTGGAGGTCCAGGGAGCCTAACCTTGGAAAATGAAGACTTATGCAAGAACTCCTGTAACCCAGAACAAGAACAAACAGGGCCAATTACCTCTCACAAAAGTTCATCAGAGGACAAAACTTAGCCCTGGAACAACCCATCAATTCATGAATTAAAGCCAAAGAGATTAGTATACCTAAGAAAATACTAAACAATATTAAAAAACAATAAAACAACAAATTTAAAAAAATATAAAAATATATAAAAAACATCACCCAAGGAGAAAATAATTCTATGACAACTACAAGTGGAGACTAAAGTAAAAAAAAAAAAAGGAATTTTCTGTTATCACTGCATAAATACCTAGAAGAAATAAAAGAGACTTTAAAACAGAATAAAAGCTTTGGAGGAAAAAACTGAAACAGGAATAGCTTAGAAAACAGTGGCAAACTTTACCCAAGTAAAAGACATCCCTGAAAAATAGAATAAATTACAATGAAATTAATAAGTACATGGAAAAGCAAGAAATATTTTAACAAAATCAAGATATTAGAAAATGGAACATGTAATAAATCTTCTATTAAAAACAACTGATTTGGGAAAACCATTCACATAATTGACCATATCAACAAGCAAACCAACAAAAATCACATGATTATGTCAATAGACGCAGAAAAAGCCTTTGACAAAATATAACACTCATTCCTATTAAAAACACTAGAAAGTATAGGAATAGAAGGGCCTTTCCTAAAAATAATAAACAGTATATATCTAAAACCATTAGCTAACATCATCTGCAATGAGGATAAACTAGAACAGTTCCCAATAAAATCAAGAGTAAAACAAGGATGCCCATTATCACCTCTATTATTTAACATTTTACTAGAAACACTAGCTGTAACAATTAGAGAAGAAAAAGAAATTGAAGGCATTAAAATAGGCAAAGAGGAGACCAAGCTATCACTCTTTGCACATGGCATGATGGTCTACTTAAAGAATCCTAGAGATTCAACCAAAAAGCTAATCGAAATAATCAACAACTTTAGCAAAGTCCCAGGATACAAAATAAACGCGTATAAATCATCAGCATTTATCTATATACTTTCCACTCTTCCCAGCAGCAAGAGTTAGAAAGAGAAATTCTGGGGGCAGCTGGGTAGTTCAGTGGATTGAGAGCCAGGCCTAGAGACAGGAGGTCCTAGATTCAAATCTGACCTCAGATACTTCCCAGCTGTGTGACCCTGGGCAAGTCACTTAATCCCCATTGCCTAGCCCTTAACACTTTTCTGCCTTGGAACCAATACACAGGTAAGGGTTTAAAAAAAAAAGAAAAAGAAATTCCCTTTAAAATCACTCTAGACAATATAAAATACTTAAGAATCTGTCTTCCAAGACAAACATAGGAACTATATGAACACAACTACAAAACACTTTCCACATAATTAAAACTAGATCTAAATAATTGGAAAAACACTAACTTCTCCTGGGTAGGATGAGCTAACATAATAAAAATGACAATTCTACCCAAATCAATTCACTTATTTAGTGGCATATCCATTGAACTACCAAGAAACTTCTTTAATGAATTAGGGGAAAAAAAAACCCATAACAAAGTTCATTTGGAAGAACAAAAGATCAAGGGTACCTAGGGAAATAATGAAAAACATGTGAAGGAAGGAGGACTTGCAGTCCCAGATCTCAAACTATACTATAAAGCAGTGGTCATCAAAACAATTTTGTACTGGCTAAGAGACAGAAAGCAGGATCAGTGGAATACACTTGGTGTAAGTGACCTCAGCAAGACAGTCTATGATAAACCCAAAGATCCCAGCTTTGAGGACAAAAATCCACTATTTGACAAAAACTGCTGAGAAAATTGGAAAACAGTATGAGAGGGATTAGGTTTAGATCAATATCTCACACCCTACACCAAGATAAACTCAGAATGGGTGAATGACTTGAACATAAAGAAGGAAACTATAAGTAAATTAGGTGAATACAGAATAGTATACCAGCCAGATTTTTGGGAAAGGAAATATTTTAAGACTAAGCAAGAGTTTAAAAAATTACAAAATACAAAATAAATTATTTTGATTATATTAAATTTAAAAACTTTTGTACAAACAAAACCAATGCAAGCAAAATTAGAAGGGAAGCAACAAGTTGGGAAACAATCTCTATGACAAAAACCTCTGGCAAAGGTCTAATCACTCAAATTTATAAGGAACTAAATCAATTGTACAAAAAAAATCAAGCCATTCCCAAGTTGATAAATGGGCAAGGGACATGAATAGGCAATTTTCAGATAAAGAAATCAAAACTATTAATGAGCACATGAAAAAAATGTTCTAACTCTCTTATAATCAGAGAAATGCAAATCAAAACAACTCTGAAGTACCACCTCACACCTAGCAGATTGGCCAACATGACAGCAAAGGAAAGTAATGAATGTTGGAGGGGATGTAGCAAAATTGGGACATTAATTCATTGCTGGTGGAGTTATGAACTGATCCAACCATTCTGGAAGGCAATTTGAAACTATGCCCAAAGGGCACTAGAAGACTGTCTGCCCTTTGAGCCAGCCATAGCATTGCTGGGCTTGTAACCCAAAGAGATAATAAAGAAAAATACATGTACAAGAATATTCATAGTTACGCAGTTTGTGGTGGCCAAAAATTGGAAAATGAGGGGATGCCCTCCAATTGGGGAGTGGCTGAACAAATCGTGGTATCTGTTGGTGATGGAATACTATTGTGCTCAAAGGAATAATAAACTGGAGGAATTCCATGTGAACTGGAATGACCTCCAGGAAGTGATGTAGAGTGAGAGGAGCAGAAGCAGGAGAACATTGTACACAGAGATGGATACACTGTGGTACAATTGAATGTGATGGACTTCTCTACTAGCAGCAATTCAATGATCCAGGACAATTTTGAGGGACTTATGAGAAAGTACACTATCCACATCCAAAGGAAGAACTGTGGGAAAAGAAACACTGAAGAAAAACAACTGCTTTATCACATAGGTTGATGGGGATATGATTGGGGATATAGACTCTAAATGATCACCCTAGTGCAAACATCAATAATCTGGAAATGGGTCTTGATCAATGACACATGTAAAACCCAGTGTAACTGAGCATCAGATATGGTAGGGGAGTGGGGGAAATGAGGGAAAGAGCATGAGTCTTGTAACCAAGGAAAAATATTCTAAATCATCTAATTAAATAAAATTTTCAAAAAAAAACTGATTTAGAAAACAGGTTAAGGAGAGGTAATTTAAAAATAATTTATGGGTCTCAAAAACTATGACTTCGTTTAAGCCTAGGCAATATATTTTAGGAAATCATAACTAGAAAATCCCTAGACCTATTAGAATTAATGGGCAAAGTGAAGATGGAAAAAGAATCTAGTCATCTCCTAAAAGAAAACCCCTCAAAAGAAAAGTTATAGGAATGTCATAGTGAAAATCGAATGCTTATAAGTAAAAGAAAAAAAAGTAAAATTGCTAACATATACAAAAAAGGAATGTTAGAACAAAGGAATCACAATCAAACAGGACCTGACAACTTCTAATATAAATGAGAGAAGGCCCTGGAACACAATATCCCCCAAAGCAAAAGATATAATAACTTATCCTAAAAAGTCAAATATAATCCTGGGGCAGGGAGGGCGGAAATGAATCTTTAATGGATTAGAAGAATTTCAAATATTTCTGATGAAAAGACCAGAACTGAGTAGGAACTTTGAAATGCAAGCATGAATCAAGAGAAACCTAGAAAGATAAATTTTTTGAGCAAATGATATGGGATATATAATGATATGGTGCTAATGTACTCGTGGGGAGAAAGAAACATTTCCTTCATGTCTTCTTCCAGGGGAGATATTGAAGGAATTAAAGAAGAAAAACAGATGCTAGAGATGAATTGGTTCTAAGGATTTGAAGAGAAGAAAAAGAAAAGACAGTAAAAGAAAACTAGTGTAGAAAGGATGAAGAAGGGGTTAGGATGAATTATTTATCATAACTGCAAGATGAGAGAATACACCAATGAAGGAAGGAGTGAGGAAAGTAGCCACATGATGTACTTCACTCTTATCCCAGACAAAGAAAAGTTGAACATACAGTTTAATGTAGTCATTCATAAAACTCAACAAAGAAACAAGTAGAGCCTGGGGAGAAGGATAAAGCAAGATGTATATAAATTGAGGGGAAAATATTGTGATAAGAGTTGATAAAAGAGATGATCCTAGGTAGTATGGACTGATGCAGAGAAAAAGTGATTAGAAACAGGAAAATAATTTATATAAGGACAACAACATTATAAAGAAAAATAACTTTGAATGACTTAAGGACTTCTTTTTTCCACCCTTACCTCCCATCTTACAATCCATACTAAGTATCACTTGCAAGGCAGAAGAGCAGTAAAGGCTAGGCAATGAGGATTAAATGACTGGCTCAGGGTCACACAGCTAGGAAGTATCTGAGGTCAAATTTGAACTCAGCTCCTCTACTGAACTACCTAGCTGCTCTTTAACTCGAGAACTTTGATCAATGTAATGACTGATCATGTCTCTAGAGGATCTAGTATAAAGCAAACTATATACTTCTTAACAGAGGAGATGACCTAAAGATGAAGAAAGAGACATCTGTTTTTGGATGTGGCTGGCTGGTTGTGGATTTATTTTGTTTAGCTATACTTGTTTGCTATATGGGTCCCCCCCCCCTTTTTGGTTAATTGAATGGGTGGAAGAATGGGGAGCACTGGTGGCATTAGCAATAAAGATGCTCTAAAAAGGCATTTTTAAAATGAGCATAAGAGAATAGAAGTTCAGAAGGAAACATAGACATATGGGACAGATTTGAAAGAAATGTGCACAAATTATATGTTTTTATTCAAAGCAAGTAGTATGAGCTAGAGAATCATCATTTCACATATAATCTTTGTGTGTGTGTGTTCTGCTCTGTGTAGGGAAACATTTTTTTGTAGTGAGGTGAGTTTGTTTTTAAGTTCAGAATTGAAAAAAAAATTATAAATTAATGGGAGAATGAAAAGAAAAACCCGAGTTTAAAACTTCACTCTGATACTTTTTGGCTACATGATCCTGAATGAGATGAATCTTAATAACTTAATTAGTTTACTATCCAGCTTCTAATCTGATTGTCCCAGATTTAAGTCCCTATCTAGGTGGAAATGTCTTTTAAGGGTCCTGGGTGGCAAAGTAGATTAAAAAGCTGGACCTCAGGTCAGGAAGATTTGAGTTCAAATCCTGCCTCAGACACTTGCTAGCTATAGGAACCTGGACAAGTTATTTAACTTCTGTGTGCATCACTTTCCTCAACTACAAAATGAATCTCAGTTACCACATCTATAAAACTTGTGTGATGATATATTTGCCTTTTCTGTCTCATAGGCTTATTATGAAAAAAGTGCTTAGAGATTCATGAAACACCATCTATAAAGGAGCTATTTTTAGCATCAATTTGGGATAAGATGGAGAGCCCATACAGATCTGGGCTAACAGCAAACCAAAGACAAGAGTCATCTGTAAGTACCTATATTGAGCAATGGCAGATCACTGCCTGCTACAATGTGACTCGGGTTCTGTGAAAAGCCCTGAGTCTGTTCCTTGAATCTGAGGAAGAATAAGAAGCCTTTATTTATTGATTTTACTTCGTGGCTTGACAGTCTGGGCATAGCAATGATGTCAGGCTACAAATCCCATCAAGTTCTTGGGCATTTTTCAACAGACACTGTCTGGCTCCTGTGCTCCCCTAACATGGCCAAATCTTCCTTGCACTTGTATGTTGACTGTAACCTTGGCCAAGATAAAATTATTATTTCTAGCCTCCTAGTTGCAGAAAGGGTCCTGATAAATTTTCTCACCCACCAGCCAAAAGGCTTTTTTCTTCTGTCTCCCATATTTTTATGATTCTCCTTTCTCACCCCATTAATTACATTTACAATGGAATTGTCTTCTTTTGTTGTATTAAAGAAGAAAATGAATATGCTATTATTTTTTTTGCTTAGAAGGACTATTTCTTTTCCAAAGTTTGTTTGAAAATATATTTCAAAAAGGTGCCACCTGACAAGTCTTCCATTTGTGCTGAATTATTTACTTTTGTGCAGGCATTCAACAAGTCTTGAGATTTGTTGGGTTGTTGTTTCACAATGTATAGGCAAAACAGAATTCCTATATTCCTTAGATTGTGATGGGAATTTCAGGTAACGGGGCAATCCGTCATCCTCCGTTGGATTGCCCACATAACCAAGATAAGTAATTAAATTTGTGCTTCGTTAGACATGTTTCACACATAGACAATTGCTATGCAACTGTGTCCATTCAAGATAAAAATGAGAAAAAGACACCTACCCAAGAAATGAAGAATTTGGGATTGACGAAATTCTTTGTAATATTTTGAAACTATTAACAAGCTTCACTTTCAGCTAAAGCTAGATTTGCTTGACTGTATTCTATGGCTGGGGAGGAAGCAGCTTTGAGGAAGTAGAAAGGGCACTGAATCTAAAATCAGTTAGCCTGGCTGTGACATTTACTCTGGGACCTTAGGTAAGTCACATAACTACCCTGATCCAGTTTGCTCATCTGCAAAATGGGGAGAACTACTTCCCTGATAGGGCTATAGCTCATGGAAAAAGCATCTTATAAATCTTAAAGGAACATATAACTGAATTGACACTATCATTGCCAGAATATGCCACTGGTTTTCCAAGAAAAAATAGACCAACTGCAAAGGAATCATCCCACAAGCAACTGGTACAAAACATAAAATGTGAATTTGAATTCTGGAAGACCTGAGTTCAAGTGCTGCTTCAGATACAAGCTGTGTGACTCTGAGAAAATGACTTAACCACTTCTACCCTCAGTTTCCTCATCCGGGAGTTGGGGTTAATAACACCTGCCTCATTAGGGTGGTTCCAAGGATCACTCCTAGAAAAATGTTTTTAAATGCATAGAATAAAATATGTAAGATTTCAAAGAAAACCAATTATATTGAAATAGTTGTCAAAATATCAAAATAAAAAATATATCAACTTCAAATTAAGAACCAGTCTTTCAAGGCTGTTTCAATTCTAGGATTCAATGAATCAGCAGAAAACTGATTGCCCCAACTCAAGCCAGCACAGGTGCTCCAGCTCTACTCAATACAGGAGGGAAAGAGGACTGCTAACTCCATAACCATCTAATTCAACTAATAATTCTGAAGAGAATAACATTATGGTTGGTATTCAGCATGTCATACAATACCCTCTCAGAAACAGACAGAATCTGGGTGTTCAAGTGTTTTGTTCTGTTGTTGGCATTAAAATTTTTTTGCCCCAGGTCAAGGAATTAGATACTAACTCCCTGGCACAATGAAAACTGAATTAATGAATTTTTTCCCTCTGAAAATATTCTCGTACTTCATCACTTTAAGGATACATTTTTTCATCAGTATTGTCGGTGCTCCCTCCACTGACAATGCTGACAATCCATTTACATCTAATAAAACAGTTCTTCAAGACTCCTTATGGAAAAAAAAAATCTATCGCATGGTAACCAGCCTTCTTAGGATGGACTTTTATACTGGACTTTGCCCAAGTTATACTTGCAATCTTTCTAGTTTAGGAAGACCAGACAGAATTTACAATATAATTAAATCAAGCAAGAGACTCCAAACTTTTGCAGCTGGAGCGAAAGTCTTTCAGAGTTTGTGTCTTTCAGCAAAGTTGGCATCTCTTTTTACTTTGACATCAAAGCCCCAGGAAAAGCAGAGGAAGAATGAAAAATCTAGATTGGGATCCGTCCCTACTTTTAGCCATTTTGTGGGAGTGGAATAGAAGGGATGTGGTGAACTCAGGACACTGACTCTCCCTATATGCTTTGAGACAATGTAAAAGAAATATGACTTTGGAAATTTTCATCATGATTAACTCTTCAGCTAATTATGCAGTTATGCTTATCACATTTAACGAGTTTTCCTTCATTTCCATTTGTATTTTATCCTACTTTATGCAACCTATTTTTCTACTTATTAGCTCTTCCACTAGACTTACAAAGACAAAGCAAAGAGAGGGAAATTGATGCTAATTTTTCAGTTTGTTGTCACTGTCCAGTTAAAGTTTTGCTTGAGGAGCAAGTTGGAATAATGATTAAATTGTGTTTGTGATCAATGGAATCTCAGAATTCTATACACATATATGAAACTACGATTGGTAAGGAACCAGCTGAATCTAGACTACAGAAAATATGGCAATCAAGCTGACTTTGCCTTCTGTTGTAGAAAGTTCTTTTTTTTCTTTGTGTTCTCCTGAAACTTCATATTTATGAGAAGCTAAACCTATTGTAGACATTATAAAATTAAAAATTGACATACAGTAACCTCAAGTATTATATTTAATAAGATTTATTAATAAAAGTTAGAGCAAAGAGAGAGTTAACTCAGCCATGGTCCTGAAAGAAGAGGAAAAGACAGAGTTATAGAAACTTATATACAAACAATGTAAGCATGGAACTTGGGGACAAAAAGGAAAGGGATGCTGGGTAATGAAAAAGAATTCTAGGAAATACTAAAGAAATTCTAGGGAATGTAGTTCAAAGGTACAAAATTTCCATTTATACAACATATTTAGCCTAAAAGGTATACTGCCACCTTTGTGTAGGGCCAGCTTCCCACTGAGCAAAGGATGTTTAACACAGTTAAACAATGAAGTAATAATCAGCAATAAACCCCAAAGTTTTGTCATCTACAAGAGAGTACAGAGTTAGATTGGAACAAAACTTCCTGTATGGAATAGAGGAGCATTAAGCTTCTGAATCTGAGATCCTTGTGGTTTCTACAGCTACCTCTAGCCCACATATTTATCTTCACTCTCAAAAACATTCTGCTCACAGCCTCCATTCTGGATCAATTGGTCTTCTGCTGGCCTCTTTATTTTTCTTAGAAGATTATACATTGGAAGATTCCCTTCTTGGCTCTGCATGACCTTGAGTAGGTAAGTCATTTCACACCTTCACACATTCACACACACACAAAGAATGCCTCTTTGTATATATATAATGTATATATATTGTCTCTTTGAGGTACTCTCCCCTCTCACATACAACTCTTACATGTAGAGTCCCCCCAAGAGAATGATGACTTGACTTGATCCTTGACTACATTAGGATCAAGGTATTCTTTGGAGCTACCACCAAAATTCTAGTTCAAAAGTCCCCATTGAAGTTTCCCTTTTGATGGTCACCCAGAAAAAAACAATTAGCTCAAAACAGAGGCATATACTGAAGTGGCAGAAAGTAGTGACAAAAATGTCTCTCCCTATAAGCCTGAGGCTAATCCTTCCCTTCCTCTCCCTGATAGCATCAATGAGAAAATCAGAAATTCATATATTTCAAAGTAGAGACGAACCCACATTGGGAACATATGTGGCCAAGGCAACTTATTCCTCTGGCACTGTTGCCCCAAATGCCTTTTCATGATGTCCTCATGTACTCCACCTAGGGTCTAGAATCCCTGCTAGACTTGCCCCAAATGCCTTTTCATGATGTCCTCATGTTACTCCACCTAGGGTCTAGAATCCCTGCTAGACTTGCCCCAAATGCCTTTTCATGATGTCCTCATGTTACTCCACCTAGGGTCTAGAATCCCTGCTAGACAAGCTTGGACAAGTTCTTGAGCAGGGCGCATGGGCCTAATGCCATGATGGCAAACCTATGACACATGTGTCAGCACTGACACATGTAGCCATTTTTTGATGACACTGGGGGAGCCCCACGCCCACAGTGGGGAGGGCTGCTCCACATGCTGGCCATGGGGGCAGGAGGACGAGCAGTGGGTGGTGAGTGCCAGGTGGCTGGGGCATGTGGGGCTCCCGTGGGGGCAGGGAGGAGGAGCGTATGTAGAAGGAATGCAAGTGGGCAGGCAGGCTAGTGGGAAACACCCCCAGGGCCAGCCAGCTAGGGAGGGAGGAGGGGACAGGGCAGGGCAGAGCCAGCAGAAGACTGGGAGGGGCTCCAGCCCACTTGCAACAGAGGAATGCCTGGAACCAATTACCAGACACTTTTAGCACTCTGAAAAATATAGCAATGACTTTACTAACAATTTTTCCCTCTACATACTTTTGTGAGACCTTATTCTCAGCATTAAATAATATCCAAACCAACAAAAGAAACAAATTGACAGATGAAGTTAGTAGTACTTACTTGGGATTGAAGTGTACAAAGTACCAACCTTCAATTGAAGATTTAAGCAATGAAATTCAGCAACAAAAATGTTACTAATAGGCAGGTTAGTTAATATTAAGACCAACAAAAGAAACAGACTGACAGATGACCAAAGAAGTCACTAAGCAGGTAAGTAAAATAATTAGTTTTTGGTTTATTAAATACAATTTTATATTATAATTATACATTTTTGTTATTTAAACTATAAATGCCACAAAGTTATGTTTTTTTTTTCTCAAAGTGACACACCACCTGAGTTATGCTTGGTTTTTTGGTGAATTTTGACACACCAAGCTCAAAAGGTTGCCCGTCACTGGTCTAATGTTTGGCTGTGATCACCACCATATCAAGCTTCAGTCTTAGCAAAAATCCAGATCTAGGAAACAATTATGTGCTTAGCAGTATGGCCATCTCTCAATAAATGCTTGTTTACTTACTCGTGGTTATTGGGAAAGAACCAGAAACCATACTCTAATGTGAAAAGAATTCTTGGCTGTCAGGCAGTCATTTCTTCAATAGACTCCAAGCTCCAGGCACTTTTTCTCATCCCAATTCGATTCATTTCTTCAACTAGACTCTTGCTCCTTAAGATGTTGCCTTGTACTTCTGCTAGAAGATGCTATTGGGTGGCAAAATCTTCTCTCTCACCCTATCCTGCTTTCCAAGAAGTAAAAGGGAAAAGATAAAGAGCATATTCAAAAGATAAGAAAAGATTGAGAGTGAGGCCATTTTGCTTTTTTCTTAGATCTCAAGGAGTAATTAATAATTAGAATGCCCTTACTGTGTGTCAGTTGCCCTCATTTAATGGCCATTTCCTAATTCCATCAGGTTAAGTGTAGAACTTATTTGCATACTGCTCTATCCACTGCCACCCAGCTGCACATATAGATACACAGATACACACATATATCTATATTGATATATGAAACAACTATTTCATCTCTTATAGTCAGCCACCTAAAGGAACCTTTTCCAGATTTCACTCTACTCACTGATCTACCAACTGCAGAATCGAGCCGATCTTTTTCATACATCCCTATAGTTGTGATATTTATCTCAAAACATTTATTATGTCTTCTCCTTTTGCTCTGATTATATTATAAACTTTATTTTAAATTTCTGGTTCAGGGTTATGAGTCCTGTGGGATCCTTACTAACAGGCCTTCACTTCAGAATGGCTTTGTCCTTTGGATTATTCCCCTGAATCTGCTTCTAGGTTTATAGTCTATTACAGACAAAACATCATGCTCAAACACCAGATGTCTCCTGGGTCATGTTACTTGACTTTATTATGTAACTTTGCCTCTTCTTTTTAAAATCTAACCTTTTGTTGAATTTATTATTAAAAGTGGTAGCAGTTATGAGACTGGAGATGGGGAAGGAGTGATAAGGAGAGAGTAGAATAGACTTTGTGATCACTATACATATGCTATACTTTTTACAGAAAAACTTGATTTGGAGTTGGGATTTAAATGAGAAGTGGGTATTGAATGGGTTAAGAAGAAAGAACAGGGAACTGAGTATAGCTTAGTTTTGGGAGAAGAGACAAGAGTAGGAGTGGGAAAAGAAGATTAAGGAATTATAAAAAAATTGGATAAAGGGAAGAAATTTTTGTCAGAAATACAGGAAATGGGAGGAGATTTTTTTAATTCTGTAGCTCAGAATGACAAAGAAACCTGCCTGAGTCTGAATCTGTTTTGGATAGTAAAGGATAATCAGTGCAGTGTGAAGGCTGGCAAGAGAGGCAAATGATGAGCGAACCAAGAAATAATCTAAGAATTTAAAGTGTCCAACATCATTGTGAGAAAACAGCTGTTGTCCTTTAATCTTTCAAAATACTCCCACCCCAAAGGAGCCTTCCATTGCTCATCTAATCTTAGAAATCCCTAATCATTGTAGAACCTTCCCCTGCTCCTCCTCCATGGAAACATCAAGATATTATAGCCTATTAACTCATTAATTCCATTAATTCTACCCAATCACATAAAAGAGACTGTCAGAGAGTCAATTGAGGAATGATAAAGGGGCAAGAGTTTGGCTTGGATCTGGGATTTCATTGATTTGAGAACTGTCAGTGAGAAAGCCCCTTCTATCAGTGTGGATAGGTCTGGGCTCCACAGTTTATACTCTTAATATTGCTATTTTTCTCTCCCCACTTTGAATCTATTCACACAACCACTGCCCTAGCTCAGAATCTCACCATTTCTTCTCACTGTTGTTATCCAGTCATTCATTTGGATCCAACACTTTATGATCCCATGTACCACAGCATGCCAATACTGTCCTTGAGGTTTTCTTGGCAAGGACACTGGAACATTTACTGCTTCCTTCTCCAGGGATTAGGTTCTCACCTAGACTATTGCAATGACTTCCTAACTGGAAGGCTAATATCCCTGCTTCAAATGTCTTCCCTTTTCAATCTATCCTCCACACAGCTGCCAAACGCATTTTCCTTAAGGACAAATATGACTATATCACCTCTGTACTCAATACATTTCTGTGACTGCCATTTCTTTTTTTGTAAACCCATACCTTCCTTCTAAGAAGCAATATTGTATATTGGTTCCAGGGCAGAAGAGCAGCAATGGCTAGGCAATGGTGTGTGTGTGTGTGTGTGTGTGTGTGTGTGTGTGTGTGTGTGTGTGTGTGTGTGTGTGTGCGTTTAAGGTGTGTAAATGACTTACCCAGGGTCACATAGCTAGGATCTATCTGAGGTCAAATTTGAACACAGGACCTCCAATTTCTGGGTCTGCCTCTCAATCAGCCACCCAGCCGTGCCCCCCCCCCATTTCTTCTAAGATAAAATATAAATTACTGAAAACTCTTCATATCTTGGTCCTCTTTTGCACCTCCTTCATCCTTTTTTTTCACATTCTATTATCATATCTTTGTTACTCATATACAGAATTCATTCTGCCTCCCATCTTCATGCTTTGTATACCCTATGCCTAGTATTGGCATGTGATGTGAACCTCCTTCCTCCCTGTTGCCTCCTGCCAGGGGCCACTCAAGGGGCACCTTTCCCATGATGCCCATTCTGAAAACTCCAACTGCTAATGACCCCTCTTTCTAACTACCTTGTATTTATTCTGTATATACTCGTATGGTTGCACAGGTTGTCTTCCCAAATGGAATGTGAGCAAGCTCGTTAAAAATAGGAATTGTTAATTTTTTTTTTGCCATTGTATTCTCAGCACTTAACACAGTGCCTGACACAACATAGGTATTTAATAAATGCTTGTCAATTGATTTAGTGATTAGAGTTGTCTGGGGTCACTGAAAGAAATGATTTGCCCAGGGTCTCTTTGATTTTGAAATGAGTTTTCCATAAACACTACTTTGTGGCTTTTCATATATTGAATAGATACTGTTTCAAAGAGTAGTCACAATACTAACCACTCAAAAGTTTTATATGCCTTTAAAGTTTGTAAAGTATTTTCATCATAATATTCCTCTGAGGAAGGTAGCACAAATACTATTGTGCCCATTTTGCAGGTGTGGAAAAAGGAAAGAAAGGTGAAAATGACTCAGGGACATACCGACAAGAAATGTTTAGACAATTAAAGTTAATAATAGTGATAATGATGGCAATAAAAAATAATCAAAACAGTGAGCTTAGAAGCAGACTAATAATCATCTCACTTTAGGAAACTTAAAAAAATTAATTTCATTGTTTTCTAACTCAATTTTTTAAAAATTCAACAAATGCTTTATAAAATTATTTTTGTTTTTTAACTTCAACTTATCTCCTCATTTCAGCAGAATATCATCTGCCAGTTTGCAAATTATTGAGCTCATTTAAAAACAGTTAATATTTACCTACGCGTTTTTATGGTTAGGTTGTTTGCATTATTGTGTTTTGCAAATTCTAATTACCATGTCTCAGACCTTTTATATTAAAAACTCCTTGAGAGTACCATCTATAGACTTTGCTTTCCCCATATTGGCTAGGGCAAAGTTCTAGAAATTGTAGGCACCTCCCAGATATTGCTTGTCTAAAAGTCACCAATTCTCATCTTTAGCCTTTTCGCTCTTGTTTCCCAGTCTAATACCTGGATTCTTTTTCATAAGGGATCATGGGAGTAAGGGACTTTAGAGAGTAGAGAATGAGAGATTTAGAGCTGGAAAGGACTTTTAATCAGTTAATCAACCACCTTATTTTATAGATGAGGACACTAAAACCCAGACAGGATACAGCTTTCCCAAGTTTGCAAAGATATCAAGAAAGTACCATGTCTAGTATTTAAGCCCTTTGAATCCAGAATTAATGTTCTTTCCCTCAGCAATTCCTATGGTTATGAAACTCTCTCATCTGCCTTACTTATTGCCCCCAGGTCACATCTTGAGCCTTTCTCCTAATCCTGTTGGTTTTACACTGGAACTCTGACAAACTTCTGCCATCTACTCTATCAGTCTCTGATCTAGACCTGGCCCTCTAGATCCAGCTCTGAGTCCCTGATGAGAGCTTGTAATTGGATTATTGTCCCATATTACTGTCTCGTAATTATAGCCTGCCCCAGACCTGGAGTGATGCTCACCAGACACAGGTCCTTGCTATCTTTCCCTTGATTGCCACTTGCCCTGGCACCACCACTGACAATACCACCACCACCTCCCCTCCAGCTAGCTCTGAGAACAGTGATCAAACAAATACAGTGATTTGGGGGAAGGCCTGTTGGCCAAATGTCCTCTGCCTGGTAATTTCTCACCCCAAATCATCATTTCCTGGCCATCACTTTTCTACATGGTACTATCTTCCCCTATTAGGATATCAACGACTTAAAGACTGGGACTGTTTGATTTTTGTATTTTTAATCTCAATGTTGATCATAGCACTTGGCATAAAATGAGTGTGTTTTCATGTGCTCATCATCAACATTAAAATATATATTTATTGGGGACAGCTGGGTAGCTAAGTGGATTGGGAGTCAGGCCTAGAGACCTAGAGACAGGAGGCCCTGGGTTCAAATCTGACCTCAGACACTTCCCAACTATTTAACCCTAGGCAAGTCACTTGACCCCCATTGCCCAGCCCTTACCACTCTTCTGCCTTGGAATCAATACTCCAAAGTGGAAGGTAAGGGTTTATATTTATTAAGTAGTTACTGTGTTCCAGACACTAATAAATACTGAGGATACAAAGAAAAAATTAGTCCCTGCTCTCAAGGAACTCACATTTATTCTTTCATTGAAATTCTATCCTGTCTCAGATGGTTGGTTTTTCTTCAACCTTTACTTCTGTCTTATAGATTCTAAAGTAGAAGAGTGATAAGAACTAGGCAGCTGGGATTAAGTGACTTCCCCAAGATCACACAGTTAGAAAGTATCTGAAGTCAAATTTGAATCCAGGACTTCTAGGTCTGGCTCTCTATCCATTGAGTCCCTTAGCTACCCCTCAGGTCTCTTCTTAATCTGACATTAAGATGTCTCCTTCGCCTCCCCTGGACACCCTGTCCTCTATGACTGTTAATAGGTAAACAAACAAAAACTAGACATTTCCTAAAACTCCTGGATTCAAATTAAACTGACATCTAGACAACTTCTGGATTCTAGGAGAATGATGAGTTGGCAGCCACTCAGAATATATGGTTTTGTTATATTTTGCGTTTTAGTCATCTACTTCTTAACCAATCATCAATTGTATGCTAAGAGTAAATGCTACATATAAGGAGCAAAGCATGTGTGTCTGCTTCTGTGGATAATCCACTCAGTTTTGCCAAGATCATGTGACTAAGGAACACTAAAACATAAGAATGAGGCATGGTTTCACCAGTGGGGGTGGGGAGGGGCGCAGATATAAATTTGAATTGGGAAGATCCATGAGTTCGCATACTCTTTCACAATGAGGCATTACTGCTCCCGAGAACAGGAGCTCTTGACCTTTTGGTGTCTTTCACAGGGCTCTTTGTCAGTCTGGGTGAAACCTCTAGATTCTTTCTTAAAATAATGTTTTGGAATGCAGACAATAAAATACAAAGGATTACAAAGATGCCAACAAATTGCAATGAAGTTATCAAAATATTAAAAATCCAAGTTCATAGACTCCAATGCAAGGGAGTCAAAGTCAAGGGGGCAAAAAATAGTTGTCTCTCTGGTAGCTATAAAGAGCTTGTATATTCTCAGAACTTCTGTCTAAGACGTGCTGATCGCCAGGGTGAGCTTCCAACTTCCCAAAGAGTGGCAATCAACACCCTTGGTGGCTAAAATGAACAATACTCTGATGTTGCCTAAGTTTAAATAGAGAGGACCAAAAGGGTTCAAACAGGCAGTATATCCTGCTTCCTGCAGTCTCACCATTGGACATCAGGGAAACAAAATTTGATTTAGTTCTTTTGGGAACACAGGTTATATACTAGCAGAAAGTATCATCTATCTCAAGACATCTACCTAAACCTCCACTCTCACCCCATTTCTAAATGATGTAGATAACTTTTTATTGCACAAAATCCCATCTTCTACTTTGAAGGTAAAGCATTTGCTACCATGCTGTAATTACCTAGTAGTCCTTTGAATTAGGTCCTTAGATAGTTCCAACTTTATTCTTAATATATCATTATTTTAAATATCAAAGTAGTTTAATTATATCTAATTAGATACACTTGCATATTATCTATGAGAATTGGTAGGAAAAATCCGAGTATATCTTCTACCTGCATCCTTCTAGGGTACATTTAGATGTAGATAATAAGCAAAGATTTCATTGCTTTTGTTATGGTATTAATTTAAAAAGGAAACTGAATTTTACTTTATTGTCCTGTAAAATGCATTTCATGAATGTTTCTATAGCATGCTTTCAAGAGGGAAGCAAATTTGCATTTAATAGTAGGCCAATAACTATTTGTATTTATGCTAAGTTGTTGGGATAAGGAGCTCCTCTTGAAGGACCTACAATAGGTTATTTGGGGTAGGGAACTCCTAGTGAGGGACCAATGAGGTTCTTGGGGTAGGGAACTCCTAGTGAGGGAACTATGAGGTTATTGGGGTAGGTAACTCCTAGTGAGTGACTTATGAGGTTCTTGGGGTAGGTAACTCCTAGTGAGGGACCAATGAGGTTCTTGGGGTAGGGAACTCCTAGTGAGGGACCAATGAGGTTCTTGGGGTAGGGAACTCCTAGTGAGTGACTTATGAGGTTCTTGGGGTAGGTAACTCCTAGTGAGGGAACTATGAGGTTCTTGGGGTAGGGGATTCCTAGTGAGTGACCTATGAGGTTCTTGGGGTAGGGGATTCCTAGTGAGGGACCTATGAGGTTCTTGGGGTAGGGGATTCCTAGTGAGTGACCTATGAGGTTCTTGGGGTAGGGGATTCCTAGTGAGTGACCTATGAGGTTCTTGGGGTAGGGGACTCCTAGTGAGGGAACTATGAGGTTCTTGGGGTAGGGAACTCCTAGTGAGGGAACTATGAGGTTCTTGGGGTAGGGAACTCCTAGTGAGGGAACTATGAGGTTCTTGGGGTAGGGGATTCCTAGTGAGTGACCTATGAGGTTCTTGGGGTAGGGAACTCCTAGTGAGGGAACTATGAGGTTCTTGGGGTAGGTAACTCCTAGTGAGGGACCTATGAGGTTCTTGGGGTAGGGGATTCCTAGTGAGGGACCTATGAGGTTCTTGGGGTAGGTAACTCCTAGTGAGGGACCTATGAGGTTCTTGGGGTAGGGGATTCCTAGTGAGGGACCTATGAGGTTCTTGGGGTAGGGAACTCCTAGTGAGGGACCTATGAGGTTCTTGGGGTAGGTAACTCCTAGTGAGGGACCTATGAGGTTCTTGGGGTAGGGGATTCCTAGTGAGGGACCTATGAGGTTCTTGGGGTAGGGAACTCCTAGTGAGGGACCTATGAGGTTCTTGGGGTAGGTAACTCCTAGTGAGTGACTTATGAGGTTCTTGGGGTAGGTAACTCCTAGTGAGGGACCTATGAGGTTCTTGGGGTAGGGAACTCCTAGTGAGTGACTTATGAGGTTCTTGGGGTAGGGAACTCCTAGTGAGTGACTTATGAGTTTCTTGAGGTAGGGGATTCCTAGTGAGGAACCTATGAAGTTCTTGGGGTAGGGAACTCCTAAGGAAATATTTCTTCAATCAATACAGGTTGGGTCCTTTCTGCTACTTATAGTCTTAGAGAGCTCCCTAGAGCACAGAGCAGTCAGGTGACTTATTTGTCTAGGGTCACACATCTGCTATGTATCAGACGTGGTAATTAAATACAAATTTTCCTGGCTTTGAGGCCAACTTTCAGTCTATTTGTAGCAGTCCACAGCTTTGTTTACTCAAGACAGATAATTAAGCCATAAAGTTAGTCCTGAGGAGAGCCATTCTCTGTCCTGCGCATGGCCAGTAAGGCACTGAACTTTGATCCCAACTAGTTTGGGCAGGAAAGTAGATTTCTTTGTTCTTCCCAGGCTGAAGAAGGATCCGCCCTTATCTTATGACAATTTACCTCTCTACCAATGATAATCCCCTATGTCAGTAATTACTATGTATTATGTATCTTTGCATATGATAATCAATAAATAGAGGAGCCCACAGGCCCAGCCCAGCTTTACCCACTCATCTTTCTTCCTTACTACTATCTCTCTCTCTCATGGAGCAGGCCTCTGGCCATGCTCATTCTTTCTCCTCTACTGCTCTTACCCCTATCATTAAGCCGTAACAGTCCGTGCTAATAACACGGGTTTAAGGACTGTGGCTTGTCTCTATTGATCTCTAAGCTTATTTCTGTCGCCCGTGATGTTGTGTTATGGTCTTCTCACTGTCTCATGTATCTATGAAGTGGAAGGCCGGAGCTAAAGTCTGTGGGCTCTATTTATGTATTTGGTGTCTGGTTCTCTCTCTTGCCATCCCTCCCGGCTTCAGATTCTGGTTCCCCCAGAGATAAACTTCTATCTATCTTTCCTCTTGTGCGAGGGCTTCTGGCCAGTCCCTTTCACCACACTATTATATCACACTGCCTCCTTTAGGTTTAGAAAGGTTGTTAGGGGGCAGCTGGGTAGCTCAGTGAATTGAGAGCCAGGCCTAGAGAGGGGAGGTCCTAGGTTCAAATCTGGCCTCAGACACTTCCCAGCTGTGTGACCCTGGGCAAGTCACTTGACCCCCATTGCCTAGCCCTCACCACTCTTCTGCCTTGGAGCCAATACACAGTATTGACTCCAAGATGGAAGGTAAGGGCTTTAAAAAAAAAAAGTTGTTAAATAAGAATAACATTATGCCTTGCTGTTTTGTGGAAGCTGCTCTGCAGGATGCTACAAAATCTAAAAGGTTCTTCATTGGCATGAGGGGAGACATTGGAATAAAGGTTCCTATCATGAATGCTAGCCTCCAAATCGTGGTTCTCATTGCCACTCATGAAGCTGCTTGGAAAACCTCGAGTTCTAGAGGTAGGAATCCAGGATTCAAGTGCGATTTTTAATGCCATAAAGATGAATGCTTTTGTGTTTGCACTTCAAGCTTGGGTCTTCTGACAGCAGATCCAGAGTTCCAGCCACACTGCTTCTCCCTGTTTTGTGTTTAAAGCACCAGCAAGGCAGCCTCTTGGAAATGGGGTTACAGGCAGAGTGAGAGGACTGAGTTGGGTTAGAGATTTGGAAGTCTTCCATATAGGGAAGGATTTGAAGTCGTAGGATGGCTGTAGAATGTATGAACCATAGGAAACAGTAGAAAGTGTAAGCTCTTAGGGAAGACAGAAATGTAATGCTCCAAGGACCAGACCTTGGGGAATGTTGATACCGGTTGGAAGGAGAATTAAGAAGCCAAGGAAAGGAAACGCTTCCTATGGAACCCAACAGAAACCTAATTCCTACTTTGGAAAAGTTGAAAGGGCTGTGCTGCTGGGTATTTCCTCATTTGTTGGGTCTAATTTGCATTTCAAGCCCTTGGCTAAGTTATTTCCCATGGAAACCTGAGTTGCCTATGTGGAAATAATTCCTCCATTGTATTTTGACTAGCAATGAGCCCCAGCATCTGGACCTCTGAATGGGATTGACCTCGGGCTTGTGGCTGTCTTTAGCCACCAGGGTCTTTGCTTTTCCTGTGAGAAACAAGCTTTAGGAAAGATATAAAAGTCGAGGTAATGCCAAAACAGAGAGCAGAGACTGGTGCAATCTATTAAGGAGAATATGGTCTAGGAAACAGGCTTCAATTCTCATTTCTGCTACAAGCACTGTATGGCCTCAGACAAGACATTTAACATTTCTCAATTTGAGGTTCTTTCTCTGGAACTAAGGATAATACCTTTTCTGCCTACCTTACCAGACTTTTTTTTTTTGTAAAAGGAAAGGGAGTATAGTCCATTGGATCTGGAATCAGAGGACTTGGATTCAAATCCCACTTCTAACTCTACTTTGGCTTTGGGAAAGTTCCTTAATATTCCTAAAAAACCTCACTATCTTCATCTGTAAAATGAGGGGGCCAGGGATTGAACTTGGTAAATTTTGAGGTCTCTTTCAGCTCTAGATGTTTGATCCCATGTCTTACTACTCACATGCACTCTGGTGAGTCATTTTATTCTTTCTCTACCTCAGTTTTCATCAGGAAAATGGGAATGATAATGTCTAACTTACAAACTTGTGTCAAGTGGATTAATGTAAGTTAATATGCTATATACAGTGTTACAAAAATGTAAGATAAAATTATCTTTAATTCTCTTCTTGGTGGTATAGTAGTGACATCGGTGGACTGTGTGACAGAAGCAAAGAGACAAGGTAGTTCACATTCTTCTTGCTTAGGATAAAAGAGGGATTGGGTGTAGGTATGTATATGCTTGTGTCTAACAGTATAGGGCTACCTCTCTCTGAGCATTTGATTGTAATGTACACCATGACACCAAGGATTTTGAAGCCTAATGCAAAAAATAAGGCCAAATATAGCTTTGCCCATCTCTCAAGGGTCAAATCAAATAAACAAGCATTTATTGAGCACTCCCTACATGCCAGGCTCTATAAGCTAAGATTATTTGTCCTCCTGAACACAGAGTCTCCAAGAGAAGACCATTGGCCCAGGGGCCAACATTTCTACAGATTTACAAGTTCTTGAGTGGACATACATTTCTTTCCAGCCATCATGTCTTTGAATAAAGTGCAAAGCACCTTTCTGCTTATTTGGGAGGAGTGATTTTGAAATGATGCCTTTATTGAGAAAGCACACCAAGTTGTTTCTTCTGTACACATTCAGAGTCAAAGCAGATATCTCGCAAGTCCTAGGGAAAGTGGTTTACATGACACATTACATTCAAATTGCCTCCTCCTGGCCACATTTTCCTTTGGAATCTTCCTGGTTTATGGATCTTCAAGATTCCATTCCTTGCACTTGCTTGCAAGTCTTTCTGTTGTAATAATAAGTTCTTCACAAAAATCCCCCATTTTCCTTTTTTTTTTTATAGAATACAACCCATATTCTGTATCAACAGTATTTACCTCTTAATTATATCTTAAGAATTCCTAAACTGTATAGTCTTTAACCTATACTATTTTAAAATATTCTACTACCCCCCCCCAAAATAAAAAATCCTCACTTGTCTTAACTATTCTGACTACCTATTACTATTCTAAGGTTTGGGTGTAGGAAAGTGGTTTAGGTCATAGACATGCAATCCAGAAATATGGTTTTGAACATAATAGTAAACAATTTAACAATTTAAACTATTTTTGACAATTGTAAATTTCTTATATCCTAATGGCTATAATTCATTCTAAATAAAAATTTCTATAAACAACAACTGTTACTAATATTATTATGTAGCTTAACTTATATTAATAATGCTATACATCTGTCCCTAAATCATCTAGGATTCTGAACAACTTCCCTAAGCTTTCCCTATTTCTGTTAGTAATTAAAATGTCAGTAAATTGCCCTAATATTGTTAGCCTGTTAGTTCATTAGTATTTACAAATGTGCATAGTTTTTATCTATATAGATTTTATATATGTACAGTTATAATACAATTCTGTATGTGATTTCTGTGTAAAATCATACAGATAAGAAAATTCTCTTTGCTTGAATTTTCCACAGAAACTCATAAGTATGTCAGTGTGAATTTTTGTGTATGTGTATTACTATGAAATATTTTGTATACTTACCCAGTCCATGAGATTCCTTCCCACATTGTGCTTATGTATAATTGTATATGTGTGTATGTACCTATATGTGAAGTTAACATGTATGACATATTCTTACATGACTTCATCACTATCAGTTCAAGATTTCAAAGTTTTTCCATATCTTTGGTGTTGATTGTAGAAAAATACATGTCTTGGGCTTTCCTCTGTGCAGCATACACATGTTGTCTGTCATCTCACCTTGATTGAAGTCCTGTGTTCTTTAACATTGTAAAAATGGAGATTTGAGCCTTGGACTTCAATCCCCAGAAGTCCTTGCTCTGGTTCCCAAGATACCCTCTAATCTCCCTGAATCTCCCTGAGTGCGAGATCAAAATTTCTATTTAAACTGGCTGTAAAGCCTATTGAGTGCTCTTCCTGCTTCCACTTCCAAAGACTCTCTCTCTTGGCTTCCGCATCTGGGCACATGCGGCTCAACCAGGCAGGATATAGAGTGAGTGATTGTGAATGGGCTCTCTGGGCCTAGACACATGCTTTTCTTATTTTATTTTGTATTTTCTTTATTTCTTGAGCTTTAATAAAACTTCATAAAAATATAATACTTCTAGCAGAGAAACTAATTTTAACTGCTACAACATACAGGAACATGCATGTGCATAAGCTTTTCATTTGCATGTATGTAAGATTGAGTTTTGCTTGCTTGTGCATGGAAGTAAGGTTTGATTTCTTCATGTGTGCCTCTCACTGTTCATGAGTTATTCTTTATTCATTATTCTTCATCCATGGAAGTATGCTTTTTTTTATGGTCATCTTCATGTGTGGGTGTATATGGTATGTTGTACTATATAAATTTTCTCAGGATGTATGTTATGATTTTGAAATATGACATTGTCTTATACTATTTGATGTTTGATATCACAAGGCAGTTTCATTTTGTCATTGTTAAATACAGCAGTCCCTGTATCCCTATGTCCTCTATGAATGTATGAAGATCCATCAGTGGTATACTTCCATATCAGGATCACTATGAGGTAAGTCTTTAAGATCTTCTCTAGGTTTGTACATAATTTCCACAACTTGGTTGCAGTTATTTAGTGGTTCTCCACCTAATGGCAAGTCTGGAATTAGAGTAGCTGGGTTCAATGGTGCACATCTATGAATGGTGATGTTGTCATTCCCTAGCAAAATGATTTCATATTGAGATATCCTTGCATTTGTAAAAGAATGCATAGTCTGTGATTGTAGTAGTTTTTCAATTTTATGTGCAGAATATACATGTAACTTGCATCCCAGCACAATATCATATGCTTTCTTCACCATGAGAAAAGTTCAACAATGCTTCTCAGGCAGTGCACCATTCCCTGTGCAACAGGTTTGACGATAGAACTGTAAAATCCAACAGCCTTTAAATTCAGCCCAAAATGTTGTACTAACATTCCAGAAGTGATGCCCTTAGCTTCGTGGACATAAAAATGGAACTCCTTTTTATAATCAGGTATTCCTAATGCCGGTGCTGTTAAAATGGCTTCTTTCAACTTTGACAAAGCATGTAGATGTTCTTTATTCAATGTCAAAGGTTCTTTAACTTCTTTCTTTGTCAAGTCAGTCAAACACTTGGAAATATGGGAATACCCTATGATATACTGTCTTGAGAAACCAGCAACCCCTAGAAATGCCTTGAGTTGTTTCTTGGTACTAGGAATGCCTAGCTTCTGTATATCTGCTATCCTTTTACTTGAGATTTTCCTGGTGCCCTCCTCCATGATAAATCCAAGATAGTAGACTTTTGGGAGTACCCACTGGATTTTCTTTTCATAGACTTTATGTTCTCTCTTATAAAGCTCTTTTAATAACTTCTTTGAATCTTCCAAGCACATCTTTGGGTCAGGTAATGCTAGCAGTAAGTCATCTACATAGTGTACTAGCTATTCTTGAAAGTGATGTTAGCTAGATCTCTTTGAAGAAGTTGACAAACTATGGATGATTCACAACATACTTGTATTAATCTAGTATAACAAAGTTGATTTTGTCCCCATTGGAAAGCAAAAAAACAAACAAACAAACAAAAAACCTGACTCTGGGAGTCAGGGTGCAATGGTATAGTAAAATAGGCATTGCTTAAATCTAACACTGTGTACCACTGGGCATCTGGCGGTATTTGTGTGATTATATCGTTGGGAGAGGGTATTACTTTTTATGTCTTTTTTATAAAGTTATTCACTTCCCTAAGATCCATCACAAATCTCTGGCATTGTTTTCCATCTACATTAACTTTGTTTTTCTTAATAGCCAGAACTGGATTATTAAATTCAGACACTGTAGGTCTTAAAATGCCTTGCCCCAATAAGCTGTTTATAATTGGTGTTATGCCTTCTATGACTTCTCTGCTAAATTTGTACTGTGGTATCTTAGGAGGAACACCATCCCTGACTTCAATCTTTACTGGTGCTACTGATTTTATCCTACCCACATCATTCTGATGTTTCGCAAAAACCCTTTGTGAAATATCATCTTTAATTTCATATATTGATGTCAAAATTTGAATTTTCTCAGGTTTTTCTTCCAATTGACCCAGATATAGCAATGGGTAATGTTTTAGAGAACGTTTGGGCAAATACTGGTATATCTTTCCAGAACATTCACATTGCAGGGTTCCCCCGATCTTACATAAAACATCTCATCCTAACAAGTTTTCTGGATATGAAGGGATCAATAGGAATGCATGATCAATGGTGAGAGGATTTAGTTTAACAACTGTGCTTTTGAGCTCAGGGACCTGTTGTATCTCTCCCAAAGCTCCAGCCATTGAAACCATAACCCCTATGGTGGTATCCCCTGGAAATGTCTTTAGGAATGATTTTGAAGCACCAGTATCCACAGAGCTTTATATTGTTTCTTCAAGATCTTCAAGCTTCCATTCCTTGCACTTGCTTGCAAGTTTTTCTGTTGTAGTAATAGGTTCTTCACACTGGCGCATGGCCAAGGCCACAGCTATGGGTGTGTGGCTCCCAGGCCCTGAGGCATGTTGAGCCTGCATGTGGCCTTGTGTCATCAAAAATGGCTACGTGTGTCAGTGCTGACACATGTGTCATAAGTTTGCCATCACAGCTGTAGAGGTTCTCTACTCCAACCTCTTCACTTCATGAGAAAGAAAAAAAAAATTGAGCTAAGAAACTCCAGTTTCCAAAGGCTCCTTGTTAAAATAACAGCTGAGAGAGGGTCAGGATGTATAAAGCTTTAACTCATTTCTAAGCCTCCTTTCCTCTCACAGGTTCAAGAATGTCTTTTTTTCCTCTTTAATCCTTGCCTCCTCTGTTTGTCTTTTTTTATTATCTCTCCCCTATCTCAGTAGGATATCTGTTCTATTTTGTCCTCTAGGTTTCTACCCACCACTCATTGGTGGAGTAGTGCATTTGAAATAAATCTCCCTTAAATGGTGACTCTTTCCCTGCCTTCCTTCCTTCCTCCTCTCAGCCCATCCATAATCCATATATATTTGCACAATAACTTTTTTTTAAACATTATTTTATTTGGTCATTTCCAAACATTATTCATTGGAAACAAAGATCATTTTCTTTTCCTCCCCCCCCCACCCCCACCACCTCTGTCATACCCGACACATGATTCCACTGGGTATCAGATGTGTTCTTGATTCTAACCCATTTCCATGTTGTTGGTATTTGCATTAGAGTATTTATTTAGAGTGTCTCCTCAGTCATATCCCCTTCATCCCTGTAATCAAGCAGTTGCTTTTCCTCGTTATTTTTATTCCCACAGTTTATCCTCTGCTTGTGGATAGTGTTTTTTAGATCCCTGCAGATTGTTCAGGGACATTGCATTGACACTAATGGAGAAGTCCATTACATTCGATTGTACCACAGTGTATCAGTCTCTGTGTATAATGATTTCCTGGTTCTGCTCCTTTCACTCTGCATCACTTCCTGGAGGTTGTTCCAGGCTCCATGGAATTCCTACACTTTATTATTCCTTTTAGCACAATAGTATTCCATCACCAACATATACCACAATTTGTTCAGCCATTCCCCAGTTAAATGGGATCCCCTCATTTTCCAATTTTTGGCCACCACAAAGAGCGCAGCTATAAATATTCTTGTACAAGTCTTTTTCCTTATTATCTCTTTCGGGTACAAACCCAGCAGTGCCATGACTGGATCAAATGGCAGACAATCTTTTATCCAAATTTATTCCAAATTGCCCTCCAGAATGCTTGGATCAATTCACAACTCCACCAGCAATGAATTAGTGTCCTTACTTTGCGGCATCCCCTCTAGCATTCATTACTTTCCATAGCTATCATGTTAGCCAATCTGCTAGATGTGAGGTGATACCTCAGAGTTGTTTTGATTTGCATCTCTCTGATTATAAGAGATGTAGAACACTTTTTCATGTGCTTATTAATAGTTTTGATTTCTTTGGCTGAGAACTGCCTGTTCACGTCCCTTGCCCCTTTATCAATTGGAGAATGGCTTGAATTTTTGTACAATTGATTTAGCTCTTTGTAAATTTGAGTAATTAAACCTTTGTCAGAGATTTTTATGAAGATTGCTTCCCCAATTTGTTGCTTTCCTTCTGATTTTAGTTACACTGGTTTTGTTTGTATAAAAACTTTTTAATTTGATGTAGTCAAAATTATTTATTTTACATTTTGTGACTCTTTCTAAGTCTTGCTTGGTTTTAAAATCTTTCTCTTCCCAAAGGTCTGACATGTATACTATCCTGTGTTCACCTAATTTTCTTATACTTTCCTTCTTTATGTTCAAGTCCTTCACCCATTTTGAATTTATCTTGGTGTAGGGTGTAAGGTGTTGATCTAAACCTAATCTTTCCCACACTCTCCTCCAATTTTCCCAGCAGTTTTTATGAAATAGGGTATTTTCGTCCCAAAAGCTGAGTTCTCTGGGTTTGTCGTATACTGTCATGCTGAGGTCACTTACCCCCAGTCTATTCCACTGATCCTCCTTTCTGTCTCTTAGCCAGTACCAAATTGTTTTGATGACTGCTGCTTCATAATATAGTCTGAGATCTGGGACTGCAAGACCCCCTTCCTTTGTATTTTTTTTTCATTGTTTCCCCAGATATCCTTGATCCTTTGTTCTTCCAAATGAACTTTATTATGTTTTTTTCTAAATCAGTAAAAAAATAAGGAAGTTCAATGGGTATGGCACTAAATAGATAAATAAGTTTGGGTAGGATGGTCATTTTTATTATATTGGCTCGTCCTACCCATGAGCAGTTAAAGTTTTTCCAATTGTTCAAGTCTAGTTTTAGTTGTGTGGAGAGTGTTTTGTAGTTGTGTTCATATAGTTCCTGTTTTTGTTTCGGGAGATAGATTCCTAAGTATTTTATTTTGTCTAAAGTGATTTTGAATGGGATTTCTCTTTCTAGTTCTTGCTGCTGAGCTGTGTTGGAAATATATAGAAATGCTGATGACTTATGTGGGTTTATTTTGTATCTTGCAGCTTTGCTAAAGTTGTTGATTATTTTTATTAGCTTTTTGGTTGAATCTCTAGGATTCTTGAAGTAGACCATCATGTCATCTGCAAAGAGTGATACCTTGGTCTCCTCTTTGCCTATTTTAATGCCTTCAATTTCTTTTTCTTCTCTAATTGCTACTGCTAGTGTTTCTAGTACAATGTCAAATAATAGAGGTGATAATGGGCATCCTTATTTCACTCCTGATCTTATTGGGAATATGTCTAGTTTATCCCCATTGCAGATGATATTAGCTGATGGTTTTAGATATATACTGTTTATTATTTTTAGCAATGACCCTTCTATTCCTATGCTTTCTAGTGTTTTTAATTGGAATGTGTGTTGTATTTATCAAAGGCTTTTTCTGCATCTATTGAAATAATCATGTGGTTTTTGTTAGTTTGCTTGTTGATGTGGTCAATTATGTGGATGGTTTTCCTAGTATTGAACCAGCCCTGCATCCCTGGTATAAATCCTACTTGATCATGGTGAATGACTCTTCTGATCACTTGCTGGAGTCTTTTTGCTAGTATCCTATTTAAGATTTTTGCATCTATATTCATTAGGGAGATTGGTCTATAATTTTCTTTCTCTGTTTTTGGCCTGCCTGGCTTTGGGATCAGAACCATGTTTGTGTCATAAAAGGAATTTGGTAGAAATCCCTCTTTGCTTATTATGTCAAATCGATTGTATAATATTGGGGTTACTTTGATCCAGCCATAGCACTGCTGGGTTTGTACCCCAAAGAGATAATGGACAAAAAGACTTGTACAAAAATATTCATAGCTGCGCTCTTTGTGGTGGCCAAAAATTGGAAAATGAGGGGATGCCCATCAATTGGGGAATGGCTGAACAAATTGTGGTATATGTTGGTGATGGAATACTATTGTGCTCAAAGGAATAATAAAGTGGAGGATTTCCATGTGAACTGGAACAACCTCCAGGAAGTGATGCAGAGTGAGAGGAGCAGAACCAGGAGAACATTGTACACAGAGACAAACACACTGTGGTATAATCGAACGTAATGGACTTCTCCATTAGTGGTGGTGTAATGTCCCTGCACAATCTGCAGGGATCAAGGAGAAAAAAACACTATCCAAAAGCAGAGGACAAATTGAAGGAATAGAAACACCAAGGAAAAGCAACTGCCTGACTACAATGGCTGAGGGGACATGACAGAGGAAAGACTCGGAGCGAACACTCTGATGCAAATACTAACAACATGGCAATGGGTTCAAGTCAAGAACACATATGATACCAGTGGAATCACGTGTCGGCCACGGGGGGTGGGAGGGAGGAAAAGAAAATGATCTTTGTCTTTAATGAAAAATGCATGGAAATGATCAAATAAAATACTATAAAAATTAAAAAATATATATATAATATTGGGGTTAGCTGTTCTTTGAATGTTTGATAGAATTCACTGGTGAATCCATCAGGCCCTGGGGATTTTTTCTTAGGGAGTTCTTTGATGACCTGTTGGATTTCTTTTTTCTGATATGGGATTATTTGAGAAATCTATTTCTTCTTCTGTTAGTCTAGGCAATTTATATTTTTGTAAATATTCATCCATATCACCATATTTATTGCCATATCGTTGGACAAAGTAGTTTTTAATGATTGCCTTAATTTCCTCTTCATTGGAGGTGAGGTCCCCCTTTTCATCCTTGATGCTGTTAATTTGCCTTTCTTCTTTCCTTTTTTAAATTATTTTGACCAGTACTTTGTCTATTTTGTCTGTTTTTTCAAAGTACCAGCTTCTAGTCTTGTTTATTAGTGCAATAGTTCTATCACTTTCGATTTTATTAATTTCTCCCTTAATTTTTAAGATCTCTAGTTTGGTTTTCTTCTGGGGGATTTTAATTTGTTCGTTCTCAAGTTTTTTTGATTTGCATTTCCAATTTATTGATCTCTGCCCTCCCTAATTTGTTAATATATGGGCTCATGGATATGATTTTTCCTCTAAGTACTTCTCTTGCTGCATCCCATAAGGTTTGAAAGGATGTCTCACCCTTGTCATTTTCCTCAATGAAATTATTGTTTCTATGATTTCTTCTCTAACTAACCGATTTTGGAGTATCATATTATTTAATTTCCAATTTGCACAATAACTTTTCATATATTTTTCAGACTACAATCTTTGTTGTCCATGAATGGGTTTATATCTGTCTGTGTGTCTCTGTGTCTGTATGTCTGTTTCTCTCCCCCTCTCTCTTTTTTTCTTCTGTGTCTCTCTGTGTCTCACTCTCTCCTCCAGACTTTAATTAAGAAATCATTGGAAAACTTGGTTCTTTCAGGGAAAATGCATCAGATTTCAATTATGTTTGCCTGATTAAGCAAGTTACATATACCCTTATGACTTACTTTGATCAGTAGAATATATAATCCGTGAAAAGAAGAAATCATGGATTCCTTAGATCTTATACTAAGAAAGGAACTTAGTCCTGTAAGCCTTTCTCCTCTCCAATCTGTCTTTCACACAGCTGCCAAAATGATTTTCCTAAAGCCTAAATGTGCCAATGTCATTTACCTATTCAATAAACTCCAGTATTTTCCATTATCTCTAGAATCAAATATCAACTTCTCTATTTAGCCTTATAAATCCTTCATGAGATGACCCCAATTTCCTCATTGCACAATACTCCTTTCCAAACACTGTCTTGTATAGCCAAACTGGCCTTCTTGCTATTTCTCATCTGTGGGCCTTCTCCTCCTGTGGACCCTTCTCCTCACCTTTTTCTCTGAGAATCCTTAGTTTCTCTCAAGTCTCAGGCCAACCCAACCTTCTACATAAGACTTTTTTTTCTGCACTTCCTATCTACTAAATCTTTCCCCTCAAAATCACCTAATGTCTAATCTGTATATATATATTTTATAAATGTTCAAGTCATTTCCTCTGGATATACTATAAGTTCCTTGATGAAAAAGACTGTTTTCAATTTTATCTTTACATCCCCAGAAGCTAGCCCCTTGCCAGGAACAAAATTAGCTCATAAATGCTTGTTAATGAATACGTGCATGCATGAACGAATGAATGAATTTATGAAATATAACAACCTACATGTAATGTAGGAATCTTTTCTGTAATGTCCCTTATGGATCATCATCCAGTCTTTCCTACTGAATATTTAATATCTTTGAGTATAAGGAGTTATCTCTCTCTCTCTCTCTCTCTCTCTCTCTCTCTCTCTCTCTCTCTCTCTCTCTCTCTCTCTCTCTCTCTCTCTCTCTCTCTCTCTCTTTGAATCCCTAGTGACTATAACAGCATTTTCCAAATAGGAGACCTTAATAAATGTTTGTTGAATTTAATTGCATTTGCTTGAACATGTACAGTGATGATGTCCCAGGAGGGCTACTGGCAACTGTCCTAAACCAGGTATC
The DNA here is from genome assembly GCF_027887165.1 of Monodelphis domestica. Lineage (NCBI taxonomy): Eukaryota > Metazoa > Chordata > Mammalia > Didelphimorphia > Didelphidae > Monodelphis > Monodelphis domestica. The sequence goes on from NC_077233.1 coordinate 125,094,209, forward strand.
AGAATAGTGTAAATGACTGACTCAACACAAACAAGGGGGTATAAAAGAAGGTTTACTTAATTTGGTAAGGAGAGAGGTATCAAATAGTTGCCAAGAATTCATTTTGATAATACTGGTTTGGTGAAGAACTGTTCTCTCCACACAGAGACATGCATGCTCAGAATGGTGGCTATTGTAGCCCAAATGAGGTAGATTTTTGAGATCTGAGGAAGATGGGGTCCTTGTCACTAAATAGATCTTATATGGTCATGGGGATGCTAGGAATCATTATAAATTATATATATATATATGTATATATATATATATTATAAATGATACAAAATCAGCTTTTTTGTTCTACCAGAGACTATTGGCTGATAACCTTCCCTATTCCTACCTAAAATTCTGGAATCTGCAGCCTAAGGACTTTCTTCTTATAATTTTGGCTGTCTCACGTGCCTGTCCTTTCTCTTGTTATGTCTATAGACTTGGTCATAGCCTACCATATATCACTATTTCAAAAGGCAGCTCTAAGTGTTGGCAAGTTCTTCCTTATGTCAAACCAAATCTAACTCTACATACCTATAATTTCCAGCTATTAGCCCTAATTATACTCTATGGAACACAGGAAATATATATATATATACACCCCTTTCCAGAGACAGTCCTTTAGCTGTTTAAAGACAATGTCTTTAAACAGTCTTGTTCTTCCCCAAACTTCTGTCCTCCTAGTTTAATATCCCCAGTTCCTTCCACCATTCTGCATATTAAATGAGTTCCATATCCCACAGCATCATGGTCCCTCTTCTCCAGACATCATTTTTTCTTGGCTCCTGGTACCCTAAAATTCCCATTGTCATGACCTGTATTACAAACTTCAAACTTCACTCCATACCCTTCTGTATCAACAGTCCTATTACCTTAATATGGAATAATTTAATTAGATTTTTTTCTTAACACTAAGCACTAAGATAGAAATGGTTTATATCTCCTTCACCTATCTTCACCCAGATCTCTTAAATCTTCCAAGAATATTTCCTTGCTAACCCAAATGAAACTTTTAAGGATAGAATTAAAGGCAGTTTACTAGAGATCCTTAGGGGTCATTGAGCTATGGAAGTCCTTAAGACCTGAATAGAGAATCAAGAGGCCTGAGTAGACAATCAAGAGATCTGAGAGTCCTAGATCTGCCATGACCAACCTACTTGTATTGCACTGACCTAGACCCTAAGCCTCATTGTGCTTACCTATAAAATGAAGAGGTTGGACTAGATGACCTTGGAAGTCCCTTCTGGTTCACAATCTATGATTCTCCTGGATCAAGAACTATAGATTCTTTAGAGAATAATTTTCTATTCTTCCCAGTTCCTCATTCCCTCTTCCCTGACCAGATGAATACACTAGACTTGACCCTGTTAAAGTAACACTAATTGCAATCATTTACATGGCTTAAATTTATAACATATATCAGTAAATATAGGTGAAATTAACTTTGTTATGAAAACTTGAAAAAATATGAGGGAGTACTTTTGGGGAGTTGAGAATCATGAGTGATAGATATGCCAAAGCTTAATTAATGGTGACAAACTGGTTGAAAAAAGTATCCCTCAGTTTAGGAGGAAGCTAATTAGTTCAATGGTAACATTTCAGGGCCTGAAGTTAGGAAGACATGAGTTCAAATCCTGCCTCAGGTACTCACTAATTTTGTGGGAAAGACACTCAGCCTTTGCCTTAATCCATTGGAAAAAGGAAATGGCAAACCATGCCCCTCTTCTCTAAAAAAAACCCATGAACAGTATGATCCATGGGGTCACAAAGACTTAGACACAATTGAACAACAACAATATCCCTGTGTCTCATATTATTCAAAAAAGCTTTCATAGCAAATCAACAGATAAAGACCATTTTAGGACTAGAATCTGGAGACAAAAGAGAACTTAGAAGTTACCTTGGATAAGATCAGAGATATAGAGATGGAAATGATTTTAGTGTTTTATCTAACTCAAGGGTTCTTCATCTCTATTTTTGTATCATAGACCCCATTGGTAGTCTTGTGATACATATAGAACCCTTCTCAGAATAATATTTTTAAATACATAAAGGAAATACATGGGATTACAAAAGAAATCAATCATATTGAAATTCATAAACCAAAGTTTAAGGTGCTCTGATCTAGTTCAATGTTCAAATTTTATAGATAAGGAACCAAGGCTCTAAGAGGTGAAGTATCTTGACCAAGGTCAGTCTGGTAGTAATTAGAAGGGACAGGCTGCCATATTCACCCATGTGACCACATGGTTCTGTGAGTGTACATGTTTTATGTTTCCTTATCTTGGATAAGAAATAACCTCAGATGGCATATTCAGGCAAACTGATGAATACCAAAAATACAGAAATCCCACCAGCAAGTAGAGGTAATAACAGTGACCACCATTGCATCAGCATCAGTGGTTGATCACATATGAAGCCCCTATAGACAGATATAGAAATACATGTTGCAGAAAGTATGATCCTTGAAAAAAAATATTAAGGACTCTTGAAAAGCACCAGTCCTCAGGGTCCAGCAGAGAGCTTCACCTAAAGGCAAGAATCAGATAAAAACCCTTTACCACATTTGTTTTTTCCATGTATGATTTTCTTGACAGAATAGTGTTTTTGTAACTATTATTCTTGTTGTAACTTCTCAGTACATCATCCCTTTTCTTGTTTTTAAACACTTACCTTCTGCTGGAAGCCATCAAAGACCACACTGTTTGACACAGTCACACATGGAAACCAGGGACTGCAAAGCAGTCCCCAGGAAGGATGGAAACATCCACTGAACCCCCCCCCCAAAGTAACTTTAATTGTTAACATACCTTTATTATTGGAATTGCTATGATTATTATTCTTACATAGCCCCAGGAAAAATAGATGAGAGCAACATGCTTGCAGGGATAATACAGATGTCCCACTCTGTCCCTCCAGGATATTACCAGGAGATCCCACTTACAAAATTAAACCTAAGGGTTCTTATGTACCCACTTAGATAGGACCTTCTTTTCTAGGCATAAAACTTCTGGCAAATTTGTGCTCTGAATTTCCCAACCTATATCTGGGTCATGTTGATTCTACCCTCTGACCTTGCACTTAGCAACAATGTTTCATTGACTATCTCTCTAGGCTTCTTGTCTATTGTTAGGTTCTACGGAAACATGTATGTTGAGAATGAAACTGTGTGCCAAATAGATGTGTGATAAAGAAGGCATAAAATAAAGCTAGGCTTCAACCAAGGTAGTGCAGTTTATCCTGTGAAACCTGTACTGCAGTTTGAATGTGAAAACTGTGTCCCATTCATCATTCTGTGACACCGTCCCACCTCCAAGACCCCATCCCCTGTGGGAGGCTGGCCCACCCCACAGCAACCTTCTGTCTTAGAATTAATATTAAGTATTAGATATAAGGCAGAAGAGCTGTAAAAAGTAGGCAACTGGAGTTAAGTGACTTGCCCAGGGTCATATAGCTAGGAAATGTCTGAGGTCAAATTTGAACTCAGGACCTCCTGGCACAGATATCTGTCCACTAAAATGCCTTGCTGCTCTGATCATCCATTTTCCAAAAGCTAATTTGTTCCTGCAGGATTAGTCTTAGAACCCTTGAAGAAAGATAGGCATAACCTTCCCCCTATATATCTACATATATACAAATATATGTATACATATAAGCATATATAGAACTATAACCTACTCTTGTAAATGGGTGTTGGAGAAATTTCCAACAAGGGTATAACATATGTTTCATGGTACATCACTACTTCATTAATTCTCAGTCTTTCCAAGAGGTTGTAGACACGTTTCCTTATATGACTTTTAAGTTTCTAGGAATAATGCATGAGATTAGATTCATAATTTTATTACTATCAGGAATTCCTAGATAAAGAACCTCCTCTATCCATATAGATTGGCAACATAGTACTATTAGAAGTTTGCCAAGAGAAGTGTAAAGTTTGACTAGATAACTTATTCTGGCTTTAAGGTCAATTTTCTATCCATTATATCACACTACATCTTGCACTAAAATAAATATTTTAAAAATTAGTTTTAAATTATTAAAATGTTTAGTAAAATAATCAATACCATGTTCTTTCAAAAATTGCAAAAATATGCCCAAAGGGTTTTAATGGTCTGCCTGGGGGGGGGAGCAGCTGGATAGCTCAGTGGATTGAGAGCCAGGCCTAGAGATGGGAGATCCTAGGTTCATATCTGGCCTCAGATACTTCCTAGCTGTGTGACCCTGGGCAAGTCACTTGACCCCCATTGCTTAGCCCTTACCACTCCTGCCTTGGAGCCAATGCACGGTATTGACTCCAAGACAGAAAATAAGGGTTATTAAAAAAAAAGTCTGCCTGCCCTTTGATCCAGCCATACCACTGCTGGGTTTGTGCCCCCAAAGAGATAATAAGGAAAAATACTTGTACAAAACTATTTATAGCTGTGCTCTGTGTGGTGGCAAAAAATTGGAAAATGAGGGGGTATCCATTGATTCAGGAATGACTGAACAAATCATGGTATCTGATGGTGATGGAATATTATTGTGCTGAAAGGCATGATGAACTGGAGGTATTCCATGTGAACTGGAACGAATTCTAGGAATTGATGCAGAGTTAAATGTGCAAAGCCAGGAAAATATTGTACACAGAAACTGAAACACTGTGGCACAATCAAATATAAAAGACTTTTCTACTAGTAGCAATGCAATGATCCAGGACAATCCAGAGGAACTTGTGAGAACGAATGCTGTCCACATCCAGAGAAAGAACAGTGTGAGTAGAAATTCAGAAGAAAAACATATTATTGATTATGTGGTTCAATGGGGATATTATTGGGGATGTTGACTTTAAAAGATCACTATTGCAAATATGGATATGGAAATAGGTTTTGAACAATGATACATGTATAACAGTAGAATTGCTTGTCAGCTCAAAGGAGGGGAGAAGAAGAGGTGTGGGAAAGAATATGAATCCTGTAACCATGGAAAAATATTATAAATAAATAAAATTAATTTAAAATATTTTAATTTTAAAAATTTCAAAAATAATTCAAATGTAAGCTTACCTATGCAACCATTCAGAGTTACTTTTTGTGATCTTTTGGTTAATTGTTTTGAGGGATTCCATCTTCATTTTTTTGTTTGGTTTGTTTGACCAAACTTTAACAACAACAACAAAAGATATGAAGTTTTAAAAAGTGGTACACCCCAAAGATAGACTCAATTAATTGACTTACAAAAAAGAAAAAATATAAGTTCTATCCAAAAGTCCTTGAAAATAAAGAAAACAAAATCTGTTATCTGTTATTCAATGGGTTCATTTCTCTGGAAGTCATGAGGTTGTTATTTGAGCAGTCAATAAATGTTGATTTGGTTCCACACAAAAAATACAGTAAATCATATAGTCTCGTCTACATGTTTCTAGTTTACTAAAACCAAACCAAACAAAACACATTTTACAGCTCCCCAGACTATTTTTGTTGTCTTTCATCACCTAGGGTTTTGTATTCCCTAAGTACTTCACAGTTTACTTGTTAATGGTTACATGATCCTTGAAACGGAGACAGCCAAATGTATGGCTATCTTCATTTGGGAAATTAAGTGTGAAGGAAGTTAGGGGAATCCCTAATACTGCTCTCGTGATATTTAGGGTTACCCTCAGGACTCAGAAGTCTTAATACTATGGCTTTCAGAGTTGGAAGGGATCATTGAGATTATCCACTACCTCATTTTACAGATGAGGAAGGACGCTGAGAACTACAGACATGGCATGACTTGTTCCAAGAGGGAGCTATGGGACACAGTGGATAGAATACTGAGCCTGAAGTACAGAGGACCTGAATTCAGATCTGAACTCAGACACTTATTATGACCCTGGGCAAGTCACTTAAATCTCTGTGTGCCTCAGTCTCTTCATCTGTAAAGTGGACATAATAGTAGCAACTTTCTTCCAGAACAGTTATAAGCATCAAATGAGATGATTTTTGTAAAGAGCTTATCAACAGTCCCTGGCACATAGTAGGCACTTAATAAATGTTCCATCTTTACAAGATCAGAACTAAGAGGAAAATTAAGACCCTGTGACCTCAAATCCAGTGCTTTTCCCACTGTACTCCACTGACCTAATTCTGATAATATTCCATTATACTGTATTATTTTATGACCTCTTTATAGCAAGTCAAAAAGATCCTTCTCTGTCCTTAAGCTTTACCAATATCTAGTAGTGAATTATACTTCCATTGTAAAAGGACCAGCCCAGTTAAGCCTCAGATGAGCTTATCCTGACCTTAGCCAAGGGTGATGAGTTTATCAGTTTAACATACTCAGGAAGCCTGCTTGCTAAGGAAAAAAGAAAATGTCTACTAGGGAGGGGAGATCATAGAATCATAGATCCTTCAAGTATGGAAATATAAATTATTATGGTACAATTCATATTTGGAATTATCAACTTCCATTGGTTCAAGGTATCCTAATTTTTTTTTTTATTTTAGAGCCCTCTGCAATCTAAAAGGTCTTAGACAAGTCTCTTAATCTTGTCTTTAAAATGAAAGAGTTGGACTAAATCTGAGATTCTTAGCTTTTTTGTGTTTTTAGCAGTCTGCTGAATACATTGGACTAATCAGAATAATGTTTTAAGTGCTTAAAATAAAATTATGACTTTAAAGGATATAAAAGGTTAGTGAAAATAAATATAAATTTTTTTCCACATCCAAATTCACAGATGCCCTAAAATCAATCAATGTAACCATTGGGTGTCTGTGGACATCCATTAAGGGCCACCAGACTAGATTACCTGTGAGGTCCCTTGCAACTCATCCTAAAAATTCTCTGATTCCTTTTTAGTAAAATGTTTTAATCAGGTTAGAACAAGCATAATGTGATGAGGGAAAATACAACTTATCTTTAATTTAAAATATCAGAGATTTCAAGCAACTCTTTCAAAGTTCATCAATCATGAATTTAATCTGTTGGGAAATAATTATAATTGGATAACCAAAATATAAAAGCACATTTGAGCAAAGTATATAATGAACAGTGACTGCCCCATTCCAAGTACAAAAATATCATATATTTTGATTTAATATTAAATGAATGTTTTTAATGCATATGATAGTTTTAGAAACTTACCCATGAGATTTCCCTTTTGCAAAGAGGAAAGGCAAGATTTGGCCTCTATATTTTATAGACACAACATTTGAATTAGTGGTCATAAGGATTTCTTTTACTCCCTGACCTATGGCATTGACCTGTTTGATTTCAAAGAATAACTTCTCAATAACAAACTAACCTTTCTTATTTTTTTCTTTAACATGGTAACTAGATCAACAAACCAGATACACACTATAGATTGTTAACTTGATTTTTTTCAAAGCATTTAACAAAACTGTTTTTGTAAACAAGATAAAGAAATATGAGTTTAGATAATAATATAATTTAATAGATTTGGGACTAGTTAAATGAAAGAACTGAAAGAGTAGTCAGCTCAGAAACTTGATGCTTACTTGGAAGGTAAGTCTCTTGTTGGGGATCAGTCCTTAAGCTGTGTTCTTTAATATTTTTATCAATGACTTACATATAGGAGTAAAATTAAAAAAAAAAATTCAGGTTGCAAAAAGCTGGGAGGGAAAAATAACTTGTAGGATGACAGACTCAGGATAGAAAAAGATCTAACAGAATAGAATGTTGTATCAAATCTAATAAGGAGAAACTTAATAGGGATAAATATATCTTTAATTAACAATAAATATAAGATAGTGAGGCATGTCTAGACAGCAAAGCAAAAACAAAATCCTGAGATTTTAATGGACTGAAAGCTCAATATATGTTACCAGTATGACACATGTGAAAAGAGAATTCTTTGTTCTCTTTGTCTATTCTGAGTTTATACTTGTGAAAGGGAATCCTTTATTCCCTTTGTTTGAGTTAACACTTGGCTAAGGATAACTTAAGTATCCCTACTTAGTACCTTACCAGATTGTGAAGACAGGATTACCTCTCCTTTGTCTACTTTTGAATTGAATCAGTAAGAGATTAAATACCCTACTTAGTACTATGTGAGAAGCTAGCTAGGTACATAGAGAATTCACACCTCAATCAGCCAGGAATTTATGAACCCTTTTAACCCTTCTCCAGAAGGTGAGAAGTGGTTCCCACAAACACTGCCCCAGGGTGCTAGGCAATTTGGAAGCTGTGATTGGCCCTTGTGAAGAGGGGAAGGGACAAGAAGTCACTATAAAAGGACCTGAATTTCTGGGTCTAGTCAAGTTGACTCCAAGAAGGAGTTGGACTTCAAGAAAGAAGTCAACTTCAAGAAGGTTGGCTCAAAGAAGAAAGTCAACCTCAGGAGTCACCATCAGCTTGATTCATTGTCTTGACCTGCCTTTTATAGGGAACTTGGGTTTGTGAATAGCTAGCTTTCCTTTACTGACCTCTGGAGAGAGTTTAATTCCAGTTGAAGGTCAACAAATCCTGCTAAGTCAAGCACTGGAACAATATTTAGTTAGATAGGCTAATGTCTTCTCTACTCTTTTGTATTTCTCTGTTTTCACTCTTTCCACCTCATTTGTAAATAAATGCTATTAAAAGTCATTTTGACTTTGAGAAATAATACTTTAAATTAGCAACCACAATTATTATTTATAATCTTCATATATTTTAGTCAAACCATTAAAGTTTAATTCTAATGCACAGTAGCTAAAAAAGCTAATACAATCTTAGGTTGCTCTGAGAGGCTCCATGTATAGGGAATGAGAGGAAAGAGCCTTGCTTGTACTTTACCTTGGTCACATCACATTTATATTATTGGGGTTTAGTTCTAGGCAACATGTTTTAGGATGAATATTAATAAACTAAAGAATGTCTAGAGGAGAACAACAAGGATAGGGAAGGATCCTGAGATGATGCCATGGGACAATCGTTTTGAAGGAAATTGGGATATTTAGCCAGGAGAAAATGCAAAGGCACAATAGTTGCTTTCAAGTATGGAAAAGGCTATTATGTGGAAGAAGGATTAGCTTTATTCTGCTTGGCCCCAAATGGCACAACTAAGAGCAATAGACACTTGATATAGAATAGGATAGATACTTGATTCAATTATTGCAAAAACTTCCTAATACAAGAGCTACTTAAGCACAGACTATAGACTTGGGAGGTAGGGGGTCTCGCTCAGTAGAGATCCTTGGGCAAAGTCTGGAGGATCACTTTCAAGTGTATTTTAGAGAGGATTTTTGTTATGGGTCAGACTATGTGGCTTTTGAGATTTCTTGCAAGTCTGCTCTTCTGTTATATTTGAATCTGTTCGCCATAGTCAGTGTTTGAAAGATTAGGGGAAAATCTGAAAATCTTTGGTTAAAATAATAATTAAAATTCATATGTTGCTTTAAGGCTCACAGAGCACTTTCCTCACAACTCCATGAGGTATGTAGTATGGAATGTTTATCTCCATTCTACAGCTGAGGAAACTGAAGCTAAGAAAGGTTTTCATTTAACGTCTCCCAGGCTCAGTTGGCTCATCTGTAAAATGAGGATAATAATAGCATCTAAACTTCTCAGAGTGGTGTTAGGATTTAATAAGAAAACATATAAAGTACTATTAAAAACCATAAAGTGCCATATAAGTGCTAGCTAATAATATTGCTTTATTATTATTGTTGTTTTTCAGTAACTTTCCCAAGATCTTATAGTTAATATTATGATGTCAGATGAAGTCAGATTATGAATCCAGGTTCCATGACTTCAATTCCATGCTCCCCCAGTGACTTTCTGCAATCAACAGAGCTGTAACTAGGATAGGATAGGTGGTGATTTATCCCAGAGTTTTGAACTTAGAAGGACTGAAAGACTGCAGGTAGAAACAATACAATTTACTTGGCAATGAATTAACAAAAGTAATTCATTAAAATAGAAAGATATCAGACGGGAGCAGCTGGGTATCTTAGTGGATTGAGAGCCAGGCCCAGAGATGGGAGCTCCTGTGTTCAAATCAGGTCTCAGATACTTCCTAGCTGTGTGACCCTGGGCAAGTCACTTGACCCCCATTGCCTAGTTCTTACCACTCTTTTGCCTTAGAACCAATACACAGTATTGATTCTAAGACAGAAGGTAAGGATTTTAAAAGGGGGAAAAAAAAAAGAAAGCTATCAGATTGGGGTGTTTCTTCTCCTGTCCTGCCCTGCTCTCTCCTACCACTGTGTAAAGAGCTCTCTAAAATCTTGCCCCAGAAACAAAAATTTTCTGTAAGAGCCCAGACTTCTAACAAGTCCTCTCTTTCAAAAGCTTGATAACTAACCGTTTAGGGGTAGCCAGGGAAGCTAAGCATTGCTTTATTAGCCATGATCTGTTAATCAGTATTTTCTAAGAGTAATAATATATTGCATTGTAAACACCATTGTTTCACAACCTTAAAGTCACTAATTCCGAAGAAATTAAATTGGGTTTACAGTAAATCCATGATTACCATATAATCAGTAGAGTCTAAATAATGATGTACTTAACTGTAGAATTGCATGGAAAACAGAGAGGGTCCATTAGGTGGTTGTTTGTGGTCTAAAAAAGAAAGGAGCATTGAGTGTTTCTGTTGTTTAAGGAACTGGGCAGGCTTAAAATATTAAGTAGAAAATACTTCATTTTAATTATGATATAAAAATGCCTGATTCCTCTGCCAGATGTCTTAAAAAGTTATTTACAACACATTGAAGAATCCTATGCTTTATATTTTTTGCTCCCCTACCCCCAACAAATTATAATTATCTATTAAAAAATCTTTTTGAAGTCAGCTGAATTATTTTAATGTTGGAAGAGGGCAGGGAGGACAATCAGGGAGACTTGCATTTACCTTCTAATTTAAGTATTCTTTATTTAGCCTTACCCCATATTGTTCAGTAAGGTATGAGTAGCATCATAGGACAGTGAACAATTAGAGACTTGGAAAATGTGTATTGCACTCAAAGTAGAAAGGACCAGAGATAACAGCCTAGGGTGACTATGATTTTGGTCCAGAATGCCAACATCAGTGGAGGAAGGGCACTTTTTCTTTTAGACTGACCATCATCACGAGGAATGGTTTCTCACAGTTCTCTATTGGCCTTTGTTGTTGCCGTATACAAATACCATGGACCAACAACTCCAGGATCTCATCAATATGCCTGTCTCCTGGGGATTACCTTCTCCTATAACCTGGAAGGAACAAAAGCTTGATTTTCTAGGATACAGGTCATTGGCTCAATTCCTTCCTTGGTCAGACTGTTTCTGTATGACTGGGGGATCTACTTCTCTTCCTTCCTAAATGAAGTTGCTATAGTTCCAAAGAATTCCTAGTTAGAGTTCTAGAGAGGACTAAGAGAGATAAAAGTATTTAGCACAAACAAGGCTTCCCTTAAAGCTGTAGTTCCAAACCTGGGATCCACAAACTTTAATATTTTAATTAAATTTTAAAATTGTTTTAATTTTATATATACAAATTAAAATTAATTAAAAATTTAAAAAATTAAAATTAAAAAATTAAGTTAACCTTTAATTTTGATATAATTGATGACCTTTATAATCTTATGTCATGCATATGATTACATAATTAAAATATATTAATTTAAATAATTTGACTATATGTAATTAAAAACATTATTCAAAAAGAGTTGTCTTAGATGTGTCTAGACTGCTCAAAGAGTCCTGAGATACAAAAATGGTTAAGAATCTCTTTCCAAATGAGAAGAAAAAGCTGTCCCAAATAACAGCCCCCTGCATCTGAGATAACTGAGGGTCCTTAGTACATAACAAAGAAAGTTCCTCAAAGAATCAATCATGAGCTTATATAAGATTGTCATGTGCACTCTGGTTCAATCATATATACCTTCACAAATTATTCTGAGTCCTCAAATTCTCAAATCTTCAGAGCTAATGAAAAATCAGGGTCTTGCTAAGAAGAAGTGACAGCAGTACTTGAATTTTTCTCTATATAAGACTTGAATTGCCTTGCTTGCCACACACTCAACCTGCAACTCTCAAACTGATACTAGTAGTTCTATCATCCATTGAATGCTAGTGGAAGACTACAAAATCTGTAAGCTAGGAGTGCTTCCTTCATTTGGAAGCACCAGAGGACCATGATGTGAAAATAAAAGGGTTAGAACCTCTTCTCTCCATCCTGTAAGAGTCAAAAGAAAGCCTCTAGCATCAATGGAATCTTCAAAAGAGAATTCACTGAAGGACACGTAAGAAAGGACATAGACTTTAATCTGTATTAGTTGAAGCATTACTGGTAATAAATGAAATCATAGATCCAGCAAAAGGCCAAAAGGGTCTCCTAGAAGATATTGTGATCATTTGAATTATTTATTCTAGGCTTTGTTCCCACACCATTTTTGTGGGGTTGCAAAAGTCAAAATTGTTTCCAATTGCTGGACATAAGACTATAAAAGGGTTTTAATTGTTGAACTTGATGGTGTAAATATAGTTTTATGGTTAAAAATTCCATATGCTGCACTTAAGGTTATACATTTTAGAAAAACCTAAAAGGTCATCGAGATCCACATCCATTTGACATCCTTCCTTAGTTCATATGTGTGCCCAATCAAAGGCACCAAAATGGGTTTTCAAACAGAATAGCAGATATAATTTCTATTCAATTCAGTTTATGGGATTATAGCTTCTATTTGATATTGAAGAATCAGTTTACAAAGTCTAATAGCCATGACAACATTGCATACCCAAAACTTAGACTATGAAACCCACCATTGGTAATTAAATCTTATGGGACTATAATTGATGTTCTTGAGTCTGATTCCAAAAAAATTACAAAGGAACGGATAATAAGCCATTTGACAAGTGCTGATAAGCAGAAGATCATAGATCTCAACAACCTACAATGAGCTACTAAATGTCAGTGCCAAAGTGGAGAGCTATCTTTGGGGGAGTGGAGAAGTGACTGTTCAGAAAAATTCCGAGGTTGACCTTCTCTGATTCAGCAGATAAGGCAAGAGCCTGTAAAATATCCCTATTATGCTCTAACTCTATCTTGCTATTCATATGATGAAGTCGAAATCAGACTAGGGGACCACATTTCCCCTTTTTCTCAGACTTCTGTCCTATTTTTTCTTTGGCATGACAACTTTAGTCATGGCAGATGGTGGGTAATAGTAATTTTGTTGAACCTGACATACGTGCTTGTAGGATATAAACTATCTCCACTAGACCTTGAATGTGTATCAGGGATTTATTTTGATTTTTATTTATCTCTCTCTATATTTTTTTCTGGCTTCTTGTTTTTGGGAGAGGTGATCAATATATTATTTAATGCATTCTTAAATTAGTAACCTTGTAGCCTTTACCAAGTCTATTGTTGCTGTAAATAAATATTCACTGTGTTGTAACATTATTTTGTATTACCATCAGGTTATGTTAGGATTAGATCCAGGGAAGTATGTCATCCTTCTGAAGAGGGATTGTGAAGTTATCCCAAAGGTCTATAGACTAACATCTTTTAAAAGTAATTTTATGGAATGATATTGCCAATAATCTAGACTACGAAAGCATATCTACTGGAGAAGATGCTATAAGGCCAATCATGATTCCAGATAGACTAAAAAGATGATAGTAATAGAGGATATCCTCAGAAATCAAATACTATATCATGAGACTCTGAGTGACCCTTTGGATATAATGAACTGAACAGGGGGGTGAGAGGTTGGGGGGGAAGGGTTGATCCTTCCATCGATTTCTGTTCTTTCCATGTGCCATTATTTTTCTTGATTGTAAAACCCTATGTCAAAAAAGGGGAATGCCCCTAATGGCTCCTTGTTAATATGCCTATTAATCATTTTTAATATTTTTAATTTAATTTAATTTTAAAAATTAAATTATTATATTTATATATTATATATATTAATTTGTATAAAATTATATAAAAATTAAATTAAAATTTTTAAGAAAAATTAATCTAAGAACCTCCAAAAATGCAGTTAGACTCTCAATGAAAAGTATAATATCTTTGGGTCCTTATGCACTCTGAATATATGTATAGATATTTTTTATGGGATAATACTTTGGTGAGACTCTCAAAGAGTCAGAGTAGAAAGACTAACATGTTCATCTTCCAAGGAATCAGAGAGGGGATTGAGTGAATTTAATTTAAATTGTACCTATTATTTTGTTTGAAAACCCATTTTGGTTGGTATCAGCCCTACTCTTTGACTGGGCACATATGCATACTATGGAAGGATGCCAGATGCTTCATGGCTCCCTGACTCTTGGAAGAAACTGGCCCTTAGTCCCAAATGACTTCTGGCATCCAGAAGACTGGGATCTGATCCAGGCTGAAATCATCTGTTCAACCAGAGAAATGCAGAAGGAGTGATGTCAGTGGCTATATAAGAGAGGAGACTGAGGAAGCAAGGTCTCTTTTTGGTGTTTCTGGTTCTTAGTGCTCTTGGGCTAAAGACCCTTTCTGGGCAGCTGCTTTGGGCTAGTGAATAAAGATAAATGTGTCAAACTCAGATTAATTAGACATGACCAGATTATCATGTGATATCTCTCTCTAACTTTTATTAATAATTATAAATTAATATACAGTGTTCAGAGAATTCTAATCATAGCAACATATAAGGAAACTCAAGCAGTGAATGGAGAAGCAATTTCCCCAAGAATTCATAAGTAATAAGTAGAACAGCTAGAATTTCATTTAGTTGTTTATTTATTTTTTAGTTTATTTATTTAATTAATTTAGAATATTTTTTCATGGTTACACGATTCGTATTCTTTCCCTCCCCTTCTCCCACCCCCTCTCATTGTCAAAAACAATTCCACTGGGTTTTACATGTGTCATTGATCAAGACCTACTTCCATATTATTAATATTTGCACTAGAGTGATCAATTAGAGTCTACATCTCCAATCATATCCCCATCTAACCATATGATCAAGCAGTTGCTTTTCTTCTGTGTTTCTACTCCCACAGTTCTTCTCTGGTTGTGGATAGTGTTCTTTCTCATCAGTCTCTCAGAATTGTACTAGATCAATACATTGAACACCTAGGATTTTAATTCGGGCCTCTTGACTTGATTTCTAAGGTACTTTTCCTTTAAAAAATTCCCTTTATGTAATTCAGAATATTGGGAGACATATAAAATCTGTTCCATTTAAATGAATAAGAACACTAATATACCCTACTTGATGACATTAGTAGATCATATACTTGAAGCCTCAGAATTACACTTAATGACTTTAGTTCTATTTTTGACTTCGGTGGATATTAACTATCACTGCCCAATGGTTGACTCTTTTCATAATATAGCTAAACATTTTTGTTATGAGTTAAGAAGTTATCTTCAAATATTCCCTTGATTGTATCAATGAAAAAGCACTACCAGGTTTCCTTTCACATATAAAAACTAAACTATATTTTGAAAAAGTTACTTTCTCCTTAAATTATTTGTAGTTTAAACATAAAATTTTCCTTATACTTTCATACAATTGGGAAATGGAAAATAATGTTACTGAAAAACTGATTCTTAGAGCCATTCACCAATATATAAATAATGAAAAGACAGGAAGCAAAATGGTAAAAGGGGGAGGAAAGCTGAGTCTAAAACCCAGCTGTCAATAACTGTTTGTGTTACCTTGGGCAAATTACTTAGTGTTCTAAGGTCTTAATTTTTTTCATCTGTAAAATGAAGGCATTGGACTAAATGTCCTCTGAGGGCTCTTTCAGTTCTGGTCTTATAACTAATATTGCTTGATACTGTTACTGAAAAATAAAAACAATTAAAAATTAAAGGGAACAACAAATAAAAATATTATTCTGAGAAGGAATCCATAGGTTTGAAAAGACTGCCAAGGGGGAACACAATGTGAAAAAAATAAAAAAAAAAACATTCAGAACCTTTGTTCTAGATCATAAAAGAGTCAAAAGAAAGCTTCATTTCCTTAAGTCCCTAGGAAGATTGAGTGAATTGTGGAACACTGCCTGACAAAGATGTCACATCTCAAAAGACTGAGGTGGAGGGAAGGAGAATAAACCAAGCAGGACTATGATGATTTGGCAGCCCTGCAACATCCAAGTCATAAGTTTTTCATTCATTCCTATATCCTTTCCACATGTACATATGCTCTAGAATGTGTTTCTCTCTTCAATGGTATCTTGATTGCATATGTTCCCAATATCTCTTCCCAACAGTCAATCAATCATTTATTAAGTATCTACTATATGCTAGGCACTGCATTACACACTAAAAATACAAAGAAAGGAAGGAAATGTCCTACATTCAAGGAACTAACAGTCTAATGGGGGGGACAATCTATAAAGAACTATGTATAAAAAAAGGCATATATAGAATAAATTGGTGGCACTAAAGTTAAGGAAGACCAAGGAAAGTTTCTTATGGAAAATGGAAATTTAGTTAACAAAGGAATCCAGGGAAATCAAGAGGTAGAAATGAGGATGGACAAAATTTTAAGCATTTGGGATGGGCAGTGAAACTGCTGAGTTAGGAAATGGAATGTCTTATTCAAGGAAGAGAAGGAAGAACACTGTATCACAGAGTAAGGTGGGAGAGAAGATATATATATATATATATATATATATATACATACATAACTAGAAATAAAGGAAGAACTTTACAAGCAGAACAGAATTTCATATTGGAACCTGGAAGAAATAGGGAACCAGTGAAGTTTTTTCAATAAATGTTTAAATGGTCATATTTTCACTTTAGAAATATTAATTTGACAGCTGAATGGTGGAGAGAGTGGAATGGGGAGAAATTGGAGGCAGAGAAGCCAACCAGCTAGCTGGCTTCTGCAATAGGTCAGTTGTGAAGTAAGTGATAAAGACCTGAACCAAAGTAATAATAAAGTTAGAGAAAGGAAGGAGTAGTATGCAAGAGAAGTTACAAAGATAGATATGATAGAACTTGACAACAGATTAGATATTGAAGAGGAGAGAGTAAAAAATCAAGGATGACACTGAGGTTACAAAGCTTTGGTAACTAGAATGGTGATAACTTTGTCAATAGTAGGGAAGTTAGGAAGCTAGGGATTGGGGTGGGGGGAAGATGAAGTCAGTTTTGGACATGTTAAATTTACAATGACAAGTGACAATTCAGTTCAAAATGTCCAGTAGGCAATGGAGATATTAGACTAGAGGTCAGGAAATAAATAAGAACTGGACAAGAAGACATGAGAATTATTACCATAGAGATGATAGTGGACTCTGTGGGAGCTAATGAGCTCAACAAAGTGGAGACAAGGTCAACTTAACTGTATCTTACAGTGTGGGTGAGAAAATGTTCTATGAGACTAGTAAGGTAGGTTGGAGATATTTTTTATAAGCCTTCCAAAGATAACTAGATGAGTTTGTATTTTATTCAAGAAGTAATATTAAGCATGAGGTTGGTTGAGTAGGAGAGTCACATGGTCAGATCAATGCTTAAGGAAAATGATTTTGGCAGAAAGATTGAAATGATGAGAGACTTGAATAAGAAGATCAATTAGAAGACTTGTAGTAATCAAGCTGAAAGCTGACAAGGGTCTGAACCAAAGTGATAGCTGTATGAATAGAGAGAAGGACTTAGCTGTAAAAAAAAGAGGTTTTGATATATAAATGGCAAGATTTGGCAGCTGATTGGGCATATGGACTGAGGGAGGATAAAGAGGCTAGAATAATATCCTGATTATGAATATGAGACCCTGGGAGGATGGTGGTACACACAAATAGGGAAGTTGGAAGATTTAAGAAAAAAGGTAATAAGTTCATTTTTAAATATATTGAGTTGAAGATTGTCTCTAAGGCATCCAGTTTGAAATATCTAATAGACAATTAGGGATATGGGGCCTGGGGGTCAGAAAAGAGAGTAGGAGTGGATATATAGACATATATATATATATATATATATATATATAAACACACACACATATAGAGAGAGAGATAATTTTTAAAACTATGAGAGTTGATGAGATTACCAAGAGAGATATTATGGTACTATAGAAGAAGGAAAGAGGGTAGAGGACAAAATTTGGGGGAACTCTCACATGATGGCAATGATAAGCCAGAATAGGAGACCAAGAAAGAGTAATGTGCTAGGCAGGAAGTGAACCAAGACAATAATATCATAAAAACTCAGAGGGGGAAAAGTATCTAAGAGGAAAAGGTAGTCAGCATTGTCAAATGTAGCTGATAGTTTGAGAAGCATTAGCCCTGAGAACAGATTATCAGATTTGGCAATTAGAAAATCAATAGTAATTTTGGGAAACCTATTTCAATTGAGTGATGAAGTTGGAAGCCAGGATACAGAAGAGGTTACAGAGTTTTTATAAATGAGTGAAAGGAGTAGAATTAGAGACACCTAGTATCCATGGTTTTCTCAAGAAGATTAGCTGAGAATTGCAGGGGGAGATATTTGATGAGGGCTACCAGCATTGTTGGATCAAGTGAGAGTTTTTTTTTTAAGATAGGAAGACATGAGTGTTTATAACAAAAGGGGGGGAAGCGATTGATAGAGGTTGAAGATTTTAGAGAAGGTATATATTATTGAGTATGAAATCTGATAGAAAAATACAAGAAGTATGGGATCAATTTCATATGTAGAGAAGCTGATTTTGAAGGTTCTCATCTTTGTCAGAGATGTAGGGAATGGAAGAGCAAGTGGGAGATATTGTCAAATGAGATAGAAAAAAATGGAAGAAGAGGGACTACACACCTAGCAACCCATGTTTTTTGAGGGTTTTTTTGTTTTTCCAGTAAAATAAAGGGCAAGTTCCTTATCTGAGAGAAAACTTATCAAGGCTTGAGGAAGAAAGAAAAGGTTTGGAATAAATTGTGTTGAGAGTAAAATAGGAAATCAATTAGGAAAGAATTAAAGGTTTGTCTTGCTACAGTGAGGACCCAGTAAAGGTTAAATAACATGAATTTGAAATATAGTTAGGAAGCAAAGCTATGAGTATTACTCCAGATTTGTTCAGTAGCTCATGAAGAGGGACTGGTGAGGAAGATAGGAAGCATAATCAAGAATGGAGATTTGGCAAGAAAGGGATGCTGATAGAGTAAGGGGGCAAGGAATTCAAGAGCAAAGAACAGCTTAGAATTGAAATAGTTATTTGGAAGAAGTTGGAGAGGGAAGAAAATAAGGCCAGAATAGGGCAATAATAGCCTGTAGAAGTATGGAGAGGAAAATTAATCTAGATGAAGGTGAAGTATAGGAAAAAGAGGGTTGAAACTCAGAGAGAGGAGGAATAACAGGAGGTTATGGGACAATAAGAATGAGTTCCCTAGTCAATATGTTCCATATATATGTATCTTTTTACATTTATTCCCTAGATAGTTAAATCTTTAGTGAACTAAATGATTGGTTAAAGCTCCAATTTTAAAAAAAGAAAAACTATCGATGTTCTTTTCTTTTCCTTTTTAAAAAAACATCACTCCCCAATGACTCCCTCCTAATCCTACCCCCATAACCTTTTGGAATAGAAGCTTTCCTTATAACAAGTCAACTTATTGGTCATGTAGGAAAATATATGCCTCATTCCACACCTGTTCTCTGCCATTACTTCATTCGGTTCTCTGTAGTGAGGACCAGCCACTGCATTAATCTGAGTTCTGATGTTTTAAAATATTGTTTTAATTAATACTATTGTGACTATCATGCAAATTATCCTCTAAGTTGTGTTCTTTGCTCTCCATCAGTTCATGCAAGTTTTCATATGTTTTTCTGAATTTTTCATATTGGTAATTGAACATTTATATACAACAATTTGTGTAGAAATTCTTCAATTTGTCATCTACTATAACATTTATTTGCTATTATAAAAAGTGCTGACAGCTGTACTTTATATATATATACACTTTATAACTTACATATAGTTTATATACTAATAATATACATTCTATTTTGTATTTCATATGTGTACTTTATATTACATAAGATTTCTGTGTGCACATATAAATGAACATGAATATATGTGTGTTGATAGAGAGATAGAGAATATCTTTCTGGTATCTCTTACCTCCTTAGGTTCCATGCCTTATACTAGTGTCTGATGCCATTTTATGCAAAAATTTCCTACATCCACAATTGCCCCAGGGAAACTGTACTGAGAATTATCCCCTGCACAACAACATGAGTAGACATGGTTCATAATTCCTGCATAAAACTGTTGTCCAATAAAACAGCTGTTTTGAGTTGTTACAACCTTGAACCTGAGAAAATCTATTGGTTTGATTTTCACAGCTAAAGCAGTCAGAGTGTTGCAGTAATTCACCAGATCTCATTGAATCTCATCTTACTCCTCTGTAATATGGGGACAAAAAATCCATGTTAGTTATCAACCTTGCAGGGTTGTTGTGAAGATCAAATGCAGATGACACTCCATCTCTGGCCTCCATGCATTTTTATTTACTATTCCTCATTCCTGGAACTCCTACCTCCTATCTTCCCTGGCTTCCTTCAAGCCTCATATAATAAACCTGCTTCTGTAGGAAGTCTTTCCCTTTCCTACTTAATCTTAGTGCCTTTTCTCTGAGGCCACCTCATTTTATGTCTGAGTCTAACACACACACACACACACAGACATGCACATATATCTTCCTTGTAGATAGTGGTCTACCTGATATCTCCTCAAATGAGCTGTGAGCTCATTGAAAGCAGTGCCCATTTTAGAACTAGTTTTATTTATTTTTTATTATTATTACCCTCTCTTAGTATATTCAGTGCATAGCACAGTGCCTGGCACATGGTAGGCTCTTAATAAATGTTAGACTGACTAACTACATAGATTCCTACAAAATATACATGCTGTCATCTCAAAGCTAGCCCTTTAAAGCACCACAGCGAAATCCCAGTCTTGCAAGAACAGAACAAGCTCCCTAAATCATTTTCATCCCTCAGCAGGCCGATCAGGTTATTATTGACTCTAACTGGCATCCCTACAAGTTGTTAATTTTTCCCCCCACGGCTGACTTGCAAGCACTCGGGTGCAAAATTCTTTCTTGCCTTTGAGACAATCAAAATAATCACTCCCACTCTGATTCTTGGAACCCAAATCCCCACCGATCAGTACAAACAGGGAAGAAATATGTCAGCACACATGGGTAGCGGCTCATGGCAACTAAGATTTATTGGCTCCACCTAGCCAAGTGATCACCATGCACAGGAAGCGGTGGAACGGAAATCTCAGTGTTTCCTTTGATTTGACAGCCTGCCCTGCCCTGTCAATAACATAGCCTGAATTTGAGGGGTTGGGGAGGGCATTGAAACTTGAGTACCTGAGTCTGATATGGAAACTCAACTTTTGTTTGCTTACAGTGGATGTCTTTAGGATTTCTTTGGCTGCAGGCTCTCAGCCTGCTTGAGAATAGCTATACCATATGCAGCATATGCATATCCAATGGTGCAAGTCCCTTTAAAAAAAAAAAGTGCCAGGACTCATGGTTCACAGAATGAATTTGTATCCTACTTTGCATAAATTTGCATGCAGACTTCATAAGCCCCTAATTCCAAGTATGTGAAATAATATGAATCAAGGCAATCTACTGTGATTGTTTTCCAAGGCATTAATCATATGAAATGCACACTAGCTTTCTTTAACCAATTAATTTCCTTCCACCTAAGGTTAGGAAAAGCAGAATATAAGGTGAGCAATGGAATCATCCTCTGTAATATGGCTGGAAGAATGTCCTTTTTAGTTGGGAGGCTGCCATAGAACAGTGGGAAATTTTACAGTGGCATGAAACCTAATTCTGTGGGTTCTTACTGTTCAAAGGGTGATCACAGGATCATAGCTCCAGAGCTAGAAAGGATCTCAGAGGCCATGCAGTTCAATCCCCTCATTTTACAATGAAGAAAATGGTACCCAGGAAGGTCAAGGTTACACAGGTAGCAGGTGTCAAAGGTACGATATGAATTCAAGTCCTCTGACTACAGAGCCAGGATTATGTTGCCATACCAAAAGCGATGACATTGTGGTAAAGATAAATGAAGTATAAATAGCAGTTTGCCACTAGGGGTTTAAAATCTGTTTGAAGAAATAAGCTATACATTTTTAAAAATCCAAAGAAACAAATTAGAATATATTTTAGAAATCCAAACAAGCAAATAAGAATATATTTTAAGAATCCAAACAAATAATACATTAAAAAATCCAAACAAACAAGAGCAGTACAAATGCTATATCAGGGTTCTTAACTTTTGGGATTATTGGATAGTCTGATAAAATGTATGGAGACCTCCACTGAATAATGTTTTGTTGCCTAAATTAATAATTCAAGCAAATGTTAAATTTCAGTTAAATGTTAGTGAAAATAAAGATGATTTTTTTTTGTCATTCAAATTCATGGATTCCCTAAAATTTATCACTGGAATCCATGTGGGGAAAGGGGAGGTCTCTGGATCCCATGTTTAGAACTTCTACTGTAGAATATGTTGTCTCCATTTGAGAAAACATTAAAATACACAATGTGAATTATTAATATTATTGCTCCTACTGCCATGGTAGTGGTTGTTCCCATCTCTGAAGTCACAGAGGAATCACAATTTTAGTTGACCGTGAGACATACTGTGTTTGTCATTGGGCTGAAGTATATTTCCAATGATGGGTATGGAAAAAAAATGGAGAAAAAAATGGTAATGGATGGATTGCCATTGTTCTTGATAGGGTCCTAAAGAATATTAAAAGACCTGGAAAGTTAATGGAAACACAAGGAAGAGAATTAGATGAAGAGGCTGTGATTTGTCCAGTAAAGGAAAGAATTTATGTTGATTAAATCATTAATCTTTAGACAGGTCAAAATATTATTAATTATAGTAAAAACATAAATATAACAAGTAAGATCTGACAGGTAAACTATTCCATGCTTCCCGAATTTACTTATGATATCATCCTTTATTTCTAAAACATTACCCATTTTGACCTTATCTTGGTGTAATGATTTGAAATGTTGGTCTCTATCCAGTTTCTGCTAAATTACTTTCTAGTTTTTGAGTACTTTGTCATGTGATAAGCTTGGATCTTTAAATTAATCAAGTACTAGATCACTATGGTCATTTACTGTGTATTGTGTATTTAATCTATTCCACTGATCCATTTTTTAAACCAGTATTAGATTGTTTTGATGATTGCCACTTTATAATACAATTTGAGATCTGGCACTACTGGGCCACTTTCCTTCACGTTTTCTTTTTCATTGATTCCTAAACAGACTTGATCTTTTGTTCTGTCAGATTAATTTTGTTTTCATTTTTTCTAGATCTTTAAAATAATTCTTTGGAAGTTTGGTTTTATGGCACTGAATAAACTTTCATTGAATTGTAATTTTTATTATATTAGCTCTGCCTACTCATGAACAATGATTATTTCCCCAATTATTTGCATTTTATTTTATTTGTATGAAAAGCATTTTATAATTTTGGTTAGATAATTCCTGGATTTGTCTTGGCAAATAAGGTTTATTTATATTTATATTTATTTATTTCCATTTTTATGTTTAAAGTTATTTTAAATGGAATTTCTCTTTCTGTCTCTTCTTGATGGACTTTTTTTGGTGATATGTAGAAATGCTGATAACTTACGTCAACTAATTTTATATGTTGCAACTTTCCTGAAGTTATTAATTATTTCAATTAGATTTTTAGTTAATTCTTTAGGAGTCTCTAAGTATACCATCATATCTTCTGCAAAAAGTTATAGTTGCCTATTCTAATTCCTTCCATTTCTTTTGCTTCTCTTATTCCTATAACTAATATTTCCAGAACAATATTGAATATTAGTGGTGATAATGGACATTCTTGCTTCACTCTTGATGTTATTGAGAAGGCTCCTAGCATATCTCCATTACAGATAATTCCTGCTTCACTGTATGGTTTTAGATAGGTAATAATTTATCATTTTATTTTTTTTAATTTATTTTATTTAGTCATTTCCAAACATCATTCATTGGAAACAAAGATCATTTTCTTTTCTTCCCTACCCGCCTCCCACCACCTCTCCCATAGCCGACGCGCGATTCCACTGGGTATCACATGTGTTCTTGATTCAAACCCATTTCCATGTTGATGGTATTTGCATTAGAGTATTCATTTAGAGTCTCTCCTCAATCATATCCCCTCCACCCCTGTAGTCAAGCAGTTGATTTTCATCAGTGTTTTTACTCTCACAGTTTATCCTCTGCTTGTGGATAGTGTTTTGACACTAATGGAGAAGTCCATTACATTCTATTGTACCACAGTGTGTCAGTCTCTGTGTACAATGTTTTCCTGGTTCTGCTCCTTTCGCTCTGCATCACTTCCTGGAGGTTGTTCCAGTCTCCATGGAATTCCTCCATTTTATTATTACTTTTAGCACAATAGTATTCCATCACCAAAGACAATTGTCATTCTCAGTCACCAAGAGACTACTACTACTATTCCATCACCAATATATACCAAAATTTGTTCAGCCATTCCCCAATTGAAGGGCATCCCCTCATTTTCCAATTTTTGGCCACCACAAAGAGCGCAGCTATGAATATTCTTGTACAAGTCTTTTTCCTTATTATCTCTTTGGGTACAAACCCAGCAGTGCTATGGCTGGATCAAAGGGCAGACAGTCTTTTATTGCCCTTTGGACGTAGTTCCAAATTGCCCTCCAGAATGGTTGGATCAGTTCACAACTCCACCAGCAATGAATTAGTGTCCCTACTTTGCCACATCCCCTCCAGCATTCGTTACTTTCCATAGCTGTCATGTTAGCCAATCTGCTAGGTGTGAGGTGATACCTCAGAGTTGTTTTGATTTGCATCTCTCTGATTATAAGAGATGTAGAACACTTTTTCACGTGCTTATTAATAGTTTTGATTTCTTTGGCTGAGAAATGCCTGTTCATGTCCCTTGCCCATTTATCAATTGGAGAATGGCTTGATTTTTTGTACAATTGATTTAGTTCTTTGTAAATTTGAGTAATTAAACCTTTGTCAGAGGTTTTTATGAAGATTGTTTCCCAATTTGTTGCTTCCCTTCTGATTCTAGTTACATTGGTTTTGTTTGTACAAAACCTTTTTAATTTGATGTAGTCAAAATTATTTATTTTGCATTTTGTGACTCTTTCTAAGTCTTGCTTGGTTTTAAAATCTTTCCCTTCCCAAAGTTGACATGTATACTATTCTGTGTTCACCTAGTTTACTTATAGTTTCCTTTTTTATGTTCAAGTCATTCACCTATTCTGAATTTATCTTGGTGTAGGGTGTGAGGTATTGATCCAAACCTAATCTCTCCCACACTGTCTTCCAATTTTCCCAGTGGTTTTTATCAAATAATGGATTTTTGTCCCAAAAGCTGGGGTCTTTGGCTTTGTCCTAAACTGTCTTACTGAGATCATTTACGCCAAGTCTATTCCGCTGATTTTTCACTATTTCCTTCTACAACAATGTTTGTTTTTAAACAGTCCCCCTTGTTCCCACCCTTATTTTACTTCCCTTTCTACCCCCCTCCCTTCTTATTCCCCTCCTTATTTTCCCTGTAATCTTTCTAAAATTAACCCCCCACACCCTCCTTCTCTTGTACTGCTTCCCTCCCCACCAGACCATTTGTTACCCTTCTACTCCCCTATAGGGCGCAAATCTATTCTCTGCCCCCAATGGATTGGATTGTTTTTCCGTCTTTGAGTCCATTTCAAAGCACATAAAAGTTGAGTATTTCCTGTCTCCGACCTCTTTACCCTTCCAGTGTATTGATGTTCTTCCCCCCTCCCACCAAGAGCTTCTTTATGACATATAAATTTACCCCCATTTGTTTCTTTTCCCATTTCTTTTAATAGTATCCTATTTTTAAGCTCTAGTTATATATATATATACACACATGTATATAGTGTCCTGCTGCCTTGTGAGGTCACTTGATTCTAGTTGTTGTATTCTGGTTCTTAAAGACTGAATTTCATCCTTAGTTTTGTGGTCATCCTTTTCCTTTTGGTCTGATTTTCTTTGGAGGTCATCTTTCATCTTCTTCACCTCATCTTTCATCTGCTTTGCCTCATCTTTCATCTCCTTTGCCTCATTTTCCAACTGGTTGATTTTGGCTTTTAAGACATTATTTTCTTGTTTTAGTTCAAGTGCCTCTGTTTCCAGATGACTTATCTTAGTTTTTAAGTTCTTTTCCCAATTGTCTTCAGCCTCTCTTAATTGTGTTTTGAATTGCATTTTGAGTTCTTCCAAAGCCTGTATCCAATTCGCTGGGATTTCTGATTTTTGCTGATCCCTCCCCCTCTGTTTCATTCACTCTTTGCTCATTACCTGTGCAAAAACTGTCTATTGTAATTTCTTTCTTCTTTTTCTGTTGTTTGCTCGAGTTTACCCCTTCTTTGCTCCTTGTATTTGTCTGTGCTCTTGCTCCTCTCATTTTTTTTTTGTTTGGGGGCTGTCAGTCTCCCCTCTTGAAGCTTTGTCAGATCTCTTGGTACAGTCTCTAGGGGAGGAATGTTAGCTTCCCTGTCCTCTAAAGGCTTTTGATCAGATTAAGTTCAACTGGGTTGGGCTGTATGTGATCTGAGGCCGAAGACTCCTGAAAGGCTGGGCCGCTCAGGCTCTCTCCAGTTCCCTCCAGCTGCTTCTCCGCAGTCCGCAAGGTTCCCCAGTGCCATTGCCCACCTCCCTGAGCTCTGAGGAGTGCTGATGGGATTAGGTTCAACTGGATTGGTCTGGATGTGCCCCGAGGCAATGGTGAGACTGGAGCCAGATGGAGGGACCCAGCCACGGCCCTGGTCTCTCCCTGGCTCCCTCCCCTCTGTCCACGCTGGATGCTCCGAGCCTGGCGCCCCACTGCTCACAAGGTAGACCCTCCAAACCAGCCCATTCAGAAGTTCCCGCTGCCACTGGGGGCTCAGCCCTCTGGGTTGGGGGGAAGGGGTTCTGGGACCTTCTCTTTGCCTTCCCCTTAGACCCGAGTATTCTCGGATTCTGGCTTTTGGGGGGAGTACCTTTTGATTTGAGTCCAGAAGAAGGGTTCCCCGCCTCTGTCCTGTTGTTCAGGTTGAATTTCAGTGCCCTAGGAGCATTCAGTTTGTAATTGGTAAGGAAGGGTTTTCTGAGGTCTGAACTTTTGCTGCTTGCTAAGCCGCCATCTTGACTCCGCCTCTCTATTTATCATTTTAAAAGAAGCTCCATCTATTACTTTGATTTCTAATGTTTGTTTGTTTGTTTTTAAACAGGATGGAATGATGTATTTTGTCATAAACTTTTTCTGCATCTATTGAAATAACCGTGTGTTTTCTGTTGGTTTTATTTTTGATACAATCAATTTTGCTGATAGTTTTCCTAATATTAAATCAGCATGGCATTTCTGGTATAAATCATACCTGGTTAAATTATATTTTTCTGATATATTTTTCTGATATATTGCTGTAATCTCCTTGCTAATATTTTATTTATAATTTTTGCATCAATATTCATGAAATTGATCTATAATATTCTTTATCTGTTTTTGCTCTTCCTGGTTTAGGTATTAGCAACATATTTTTGTTATAGAAGGAATTTGGTAGGAATCCTTTGCTTTTTTTTTCAAAAACTATTTTTTAATATTTCAAATATATTTTTATATTCCAAATATTTTTTGGAAAAATAATCAAAGAAGGAGTCCTACCAAATTCCTCCTATGAAAAAATTTTGGAATGTTTGATAGAATTCACTTATTAATCTATTTGATCCTAGGGAGCTCATTTATGATTTGTTCAATTTCTTCTTCTAAGATAGAGCTATTTAAGTGTTCTTTTTCCTCTTGTTAATTTGGGCAGTTCATATTTTTGTAAATATTCATCCATGTTATTAGATAATTCAGTTTATTGGTATATAATTAGGGAAATTAGCTCCTAATAATTGTTTTAGTTTCCTCTTCATTGGTGATGAATTTACCCTTTTAATTTTTTTTTAATGTTTTTTTTTATATATATTTTATTTGATCATTTCCAAGCGTTATTCGTTAAAGACATAGATCATTTTCTTTTCCTCCCCCCCACCCCCCATAGCCAACGCGTAAGTCCACTGGGCATTAGATGTTTTCTTGATTTGAACCCATTGCTTTGTTGATAGTATTTGCATTAGAGTGTTCATTTAAAGTCTATCCTCTGTCATGTCCCCTCAACCTCTGTATTCAGGCAATTGCTTTTTCTCGGTGTTTCCACTCCCATAGTTTATCCTTTGCTTATGAATGGTGTTTTTTTCTCCTGGATCCCTGCAAGTTGTTCAGGGACATTACACCGCCACTAACAGAGAAGTCCATTACGTTCGATTATACCACAGTGTATTAGTCTCTGTGTACAATGTTCTCCTGGTTCTGCTCCTCTCGCTCTGCATCACTTCCTGGAGGTTGTTCCAGTCTCCATGGAACTTCTCCACTTTATTATTCCTTTGAGCACAATAGTATTCCATCACCAACATATACCACAGTTTGTTCAGCCATTCCCCAATTGATGGGCATCCCCTCGTTTTCCAGTTTTGGGCCACCACAAAGAGCGCAGCTATGAATATTTTTGTACAAGTCTTTGTGTCCATTATCTCTTTGGGGTACAGACCCAGCAGTGCTATGGCTGGGTCAA
Source organism: Monodelphis domestica (assembly GCF_027887165.1). Classification (NCBI taxonomy): domain Eukaryota; kingdom Metazoa; phylum Chordata; class Mammalia; order Didelphimorphia; family Didelphidae; genus Monodelphis; species Monodelphis domestica. The sequence continues at coordinate 125,122,753 of NC_077233.1, forward strand.
AGGGTAGATATTCTTTTGTCGCCCTTTGGGCATAGTTCCAAATTGCCCTCCAGAATGGTTGGATCAGTTCACAACTCCACCAGCAATGAATTAATGTCCCTACTTTGCCACATCCCCTCCAGCATTCATTACTTTCCTTTGCTGTTATGTTAGCCAATCTGCTAGGTGTGAGGTGATACCTCAGAGTTGTTTTGATTTGCATCTCTCTGATTATAAGAGATGTAGAACACTTCTTCATGTGCTTGTTAATAGTTTTGATTTCTTTATCTGAGAACTGCCTATCCATTTCCCTTGCCCATTTATCAATTGGAGAATGGCTTGATTTTTTGTACAATTGATTTAGCTCATTATAAATATGAGTAATTAAACCTTTGTCAGAGGTTTCTATGAAGATTTTTTCCCAATTTGTTGTTTCCCTTCTGATTTTAGTTATATTGGTTTTGTTTGTACAAAAGCTTTTTAGTTTGATGTAGTCAAAATTATTTATTTTACATTTTGTGATTCTTTCTATATCTTGCTTGGTTTTAAAGCCTTTCCCCTCCCAAAGGTCTGACATGTATACTATTCTGTGTTTACCCAATTTACTTATGGTTTCCTTCTTTATGTTTAAGTCACTCACCCATTTTGAATTTATCTTGGTGTAGGGTGTGAGGTGTTGATCTATTCCTAGTCTCTCCCACACTGTCTTCCAATTTTCCCAGCAGTTTTTATCGAATAGTGGATTTTTGTCCCAAAAGCTGGGATCTTTGGGTTTATCGTATACTGTCTTGCTGAGGTCGTTTTCCCCCAGTCTATTCCACTGATCTTCCTTTCTGTTTCTTAGCCAGTACCAAATTGTTTTGATGACTGCTGCTTTGTAATATAGTTTGAGGTCTGGGACTGCAAGGCCCCCATCATATGTGTTTTTTTTCATTATTTCCCTGGATATCCTTGATCTTTTGTTCTTCCAAATGAACTTTGTTATGGTTTTTTCTAAATCAGTGAAGAAGTATTTTGGTAGTTCAATGGGTATGGCACTAAATAGATAAATAAGTTTGGGTAGGATGGTCATTTTTATTATATTGGCTCGTCCTATCCATGAGCAGTTAATGTTTTTCCAATTGTTCAAGTCTAGTTTTAGTTGTGTGGCGAGTGTTTTGTAGTTGTGTTCATATAGTTCCTGTGTTTGTCTTGGGAGATAGATTCCTAGGTATTTTATTTTGTCTAAGGTGATTTTGAATGGGATTTCTCTTTCTAGTTCTTGCTGCTGAGCTGTGTTGGAGATATATAGAAAAGCTGATGATTTATGTGGGTTTATTTTGTATCCTGCAACTTTGCTAAAGTTGTTGATTATTTCAATTAGCTTTTTGGTTGAATCTCTAGGATTCTTTAAGTAGACCATCATGTCATCCGCAAAGAGTGATAACTTGGTCTCCTCCTTGCCTATTCTGATGCCTTCAATTTCTTTATCTTCTCTAATTGCTACTGTTAGTGTTTCTAGTACAATGTCAAATAGTAGAGGTGATAATGGGCATCCTTGTTTCACTCCTGATCTTATTGGGAATGCATCTAGTTTATCCCCATTGCAGATGATATTAGCTGTTGGTTTTAGATATATACTGTTTATTATTTTTAGGAATGACCCTTCTATTCCTATGCTTTCTAGTGTTTTTAATAGGAATGGATGTTGTATTTTATCAAAGGCTTTTTCTGCATCTATTGAGATAATCATGTGGTTCTTGCTAGTTTGCTTGTTGATGTGGTCGATTATGTGGATGGTTTTCCTAATGTTGAACCAGCCCTGCATCCCTGGTATGAATCCTACTTGATCATGGTGAATGATCCTTCTGATCACTTGCTGGAGTCTTTTTGCTAGTATCCTATTTAAAATTTTTGCATCTATATTCATTAGGGAGATTGGTCTATAGTTTTCTTTCTCTGTTTTTGACCTGCCTGGTTTTGGAATCAGTACCATGTTTGTGTCGTAAAAGGAGTTTGGTAGAACTCCCTCTTTGCTTATTATGTCAAATAGTTTGTATAGTATTGGGGTTAACTGTTCTCTGAATGTTTGATAGAATTCACAGGTGAATCCATCAGGCCCTGGGGATTTTTTCTTAGGAAGTTCTTTGATGGCTTGATGGATTTCAATTTCTGATATGGGATTATTTAAGAATTCTATTTCCTCTTCTGTTAGTCTAGGCAGTTTGTATTTTTGTATATATTCATCCATTTCTCCTAAATTGGTGTATTTATTGCCATATAATTGGGCAAAGTAATTTCTAATGATTGCCTTAATTTCCTCCTCATTGGAGGTGCTGTCCCCCTTTTCATCTTTAATGCTGTGAATTTGCTTTTCTTCCTTCCTTTTTTTAATTAGATTGACCAGTACTTTGTCTATTTTGTTTGTTTTTTCAAAGTACCAGCTTCTTGTCTTATTTATTAAATCAATAGTTCTATCACTTTCGATTTTATTAATTTCTCCCTTAATTTTTAGGATTTCTAATTTGGTTTTCTGCTGGGGGTTTTTAATTTGATCGCTTTCGAGTTTTTTCAATTGCATTTCCAATTGATTGATCTCTGCTCTCCCTTGTTTGTTAATATGAGCTTTCAGGGATATGAATTTGCCTCTGATTACCGCTTTGGCTGCATCACAAAAGGTTTGAAAGGATGTTTCGCCATTGTCATTTTCCTTGATGAAATTATTAATTGTTTCTATGATTTCTTCTTTAGCTAAACGGTTTTGGAGTATCATATTGTTTAATTTCCAATTGGTTTTAGATTTGGTTTTCCATGTACCATTACTAATCATTATTTTTACTGCCTTGTGATCTGAGAAGGCTGCATTCATTATTTCTGCTTTTTTGCATTTGTGTGCTATGTTTCTGTGACCTAATGTATGGTCAATTTTTGTGAATGTGCCATGTGGTGCTGAGAAGAAGGTGTATTCCTTTTTATCCCTATTTATTTTTCTCCATATGTCTATTAATTCTAATTTTTCTAAGATTTCATTCACTTCTTTTACCTCTTTCTTATTTATTTTTTGATTTGATTTATCTAAATTTGATAATGGTTGGTTTAAGTCTCCCACTAGTATGGTTTTATTGTCTATTTCTTCCTTCAATTCTCCTAGTTTCTCCATTAGAAATTTGGGTGCTATATTATTTGGTGCATACATGTTGATTAATGATATTTCCTCATTGTCTAGAGTCCCTTTTAACAAAATATAATTACCTTCCCTATCCCTTTTGATCAGGTCTATTTTTGCATTGGCTTTATCAGATATCATGATTACCACTCCTGCCTTCTTTCTATCAGTTGAGGCCCAGAAGGTCTTACTCCATCCTTTAATTCTGACCTTGTGGGTGTCAACCCGCCTCATGTGTGTTTCTTGAAGACAACATATGGTAGGGTTTTGGATTCTAATCCATTCAGCTATTCGTCTACGTTTTATGGGTGAGTTCATCCCATTCACGTTCAAAGTTATGATTGTCATTTGTGGACTCCCTGGCATTTTGATTGCCTTCCCTAATTCTAACCTTTTCTTCTTCGGCTCTACCTTTTAGTCCAGTGATTTACTTTGAATCAGTCCCCCTTGTCCCCTCCCTTGATGTTTCCCTTTTTAGTCCCTCCCTTTTTGTTCCCTCCCCCTCCCCCCTCTCTTTCCCTCCCTTTTTGTTCTCCCTCTCCCCCTCCCCCCCTTGGTTTTCCCTTCTCCTTACCCTTGTTGGGTAAGATAGAATTCAAGATCCCAATGGATCTGGATGTTTTTCCCTCTCAGAGTTGATTTCCCTGAGATTGAGGTTTAAGTAAACCCCCCCCCTCTTCCTCTCCTTCTTATAGGAGTTTTCTTCCCCTCCCCTTCCCCTGTGAATCTTTGTGTGAGAACCATTATTCTATTTGGTCTTTCTTTACCCCCTATTTATACATTACATTTTCCCCACATATTAGTATACATAGGTTGATATAAATGTAGTCCTTATAGAAGAGAGTTTGAGTAAAAGAAGATAACATTTTTCCCCTTTCCTTAATATTTACCTTTTCAGGTATTCCTTGCTCTTTGATTTTCGGTATTAAACTTTCCACAGAGCTCTGGTCTTTTCTTTGCAAAAAGTTGGAAGTCTTCTATTTTGTTGAATGCCCATACTTTCCCTTGGAAGTATATAGTCAGTTTTGCTGGGTAGCTGATTCTTGGTTGGAGACCCAGCTCTCTTGCCTTTCTGAAGATCATGTTCCATGCCTTACGATCATTCAGAGTAGAACTTGCAAGGTCTTGGGTGACCCTGATTGGCATTCCTTTATATCTAAATTGTCTTTTTCTGGCTTCCTGTAGGATTTTTTCTTTTGTTTGATAGCTTTGGAATTTGGCAATTACATTCCTGGGAGTTGTCTTTTGGGGGTTTAGTGTAGAAGGTGTTCTGTGAGCTCTGTCAGTGGCTGTATTGCCCCCTTGTTCTAGAATCTCTGGGCAATTTTCTTTGATGATATCTTGTATCACCATGTCCAGTTTGGTGTTTATTTCTGGCTTTTCTGGGAGTCCAATTATTCTTAAATTTTCTCTTCTCCCCCTGTTTTCCAGATCTATCACCTTGTCGGTGAGATATTTTATGTTCTCTTCTAATTTCTTGGTGTTTTGGCTTTGCTTTATTAGTTCTTGCTTTAAAGCCTGGTTTTCTTTTACAGTTTGGTCAAACTGGTTTTGTAGATGCGTGAATTTCTTTTGCATCATTTCCCACTTTTCCTCCCAGAGGGCTTCCATCTTTTTGGTCCTTTCTGATTCAAATTCTTCATGGGTTTGTGGAGAGTTTCTATTTCCTTTGGAAGATTTTGGAGAATTTTCTTGTATATCTTCTTCTATCTGCTCTGTATTTTGTATTTTGGCTCCATAGAATGTGTCCAGAGTCGCCCCTTTCTTCTTATTTTTCTTGGTATTTTGGGGCTTCTGTGCTTCTGTGGAGTTTGTCATCTCTGAACGTGGAGGATTGGCTTTTCTTGTCTTTGTCTGGTGATCCGAGGCTTTAGTCCTGGGCAGATGTTGGTTCTATGAGCGTTCCCTGGGTTAAACTGAATATGCCTCACTGGAACTGGAATGGAAGGGTCGGACCACGAGGCCACACTCTCCCCCTGGCTCGATTTCCGGAAGTTGCCTTCAGAATCCCTGGCCGTGAGGCTGTTTCGTCGGCCTGCGGGGGGATGGGCTGCCGCTTCCCCAAGCTCCGAGAGCACAGACTTTCACTGAGACTTGGATAGCAGGATCCAGCCCATGAGGCTGTCTTGCCCACCCTGAGGGTTGCTGTTGTTTTGACCAGCTCTTTGCAGCGGAGGCCCCAGGCAGTAACTTTCACCCGGACTGACCGGCTCTTTGACCAACCAGCTCTTTGCAGCGGAAGCCCCAGGCAGTAACTTTCACCCGGACTGGGACTTGGGTAGAAGACCCTGAGGGTTGTTGTTCCTCAGACCCTGCTCTCTGCGCCCGGCGTGGCTGCCGCTTCCGGGAGCCTTGGACTCTGCGCTCCTACCCCTGAGGTCCGAGGGATCTCGGGTTCTGGCTTTTAAGGGGAGCCGTACCTTTTGAACCGGGTCCAGGTCCAGGAGGAGGGTTCCCAGGGTCTGTGCTGTTGATCGTTTTGAATTTCGGTGCCTTAGGAGCTTCTAGTTTGAGATCGGTCGGGAAGGGTTTTCCGGAGATCTGAACTTCAGCTTTCTCTAAGCCGCCATCTTAACCGGAAGTCCCCTTTTAATTTTTGATACTAATAATTTTTCTTTCTTTTATCAAATTAATCAATGGTTTGTCTATTTTGTTGCTTCACACATTCCCCCCCCAACATCAAAACCAGCTCCTGTTTTTATTACTTTCACTTTTATTAATCTCTCCTTTAACTTTTGGAATTTCAAAATTAATATTTAATTGGGAATTTTTAATTTTTTCTTTTCCTAGGTTTTTCTTTCTTTCTTTCTTTCTTTCTTTCTTTCTTTCTTTCTTTCTTTCTTTCTTTCTTTCATTTCTTTCTTTCTTAGATTACAAGCACAGTTCATTAATCTATTCTTTCTCTATTATACTCATGTAAGATTTTAGAGATATATGCTCTTCCCTACAAACTGCTTTGGCTGCAGCCCATAAATTTTGATATGCTATGCTGTCTAATTTTTGGCATTCCCTTTAATTAGATTATTTGTTGCTTTTATGATTTATTTTTTGACCCCTTTAGTCTTTAGGATTACATTATTTAGTTTAGATATTTTAATTAATTTTAATCTATATTTTGATATCCATTTAAATTGTAAATTTTATTGCATTAGGATGTGAAAAGGATACATTTATCATCTTCTTTTCTACATTTTGTTGTGAAGTTTTTATTCTCTAATATATGGTCAATTTTTGTATATGTACCATATACTACTAAAGGAAAAGGTATATTCCTTTCTACTCCCCTTCAATTTTCTCCAGAAGTCTATCATATCTAACTTCTAAATTATATTACTCTCACTAACTTCTTTCTTGTTTATTTTGTGGTTATATTTATCTAGTTCTGAACAGAGAAAGTTGAGATCTGCTAGTATAGTATAGTTTTACTGTCTATTTTCTCCTGTAACTCATTTAACTTTTTCTTTAAAATTTTTGATGCTACATCATTTGGTGCATATACATCTAGTACTGATATTACTTCATTGTCCATGGTATCTTTCAATAAAATGAAATTTCCCTGCTTTTCTCTTTTAACTAGATGTGGTTTTGCTTTTTTTTTTGTTTGTTTGTTTGTTTGAGATCATGATTTCTATCCCTACTTTTCTTTGTACATGAGCTGAAACATAATATATTCTGTTCTAGCCCTTTTTCTTTGCTGTGTGTGTGTTTCTCTGCTTCAATTCTGTTTCTTATAAACAAAATATTGTCAGATTTTATTTTTTAATCCATTCTGCCATACATTTCTGTTTTGTAGATGAATTCATTCCATTCACATTCACAATTATATTTATTAGCTGTTGACTTTTTTTCATAATATTCTTGCACCACTCTCATTTAATTCTCCAATTTTTCCTCTACTATTATTTGGTTTTTAAAATCATTTTCAAGCTCTTCCAGGAATTAGGGGGAAGATCTGTGACCAATTCACAATATTCTTTGAAACTTTGCATGTAGTTGTTTTGACTTCATTGTCTTCTGAGTTTATGTCTTGATCTTCTCTATCACCATAGTAACTTTAAATGGTCAAGTTCTTTTTCATTGTTGTTTGCTCAATTCCCAGGCTATTTTTATTTTACTTTTAACTCCATGTTAAAGTCTCCTTAGTTGGAAAGGGCACTGTCTAAGGCTTCAGATTTTTTATGCTGCTACTTTGAGAGCTAGTTCTGGGGGTCCATCAGGTTTTAGTTCTTCTAGGTGATATGATATTAATAAGGAAAATCTGGACACTATCCTCCTAGCCCTATGATCTGGTCTGCGAGTAAAATAAGCATTCTTCTCTGCCTTGGAATATGACCAGGATCCCTTTTTCTTGTGGTCATAAGTGTCAGTGTTCCTTTCTCTTTTGGACCTAGCCTAGGATCCTTGCTCTCCCATAAGCGGCCACAAGTACTCTTCTTAGCCCTGAAACTGTGGGAAGGATCTCTGCTCCCCTGGGGCCACAGACTTAGAACATTAATGCTCTTTTTCATCCTGGAATTGTGACCAGGAACCACATATGGATAATGCAACAGAGTTCTACGCATAATGTCAGCAGAGTTTCCCATAATCCCCTTCTGACTAGCTGTCTGACAGCTTTACCATCTTTTGACTGAGATCTCTGAAAGCCACCATTGCTACATAAGCAGCCATTCCCAAGCCTGACTGCTGGCTTGCTCTTCCTTGACCTATTCTAATTTATGCTTCAAACCCAACCACCATTCCAATGAATCAAACCTTTCTTCTTGATTTCATAACTTTTCTTGAGATGGAAAATTATTTCATCCCAACCTTTTGTTGGTTCTGCCACTCCAGGGTTTTATTTGAGACATTATTTTAAAGTTGTTTAGAGTAGAATTTGGGAGAGTTCAGATGAGTCCCTGACTTTACTCTGTCATTTTCAAAATCTCCCATTTTCATGTCCTTTTAATTATGTCAGAGGCAAAGACTTAAATGTGACTAATCCTTCCCTTCCCCAGATCTCATTAAAGAGAAATATCTGGCCTGGCATCTAGAAACAGAGGCACAGTCTAACTGAACCTCGGATGTAATTAATATTTGAAGCTTTGATTTCTGAATCCTTTAGTTGAATGATAAATTTAAATCTTCACTTCAAAGCATGAATTTTTCTTCCTCTGACATCATTTCTTTGGGCCATCTTTCCCCATATGTAAAATTAAAGGGTTAAACTATGTCATCCCAAAGCTATCTTCCATTTTTAATGTTCTATTGGCAAGAGAAAGGAGTGAAGTATTTGTACCTGGTTTTGAATCCTGGCTTTGCTCCTTACTATCTGCAAGTCTTAAGTTTCAATTCTTTCTTCTGCAAAATGAGGTGATTGGAGTAAATGTTCTCCAAGGTTGTTTCCAGCTTTAAGTATCCTGATACTATCTGGTCCTGAAAGAAGAACATTCAAACTCTAAGGGACCTTAAAGATAATCTAGTCCAAACCCCTCATTTTATAATTGAGGAAACTGAGAATCAAACATTTACCCAAGGTCACACAACCCCAGGTCACACAACTAATTAGCCACAAAGCTAGGCTTTGAATAAAAGGATTCTTTGATTGGGGACTCTTAGAGTATGTTCTTTCTAATATTGTTCCCCTTAACCTAAGGATCCAGAAGTTCAGGGGATACTATAGGCATACTATAATGAATGTTATTTTTTTCCCATAGTGAAAAGACTAAAAGTATATATACTGTAATTCTCAACAGAGGGTAACAATTCATGAATCACAAAAATTTGGTATCATTGCCTTTCCCCAGCACACATAGCCATGTAATGATTCTGCATTTTGAGGACAATTCTGTACTAAGTACATTATTATTTATGCTCTCTAGATTACATGGTAATCATCCTTGAATTTTATCTCCTCTCTCCCCTTTATAATCTCTGCATAATTAGTAGTTTGAAGGTTGCCTATGAACTTTAAAAGACCAGTTTGAAGAATGAATTTTCCTTAGGGCAAGAAAAAATGTTTACAAAAATATAGCACTGTATGAAATGATCCCCTAGCAGAGGAAAAGATACAAAGAGAATAAACATGCCTAAGCTAAAGCTTAGGAAAACAAAATGGAGAGATGGGAAAACCATCAAAGGACTGGAAATTCAGTTTGCTTAACCAAGAACTTTAGAAGTTTGTTTGCTTATCTAATACTCTTTGGCCAAAGGGTTGGGCTGGGAAGTTTCCAACTATGTGAGGACTTTTTAATTTTCTTGGGTTCCTGCGACCACAAGAATGATTTCTCTTTTTAAAATTTAAATCCCTGGTCATGTCCTGGACCAGCATGGTTAGAAGATTGCTTTCGAAAAAAGAATGCTTTGATTCTGGCCCAGATCAGAAGTTTCAGGGTCAGTAGAGTTTGACATGACCTTTCAGACAGAGGTGAAATTTGGGACAATAACTATTTGTCCACTTAACCTTTTATGATACTTTTGAAAAAGGGCACTTTCCAAGGACTTCACCTTGCTTGGTGATCATTGAATTGAGAAATGGGGAACTCATATGCAATGGAAATTTCCAATGTGAACTCTCTGTCTTGTTGTTCTGCCATTGTATTAAATGGATCCATTCTCCAAGTGGCGCCTCATAAGGTATCACTACCTTCCCTGGGGGAAAAAGGTAATTCCCCAAAGGATGTGAACCTGATTATTCCATTTCAGAGAAAGGAGAAAGTCAATCTCCTTCATGTGGAGTAGCCACAATTATGCTTTGCAATGTGGGGTTCTGGAATTCTGCCTGGTGCACAGTATTCACTCACTGAAACAAATTTTGTTTCCAATGAAAGAGAAGAGAAAAGTCTTGGCAAGAATGGGACTAGAAAGACCTCTTGTGACAAAGAGAAACTGCAGAATAACTCTTCCATGGGGAGAAATCTACTGATAAAATACCCTCTCCTTCCTAAGCCAATCTCCTGGTCCATCTTAAGTAAAGTAGTTTCTGATTATATTTTATTTTACACCAGCTGTGATTTTCCTGTAGGGCTGCAGTTTTAATAGTAGTAATTTTCCACTGGTTTGCAGAGAAGCTTCTGATTTGACCTATGATCTCAATGTCACAATAATTTAGCCATTCCTAATATGCCCATTCTTTGGAACGGTAACTTTTATTGCTATAATAATTCTCACATTATTTATAAATAAAATGGTGCCATAAATATTGACCTTCAGGGCCAGAACAAGATTTTTTTAATCAGTCCTTTATTTTCCTAGTTGAAGGAGTCCAACTACTTATATTCTTTTATTTAAAATAGCAACATTGAATTTTCTTTGGGGATAGGAGAATGCAGAGATTTGGGCATTAGTTCCTTTAAAAAATAAAATAAGTCCTAATAAAAAGAAGCAAATATAGTAGAACCCCATTAGAGACTTTCTTCTCTATAATGAGCGATCTACAATCTTTACTGCATTTGTTGGCGATTATTCAGAAGAAAGGCATTGATTTGGCCTCCACCTCACCTACATGAATATGCATACCCTTTACCCCTATGGAACCAAACCCATTTCACTGTATATAATAGAGCTTTACTATAGCATGTTTCTATCATTATAGAATTTAGAAGTGAACCCACTTCTCTAGTTAAAAAATAAAATAAAATTCAAGACAAAGACATGGGTATTTATAATAATGGAATATTTTTTTGCTCATTTTATGCTTTTAGCAAACATTAAATATCTGCTTTGTGCTAGGCATTGAGGATCATATTCTAGAGGTCCTGTTCTTAAAGAGCTTAAAAAGCAAATGAATACATATGTAACTGTAATATAAGAGAGACTGGAGGCAGCTAGATGGCTCAGTGGATAGAGTGTTGGTCCTAGAGTCAGGAAGAGCTCAGTTTAAATATAGCTTTAGACACTTACTAGCTATGTGACCCTGGGCATGTCACTTAACCTCTCATTGCATTAATCCCTGGAAAAGGAAATGGCAAACTATTTTAGTATCTTTGCTAAGAAAACTTCATGGACAGTATGATCCATAGTGTCATGAAGAGATCAACATGACTGACTTACTAAACAAGAACAAGAGAGAATGATGTAGAAAGGGGAGAAGCAAAGTGTCATGAGAAATTACTTCGTGGTATGTGGGTCAGGCAAAGCTAGATGGAAGGGAATTCATCTGGCCTTGAAGGAAGGCAGAGAATTCAAAACAAACCAAAAATTTGCAGTATAATGTTATGATGAGAGATACATAAAGATTACTCAGGGAAGTGATAGATGGATCGAAGAAAGTATAGATCAGAAACAATCAAAAGGTTAAGAAGGCTATTTTTATGGGACCTATGATTTCATAAATGTAGGAACCTCCCAGAGAGGAATTTCTTCTACCATTTTCTGCAACTTAGAGTCTTAAATTCTAATACTCAGTTGTCTGGGTCAATGAGAAGTTGATTGAATTGCCTCATTCAAGAAATATATGCCCAAGGACTGATTGGACTTTGTCTTGGCTTGGACAGGATCGTACTAATTCCAAGGTAATACCTCTATCTATTCTGCTTCATAATCTTATTATATTTCTTGATCTTATTAATCTTATATTTAACCACATACACACCCAATAAATATGTGTCTGTTTTGTGTGTGTGTGTATTATGGAGAGAGAGAGATTCTTGAATTTCAGTGATATAGAGAATTTTGGCTGAGAAAATTCCATCTACCAATGCAAAAGGTCACCTTCTCTGTAACACTGGAAAATCACCTAGTGTTCTGAAAGGTTAAGTAACTTACCCAGAGTCCCCAAACCATCATGTGTCAGAAGGTCCCAGGACTTCTTGACTCTAGGCCAGCTCTCTAGCCACACCATTCTACTCTCTCTTTTTTAAAGCATTTAATAGGCTATTACAATAGTCTATTTGAAATGAAATGAGCTGAGAGTCTGACTAAGAATGTCACAGTGTAAGATGAGAGGGAGGGACAAATATGAAAGATGTTGCAGAGCTTGATCTAATTTTGCTGGGCTAGAATTTACAAGACTTGACAATTGATTTGAAGTGAAAAAAAAGACTTTAATAGATTATGATATAAGAGAGTGGGGAAAAAGTATTCCATTTGAAGCATAGAAATAGTTTGAACAAAAAGTAAGGGAGATGGCTGAGGGCAAAATACCATAATAATGGGAAAGCCATTGATTTCAAAACTCTAAACTGTTTCCTAAAAAATAAAAATAGAAAAAAGGAAAGGTTGATTAAAGCAACCTATAGTGGCTCATTTCCAGTTTAAGGAAGATTCCAGATTACTTTGAGATAGTGACTGATCAGATTAACCAAGTATTTAGAAGCCCTTTATAGACATGCTTAAGGCCAAGAGCCCATTGTGATAAAACTGTAAGTTCTGATTGCAGCCCTTTACAAGGTCCTCCTCTCTACATGCCCCAAGTTGACAGAATATTTGAACTCATTCCCCTTTATGAAAACCTGTTCTCAATTTCTTCAATCTCCTGGCAGCATAAATGTGTTCCTAACAATATCTTAAACTGTTACCTCTCCTAAGGTTATTTGCATGTCCAGTATGCTGAAATCTGCTGGGACCACTTGCTCCATCCTAGTTTAAACCAGACATGACAGTTCCATAGTATATACTGAAAGAAAGCCAAGCACATATCAGTGAAAGAGAGCAGCTTGCAGACAGCAAGAAGTGTTGAAGAATTTGATGTGTGGGGAGAATGACAGTTTGGTTGCCTTTTCCCCCCTCCCAGATGGAGCTAAAATCTAAAGCAAACAAATATACCAACATTGTAACTAGGAAAAGACAAAGACAAGAGGGAGCAAAAATAGGACTCAGTAACCTTCATCTGCCTTGATGGAGCTGTAACCAGAATGGGATATTTGGGGGTTGTTGTACTTGGGGCCATCAGAGGTACAGCTTTAAGTTTATTCACTTCCCCTTTCAAACCTCACCACCTCTCAGTTACAGTTTCCCCAATCAATCACCACTAGTGTTTCTTTATCTCCTATCACTTGACTCATCATCACTCTTTTCTGGTCAGCCAGGATAGTTTTTAGTTGTTAGTATAGCATCAAAACCAAAAAACTGTTGACCTGGTGATCATTACTGATTCTTGAACCTATAAATGCCATTTGTGAAAAAGGGCAGGATGATCTCTCTCTCTCTCTCTCTCTCTCTCTCTCTCTCTCTCTCTCTCTCTCTCTCTCTCTCTATATATATATATATATATATATATATATATATATATATATATATATATATATATATATATATAGTTAAACTCCTCCTAAAATCCCTGAGGATCTCAGAACACTGGGCAAATAGTTAAGAAGAGAAACTGGAATCATTTCTCTCTTTTTTAGGTCTGGGTATACTTTAGATTTTTTTTTTGCCTTGGTCAATGAATTAAGAACCATTTTCAAATTAAGTACCTCCTATATACAAAGACTCTGTTCTAGGTATTAGAGATACAAAGACCAAAAAATAAAAAAATAAAAAAAAAATAAAAAGTCCCAACACCCAAGTGTTTTATTCTTTCAGTGAAATCTTCATGAATGATTTTTAATATCTTGATTTCTTTTTATATTTGAATAAAACATTAAATTTTTTAAACTTTATTTTCTGTCTGAAGTTTTATAAATTCTTCCCTTCAGAACAATGAGAGGGAAGAGGAGGCCTGACTATGTTTAAGTCAATTAAATTAATTGCCTCCTCTGAAAAGAGGAGAGTAATACCAGTATCACAGGGTAATTGTGAGAAAACCTCTCTGCAAACCTAAAAGCATTATAAACAATGAACTATAATCATTCTTTTCAAGGAAAAGTTTTTTTTTTCTTTTAGTTAACTAAATTTTATGTTCTATTTCTCTGTAAACTAGAAAAACTTCTCTGTTTGGTTGGTAAACTTTTGCATAGAAACTGATTGAGAATTTGTCAGGAACATATATCAAGTTCTTCACACTTGTATCAGGAAACTGCTTTTATTGATAATCGATCAATAGTCATTCAATAAGTACCTTGTAAAAATTAAAATTAGATATCAATAATAAAAATATTATATTTTAGGAGATTTATTCATGATCATTAGAAATCAAGGAATAAAGAGGATACAACATAAAGACCATGTGCTGATCAACCTGGTGAAAATCCCACTCACTACCATCAAGCCAAGATGCTGAAGAGAGCAGGACCCTCCAAGTCCCTGCCTAATATCCCCTGCCTAAAGGAAGTATGTAATGACAGGAAGTCAGTGAGCTCCTGGGATATGTAGTTCTTTTTCATGGTAACAGATTTTCAATTATACTCCTACTATGTGCCAAGTACTGTTGTAAGCACTGGGGATAAAAATACAATAAATAAAAAAAATCCCTATTCCCATGGAGCTTGTATTCTAATTTGGGTGGGGAGAGGAGAATGGTGCAAAAAAGAAATATGTAAGTATGTAGAGAATAAATATAAAGAAAATCAATTAAAATAAAAAACCAAAGAATTAAATACAAGTTAGTTTGAGAGGGAAAGTACTAGCAGCCAAGAGTGGATGTGGAAGAAAAACTAATGAGTTCTGTTTCAGATGTGCTAAATTTGAGCCATCTCTGAGACATTCCATTTGAAATGTGCTGAACTCTTTCAGGAAAGAGATTGGAGTTGCATTTATATATCTGGGAGTCATCAGCAGAGAGATAATTAAACCCACAGGAGCTGATGAGGTCACCCAGAGAGAATGTAGAGAGAGGAGAGGAAGGGGGTTAGGACAGACACACATGACTACTTAGCTATGGCATGGTTTTCCAAAGATAGTTTAGAGATCCTGTCTAACCTAGATATAGTAAGCCCCAGTTCAGAATGATTTCTGGATGAATGAAAATTTCTTCTTCTCTTACAGCTGTTTAATATGAATGAGATTGTCCTGTTTAAGAAGTCACTGTCAGGAATATATATATATATATATATATATATATATATATATATTATATATATATATATATAAAATCTTCAAACTGTACCTTACAGATCAAGGACAACAGTATTTAAAATGTTCTTAGCATGCTATTCCCATACAAAGGTGCATCTCAAAATATAAGCAAAATATTACCTTGTGGGTATTGTCACCAGCATCTACACATACACAAGCTATCATTCTCTCATCTCTCCTCTGAAGAGCATAGTGGCAATCAGATAGTAATGACAAATAAAAATGTCTCATTCTACTTGCTTGTGTGAAAGTAATTGCCAGAGGAAGTGATACTGGCATTCCTTTAAAAATTAAGTTCAAAGTCATGAAGACTAGTTTTAGAAAAGAAACATTGTTTTGCAGTTTTAAAAATAATTTCTTTTTTATGGACTTAATCAGCAACAAAGTCAAATGTTTATGATACAAAGAAAAAAAGTAGGTTTGTATCTCAACCCATAAACTTCTGTTATGCACTTTATTTTTTTTTAAGTATTACCTTAGCAAAACTGTAACAAAATTTTCCTTTTTGTGTCCCCTTCTGAAATTTTTCTTGTGTATTTTTTGGTGGATGTGTCTCCCTGGCTTCCTTCCCTCTTGCCTTCCTTCCTCTTTTCCCTTCTCTCTCCCTCTTTTTTCCCCTTCCTTCCTTCCTTCCTTCCTTCCTTCCTTCCTTCCTTCCTTCCTTCCTTCCTTCCTTCCTTCCTTCCTTCCTTCCTTCCTTCCTTCCTTCCTTCCTTCCTTCTGTAAACCTTAAAATTCCTTAGACTTATAAATGTTGGAAATTTCACCATTGGGAAATTTCATACTTGAAAAATTTCCTATTGATAGTGGGAACTCTATTGGAATGTGAACCCCATTGGCATGGGAGGTTCCTCCTCCTCCCTTTTTAAGATTACTTTAGGACAGAAACCTTTTGCTGAACAATGGAAAGGGCTTTGACCTTTGCTTAAGCATAGAACAGGAAGTTCTTTGAGTCATGATTGATTTTAGAATTGATACAATAGAGATACTTGGAATGACAGAACCAGATCTTGGAAAATACAATTTCCACCCCACTCAGTCCTAAAAGGATTTAGGAAGGGCTGCAGCAAAGGATCAAGATTTAATTATTTGAGAATATGACCTTCAACAGACATGTGCAAAGCCACAGACCTCTGGGCGGTCCTGGGTTAAGGTAGAGCCACCATTGGCACAGGGAAGACATGGACAGTGATTGGTAGATGTGAGAACTGAGGGGAGGGAACTTGGATGGTTTCCTTAAAGATAGCGGGGTCTGAGGACTAGAGGTGGTTGGTTGGAGAGGTTTTGGCTCTGAGAGGTGGTGCTTTGAGAGTTGGCTCTGAAGGAAGCTGGAGGTGGAGGCCCCTGAGACTGTTTCTCCATTTTGGTCACGTGAGTGATAGGGACTGATCTCTTTTCTTTGCCTCAGCTATCTAAGGGCTTGGGCCTTTTGGCCCAGCCTAAACAGAAGGGGTATTTAAGCCCTATTCCCTTCTCTCCCCTTTCTCTCCCTCTCTCTCTCTCTATCTCTAATTCCTTTCTTCCTCCTGTTTGTAATTAAACTCTATAAAAGGTTGACTGCTGACTTGAGTTTTCATTTAGGAATTACATAGCTGAATTCCTTGGCGACCTTAAATTAATATATATCAGTCTTTTAAAGTGATTTCCTTGTCACACTTCCTTCTTTTCATACATTACCTCTGCCAAGAAGAAGGAGGCACACTTCATCACCAACCTTCTCAAGTCAAGATCATTCACTGCTTTGCTAAAAATTCTGAAGTCATCAAGAGTTAGTTTCCTTTTAATGATTATGTCATCCTATAACCCGAGAACCAAAATTTTAAGTGGATTTGTAAACAGTTTTTTTTTTCTTTTATGTAATGTTAGGGTGCTGTCTCTTCCAAGAAATCCCCAAACCATTTCAGTGTCTTAAAAGAACCTGAAACTTTTTTTTTTCTGTTGACTTGAAAGGATGCTTTCTCCAGGGACCATGTCATGGAGGAGAATCAAGTTGATAAACATTTATTTAGTGCTTATTATGTGCCAAGTACTCTAAATATAAACAGAAAGAACTATTACTGTTCTTAAGGAGCATACATTCTAATGGAGGAACACAACATATAAAAGGAGCCTAAAAGTGACCTAGTGTGGGTGTCTTATAGAAAAAGCCTAGGGGAAATTCAGAAATGCAGGTGAGGTATGAAGATTTAGATTACCTAGATATCTTCTTTAAAATGTAGGTTGTAGGAGGAACTGGTCAATAAGAGGGAAGGGCTATAGAAGAAAGATATTTGAAGCAATTATCTGACAACATCAGATCATAGTTGCCATTCTACTTTACTTTTTCATATCCTGTCTATCCCTTGCCCCTACACTAAATCTGCGCTGCTCAGTTTTTTTGAACATTAGAAGGCTAAAAGAATCAACTGTCTGCTCCCTTTTATTTTAAAAATGTGCATCTCCAACCAAACCATCTGCATCTATTAGACAAATTTTGTGTAAAGTCACATACATTTAATTTTGAGAAGAAATCAGTGGTTTTCAGGACATGCATTCGTGTTAAGATTACTTTTTATGTATATTTTTGAAACTTTGTCTTCCACTAATTTGAGAATTATTTATTGTATTACATGCTATAAGGAATTGCATTAAATTATTAAGTAATAATATCATAACATTAAATATGTTAACATGAAATTATTTGGGGGACCATTTTGTTTATGTTCATAAGCACAAAAAGGTGAAATGATCAAGAATACTATGAAAAAAATTTTTGGTCATTTGAACATAATGAAATTAACTCTAACTTTACTTTTCTTGAAGAACCTTTAAGTCATCCTATTTAATAGCAACTTCTTCATGTTTTTTAAGTTTCACTTATAGCAAGAATGTTAGTTTTGATGTAGTTCAGTTTCTCCAAAGGTTCACTCATCTTTGGATTGAGATATCATATTTAGAGTGCCAACATTTCAATTTATAGCTGATCTAAAATGTTATTTTCAGAATTCTTTGCCTTCTTATATTTTATTCTACTATCATCCCTGAAAGTCAGTAAAAATTAGGGCTACTTTGTATGGAATTAAGAAATGAAAGAAGTATCTGACCTTCCCCAAACCACATTCCTCTGTATCAGTGATGGTGAACCTTTTAGAGATCGATTTCCCAAACTGCAACCATGCTGCATGTGATCTCTTACCCCCACTCTTACTCCAGGCAGGGGAGGGAGGAAACGTTCCTACTGGGTTACTGGGCAGAGGGGTGGGTGATGAGACAAATATTCTTAGACAAGTGAGGAGAGGGGGAAGGGAACAGCCCCTTCCAGCCCATGCCATAAGTTCTCCAACACAGCTCTATTTCACAAACACTTTCTCTTTAAAGAAAGAATCAGAAAGCATTTGACTTTGAAAGCACTGAACAGAATTACAGAAAATAAAAATTGACTATATCTTAATAGATCGGAAATTACTAGTTAATGCCATGGGAATGATTTCTAAATGGTTTCCAGACCACTAATGATTTAGAGGAAAATCCAAATCAACATCAAATTAAAAGACAGGATAAAGCTGCATAGAAGTCTATTAATAATTATAATGGCTCCAACCTGACTTATTTAAGCAAATTATTGGTACACAATGGACTTAGACACATTTTAACATTTTACCAATGAGTAATTATGTATCAGAAACAATATAAAACATAATCTCAAAGAAGCATATGGCAAAAAAGGAGGGTTAGTTATATAATGTAAGTGAAGGATATCAAATAGATAATTGATTTATTCCACTGAAACTCATATAATGCCAAGATATCCAAAGAAAAGTCTCCAGAATAGTGGGTGAATCCCTAGGAACAATTTAGAGGGGATCTTGTGATCTTGTGTGGAGGTCACACAAAATCAAAAGACATGAGTGGGTTGTGATTTGTACTTCTAGAGGGGTCCCACATTAGTGAGATTAGAAATTTCGTCAACAGAAGTTGACTAGGAAGTTTAAAATAAAGGGGATAAAAGTACAAATGTTGATTCTGATTACCATCATTTCCTAGGGAAGATCAAATAATGTAAAATGGTGACAGTAATGAAGACAAAAGAGCTCAAAAAGTACCTCAGTCAGCAGACACTTGATCTCTTTTCAAGGGGAGGCAAGGAACAGTCAAGGACCGTCCTGATTTAGAATACAAGTTCATTTTTGAATCATTATGAAGAAGGATGTAAGATTATGAGCAGTATTAAAGAGAAAAAAGCATTGGAGAGGAAAATGAGCTTGGCATAAACTACAATCAAGTTAGATCTTCCCAAGGGCATCCTTATACTATAGTGGAAGGACAACAAATAGGCACAAAAATGGAACAGATTTGCCAGCTTTTCTATAGCAATCTATTCTCATCACCAGTAATAGTAGAGTCACTACATTTGGAATCTAATATGTATCAGTATCCAATAAAGAAAGTTAAATAAACAGTTAAGAAAATGAAGTCAAGAAGAGTAACTACACTTGACCAAGTAACCACACAAAAGGAATTAATGTTGTAGGTAACAATGTTAAAAACACTCAGAAATTTGTTTTTAAGATTTCTCATAGGGGAAATTTAAAAAAAAATAGTGAAGAGGGAAAATCATGAACAATATAATTATCAAAAAATTATTCAACAATATATCAATGACTATCCAGTGCTACTTTCTCATCTCTATACCTTCATCTATATGTCCAAGGTACCCCTGATAGGAATATGAGCATAGAGCATGCAGGCTTTCAAAGGTAATTTTCTATAGCAGAATACAATTTTATAATAAAATAAACTTTTCCATGGAGAATTTATGAAAGGACATAAATGGAAAAGATTTTTTTACAGGAAAAGGCATGAATAGTTTACCATCTATGATGTTGAAGACAGTCTCTGTAACAGTGAAATCATGTTTCTATGTATTGCAATATAATAGAGGATGTCTCTCTTCACTTCTTTTAGAAAGGATAAAGATCTAAGCCATTTCTGGGGATGTGGACATTGTTTTGAAAGAAAGTATAATCCTTATGAGTATCATTGGCATACCAAGTCAGTCTCTTAGTTTTCTGAAAATAATATTTCCTTGTTTGTAGAAACTGTAAGGAAAGGGAGGAATGTGGGGGGCTGTTAGTCAACCCATCATTCATTAATATTGTTCAGTCATTTTTCAGTCATACCTGACTGTGATTCTATTCGAGATTTTCCTGGCAAAGATATTGGAGTGGTTTGCCATTTCCTTTTCTACCTCATTTTATAGATGAGGAAATTGAGGCAAACAGAGTTAAGCGATTTACCCAGGGTAAATATCTGAGGTTGGATTTGAACCCATGTCTTCCTAATTGTAAACCCAGCACTATCCACTGTGCACCTAGATGCTCCATTCACTAATATATGTTAGTTCAAACATTGCCACCCTACCATTCTCAAAAAAATGTTATAATACAGGAAAAACAAAAGCACATGCTGAAGCAGAAATAGATGTTCTAATATTATTTTTATAAGGAATAACTTAAAACATTTCCATTGTAACATCATGCAACAACCATGTAAATTGAAAGAAGTTTCAGATTTACCTTTGTGCTTCATGCATGCAGTTTAATTTACTCTACCTGTTTCTGGACCCTTAATAATCCAGGATTTTTACATATGGCCCTGTGGCCCTTGATTCTTTAGGAGAAAGCTTATAGAAAGTTCCTGATAGAGATCAGTTATATTGGGCAAGTAACATTTTGCTTTAGTAAGTCAATTGGATTGAATTTTCTCTGTCATACAACTCTGATATACCCCAGTATGACTCAATTTATGTTCTCTTAATTAGAGACAATTGTGCAATTTACTCTCTGCAGCAGTATCTCTCATGTTTATGCCAGACGCTTTAAAGTTCTTTTGTACCATGAGAACATCCTGTTAGTTTTCTTAAAAATTAAAATAAAGATTCCCTGCCCCCTCCCCTTTTTAAGAATTTCCAAATTTACGCAAATGAGGAAAAACTTTCAGGAAAAGGACTCAGTTTCTCTGAAGAAAGATCTGGATGTCAGAAAAGAAGTGGGGAAACAGAAAGAAGAACAGCAGAAATGGTTAAAAATACTGTAAGCCTGTCATTTTTCTAAGTCAGGAAGAAGACAACAGCAAGACTTGTTGTGGCAGTTTTCAGTCTGTTTGCTATTTTGATTGTTGCAAATGTGCTCTGAAGAGGCACATACTGACTGAAATGGCATTTATTTATATGTCGATAAATACAGCAGCAGCAGCACGGAGATTCTGGGGAGTTCCAAAATCAGGACAACATCTTCTGCATTCTATCAGATCCCTAGCTGGCCTCCCTTACCTCAGAGACGGAAGACTGAGCAGTGATTTCTGCTGAAGACGTTTTTGGATTGTCTCTGGCAATGCCCTCATGTGAAGGTCACAATATTACCTTCATAGAGTCTTACAAGCTACCCCTACATTTTCCTTAAGGTCATCAATGAACTCTCCTTTGGCATCTAGTTTGTAACACTTGAAATATTGGAGAGACTGTTTTAGGGTAAGAATATCAATTTATTGATTAGTCTAGCTTATAGACCAACAAATTGGTAGGTCAGTGGTCTTCTCAATGACCAAAGAACCAGAAAGTCCTTTAGGCAGACCTTTAAGTCCAGTTTGGGAACTCATTATTTAACCCTGCCTAGGTCATCTCTGATTGGTGAACAGGGATTGTTCATGAAGACTTTCAAACCCTCCCCACCATCATGTGTAATGAGATCACATAGTCAGAAGGAGTCTTTATCCATTAATCACATTTTATGACAGGGGTGGAGTAGGGTGAGGACATTCTTGAGAACAGAAAAAATGCAAAGGTTCAGTAGACTGGATGGAGCCTCTCTAGTCCAGGACTGGGACACAAGAATTAATTGAGGTTTCTCTAATCCAGGGCACAGGAATTAATATGTAAATAACATGCAATCACATATTTACATTTTGATTTATTTATACATGAATATAAATAATATATAAAATCAATTTTCTCAACATTGCATGAAGAAAGGAGCAAGAAACTAAAAGAAATGTATTCTAAGTCCTACTTGGAGATGTCAGAACATAAATTGTCTTCTGTACCCCCATATACTCTACTCATATCAGAAAGATTCTCTTTCCTGAGTCAGGGAACCCCTCTTCCTGTGGAAAACTTCTTAGAAGAATGTCTTTGGCTCAAGGAAAGAATAGAGGAAGGGCATGGAGGAAAATGGTAAAGAGAAATCTTGTTTATTTAATAATATTCCTTTATAGTTTTGAAAGTTGGGTATATAAATGGGAGATGGTCAAGATAGGGAATCTGGGTTTATAAATTCCACTAGTTCCCTCCATGAGCATAGAGAGTATTTGAGATACTTGTGTTATGTGCTAAATCTTACTCCAAGACAATAAGTTACATGAGGGTGGGAATTGTATCTCATTATTGTTATTTCCCTAACAGTTAGCATTAGGTAGATAGTAATAAGTTTGTTGACTTGAAATTGGTCTGAATTAAGTTGTTTTAAAGCCCTTAGGAGAACTTGGGGAAAGCTTCCAAGACTTTGCAGTTCAAATGGAGGTTTCCACTTATATAAAAGTAAGGGGGTTAAAGCATATTCCTTCATTCCCTGGAAATCCATTATTAAGCACATACTAGGTACAAAGTACTGTTGTAGGGGCTGGGAGAGATGCCAGCATAATTAGCACATGGTTCTTGCACTTTCAAGATTTTGAGTCCAGAGAGGTATACACAGATGTGTGATGCTATGAAATAACTATACAATAGTTAAAATGTATAGTGAACTATTGTGAAACATAAGACAGAGATAAAAGTGTTCTATAAGTTCTGAGGAAAGATAATTTCTGATCCGTAAGAATCAGGGAAGAACATGTAGAGAAGGAAATAATTGAGCTGGGTCTAAACAGAGTAGTTAAGATCTCCAAAGGCAACCATGATAAGACCAGGTACGTCTTCAACTTGATCAAAGTGGGAAATTGTGACAGAAAGTAGTCCAAGTGGGCTAGAGTATATGTAGCATGACCTCTCTGCCCCCATAAAACATGATTAATTGATAAAGGCTCTTTCTGCCTGTGTGATCTCATTATATATGGATGTAGGGAGGGGTTCAGAGTCTTGAACAATCTCTTCATTAACTGTTCACCAATCAGAGATGATTGGGATGTGCTATTAGGGAATAATATGAGAAAGTTGAAAAGAGAAGGAAGTGACAGACTTACATATAGGTAAAATGGACAGCCACCTATGTAGTATGACTTCAGAGGCATTGGAAAGATCCTTCTACCTTTGAGGTCAAAGAATATGTTTCCCCCAAGTTATAGAATTTCAGAGTTGGAGGGGACTCTCTAAATCATTTTGTCTAACATGTATCCAAAAGGTATCTCCATTGAACATTCAGCCTCTACTTGAAAAGTGCTCAATGGTGCAAGTGGATAGAGTCCTGGGCCTGAGTCAGGAAGACTCATCTTCCTCAGTTCAAGTGTGACCTCTGATACTGACTAGCTGCGTGATTCTAGGCAAGTCACTTAACCTTGTTTTCTCCAGGTCCTCATCTGTCAAATGAGATGGAGAAGGAAATGGCAAACCATTCCAGAATCTTTGCAAGAAACCCCCAAATAGGGTCACAAAGAGTCTGCCATAACTGAAACAACTCAAGAAGAAGAAGAAGGAAATGAACCTTCAAAAATATTTCTTTTCTAATAACTGAAATTCTATCATCAGAATTGTGTTATAGCTTGTTACCCAGTGCTCTGATCTTTGTTAAAATTAAAACACTTCTATGAAAACTATATCCTCAACTTAGAACAGTGTTCTGCATTAAAATTAATATTGCTAATGGTATAAATTAATCACTTGTATTATTTATACTTTCAGATGAATGCATTTGAATATTTTCCTGGGAGCACATTTGGATTAGGGGCTTTAAAGGGAGGTAAAGGAGGAAGGGGAGAGAAGAGAGATGGAAATTAGGGAAGGCAATCAAGAAGAGACAAAGAACTGGAAAGTGCACTTGAGGAGGTCCAAAGATTGAGTTTTCCCTACATCACATACACAGAGAACTGGTCTTTTACTGTCCCTTTTAATAATTTACAGTGTTACTTCTCTAAGAACATTCCTGCATATTATAAGAGAGTAATTCTGCAGGAAACCTGAAGGAACAGATGCAATGAAGGGAAGCTTGGAGGTCTGTCCATAAAGGAAAAATTCCAGGGGAGAATGTGACCTGGAGAAGGCAGTTAAACAGAGGGACAGGAACTGCTGCTTGGGAACTCTTTTTCCTGATACTTGAGGAGGAAGAACTTAGGAGATTTCTCTGCCTTTTGATTACTGATTTTCTCTCTGAAAGATTTAGAGTTTGTCTCTGAAGACCTCTGAAAACTGTTAATATCCCTCTTATAAGACTATATAATTCTATTTACTCATTTTAAGATTTACTATAGATCAAGGAAAGTCCTAAACCCCTCTCTCCTATCCAGCCTCCCTTTCCCCTCCTTCCTTAAAATAACCCCCCTGTTTCTAACAATTTAGAGAGTGAGTTATCTGTTATATTTTCAGTTAACTTACTCATTCTGAATTCCAGCTTGATTGGAACCAAAGAGAAGAACAGAAGTTGGTGGGAGGGGAGGAGGGAGACAGGAGTCTGACTTCTCACTACCTTGTTGCTCAGTGTGCTTGTGCAGTAACCCCATATTACCATAAACCACCTAACAAAAGAACCACCTACTACAATATATATATATATATATGTACATATATATGTATGTATATACATCTATATACACAGTCATGTTAACACTTGGGCAAGAAGTTTTACACAATGACCTTGTCCCAGTCATTTTACACTGGTGAGAAACTTGATCTCTTCTTATGAAAAACAATCTTATTGGAACAACAAAAGAGGCATTGAAAAGGAATTTCCCAGGTGTGAAAATTTTCATCTCACTTAGGACTCCTTTTCTAATGTCAGATCTACCCAATGAGCAAGGAAAACTTTGATCATACTTATTTGTAAACTCATTTTTGTCTTTTCTAAATTTTTATGGCTATGATTTCTAAAGGCTTCATGACTTTCTGTTTGTAATCCCCTGCAGTCTTCTTTGACTTTGGAGATAAACCCAGTTTCATCCTCTGTTCAAAAGCTTCCACTCCAGATTTTTTTTTTGGCTGAATGAATTAAGCCCAACTTCCCAAGACTGACATTCAAAATATAATATGGTTACAATCTACCTTTTCATGGTATTTCTTACTTACTCCTGGCATTCCTCCCACCTCCACCCTCCACATCTTACTTTATTAAGTCTACTTATCTTTGAGAGTGTAGCTCAAAAGCTCCCTCTTCCACAAAGTTTTACCTGATTCTCATCCTTTACCCCATTTCCAAAACAAGAAGTTACTTTTCCCTCTTTTAAATTTCCATCACATCCAGTTTTATCTTCCTTAAACATTTATATTGTTTTGTAGCATAGTTAGTTATTTATGTATAAACCCCATCTCCTCTACTAGATTGTAATCACTTAAAGTCAGGAATTATAGATTATTTACCTTCATATCTTCCTTATAAGGCTAGTATAGTAATATATGCATATATATACACATATATAATATACATACATATAGGCACTTAGGGCATATTTGTCTAATAAGTGAACGAATGAGAATATATAGTACTACAATTCAATATTGTCTTCATCAATTCAACTAAATGTTTATTGATACCTACTATGTGCAAGGAACTGTGCCAGGGTCTGCATGATGAATAAAGCCTCTTTCCTTTAGGAACTTATATTCTAGTGGGGAGAACAAAACGAATATACAAATAACTATTTTCTAAACAGCAGAATAACATTCTATAAAAGAGACATGTGAAGATTAAATTAAATTTCTCCTCTGATTGTGAAGATTAAATTAACTCCCCTGCTCATTTTTTAGATTTAATCACCAAAAGTGTAAATACCCCATTTACTCCCCCATTTAGTGGGGGAGGTTTGTGACCCACATGTGTGATACTGAGTGATGAATCAGAATCAAACTGACAAAAAAAAGCAAAGCTTCAACTATGATTTGTGCACTTAAAAATGAAGGAAGGCATAGGAAGTGACACAAAAGAAAGTGTCTTTAAAAGGGAGTTATAACTTCCTGTGGAGAGATCTTCAGAGATCTTCTTCAGAGAGATCTTTGGAAAGAACTTCAACTTCTTCTGAAGTTCTGAGTTTGAGTTGGAGACTGGTGAAGAATCTGCTGACTGGACCTGAGATCTTTCCTGGTGAACTGTTCTTGAATTGCTCCCTTTGGACTGACACATGGTGAGTGAAAGAGCTGTCTCCTTTCCTGGATTTTCTGAAGAGACTAGCCTCAGGAGAGACCTATCCTCTTGAGAGAGGCTCCCTGCATCCCCAGGTCCTCGGCCTTTCTGGCTAAGGGCTAAACCCCCTGACTGGGTTGAGCCAGGGATGGGGCAAAATACTTAGAGCTTAGACTAGATATCTTACCCTATCCTCTATCTTTCTATTTCATTCTTTTTATATTTTCTAAATAAATCTTTTTGGAATTAATTAAATTCCTGATGACCCTACTCTTGAATAGTCCAGTTCAACCTTTTGTTAAAAAACAAACAAAAAAACCCTTTTCTCCCCCTTAACAGATACAAACAAAACATGGGGATTTGGAAGAGGGAAAATTATATATAACTAGAGTATTAAAAAAAAGGACAAAAAAAGGGAACATCTTAAATAGGCTTTGAAGGATAAGGTAGGATTCCACAGGGGAAAAAATGGTAGTAGAAGAGTGAAAAGGGGTCGGAAGAATCAAGTTTGGCTGGAATGTGATAAACCATGAGGAACAATTTGGGTGGGGACAGTGATACAAAACTATGCTTTAGGTATCAGCCCTCTATAGAATGGATTTGAGTGGAATGACAATAAAATGAGACAAATTATGAGGTATTTAATGTACTTTAGGCATGAGGTAACCAGGCAGTGAACTATGCTACTGGCAAAGGAAATGGAAAAGAGGAGATGGATTACAAGGAAGCAAAATAGAAGTAAAATCAATAAGATTTCTTGATTGATTAGATGTTGGAAGTGAGAAATAAGGAGAAGGCATTGATGCCTCTGAAGTTTTGAGCCTGAGTGATGGGAAAGATAGTGATGTCATTAACAGAGAGAGGGAGAGGGTTTAATTGGTCAAGTTATGATTTCTGATTGGGACACTTTGATTTTGTGATGCCAGCAAGATATTCAAGTGGAAACATCTGTCAGACAGTTGGTAATATGGAACTGTAGCTTAGGGGAGAGAACAGGGCTAGAGATATTGCTATGATTACATAAAATTGACAGCTAAAGACCAGACAAGTGTGTGAGACTTGCCAAGGGGAATAGCACAGAAAGGGAAGATAATAAGGCAGAGGAGAGGACCTTAGGAGCCACCTACATTTATGAACTAGAGGAATAGGAGCCAACAAAAAGAGACATTAAAGGAGAATCAGGATAATACAGAATGATTGGATCTAACAGAGTTTCAAGGAGGGGGGTGATTATAGTATTAGCAGTTCACATTTCTATGGTACTTTGGGAATTACAAAATGCTTTCCTTAAAACATACCTGTATAGAATTCAGTACAGATATAAAAGCAGAAGGAGGTAGGAAAAACAAATGTGCTAAGTGATTGGCGTGCCTCTTGGCATAACTGTTAAAAGTCTGCATTTAGTGGATAAAAAGCTAGCCTCAAAAACAGGAAGACTTGGAATCAGATCCCACCTGACTACCTGGGAAACCCTGGGGAAAATGTAATCTCTCAATGATCTAAGCAAATTTCTGAGACCATCCATTGAATGTGGGGACCAATCCAATGAAAGTAAGGAACTACATTGACTGAGAGAGTTTCTTCAACCAAAAATTCCGTAAACCAATGAAATCACAAGTCTAGTTTCTATCCCATCTCTGAGTCTAGCAATCTTTCTATAGTACCATTCTTCCTCACAACAATTTTCAGATGCTACAGGTATGTTAAATAAGTGGAGATGGGGAAGGGGAAACAGGAGACAAGGAGGGGAGTGAAAGCCAAAAGACAGGAGTTAAAGAATAAAATGGTGAAGAATTAGAGGAAATAAGAACAGACTACTTTTTCTTTTTCTTTTTTTTAAAGATTATTTTATTTGGTCATTTTCAAACATTATTCATTAGAAACAAAGATCACTTTTTTTCCCCTTCCCTCCCATTGGCAATGTGTGATTCCTCTGGGTATCACATGCATCCTCAACCCAAGCCCATTTCCATGCTATTGGTTTCCGTATTAGGGTGCTCATTTAGAGTCTCTCCTCCATCATATCCTATCCACCCCTGTAGTCAAGCTGTTGTCCTTCCTCAGTGTTTTAACTCCCACTGTTTGTCCTCTGCTTGTTTTTTTTGTGTGTGTGAGTGTGATTTTTTTTCTTCCTTGATGTTGTTCAGGGACATTGCATTGAGACTAATGGAGAAGTCCATTACATTCTATTGTACTGCAGTGTGTCAGTCTCTGTGTATAATGTTTTCCTGGTTCCGCTCCTTTTGCTCTGCATCACTTCCTGGAGGTTGCTCCAGTCTCCATAGAATTCCTCCACTTTATTATTCCTTTGAGCACAATAGTATTCTATCACCAACATATACAATTTGTTCAGCCATTCCCCAATTGATGGGCATCCCCTCATTTTCCAATTTTTGGCCACCACAAAGAGTGCAGCTATGAATATTCTTGTACATGTCTTTTTCCTTATTATCTCTTTAGGTTACAAACCCAGCAGTGCTATGGCTGTATCAAAGGGCAGACAGTCTTTTATCACCCTTTGGGCATAGTTCCAAATTGCCCTCCGGAATGCTGGATCAATTCACAACTCCACCAGCAGTGCATTAATGTCCGGAATTTGCTTTTTCAATAAATTTGGAAACTAAGAGAAAAAAGATAATTATATAAGGAAGTATCAAGATAAAAAAGACTTGGGGCAGAGGGAATGGAAGACACATGAATACAAGAATATGTTATTGTTCTCTATATTTATATTCAAGGCTATCACTCTCATGCTTCTCTAGCCTTGTCTTATAGCACTATATTGCCCTGCCCACATGCTACATGCCAGCAAAAGAAAGGGGAATGACTGATAGGGATAGGTCTTCATGGGCTAAAGGGAGGAGGGAAATGGGTTAAGAGAAGGCATCCTGCAGTAGAAAGGATAAAGGTGTACCTTTCCCTCTGATAAAGAAGAAAAAGAAGAAATGGTATATAAAGATACAGAGAAATTCAGAAGGAAATGGGAGTTCAAAGTAGGAGTTCCATAGCTGAGTATAATAACCCAGAGTAATCTGTTGTGAGGTCATGGAGAAAAGGTAGTAAGAGGGAAGGAGAAATGAATTGAATCTTTAAGATTTTTTTAAAAAATGTTTTGCAATAGTTATTTGTTGGGGAGAGAGGGTACAGCTAGGTGGCCCAGGGGTTAAAGAACTGGACTTGAAGTCAGGAAGACTTACTCATTTTCCTCAGTTCAAATGGCCTCAGATAATTATGAGCTGTGTGACTTTGGTAAGTCACTTAACCCTGTTTGCCTCATTTTCCTCATCTGTAAAATGAGCTAGAGAAGTAAATAGCAAACCACTCCAGTATCTTGACCTAGAAAAACACAAACAGTGAGATACAATTGAAACAACTCAATAACAACAAAGACAACAAAATAGATATTGTAGGGAATGAAAGTCATAGGATAGATTTGGAGTTGGATGGGACCTTAAAAGTCATCTAGTTCAACTATCTTATTTCATAGATGAAGAAATTGAGTTCCATAATGTCTAAGTGATCTATGCAAAGTCACGTAGGTTATTAGGTGACAAGATCAGTATTGGAGTTAACAAGATTGATTTCCACAATCCATTCATCAACCATCAAGCATTTACTTGAACCCCCTTAATTTTGTGCCTGGCAATAGAGTAGACACTATAGAGCACAAAAAGAAAATAAAAATAAAAAAATGTAAAGGAATGAGACAAGTTCCTCACCTACAGAGAGTTTAGTAAGGGGGGATGAATGGGAATAAGAAAATAGAAGAGATAAGATAGGAAAGCAGCAGAGGGTTGTGGAGTATTTACGTAGAATTGGCAGGAGAGTCAAAGCCACTAGTCAGGCAAGGTAGTAGAGGGGGAATTGGAAAGAGTTTATCTTGGTTGGCTTAATATCCCCAAAAGTAGAAATTGCCCCAAAGCAAGGGCAGATAAATGTTAGCAGTTGAAGCCAAATAAGGAAACTAAAACATTGCTGATGGGTGGGAAATCATCTCTACTCTACTAGTCTGAGAAAAGAAGAGTGAAGGAAGTCTCAAATAAATAGAACATTAGAGAAAAAGGGAAGGAGGCGAATAGAAGAGTCTGTAGAAAGGGCTCTGTAAGTGATGTCACAAAAGAACGGGTGGAATTGGAATTGGGTTAGTAAAAGATTCCAAATATCCCAGCTCTGTTTCAAATATTCCCTACTCTGCCCACTGACCACAGCTTTGCAAAGCATTTTGGTCCCTCCAAGTTGGAACCTAATGTGCCTTGCCTTTCTGAAGATTCTTTACCTCATACTGTGACCCCATCTGACTCCACAAGTTAAGCAGAGACAGGCTGGGTTGCTCCACAGATGGAAAATTTCCAAGGAAAACCCCAGGAGTTCCTATTGGGAATGGGTGGTGTGTCTTTTTTCCCTGCAGCATCCAACCGGGGCCCTCTAATGATGGCAGGAGGGCCTAATGGTGTGAGAGGAACTGCCCAGTGTGTGTTCTGTAAAACTGAGCTCCTGGCTGTTGGAGATCATTAGTAATCCCCTGGTATCTTTTTAAAGACATAGGGTATTAACTCTGCTAATCAGACTTAATTCCCCCCCCCCCAGGTGATAGATCCTTGATTTCCTTTGAAGTTCCCATTGGCCCTGGATCTCTTTTCCACCTGCCATTAATTGCTAAGCAGTGTTGCTTTAGGCCTTGAAGCATTAGCTCTTGCTGGAGGGGCTAAGCTTTCCAAGTGGGTAAATTGCCTCCTAGAACTGAGAAGCTCTTTGTTGAGCAGTTTAAGTGAGTAAAAAGACAGATTACCAGAGTGAGAACTGCTCTTTGGGAGGCAGAAGGGGGTGGAGGTTGGGTTTCCTCCAATCAGATTTATGTCCTTTAGTCCACCAACCTCCATCAGCAAGCATTTATTAAGTGGTCCCCATAGGTGGGGCTCTGTGCTAGGCACTGTGCAGCCCAAAGCAAAAATGGAACTGTCCTTACCTCAAGGGGCTTCCATTGTACTGAATATGTAAGCAAATAGGAATGGGGGGAAAGCTGTGATTCCAAAGGTATGAGAAATTCTCAAGTAAGGACATTCTCTATTATTGAAGGTTGATCCTCTGTTTACACTTGATAATTTTAGGAGGTTAAGTGATTTGTTCAGTCACACAGCTAATATATGTCTGAGATAAGACTTGAACTTGGGTCTTCCTGGAGCAGTGGTCTTCTCTCTACTACACTATGCTACCAGGCTGCTCTTGTCCACATGTGAAAAAAAAATATTTGTAAATACATAAAAAATAAATATAAGGCCTTTGAGAAGGAGGCAGTTGCAGGTGGGGAATCAAGAAGGAAGCACCAGTAGGATATGGTGTTGGAACTGGGCTAGGATTTCTGAGATGCTGGAAGATGAGGAGAAAGTGCATTCTGGGGATGGGAGACAAATTTTGCAAGTGCATGGAGATGAAAAAAAGAATGTCATGCAAGGAAAAGCAAGAAAGCTAGTTGGGTCACACTGAAGACTTTGTGAAGGGTGTCAGTCAATTGAATATTTATGGAATTTGAGAATGTCTCTGAGTGGATGGAGCATTGGACCTAGAGTCAGTGAAACTTGATTTCAAATGCAACCTCAGGCATTTGCCAACCACATAACTGGGCAAGTCATTTAACTGCTATCTGCCTCAGTTTCCTCTGTGGTTAAATGGAGATCATAGTAGCATCTATCTCCCAGGGTTGTTGTGAGGATAAAACAGGACAATATTTGAAATGTGCTTTGCAAACTTTAAAATGCTATGCAAATGCTTATTATCATCATCATTATTATTATCTCTTTGTGTTCAGCATAGTCACAACCTCTTAAATCATCCCATGGGAGAGTTCATGTTTTCTCTTAAGAAGTAAGAAATTTAAAATTAAAAAACTCTTAAGGAATAGTGGACTTACAGAAGGATCAGGGGAAATTTTGTGAAATGCAAACTTTTAGCACAAGAGGTATTTCATTTCTTTTGAGAGCCTTCCTATTCCACAGGCAGAATGGGCAAGCACTCCATGTGGCTTGGACCCTTAAAAATTGGTTTATTAATTTTGAGGCTAATTAAGGCCTGAAAATATAGTATTTGAAACTGCACAAGACATAAGACTGAAGTAGCCCATAAACACCAGATTGAGTACCAAAGCTAGGAATGCCTGCTATTGCGTTTTCTTACCGCCCCCTCCACAATCATTTCCCCCAGCAGGGTACTACAGAAAAATTGCCTGCCAACTGACTGAAATGAGTAGTGTGTGATTCCCTTGGAATTTGATTTAGACTAAATGTAAAAAGAGCCAAAGAAAACCAGGGGGTGTTGAGAGGGTAAAGGCTTGGTCATGTACATTAGAAAAATTAAACTCTGCAGCTTCCAACAAGAATTCCTCATGTCCAAGTCTCCCCCATCAGTGAGAACATCTGGTGAAAATTCTGTGATTCCTTAAGAGTCGAGAATCCCAAGATTCATTTACTTCATTATAGCAAGCCTGGGTTTGGAATCATGGAACTTTTCCATACTTTGGTGTTCCTGACTTTCAACATCATCACACTCACCAGTATACATCCTCTCAGGAGATTGGGATAGTAACTCTCCAAAGGCCATTTCTGAAAAGAGTTTTGAGAGTTCCAGATGCCAAATGCTGCACATTGATTTCCCTCTCTCCAAAACCTGATCTATGTCACAGGTGCAGTGGAAGTTATCCAAAGATCCTAGAGCACATAGGGCTTTGTGCTCTAGACTAATATGAGAAGTCATATGATGAGAAGACAGGAATGAGGCTGCAGGAAGGGTAGTTGGAAAGTAAACTAGTAGATGTCACAAGATAAACAATTAAAGATGGTTCTCATATTCTTTTATTTCACAGAAGAAAAACTCTTAGTGGCAGGGATGACTTTAATGCATATTAAAAAGGTAAGCATTCTACCCAAATGAAATTTGTCAGTCCTAGAAATCCCCTTTACTAGACTACTCTAGACCCTTGACTAGAGAAATAGGGTCTAAACAACCCCTGTCTTTATGAGATCTATGGAAATATAGAGAAAAAATAATACTCTAGGACCTCAAGGATTTGTGATTTTGTTTTTGTGGGTAATCCCTCCACCAACACAAATTACAACTCCTCTATGATTTAGTACAAGGGTTCTTAACCTTTTTTTGTGTCATGGACTCCTTTGGCAGTCTGGTGAAACCTATGGATTTTTTCTCAGAATAATTTTAAATGCATAAATAATAGCTAACATTTATATAGCACTTACTATGTGCTAGAAACTTCTCTAAGTGCTTTACAAATATTATCCCATTGTATCCTTACAATAATCCTAGGAGTTAAATACTATTGTTAACATTTTACAGTTGAGGAAACTGAGGCAAATAGAAGTTAAGTGACTCAATCAGGATCATAGAATTATAAATATTTGAAGGATCCACCTTTGCTAGGTCTTCCTGACTCCAAGCCTGGCACTCTATCCACTAAGCTATTTCACTGATTCAAAATAAAATAACAAGATTATAAAAGAAGCAAATTACATTGAAATGCATTTATCCATTTTTAAAAAAGCTCTCAGATCCCAGATTGAGAACTCTTTCTTTCCTTGGGGCTTTTGAGTTTTTCTATCTGAAAATCTCATGAAACCACAATCATTCTGACCCTGAGTTTCCTTGAATTTACTTGAGTTAGCCTTCAAATACCCAGTCTCGCCCTGGGCTGACACTTACAGGATGTGCTAGTCCTTCCCATCTGTTGATACAGTCTCTGAGAAGTCAGGGTCACCTCCAATCAACTGATCTATTTACAAGTCATCTTTTGAGCACCTAATATGAGCCAGTTGTTGCAGTAGGCACTGGAGGTACAAAGACAAAAATGATATAGTCCTTGCCTTCAAGGGTCTTATTAGGGAAGATGCTATGTCATGGAGATACCAAAATGGAGTAGGATTTAATCAAGAAATTGAATATTATAAATTTTAAAAGCTTATATCACAAAATAAATGAATTTTTAGTGTAGAAGGGAATTGAAAGTCATTTAATATAGATTCTTTATTTTATGAAGAAAGAAACCAAGGCCTGGAGAGATTGTAATCTGCCAAAGGTCACAATGCTAGTTAATTAATTCCAAGGACAAGACCAGAAGTCAGGAGTGACGGACTCCATTCTAGGGATTTTCCCACTATACCTTACTACACTTCCACTGTGATTAAATATTAGGAATTAGAGATGCTACATCGAGTCCAATAAAGTGTCCATCTTGATGAATTTTTGTCTCTGGAAGTGCCCCCCAAAATGACATGATTTGTGAAAGGACATGCTCTCAACCCCAAAAGAACAGGGACATACTCATACATTCTGATTTCCTTAACAATGTGCAATAAATATGTCCCCAATGAATTTACCTAAACTATCTTGTATTTGCACAGTTTAAGTATCAAGAGAGATTTTGAGATTGAAAGGATTTTTAGGATTACTTTTGAGGATTATATTCTCAATACATAAGGTACATATAGAAGTCATTAAGGGATAGATATGTTTTTAACTGAGCTAGATATCTGTTTGCAAATCCTTATTAAATGGTCTCTCTCTCTCTGTCTCTGTGTGTGTGTCTCTGTCTGTCTGTCTGTCTTTCTCTCTTCTTCTCTTCTCCTTCACATATTCACATATAAAGTTATTTGCTTACTGAGAGGGAGTCAGCCTTCCACTTCATCCCCTTAGTCACTAGGTTAAGGGGGTTCTGAAAGTTGCCAGCTCGAAAAGAACCAATTTGAGTCCCAAATTCCTTCCTATATAGTAAATTGGTAACATAACATTTTAATTTGTCTCTTCCTGGATTTTCTCCAGTTCTACTGTCATTCTTAAAGAATTGTAACCAAAATAACATGTGATTTTCCAGGTGTGGCTGCCCCATAATTCTATTGGATAATGGCAACCTGTTTTTGCTTCTAATACCTTTTCTGATAGGAACTGACACGGCGATTGCATCATTCTCCAAGGAAGGAGAAAAGCGTCTCTGCCATTTTAGAAAATGTTCCATCATATTTATTTTGGTTGATAAGGTATAAATTAAAAGCTTGGTAGAACAGAGCTCATTCTGTGGGTTGGCTTCCTTTACTGCAGGGCCACAGAGCTCTATGGCAGTCATTTGAGGATGGAGAAGTTACACATAATAGACCAGGGATTTCTGGAATTATATTTAAGAATGAAACATTTAGAAACAGAACTCGGGACACTAATCCTCTGAGAAGGGGAAAGTTGTAATTCCTCCTGTGAATTGCTTTGTTCCTTAACTATATCTCCATTATAGAATTTGATAGTTTGTGACCACTAGAAATGATGGTTTGATTTTGTAAAAACAGTTTATAAGTTTTTGCCACATTAGGCTTCAATATTATCATAGTTTTCTTACTTCAATACATCAATGCTTCAAGGATCTGTGATTTCAGTCATTTAAATATAATCTAATCCTGCCACTAATGTGGGTCACAGGAACCCTCCCTTCCATTTTATTTTTCTTGAGTTGCTATTTCCCAAAAATATTCATCACATTATGGCAAGGCTGGTGATTCATCTTTCCAAGTTTAGCTAGGCTGGTTCTGAGACAACCGATATATACGGTCTGCTCCTAAATTCATTTTTTAAGTCATTGCCATTTAATGGGACCTGTCAAAGCTTGTGGTCCACAGATGTGGACTTCAAGAACCTTTCTTTAGTAGCTGCTTGTTTTCTGACACCTAAAGAGAAAGTAGATGGCAGTTTACAGTGTGCATGTGGAAGAGAAGAGAAAGAAGATACCCTAGAAAGGGAGAAACAGAGCAGAAAGGAAGGAATCCCACCATATCCTTCTCCATAACACAGTGAAGCATTGCTGTAGAACTTTGCTAAAGGCTATGGAATTTGGTTTTAGGATACATAAAATAATAATAATAATAATAATAATAAAGCAAAATGTTAATTCAGTATCTTATTTGATCCTCCCAATGTTGGGAGGTAGATATTGTGATTGTCCACATTTCACAGATGAAGAAAATGAAGCAGATACTTTATATGACACACCCAGGATTTGATAGTTAGTAAATGTCTGAAATAAGATTTGAACACGGATGTCACTGACTACAAATCCAGTCAACTGTGCTACTTTTTTTTTACTTTTACCATCTATTTTAGCATCAATACTGTATCTTGATTTCAAAGCTGAAGAGGGGTAAGGCTAGGAAATGGGGGTTAAGTGATTTGCCCAGGGTCACACAGCTAGGAAGTTTCTGATGGCACCCAACTGCCTTTGAGATTGTGCTACCTTTGTTCTTGTTCAGTCATTTCAGTCCTGTCCAATTCTTTATGACCCTATTCGGGGTTTGCTTGGCAAATATACTGGAGTGGTTTGCCATTTCTTTCTCCAGCTCATTTTACATATTAGGAAACTAAAGCAAACAGAGTAAAGTGACTTGCCCAGGGTCACACAGCTAATAAGTATCTTAGGCTAGATTTGAACTCAGGTCTTCCTGACTCCAGACCTGGCATTTTATTCACTATACCACTTAACAACCCACTGTGTTACCTACATTGAGGAAAGTGCATTTTTATACCGCCATCTCCTCCAGCCAAAATCCTACATTTATTTTAAAAAGTTGAAATTTCTTTCAGGTATATAATTCTACCTCCTTCTAACCTCTATGCCATTTAAAACTAATTGATTGGGCTGAGCAGGTTTTCTGGGATTCAACTACCTCTACAAAGGACTTTGTTACCCGGCATAAGGGCAAAGCAGGTAACTGGGTCACAAGACAGAAAGTGCCCATGTCTTTTCCCCTTCTCCTATGAGTAAATACAGTGCTAATTCAGTCTGCAGACCATCAATAAACCCTGGGGAGTGATACAGAGACAAAAATACTAGGTTTAAGAGTCAGAAAGCCAGGGTTGAAATTCTGGCTCTGCTTACTATCTCTGTGGTCTTGGGCAAGCCATTTCATCTTTGTGCTTCAGTGTTCTTATTTGTATAATAATGGGGTTGGACTAGATGACTCCCAATGACCCTTCCAGCTTGAAGTTTGTTACCCTGAGATCTTAGGGGGAGACTCTGCCTCTCTTCTCTGAAATCCCTGAACCTCTCCTGAGCTTTTGAATCTGCCTCAGGTTACTTCTTCAGGACCTAAGCTGCTGGAGGGTAGTGATGTCTCAGTTTTGGTCTCTGTGTCCGATGTCCAGTATGATGTCTTGTACATGGTAAACACTGATTAAATGTTTGTTGAATTACTTAATTTGTGACCAGATCATTTCCCCACCTGGCTATGCTTTATAAAATATCACGAACTGATGGATTATTATTGTGCTATAAGATACAATAAGCAGGATGATTTCAGAAAAAGCTGGAAGATCTACATGAACTGATGGAAAGCAAAATAAGCAGAACCAGGAGAACATTGTACACAGCAACAGATATATTGTATGATGATCAACTGTGAAAGACTTGGCTACTTTCAGCAACATATTGATCCAGTGTAATTCTGAAGGGCTTCAAAGAATGTTATCTGCCTCCAGAAAAAGAACTATTAGAGTTGGAATACAGATCAAAGTATACAACTTTTCACATTATTTTATTTGTGTTCTTATTTTGATTTTATGTGAGTATTCTCTTAAAACAATGAACAATGAATGGAAGCATATTTTGCATGATAATTATATATGCATATATACATATATATATAAAACCTAGATCAAATTGCTTATCTTCTCTGAGAGAGGGGAAGGAGACAATTTCGATCTTATAATTCCAGAAAGTGTAGCTGAAAATTGTTATTACATGTAATTAGAAAAATAAAATATTTTTTAAAAACAAAATAAAAATACCGCCAATATCTTCTTTAGGCACAGGAACTTAAGAAGATGGGAAAGGAAGAAATCACATAATTATCTGTAGAAACCAGAAGAATTAATGTAGGAGAACAGTGCAGTCAACACAGAAAAAGTCAAGCAAAGATAAGTTCAAAATAGAGAGATTGGTGGTCTCAGGGCTCTGATAGAAAAGTTCTCAAAGCCTAGAGGTGTACCACACACAGTAAAGGGGAAGAAGAAAAAGTGAAGCTGTGTTGTGTAGCCGGGAGAATACATTATCCATCAAAACCAGGCAAGATTGGAAGGTTTTCTGGTGTATGCTAAGTTTTTAAAGCACTGGCCCACCATTTGCTTGTCTTTTTCTTTTTCTTTTTTTCCTCTTGTTTTTTAACATTACCCAATGAGATTGGACTTTGGTAATACTTCAAAGCCGGATTTAAGTTTTCCTGTGATTGGTTTCCAGAGATTTAACACCATCTCTAGATTTTGTTATTAGTCAGATATAAACAAGTCAGATATAAAAAAGTTATTAGTCAGATAAAACAAGTCAGATATAAAAAAGTCAGATAAAACAGTCTGAGGCCAGTTTTAAGCTCAGGAAGAGGATTTTTTTCTCACTTTAAGGCTGACACTCTATCTACTGCACCATCCAGCTGGCCAGGAGGCCTAGAAGTTGATATCAAAATAAGAGAAAGATCACTTAAGATTTGGGAGGAGTTGTAGAAGAGAGTCATTGACAATAGTTTTTAAGTATACAAATTCTAATGAATTATTTAATGATGGGATTTGGAAGTTAGCACTAGACAAAAATGCTAAAGCTACTGTAGAGATCCTCTAATTCCATACATTCCCTGTAGAAAGGAGGCATTGGAGCCCTAGAGAGGTGATATGAGGTCACATCCAGTAGGAAGAATACTAAAAGTTGAAGTCAAAGGGTCTGACTACTGATGTGATCTTGGCCTCAGTTTCCTCATCTGCTAACTGAGGAGGTCTAGATTAGACCAGATCTACATCCCTTTCAGCTACAGAGTTATGATCCTAAATCCCTCAGGATCAGAGCCAAGATTTAAAGCTACCTTAACTTTACCCATGGATGAATCTGTATTATGTTTACTGTATTAAGGACCCATTTGACTTTGTAGACTTTCCATGGTTCATATAAAGAAAGTTAGAACAGCCTTGAAAGGACTTCATCTAGAAGGTTAAAACAGTCTAGAAGAGGCCTCATCTAGTCCAATTTACTCACTTAACACTTAGAGAAACAATCTGACAGATAAAGGGAATTTACCCTCCAAGGCCACACCAATAAAACATAGTAGAGTCAAACTTCAGTCACATTCTCTAACTCCAAATCAAGAGTCTCTCTAGATTGCTCTTTTGTGAGTTAATATTGGAAACATTTCTCAGGAGTACCAAACAAATAATTTAAAATTCCAAGGGGGTAAATACTCCTATTCCAAGTCTGTGGTAGGTAGATTATTCATCACATCAAAAAAGTCATCTCTTTTCAATTGGAACTGCCTATGCATGCCTAAAATAATTCTTCAATTTATATAGAGAGGAAGCATGTCAAAGCAGACAGAGTCAGCCTTAGAACCAAGAAGTTCAAGGGTTCAAATTTTACCATGGACACATTTTGTTCAACCTTCATTTTCAAAAAGGACAATGATGTCATGAGGCTATGTCTTGACTTGCAGGTGAATTGGATTTAAGTGAGGCAGAGAGGTACAAAGTCATCACCCTCACTGTTTCTTTCAGAGTCATCATGTCTGGTGGCAAGAAAAATCAGGATGACTGGAGAGGGTCTGGGATTCAGTGGATGACCTTGGCATCTTCCCTGTTTCACCAAGCTCTAAGTGTTCCAGCTGCCTTCATGGCTATTAGAACTAATTGTTCTCATCCACCCATTTCATCAGGAAAAGTCTTTACATGTCTTAGGTAGACATCTTCCTAACTCGCCAATGGATTTGAGGCTTGTTAGTTACTTTCTACTTGGTTTAGAGATCTTGTGAGATAGATTTCTGGGGCTTTGGTCATTGCTCAAGCTACATATTCTTGGAGTCACACGTGAGAGTTGGGTGAAAGGTGAACACAAAGGTAGATGAGCAGCTCTGAAAAGGACTTGGAAAGCCCTCATACTGGAGGTGCTAGTCCCCCCTGAAAATGAAAAAAATCTCTAGCCGAATGACTGGCAATTCACTTCATCTCAGATGGCTTTCCTTGAGTAGCAGGAAAGGTACATTCAATCTTCATTGATAAAAACAGTTTCTTTACTGCCTGTTCCCTATGATGTTAAAATCATAGGTATATTCCAAAACAAAATCTTGTAGTAATTTCAGATTTATAACAAGTATCCATGGATAGAGAGCTGATCTTGGAACAAGGAAGACCTGATTTCAAGTCCCAGCTCTGACCCCAAGCAAGTTATTTCATCTTTTGGTTCTAGGTGATTGATAAAGAAAATTCCTCCCTAGAATTTCTTATTCCAATGAAATATTAGATCCAGGTGCTGTCCCAGGTTTGCATATGGTGAAACTGAAGCTCAGAGAGGTGATATCAAGGAGACACAATCAGTGAAAGTCAGTGAGGACTCACATTCAAGGTCTTCTGACTCTTTCCATTACCCTTTCCCACCTCTAATAGAGTTGAAATCTGTTGCTTTTCTGAGTAGATGAGTGATGGCCAAGATTCCTGTAAACTTTCGTTCTCAGTAATGATAACCCATCATGACAGTATCTTTTATCATAATGGCAACTTTATGCTCTGATTATAATAAGACCTTATTACTAAGCTGAGACTCTACATGGTAATCAGAACAGACTGACTCTTAGGGATTGAAGTCATCAATAAAGTTATATTCTTGGAAACCTTGGGGTGACTTAGTTTAATCGGCAAAGAAGCCTTGTTGACATAAACCCAAACAAACTTACCAAGAGCCAAAATCATTAAAGTAACTCTAGTGCTGGGATCCACAAACATGTGAGTCAGGGGACGAATAATTTTCCACTAATGCTCAATAAACATAAGACAGACTTTAGTAAAAACAGAGATGGAAACACACTACATTGTTTGAAAGAGAAAAATCATTAAGGAAGCTTATTAAAGAAGAAAAGTGGTCAAGATATCAACTGAGCCACAGAAACTAACATGGAAAAGTATCTTTCACTAAAAAGAACCCAGGCTTCATTTGTATTCTCTAGTCTTTTCCCCTTGGCTTAGAGTAAGCAAAAAACCACACAATTACTCCTTGAAGTGTAGAGCTGACCCTATGTTCTCAAAGCCCCTGGCAAGTTATATCAGCAGAGTATAAGCCCTGGCAGAGTCTACCCTTCTGGTGAAATGGAGTTTAACTGCCTCTGAACCTAAGCAACTCCATCTTGGTTTTAAACAATTATAGGATAGCTGTAGTATGCTGGAAAGGCAGAAAAAATAACAAAGTTTATCTGTGGAAAAACTGTCTGTGCTCTGTATCTTAAAACAAATGTCTGAGTGAATGTCTCTTACCTAAAGATAATGGTCTGTGCTATATAGATCATCTAACTCTCTATACCATAGGTCTTATTAAAGCAGACATTTCTTAATAATGAGAACATTTTCACTTCCATATATTTTCTAATATTTTTTAACCATGAGTTTGTTTTTCTGTACTCCCATTTATTCTTGTACCTTTTCAGCATAGCCAATAAGATGAGGTTAAACATTTCCTTTGATTTTTCTCGGTTTGTTTTTTTTTTTTGAGAATAAAAGAGATTCTATTGGAGAGAAAAACCAAGCTGAGTTTATATTGAGATATATCTGTCTGTGTGCATTTCCATTGCATTGCAAGTACAAAATCTGTTCATTAGTGATTGCATTTTGGAATCTTTCTTTCAGGTACCACAATCCTGGAAATGTTTCTAGAATGGGCCTGGAGATGGAGCCTGGGTCTATTTTCTAGCTAAGTGCAGACATATCCATCAATGAAAGGTTGGGCATTATATGATAAATGCTTCAGCCATAGCAGTTCACTAAACAATCTACCAATGTGAAGTTCTCTAGATTAGTTGAAGGGATTATCTATTCTAATGAACTATCCATTCAATTAGTCAGTCAATAGACATTTATTAAGTATCTACTCTGTATATTTGGCACAAGTATATATAGGTTTGTGACCATTATCAAGTTACTTCACTTCCCTGGGATGTAGCCAACTCACATGAAAAAGAATTAATATCTAATGGCAGGGATCTAAGAAATGGTCACTTGAGATTCCTTGCCTAGTAGTCTTCAGATTTTTTGAATCACATACCTCTACAGTAAACTATTCAGGGATGCCTGTATACATATATATATATATATATACACACACATATATATATACTACATAAATATATATGTGTGTGAATATATAAATGTATATACACATATGCATATGTATATACCTATACATTATATACAAGTTATTTTGATTCCCCAGGAATAAAATAATTCTTTCTCACTATCTCTGTTAACTTCTCTTTAAGGAGAAGATGTGGTCATGTTTGCTCCCTCTGAACTTGTGGTACCACTTCCATTTTCTAGGATCATGAATAAATTGATGAAAGTAGGTCAGCAATCATATCTGCCAGTACTTTCAGGGCCTGAGGATATAGCTCATCTAGAACTACCATTTTGAATTCATCAATAGCTACTAGGTTGTCTCCAATTATCTCCTTAGTGTGAGTTAATAGTATTTTTTTCTTGGATTTCTAGTGCAAAATGGAAAATAATAAACAACTTCTCTTGACAGTTTACACTCAGTCTGAGCTTTACCATTGCTATCATTATTTTTACAGAACTATGATATATTTATTCATCCTGTTATCTGAGTTTTCTTTGATTTTATCAACAAAAAATAGACATTTTAAAGAATGAAATGAAATAATATTTGATCAAAGTCAATAGGGAGCCACTGGAGATTACTGAATAAGGGAATGAAATGGCTGGATACGAATTTTAGAAAAACTTTGGAAACTATGAGGATGACAAGATGGAGAAGGGAAAAGCTTGGGTTAGGAGACTATTACAGTAGTCTAGGCAAGAAGTGATGAGAGGTTGAATTAAGATGGTAGTTGTGTGAAATAAGGTATCAGATGCAAGAGTCACTCTGATGGTAGACACAAAAAGATATAGCCACTGACTTGGCTAAGGGAAAGTGGAATGAGAGATAATGCCAAGACTGTGTACCTAGATAACTGGAAGGATATTTGCTCCCTTAACTGAAATGAGGAAGTTTGAAAGAGGGATAGTTTTGGATGGAAAAACAGTAAGTTCTGTTTCAGACAGGGGGAACAGAAGTGAATTTCATGGTAAAATTAGTAGTAACAGGATTTGGCAAATGACTGTCCATGCAGGGATTGAAATTGAGAAGCCAAAGATGACACACCTAGATTTAAAGTCCAACATTGGAAGGATGTTGGGACCCTGAATAGTGTTAGGGAAATTTCAAAGAGGAATGAGTACAAGGGGAAAATAATTCAATAAGATCACAACTCAATCATGTCTACTTGTTATACAGGACTTGATTCTTCTGTTTCACCCAAAACAAAAATGAGTAAAAGTGGCTCTTATTTACCAAACAGTATCCCAAAGAGTAAAATCTTTCCTCCAAGGGGCACCTGCCTTAGCGTTAAGAAAACCTGAATGTAGGGAAGGAGGAAGACATGCTATGGGGAAAGGAAGAGAAACAATTTTCCCAAAGATATTATTCAACAAAAAATTTAAAAAATTGGCAATTATACTTAGATTGACACCTGCTCTCAATTAAGATTTTGTTTATTTAATTTATGACTGTTTGCTTTTGGGAAGTTGTTAGTAACATAAAATAATGTTTGTTGAATCTAGAGATGCATT
The DNA here is from genome assembly GCF_027887165.1 of Monodelphis domestica. NCBI lineage: Eukaryota > Metazoa > Chordata > Mammalia > Didelphimorphia > Didelphidae > Monodelphis > Monodelphis domestica. The sequence continues at coordinate 125,166,787 of NC_077233.1, forward strand.
ACATTTTGTATTTATTCTGTATTTATTCAAGGTTAATTGTTCATTTTAATCCTTCCTTTGATCTGCTTATGGCCCTGTTGACAAGTTGAGTCAACAAACAGCTGTTACACAGATGTCAAATAAGCCTTCAGGTTGACAGGAAAGAAAGTTGGAATTATTATGAAAAAGTGACTAAAATGTCCATATCCTTTGACCCAAAGATCCTATTGCCAAGAATTGGCTGTGTTGCCCTGTTGGCACCACTTACTGAATTCCTGCTCCTGAATGTAATTATCTACAAAATCATATCCAAACTCTTCTTCCTGCAACTTAAGATAATCCACAACATACCTTTTAGCCTCATTTCCTCTTATTATTCCTTCTTATTTTTATTTTCTTCCTCTTTCTTACTTTTTCTTGTAATACATCTTCTACTCCAGCCAAATTATCTCCTTATGGTTCTAGAAATATATCATCTATTGTCTATTACACAATCTTTCCCTGCAATGCTTTTCCCTTTCCTCTCTTTTTTAACTTGATGCTTTAAAAAAAAAAAACACATTCAATTTTCAGTCAAAGAAATCAAAACTATTAATAAGCACATGAAAAAGTGTTCTAAATCTCTTATAATCAGAGAGATGCAAATCAAAACAATTCTGAGGTATCACCTCACACCTAGAAGATTGGCTAATATGGCAGCAAAGGAAAGTAATGAATGCTGGAGAGGGTGTGGCAAAGTCCGGACATTAATGCATTGCTGGTAGAGCTGTGAATTGATCCAAGCATTCTGGAGGGCAATTTGAAACTATGTGCAAAGGGCCATAAAAGACTGTCTGCCCTTTGATCCAGCACTGCTAGGTTTGTACCCCAAAGAGATAATAAGGGAAAAGACTTATACAAGAATATTCATAGCTGTGCTCTTTGTGGTGGCAAAAAATTGGAAAATGAGGGGATGCCCTTCAATTGGGGAATGGCTGAACAAATTGTGGTATATGTTGGTGATGGAATACTATTGTGCTAAAAGGAATAACAAAGTAGAGGAATTCCATGGAGACTGGAACAACCTCCAGGAAGTGATGCAGAGTGAAAGGAGCAGAACCAGGAGAACATTGTACACAGAGACTGATACACTGTGGTACAATCAAATGTAATGGACTTCTCCATTAGTGGCAATGCAGTGATCATGAACACCCCTGAGGAATCTATGAGAAAGATCACTATCCACATCCAGAGGAAAAACTGTGGGAGAAAAAACACGGAAGAAAAACAACTGCTTGAATACATGGGTTGAGGGGGATATGATTGGGGATATAGACACTAAAGGAACATCCTAGTGAAATCATCAACAGCATGGAAATAGATTCTGATCAAGGACACATGTAATACCCAGTGGAATTGCGAGTTGGCAATGGGAAGGATGGGGGGAGGGGAAGGAGGAATAGAATATGATTTTTGTAACCAAGGAATAATGTTTGAAATTGACTAAAAAAAATTAAAAAAAAATAAAAAAGCACATTCACAAAAAGTGTTCTAAATCTCACATAAATAGAGAAACACATATCAAAACAACTCTGAGGTACCACCTCATACCTAGCAGATTGGCTAACATGAACAGCAAAGGAAAGTAATGAATGCTGGAGGGGATGTGGCAAAGTGGGGATATTAATGCATTGCTGGTGGAGCTGTGAATTGATCCAAACATTCTGGAGGGCAATTTGGAACTATGCCCAAAGGATGCTAAAAGATTGTCTACCCTTTGATCCACCCATAGCACTGCTGGGTTTATATCCCAAAGAGATAATAAGGAAAAGACTTGCACAAAAATATTTATAGCCACACTCTTTGTGGAGGCAAAAAAATGGAAAATGACGGGCTGCCCTTCAATTGGGGAATAACTAAACAAATTGTGGTATCTGTTGGTGATGGAATACTTTTGTGCTCAAAGGAATAATAAACTGAAGGAATTCCATGTGAACTGGAATGACTTCTAAGAATTGATGCAGAGTGAAAGGAACAAAACCAGGAGAACATTGTACACAGAGACTGATATTCTATGGCACAATCGAATGTAATTGATTTCTCTACTAGCAGCAATTCAATGATCTAAGACAATTCTGAGGGACTTATGAGAAAGAACACTATCCACATTTAGAGAAAGAACTGTGGGAGTAGAAATACAGAAGAAAAACAATTGTTTGATCACATAGTTCAATGGGGATATGATTGGGGATATAGACTCTAAACAATCACCCTAGTGCAAATATTAATAATATGGAAATAGGTCTTGACCAATGACACATGTAAAACCCAGTGGAATTGCTTTTTGGCTATGGGAGGGGATGGGAGGAGTGGAGGAAAAGAACATGAATCATGTAACCATGGGAAAATATTCTAAATTAATTAAAATTTTTCTAAAAAAATAAAAATAAAAAATAAAAAAGAAGTGAAAAATAAAAAGCACATTCAATTCCCATCATAACCTCATAAAACTCCCCAATCCAGTGAAATTTTCCTTGTATTAAAGAAAAAAATGTAAATCAAAATCAATCAACATTCAGCTATATTTCAAAGTATATACAATGTTCCCTATTCATAGTATTCCACCTATGCTATGAAGGAAGTGGGATGTTTTCATGTCCCAAACTTGGGGCCAAACTTGGTTGTTATAATTATTTATTATTTAGTTTTGTTTTATTGTTTCTTCCATTTTCTTTTTTGTAGTGATCCTGTGTCCTAGTTGTGCTTACTTCATCAAATATCATTTCATTTAAGGCATTCCAAATTCCTCTGAATTCATTCTTATTAGAAAGAATGATTTCTTTCTGAAGTCATTTCTTATTAGAATAGTAATACTTCATTATATTCAGTTACGTTTATGGCATTAGCCATTTCCCAATGGATGGACAATCACTCATTTCCAATTCTTTGCTACTACAAAAGTGTAGCAATGAATATTTGGGTTGTGGGGAGTTCTGTGTATGAATTACATATGTATATATTGATAAAACTATATAATTTGTGTGTGTGTGTGTGTGTGTAGAAAACCTTTCTGTCTTTCCTTAACCTATATCCCTAGCAGAGACATGTTGGGGGCAAAGAGTATGGATACTTTAGTCACCTTTTAAAACATAATTCTAAAATTGCTTTCTAGAATGCTAGTACTAATTCTCTGCTCCACCATTGCTATGTCTTCCTCAGTTTCTTCAACATTGACTATTTTATTTTTTCTGACTGCCTCTATGTATACAGCTCTCTGCCTTCCTTTGGATAGAAGTTGCCCATTTTGACCAGATTTCCTCAATGGTCTGCAAGGTCCCTGTGTAACACTAAACATCTCTGAACATTTTTCTGAGGATTCGAGTGTAAAATCTCATATCCAAAGCCACGAAACCACCAAGTTTTCACCTGGTTGTGTGAAGGAGTTAATTCCACCTCTTTCCCAGCCTACTGAAGAGTGCTTACTGTAATGGATAAGTGCAGTGAAGCCTGAGAGGAGAGAGGAGCTGTCTCTCAGGATATGTTTGCACACTGCTGTGTTGATGTTAAACCGCTGTGCTGAAACCTTGATATTGCTCAGTTCTGCCTAGAACCAAATGGTATTTAAAAGACCCCGGGGAGCTTTTGCTGGGCAATGACCTTTGTCTTCTGCTTGGAAGGGTGGTTGGTTTGTCGGCATTGCTGATCAGTCAGAAGTTGTTTGGTGTTTAGTCTTACCTCTGTATACATCTCCCTTATGGCTCAGGAAAGAGGCTTTGGACTACAGAATCCAGGCTTTCCCAGAGAGGCGTCGATGCCTGTTCCTGGAAGAAAAACAGATCCTGTTTTCACCTAAGAATCAAAATAGCCTGGAAACAGCCAGGGGAGTCTTATTTCTATTGCAAAAGGGGTTATAGGAACAAATTATTAAGAACCCAGCTATGAAGTTATCAACTCTTGGGGTCTTTAGGGGACCATTTTCAACCTTTTTGTTCTGGTAACATAATTTTTGGTCACAATACTGGCAAAACGGGACCTAACCTTCTCATCCGTCACCAACAACCACTCTAATACCCTCCCCCATACACACACAAATAGTTTTTTTATTCTTTTTCAATGGATATAGAAAATGCTAATTTTTCTGGCCTTAGTAGGAAATAAAAGTATAGCTCACAAAACCATTCTTTTTAATTTCCCTCTAAATTAGAGGATCTTAACCTTTGTGTGTGTGTGTCATGGATCCATTTGGCTGTCTAGAGACTCCTATGGATCTCTTCTCAGAATAATATTTTTAAATAATTAAAGAAAATAGAAGTTATTGAAAACAAAGATGTAATTTATTTCCCTTCCAAATTTAGACTTCCTGAAATCTGTGGATGCCTTTGGTCCTAAGAATGCTTGTTCTATGTGGTCACCCATTCTACCTGAATCTGATCTGATCTAATCCAACAAGCATTTATTAAATATCTGAGATAAGTCAGAGATTCTGCATGATACCCTCTGGATCCTGAAAGATCTAAGATCAAGTTCTACTTCTGATACTCACTGGCTATGGGCAAATTATTTAGCCTCTGTCTCTTTAAGTCTGTAAATTATAAATTGTTGATATGCATTGGTGGAAGGGGTTTTCACCAGAGATTTCTTTTCCCACACTGATTTGAATAGGGGTGGATAAAGAAAGAAATTAAGAACATGTGAGCTATAATATACTAAATCAATAACATTCAACGAAGTATGTCCCTACATACACTCAAAGATCTCATATTCTTCTAGAAGATTATATACCACATAAGGCTTAAGTTTGTACACCATTATTTGAGGAGAGTACACTAAGAATTAGGGAATGGGAAAAAGACTCCTGAAGGAAGTGATATCTGAGATGATGGGTTTTAAAATAAACCAGAGATTATAAGAAAGAGTGGTGAGGAAGTAGTACACTTAGACATGGAGGACAAGTTTGACAAAAATCTAGAGATGGAAGATAGAGAGCTAAATTTGAGGAATAGCAAAAAGGTCATTTTGTCTGAAATATAGAATGCACAAAGGAGAATGCTTTGGGAAAAAACCTGGAAAGGGATCCTGAAAAGTTAGGTTAGAGCCAAAAAATACTTTAAATATCAAATGAAGGATTTTTAATTTTGCCCTAGAGTCAGGAGAGAACCATTAATTGGTAAGTGACTCATTTGGATCTATGCTTTAGAAAAGTCCAGGTAGGAAGCTGTTAAGGTGAGGACCAAAACTTAAATGGTGGTCATGTCAATGAAGGGAAGTGGATGGATGTTTGAGATATATGATGTGAAAGAATGATTTGCTCATAGGGCTGTTTTGTAAATGTCAGACGAATTATTTTGACTCTGTTTAGTGCCTAAGGAATCCTTTTGCTTTCTCTTTCTTCTTTGGTAACAGGTTCTTCTAAAATAACCTCAGTTGATATTGGCAGATTTCATACCTCCAGTCTAGCACAAGTGGCCTGTAGCTTTAATAGCATTAACCATGACTAATGCATTGGGTATTAGTGGATGTAATACCATGTATAATTCCAGGGCAATCCTCCCATTTGTTTCAATAATATGTCCTTTGAAGTTCCCTGGGTTGTGCATTTGTGTATATATATATATATATGTATATATATATATATACATATATATATATATATATATGTATGTATGTATATATATATATATATATGCCTTTCCATCCATTTAGCTGAGACAAAGAATGTTTCTTATTTCTGGCTACAAAAATTAGTTTTCCATAAATTCTAGATCATATCTATACAATAGATTGAACTTTTCCCATGTCAGTGGTTAAGTGATATTCTGGCTTTCCTTTCACTGGCTTTCCTGAATGAAGCCAAAGTATTCCTCCTCAGGAAGGTATTGAAAGTGATGGGTAATTAAATTCACCCAGACTGAGAGGGGTCAGGCAGGAAGGTAGCATATCATGGGATACTTGGAGGCAGTGTATTGGTGTTTAGTCATTTTTCAGTCAGATGACTCTTTGTGCCCCCATTTAGGGTGTTCTTGGTAGAGATATTGGCTTGGTGTGCCATTTCATTCTCCGGCTCATTTCACAGATGGGGAAACTGAGGCAAACAGGGTTAGGGGATTTGCCCAGGGTCACCCAGCTGGTAAGTATCTGAGGCCAGATTTGGTTTCAGAAAGAATAGTCTTCCTGACTCTAGGTCTATGATCTTTCCACTGTGCCACCTAGATGCAGCAAAAGATACAGAGGAGCTAAATTCAAATCCCAGTTGTGTCTTTTTGAGATTTAGGATGAATTACCCTCTCATTCTCAGATGAGGAGGCTGTCAGTTGCTTCATCTATAAAATGATGAGGCTAGACCAGATGACCTCTGAGTTCCATTTCAGCTCCAGACCTATGACCCTATGATAGCCAGTGGGACGAAGGGTACTTTGGCCAATGGGATAAAACTAGGCAGGGTATGGACCATTGAATCAGTGAATGACAAAACTTTACTTGCCCTGGGATGATTGACTTATACCAGCTATAACTCTGTTTACCCCTGCTCTGGGTCATTTATTAAGTACTAAGCTAACACTATTACCTTCTTACATGTGACAAAAAGCTAGATTGGAAAAAGCCAAGGAGGACTCAGCCTCTAATTCTAGTAATGCTATTAGCTATCTATGTCAACACGGGCAATGTAAATCACCTCTCCAGGTCTGTTTCCTCATCTGAAAAGGAAGGGGTTGAACTTCATGATCTCGAAGGTCCTTTGCAGCTGTGGAATCTGAATTCTTACCTCTACCACTGTGAAACACTAAAAATGAAAACAGTGGGAAAAAAAAAAACAGACTTGTTAATGTTTTGGGACAGAGATGATGCCAAATGGGGATTGGTGGCACAATTGTCCATCGTTTAGCACCTAAGACAGAGATAAAGGATGTCAGGGATAATACTTGATTTCAGTTAATTTCACCAAACAGACTCAAAAGAGTTCAATCCAATTATTTTTAGGATAATCCTAATTTCCATTCCAATATTGGCATCCATTTCTTTCATATTTCCATTAAATTTAAATTCATCAAACCTAATGTACCAGATATTGCTAAGTCCAACAGTCAACAAGCATTCATTAAGTACTTACTATGTGCTAGGCACTGGGGTAGGCACTGGGAATACAAATACAAATCAAATTACCTATTTGCCAGAGGATGGTTTAAAATGTCTTGGAAAAAATAAAATATTTATTGTTCCAGTTTCCCAGTTCTTACCAGTGAAATCAAGCTTAAAAACCATCACAACACTCTCCAACTTCCTGGGGAAGAATTGGCTCTTCAGTGAAAAAATGGAACTGGAGATGTTTGATTTGAAGAAGGGTGAGTAAAGAGTGTAAGAATGATGATAGCTATCTTCAAGAGTCTGAAAGGCCATCAGATAGAATAGGGGTTAGACTTGTTCCTGCTTGTCTCTAAAACAGGTAGCAGCTAAGTCCATCCCTGAGCCAAATCAGACTCTCAGCCCATAGCTGGAGGCTATACAAAAACATGTGGCCACATTTGGCTAGCAGGCTATAGTTCTCTAATTCCTGCTCTTGACACCAAAACCAGGAGGAATCAGTCAAGGACGCCAAGGTTCAGAGGGGCAGAGCTCCACTCATTGTCAGGAAAGTCAATTAAGTCAGGTCAAGTCAATGAGCATTTAATAAGCATTTGCTATGTGTCAGGCACTATGCTAAATATGAGATCTTCCTAATAATTAGGGATATACAGAATTATAATGTGCTACCTAAGAAGAAAGTGTGTTTCCGTCTTGGAGGTCTTCAAGTAGAAACTTTTCAGGTGTTTTAGACTTTTATTTAGAGAGTTGTTCAAAAAGGGGTAAAATTAGACACCAATGCCCAAAACTGTGAAATGACTAGGTATCTGAAGAATGCATTTGACCCAATTTGAAATCTTCATTTAATTAACTATACACTATAATGTCACTGGGAGGGAAAAAAAAAGTCTTTGCCAACATTCTGAAATTTCTTTTATAGATTTGTGATTAACTTCTAATTATAGACTAATTTCCCTGTTCATTATCATGAAGGATCTTATACGTTGATGTAGAATCTATAAATGATGCCAGCGAGGCAGCAGCAGATTTAATACATTCTAATATCACTATCTATCTTTCTTTCACCGAGAAAGTACCGAGATCTAGGCAGCTGCTGTTTGTCTGGTGGTTTATTCTTAGCTGGTAAGCATTAAGAAATAGTGACAGGATATCAGCAGTCAGGGAATAAATGACTCAGGTGAACTTTCTGATTTTACTTCTAAGGGAAGTTTAAGGTGATTGATAAAAGAGAAAAATAGGCTCTATTTCTAGGTAGCAAGCCATCTAGATGGATCACTGAAGCAGTTGGCTTTGAACAGATGGTGTATGCATGTGGAAGTATATGTAAGTATGCATACCAGAATTTGCATGCAAGTATGTATCTCCTGGCAATAACAAGCAACCCACTCATATGGCCTCAGAAAATAAAGTGGAAGATTCCATAGAACAGAAAACAATATTATCTCTACCAGTAGAGGAAGGATTCAATCATATTCAGGGTTGTTATTTTTTGATTCCTTACATGCTGCTGCACTAGATTTAATCTTGCTATCCCAGTGCTCCTTTTTCTATGGTAAATGATACCATCCACTCCTCCTCCTCCTCATTGGTTGCCTCCCAGGAAGTTTCCTTATCCCTAGAAACCTAGAAATTGCATTTTGTCCCATTCCGGTGTACTCTAAAGCAATAGCATCCAGACATCCCTCATTCTGTTCAGAAGAGGAAAAAGCCATTGCTTCACATCTGCCAGAGATGTGCAATTCTAAATCTCCAATGAAAGATTTGCAGCAGCTCATTTACCTAGGTGGGGGTCCCACTAGTGGGAGAGAAAGGCAGGCATGTATAAACCCCAGTTGTTTGCAAGCTGATGGCCCTACTGAGTTCTTGTTCTCCTGGGTTCAGCAATAAACATGTTTGCCTTCCGCTTGCAACAAAGGAATTTCAAAAATTACCCCCAAGATACGAAAGGTAATTCCTGTTTGTTGTGCTTATAGAATTTGTGATCCTCTGTTTCAGGCAGGAAAATGCATGAGAATGACTAAGTAAAACAATTCTCTTAATGTTTTATTGAGAAGGTCATGGTCTTGCAGTCTAGAAGGGTTCAAGTTTTGCTGATGTCATATACTAATTGTTTGACTGAAAAACACCACGTAATTTCTCAGGACTCCCCCCAAATTCACTAATACTCTAAATGACAGGAGACTTGACTTGTAGATTTGTATCAGTGGAGCTGGTTTCCAAGCACACGTGCCTTATATGGAAGAAATCACAAGATTGGGACTCTCTCCCCACCCCACCCCCCAAAAAAAAGAACCATTAACAGAAATTCCACAAAATATCATTAAAAGCTAAATCTTTCAAACCAATTATAGGGGCCTCATTTGCAGGATGACCTCTCCATACTTTATTAAAAAAAACTTGAGAAAATATTTTCATATATATATATACATATATATATATATATATATATATGCTCTTAGAAACCAATAAATGCTTTTAAAAAAAATCAGGATGAGGTTCAAGGCCTAGATCACATGGAGTTCTTTAAAAAAGTTAAAGACTTTTTTATATACATTCCAAAAAAGCAGACAAGCCATGTAAAAGAAATTATCAAAGAAATGTTACGTTGAAAAAAGATATATTGGTCATGTAGCAAGAAGGAAAAACCAACCAATGGAGAGCTTTGCATTGGGACATTGGTTTCTTTGTGATGTCAAAAATAGAAAAGTAGGTCCCTTGAGGTCTAAGCTCTGCTTCCTCCAGCCCCACTTCCTTGGCCCTCCATAGTGGACTTAAGGGGAGAATAGGGGTGAGGATAGACTACAAGCTGAAGCACTGGAGGGAATTCACCTCCTAAGGAGATGGCAGATCTATTGCAGAATGTTTTTTGGCCTCTTATTTCCTACAGTCTAGCAGTGACGAAGCTGCATTCTCTAAAATTTATTCTGTGGATAACGACACACTGGAGACACATGGAAACAAAACTTTCTTAATTCCCAAAGCCTAATCCTAGTTCTGCCACCATTCTGCTCATTATTTTTGTTCATCTTTCCTTGTCCAGGGATTCCAGATCTCAGCACCATAATATTAATTATGCGAAAAGGGAAATGAAAATTAGTAGCCTTTTTTGGAAACCAAATGAAGTTTATGTAAAACTGTTAATTAACTGCTAATTCCTAGGTAAACAGTGCAAGAGCTAGAATTTGTACAGCTCACTGCAGGCCTGCATGAAATGATCTGGCTTGCCTATCTAAAAGAAATTCAATAATATGGCTCTTGTTTTCTAAATGGAGAAACTGGAGTATAAGGGAATTAAATCACTTGGCCAGGACAACCAAGTTAAAGAGCCTGGGGGTACTTGGAGAGCTAGCCCACCCAGATGAACACAGACAAACAGACTGCAGAGGAAATATTCTTCAAGATGGTGAGACAGAGGTACAGACCAACATCTCACACCATATACCAAGATAAGGCCAAAATTGATATATAATTTAGACAAAAAGGATGATGTCATGGGCAAATTAGGAGAGCATCCAATAGTTAACCTATCAAATCTATGGATAAGAGAAGAATTTATGACCAAACAAGAGACAGAGATAAGTATATGATATAAAATCGATAATTTTAATTATATTAAATTTAAAAGGTTTTTACAAATAAAACCAGTTTAGCCAAAACTAGAAAGAAAGCAGAAAACTCAGGTTGGGGTGGGGAAGAATTTACAAGTTTCTCTGGTAAAGGCTTCATTCTTCAAATATATAGAGATTGAATCAAATTAATAAGAATACAAGCCATTGTTGAATTGATAAAAGGTTGAAGAATTTGAATAGACAGTTTTCAGATAAAGAAATCAAAACTATCTATAGTCATATGAAAAATGTCCCAAATCATTATTATTAGAAAAATGCAAATTAAAACAACTCTATAAAACTGTGAAGTGATACAAAGTAAAGTGAGCAGAACCAGGAAATGTACGTAGTAACAACAATAATTTATGATCAAATGTGAATGACTTTATTAGTAACAAGGCTAAGATTCAGGACAACTACAAGTGACTTGTGACCAAAAAGGATATCCACTGTCATAGAAGGAACTGATGGAATCTGAATACAGTTTGAAGCATGCCATTCTTCAATTTATTTCTTCCGTGAATTTTTATCTAGAGTAAGGAAAGTATGTCTTGTTTCACAACATGATGAACAGGAAAATATGAGTTGATAATATATGTGCTACCTATATCACTTTACCTGCCTTGTTGGGGAAGGGGTAGGGATAGAGAGAAGGGAGGGGAAAGAATGAGACAGATTTTTGGACATAGCTAATGTGAAAATGTGTTTCTCTTGGATGAACATTTATTATAATTTATTACATATTTATGACAAATCATATATTATTATGTTATATTATATTATATATTTTATTTTATATTATTATAATGTTATATACTTTTATAAATGGTAACTCAAGAAAACTAAACAACTCTAAGGTACACCTCACACCTGTAAGATTGGCTAATATAACAGAAAATGTATATGATGAATGTTGGAGGGGATGTTGGAAAAAAGGAACAGTAATGCACTATTGGTGGAGTTGTAAACTGATCCAACCTTTCCAAAGAGCAATTTTGAACTATTCCCAAAAGACTACAAAACTATTCATTTTCATTAACTCAGCAGTAGTACTTCTAGGTCTATATCCCAAAGAAATTTTTTTTAATGAAAAAGATCTCTATATAAAAAGTATTTATATTTATATTAGTATATTAGTATTTATTAAAAGTTCTTTTTGTGGTGGCAAAGAATTGGACATTGAACGGCTAGCCATCAATTGTAGAGTGACTGAAGAAACTGTGTGATACTATTGTGCTATAAGGAATATTAAACAGAATTCTTTCAAAGAAACCTGGAAAGACATATAAACTGATGCAAACTGAAAAGAGCAGAATCAGGAAAACATTGTATACAGCCACTGCAATATTATATGATGATCAACTATTACTGACTTAGTTCTTATCAGCAATATCATTAAGATAATTTTGAAAGACTCTTGATGAAAAATGCTATCAATTACCAGAGAAAGAACTGGTAAGAGTCTAAATGCAAATGAAGAAATACTTATTTTTACTTTATTTTTCTTGGTTTTTTATTTGTTTTACTTCATAATGTGACTAATATAGAAATATGTTTTGCGTGATTGCATATATATGACCTATATTAAACTGCTTGCCATCTCAGTGAAGGAGGAAGGGAAGAAGAAAGGAAGAGAATTTGGAACTTCAAATTAAAAAACAACAACAACAACAAATGTTTGTGGTACGTGATTGAAATGGAATATTACTGGGTTATAAGAAATGATAAGAAGAATAATTTAAGAAAAAACTGGAAAGACCTACATGAACTGATGCAAAGTAAAATGAGCAGAACCATTGTGCACAGTAACCAATATTATATGATGAACATTTATGTATGATTTAGGTTTTCATAGCAACACAGTGACCCGTGACCCCCCCCCCAAAAAAAATCCTCAAGGAAGGACTCATGATGAAAGATGCTATCTGCCTCCAGAGAAAGAACTGAAGGAGTCTGAATGTGGACCAAGACATACTATATTTCACTTTATTTCTTCACTTGTGTTTGCTCAAGTTCTTTCATAAAATGACCATTATGTGAAGATGTTTTAAACTATTACACATGTAAAATCTATGTCATATTGCTAGCTGTCTCAGGGAGGGGGGAGGGTAGGAGAGATGATGGGAACACTTTAGGTCAATTTTTTTTAAAAGTTGGAATTGTTTTCATGCAGCTTAAAAAATAAAAGACTAGATTAAATATTAAAAATGTTAATGTATAATTGGGAAAATGAAGTATTTTAAAATAAATAAGATAGAGATAAAAAGACAAAGGGGGAGAGAGTAAAGAGTAACAGAGAAACAGTCAGAGAAAAACCAGACAGAAAAATATAAACAGAGGGGAGAAAGTAAAGGGGAGAGAGGGAGAAAAAGGCAGACAAAGGTAAGAGAGAAGGAGAGAAAGAGACAGAGATGGAGGGGGGAGAGAGTGAAGAGAGAGCAAGAGACAAAGAGATAGAGACAAAGAAATGGAGGAGAGAGAGAGAGAGAGAGAGAGAGAGAGAGAGAGAGAGAGAGAGAGAGAGAGAGAGAGAGACAGAGACAGAGAGAGAGAGAGACAGAGAGAGAGAGAGAGAGAGACAGAGAGACAGAGACAGAGACAGAGAGACAGAGACAGAGAGACAGAGAAATGGAGGGAGAGAGAGGGGGAGAGAGAGACAGAAAGAGAGAGAGAAAATGGAGGGAAAGAGAGGAGAGAGGGAGAGAGAAAGAAAGACAGAGAGACAGAGAGACAGAGAGAGTTGGGGGGGGGGGTGTAAGTACAATTCTCTTTGGGAGTTGTACTCTCTTTGGAGCCTATAGCATCTCAAGGGAAACATTCATTTTTACAACTTCAGGAAGTCTTCACTGACTTACACTTTCACAGCATTCCATAGATGTCACCCTTAGCATGCAAGGGGAGGATCTGCCTTTCCTCAAACAGCCTTTTGTCCTGCCAGCAGTTTTTATCCGCATTCTCCTGTCTTCCCTCCCTCATCACATCGTAATGTCCCATGAGAGCAGTCACATAATGGATAGTATAAAGAGGGAAACGTCAGATCTGCCAAATCACTCAGCCAAGGTCTTGAATAGGCCGGCAGACCAAGAGATGATGATAAAGAAGGAAACAGCCACTGGGTTGTCACATGATTGGATTCTTCATGGGCGGTGGGGGTAGGGGGTCTGAATAACTCACATCAAGCAAATGATACCAAGTGGCCCATTATTTCCAATAGAGCTGTTGATCACAAATGTTGGAGGCTGTATGATTAAAAAAAAAAAAGTAAGACCACCCATCAAGTTCAAGCCTAAGGAGTCAGCGGGTAAAGGTGCTGGATTTGGAGTCAAAAAACCGAGGTTTGACTCCCAGCTCCAGCGCTTGTACCCGGCACTCCTACACAGGGGTCTGTTTTCTCATATTACCTCTCAATTCTAAATCTATGTTCTAACCTAAAGAGTCGATGCTAGACCTCTAAGGGGTTAACAGCCTTCCAAAGATGAGCCCCGAAGTTCCAATTCAGCACCCTTCGATTCCTCAAGAACAACATTTACAAGGGATCAGGCACCGGGTGACACCGTGTGAGATGCTGGGGATACAAAGACAAAAGTCAAGCGTTCTCTGTCCTCAGTTCCGGTTTGGGGATGGCAAATGAGGCGCTGTTGACCGAGTCCTGACTCCTGGACAGGAAGTCAAACAAACTAGTGACTTTCAGAGCAAGGGAATAGGATGAGGAAGGGCGTTGACGCAGGTATCACTAATACTTTTTGGACATGGGGCAAAAATAGAATTGGGGGTTGGGGCGGGAACCGATCCAGTGAAAGATCCCAGACAGGTGAGCTCTGAGGGGAGACAAAGAACCCACGTTTAGGAAAGAACAGGAGAGGATAAGATTGGGGAAAATAATGCAGCAAGGGCATAGCTGTTGGCTCATTATTCTTCCTAAGTAGGGGTGAAACACAACTGTTTTCACCTGCGAAAAGAATAAAAGTTCTAGCTATTCTCCCTTAATTTTTGTACCATTGGGTAAAACACTCATTGGTCTGCGTGAAATAGGTCACAGGTCATAGCTTTAGAACTGAAAGGGACCCTGAGGGGTCATGGAGTCCAACTCCTCGTTTTTAAAGATGACAAAACCAAGGCTGAGTGTATTTAAATAACTTATGCAGGGTCACAGCTACTTCTGAAGCAGGATTTAAACTAGAAATCTGCTTACTATCGGCTACACCATGAAGCCTCTCGGACTGCCGCTCCCAGACCTCAAAGTCTCATCTAAAGCTTCCAGACACCCCAATTTGCCCCTAACATGAGCTCACTTTCTGGCCTTATTAAATGTTGTCTTTTCCATTCTGAAAAAAATCTTCGCTTCTAAAATTACTTTCAAGGCCTTTCTTTTCCTATCCAAAAGAAATGTCGGAGAAACAAAAGGTTCTCCGCCCAAATCTCTGAAATAAATCTTTGCATTAGGGCACCAGTGAAATAATAATCCCTTGCCAGAGTTCTATGGCGCTAATGATGTATTAATGTCAGCCTCTATTGTAGCACCATTGCCCCGATGATGTGCTACTCAATAACTTGGCACCACTTGTCAGAAACTCAGTCAGGTCGCTCAGGCTTTGCAAATTTAATCTGAAAAAATCTTCATAATTTAAAGAACTACTGAGGAAAAAAGTTCTTAGGAGGGAGGCCTACAACATCCCTGGCCGCCTTTGAGCCATATCAGAATGAGGAAGGTCATAGCAGGAACAAAAGGAAGAACTGAACTGGGAACCCCAAGATGGAAATCCCTAATATTTAAGGATGGCTTCTTTTATAACTAAATTCTCCCCAAGGGTATTTGATGCTATAAAGTGAAATAGCTTTGAAAATAATCAGTTTTGTAGGCAAGATGATTTAATAGAATGAACACAGGATTTGGTATCAGATGATTCGGGCTTAAGTTTTGGCTTTCCTTTTCATGACCCAGATCTGTATGACTTTGGGCAAACTATTAAACTTCTATGGGCCTCGGTTTCTTTCTTTGTAAACGAAGGAGGTAGTGTTAACCTCTAAGGTCCAATCTGTCTCAAAACTGTAGTAAGCTACTTCTATTTTTCCTGTTTTTTCTCTTCCTTTTTATAATTGATTTTCACAGCAGTTCTGAGCCTGTGTTGTAACTACTCTGTGGTCCATTTTTCTTCAGAGCAGTAGTTCCCAAACTTCCAGTAGGAGTATTTCTGGGTAATACCAAAATATTTCACAGACCCTGACATGATAGCAATGTACCCTTTGACTGAGCTATAATACATGGTGACAAAATCGCTATGAACCAAATAATGCTTTTAAATGAATTTTTATTTGATTCATCGGAACAGCATTAGTACACATTTGAAAAATCATCTTGGATTTATTATTTTATTTCTTTATTCTACAAAGAGAATCTTATCTTTTTTAGTGATTGAATCAGGTGGTATGGCTTTTAAAAGATTTTTTTTTTAAATCTGGGTTAAATAATGACAATTTCAACCTTATATCTCCTTCCACAACCTTTATTTAGGTTTTAAAATAAGTACAAAAAAATTGCCAAAACACGTATTGACAAAAAGCATGAGGTATTTCACATTGTTTGGTGTCCATATATTTTCATTAACATTTTCCTTTTATTTTCTAGAAACACCTATCTTAGAGTCATTTTCAATTCCAAGGCAGAAGAGCAGTAAGGGCTAGGCAATTGGAATTAAGTGATTTGCCAGGGTCACACATCTAGGTTGTGGCTGAAGTCACATTTGAACCCAGGATCTCCTGTCTCTAGACCTGACTCTCTGTCCATTGAGTCACCCAACTGCTCTTATATCTTTTAGTAGTGTATTCCTTTGCTTTAGAGTATAATACCAGTTATCTCAGAAGAATTTCTGAGTCATTTGTAAGGCAACTTAAAATGTTTACAGGCTAAGATATGTCTTCCACCAAAAATTTATGATTACTCGTGTATTCACACAAGCCATCTTCCATGTTTGAATATCCTCCCTTGTTTTCTTTGTCTATTGACAACCTTGTTTCCTTTTAAGGTCCAGGAAAGGTTACCTCCTGGATGAAACCTTCCCGATTATCCACAGCAAAAATGTTCTCTTCCTCTTCAATTCTCCTAGAATGTTTTTTTTCTGGATCTCTTTATTACTCCATCAAACTCAACTTTATATTGTGATGATTAGTGTATGTGCTATAGACCCTTCAGTAAAATGTTAGCTTCATGAGGGCTGGCACCATGAGGTTTTTGATCTTAGGATCCCTGGGATCAAGCATGATGTCTCATATATAGTACAAACTTAATGCATGTTCAAATGAATTAGTGCCTTAAACTAAGGGAATTATATATTTTAAAATAAATTTCTAAGTTTTATAAAATTTGGTCTTTGTAAAGGGAACAATTGCTTTGCAAAATGATTGACAGCCTTTTAATTAATGTTTTATAAATTCAGTTTTGGTATCTCAAGTCCTACCTCTGTAGTTTTCAGATGAATTTGCCTGGCTTTGCAGATTCAGATGTGGAACAATTTAAACAGTATATTATTTTTCTATGTATGTTATTATTTTCTTCAGGAAAGCCAATAGAAATAGGTGGACTTAATCATGTCAAAGTACCCATTTCATTCCCTTTATTTCCTCACTTTTTGTGAACTTGGGCCTAATTTTATAACCAAATTTTAAGAAGAAGCAGTTAAATAGAGTGGAAAAAGTAAGTGCTTTTGTAATCAGGGGACTTTGGTTCAAATTCTACTCCTGATTCTCTAAGTTAGAGTGTGTGTGATTTCAATACTTACTATTTATATCACTAAAAGCAAATCACTAAAGGTTCCTAGCCCTCAGTTTCCTCATCTGTAAAAATTGATAGATTGGTCCCTCATCTGAAATGATCATACTTGCTGAGACAAGGTCAAAGCCCAAACTATTGAAATGTTATACATTTGTCTATTTTGCTAGCAAAACATCTGGAAATCTTCTTGTCTGCTTTCTTGCACCACTTCTCCTTCTATCCATTAGGTTTGATTAGCCAGACTGCTAAACTGAGGCTAGATTAAAATCCCAAATTGGAATGGACTATAGGGAGGTCATAATCATAAAGAAGAGAAATATTTCCCAAACTACATAAGAAAAATTTCAAACTCATCAGTTTTATGAATTGACATATAAATATATGTATGTATGCAGAGGAGACAGAGAGACAGAGAGACAGAGAGAGACAGAGAGAGACAGAGAGAGACAGAGAGAGAGACAGAGAGAGAGACAGAGAGAAGAAAAGCCCTGAAGGTCTTCAAATTGCACACAGTTACCCCTAGTTTCTACAGTGTGCTTTTGGATTTCTAAAGTGCATAAAATGCAATGAATGGTGATGATAACTATGATAACCATTGTTTAATTCAAAGGTCATCTATATTCACTACCTCTATTTTCCCTCATAACATTGTTAGACACTTTCAATCAACGTTGCAGCTTAATCCTACTACCCTGTGCTAAAGGAACATAATTCTCTTAACTGCTGAATCCCAGGATCTCTTCTCAGTCCTCATCTTTCTTGACCTTTCCATAATTTTTGGCATTCTCTTGGGCATGGTCGATTCCCTTAGTTTTTATAATGCAACTCCCTCTTGCTTCCTTTACCACCTAGCTGGTGCCCTGCCTTCTAACTGTGAGTGTTTCTCAAGATTCTATCATGGCATTCTTTTGTTCTTTAGTTATACTCTTTTTCTTGGTAATCTCAGTAACTTTCATAACTTCAATTATTATTCTACTTATGATTCTCTGATCTCTATGTCAAGCCCTAATCCCTCTGTCCTTAGTCCAAAATTACCCATTGGGATCAACTAAATGTCTCTTAAACATCTCAAACTCAGTATGTCCAAGACAAATTCAATTATTTCCCCACATAAATCCATCTCTTCTCCAAATGTCCCTATTTTTGTTAAGGATATCAGCTTCCTTTTAATCATCTACATTTGCATGGAATCACCAACTCTTCCCTCCACCTCTTCTTGTAATTATTGTCAGTTGACAAGCCTTGTCAATCCTCCATCTGCAACATATTTTGGGTCCATTCCTTTCATTTCCTTTCTCATGGCTACCATCCTAGTTTAGACCCTCATCACCTCATACCTTGACAACTGTAGGAGCACTGTAATGAGAACTTCTGATTTCTCTCCTCTCTAATTCATCTTCCACAAAGTTGCAAAAATCATCTCTATAATGTGCAAATTTGAACAGGGCACTGACCTGCTCAACAACCTTTCCTGGATTCCTATTGCCTTGAGGATAAATTATAAACTCCTCAGCTTGGCATTTGAAATCTGATTTCAGTCTACCTTTCAGGCTTGCTGTACTTAATTCCTCATTATACACTCTATGTTCCATTCAAACTGGCTTACTTGGTATTTCATCTCCTGCCTACATACTAGAAATATATTTCTTCATGTCTACCCAGGGGAAGTCTTTCTTTGCCTATTCCCACCCCCAGTTAGGATTTTCTTCCTCTTCAAATATCATGTATAGCCTTGCCTCTTTACAGGTTGTATCCTCTACCACTACACTCCAAAGAAGATATAAATTCCTTGAAGAAGGGTCTGGTTTTTTGTTTTGTCCTTATTGTCCAGGAAGATAAGATGTGGCTTAAAGTCATTGTATATATGGCCCTAGACAAGCCATTTACCTTCTCAAGTAAGAGGCATCCAATACTGCTAAGGACTGCAAAGCCATGCCTGCAATACTCTCTAATGCCTCCAGAACTAGAATTCAGATAAAATACAATTGGTAAATTTTAAAAAATTAATAAAATACAATAGAATATAGATCATATATTAATATGTGGTTTTCCTGGGTCAAATGCAACTTGTAGGGATGCTTAAGCACAGTTTAGTGGCCCTGGTTTCTATTAGAAATTTATAGTAGGGGTAGCTAGGTGGCTCCATGAATTGAGAGCCAGACCTAGAGATGGAAGATCCTGGTTTCAAATCTGGTCTCAGACACTTCCTAGCTGTGTGACCCTGGGCCAGTCATTTAACCCAATTGCCTAGACCTTAACTGATCTTCTGCCTTGGAATCAATACACAGTATTTTAAAATTCATTTTAAAAAATGAAAAAAGAAAGGGTTAAAAAAAGAAATCAGTACCATTCAAAGAAAGGAGAAAAGGATCTACTTGTACCAAAATGATTATAGCAGCTCTTTACGCGGTGGTAAAGAACTGGAACCTGAAGGGATGTCCATCATTTGGGGAAAAACTGAGCAAGCTGTGGTACATGATTGTAATGTAATACAATTGTTATAAGAAATGACAAACAAAATGATCACAAAAAAAAGCCTTGAAACACTTAAATGAAGTGGTGCAAAGTGAAGTGAGCAGAAATTCGAGAACTTTGTAGACCACAATAAAAATAAAGTACAATGATCAACTGTGAATGAATTAACTATTATCAGCAATACAAGAAAGAATCCAAGACAACCCCAAGGAACTCATGACAAAAAGGTTATCCACTGCCATAGAAGGAACTGATGGAGTCTGAATGAAGATTGAAGCATACCATTCTTCACTTTATTTCCTCCATGAATTTTAGTCTAGTGTAAGCCACATATGTCTTCTTTCACAACATGATGAATATGGAAATATGCATTATCTGATAAATATATAACCTATAGCATATTACCTGCCATCTTTGTGAGGGAGAGAACACAGAGGGCAAAATGTGAGAAAATGATTATTAAAAATTGTAATGACAAATAATCTGGAAAAAATATTTTAAAAATAAAAAATAAAGATATTTCTACCATTGTTCTAGGCAACTATGTAATACTATATCTTGCAGAGAAGGTACCAAGCTACATTGATAAAGAAAGTTTCCTCACCAAGTAGTTACCTACACTAAAGCACTCACAGGCGCATGGTGCTTTGCGCACAGTCAATACTTCATAAATGTGAGTAACAGGGATTCTGAGATCAAAGAAGAGGAAATCATCTCTTCATTTGTAGTATTCAAACTGTCAAATATTTGATAGCTCTCGTGTTCCCCCCTGCCCTTTTTTTCTTCTTTAGGCTAAAAATCCCTCTCCCTATTTCCTTCATCTAATCCTCATGCCAGCTCTCTCAGCTTTATTACACATAACAATTATCATCCATAAAATCAAGAGTCACAATTAATATTTGCCTCTCACTAGATAAGGATTCAAGAGCAGATTTAGAATTAAGAGAAATGGGCTAGCTGGACAGTGTCACCACCATCTTGTAGTCATTTGACTACTTTGTTGTCTATATGACTCTAAACTTTATAGAGTACTCCCCTCCAAACAACCTTGTGAGGAGTATGGGAGAGTACAGTCAGCAGACAGGGGTCAAATATTAGCTTTGCTACTTTCTACATGACCTAACCCAAATCATTTTACTACTCCGGGACTGTTAACAACCACCTCTGCAGAGGAAAAAAAATGAACTCACAATGCATGCTTAATATTTATCTTTATTAACTTTCTTAAGTCTAGATAATCAATAAAACAACAAACCAAGTTCTGATTTGTAGCTTTTGCAGGATTCTGAGGTGCAAATGCTCCTAATGAAAATTTAACAATCAGCTCTTGAGGGACAGTTTAAGCCAGCTGCAGCACTTGCTTCCTTCTTTGAAAATCAAGGGAGTTGTGCTAGGTCAGTGTTGGCAAAGTATTGGCATGTGGGCAGAGCAGGGACTGGGGAGCTGCTCCCATGCCCTCTTCCCAGCACTTGAGGTCATTTTTTGCATGCCCCACCCCTCTGTCCAGCTACCCAAAGTGAGCACTTCCTCTTTCTGCTCTGGTGTGTGCCTGTGGGTCACAGGCAGCTTGAAATTGTAGTATGGGCATGCAAATTTGAAAACCTTCACTACTGCTATGCTAGGTGATCTCTAAAGCCCCTGATAGCTTTACCAGTCCAATCTAAGAATCCTTTAAACAACTGATTACAACTGATATAATACATTGATAAAACTACATTCTGAGGTCAAATAAGTGGGGGCAAAGTAATTTTAAGTCAAGAAATTCCAAAGAGGAACAAAGTTGTAAATTCTAACGCCACCATGAAAAGGACAAATTGTTAAATTTGTTAAACTGTTAAGTCAAACCTCTTTCTTGGCACATGTTTATTATTTGAAGATGGGGCCACCTTTCCCCTACTATAGATATGAGTAACTTTTTCTTCCTTATCAAACTAAAGTGGTATATGAGCCCCAGGCACAGAAACAGGTATACATACAATCTATCCCAGGGCCAATTCTTTGTTAATAATACCAGTGTCTAAGAAGCATGATCTGTTATTTTCTTGTTATTTGGTGGTACTACAACATGACTTATATGAAATATAGTGGAGGAAATCTCCCAAGTCAGTGCTACAACCAAATACAAAATCCTCTAACTCCCTCCTATCTTTTCAGTTTTCTTATTCCTTACTTCTCTGATCCACTGACCCCCCTACTTTTCCTTGAACAAAATATTCCATCACTCAACTTCCTGCACTTTTATTGTCTGTCCTCTATGCCAAGACCAAAAAAGCTATTTATTACTGTGACTGTTACTATTACTATTGTGTTGCATTGTCTCTCTCACAGGTGCACTTAATAAACCTTATTCCAGCATCCAATATGTGGGTGGTCTCCTTCTAAATACTCTCTCATCACAGGGTCCTATTGTCTATAACAAAGAAATCGAGGCTCGTGTTCCATAGCAGGATAGATCTAATCAACATATGCACCAGTCTTTGCATTGCTGCATAGTGTTGGCTTGGACATATTGGGCCACTGGGAATTTGTTTCATCACTCCAATATTACTTGTGTTTTATTTCCTCCAATGAACCCCAGTCTCTGTTCTTTGGCTCGTACATATGGTGGATCCTCTTTGGTAACACACCAGCTAAAAAGAATTCAAGGCTCATTGACATGTGCTTCATCCATATTACTAGATTCTCCCTCTTATCAAGAAACAGTCAATGGCCAATCTTTGTGTTGAGTAACATATCTATCTATCTCTCTATATATGAATCTATATTATGTTATTTTGTTCATTATAAATCTATTGTATGTTAGTGTGACAGACTCTTGTCTGATTATGCTCACCTTTCAACTTAATCATTTTAAACACTTCACTAGTAACTCAATTCAACAAATAATTTTTAATCTTCTGTCATTTTTAATATGTAAAGTATGAGGCATCAAGATGGTACAATGGATACAATGCTGAGTCTGGTGTCAGAAAGACCCAAGTTCAAATTCAGCTTAAGACACTAGTCATGTGAACTTGCACAAGCCATTTCCTTGGCTTCAGTTTGCTCAATTGTAAAATAAGGATAATAACAGCATTTACCTCCCTGGGTTTTTATGAGAGTTTGTGCTTAGGGCAGTGTCTGGAACACAGTGGTTATTATACAAGTGCTTATTCCTTTGAAGGAGAGACAAAGTTAGGAAAAGACATAGTCCATGACCTCATGATCCTTACCTAGCACAGGATAAAACAACTCAAATAACTAACTATACATTGATACTTAACAAGAATTTGTGATTTCATCAGCAAAGATGTACTACCACCAGGACAGATGGCAACTCCCCTCTCATCAAAGATCTTCTTCAAGAGTTGCTTTGGCTGGAAGATATGTCACCCTCCAACCAATCTCTCTGATCTTAGGCTAATCTCTGGACAATGTCTATAAAAGTCGATCACTTGACCTGACTGAACTCAGAGCCAAAAAGTTTTGTAGACCCTGTTGGATCACACCATCACTGATAAATGCTTTGATTCAATTCAATTTAGAGGAAGTGATTTCTAGCAAAGGGGATCGTGCAAAGCTTGATGAAGAAGTGAGTTTGAGTTGAGCTTTAAAGGCAATTCAATGGCTGAAGAGAAAGAGGAAGAACACTCTAGTGATTGGCAACATAGATTCATAAAATGTTAGCACTGGATGGGACCTTCAAGTCAGAAAGACCTGGTTCAAGTACAACATCTAAAATTTCATAGTTGTGCCATCAGGAAGAAGGGAACAAGAAAGGAGGGTGGGGAAGGAAGAAAGGACTGAAGGAAAGAAAGAAGGAAAGAAGGAAGAAAGGAAGGAAAGGTGGATGAAAAGTCTTCATGATAGATATAATTTGCTTTATTCAACATATGAGCTGTACCTCATATTCAACAGGTTTACCATCTGAAGAATTTCTATAATCATAGAATTTCTTGAAAACCATATTTTAAAGTGGAAATGTGTTGATTTGTATCAGTGGAGGAAGTAACTATATCATAGAAATTTGGGGTTCTTAACTTTTGAACAAAAAAAAGGATGATTTTTTTTCTTACCAGAGCAAGAAATAAAAAATGTAAATAGTGTTTCAATGTCCCAAATGTATAACCTTTGAAGCAAGTTATAGTGCTGGAGCTAGAGATGGCATCACTGTAATTCATCTTTTTTCTCCTACATTGTGCTTCAGAGGGTCATCAGCAAAGTGCTCCATAAAAGCATATGTGAAGGGCAGCTGGACAGCATAGTGGATAGAGTGCCAGGTCTGAAGTCAGGAGGACCTAAGTTCAAATATGGCCTCAGATACTTTTTACCTATGTGATCCTGGGAAAGTCACTTAACCTCAGTTGCCTATCCCTTACCACTCTTCTTTCTTAGACAGAATACTAAGACAGTAGGGGGCAGCTGGGTGGCTCAGTGGATTGAGAGTCAGGCCTAGAGACGGGAAGTCCTAGGTTCAAACCTGGCCTCAGACACTTCCCAGCTGTGTGACCCTGGGCAAGTCACTTAACCCCCATTGCCTAGCCCTTACCACTCTTCTG
Organism: Monodelphis domestica; assembly: GCF_027887165.1. Taxonomy (NCBI): domain Eukaryota; kingdom Metazoa; phylum Chordata; class Mammalia; order Didelphimorphia; family Didelphidae; genus Monodelphis; species Monodelphis domestica. The sequence goes on from NC_077233.1 coordinate 125,191,215, forward strand.
CCTTGGAGCCAATACACAGTATTGATTCCAAGACAGAAGGTAAGGGTTTAAAAAATAGCATTATCTTCTTGATGGTGGGGGTAGGAAGGGAGGGGACTGCAGTGCCAAATCTATGAAAGAAACATAATGTGTCCCAAATATGGCCTCATTCACTAACATCAGCAGTTTAAACAGTTTCTGTTTTTTTTCCCCAACTCTTTATAGTATATTTGTTTCCTACAATGAACATAGGTCTTGATACTTTTACTCTTTCACACTGTGGATCCCTTCCAGCTAAAAAAAAAAAAATTATATTCTTCCTTTATTTTACTAGATTCTCCCAAGTCCTCTGAGAGAATCTATTTTGTGGGGGCTTCCCCTAAATTAGACACAATATCTCCTGACAATATAAATTCTATACAATGAGATTACAAGAAAGATGAAATTCATAAAGCAAAAAAGTATTAGATCCTCCTAGATTGTGTTTCTTTCTTTTCAGAGAGAGATAGAGGTGGTCTCTAATCCTTTACCATCTTTGTTTTGAGCAACCTATTTGGCACTGTATTTCTCTAGCAGAAAAAAAAACAGGAGAAAAAATCAGGAAGAAGAAGGGTATTTTGTTCACCATCTTTATCAGTTTCCCTGCTCTATTCTCTTTTCAGTGACGGAGATTGCATCTTAGGTGGTTCCCAAGTCTCCCCAGCTGAGTTGCAACATCCAGTGTTGCCTGATTTAGCTTATATTGTTACCTTTCCTATCTGAATCCCTAAGCATCAGCAAGTAGAAAAGAGGCACAGGGTAGATCTCAGCACAGTACACCAAGGAGAGAAAGCACCATCTGATTAGCCCACGCCAAGCAACTTAATAGGTTTGTTTCTGAAAAGCACAGAAAATATGTAAGATAAAGATATCCCTGGGAAATTCTAAGTTGATGATCACCTAGGCTGGGTGATGATAAAGAAATTCATTGCTTTTTCACTCCCCCCAGGGCAATCAATCAACTCAGCAACCTTAGCCATATCCTCCATCACAAACTTATAGTGAACAACAGGGGCCAACACAATCGTTCAGAGGCAGGCAGTACATTTTATGTGTTCTTCCTCTTCTAAAACCCCCTCCTTCATCCCCTTATTTCCCTTAAATATATGAAATGTGAGGATGTTAAATGTTTGTAAAAGTGAGGAGTCAAAGTTCATTCACTGGAGAGAAGAATTGTTTTCCAGACATTGGGAGCTGTCCAAGTTCCCCTGTTGGGATCAGCCAGCAAACTCCATCCTGAGCAGTGGCCCTTACAGTCTGTCCCATGAGTCCCTCTACCAGTTACATAGATCATGGGGTAGTAGGATGTAACACTGCAGATTCTGGTTATCTTCTTTTGTTCTTGCTGTGCTTTTTTTTAAACATCTGACATATAGAAATCTATTGCTCTGCTGATTGTGGTGTGTTGAAATAATGGGTCATTATTTCTCAAGAAACTAGTAAAGAGAAAAGAATACTGTATTTAGAATCAAGACACTAGGTTTTGAATCTTCTTGTGCCATCTTTGTGGCTTTGGGCAGGTGACTGGTCCAATCTGGCTCCTTTTTTCATCCTCTATAAAACAGGGTTGGACTAGAGGGTCTTTAGGGTCCTTTCCAGATCTAATATTCTGTAACTGAGGGGAAAAAATCCAAGAACCTGGAATAAGGGCATTGGCATTTCTGGGAATGAGTTAAAAGCTATGTTTCTCTATTTTCTTCTCTTTCAACTGTCAAATGCTATCTCTCTAAACTCTATTATGTATTCTAGGAATTCTCACTAGTGAGTTTATAGCTGGAACTCTTCCAGACTACCTATCTACCATAGATAACTTTGTAAAGGACTTTACTTAAAATCACTAAATATGGGACAGAAAAGTGAAATTGACATAATAGTACCAACATTAGGAGTCAGCCATTTCCTTATAAAGAACCTATACCCACTAGAAAATGAAGGACAAAGGGAGAGTATCTTATTAAAAAGCAAGCTTCTCCATCAAAGAACACAAGAAAAGTTGGTTGAGAATGAAGGAAAAGATCAGGACAAGTTAAAGGAAATAAAGAAGATGAAAGCAAAATAACAGAGAAAAGAAGAGGATGAGAAGAAAAGTGTGAGAAGAAAGATCCAGAAGAGAAAATAAAGAAAGGGAAGAAGGCTAAATGGAGAGGAAGTAGTACATGGTATAATGAAAATAAAAACAATGGATTTGGAATGGAACTAAGTTCCAAAAATAGTTCTGCTATTTATCACTGACTTGAGGCAAGTCTCTTAACTTTTCTGGGTCTCATCTGTACCATGAAGAGATGAATCAGATGATCTTTATCATCACTTTTTGTTCTAAATCTTGTTATGACCAATAAAAGAAGACAGAAAGGCTAAGACTAATAATGTAGAAATAAGAGAAACTTCTAGGTTGATAATTCACCAGAAAATTAGCCAACATCAAGAGGTGAAACTTTCTTTTGAACTCAGGTGATGTCATTGATGATAGAAACCTGAGGTATGAATTTTCTCCTTTTGGGTCACTTCTTAATGATAAATGATTAGATTATTTATTAAGATGATTCATTTTTCAGTTTGTCAAAGAAGATAAAATAAACAATACTTTATGAATGTTTAGCACTAGCTTCATACAGATGTGAGATTAGGGTGACTGGTCTTTCAACAAGTAACAAAATAGACCTGCCAATCTTTGAAGTCTTTCCAGCTTGGTAGAAATATATTAGCTTGCCCTTTCATAAGTGAACCTAGAATTTTGTCTGTGACCAAGCATGACATGAGATCTTCCATGGAGGCACTTAAAAGATAGTTCACTTAAAATGCCATTAAGACACCAAAAATGTCGAGTTGCTTAAACTGCTATAAATAAACCAATGTCCTAAAAATCTCAGCAGATTTTTATCATGCATTTACTTATTTTTTTTTTTAGTAACTGTAAGGGGATTTCCAAAGGGTGTTCCCTGGAGAGAAAGTTCATGAATGAGATCAGTAATTCATCTTTCCTGGGTAGAGAATTCCTAAAACACAACTCAAATTATGGATGGGGGTAAAAGGTAATCCTCTTTTAAAAATATGCTCTTTTAGATAAGACCCAAGAGGGGGAGGCGTGTATTATTATTTTTCTGACCAAACATCATAATTTATCTCCATCCATGCATTTTTCATAAGGAAGGTTCCTTGCACTTTTCAAATTGTGAACCTTTGGCCTGCTCCATTTTCACTGTGATTCTTGTTTTCTTGGCAGGTAACTGTGACATGTCTGTAGAACTGCTTGCTTAATGACCTCATTGGTCAGCAGAGCAGCTCCAGCTTCAGTTTGGGAAGCAAATGACTTTCCCAGATGAGATCTGTTGAGGTGTGTGTGTGTGAGAGAGAGAGAGAAAGAAAGTGTGCATGCTCATTGCACACTGGAACATTCTTTTCCCCAAAGATGACTTTCCTCTATCTAGATTCTGGTTAAATGGACAGAGTAATATAGCAGGAACTTAAATGAAGGCTCTGGGACCTGGGGACAGGGAGGGAAATAAGGGGACATATAGATCTGAAGATGCATATCATGTCAAGTTCTGTTCATCCTAAATAGGCCTTTTGCTTTCACATCCTTCATTGTGCAAATGCTTTATGATACACTTGGGCTTTGGAAAGAGAAAGAGAAGAAGAAACTAGTTGGAAGGGAGGGAGTTTTAATGACAAGCTAAAAAAAAAATAGTGCATTCTTCTTCCCAAGTCAGCTGAGAATGTCTGCTTCCCATGAAAGCCTGGAATACCCTCTCATAACAAGAGTAGCTAATTTTTTTGTACATTTCCACTTCTCAAAGTACTTTCCCACCTATCATCTCATTTTGTTTCTTACGACCCTGCCAGGTACATAAAGGTCATCATACTCTTTTGACACAGGAAAAATCTGAGGCCAAACAGGGGTTCTCTTTCCAAGAGTTTTAGGGCTGGAAGCTCTCAAACTTGGTCAAGAAACTGAAGATAAAGGTTTTTAAGCTGGGACCCCTTAATTGGTGTTTTAAAAAAATATTCTGATAACTGTCTTTTGCTGTAATTGGCTTCCTTTATAATCCTATATATTTTATTTTTGTATTTATTCATTTTAAAAGTTTATTTTGAGAATGGCTAGGACTTACAAAAAGGTCTAAGAAACACACCAAAGTTAAGAAACCTTGTCCTTTCAGAAAACTGACCTTTTTTCTAAGTATAGTCGATAGAAAACTATCCTTGATTCCAGGAACTCTTGGGTTCAGGTCCTGATTATGTGACACTGAGACACTGAGTAGGTCTATTAAATCTTTCTGAACTTTAAGCAACTTTCTAATGACATAATAAGTTACAAAGACGGTATCCACCTATTTCAGTGAAGAGAGTTTCCTCATCTGGGAGTTCCTCAATCAAATCATGTCAGGACTATTTCCAGTTTGGGAGAAAAAGCTCAACCCCAAAAAAGTATGCAAAAATTCTTAAAAGAAGAGAAACATATCATAATTCCTCCTTTTCTCTTTGTCTTATAACTTAACTTTTTAGAATACAAAGAAAATGCTTAATTAAGGGATGCCTCTATCATTCTGATCGTGCCCTTCTACCATTAAATTTTTTTTCAAAGCCTTATTTTAGTCAGTTCTCTTTGCTGATTAACCTATCAATATTATTATATTATCATTATTTTATATTATTATAATTTTTATTATATTATTATTATATTATAAATATATGTTATTTTAAAAGATAATAGCCAACATTTATGTAGCACCTTTGGCCCAAAGATAGTTCTTAGCAGAAATACAATGATACCGGACAATTCTGAGGGACTTATGAGAAAAAAGTCATTCACATTGAGAGAAAGAACTGTGGGAGCAGAAACACAGAAGAAAAACATTTCCCTGATCACATGGTTCTATGGGTATATGATTAGGGATCGAGACTCTAAATGATCACTCTATTGGAAATATTAATAATATGGAAATAGGTCTTGATCAATGATACTTGTGAAACCCAGTGGAATTATTCAATGGCTATGGGAGAGGGGAGATAGGAGGGGAGGGAAAGAATATGAATCATGTAACCATGGAAAAATATTTTAGATTAAATGAATTTAAAATAAAAAATCACAAATTAAAAAAAAAACACAACTACTCTTTCCCTTCTCTTTAAATACTCAAGGTAAATGCTATTTCTGAGTGTAAAAAAAAAAGTGTGTGGTCACTTACTATACAGTTTACTTACATGGTTTCCATGGTTTCATTACATTCCACTAATGACCATTCTAACAATTCTCTTACTACTCTAAACATGACCCTCCCATCTCTGGTTTCTGGGTCTTTGCACTCTCCTATGTTTATAGAATACTTTACCTCCCTCACCTTGGCCTCTCTGAATGCCTAACTTCCTTCAAGACTCAATTCAAATCTTACCAGAAGACCATTTTGTGTCCCTGCTGCTATCATCTTACTCTCCCAGAATAACTCCAGTCTACTGTGCCTCTATGTTTTGTATCTAATTGTTTGATGTGTTATTCTTCCCATTAGAATTTGAGTTCCTTGAGGACAGGAGCCACATTTTTGCCTTTTATTAAAGTGTTAGCATCTTAAATAGAGTCTAGTGCATATCTAATCAATGCTTGTGGACTTGATTTGATGACTGCTGCCAATTCCCAGCCAATTTGCACCCCCCATGATAGCCCCAGGAATGCTAAGAATAGGACAAAATCTTGAGATTCAGTTGGAGCCACCAAGGGCCCAAGGTGCACACATTTCCATTTTGTTGGCCATTTCCCTAGGCACTAGCCCTACTTGTATTCCAGAAAAGGTAAAAGAGTTAGTTCTTGGGACCGCCTATTTGGTGCCCCCTTGAAGAGAAAGTGTTTTGAAATTATCATAGACCCTAAAGGACAAAATGAAATCAGCCTGTGGACAAATGGTGTAAGTTGAAAATAAAAAAGTCAGCACCAACGTTGTACTTCATTCAATTCCTGGAGCTCTGCACCACCAACTGCATTGTGGCTATGACAAATAAGGAAGAAAAGGGCTGGGGAGCGCTTTCTAGGCTGGCAATGAATGCAAGTTGGCTAATCGATTCTTTTGAATGCATCTATAAGGCAGAATTCACTGTCTCAGTCCTAACAAAGTGAAAAAAGCCAGACACCCCAAAATAGGATGGGTAAGTTAGTCAATTAGAATTTCTAAATCCTGTTAGCTTTGAATTTCTAAGGCATCCTTAGTTACATCAAAAAGAAGCATCATTTTTTCCTTAATAAATCAGTTTTAACCAGGTTATATTTCCTTAAATAGAAAAATGTGGATTTTCTTTGGAGGTTTAGGGCTGGAAATTGTCATGCTCGTGCTATATATTTTTTGCACAGCCTTTATTTTTCACAAGGCAGCAAGCTGCAGCTCAACAGACCCAAAAAATTGCTTCTGTTATATGGGGACTTCAATTTCTAATAACAGTGCAATGGGAAATAATCATTTTCCCCTGTCCATTGAACATATTTACTGAGCAAGGCAAGATACCAAACAGCGCTTGTTGCTAGTTATTCAGTCCTGGAGCCAGTCAGACAGGGGAGAAGAGACAGCACAGAAGAGATGAATAGGGTAATACCTATTCTTTTTTCTCCCCATTTCTTTCCTGACCCTCACCTCCTTTGACTCCATTCTACAGCAACCAAATTTTATGCTGTCCTAAGATAGGGAGTGGGAGATTTAGTTTAGCTGTGTATTTGTTTAAAGATCAAAGTTGTCTGGCTTTTATGGGTAAAATTTCAAAGTTCTCAGGGAAATTTACAAAGGTTATGGAAACGAGTCTTCTGAACTCACAACAGTTAGATATGACTGTATAAAAATATTCACAACCCTTTTTTAATGGTAAAAAGCTGAAAGCAATCTATTCAGAGTATCCAAAAACCTCAAACTACAAAAAAAAAAGACTGGGGATACCCTGTATATCTAATGGTGGAGGATTGTTGAATAAATTATGGTATGTTAATATAATAGAATGTTGTACAGCACCCCGAAATGCCAAATGTAACAAATGACCAAAAAAATCATGGAAAGAGAAGTGATTATGGTAGAAAGAGAACTTGAAGTAGAAGGGAAGTGACCAGAGCAAGGTCACATAGCAGCAGAATCAGTTTACTCCTCTGTAAATTTCAGGAGATAGGCATTCTCTAAATTCCTTCCAGCTTTCATTCCTCTAACTTTATGTCCTATAACTAACTCGGCCTAATGTAGATATTAGAAAATATTTGTAAGGTACTTCCAAACCTTAAAATAGTATAAAAATATTAACTATTAATATCATTAGATGATTAGATATAAAGCAAGATTAACAGAATAATCTGTATGCTACATCTGATCTATAACTATACAAAAGACCAGCAGAAGCTAAATAGAGGTTTTTTAAGTGCCTGGCTGTAAACAAAAGAGCCACAGAATATAATTGTTCTGTCAGTCTTAAAATGTACATTATATAATTAAATGATTATATGTGTATGTATCTAAAGTATGATATATGATACCTTATATATAATATAATTATTACATATTAATTTAATAACAAAATTATCTATTACATGTACATAATACTGTGTAACATATAGATATATATACTCATATGCCTGACTATTTATGCACCAAATCCTGCAAATAAAATCCCCAAATTTAAGTTATTTATTTTATTAGGAAAATGTCATTTATCTGGATGTGATAACAAATTATCTGTAATCTTTTCTACCAGGGAAATTGAAGATAATGGGTCCTTTGAGGATATAAATATGAACATATTTATATATTCTGTATTAATATTATACCATATTAATCACAATATAATTACCTTATATTTATATGGTTATATGTAATATATAATTTGTTCATATTTGGAAGCTCCATATCTCATCCAAGTGGGAAGCAAAATCATCATGTATGGACTCAGTCCCAGCAGTGATCTGCACTCAGTCTTTGATCTGTTCCATTTCCAAGCTGGACCAGTTGGGCTCTCCATTCGTAGGCATTCATCATATTTTGGTGCCAGACTTCATACAAATATCCCATCAGCTTTCACACCCTTTCACTCAGATGTCCTGGGCTTAAAGAATCTACTAGCTTCAGCTTCCTGGTAGCAGGGATTATAGTTATGCATTACTATACCCAGATATGTTATATTTTCCTTATCAAATAGGTGTCTTAAATTTGGGACTTTTATTGGAAAGACTTGGTTCAATCTTTGAGTGATTATGTAGTTACAGAACAATTACTAATATGAATTAGCAAAAGGAATTTTGAAATTCTATGTATTGATGAAGTCATTATAGGCCTGGACCAAAAGTAAAATTGGTTATAAGTATTAATTGAAAATGCTGGATTTATAATAATGAATAAGTGACTCTTTTGCCAAGGTGGAGGTGGTCCATGGGTGTGGAAAATTGCATATTAGTTTTTTTTTTCTGTGTATTGATTGATTTTGCTAATTTCTTTTTTGCTCTCTTAAAAGAAAATTCTATTATATAAGATGGCTCCCCTGGAGGGGAGAAAGAAGAAAACAAGAGAAAATTTATTCTATAAAAATAAAAGATATAAAATTTATTTTTAAAATATAGTAAATTTTTCCCAACTTACTGCTTTCTTTCTGATCTTGGTTACTTTACTGTTATTTATACAAACCCTTTTTAATTTAATGGATTCAAACTTGTGAAAAGCAGATTAATTTTGGAAAAACACAAAAATATCTACAAATTGAAATTATGAAAAGTGAAATGAACAGGAACCAAGAGAACATTATATATAGCAATAGAAATAGTATTTGAAGAATGACTATTATATTTCCATCTCCAGAGAAAGAACTAATCAATAGAAATAAGACATGGTTTCATATATATATATATATATGTGTGTGTGTGTGTGTGTGTGTTTGTATGCATCTTTTTTGTCAAATAATGCCTTCCTGAATGGAGGTGGGGGTTAACTGGGGTTTTATGTAACAAATAAATTTAAATTTATAAAGAAGAGAAGAAAGGTATTAGTTTCTAGACAATAAAATAAAGATTAATAGTTTAACTCAGCAGTCTCTAGTGTAATTTAAAAAAACACAGAAGTTGACATTTGGAAGTGAGCTCAATACAAACACAAAAGGAATCCCCACTACAACAAAGTTAACAAATAATTATTCAGACTCTGCTTGGAAACCTCCAATAAGAAGAAGCCCAACCACTCCATAGGATGGTCCATTTCCCTCTTGGCCATTTGACTTATTAGGAAGAGTTTCCTGATAATTGTAGCTAAATTTGCCTCATTTGTAATATGCACCCTTTAATATTTTAGATAAAATCTGACAGAATCAAAGAGGAAGACTGAGGATATTTCCATTCCTACCATCTTTGACTCTGGCAAACCCAAAATGGTATTAGCTTTTTTAGCAGCCATATTACACTGTCTACTCATGACCCACAAAAACAGCAACAACCAGATATTCTTCAAACCAAACTCTTGGCTCATCATGCCTCCTTCATCTTTTATCCAATCAAAAAAGTTGATATTTTTGCACCCAAGTATAAGACTTATATTTATCCTTATTGAGTTTTATCTTATCAGCTTCAGGCCAGTGTTTCAGTCTGCCCAGCGTGTTAGCTATCCTCCCATTTTCATGTCCTCTGGAAATATAATAGTATTATTTGTTTCTTTATGCAAACCATTGGCAAATGTGTTATAAAACATCAAAAGGCCAAGTTCAAATTCTTAGGATACTCCTCTGGAGACCTATTGCCACATAAGACATTGAACTATGCATGGATCCTGATTGGTCAACCAAATACTTCTGCATCTAACTGAATAATTGTAGTCTTTATCTCCCTAGCTTCTTCAATAATGATAATAATAATAATAATAGTCATAATTTATATAGCACTTACTCTAAACAAGAAACTATGCTAAGTATTTTATGAATATTATATAATTTGATGCTCACAACAGCCTTGGGAGGTAGATGTTATTATTATCATCAAGAAACTCATGCAGATAAAGGTTAAGTGACTTGCCTAGGGTGGTCAGCCATGCCTAAGGCCATATTTAAACTTTGGTCTTTCTGACTTTGGGTCCAGTACCTTATCTACTGTTCTACCTGGCTACTCCAAACAAATAATATGCAATATTTTTATCAAAACATTCCTAAAATCTAGGAAAATTATATCCCTTGCATTTTCTTCTATGTCAGTTTGGTAATTTTATCAAAAAAGAAGATGATGTTAGGTTGTATTGAGGTGATCTTAACTAAGTTATACAGATAGATTCGTGGTGATACAGGGTAGAAAAAGTATGCTACAACAAAGGCAGATTCCCCAACCTACCTTATTGACAGAATATCTATCCTCTCTGATTCAGCCATACTCAATATAAGTACTCCATATCTACCTCCATGTTCAAGCTTCCTGAAACTTGTTCTCTTAGACAATCCTATTTTCTAATATATCTGAGAATAAAGCAACAACTTATAGCCTCTAGTCATCTCAGGTCTCCTAATATGGTTAGCACCATTTTTTAAGAATCCGATTTTCTCAGTACGAGTCATTTTTCTATCAGTGATGATTTCAACCCTATTATTATCACATTACCTCACCTTCTATCTTAGAATCAATACTGTATATTGGTTCCAAAGCCGAAGAGTGGTAAAGGCTAAGCAGTAGGAGTTAAGTGACTTCTCCCTGGTCACACAACTAAGAAGTATCCAAAGTCATATTTTAATTCATGACCTCCTGTCTCTAGGTCTGGTTCTCAATCCACTGAGCCATCTAGCTGCTCAGAATCCCTTTATTATTAATTGGGTGATATAAACTATCCCAACAAGCATGTAATCAAGCATCTTTTATGTATAAGGCACTGTGTTCTACACTGCTGATTCAAAGATAAAAATAAAAAAGAATCCAGGCCTTACCAGGACTTTATATTATATTGGAGGGAAATTACATGTAAGAAGTATATAGGATGGGTATAATGATTGGATTGGTATATGGACCTTCCAGTGAATCTATCAGTGAAAGTTGGAATTAAACTGCAATCCATTAGACTCTGAGCTCCTTGAGATCAGGGACCATCTTTTGTCTTCCTTTGTATCCCAAATACTTGTCCAGTACCTAGAACACAGTAAAAATTGTTGAACAACTGATTGACCTAGGATAGCAGCCAGGTGAGTGGAGAAAAGATAGGGTTGTTAGATATAAAGCATTCAAGAACAATGTTGATAGAAGATTTTAAAGCAACCATTATTAATTTTTTTAATTTCCATCTTTGACTTCTTTCTCTGTCCTTCTTGACTTTTCTCTGACATATGTTCTTATATTTTTTTCCTATTCCTTTCCCCCTCCCTAACTCTTTCTAGATCTCTGGCCAAGTCTTCATTTATTAGAGCTGCAACTTCCTAGATGATTGAGAGAATGTTGGTGACCTCCTCCAAATTTCCTGTAAGATCCAATTCATTCTTATTTCCTGTTCCTTTTTTGCTCCCAAGTAAACAAAGGCATTTGACAAGTATACCAGTGACTGGAAGGAGAGGGGCCCTTTATGAAACAAAGGAACAAGTCATCCCTAGCAGTTTGAGATTTGCCTTTGACTTTTTATCTGAACTGACTCAAACTTCTGGCCTATTCTTCAGTCTTTGACTTTGTTCGTCTAGAACTCCATCTACTTATTCTGATTTTCAATTAATTTTTGTTAGTGTCTCAGATTTGTGTTCTTTCTCTCTCATCTCTCCCTTTTGATTCATTACCTCAGATATTTTTTTCTCTCCCTTCTTCACTAGATTCTCTTTTACTTGGCCCATATATTCATATATTCTCTCTGGCCACATCATGGCTTAGTAGAGTTGCCTCTTCATACACCTTGGCAATCAAACCTCATGTTGAGATTTGTCTATGTGCCAGGAATTGTACTAAGCTCCAGGGGTACAAAGAAAAAGCCAAAAAACAAAACTCTGTCCTCAAGTAGTTTACTTTCCAAGAAAAGAGACATTGTGTATGTGTCTAGATTAAAAAGAAGATGCATAAAAGGTACACGTAAGGCAATATTGTAGGGAAAGGCAGTAACATGGGAAATGGGGAGAAGTCTCTTGCAGGAGACACTGGAAGAGAAGAAAGCAAGAGATGTTAAAAGACAGAGAGAGGTAAGGAGAGACCAACAATCTAGAGATGGGAGTTCTTTGTGTGAAACTAAGGCTTGGACTATAGAGGGTGTGTGTAGGGGAATAATATGTAAATTTGGAAAGACAGAAAGAAGCCAGACTGTTAAGACTTTAAAAGGCTAAACAGAGAAGTTTATGGCTGATATTAGAGTAACTAGAGAGCCACTGAAGTTGATTGTGTATGTGGTGGGTGATGGAAGGTGGCTTCAGGGAGAGAGAGTCATCCCTAAGCTTTAGGAAATCACTTTGTCAACTGTAAAGATGTATTGGAACAGGGCAGAGGCTTGAAGCAAAGAGAGCAATTATGAAGCTACTATAATAGTTCAGTTAGAGGTAATAAGGTTGACGAGAGAGAGGGGCAGAGGGAGGAGAGGGGGAGAGAGAGGGAGGTAGGGAGAGAGGAATAAAGGAATGGAGGAGAGTGAGCCAATGCAGCAAAATCAAGCAATACGTCAGCCAAGTCTGACTTATGCAATGTTCCACACCCAGAGTCCCATACCTTTGCAAGAAAGGGAGAGAGGTACATTTTCTTTGGACTCTTCTTCAGTGCTAAGCTTGCTCATTATAATTGTTTAGCAATCACATTCATTTTGTTGTTTTTTCTCCTCTTTACAATGCTGGAGTCACATTGTGTACAGGTTAGCGTTTTTCTGATTTTCCTTTTTCCCGGCTCATGAGTTCATATATTTTCTCATTCTCCTCCTAGTTATTTGTATTCATTACTTCTAATAATATGGTAATATTCTACGTTATTTGTCTATCCCTCAATTTACAGGCATCTACTTTACCTCTAGTTTTTTGCTTCAACAAAAAAATGTCTTTATCAATTAAAATAAATTATGGTAACATCATAGGTCATAGGATCTCATTGTAGGATTTAGAGCTGGGAGGGACCTTAAACATCTCTGGGTTCAAACTCCTTGTTTTGTAGATGAGGATACTAAAAGCCCAGAGAGATGAAGCTTATTTTCCTGAAATAGTATAACTAGGAAATGTCTGAAGTGGATTTGGAACCTGGATTCTTGACTTCAAGTTTAGTTCTCTATCCACTACAGTTAAGTTTTCTATGGGCATGAGCCCATAAATCCAAATGGATCATTATACTTGGTTTATGGCTTCACAGTCTAAACAGTCTGGCTTCCCATATAATATATATTAATAATTATTATAACATATAGCACATTACAGATAATATATATCATATTAAACACATACTTATATAATAATAAAATATCATAATAGCCATATGTAATATAATTTCATATAATATTTTACTAATTATAAAAATTATGTACTAATACTAGTAAATAATAATTTACCAATTATCTTAATCTTTGGGTTTAAAAAGAGAACCTTTTTATTCTTTCACATGAAGTATTCAGGGTTTCTAAAGTCTAGGGATGCACAGAGAGCTCCATAGCATTCGGCATTAAAGTCTGCCCATAGGCTTTCTTCTACTGCAGCTTTAACTGCCCTAGTGAGAGAGATTTTGGATTGCCACAGGCTCTCTCATTTAGCCAGTACTACTTAGCACTCTCATTAACCAACCACCCAGTCACTGCCTGTCTCTTTGCTCCATGACTAACGGCCTTTCTGCTCCGTGTGTCTTGGCAGGAACTGGAAGAGAGATCATGGCCACATTGTGCTCTGGCATATCAGCAGCCAGGATTGGCTCTCCATCTGTGACTTGGTTTTTCCATATTAGTAAAGACTGATTTTTCCCTCTTTCCCATCAGATATTCAGTTCTCTTGATAAGATGTGACTCACAGATTGTTATGCCTAGAGGGGATCCTCTCTATCCCCCTCAATTTGCCAGTGAAGTAACTGAAGCTCATAGTCTGGAAGTGGCTGGCTGAAATCCACACGACTAGTCAGGGAGGGGAGTTAAGGCTAGAACCTATGTCTCACATTCCCAGAACAGTGTTCGTTCCAATGCCCGATAAGAAAGGATACTAAAACCTCTTGTATTAGACATCCAGGATCAAAAAAGGAATGTCCGCTTTTCAGTATTTCAGGTTAGTTTGTAATATTGTTGACTTGATTATCTTCAATTCTACAGCATTAAGTGCTTGACACTTTTTATATAACATTTGCATAAAATCATCATATTTTTACCATCTTTTTTAGGATTAAAAAAATGGTATCGATGACCTCTTCCCCAGTACCCAATCAAAGCAGCTCTTATCCTCAGCCCAAGGGAAGATAGAGTGCCTCAGCACATAGTAGGGGTAAACATCTCTCTTTCCTTCATCTTTCTTCCTTATAATTATTACTTCTAATGCCAGAAATAGGAGAATGTGGAATGTGGAGGGGCTTTGCTCTTAGAGGCTGAGGAAGGAGAAGTTTAGTAGAGACAATTTTAGTTATGCCTCTTACTAGGCATTTACAGGGTGGGGATGATGACTGAGAAGTGTTCTAGTTTACTATGAGACCCCTTTGGCTACAAAGGCACTTTCATCCATTCTAGCTCCTTTACTTTCTCCCTCCATCCCCTCATCCAACTAAATAATTTATTCCTACTTAGTCATTCTTACTAACTTATTTACTCTATTTGGGAAGCAAGCAGAAATTCTCAGTCAGGATCCAATATCCCTAAATGTCCAGTTGGATTGTGGAACTTAAAACTGTCCAAACTGTTGCTTCTTCCAGGACCTCTTTGCCCCCATCCCTCCATACCAGGTATTAGGGATGCAAAGCCAGAAATGGAATAGTTTGTGCCCAAAAGGAATTTATATTCTAGAGAGAGTTGCATCAGGTGCACAACTAAATAATACAATTGGAGAGAGGGTCCTAGCAACCAGAAAGTATCAAAGAAGGCTTCACAGAAGTGGTAGTTAGTCTTTAAAAACAGCTAAGAATTCTGAGAAGAGAAGAGAGAAAAGAGAAGAGAGGAGAGGAGAGGAGAGAAGAGAGAAGAGAAGAGAAAAGAGAAGAGAAAGTAGTACCAGTTAGGCATGGTGTGATTATAAGGAGATGGAAAATACCATGCCAAGTCTGAGGAATGGCGAGTAGCTCAGAATAAGCTCATGACATAAGTTTGGACGGGTATCTGAAACTACATTATGGAGGACTCTGAAATGCAAATCTGAGAAATTTGAATTTTAAACTGTAAAGCATAGGGAGAATCTGAAGATTTTATTTTAAGAGGCAGGGAATACCAAGGTTCTGATCTTCATCTTTGGTTTCATTTAATTCAAGCTCAAAATCAAATTCATCATCTTTTTGCTCATCAATTCTTACATTACTTCATTTAGAATTTGATTTTTTCAAATGGAAAACAAATTGGTTGTAGTAGAAAGGGTATAAGAAGTAGAAGTCAAGTGACTTGAGCAAGGTCATATAAGAGTGGAATTGTTCTCTGCAAACAATGCATACAAGATTAATCTACTAAAAACCTGAACCAGTTCTTTCCTTCCTTCCATTCTTTCCTTCATTTTATCCTCTCCTGCCTGATTATTTCTAGTCCAAGGAGGATTCCAGTTTACATAAAAACATAAATGCACAGATTTAAAACAAAATATAATTTGTATTTTAAACAAAGATATTAAATTGCTTTTAACATACTCAGTAGCCTCCATCTCTGGGTCTTTGTGTAATTTCCTTTGTCATTTGAAAAAAAATTATGAATTATGAAAAATTACTGAATTATGACCTATCCTTTAAAGCCCAATTTAAGTGCCACTTTCTCCAAGAAGCTTCCATTGACTCCCTATGTGAAAAATGACTTCCCACTTCAACTTTCCATGTAAGTTACTATCTAGTTCTCTAATACAATTATCAAGTAGGAGTATTTATTATTAGTGTGCTTTTTGTCTTATCCTCTTCTAAACTGAAATATAGGGGAAGAAGCCATTACTTACATAAACTTTGCATTTTCCAGAGTAGGCTTTTAAGAAATATTTGTTGTTGTCATAACCTCCTTCAAAGCTTAGTTATCCTTGCCTGGCTTAAAGAAGTCTAAGAAATGTTTGAGAATTTCTATAAACTGAGAAAGTTCAAAGAAGGAATCTAAAATCTTGAATGAGAAGACTTGTCTTTAAATCACATTCTATTTACTCTTGAACAAGTCACTTCCCTTTGGTTTCTGATTTGGGAAAAGATGGAGGTAGAGGTGGACAGAGGAATATACAATTGGACTAGATTCCACAAGACATCGCATAACAGATAGTCTGATAGACCAAGAAAATTTACACATTAATCTGCATCTGAGATGTCCATCATCAGAATTTCCTCCATAGTACAGTGCTGGTAATGGTTCCCAATTTCTACCATGGAGGGAATTAGCTGCCTAAAGAAGCACTGAACAATGAGGGAAAATTAAAAACTTGATGAACAAAATCTGTATTCAAAGTCTATAAGGAAATGGCAGTGGTTAGTCTTCATGGTAATCAGGAGCCTTAAACATACTATAGACATTATATTTAGCTCAACAAGCTGGTTTAATCTCTGTCACCTATACATTAGAGCAAGAGACAACAGACTATACCTGAGGGACAAATCAGGCAGTTGACTATGAACCAAGATATTATGTTACTAATAAAGTTTTATCACATTTAAAAATGTGAAAACCATTCTCAGTTGGATGGTCAGATGTTCTTGTTAACCATGTGAAAGTGAGCAAATCCATTAATTTATCTAAACTTCAGTTTCCTCATCAATAAAATATGGATAATCAGAGCTGACCTATGTATTTATCCCCATCATATTTAAGTACTTACTATGTGTAAAACTTTATTCTAAAAAGCAATACTTGAATTTACTTCATGATGTTTTATGAAGATCTCATGAAATAATGGATGTAAATGTATTTGTTAACAGAATAAATCTTTTACGAATTAGTTCAAGTCACTATCTAGATTTGTGCCACTTTTTCCAATACTAAAATAATAATATTTGTTGAAGTAGAATCTAATGCTAGACTAATTGCAGGAAAAGAGAAGACAGAAGAAAATAGAAGCAGATGTCATAAAGTGAGCTAAAGCGAGAAAAGCTTTCACTGTCAATTGACACTACAATTTAACTTTAAATATTGGCCTATAGCTACCGACTTCTGGGAAACAAGCAGCAGGCAGACTAATCTGGAATTCTGCCATTAGAGCCAGATTTGGTGAGGCCAAGCGGCAGAGTCCCAAACAGTAACTGGCTCTGTGAATACCAAAATGTGTTTCCAAAGACTACAGGTTCCAAGCAAAGTCTCATCCTTGTATGTACATAATGGGGACAAAGCAGATGGTTATATTCAATTCAACAACCATTCAATGAACATTGGTTAGGTGCCTACTACATTCAAGGCATTGTGCTGAGGGCTCGGGGTACAAAGACACAAAAACACACAGTTCATGACCCTGAGTTGCTAACAGTTTAAGAGGATGAAGAGAATAAGACAAGCATTAATAATAGTAATGATGATATTCACCAATTTAAATTTATGCAAAAAAGGTTAAGAGGTTTATAGTCTTTGCTCAGATCATAGTGCTAGGCATAGGTATGTATCATCCCCAAAAAGGTGAAAAAGAAAGATCTCACATCCACCAAGAAACATTTTTGATAGTAATAAAGAATCAGGAAACAAGATGAATGATCACTGATACTGTAGTCCAATGTAAATGCAATGGACTGTTACACAAGGCCATAAGAAATGATGAACATGAAGAATTCAAAGAAATTTAGGTAAATTATGTAAACACAATGGACATGAGGAGATTTAAATGAAAAGAAGATTTACACAATATATGGTGGTGGTTCAGGAAAACAATATATACTATAATTATCACAATGTAAATAGAAGAAAAAATAAGAACATTTAAAAAATTTTAA
The DNA here is from genome assembly GCF_027887165.1 of Monodelphis domestica. Classification (NCBI taxonomy): domain Eukaryota; kingdom Metazoa; phylum Chordata; class Mammalia; order Didelphimorphia; family Didelphidae; genus Monodelphis; species Monodelphis domestica. The sequence goes on from NC_077233.1 coordinate 125,209,192, forward strand.
ATGAATGCTGTACAATTATAATGAATAAACTTGGCTTCATAAAAGAGATGAGAAAATGTCTTCTTTGTAGAGCAGAAGGATTATAGGTATGGAACATTGCCACTCTGTCAGATTTCTCCCCAACACCACACACACACACACACACACACACACACACACACACACACACACACACACAATACATTTTCTTTCCCCCAATCTGTTACAAAGGATGATGGCTTAAGAGGTAGGGAAAGCTGGGAAAGAAGAAATGGAATAGAATGGAATAAACATTCATTCATATGGCAGCTACTCTATGCCAGGCATTGTATTAAATGATATTTTACAAATATTATCTCATCTCATTTAAGCTTTGCAATAGCTCTGTTAGGTAGATGCTATTATTATCCCCATTTTATAGTTGGTGAACCTGAGGCAAACATAGGTTAACTGTCTTGGCTAGAATCACATAGCTAGTGTCTGAAGGCAGATTTGGGCTTAGGTCTTCCTGATTCCAGATCCAGTGTTCTATCTTCTACACCATTGACTGGCCTCTGAGGAATAAATTTGAAATAAGGAGGGATACATATGTAAATGAGGGTGATTTATAACAAAACATATATCAATAAAATTAAAAAACTGCTCACACTTATATAAAAGGTTTTCACAATGCTTTATGTATTGTTATTTGATTTTTTCCAATAACTCTATGAGATGGGTGCTGCTTTTCCTGTTGTTACTGTTGTTGTTTCATTGGTTACTAAATACCTATAAGATTCTGAGAATTAGTCAGTCAATCAGCATTTAGTAAGTGCTTACTATGTGCCAAGCATTGTGCTAAAAGCTGGGGACACAAAAAAAGTAAAACATAGTCCCTGATCTCAAAGAGTTCCCAATCTAATGGAGGAAACATCATGCCAATACTTATATCCAAACACATTGTATACAGAAAAAGATGGAAATAATCAAGAGAGGGGAGGCACTAGGATACTGAAGAATTGGGAAAAGCTTCCTATAGAAGATGGTATTTGAGTTGAGACTTGAAGGAAATCAGGGAAGCCAAAAAGCAGTGATGAGGAGAGAGAGCATTGTAGGTATGGGGACCAGCTAGTGAAAATGCCTGGAATCAGGAGATGATGTGAGCAAATCAGGAGAAAGTTTATAGGAGATTTGTCATCAGACTGCTAAGTGTCTCTTTCCTTCTTCTTCCCCCCTTCCTTTCCTCTTCTTTTTCTGCCTTCCTTTTTTTGTCACTGTTTTATCAAACTCCCCAGGGAGTTCTCTTTCCAAGTAGATTTCCTAAATTCACCTCTCTTGATCTGGCCTCAACATATTTTGAAAGTTGAAGCTCTTAATGATACATTAAAACATCACATGGGTAGAGTTACTAGGAACTGTCCATCTCACAATTTAGAGGGGGAAAAAAAGAAAACATCTACTTTAGGAGAGAGAATTGTACCAATTATGGAAATGATGAATAGCTTCAAAGATGCAGGGTCATTAATAAGAATGAGTGTTGGAAGACTTGATTGGGGAACAATAGGCTAAGTCTGATAACACAAAAGGAAAGACTTTGTGACAGGTAGTCTGTCAGTCCCAGTGGCACTGCATTATTAAGCACTTCTGATTTGAGTTGAACTGCTAATGGACAGCGCTGCCTCCTACATACAGGACCACTTCTCAGTTTCCAGAAGCTCAGAATAATTAGAATATGACTTCCTCATTGGTTCCCATTTTACAGATTCTACACATGTTATAGCCCATTTCATTCATGAAGCACTTTACAGAGATTGGAAACATTACTCTTTTCTACATTTTCCTTTTGAGGTAGATTATTGCCAACCACCATTTTTCCCCAAAAGGAGAAGACTCTCAGTGTGTGGTCACTTTGTCCTCTGAATTACATTTCCAAGTCTGTAAAATGGTAATAATAAGACCTTCCCTACCTTTCTTGTCAGATTGATATGAAGAAAGGGTTTTGTAAACCCTAATGCTATAGAAATCCATTATTATAGAATCACACTCTGAAAATTGGAAAGGACCCCTCAGAGGCCATCTATACTAATTCATTCCTGAAGATGATTGTCTTCCTTAGGCAGCCATCTATTTTTTGCTTGGAAGCTGGTTCCATTTTGGGATAGCATTAATTACAAAGTCTTTCCTTTTGCTTTTTTGTCAATTCCATCCACCCTTCCTAACTTTGCCTTCTGGGGCCAAGAAGATAAAATTATGGTTGTTGATCACAGAAAGGTTGACCTTCCTCAGGGGCACTGAGTAGAGCTCTGAGGCTGGAATCCATGAAGAAATGTGGTTGAGTAGAAATAAATAACACTAGACCTGGAATCAGGAAATCTAATTCTGACTCCAAGAGCTATTTGACTCTGGACATCTCCCTTAACCTTCTGCTAACTGGGTAACATGAGCAAATCTGAACCTGGATCTCGTCATCTATAAAATGGGGATAATAATTGTATTCCCTCTCTTGCATAACATTATTTTGGTAAATTTTTAAATGCTAGCAAATGTGATTAATTATTAATATTCTAAAGAAGAGTCTTTGGTTTTACCCTGCTCAGTTGCACTGATGCAGACTAGCTGAAAATGCCTTTTGCTATACATAAGGGGGAAAATAGCAGATGTGCATATGGAACAAGAATAATCAGTTCTTTCTCACAATGGATGAGCAGTTCCACCAAAATAAGAATGATTTTCATTTTTCCTATTGTAACTTATAATGATTAAAAAAGAAAAGGCTCATTAAATATACTGGATGTGAAATGAATTCAATTTTACTGCTTATTCTAAAGTGGGTCCACATGAGGAAATGTAACTGGTAGTATCAGGATAATACTGGCATTAAAATTGCACAGTGGTTAGAGCCTGCAATCAGAAAGATCTGATTTCAAATCTGCCTAAATATCCTCAACTATAACCTGGGGGGAAATAATAATATTTCTCTTCCAGGGATATTATGAGAATCAGACAAAGTGAGTAGGGCAAATATTGTTTTCCACATTTTCAGATGGAGAAACTAAGGCTTGGAGGTTAAGTGAATTATCCAAATTCACTTCAAATCCTACAAGTGTCACCATGGACAGGTCACAAACTCTTTGGGAAAAAAATAACTGTTAAAACTGCACTGGAGGAAAAAAAAACCCTTAGGAGTTTCCACAACAACAAAAAAAAAAAACAAAAAAAAACCCCCACAAGTCTTTGATATACTAGTGCATTGACCCCACATCATAAAACTAGTAAGTGTTAGAACTGAGATATGAACTCTGGTCTCTCTCAACTTTAGGTAGAACATTATTTCCACCTTATCATGACTTTTTCAAGCAGGATAATAAATTTGTTGAGGTCAGAGACTGGGTTATTTTTTCACCTTTGCTTCCCCTCTGCCTTACACATGGCAGACACAATAAATATTTGTCAAATTGAAATGTGCCATGAGAGAACACAGGATTCTGGCTTGCTTATATAGCTGTCTGGAATTGAGCCCACTACCATCCTCCCAATTACTTTTCTAAGCTGAAGGACTTCAGAGTTAGGATAGAGCATTGAGAACACGCAGATAGAGATCATGAAGACTCATCTTCCTGAGTTCAAATCTGACCTCAGCTAGAGAGCTACTTCTTGGGTATATAATAGTGGTGGTACATGCTAGACTAAATGAATGGGTGAGGTCTCTTCTAACTGTCAAATTAGGTAATTCTAGGAAAAGTAAGGGGGCTGGGAATGAAGAGGAAGAAAATGATCCTGATGTTAAGGGAGGAGGGAGGAAGAAAAGAAAAGGATAGAAATCAATTTTTTTTAAAAGCACACAGAGAAGAAATTTCAAAAGGGGATCCACAGCATAACACTATCACAAACAATATTCTTTCCATATTTTGTATGTGAAAACACTCACATTTGTTGACATTCATTGTCTTGATGAAATAAATTTTAAACCAAAAAAAAAATCTGGCCTCAGACTCTTTATTGTATATCCCTGGGCAAGTCACTGAACCCTCAGTTTGCCTATGTTTTCTCAATTGTAAAATGAATGGAGAAGGAAATGGCAAACCACTCTAGTATCTTTGCCAAGAAAATTTCAAGTGGAGTCAAGAAGAGTGGGGAAAGACAGAATGACTGAACAACTACATTTTATTACTTCTTTTTAAGAAGAGATTATCAATAGCCTTTATGTGATATCCCTAATCCCAGGATCTGCTCTCACCAATCCCTCTTCCACCCAGATACCCACATCATCTTCGTAAGGCACCAGCCAGACCATATCATTCATCTACTCAAAAACTTTCAGTGACTCCCTAGTACCTCTCATGCAAAGCCTCTCATGTACAGCCCATTGCAATATGGTCCCAGCTTATCTTTTCAGGTTTGTTTCATTATTCTCTCGTTCATAAACTTTACAGTCCAGTCAAACTGAATTTTTACATTTCCTAAACTCAACATTCTATTTTCTATTTCCATGACTTTGATAGGCTATCTCCCATGGTATAAAACATTTCCCCTGCATCTGTATCTTTCATAATTCTTCTTTCAAGGCTAGACTCAGCTGTCATTCCCTTTGTCAAGGCTTCCATCATTTCCCCAGCTATTGTTTATTCCTTCTTCAAATTACCTTGAGTTTATTTATCATTTCTTGGGGAGTTTTTAAAATATTTTATTAATTATTTGGTTGTTATATTAGAATTATTTCTTAGTTGGGGAAGGGAATAGCATTCCCTTTCAGATTGAATCCTTCCTTTTAATTAAAAAAATTATTAAAAAGCAATATTTACTTAACTATGTAAAATGTAAGCTCTTTTAGGGCAGGAACACTTTTGTTCTTATCTTTATATTCTCAAAATCCAATGCAGTGCTTTACATATAATAGATACTTAATAAAAGTTTGCTGAATTAAACAGAGAAACCATTTCTGTCTTATACAATTTATAATGTAAGCATTTTCATTTTGAAAAAGGGAACGAAATGAACTTTTCTGGCTCTAGTATCATTCTACCAACTCTAGAATTAAATCTTTGGATTCCCTTTAGTAATTTTCTACTTCAGGGAACTGAAGAGCACCCTAGTGATCAGGAGCTACATTAACTTTTTCCTTCACTTAATAAATTGCATGAATTGCCACTAAGGTGTAATTTGAGGACTGAGAAGTTATTCTGTATATAGGTTACAAACATTCATATTGGACTGTTCTTGAACTCCTACTATATTGCCCAACATTTAATATTTTCTGCTTCCCCACCCAATTCTTTTTCTCATTCCTTCTCATCTCATATTTATTCCCAGGAAAATCCCATGGGGATAAAGTTTCTTTCATATGGAGATGACTCAACAGCCAACATTCATGAAGAATCAAAAAATCAGAGTTTTCATTTTTCCTTATATGGAACTGAAATTTGCCTCTCAGGAATAGAAACCAGTCAAAAAAAAGATCTATACAGCTGTAGGTTGGATACAGTAGTACAAGAAGCAGTGTAAACTTGAGAGAACAATGGTCTTAGAGTCCAAAGAATTATGTTACAGTTCTGGTTCTGATATTAGCCATGTGACTGTCAACAAGTCAGTACTGTGAGCCTCAAAAGCACATGATTATATCAGATGCAGAAAAAGTCTTTGACTAACCTCATCACTAATATATGCTAAAATCCCACAAAAGCAAAACCATGAGTTATTTTTAAATATGGTAGATGTACACACACATATATATGTAATCAAAAGCTAGAAGTGCTTACAATAGAAAACACTAAAAATTCCCCCCAGAAATACAAAAGCTAAAGTTATGATGTCTCCTTTCTCCACTTTTTAAACAGAGTTTTAGTGCCATTGATAATTTTAAAATGGCAAAGAGGAGACAGACAACCTCTGTTTGATGTTTTAATTAGAAAACATCAGTTACTTAGCAAAGAAACTGAAGCAACTAGAAACTACAAAAAAGTATCAGGATACAAAATACCATCCACATTTGCTTAAAGAAATTACAGAATATAAGAGCAAATGACTTTTTAAAAATTCTTCTTAGAATAACTACAACATTCACAAAATATCTTGGAATATTTCTATCAAGATATGGTCAGTATGCATGTAAACACAATTATATAATAAAATATTAATAATACTATCCATTGTATTATGAAACAGTGATCATTAAAATTATTTGCTAGTCAAAAAATAGAAAAGTTGAACTGTCAATATGAATATGGCATAAACACATCATGGAATGTATATATTTTAATTAAAATTCAGAATTTTTATTTTGTTGTACATGCTAAAATTTAATAAAATTTCACTTTAATATAAGAGAAATGAAAAAGTTGAACAATAAAACAAAGTAATTAAGTATGAATCAGAAATAATAAAATTAAATAACTGTATAATAAATACAAAAAATTACCAGGAAAAGAATGCCCAACTCCACAAAAACTACTGGAAAAACAGGAAAGCAATTAGACAAAAAAAGATTTAGGCCCCAATTTTATACCACATATTTCAATGAATTCCAAATATATACTAAAAAAACATGAAAAGTCACATTTTAGAAAGTCATTGAGCTGGAATATGCCAACCATTTCTATACCAAGAGAAAATAACCTGAATCCATGCCAGAAGATACTAATTTTAAAAGGATTTGCAAATTTAACTTAGAGAGAAGAAGACACATGAGGGACATCTTGGCTACCTTCAAATATTTTGAAAGGCTCTCACATGGAGAATTATTCAATTTGTTCTGCTTGGTCAAAGAAGGAAAAACAATGGATAGAAGTTTTAGAGAAGCTAATTTCAATTTCATATAAGGAGCAACTTAATAAGCATTAAAGCTATTCAAGGGTGAATGGAATTCCTTAGGAGGTAATGAACATCCCATCACCAAACTTCACTTTGGAAGCAGGTTAGACAATGACTTCTAAAAGATGATAATATAATAATAGCTGATGTTCATATAGTATTTAATATTTGTGAAGTATTTTATATATATTATCTCATTTGAGCTTCAAAACAGCCCTGGGAGGTAGGTGCTATTATTATCCCCATTTTATAGATGGGGAATATGAAGCCATAGAGGTCACAAAATTTGTCCAAGGTCACACAAATAAATATCTTGGGCCAGATTTGAACTCCAGTTTTATCAGCTCCAAGCCTATCCCTCTATCTACTGTACCACCTACATACTCCAGGACATCATTAAGGAAATTACCACCTACATGTAATTTAGACTAGATGTTTGCTGAAGTAATTTACAACTCTGAGATTATGAATGTTTAATGTTATACATATATATATATGGAGAGAGAGAGACAGAGAGGGAGAGAGACAGAGACAGAGACAGAGAGGGAGAGAGAGAGCACTAGGAGCACCTAAGTGGCTAGGTGGATTGAGAGCTAGGCTTAGAGACAGAAGGATCTGGATTCAAATGTTCTTTCAGAAACTTCCCAGTTGTATGACCCTGGGCCAGTCACTTAACTCTACTTGCCTATCCCTAACTGAACTTCTGTCTTGGAGCCAATTGATTCTAAAATGGACAGTAAAGGTAATAAAAAAAATTAAGGGGTATACACACCCACACATCTATATCCCATATATCAGCAGGACAGAAAGAGAAGAAAGGGTGTATAACTTGTTGCCTGTATCCTCTGAGGTTAGAGAATCTGTTTTCTCAATGGCTTTCATTCTGTATTTCATCATGAGAATGCTGTCAACAGTTTCTTTATTTGGAATAAAGTCAGCGTGATCATCCCTGAATCAAGCAATATTTCAGTTTAGAATTATAAACATCTGAACTCTACAAACCAGCAAGCATTCCTTCTTAAAACTCTCATCACTTGCTGATGACTTAATATTGTCCTTTATATGAGTCAAGCATAGTTTTACATTGGACACAGTTGACCCAGAAATGACTTCCTCTCCATTTCCTGGAGAAACCAAAGAAAGATCTTGTATTTGGCCACCAGTTATTTCTTCTGTGCCAATCCATTATGGCCCTGAATTAGAGCCACTGAGAAAGATGCCCGTGTGTCATAGACATAGCTACTGAAAACAAGATCTTTAAATATTTACAAATGAAGGAAATCTTAATGGTTTTAGCTGAGTGGTTTTAGAAATTTACCAAGGAACTGAGTACACTATTGGTCCATGTGAAGGCAGTTTGCCAATATCTGACTCTAGGGGTCATTTTAGGTGGATGAGTTTGTCTTGAACTAAGAGCAAAGACCTACACAAGAGAAAGCTTTTTGGCTTAATGAAATCTACTTTCCTATCTCTGAAACTAGTCTTTTCTACTTGATTAATGTGCCCCACTATAAACCATTTTTGTTTGTCGCTGGCTATCAAAAAGGCAACAGTGAATTTCCGGGAGAGCAGCAACTAGGGAAATTAAAGGCAGTCTGGGGGAGTTGGCAGAGATAGGCAGTTGTTGCTTCACTAGCTACTTCAACTGGCTTCTCCCCAAGATGAAAGAGGGCTAAACCTTGGAAGGAAATTAAAAGGAGGGGATTTGAAAACCAAGTCTGAGAAAACCTGAAACTTCTAGATTGTGGTAGCTCTTTTCCAATAGTTTTTCAATAATATTAATAGCACGAATAGGACAAGGGTGGCCCCAATGCCATAATCATTTTCACAACAGAAATCAGTCACAGGGTTCTCTCTCTGTGTTCTGAATCATCACTTATACAAATGTCTTATACAAAAAAGAAATTGCCATTTTAAAGCCTTGTCATATTAACTCCTCCTCTACCATAACCTTTTCTCCAGCAAACATGTCCAATTTATTTTTCATTATTACCAACGGACCCAACTGTGAAATGGATTCCTTCGAGAGACATTTCATATGCTTTAGTTGAATGTAGCACATTAAATAGGAGAATATAAACATCTTTACTGTATATAATTAACTATATTGATTATAAGCATTTTAATTATACTTTCACTAATCACCATTTACTGTTAATTTCTAAGCCATTGTCTATAGATGATAAGCCTACATGTTCAAATATCAACACCAAATTAATGTAAACTGAAAATAAAAACTGGGACAAAATTTCAGAAATTTAGTAACAATCAGAACTTAGATATTCTGTATTTCCTGTTAATTTTGTGATCTGCATTATAAATAATGACTTACATACTAGGAGTGGTAGAAAAGGGTTTATCTCTCTTCCTTTCCTTCTATATATTCTCCATTCCATTTAAAATGGGTGATTCTCAACCTTCCATTTTTCTACTTCCACATCTTTGTTCATGCTGTTTCCTGCTGACATAACTTTCAATGTTCAACCTATTCGATTCCTATCAACCCTTTAAAGTTAAATTCCAGTGGTACTTATTTCAAAAAATTCCCCTGATCTCTTTGATGGGTAATGAGATTATAAATATCTATCTCTATACAGGCACTTTACGATTTGCAAAGACTATCCATCCATCTATCATCTATATTTTATATATCTTTATATATGTTAATATATATCCACCATCTCAAAGGGAATTCTGTAACTCTCCAATGTACTTAAATGGCTATTATAGTTATCTGTGTTGGTGTCTTATCCTTCTGTTATGTCATGTAGACAGATTCCACACCTAACCTCACCTTTTCTTTCTCTTGGTGTTCTCTGCACTGTAGGCACTTAATAAATGTCCAGAGTATTTATTGTATTCTAAAAGGAGCTCGAGAACAGTTCTCATGTGTATTCTAGTGATGGGTAGAGCAGGTGTAAGCACACACCGTTATGAATAAGGCTAAGCCAAATGGTAAGACAAAGGAGAACATAGTTCAATAAAAGTCTGTTGATTGATTTTACTCTCAGAGTTCTTTCCACAAGGAATAAAGATACCCTGCATCGTCACTCAACCATTTCATTGTAATAGTTATTAAGTTTTATATAGTACCCTAAGGTCAACTAGGCATATTACGTGTATTATCTCATTCAAGGATTATTACAACCTTGAAAGTTAGGTGCTACTATTATACCCATTTTATAGAGGAAGAAATTAAGATGAGAGAGGGTAAGTGATTAGTCTAGGGTTACACAGCTGGTAAGTTTCCTAGGACAGGTTTCAAACCTGGGCATTCCTGACTCTGACACTCTACCCACTACTCAAAGCTTTTCTCTGTTGAGCTTTCTGTAATCCTCATAGCTAGTTTATGGGGTTGACCTTTAATTTCCAGGGTTTGTGGGAAATATAAGCAAACATACTGTTACATTCCTCTTTTCCCTAACTGCCAAACACTTGTGCTGTATTTAAAAACAATTGAATCTTAGTGTTTTGACCTGAGATTTAGGCCACAGTTAGAAACCAGAGGATGTTCCATGACATCATGGTTGTGGTGTGTTTTGTTTTAATTTGGTGAAATGATTTTATTATGCATAATAGTTATGATTTCATGTTTCTCTGGACACAATCTGGAATTTCTCTGGCTCTTTCTCCATTTTTTGTCTCATAGAAACATGTACACACACAAAGAATACATGACATAGCTAATTATCTTCAGGCTTACTGGATACATTTTGCCTTTGGATTTTATCCCATTGCCCTAGAAAACTATTAGTGACTTCATTTTAGTATCCTCAATCCTGGGAAGTAAGAAAACAGAAGACTTTTCTCCGAACAATCAGTTATTAACTAACTTGCTATTTCAGAGATCAAAATAAACACCAAGAGTACAATATTACCCAATATAGAGTGATATGCCAATTTAGATTGATTTAGCAAAAACTAAAGTGCCTACTAGGTGCTCTACATCATACCAGGCTCTTTGAGACTACTAAAGAATCAGAAGACATACTTATTATTCTCAAAGAACTTCAAATTCCTGGTAGTGGCAATCATATTGACATGACATGATTGGAGGGGAAAAAAAATCCGACTCAATAATCCTTAAGGGCCCCTCTTGCCAACAGTTTCAAGTACACAGTCCTCTACTTGGATTTTAAAGTTCTCTCTAAGTTGACCCCATTCTAGATATCCAACTTAATTCTCTCCAGCTCCCCATTATAGTCTTTCAATTTTAATCAAGTTGGTCTTATCAGTTTCTCTACATATCCCATGTTTCTCTGTGTTCTTCAGTTCTTATAATACATAAAATTTCATCACATCCATATGCCACAACTTGTTTACCACCCTATAATCAATCACACAAATTATTCTCAAAGTAGGAGTCTATTCTGAGATGATATGGAAAGACTTGTGAGGAAATACTTGACCAACAGATTGTTTCTGTGTCTTCTGTAGTCAAGAATGCCTTATCCTCCCTTTAAAACTATGAGGTCCTCTAAAACTCAATTCAAATCTTACCTCTTTTCTTTCTGGTCCACCTGACACTTCTATTGCTCATCTCAAAATTCTAATTGCAATAATAGAGCTACTTAATCTGCCACTAATTGTTTCATGAGTATCAGGGTTTTTTCTTGTCTAAATAGTAAGTTATTTGAAAGAAGGGACCGAGGTAAATTACTTTCAAAACCCTTCTTTTACCTCACATAGCACTGGACATATAGCCTATGAGAGCACAATTTTAAGACAGAAAAGAACTTCAGAGATTATTTAGGCTTCAATGGGTAAGTGGAGGACCAGAGAAGTCAAGTGACTTCTCCAGAGTCACACAGCTAATCTCTGAAAGTAGGCACTCAATAAGCACTAATAATATGTTTAATTGTGTGTGTGGGAATGATAGATGGATTCAATTCAATTAAAAATTTTTTATTCCCATGCTAACCTTTAAGCATCCAAATATGAAAAAAGATAACAGCTCCTGCCATTCAGGGGGCTAATTGGCACAGTTATGTATGTCAAATAATAAGATAAAAAGCAATGGGAGGAGGAATCTAGATATAGTGTTATAAGGAAACTTGAAGAGTAAGGATCACCTTCACCTGGGAATCAGGGAAGGTCTCATAGAGGAAGTGGCAGCTGACCTAGACTCATTGGAAGAAAAATATTTGGGACTTGATCACCAAGAGTGACCAGTCAGGCATTTCAGGAAGGCAGCAGAAATATGGGGGTGGGATTGAACTAATAAGATATGTCCACGGGTGATAGTTAAGTCCGCATTAGAAAGTAATCAACGATAGAGCTGGATATCTTGGGAAATGCCAGATGATTAAAGACCTGGAAAACTAAGAGGAACTTAGAATTCATACATGTGTACAACAAAAGATAAAGAACCACTGTTAATGTTTGAATAACAACACATAAAACAGGCAGTTTATGAAATAATATAATAAGAGTGGCTGGAACATAAAGTGAAATAGGATGGAAATGGAGACCAGGTTCTTGGGTGAAAGAATGGCATGATTAGTTTCGCTCTTTAGAAAGATGATTTCAGCAACTCTGTGGGGAATAAATTAGAGAGAAATAGAGATCAATTAGAAGTTGGATGTAATAAAAGTAGAAGATGATGATGGACCAAAATTAGGGATCTTGAGAATGAAGAAAAGAAGACAAATATAAGCAATGATATAGGGGGAGAATTCATAAGACTTGGAACTGATTGGATATGAAGTATGCAAGAAAAGGAGGTAGAGATTGCCAAAGAGGGTAAATTTGGACAATTGGAAGGATGGTGGTGCCCATAACTAAAATAGGGATGTTTAGATGATGGGTAACTTGGGGAGAAAGATAATGAATCCCCCCGGACATGCTACGTTTGAGGTGCCTACAAGGCATCCAAGTGGAAATGTCCAGCAGGTAATTAGTGATATGAAACTGGACTTCAAGATGGGTTATTTAACTCCCTAATAAACAAAAATTTCCTTGAAGGAAAAGAACCATGTCTTTCATTTCTGTATATTCTTCAATATTCAAAATTCTTTAAATCTTCAATATCACAGTGCCTGAAACATAATTGATGTTCATGTTTGTTCCTGTACTCAACTCTTCATTGTCCCTGGGTCTTTCAAAGAAAGGGACAATAATAATATTATGTCTGTCTCCTATTAAATGCATTTTGAAGATTCTATTCTCAGCCAGTGTGTCAGTAAGAGCCTTGAGATTAGCAGGGTTGTGATTTTTTGCAAGATGAGATTTTATTCAAATATGATGTACAGTAGTACTCTCCAGCTTCCTACAACCCCCCTTGACAGTCTATTGTCATCTAACCCATACTTTTCTATCCTCCTTCTCAATGTGCCATATTTTTACCCGCAGTACCCATTATCCTCAGAAAGATTTATATACACATATGAGAAGAGTTGCCTAGGAGAGTGAAACGATTATTTGGAAACCACAGAGTAGAAAATAGATTGGAAATGACTTCATGTTCATTTACATTGCTCGTGTGGCCCAGTTCTTTTCAAGTATCAACTTGATGGAGCTACTTTTAGGGGAAAAGAGCTGTGACCACATAGCTAGAGATTCTGAAGCCTCTGGAGACCCAGTATAGCCTACATCTTCATCAGCATCATGTAAAGCAACAAAATTGTATTATGATGTATACAGATTAGAATCTTGACACTATGGTAGAAATGTCAGTATTAAGAATGGAGATTATACCACAGAGTATTGTGTCATATTATTATACCTGCCTCTAACATATCATGACAAAGGTATGATCACAAGAAAGGATCTCTTCATTTTTAGTACCTTCTTTCCCAAGGAGAGGCAACATGGTAAAATGAGTAGAGAGGTAGCCTTGAAAAAAAGACAGACAAGTTCAAGTCCTGCCACTGACACCTATAAGTCATTAAAACTCTCAGCCTCAATTTTCTCATCTATTAAATAGGGATAATAAGAGCAACGTTACCTTAGTATTATTATTAGGTTCTTTGCAAACCTTCAAAACTTATATAAATGCTAGTTATTATTATTATTATTTGAAATAAAGGTACTGACCTGAATTAATAGAAGACATTTCACTAACTTGAATTTGAAGACCCAGGTCCATTCTTTATCTCTTTTATTTGCAGACAAAGATGGTGATAAACATTTTTTAGAGTCGTTAAGTAAAAGATCTTCCTTCCAGGAAAGAAAAAAACATATTATGCCTATTGAACAGATCTAGAAAGCATATTCTTCTCTTTTCATGCTTTGCTAATAGAAACAAGAGTAGATAAGTCTACTTGATCATAGTTAAATTCCTAAGGCATTCATAGCTCCAATATCCTAGTTTATCCTAGTACTCATAGTAACCAGGAACATAGAGATTACAAAAAGAATGCTGATAATGATTCTCACATCTAAATTCAATTCAATTCTAATTCAACAAATTTATGGAAACCCCTACTATGTTCTAGGTGCTGGGGACACAAAGACAAAAGTCAAATATTCTCTGTCATTGTGAAATTCACATCCTATAAGAGAGAAGACATGAACACAGATAAGTCCATGTAAAACACATTCTAAATGTATACAGAGAAATGTATTTTAGGACAACTCCATGCCAGAGTGAACACATCAAAATCTGAGGATGGTGGTGGAAAGGAGGAATCAGCAGGTTGACCTGCCAGGGTGATAACTAACACTATCTATAACTATTCAATAGTTTTTTTCTTCTGTTATATTCCCTCAAAACAGCAAACTAAGCATTTCTACAATTCTTCTTCTATCAAACCTTCTTCCAACTTTCCTGTATCTATTGATGGCACACCTGTTAGACTCAAAGGATTTAGAGTAGGAATTTTAGAGATCAAGTAGTCCAGCAACCACATTTTATAGATCACATGCTCCAATCCCTCAGGCTTTCAATTGTTAAGTAATTTGTTACAGCTTTCTTTCATTTCCCAAATTCACTCCTTACTTGTTAAGTATGACATAGAGACAAATGATCCACACAGACAAAGGACATGGACTAGATACTAAGGTCTCTTTCATTTCAAAAATTATGATTGGCACTCCATTGATCAGAGAAAGAAACATAGGATTTAAAGCTTATCTAGTATATTTTATGATTTAATCATTTATCATTTAACAAAGGAGGAAAATAAAGTTTAGAGTGGGAATGAGACTTCCCTAAAGTAACATTTAATCATTAGCAAGGACAGAACTCAATCTTAGGTCTCCTAATGCCCCATCAAGAATGATTTTCATTTCAGGACAATGCTTCATTCTGTTTTTCTTACATATATTTCTTGTACTCTCCCTTCTCCATTTCCACCACTACCACCCTTTTCCAGGGTCTTATCATCCCATTCCTACCTTGAAGAAACTGTAGTAGTTTACAAGGTTGCCTCCTTGACTTCAATTCATCTGTACCACCTTCTAACCACCAAATCACCCCATACTTATTATCTATACTTATATTTTTAACTAGGAGTCACTCACTTACTCAGAAGCCTTCAATTGCTCCCAGCTTCTGCTTGTATCAAGACTGAAGGCTTTCAAGGCCCTTAATAGCTGGTTCTATTCTACTGTGCAATCCAATTCTGTGCATCTCCAATCTCCATTCCATATTGTACTATTTTTCTTGCTGTAATAAGAACAGAGTATGGTCATTACCTGCTCTGTGTCTTTGATGATTGTTGTTTCCTCTCTGTAGTGTTCTTTCTCCTTTTTCCCCTTCTATCTAGTCAAATCCTAAATATCCATCAAGGTCAAGCTTTAGTCTTCCTTCCTTCATGAAGCTTTACCTCCTTACACTCATAATCTAAACTGTCCAATTTAGCATTTCATTATATACTATTTTTGCTGAAGTTTAATTTGTGTTTTCTTGTCTCACCAACTAGATTGTAAGCTCCAGAAGATCATCTGTTATGATTTAGAGACAGCTGTTTCCTCTAAGGGTAATGCTTCCAGCTGTAACTCATTTAGAGGGGTATCTAGAAAGCAAGACCAATAGCCTCAACATAAAAACACTCATGTAGCCATGGGTTCGCTGATGTAAATTATTTTAGACTCTGTCATTCTCTGGTACTCATTTATCCATT
This sequence comes from Monodelphis domestica, assembly GCF_027887165.1. Taxonomy (NCBI): domain Eukaryota; kingdom Metazoa; phylum Chordata; class Mammalia; order Didelphimorphia; family Didelphidae; genus Monodelphis; species Monodelphis domestica. Next base: position 125,225,022 of record NC_077233.1, read on the forward strand.
TGATATAGATACTGCTGCTTTGCAACTCATATTTTTGGTAACTCGCTTCAACTCTACAGTATTTCCCCAGCATTTCTGATTTTTTTCCCTTAGCCACATCTTTTTCCTGCTCCTTGTCTCACAAACCCTCAAGCTGTAATATAGGGAATATCCAACTTCAACTCATGGCTGGTCCAATCCCATATTCACACAATCCTTTTGTGGGACCAAGAAAAATATAAGAATCACAAAATCTAAAGGTTGGAATGAATCTTAGAGCTCAACCATTTCCAGCTACTCCTCACCAAGAATTCTTCCCAGGGCATATCTATTAAGTGATCCTCTAGCATCTTCTCAAGGACTTTCAGGGATGGGCAATTCACTATCTACCAAGGCAATTCCAGTTTGGGGCTGCTTATCTTATAAAGTGCTCCTTTTTTAAAGCCAGAATCTACCTCTTTCTAACTTCTAACCCACATTCTTGTAATGATACATCCCTAATGATATACCTGGGAAATATCAGTGTCTACCACATTTACTGTAGTACTTCAAGTCAATTGTAGACACTTCAGTAATTCAAGTTAGGAGCAGCAATATAGTATAGACTAGAGAAAATAGCATTGGTTTAAAGTTAAATGACCTGGGTTTGAAGCCTAGCTCTGCTATTTCTGGCTTTAGTGACACTGAACAATCATTTACTTTGGTCTCCAGTTTCCTCACCTATAAAATGGAGGCATTGGACTTGATTAGGGGTTCTTAGGAATTGTGACTTTTTAATATTTTGATAACTGCATATCAATATAAAGTTTTAATTTTATGTATTTAAAAATATTATCCTGAGAAAGAATCCAGAGCCAAAGAGGTCCATGGCTCAAAAAGGTTAAAATAATGTTGAAAGTCTATTCTAGCTATCAATCTTATGATTTTACAGAATCTCAAAGATGATATACTGATGAAAGGTTGGGTATTCTGTTGAGGTTCACTTCTTGTTCAAGGATATCATGATTGGGAGGATAAATAAGAGATCAAAATTTGTCTTTTACAAGAAGTTCCAACAATCACTAACCACAACTGACATCCATACAGTGCTTTAAAATTTGCAAAGCATTTCTATAAACATCTCATTGTGGCCTTACAAAAGTTCCATGAAAAATGATAAATATTTAAGGGGATGTAGACTAATTGGGACACTTATACACTGTTGGTAGAGTTGTGAACTGATACATTCATTCCAGAAAGTAATCTGGAACTATGCCCAAAGATCATAAAACTGTGACTACCTGTATACCCAACAATGCTACTACTAACTAGGTCTATATCCCAAAGATATCAAAGATAGGGGAAAGGGACCTAATTGTACAAAAATATTTATAGTTGCTCTTTATGTGGTGGCAAAGAATTGGAAACTGAAGGGATGCTCATCAACTGGGGAATGGCTGAATAAGTTGTTGGTATATGATTGTAATGGAATACTTTTGTGTTGTAAGAAATAGTGAACAAGATGATCATAAAAAAAAAACCTAGAAAGACTCATATAAAGTGATACAAAGTAAAGTGATCAGAACCAGGAACACATTGTACACAATATCAGCAATAATGTACAATGATTGACTGTGAAAAACGAGGAACTCGTGATAAAAAAAGGCTATTTACTTGCTATAGAAGGAACTGATAGTGTTTGAATGCAGACTGAAGAATACCATTTTTACTTTACTTCCTGTATGAATTTTTATCTAATATAAGTGATATGTGTCTTCTTTCGTAACATGACATAGAAATACACATTGTATGATAATATATATATATATATATATATATATATATATATATATATAAAACCTGTATCATATTACCAGCTGCTTGGTTGAGGGGGGAGAAGAGTGGGAGAGAGTGAAAGAACATGGATCACAAAATGTCAAAAAATGATTATTTAAAATTTTATCCACATGTAAAAAGTAAAGCTGTGGATTAGTAGAGAAAGAAGGAATTCTCTTAGAAAGGTACTATGACATTAATTATACTTTACAGATGAAGAAACTGAGGCAAAGAGAATGATTTGATCAGCACACACAGGTAAGAAGTGTCATGGTTAGCAATGAAATCTAGGTCTTCAACAGATTTGTTTCTAATACTATGTGACTCTGGTAAGTCATGCCCATTCTCTGAGTCTTATGCTCATCAGGAAATAGAGTCAATGATCCTTTGGCTACTACCTCAGGATTCTAAGATCACAGATTCCAGAGAGGAACACACACAGAGACATGCATGCATGCATGCATGCACGCACACAACCATGGACACTGAGGCATGAAGTAAAGAGAGGAAGGTCCCTTTGTATCCCTACATATCATAATGAACATGTAGCAGACACTCCGTAAATATTGTTGATTGGTGGGGAAAAAAATCACACCATGAGTCTAATTTTCCCTGCATGACATGTAGCAGACAGCACGGCTGATACTCATCCGAGGTCTGTGATTCAGCCAGCAGCGATTTCCCCAAGCCAGTGGAGCCTTGCCACAGCTGTTTTCAAGAGCTTTTCAGGACTTGCTGTGGTTCATGAACACGAGGCTGAACATTGATCTCCTCGGTGCCTTTCGAGATAGGTACTTAATCATTGCATTTTAGGATGGAGTAGAAAAACTTGCTTCTGTTTCTAGTTCACTGTGTTCCAGTTTTTCATCCTTTGTCCTCAGTGCAGGAGGTAAATGGGACCCTCACACCCACAAGGGAATTGCTTCGGCATAATAATAACCTCCCCTTTCATCAGTGAAATGCTATCCTTCATCTCTGACATTTGTTCTTCAGGAGGCTGTGATGGCTCATAGGTCATTTCACCCACCACCAGCACTCACCCACCAAACTCCCTCCCTCCCTCCATCTTTCCTTCTCTCTCTCTCTCTCTCTCTCTCTCTCTCTCTCTCTCTCTCTCTCTCTCTCTCTCTCTCTCTCTCTCTGTCTCTGTCTGCATGTGTGTCTGTCTGTGTCTCTCTGTCTCTCTCTTTCTCTCTCTCCCTACTATTTTCTCTCTCTGTCTCTGTCTCTCTCTCTCCTCTCCTTCTCTGTCTCTCTGTCTCTGTCTGTCTGTCTGTCTCTCTCTCTCTCTCTCTCTCTCTCACACACACACACACACACACACAAGTTGTTTCATCTGGAAAAGATGATAGCAACTTTCTAGAATGTACTGGATTTGGAGTGGAAAAAAGGGAAGGAATAATATTGACCTGGGTTCAATTTTTTTCACTTTAAAGTCTTTTTATTCTGAAGATGTGCGAGGGATTCCTGTGGTACCTGGGGTCAGCTGTCTGCCAAAGGGGGCTTTGGAAAAGGCTAAGGAAAGCCCTAGAGACTGGACAGCTAGGACCATGGCCTTCCCTTGAACTGGGCCCAGAATGGCCTGAAGGAAGTCAGGCAACTGCTATAGCAACACTCCTGTGCCCTCCTGGGTTATTGTCCAAAAGCAAGTAGGTAGAAGTAGGGTAATACCCTTCAGCCTTTGTCCGCTCTGGGCTACAGGGCACAGATCCAACAGGGACTCCAGGTTCCAGGTGGAGTTGTTGCCCAGCTGGATACTACTTGTGGTAGAGAATCCAGTATTTATCTGGGCTTCAGTTTCCTCAGCTATAAAGGTGAGGAGACAGAGCATGTGATCTCTGAATTCCTGTCAGACCAAAACCCTGAAATCTTGTGAGCTTCATGAGGAGAGTTTGCTTCCTGCAAAGACAATGTGATAGGACACACTGAATTTCCAGATAGCAATATTTGACATGTATTGACTTTTTGGCCAAAAGCAGTTGGGACTACGGCTGACCAGTTCTTGTCCAGGGGCACTTGTGGAAGGAGCCTTTGATAAGCCAACACTTTAACATTTGGCAAAATATTTTACACATATTATGCTACTTGAGCCTTATGATGACCTCATCAGATAGATATTACAGGTATCATTCTCCCCATTTTATAGATGAGGAAACTGAGACTTTGGGGTTAAGTGACCTGGCCAAAGTCACACAGCTAGTGTCAGAGGCAGAATTTGGAGGCAGGTTTTTCTGAGTTTCAATCAAGCAATGTCTCCTCTATAGCACTAACTCATCAGGTCACAAGCTTGGAATTGATGAGGAAGCAGAGAGATATGGAGAAAATAAAGCTTCTGACTGCTGGACTACACAAGATTGAGGTTTTCTCTCTCTAAATTCAAGCAGAGACCACATTTCTCTTTGTACCGAGCAGATTTTCCTTTTCTCCAGGTGGAACATGCCAACAGGCAGGATAAGATGCACTCTTTGTACATATCTGACAGTCCAAATATTTTAAAAATCTGTCTCATCCAGGTGGGTAATACCCCTTCCACCTATACAGATCATGGCCACTGTCACATTTTGTTGTTGTTCAGTCATTTCAGTCACATCTGATTCTTTGAGACTCCACTTGGGGGTTTCTTGGCAAAGATACTGGAGGGGTTTGCCATTTCCTTACCCAGCTCATTTTATAGATGAGGAAACTGAGGTAAACAGGGCTAAGTGACTTGCCCAGGGTCACCAGCTAATAAGTGTCTGAGGCCAAATTTGGATTCACAAAAGTAAGTCTTCTCTACTCCAGACCTGGTACTCTATCCACTGTGTCACCTAGCCACCTCATTTCAGATTTTACAGATAAGGAAACTGAGGCTGAGAATGATTAAGCAACTTGCCATGTGTCACAAAACTATACAGTTAAGTTTCTGATGCCAGGCTGAACTAAGGTATTTCTTTGCTGTAAGTCTAGTTTATCTTTGCCACCTAGCTGTCTGTAATACAATCAATGTAACCAAAACAATGCTTGGCCATGGCTGAAAACAGGTTCTTCATTCCACTTCTTTAATCTACATCTACTTTATGAACAGGCCTTTAGAGTCATAATCCATCACAGCACTGATCAGAGTTCTGAAGTCCTTTGATGTTTCTTTAAAGTTAAACAGTCGGGATCATGCTGTAAACTCTTCTCCTGATTTAGCTTACTCCGCTCTGCATCTATTCAGACAACTCATAAAGTTTTAGGACAGAATTTTAATGAATTATGTAATTAATGGGGAGAATAAGTAGAATCACCCTGCCCCATACACATACACATCTGTTAGAATGGGTCACTTCCACTGAGTTAGATATATGCATTTTCCCCATCTAACAAATCCCCAAACAAGCAACTTCTAATCATGTTTCCTTTGACTAAAAAGCAGAAGTGATTGACCACAGACAAAAGAGACCCCAGACCCCCATTGGAGTCCCATGTGGCAAGGCTGTTACCTCTATCAAAAATTCCACTTTTCTCTCTTTTTTATTAAATATAATTTGGGGACTCTGTCTTCTTTCTCTTACACTGCCTTACACAAAGAGAAGAGCTGATGCAATGGCAAATAGATGGCTTTAACAGCATATGTGTTTGCCTAAGAGAGTCTGAAACTGGACCTCAGGTCCTAGTTGTGTCCAAATCTTTGTGACCTCTTGGACCATAGCATGTTAATAGTACCTGTGAAGTGTTCTGGACAAAGATACTAAAGGGTTTGCCATTTCCTTCTGCAGTAAATTAAGGCAAATGGAGGTTAAGTGGCTTGTCACACAGCCTGTAAATGTCTGAGTTTGGATATGAAATCAGGTCTATTCTGACTCCAGATCCAGTGCTCTATCCACTGAGCCACCTAGCTGCCTCCAGTGTTCCCTGAAAAGGTCATTAGAGTTATCCTGATAGATGTTTATAGACCTGGCTACTACTTAGTGAGCCTGAGTGTTTCTGGGCTCCTGAGTCAGGGCTAGCTGCCCTATAGGGAATGCTTTCTACAATTATACAATTTCTTGGTGATGACCACTGACAGGGTCATTCTGAACGTAAAGGAACTTAAGAGCCATGCAGAAGATGCTCTATGGACATTGAGAGTTCTACAGACAGTTCAGCCCCAAGTTAAGTAAGAAATGGCTAGTCAACAGTCCTACACCATTGTCTTTATTTCTGGGGAAAGCTGGTTGGTTGTCATCCTTTTTACTAGAAGACCAACATCACATCACTTGGGGAATGGCTTTTCACTGGTACCTAAATTGGAGTTAAGTGAGGCAGAGTTGAACAAAGTCTGAAAGTCTCACTCTCTCTTCTGGAGTCATCCAAGTCCAGTGGCAAAACAAAAGTCAAGATGATGATGCCTTGGGATGCAGGGATAGCCTTGGCTTCTTCAGTGTCTTCCTAAGCTCTATGTATTTTTTCCACAGTGCCTGCTTCAGTCATCTTCATGGCCACTGGAAAAAATTATTCTCATTCCCACCTTCTACCAGGGGAAGACTTCACATCCTTAGGGTAGATACCCCAGTAACTCATCAATGAGGTTATGACCTGTCAATCATCCTCAAACTGGTTTAGCCCTTCTGTGAGACAGTTTTATCAGAGTGTGGGCCACTGTGAATGCTGGAGCTTCTCGGAAACACAGATGAGAGTTGGATGGTAGGGGACACCAAGGGAGGATGAGCAGTCCCTGAAAAGAACTTGGCAAGCTCTCACGCTCTAGGTACTAGTCTTCCCTGAACTTCTCCTTAGGAAAGCATAATAGATGTGATGGATTTTTAAAAAGTATTTGTTAATGCACACTTCGATGTCGTTTGTATCTTAAGCATTTTGTTGTTTGGAGAAGAAATAAATAACTGTTCTATACCTCCTTACTTTGTACATTGTGTCCCTTCTGGCAAGTACCCTGCCAATTTCTTTTTGGAAGAACCCTATACTAAGTCATACCTAAGCGATTTGTTTTCTTTTTCTGTTGAGGAATTGTCCTCCAATTTCTACTCTAGGGTATTGTCATAAAAAGACCGAGCTGGCAAAAAAAAAAGAGCTGTCCCCTCTTCTTGGTATCAGGTCACTCCTGGGATGCATCTGGTCTCCATGGGATTCCAGAGACATTTCTTTTTCTAGAATGTGGTCCTCCAGATCAATGGTGTCAAATTCAAATAGAAAAGGTTCCCTGCAGCCATCATATTGACTTATAAAACCATAAGTTAACTTTATCTTTGCTGTGTTGCATTATTTATTTTGTTTAAACATAGCCCAATTACATTTTATTCTGGTTCTCAGACGTTTTGCCAGCCACTTGCAATTCACAGGCTGGCAGTTTAAAGTCTCTGCTCTAGGCTACAGGTTATATGTATATTGTGTATATGTACATATAAAATATATGCATTTATACACATGGGGCAGCTAAATGGCTTGGTAGATAAAGGATTGGCCCTGGAGTAAGGAAGACCTGAGTTCAAATCCAGCCTCAAACACTTACTGTGTTAGCCTAGGCAAGTCACTTAACCTCCGTTTACCTAGGACTCAATTAGATAGCTCAGTGGATAGAGTGCTGGACTTGTAGTCAGGAACACCTGAGTGCAAATCCAGCCTCAGACACTTACTAGCTGTTTTAGGCTAGGCAAGTCATTTCTGTTTATCTAAGACTCAGCTAGGAAGCTCAGTGGATAGAGTTCTGGGCTTAGTGTCACGAAGACCTGAGTTCAAATATAACCTCAGATACTTACTGGCTGTATGACTGGGTGTCACTTAATCTCTGTCTACCTAGGACTCAGCTAGGTAGTACAATGGATAGAGTGCTTGGTTTGGAGTCAGAAAAACATGAGTTCAAATCCAACCTCAGATATGTACTAGCTGTGTGACCCTGTGTAAGTCACTTAACCTTGGTTTACCTTAATCCACTGGAAAAGGAAATGGTAAACTACTCCAGTTTTTTTGCCATTGAAAACCCCATGGATAGTATGGTCTATATGACAAAGAGTCAGCCATAACTAAACAAAATGCAGACACACATGCATAATACATGTGCCTAAAACGTGCCTCAAAGTTGATGTAGGTCAGCTATCGCAACCCATTTTTCCCCTGCAGCTTGTAGAGTTGGTTCTATACTGGCACACAGGAGAACTTGTTAAATGTCATGCATCTGCTGATGGCAAGCCTAGCCTGGCATGAGAGAGAGGTGGAGAGGCAAGTGAACACTGAGACCCTGCTGGGCTGCCTGAGGGGTCGAGCCAAACAGAAGTAGAAAATAATCAAAATTGAGTCGGCAGGGGTGGGGGTGGGAGTAGTAACTGATTTTCAATAATTACATATTAAACGCTTATTTAAATTAACGTAATGGCCAATGTGTTTGGAGGAAATAGCGTATGGATGCATATTTATATGTGTATATATATATACACATATATTTATTCTTGGACTCATCCAGCATATATGTGTGTATATATGATATGTTCATATATGTATCTATAAACATAGTTATGTTTGTGTATATGTGTGTATATGTTTATATGTGATCTGTAAGGCAATTGTTGTTTATCCTTTGTTATCAAAGAACAGTGACATTATGAATTGGATTTAAATGAGGCAGAATTGTACCAAGTCATCAGGCTCATTCCCTCTTTCAGCGTCATCAAAGTCCAATGGCCAGACAAAAGTCAAGATGGCCTGGGATACCTTGGAAGACTTTGTCATCATCCATGTCTGACTAAGCCCTCCACAACACCTATTTCAGCCAGTTTCATGGCCACCTGAAAAAAAATGGTTGCCCACTGGTCATTCCAATGGGGGAAGTCTTCCCAAGTCTGCCCAACTCACTGACTGGTTGGTTTGAGGCTATTGGTTTCCCTCATCCTGGTTTAGCCTGTGTGCTGAGATCGTTTTAGCCACAGTTTAGGTTGTTGGGGCCACAGGTGAGAGTTAGGTGAGAGGGACAGACACTAAAGGGTAGATGAGCAGCCCTGAAAAGGTCTTGGTAAGCTCTCACACCAGAGGTGCTAGTCCTCCCTGATCAAGTGGGATAAGCACAGGCTTTAGAGTCAGAAAACCTGGTTTTCAGATTCATTCTGTTACTACTTATGTGAACCTGTTTCTTAACCTCCCTGAGTCTCTGATTCTTCATCTCTAAAATGAAGATAATAATTAGCTTTCTCAAGAGTTTGTTGTTGTGAGACAAGCTCTTCTTCCTAAAGTTTGAAAAAATGGGGAAGTTGAGTTCTCAATAAAATGTGAAATTCTTGAGGGCAGGAACTTTAATTTTTGTTTACCTAATTGCATTGTCTAGCGCCATGTTGGCTAAGCCATGCAAAGCAAGGCATGGCAAAGCAAGGGGGAACAGAACAGTCCCCTGTGTGCTGATCTGGCACCCTTGCTTGGCACCTGGCACCACAGTGCCCAAGGACAGTTTTTTTCTTGTGTGTGTGTGCCCTGACCCTCCATCCATCCACTCAATGTGAGCACTTACTCCCTCTACTGTCTGGGGTAAAGTGGAGGGAGGGGGGCCACTGGCAGCTTGAAATTGTACTTTGGGCATGAGATCTTGAAAATGTTCACCAATGCTGGTCTAGCACATAGTAGATTTTTAAATAAATGCTTATTGATTATTAACAATAACATTGTATTATTGTTAATAAACAATAACATTAACAACCTCTGGTTGCCTAAGGCCTGTCTTATGGATCATTACTTAGGGTTTTTCCCAAATATAACCTACATATTCTGTACTTCTTGGAAATTAAACATCCCTTGGAGACCCAAATTGCCATCATAAGGATGAGGATATTGGTTGAATAAATCAACCAAATAATTCCACCTAATGTACTTAAAGTAAGTGATAAAAAAAAATATTAAGGAACTGAGAACAAGTCTCAGACACTTAATCCAAACTGTGAAAAATCTTTAGAAGCCAAGTGACTATTGTACCATGTTAGGATAAGCTGGGGAAACTTGATCTTATCCTAAGGGTTTCTGTGAAATATCAAACTAGTGGAGAGCTAAAGTTATTCCAGAGATCAGAGTCATTGAGGTATTTCAGTTAAGTTCCAGGAACAAACAGCCATGTGAAAGGGGAGGGTTGGAGGGAGAGAGCTTGGCCTTTACCCATGTCTCTTTCCCCATCCTCTGGTTCAATCCTTGACCTTATGAGCTTTGAAGGAACCAGAGGATCTGTACTTCCTCTCTTCCTAGTATTCTAGTGGCAACTTCAGATCAACTTATGGCAGCATCTGAACTCAGAGCCACAGGCTGTATATAGATTTATGACTTTATAAGGATCCCAGCAAAGAAGTTATACCTCGCCTGAGGGGATTTTATTGAATATCACTTGGGGAGAGAAGGGGAGAGAGGACCCTCTGGCAATCAGGAGCAGAGTGTTTCCACTTTACCATCTCTATATAAGCTTGCTTTTCCTATATACTGGTGGAAGAACATGTCGCATACTTTGGGGATACGTTCTATCAACTATTCTTACTGTGTGGCACAGCGAACAGAGTGCCAAGCCTGGACTCCGTCTCATCTTCCTGAGTTGAAATCTGGACTCAGACTTGTACTAGCTGAGTGACTCTGGGCAGATCACTTAACCCTTTTTGCCTCAGTTTCTTCATTTGTAAAGTGACCTGGAAAAGGAAATGGCAAACCATTCTAGCCTCTTTGCCAAGTAAACCCCAAATGGGGCCAAAAGAATCAGACACAACTGAAAACCAACTAAACAACAATGAACAACAACCCGCCTTAGTAAATGCTTCTTTCTAAAAACTAATTGAATCTGGTTGACCTAAAAATGATTAACTCATAATGACACCGGGAAGAATTAGACCAGTGGGTCCTAGGTAAGTGGACATAAGAGAACATCTAGGGACATCTAAGTAGGTGCAGCTGAAAGTGTAGTAAGTCTAACTGCAAATGGAAAAATACCAGTGTCTTGCTAGGATTCTAACTTTGTCTTGAGGCTGTTTGACAAGGAGAGTCTTTTGGCACCCAGGTAAATAAACCCTCTGGGATCAGACCTATATTCAACCTGCCATATTCTGAGATTTGCTTCCCATAAAAGTCCTGGTGTGTTTTAGAACTTCTAAATCATAGCTCCAAATGATGTAATATAACAGCGGACTGCAGAGACACAAGGTAGACAAGATGTGCTTAGGAATAGAGGACAGGAGAGTCTTTTATTACAGAACCATAAAACCAAGGAACATAGAATGAGATAATAATAGGTACTGTGGCCATTAGTTATATGGCATAGTGGAGAGAGCAGAGCTAGAAAGGTTCAAGTACTGTGTGAACTTACAGAAGTCATTTAATTTCTTGGTAATTTGGGCAACTCTCTAAGTTGATAAATTTCAAACAAGTTGGCAGCACATACTGGTAAGAGCAGAATTCCCCTACACTGATAATGCCACTTCCCAAAACCCTGACATTATATATAATGTTAATTCATGTTTCTATAGAACTTAATAGTTTTCTCACAAAAACTCCGAGGTTAATTAATGCAAGTAGGATGGTCTCAGTCTTATAGATGAATCAACTGAGGCACCAAAATGCTGTCGTACAAAAAATAGGCATTGGAGTGAATACTCCAACTCAGTTCTTCTGATTAAGTTTAGTGCTAGCTGCATTATACCACATAGCCAGAGAAAAGAAGGGTTTTTTAAGAATTTGTAATTTGTAAAGCACTAATGAGCAGATATTACGAGTGTCATCTTTGAATGCTGAAGACAACAATAACAGCAGACTAAAACTCAGGAGATGTGAGTTCAAGCCTTGGCTCTGTCTACCTGGGTGAAGTTAGACAAAAGCCAGTTTACCTCTCTTGGCTTCAATTTTGTCAGAAAACTTTATATCACTAAATTGTTCCAAAAAGTGTTTAGAACATTTAATAGAAATGGGTTTTATACAGTCCTCAGCTGTAATAGCCATTTTGACAGTTAGGTTCCTAAGCTGACAGATTAATAAGCTATGTTCTTTGTTTGTTAAAGTATCCTTAAAGCAGCCTTAAGTTTTGTAAATGGGAGGGAGAGCTGTCAAAGACAGAAGGAATTCTATATTTTTGTCTCATGGCAAATTCTTCCTGATTGAGGTAAAAGAAGAGTCATAGGATAAAGGGATTGGGCAGACAGACATAAAGTTCTTACATGTGAATTTTGATTCATAAGGAATACATAAAGAGGATGGTTGATGAGAGACTACACCAGTGATGGCAAACCTATGGCACACATTCCAAAAAGGGCACACAGAGCCCTCTCTGTGGGAATGCCTACAGTCGCCTACTAGAGTTCATTACTAGAAAGCCAGAGGGATTTGGGGAAGAGCTGTTCCCCTCCCCTTCTCTATGTTACTAAGGAAATTCCTCACTACACCCATTCCTTGGCCCAGCAGCCCAATGGGAGTGCTTCCTCCCTTCCCTATTTGTGGTAAGGTACTGGGGCAGGTGGTGGCTTAAACAGTGCATTAGAGTAATTACAGATATGGCAGCCTGCTGGGTCTGTGGTGAATGTGATTCACAGGTTTGAGTGTGGCACATAGCTGGAGAGGAGCAGAGCTGGGGGGGTGGAGCTCTGGGGCCACTCTCCTCCCCCTCTCCATATGTGCCTCTCATCCCCCCACCCTGCTTCCCAGCAGCCCAATGGGAGCCCTCCCTCCCTCCCATGTCTGTGGTAAAGAGGTAGGGGATTAGGTGGGAGTGGTAGGGTATGGAACTTTGTCTGGGGACTGGGGTGAGGGTGGGCCTGGCATTCCATCTCTAAAAGGTTTGCCATCACTGGACTATACTCTCAAATAAGCCACAGGACCTGTTTACCATCAACAGAAATTTTAGGTTTCAGTACCAAAAAATAAAACTCAGATCTACTTTGAATGTCTAAAGCTTCTAAAAACCTCCAGGAAACAGCAGCAATATTGGGGACCAAATGAGCAGAAAGTCTCAATGCACCTTCTGAGTTAGTCACAGCTGGTTCTATAGATTATTCTAATAACTAAGAGCAGGAAGGCAGCTAAGTGGCATAGTAGGTAGACATATGCCTATGATGGAATACTACTGCTCTGTAAGAAATGATGAGCAGTTTATCTTTTATACATGGAATGACCTATATGAAATTATGAAGAGTGAAACCAGAAGAACCAGGGGAACAACAAAAATATTAGAATGACTTGTCCACCTCCAGAGAAAGAACTGACAAATAGAAACAAGCAAGACCTACTCTCATTATTTATTTGCAATTCCAAACCAAAAACTCATCAGGAATAGAATAAGTGCTCTGCTCTTTTCAATACTCTTTGATATAGACATCAAACTCCATGTTATATAGTCTGAAAAACAAGGATGTCATTGTTGAAATAAAAGCATATTTAAGTGAAAAAAGAAGAACAAGCAAGACAGACTTTATGTATGCATATCTTTTTGTCAAGGGATGCCTTTTCTAGTTCTTGAAGGGGAGGAAGGGAAGTAGATATCTGGGAATTTTAATGTAACTAACAAAGAATGAAGTGAGATAAATAATAAGATGTTAAACTCCTCTCCTTCTCCCTCTGCTCTGGTATAGGTGGAGGACTCACACAGCCTAAAGCAGCTCCTAACTACTTGAAGAGCTGGTAGGTTTAGCTATTTAATGGCTTCTGGGATACCACCAGCAGCACCCGGCTGTCTAGGATTCCCTTCTAATGCAATAAAAAAGAAATAGGTTCACACTTTATAAGGGGACACTTGGTATAAACCAATCTTTTACATAAAGTTTAACCCCAGTGAAGACTTACAGGGAGAGCCCTAGAAATCAGACCCAGTTCCCTCCCCACTACACACAAACACATTGGAGGAGATAAAAACGTTGAATAAGTCCCTCTTCTCACAAGGCTTACTATTTAATAGAGTAGATTAGATACAAATAAATAACTATAAATATGCAATATTATTTTCATGACAAAATCATTTGAGAGATATAGAACAAAGTACTACTTGACGTCTAGAGGAAAAAATTGTCATTAAGTGCAGGAGATGGAAGGAGCAGAGGTGGAGTGTATATTCTGGCTGCTGCCAGAAGGGAAACAATAGGGGACAATAGGACAGGAATTCTTCTGAGCCCCTTTCCATTTACAAGTGTAGTTTATGGAGTATATCGCCTTCTCCTTTCCTCCAATCCCCCACCATCATCTCAGAGAGAAAATATGCTATTTAACAAATGGTTCTACCAAATAATAATGTAATCTTTGCATTAATGCATTGAGAATAGCAAAACAAGGACTTTTACTGTTTTTGAAAAATTTCATGGATTCTTTGATTGCTCTGGTAGAAAGGAAGTATCTGGACACAATAGCACAAAGAAATATGGACACAAATGGATGAGGTACAGCGATAAAGTTTGAAGACTGAGTCCACAAACCACATTCTAATTGATTTCAGATGTGAAAGTGCCTTGATAGGTACAGAGAGCAAAACGAATGGAAGATATTATTCCTACCGTGTTATTAGTAGGGACAGACTGATCTAGTTGATGGGGTACTTGACTTAGAGTCAAGAAGTCTTGGGCTCAACCCAGTCTCTGAAACTTACTACTTGCCCAGCCCTGAGGAAAGCACTTAACCTCTCTTTTAGACTATAAATTATAGAGAATTTCTGATCTGTTCCAGTTCCCACACCTGATAAAAATCATTGTTCTTTGACAGATTGATATATTATTACTTAGGCAAAATGTGGCCTGAAAACCTCCATTAGTTTGTAATCATTATGAATATAGTCAGGAGGGATTGGAAATGCAGGGGAGGTTGAGAAAAGAAAGATCCAGTCCAATACTGATTTAAAAAAATCAAAACTATCTCCCAAAAGGTACATTCCTTGGAAAGGAGTCAAGATCCAAAACGGAAGATAATCTGAGAGCTTGCCAAAAACGTTCACAAAAATATGTGGTAAATTAGTAATGTGCCAAAACATTGAATGCAAGTCCAGATCTAATTCAGGACCAACAGCAGAGTGAAGTAATAGCATAGGTATTTGTTTAAATGACCTTATAATATAACTCATATTTCTATAGTTAAAATTAAGGCTTAGAAAACACTTTCTTTGTAAAGTAGATAGGATCAATGCATCTCAGCTTTAAAGATGAAAAAATGAAGGAAGTGGGTTTTTCATGATCATATACCTAAGATTGGAACCCAGGATTCGAATCCTAAACTTTTGATTTTAAGTTCAATGCTCTTTTGACTACTTTAAACCCCCTGAAAGTATTACTACTATAGCAATCTTGAGTAGTTTTTAAAAATGGAGTCAAAGTTATTTTAGGATTTCAAAAGTTTCTCCTTCTCCATGCACTGAAATCTTTTGTATTAGTAGGCTCTGTGAATATGAACAAATTACACAAACCCTCTAAGCCACCTTTCTTAATTATAAAATGGAAATATCAGTAGTAATTATCTCCCAGGGTTGTTGAAAGGCTCAAGTGAAACAACATATGTAAAGTTCTTGCCAACCTTAAAGAACTATAGGAATGTTAGTTCTTGTTATTGCTATAATATTTAACCAGTCAATTAATAAACACTTATTAAGTGCCTATTATATGCCAGGGGGCAGCGAGGTGACACACTAGATAGAACGCAGGGATTGGATTCAGGAAGGCTTGAGATCAAATCGGACCTCAAACATTTATTATCTGGGTGTCCCTGGACTAATCTTGTTTGCCTCCATTTTCTCATTTGTAAAATGAAATGGAGAAGGAAATGGCAATTCACGCTAGTATCTTTGCCAAGAGAACCCTAAATAGGGTCAGGAAGAGTTAGACATGATTTTTAAACAACAACAAAATATACCAGCTACTCTACGAAGTGCTAGAAATACAAAAAGAGGCCAAAAAATGGATTTGTAGAAGTCTAATGGGGGAGACAACATGAATATATATATACATATATATATCATATATTATATTTTCAAATAGGAATTAATTAACAGAGATTGAATACAATAGATTTAAGAGGGATTGGAGAAGATTTCTGATAAAAGAAGGGATTTTAGTTGGTACATAGAAGAAGCTCAGAGGGTCAGTGGGTAGAGTGGAAGAGAATGTTCTAGACATGAGGGCAGTCAGAGAAAATGCCTCGAGCCAAGAAATGGAATCTTGGCAGTAATACTCTAAATGAAGGCATTTAAGGATAGCTACCAAGGGTATTAAGGATAGTTTCCAAGTAGCAAGTGAATTATTAAGTATCTACTGTATGCAGAAGATTAAATCTGCTGCCTGGGGAAATAAAAGTTTTGGGAAGATAAGAGACATCCTCCCCCTGATGAAGTTTTGGGTTTCATAAAAGCAAAATAAGAAAGTCTTTATAATTTTATAGATGAAAGAACTAAAACCTGAGGAAGTTCAGAGACTTACTTAAAGTCACTCAATGTCTTATAAGTGATAGACCTGGGATGTAAACCCAGATCTTTTGATTCCAAAATTCTATAGCATGGTACAGAGGAAAGAGCACTGGCCTATGAGTCAGGAAATACTGAATTTTAAGCTTGATTCTGTCATGAATGTAAGAACAGAATTTAAAAATATTTTGGCAACCAAGCTGGGTCAAGACACTGTGCATCTGTTTTTTTATAAATAAGACAAAGAGAAGAAATAGTAGGAAGAAAACTCATATTTCAATTTAAAATTATAATAACTTTATAATTATTTGTATTTAAGGTACATTTTCATAGATATAAAGAATTATTTTAAGTATAATTATTTTTAAAATTCTTGCATTAAGTGATCCACCTAGTTCTCCTAGTATTCTTTTTTAAACATTTACCTTCTATCTTAGAATCAATCCTGTGTATTGGTTCCAAAGAAGAAGAATGGAAAGGGTTAGGCCAGTGAAGGTGAAACTTTTAGAGAGGTGGGTGATGTCCTCAGGTGCTCCCTTTCCCAGGGGAGGGGAGAAGCCCAGCCCTGCATCCCTCTGGAATTCTAATAACAAACTCTAGACAACTCTGTGCTGGGGTGAAGGCAGACATGTCCACAGAGAGTACTCTGATTGCCCCTTTGGCATACATGCCACAGGTTTGCCACCATGGGGCTAGGCAATGGGGGTTAAGTGACTTGCCCAGGGTCACAACAGCTAAGAAGTGTCTGAGGCCATATTTGAACTCAGGACCTCTTGTTTATGGGCCTGGTTCTCAATCCACTGAACCAACTATCTGCCTCCTCTTCTAATATTATTAAGATGACTATTATGTAAAAATCTTATGGTACTATACAACTCCTTTCCTGTGATACTCTATGAGAAGAGTTCTTCACTTTTTTGTATATGGGAATCCTCTAGCAAACTGGTGAAGCTTATGAACCCATTCTCAGAATAATATTTGTAAATCTATAAAATAAAATATTAAATGGTACAAAGAAATCCAATTATATTGAAATATAGATAGATGGATGGATAGATAGATAGATAGATAGATAGATAGATGGATGGATAGATAGACGGACAGATAGACAGACAGATGGACAGACAGATGGACAGACAGACAGACAGACAGACAGACAGACAGATAGGTAGATAGATAGATAGATAGATAGATAGATAGATAGATAGATAGATGATAGATAGATAGATAGATAGATAGATAGATGGATAGATAGACGGACAGACAGACAGACAGATGGACAGACAGACGGACAGACAGACAGACAGACAGATAGGTAGATAGATAGATAGATAGATAGATAGATAGATAGATAGATAGATAGATAGATAGATAGATATTTTTAAAATGCAAGTTCATAGACCCCAGGGTAAGAACCCCTGCTCCATGGCATACAGATCATTCTTGATAACCTTACATAGAACAATCAGAGCCATGTAGATTCACTGCTTAAAAGGGGTTTCATAAAACATTAAATAGAAGCCCCTATGACTCTAAAAGTCCTTTTCTACAGATCTAGAAAAGAGATAGTATAATCATTATATAATAGATAAGGCATCTAGGAGGTATAGCAGAAGGAAGTTTTTGGAATTTATACTTAGTTTGTATATGTATTAAAAGTATTTGTGGCCAAAAATAGGAGGTAAAAGAATAGGAGAAAAAATGAGATTTTGGATAAGTCCCACCTCCTAGTGACTAGGGGTCCAGGGGAATCCCTTGTAATGGCCTCAGCTTCCTCTTAGCCAGTGTAGTACAGCTCAGACCCTCAGAGGTTTATTGCCAGCCATACATACATGACAAAGGCAGGAATGTGGAACAAACATTTGAGGTGATGCCTACAGAAACTTTATATAGCTTCCTTTATGCCCATTTTCCTCCCCTCTCATTCAATTACATGGAAGATCAGAAGGATCTTACTTTTTCTGAAAAACTAAGATGATTTATAACCATACTGTTCTTAAGGGTTTTCTATGGCAGAGCACCCTCCAAATCTAATGTGGATTTGAAGTGTACATGAGTTTCATGAAAAGGTTGAGTGGAAGGTATGAAGAATTTCTAACCTTGAATCACAAAGTTGTCTGAACAATGGTCTTTGACACAGACCTAAATACAATTTAAAAGATATATTTAAATGTCTATAGACTCAGGTTAGCTGACTAACTATTCTGGGGTCCACAAGAGCTTGTTTCTGAAAGTAAGATTCTCTTTCTGGAGAAAAAGGGCATATATAGCTAGCAAACCTCTCCTTATGAAAACAGAGCAAATAGAAAAGAGAAATGGCAGGACTTACTTCTTTGATAGAGGGAAAAAATCACCTTAACTGAGTTTTTGAACTTAGGGATTGTCAAACTATGTCAGATCCACGCATTGCCTATTTTTGTGTCAACCATAAACTAAGAATGATTTTTACATTTTTAAGTATAGCTTTAAACACAATTTATTTTAAAATGTAAATTTGAAAATTTAAAATTCTTAACTTGTGGCTTATACACAATCAATCAAGAAGCTGAGTTTGGCCCATGGGCTGTAGTTTGCCAAACCTTGCTCTACCTGATGCCAAGCTTTAAAAAATACATACCTCTTTAAGAAATGCTTAGTAACAACCACAAAACTAGTTTTGTACTTACTGGCAGAGACCACATGTCATATGGGACCAATGGGGAGCAGCGCACTATCACCTGGATACATTAGTGAACCTGAAGCACCCGAGGGATGAATTATCCTGACTACTTTACACATGTGTATTTTAGTCACTTTTATGTCTTAATATGTGTCCTTCCACATATGCTCCCTAAGAGTATATACCCTTTCCACTGATAATATGTGTATTTTGGGGAGAGTGTGCCCTACATTTATGGGTAAAATGATTTGTTACTAATTTTCTTACTATGGTACTACAAAAACGAAAAGCTTTTGCTTTTTACTAATTGGGTCCTCTGGGTGATGAGAAAAATATACACATTGTTTAGGGAGTCATGCAGCCATTATTTCTTAAGGGAATATGGATCCACAGAGTACCTTAAACCTATGTTATATTTTCTGGGGATCTCTATATGCTAGAAGGGGGTTACCCCTAGTACTATGCCTGAATAAGACACATCCTATGATGAACCCCAGCCTTCCCTTGACAAGATGGTCACTTTTTTGTCTGACCACTGCATTCTTTTGGGAGCAAGTCCTAAGCAAAGCATGATCTATAGTGTTTCTCTGAGCAACAAAGGACACAGCTGATGAGTTGTGCTTTTCCTTGTCCTCTGAGAATTCCAGAGCCAGAGCTATGAATCACTTTCCTGAGAGTCAAGAGATTTATGATCTGCAGTGCCTAATCTGGGATAACCCCACACCCCTTCAGCCTACTCTCTTTGTGGTTATTTGACTGCCTTTTGATGAGAGGTTGGTTAAGGTAATCTAATTCTCCAATTCCAGAGTCAAGAGGTTAAGAAAGGATGACAGGCTGTATCACCCACCACTGATTTCCAAAATTAAAAAAAGGTGAGGCCAAACCAATGGTAATGGCTTGCAGGATCTATTTCCGACCAGAAACTCCATTTCATTTGTACATCATGGAAAGCACTCACCCACTGTGTATTTGAACACTATTATTTTTTACTCTGTCTTTTCCAGCAGGCACACTGTCATTAGTCACTGTCTTATTCTCCCTTTTGCATTCCAGGTGAGTTTCCCATCCAGTGAGAGGTTCTTTAGGAGAATTGTTCTACCACAATTTCCTGTAGCTAGGATTGAGCCTTTTGACTTGTGTCCTTCCCATAAAATAAAGACAAAGCCATTAGAATGAAGCAGGGGCAGGATCTCTGCATTTGGAGTCTGATCACCTTGGTTTGAAGTTCAGATATGCCTCCAACCGGCTTGGACTCAGTTTCCTTATTTACAAGATAAAAAGGATAGATTAGATAATAATGTCTAAGGTCCTTTCTATGATCCTAGGTCCTTTCTGAGACTCAGTTTCTAGTATGTAAAATGAGCATATTGAGTTAAATAAATTTTAAAGTCCCTTCTAGATTTGACTTTCAGTGATACTTATGAGGAAGTAATTCAATCTTGCATGCAGAATTCAACAGCTGATTTTGAAGAATCCACAAAGGAAGACATTCTTTACACTTGTTTTTGCTTTTTTAAAAAATATAAATAGCTCACCATAATGCAAGGATTCTTAACCTTTTTGTTATGGACTCCTTTTAAAGGCAGGTGAAGCTTATAGGATCCTTCTCAGAATAAGGTTTTGAAATTCATAAAATAAAATACACAAGATTACAAAGGAAACCAATTATATTGAAACAGTGATGTATTTTTCCTATATTTAAATCTATTTAATCCCCTCTCCCATATTAAGAACCTTTAATATAGAAGAAAAATCATTAGACCACCAAGATCATATAGTCATAATATACGAGTTCAAATTCCAACTTGGCCACTTTCTAGATTTGTTACCCTGGGATCATTCCATATAAAATGAGAGGCAGCATAGCCCAGTGGTAAAGGGCCATCCTTGGAGTAAGGAACACCTAGGTTTAAGTTCTGTCTCTGCTTCTTTATTAGCTATATGACTTTGAGCAGGTCACCTGCCATACAACTCTCTAAAACTAGAAATGACAAATGATCTCTTATCTATATTAATAGATGGAGTTTCTACGTTGGGAATTTCCAACCAATGAAATAATAGATCTAAATGGTAGCAATAATTTCTCTGAGTCAACTTACCTCACAGGGCTGATGTCAGGAAAGTACTTTGGGAAACTTAAATTGTTATATAAATGTGAATTATTCTTCTTCTTACTGAAGAAAGACAAACATTCATCATAAGCCTAGAATACTCTAATCCACCTATCACTCACTTGAAGCCATCTAGGAGGGTACTAGCAAAGTGCTCTGCCAAATTGAAAAGTTTCCTATTTCCACTCTGTAGATATTCTCCAAAGGGAAAGAATCAACTTTAAACAAGAAATGATTGGTGGAGGACATTGACTGCTTCCCTGGAGATAGGTCAGGGGAGGGTGTCATGCCAATAGGTTGGTTAGTTAGTGGAAATCACTTGACAGCATGGGAAGCTTGCTACTTCCTCCTTGACTGACAGGAAAAAAACAACAACAACAAAAAAGCATCCCTGTTTTGTCCCTGAAATCACAGCCTCATAAGGCTGCAAAGAACTTTTTGAGATCAGCTCGTCCAACACTGTTTAATCAGAGTGTCAGCTAATGTTTAGCTTTCAAGTTGAAAAAGAGGCCCAGTCAAAGCAAGGGAAATTCATTTCTTGCAGGTGTTTTGGCTCTGGGGAATGCACAATTCCTGCTGCTCTCAGCACTCAGTCTTGGGGTTTAGATTTTTATTCTTTTTGCTCTTTGTAAGCTTTAGAAATCCTTCAAATATATGAACATAGTGGGCAACAAGTAGAGGAGTTTGCCTTGAAAAAGTTGCAGGATTAAGGGGTCAGACATTCAAAGCCGGAAGGGTCATTAAAGGTCCTCCAGTACAACTCCCTATTTTACAAAGGAGGAAACTGGGACCCAAAGAGATAAAGTAATTTACTCAAAGTCACATGAATCCTCTTACTCCAAATCCAACCCTCTCTCTACTGTACCTGAAATGGAAGGTGTATATGGCAAAGGTAATAACTCAATTTGTGATTTGAATCACTACATTTCTCTTCCTTTATTATGCAAATTCCTTGAAGACAGGGACTTATTTTCCTTTCATTTCTTTGTATCCCTAGCATCTATCACAGGGTCTGGCACAGAGGAAATGTTCAATAAATAGTTGATGAAATGAATTCTACTATGCTTTTCAATTTAAGAATTATCTGTATAGCTATAGTTTAAAGAGACAATCATATTCTCCCAGCCCTGCTAATCTTTTCACATATTTATAAGTCATCGATATATTTAACATATCATCCTAAACAGCTTAATACCACACCCTCTATATATATGTCTAACTACTATGATAATGATAATTTTTAAGAATTACAGATATTATATCTCCATGTAGAAATATAAACAATTTTACTTTATTAAAGCTCTTAAATTTTTTCACTTTCTTATTCACCTTTTTATGCTTCTCTTGAATTTTGTATTTGGACATCAGATTTTCTGTTTAAGCTTGTTGTTTTCTTCTATTTTATTAAATGACCATACTATCCTTTGAAAAAAATATAGTCCGTTTTGATGGGTAGGTGATTCTTGATTGTAAATTCAGTTCCCTTGCCTTTCATAATATCATATTACAAGCCTTCTGGTCCTTCAGTGTGGAAATTGTCAGATTCTGTGTAATCCTGACTGGGGCTTCATGATATTTGAACTGTTTCTTTTGGCTTCTTCCAGTATTTTTCTCCTTGGCCTGGGAACTCTTGAACTTGGCTATAACATTCCTATGAATTGTCATTTGGGAATTTTTTACAGGAGATGATCTGTGGATTATTCCAAGTTCTTTCAGTTGTTTTTTCAAGGAGATATTTCATATTTTCTTCTATTTTTCATTCTTTTGATTTTGTCTTATTCCTTCTTGATATCTCATGAAGTCATTAGCTTCTTTTTGTCCAATTTTAATTTTTAAAGACAAAATTTATTTCATGACCTTTTGATCCTTCTTTTCCGTTTGGTCTAATCTACTTCTCATGGCATTCCTTTCTTCATTAAACTTTTTTGCCTCTTTTTCCAGTAGGTCAAATCTGGATTTTTTAGAAAAATCTTTTCTTCCCTGGATTTTTGTACCTCTTTTTCCAGTTGACCAATTTTACTTTTTAAGCTGTTATTTTTTTTGCATTACTTTCATTTTCCCCTCCATTTTCCCTCCCATTTTTCTTTGATGTGTCTTATTTGATTTTTGAATTACTTTTTGAGTTATTCTAGAGCTTGGGACCAACTCCTGTTTTTCTTTGAAATTTTACATACGATCTCACCATGCCCTATTGGTTCTGTGCTTTGTTCTTTGTCCCCATAGAGATTTTTAAGGGTTAAGTGTTTCTTTTGCTGTTTGCTTGTTTTTCCTAGACTTCTTTTTGCCTATGGACTTGAAATTCTGAAACCTGGCTTGCAGGGATCCACACTGTGAGCTATTTTGCCCTGGGGCTAGGTTTTCATTATAGCAGCACAGGTTTGAAAGAGCCCAGTGCTATGGACTTTCAGGCCTCGCTGTGGGCTGGTACCAGGACCTGAGACTTTGAAGGGTGGATCTGAAGCACTATTTATTGGTGCAGCCTGTGTCCCAGGATCCCAAAGTTAGCCTATGCCAGGTTGCAGAACCTAGTGCAGTAGATGGTGAGGATGAGGTGGGGAGAGGGGGGTCAGCCAGCACTCTTCTGTGTGCAGTTTTGATTTTGGTTCCCCCTTTAAAATCAACTCTCTCTCTCTCTCTCTCTCTCTCTCTCTCTGTCTCTCTCTCTGTCTCTCTCTCTCTCTCTCTCTCTCTCTCTCTCTCTCTCTCTCTCTCTCTCTCTCTCTCTCTCTCTCTCTCTCTCTCTCTCTCTCTCTCTCTCCCCCTACCTTTCAAGTTGTGTTCAGTGGGAGAGTCCCTTCACTTTGCTTTTGGTTTTTGACTCCTGTCATTTTGAGTTGTTTTTTAAAGATTGGTTTGGAAGAATTGTCAGAGTGGTTTTAGCTTTCACTGATACTAAGCCACTATCTTGGCTCCACCCCTGTACCCATGTATATATTTAGGAGTCATATACTTGTCAAGTCCCACAGTGCTCATTGTTAACCTGTAATTCAGCCATGTGTACTTAGAGTTAAAAGCTAAATGAATGATTCAGAACCACCCAACACTCTCTTCTCATTTTGTGAAGTTAAGTTAAAAGGGTGTATGGGACATTCAGAAAAGAATAACACCTCTGGCTTGAGGAGGTCTTTTCATACATCTTTGGGGTTAACTTGTCACCTAACTCTCACCAGTGGCTTTAGGAAGCTATAGCATGCATAGTGGCCACAACCCAGTAAAACCGTCTTGGCAGACAGAGTAACCAGGTCAAAGGTAACCAATAGGAAAATTAGTGGGATGTCTATGCCAAGAATATAAAGACTTCCTCCATGCAGAATTGGCAGTTGAGGACAATTTGTTCCAATGGCCATGAAGGCAACTGAAGCAGGCGCTGCAGAACACTTAGAGCTTGGGCAGGCATCAACTATGTTAAGGTTTTCCACTGTATCCTGGGATATTGTCAATCATTCTGACTTTTGTCTTGCAACTGGACTTTGATGACTGGAAGAAAGAATTTAGACTGGCAACTTTGTGCCAACTGTACCTCATTTAAATCCAATTCATGCACAAGTCAAGACACTACTTTGTGATGTCATTGGTCCTCTTCAAAAGCAAAGGACAAACAGCAGTTCATTCAAGATGGTATTTTTATATTTAAGAAATACAAAGGAATCTAATTCACCCAAACTGATGGCTGGGATGTTGCATGTCATTTAAATCTTTCTGTAGGTCAAATTCACTTACTTATCCTAAGGTCTCTAATGCTATATAAGTTGCTTTACTGCTTTAAAAACAATAGAGCAGAGTAGATTTTGACCAATGGAGAAAAGAAAATGATGTTTTCATCACTTAAAATGCCCTACCCTATTCCTTCCTCCTATCCAAGATTCTATCCATCCTTCAAGATTCAACTGATGTATCCATGAATCCTCCATGATTTCTTTAGATATCAGTAAACTCCCTTTCCTATGAATCCTTCTTGCACTTATAGTCTATATCAAGGTAAAATTTTTAGTTCACAGCCCACTGTTTTGCATGACCATGAGCTAAAAACAGTTTTTACATTTTTTTAAACCGCTACCATCTGTCTTACAATCAATACTAAGTATCCCAATCCAAGACAGAAGAGAAATAAGGACTAGGCAATTGAGGTTAAATGACTTGCCCAGGGTCACACAGTTAGTTTTTACATTTTAAAACAATGGTGAAAAAAAACAAAAGAAGAAGAATATTTTGTAACACATGAAAATGATGTGAAATTCAAGTTTGTTTCAACAAATAAAATTTTATTTACTTACATATTGCTCATGACTTTTTGTGGTACAGTAATAATAGAGTAGTTACTACAGAGACACAGTAAGTGGTGCTCTCATAGCTTTGCACTAGGCTTGACACACCATAAATCGCAGTGCCACACAATTATAAATTTGCTGCATTTCAAGTACCACACATATTGCCATACTTTATTCTTTGTTATCAGTGCATACCCGTCCTGTCAAAATAAGAAGAGAAAAGTGGACTTTGAATGTTGCACTATAGCAGAACATGGATTATTTTGTTATCAAATTAGATGACAAAGTATTGTGTTTGTTAGACAGCAACATTATAGCTGAACAAAAAGAATGCAATCTGTAGCGACACTGCCAAAAGAAACATTCACCACAATATTCCCAAATCACAGGAAAGCAGAAGTTAGAAAAATTGGAAAATTTAAAGTGGAATTTCTTATCACAACAGAATTCTAGGACAAAAGCAAAAAATGAAAATGCAATCAAATTATGTTTCCAAGCATTGAATTTGTTAGCCAAAAAAGGAAAGTTGTTTGCCAATGGTGAATTAATTAAACCATGTTTGATTGTAGCAGCTGAAGAAATTTGTCCATAGAAAATAAACTTGGTTTAAGACTATTAACTTTTTAGCTTAATTAAAATCATATGCTCATGGATTGATATGGGTATTTGGCAGTACCTATCTGTGTGAAAAGATATTGTTAAGGAGGAGCTATTCAAAATCTCATTAAAAATTAGGTTTAACAGATGAGCATTTGCAATCAATTTTGATGTTAAGGAGCACTAACTTTGAACCCCAATCAAGTAAAATGTTATCCCCTCTCCTAAAATAATTCCATTCTTCTCATTAGTAGACTTATATTATATATATATACATATGTATTCAATGATTATTATTACATTTTTAATTTCATCAATAAAAGTCAGTGGGAATTTGCTTTCCCTCTTGTTATATATTTACCTATATGTTATCATTGATTTTACCTCTTGTCCTGTAAAGTCTAAAATATTTATTACCTGGTGCTTTAAAGAGAAAATTTGACAATTTTTGATCTATATCATGCAATTTAACTTTAATTATTTGCTATTTTAATGTAACAAGGTGGGGTAGGCAGATGATCAGAGTTACTCAGCCATCTTATTCATCCTCATCCTACTACTTTCTAATTACCTAAATTAATTTCCTTATATATTCTCTCTCTAAGAATTTGTAACAGAAAAAAGCTACAGGTCTCTGTCTGTCTGTCTCTCTCTCTCCTCCCAGTCTCCAGCCCCCAGACTGAGATTTTTTTCTCTTTCTGGATTCTTCTCTCTTGATTACCTCTTCTCAACTATAGTCCTAATAAGTATACTCCATATATCTGCAAATGTCTCTGGTTGTTCAGTTGTTTCAGTTGTGTCTAACTCTCCATCAGCCCATTCAGGATTTTCTTGGCAAAGATACTGAAGTGGTTTGTTGTTTCCTTCTCAAGCTCATTTTACAGATGAGAAAACTAAGGCAAATAGAGTTAAGTGACTTGTTCATGGTCACACAGCTAATAAATGTCCAGAGCTGGATTTGAACTCAGGAAGATGAATCTTTCTGACTCAGGGTTCAGCACTATATCCTCTATGCCACCCAAGTGCCCCCACATAGTTGAGAGACTATATATATATATATATATATATATATATATATATATATATATATATATATATAGTGTATAGAGAACTGGCCTTGGCAGCAAGAAGATATGAGTTCAAATCATACCTCTGAAACATATTGGCTATGTGACCCTTGAAGAAGTCATTTAACTGTTAACTCTCTAAGATGAAATGATAGAACAGGTACTAACTTGTATTGATGGGAATTTAGTCACTTGGAGTTCTCTCTTTCAATACAATATAGATATGGTTTACGCTCCCTCCTCCCAAAAAGGACAGTAATAAAAATAAAACATAGCTAGTTAATAATAGAATCAAAATCCAGGTCTCCACTCTCCTCGTCCAGTGAAATTCTTCTTAGACCATTAGGCAGGTAACATGGTACAGTAGACTTGGAATACTGGATTTAAAGGTCAGAAGATGTTAGTTCTAATACTGTCTCAGACTTTTAGCACTCTGGGCCTCTCAGCTTCAATTTCCTTATCTGAAAAATTTGTATAAAAATAACACTTATCTCGTAGGATAAATGGGCAGATTAAATGAGATAGCATATATAAAATACTTTGCAAAACCTTAAAGTAGAATATAAAGCCCAATTATTAGATGGTATCCAAACCCAAGTCTCCCATCTCCAAATCTTTCCTTACTTATATCTTTCTCTATCCCCACAAGTCCTAGAGTAATGGTAGCCACTCAACAACTCATCTTGTCGATGATTGAGAGATATGCCTTTCAGCTCCTCCCAACAGTTCTTACTTACCCTGGAGTCTATGAACTTTTAAAAAGATGTTTTTGATAACTATATTTCTATCTAATTCATTTCCTTTGTAAATCTCTGCATTTTCTATAGTTCAAAAATTTTTTTATCTAAAGAGGAGAACCACAGGCTTCATATGACTGCCAATTGACTTCATGGTAGTGAAAAAAAATAAAGAATCCTTGTCTTAGAGCCTGCCATGACACACAAATGTTTGAGGTTCTAAAGTCAGGACACTTTGCATCATAATAGCCAACAATGTGGGGTATCTTTTCTGTTAATAGGATCACAGGACTTATAGGCTATATATTCCAACTCTCATTTTTTAGATAAATTAGCTTCTTTTTCAGAAGATAGAAGCAAAGGGAATATATCCCCTTCTTTCTTATATAGAGCCATCCTTCTGTTCTCTTAAGATACTTAGCGACAACTGGGCCATATTTTCTGTTATCATCAAATATACTTTTAGGTATTTTTTCCTAGAAAGATATCCAACTTAAAAGTTGTACTATATATTTTTTCATTTCCTCTTAAGAGTATTAGGTAATTCTGAATTTTCTATCTACCCTAGTCTGAAATTTTGGACTGATGAATTATTAAAAGGAATACTTTTTAAAAAATCATTCTGGGAATTAAAGGATTCTTTGAAAAATTATCCTGCTGGCTTGCTGTTTCTTTTCACTTTTCTCTGACTCTTTTTTCTTGCTCACCCCGCCTAGATAATCATCTGGACCACTGTGCTCATGAATGCCACCCTGATGTGTGACTTTTATGACTTGGGCTGTCTATGTCACTGGCTTATTATGGCAAGGCTCCTGATGGCTGCATTGTGGTTTAAGAGGAGGGATCTTCAGAACATTTTCCCATTTTAATCACATTGGAAATATTGAAATTCTGTTTGTGAGAAGGTAGTTAAGTCCAGAAGGGATTCCTCCCCATGGACAGGGTGGGCAAATGATTTGATAATCTTTCCAATGCTAAGATTCAGGGAATCAGTGGGAAACTGAAGGGGATAAAATTTGTCAAAAATTGGTCTTGGATTCATATTGCCCTGATTTCATCCTAAAGGAGAGTTCTTTTTCTAGCTTTGCCCTAACTTCAGACTAAAACTCCAGGAAAACCTCTAAAACAAAGCTTAGGCATGTATGGTTCATTTATAGGATCTCTCTAAATGTGGGTAATAGTCTGCCTTTCCTCAAAGGTACCAATCATATAATACAGATGTCAGGTATGAGATGGTTGTTTATTTGCTCCACCACAGAGAAGGTATAGGATACAAAGGACACCCAGGCAAGAAAAAATAGAGGAAACATAAAACTCTCAAATGGCCTGCTACATTATTTTGCCTCCCCTCCTCCCCCAAAAGGGTAAAGACATTTTGCAGGATTGCAGAACAGAATATTTTAAATTCACATTGTCCCTACACTGTCAAAGCAACTCACAACAATGAGCATGGAGGCTTTGCAGGTCCAGATTTCTTGCCCCACCAATGCATGGTTTTCGCCAGTGTAGGTGCATGATGGTTCTGGCAATGGTTTTCTTTTCCTCTGACAGGCAATACTATTAGGAAAATCTCTTCCTTCTTGTTGATGGCTAAATCCTGAATGTAGAAACTTTGGCCCTATATTTTTTTCATTTTTTATTGTCATGCAAAGCACACTTCCATATTGGTCATTGTTGTAAGAGCTACGCCATACTTAACCGAAATCCCAAAATAAAAGCACAAATACACTGATGTGAAAGATGACTCCAACAGTTCTTTTCTCTGGAGGTGGACTTCTATTTTAACCATCAAGGCTAAAACCCAAGCATTTCTTGAATCACTGTTTACTTGAGCTCACATAAGGAAACAAAGTGGCAGAGGGAAGCCTCCAACTCAAGGACCAGGCTCTAGTTTGCCTAGGCGAGCACATGTCTCCAGCTGCCAGGTACTGTCATTGCTGCCCAGAGAGGAAAGAGAAAGGGACCTCTCTTTACCTTCTCCCCTTTGCTGGAAGTCCGAGGAAAAGAATCCCCAAACAGCAGGACACAAAACAGAAAAAGTGAATAGAGAGTAACCTCAATGCCATGATAAAGCATTGGAGGAGGACTTGGGTGAAAACAGACAATTTTTTCTGTATATCATTAAAAATTGAAGATTGGGGTTACTTTTGATCAGATCACTACAAAGCATTAATGAACTTTTTAAGTTCTCAGAAAAAAGAAAAGGATCATTAGTGGTCTAACATATCCAAGCAGTGACCATCAGCCTAATAACACTAATAAGATGATCATGATGGTAGCTGGCATTTATTAGTGCTTTAAATTTTGCAAAGTGCCTTGCAAACATTATCTAAAATAACTCTGGAAAGTAGGTGTTATTATCATTCCAATTGAAGACAAATAGACATTTAAGGCATATAAGGTCATGCCCAAGTCTTCATCTGTGTACATTCATGAATGATTATGTTGTATTTTAAGCATTACTTTTGTTTGAAGGAAATAAATAGCCATCTTAGCCCACATAGGACACCCTCTATGTACACTGTGTATTCAATTCCATTTTGGGAGACTTGAAATACAAAGGACAATATTATAACAAATTCTGTGTAAAAGTTCTAACCAATGTCTTTGCCAGGCATTTATTGACACATAAAGGAGGGATCACATTAATTTTATTTTTCAGAATATAGAAGCCTGACCCAATAGGATGAAATGATTGTCTAGAAATTAGCATTAGGAAGAAGGAGAGGATAGAATCAAATCTATCCAATTGAATTCAATGAGCAATTTATTAAGTGCATATTAAGCAATTATTCAGTATTCTTTCAGTCTAAGGACTCACAGGATAAATTCCTCCTACAATTCAATCCTAGGGAAAAGTTTCTTTCTGTAGTTGCATTTGTATGCTTCCTTTTAAAGACACAATGAATCTATATAACATAGCATGTCACCTTTTGCCATAGCTGATGGCTCTAAGCTAAATTCCAAAACTCAGCTGCAATAACAAACTTATGCCAGGAGCCTAGTAGCATCTCTCTATTTATTTGCCCCATATAATTGATTTTTATCCTGTTTTTAGTATCAAATGATCTTGTTTTATATTGTGCTTTCATTTTGTAAGTTGCCTCAAAGCCTTTTTCATGGTGTTTGTAGTTAGAAGGAGCCTTCAAAATCATTTAATCCAAACCCTTCATTTTTCAAATTAGAAAACTCAGTCCTTGGGAGAAAAGGTAACTTGCTTATCATCATAGAACAAATAGTAGGATTTAAATTTAAATTCAGGTCCTCAAATCCATTGCTGCATTCTCAGTGAGCCTATATAGATCCTAAATAAAAAAAAAAAAGAACTTGTAGGGCTCAATTAGAAACTATACATAAAATGCCTTGGTGAACTTTATGCTTTTTGACAATATTTTGAACAATATGTTTTTAAGCATATTGAACATTTTTAAAGTTTCTCTAGAAATAAAAGCCTTTTCAATTAAAATTGTCATATCTGATTTCATAATCCCAAAGATGAGTTTTACTTTTTTTTGTTTTGGTTGAAGTTAAGAAATGCCTTCACTATCTCTGATGCACAGACAACTGAAGAAGAAACCTTTTCCCCCAGATCCCACTCCTGATCCCCAACCCAAACCAAGAATCCTGCTTTCTGCTGTGAAAACCATTTAACGTGATTTTTTAACAGGTGAATAATCTCATCAGAGTGCATATTTTAAGTCCAAAGTTTTCCATGCATCTGCTCCTGAGAGAAGGATGCTCCTGGATCATTTATAGGGCAAAAAAGTGGGAATGTACATGTGTGTCTGTGTGCACATGCTACAATTGTAAATGACCCAACATTTACTTGTGTTTATGCAGAGCCAAGTTAAAGAACTGTTTCCATGGTTCTAGATTTTGAAAACACATAATATTGTCAGTTGATACTTAGGTAACTATGGGTTTCAGTATCTTTGATTAAATGTTACCATTGTTTTATGCTGCTATCGCAACATGGTCTATAGTGGGTAGGGGAGGAAGGGACTAGGGAGTGGGGAATTTAGGCTTCTTTGGTTTATTCTTTTATTTTTCCCCCTCTTCCCCCATCTTCTCTCTTTTCACTACCAAGGAAATTAAGTTTAAAGTACTCATAAGAATTTTTCATTACTGTGCAATTCAAGCCACAGATTTACATAAGCATATAAAAGTGAAAGATTTTAGTTTTTATCACTCTCCTTAAACAGTCAGGTAGGAGTTTGGAGTGAACTGAGAACTGGGTCTCAGGATCTTTCCAACTACATTTTGAATAAGGAGATCGCAGTTTCCAATAATGCTGTAAAGGGGCCTTGAAGCTCTGAATTGAATTATTACTCCCAAATTGTACCTTAGCAAATACTTCTAGGAGAACTTTTGCATTTTCTTTCTCTCATGGTATTAATGGTGCATGCTTCTGTCTCCTATAGTACTAATGTTGTAGTCTTTCTTTTAAACAGACAATAGGATCTATGTGACATAACGTGTCACCTTTTGCCATAACTACTGGCTCTAAGCTAAAATCTAAACTCAGCTGCAAAAACACTTAGACCAGGAACCTGAAAGTATCTATATATTTATTTGCCCCTTTTATTATGTCTACCCTTTCTGGAATGTCACTCCCTCCTTTTTGAATATAAAACAATGCTAGCTGAGGAGGCCTTACTCATTCCCTAAGAGGTAGGTATATCATAGGTGTGACAACCTTGTTTTAGGAACTCCCGAATTGATCCTTACCTCTGATAATCTGTCTTCAAGCAACCCCCTGATACAGCTCTGCCCCAGACTGAACAATAAACCCTCAAGCACCCCTTGATCAGTCTAAGTAGATTTAGCAGATATAATCAAATCTTGTGTACCCTTCTTGGCTACTTATTTTCTCCTTTTGTATCTAGGCCAGTGATGGTGAACCTATAGTACAGGTGCCAAAGATGGCACACAGAGCTCTCTCTGAGGACACTCAGATGCTCTCCCCACCCAGAAGGACTCTGGTAGAGCTTCTCCCCTCCCCCTTTCCACCACATCTGATGACATTTTTTTTCACATACCTTACCTCTCTTCCCAGCAGCCCAATGGGAGAGGAGGTAAGGTGGGCAACTCACAGGCAGCAGAGTTAGAGGGAAGTAGAGAGCTCAGGCCACTCTCTACACTCTCTGAGGACATTCCTCACTTTAGCTGCCTCTCTACCCAGCAGTCCAATGGGAGTGCTTCCTCACTCCCCTGTATGGGTTAAGGGGGTGGCACAATGTGCCTGGCACTCGGTGAGGGGAAGGGGCACATCACACAGCCTTGTGGGGAGCAGGCATGGCACTTGGTATAGGGGGTGGGGTCCAGCACTCCATCTCTAAAAGGTTCACCATCACTGATCTAGACAATCTCCAGGTACCCTAGCCTCTTGCAATTGCATCAAGGCCTCTCTTAGCCATTTTAGACAGTGGTTAGTGCAGGTCCCTTCAAATGAGTGGCACAGCATATGACCTTTCCCCTTTCCAAAAATCTATATAAGCATGTTGCATTCTATAGTTCATTGCAAGTCCCAGGACTGAGGTTATGTGTATCTTCTCTGATTAGCCATCCTATGCCAATTAAAGATCCTTATTATAACTACTTTGGTAGCTCTTTGTTTTGTTTTGTTTTGTTTTTTTCAAGTTGACAGGTGCATGGCATGTTTGAATAGAAAGAAGGATCCTCAGTCCTGGAGGGTTTAAGACTTTCTACTCCAATCCTCTGCCTTTAGATAGTATGACTTTGGTCATCTAAGAATAATGGAGTAAGTCCTCCTACCTTCTAGTCTGCAAGAAGCAGGACTATATGGGTTCGGACTCTATGCCAAAGGACAAAGTTTGGGTATGATAAAGGAATCGGTTGGTCCTTGTGATGGCAACAAAGGAAGGAGGATACATTAAGAGAACTGGCTACTAAACTAGAAAGAATCTTTCACACAGTAGACTTGAAAGAGTAAACATGTGACTTCTGGTTCATAGCTGCTACTTCTTCCTTGTGTTTCTTTCCCTGAGCATAGGTGAATCTTTTTTTTTATTTTTTGGAAGAGGAAAGGAAGAAAGCAGAGATTTTTCTCTTCTCTCCCCCCATCCCCATCAACTATGGCATCTAGCAGTAGAGATATTTACCGAGATGGAGGTATTCCATCTAGGAATCTGAGAGTCAATCAAAGAGAATTCGAGACATGCTTGAGTGAGACACACTTTACAAACAGACGAGCATATCAAGAGGGGTAGTCACAAACTAACAAACAGCTTCCAGGAGAGGGACTTCTGGCAACAGAAAAGAGAATCAGCTGTGGACCTACAAGAGCTCAAGTAAGAGCGACTCTGTAGAGAGGAGTAGATCTTGGGTGCCCAGACAAGCAATCTCCCCAGAACTCCACCAAGGAGAAGCTTTACGTCTTTTCTACAAGGAAAGAAAGAACATCAAAGCTCCAGAGTTATGAGTTGCCTTAACCACATATGTTCCTGACATCTATGCCTCATTCTCATCGCACTTTTAAGTTTCTGCTCACTATTTCTATAGACATTCCATATAGTTCTGAGATTGTACCCTGGGATTAGTGGTGGGTTTCTTCTATTCTTATTATTCCATCTTTGTAAATAACTTGTCTAAGGGCTAACTACCTACTGTCTAACTATTAATGGGAAGTGACCCTGGTGGAAACTCATGAGGTAGAGTCTTCGTGCAGATCCAGGTTTTGCACCCTAGAACCTGGAAGTAGCATTTGCCATCTGAGGACTCAGCCCTTGAAATGTAAATCCAAATTGGGGGATTAGGGAGAGAGGCTTTTATAGGAATAATATAAAGGATAGAAAGTTCCATTTTTGGATGACTTTAATGTGGCAATAAAGAGCATCTAACAAAACCTGACTCCCTGAAGTAGTGTTAGATTAAACTGGTAAGTGCCTTAAGTTCACCAGAATAAGGGGTGGCCCAAGACCTTATTATTAAAATGTTTTCACAACCACTGGACAACCTTGAACCAACTGCCTGTTGCCTCCCATTATTCCTGGCAATGATTTTAAATAGGAGAGAAAAGAGTTTGTTTAATTTTTTCTGGTTCAAGGCAGAGCATTCTTAGATGATAAAGATGATTTAAGTGTTGAAAATCTAGTGATTTATTTGAGGAGGGAAGAAGAGACATGAAGAATGGCTATTAGAAGACCAACTCTTCTCCAGGGGTTTGGTAATCAGCCCCTCTGCAAGTGGAGGCCAGTGTAGTTTCGATGTTCCCAACTTTCATGGACTTGACAAGGCTAACAGCTTTGCCAAAGACAATACTTTTGTATGCCTAGGGAGTTGTGTTTCACAAGGAGTGGAGTTTACCCTGTGACTTCTCTTTCCCCATTATTTTCTATTTCTGATTTGATGACATGCTGCTGCATATAATGAGGCCCTCCCACCCCTTTCCTGGCTTCTAGACATGCGTCTGTCTGTGCTTCACAAGACTACACCACTCTTCTGTTCCCCTATGCAGTGACTTAGGGGCACTATTCTTGCAACGTGAATCCATCTAAAATCATGAAGAAACATCCATTTTTAAAATGCACATGACTGTCCCCAGATGAGATTTGGTCTTTTTCATACTAATAACTATTTATGTGGAAACTTTAAAAAGTAATTCATTAAGAATATACTGCAATAAAATGAGGAGAGGACAAATCTTCCTTCTGTAGAAATAAAAATATTAATATTAAATTACATAAAGTTTTCCTTTTCCAGAAAATTCAGACTGGGTGCTATCAATTAAAGCAGCTAAGTGGTACATGTAGAGTCAGGAAGGCCTGAATTCAAATCTGGATTCAGATACTTACTAACTGTGTGATCCTGAGTAACTTCACTAAACCCTGTTTGCCTCAGTTTCCTCATCTTTAAAATGAGCTGGAGAAGGACATGGCAAACCATGGAAGAAAGAAAGAAAAAGAGAGAGGCAGAGAGAGAGAGAGGGGGGGGCGGAAAGGGGAGAGAGAGAGGGAGGGAGGGAGGGAGGGAGGGATGGAGGAAGAAAGAGGCACAAGCATGAAATCTATTTTCTATAGCTTTTGTTCTAGTTGTGTGGGTACATATAGCATCTAGGTTTGTCCAGGCCAAGACTGAGTTTAGGGTTCTAGAGTCTTTTTTCAGTAGTGCAAAGGGTGTAGAGCTATAAAATGTCTTCTAGAGTCCTGGTTCTGTCCCTTACTGTTTTTTTTTTTTAACTTTTGCAACGTGTTTAATATTTCTTAGCTGATTTTAAAACTATTTTAAATATTTTTATTATTGATTCTTTCTTTGGGGTTTTTTAAAAATTATTTGTGCTTTTCAATGACTGCATTCCTTCAAGATACCCCTTTCTTATAATAAATGAGTACAGGCAGATCAAACAATTCAACACATTGGCTATGTCTGAAAATGTTTGCCTCATTCCTCACTTAAAGTACACCATCTCTCTGGCATGTTTCACCCTCAGTCTTATTAAATATTTAGACATTATACTGTCCAGAGTTCTGAAATCTTTCGGTGACGTTTTCTTTTACATTATTGTGCTAATTCTGTGAATTATTCTCCTGGTTCTGCTTCCTTTACTCCACATTGATTGATATAATGTCTTCACAACTTTATCTGAATCTTAATATCTGTCACCTGTTACGTTGTAGTGGTGGTGGTTGTTGTTCAGCCATGTCTGAATCTTCATGATCCTATTTGGGATTTTCTTGGCAAATAGCTAAAGTGGTTTGACATTTCCTTCTCTAGCTCATTTTACAGATAAGGAAACTGAGACAAAGGGAATAAGTGAATTGTTCAGGGCCATACAGCTAATAGGTGTCTGAGGCTGGATTGAATGTATGAAGATAAGTCTTCCTGTTGCTAGACCTGGCACTCTATCACTGTACCACCTAGTAACAAGATATTATTCCATTACCTTTGTAAATCACAATCTGTGCTCAATCAATGGACACTCATTTTCTTCCTGATTTTTACTATAGCAAAAAATGTCACTGAGCCTTAATTACTGTATCTGTCAAACTGGAAATGCTGATATTTTTTCTGTCACATAAGTTTCTTTCTGATCTTAAAATGTCATAGAAAGATAATTTGTACTATTATTTTACCATCACTATAATCATACTTAAAAAGGTAAAAAGACCTCCAAGTATGAATTTATAGCAAAATCTCACTAAAAGAAAAACATAGCTGGAGCTCACCAATTAATAGAAAAATGCAATTTTGCTCCCTTGCCGTGGTAACCTTGAGGATAGTTTTAATAAAGCGATTTGGTCAGAAGTGAAATTCCAAGGGGTTTAGGAGTAAATAACAAAGTAAGTGGATGTAGGGAGATGAAGGGAATTCATTAGTACACATTACTTTTTCTGGGACCTTGGTTATCATAGGTAGGAAAGATGCAGGGCAATATTGAGGGGATACTTCATAGAGTTCAGTGACAGTTTTACTTTTTAATAATGAGAGAAATCTGGGTATATTTGCATATAACAAGAAATAGGCCAATATATATGGAGACTAAAGAGGAGAGAAATAAAAAGAAAGACTGATCAAGGAACTAAGCTCCTAGAGGAGATGAACAGGATGGGATCAAGGGCAAAAGTAAAGGGATTACCCTAAAAAAAGAAGATATAACCTCTGCTTTGAGTACTAGAGTAAGGAAAGAAGGACTGGAGGAAAATGGAAAAGGAATTTGAGGAGGGTATGATGAATTAAATCTTGATTTTCTTAGTAAATAGTAGGCAAGATCTGCATTGAGGGCTTACATAAGAGACTACACATTAAATTGTGATATAAATATCTTTCATTATTAATTATGCTAATGGACAAATGGTTACATTTAATGGTGGGACTGAGATGGGCAGGTAAACATGAAAAACAATGAGTTGGGGTTCAAATAACACCTTCTGTAATAAAAGGATACTGGGGTGCCTATGGATCACTACTAGATGGCTAATGGATCAAGATTTTGCCTACCCTCCTCCCTCAAATGCCTCCCCTATTTCCTCCCTCTCCCTCCTGCCTCCCTTCCCCTCCCCCCTTTTAGTCAGCCACCTTCTAAGTAACTCAAGGTGAACTATGAGTTTTAGAGAAGATACTCTTTTCTCAAGTTAGGGGTGTATTGAGGAAGACAATGAGGTAAGCGGGATGGGGGTTTCCCTAATCTATACAAGGAGTTAGGAGGGTATTGGGAGTATGGCGATCAGTCACTATCAGAGACAGTCAGAGAGAAATAAGAGGACAAATATTTTCTTCTTTCTTCTTCTTCAAACTCAAATCTCAGATATACAATTAGTTCTTCAGGTTCAGCCACCACCATCAGCCATACTAGCCAAAGTTAGTTCAAAAGCCTCTCCCCCAGCTCCAGAAGCCACAAGGGTCTCTTAGCCTAGCTCAGAAGCAAGTTTCTCCAAGTTCAGCTGCTGGCTTAGCTCCAACTCTTTTTCCTGGGAACATTCCAATGGCATGCTCCTTTTGATTGACAGATGATGTCCTTTTCATGCATTGCAGATTCTCTCCTTTACACTTCTTAGAATAGAAATATCATTGCCATAGTGGGAGTAGATAGAAGAAAGAGAGTGCCAGAATGTGTTATTTTGCCCCTGGGATCAAATTCTGGCCTGTGGTTATGCTGATCTTTTGTGTCACTAAGTCCTGGTCCATATTCATAGGGAGAGTTAAGTGTCCCTTCTCCCAATGTAAACTCTACTCTGCCCATGGACTACAGATATCCTCAAAAGGATAGTACTAGAATACACTTCTACAAAGATGAAATATGCAGTTTGTGCTGTTGGATTCCCACCTGGGCAGAGCTGGAAGTGGGGGGAAAGGCCTTTTCATCATAAGAACTAAGGTAGAAACTATCCTGAGAAATACTTTGGCTAACATAGATGGTATATATACTTACACATGAACAAATAACTTTCAGAATCTCATTTTGGTTATACTGATGTTCTTCTTTGTGTTCTGAAGCTGCAACCAAAAAAAAAAAAACAAACAAAAAAAACAAATACTTATAACATGGGTCCTAGTCACTGGACCTCAGAAGACAAGCATAGTATCAGTAATGGAACCAAAGTCACCAAGAAGATTTGAGAAAGAAGATCCATGAAGGACAGATTTCAGAGTTACATAACAGATCAAATAATGGAGGAGGAAACATGTAGATTGGTTGACTAAAATGTAAGGAATTAAGTGGGACTAGCTTCAGTCTTTATATCTAATTGATCAGTCAACCTGCTCAGTACAGATGTGATGGAATATTCATACCACTGTACCCTCACAGCATTGGCACTATATAAATGGACTTTCATCTCTCCATCAATTAAATGAAATTAGGGGATTGTATCCTTTCCAGCTTTAAAATCCCGTATGATTCTATGATTTCACAGTGCGCCATAGTCCTCAGAATAAGCACAACTTAAAATCTTCAACTATCTCAGACAAATCAAATTATGATCAATATATAGAGGATCCTAATGATTTTCAGATTCTCATTTAATTAATCTATTCATTCAAAGTTGCTAATAAAATCACTTTTACTCTCTCATTCAAAGATTGGTATATGAGAAAAAAGCACCACCAGACTGAAAGACAATCAATAGAAGTTCTAATCCTGGCTTTACCACTGGCTTGCTGAGTGACTTTGGATATGTCACTTAACTCCTTTATGCCTCATTTTCCTCATCTGTAAAGTATGATGGTTAAACCAGATACTCTCCATTCTGACTCTGGCAAAAGATCTCTGCCATTACAATCAGGGAACATAGGTTCAAATCCTTCCTCTATGTTTCTTCCCCCTGTGACCTTACACAAGTCACAACCTTCAACCTCAGTTTGTAAAATAAGGTAATTGGACTATTCATCTTGGAAGACCCTTTCACCTCTAGCCCTTTTTTCCTATCATTCCTTTCTTGGAAGAAATTCAAATGCTGAAGGCAGCAGCTTGGAATCTGTCAGCATTTGCCTTATCAGCACAGGCTTACCAAGAAGTGAAGCAGGCAACTGCAGGAACAGTGGCTGAAGAGATGACAGCTTATGCTCAGCCAGCTTTATGATAATCTTCATTTTAATCTTCACATTGCATCATAAATATTAGACCAGACTGTTCTATAGTACTTCGGGAAAGTGAACTAATGTATTCTAGAGTAATGGTTTGGGGAAAGAAACTCAATAAATTTAAATGAACTATACCTAATTAACTAATCTATCAGGACCAAGAATCTTAGGATCACTGATTTTGTCAGGTGATGTAATAAGGGTAAAGGATAAAAGCTGGATAGCACTTATGCTGTGTTGCTACTCATGGTTACCTACGGTTTTAAGAGCATTAGGAGTCTGGTAGTACATACACAAGAATGGTGCAAAATGAAGTTTGAACAGACTTTAATTTCCACTTTAGAGAGAGTACCTCGCCCCATGATATCATAGTTTTATGGATATACTAAAGGGTAATCCATGGTCCAGCACTTTGGATTCACATGAATAAGGGTCAGTCATGGACTCTTGGGATTAGTAATTCTCTGGATCATGTCCACATCTGGAAATATCAGAATTTTGTTCCAAAAACCAAAAAAGGAGAAGCAATGAAAAGCACACCAGCTCTCAAGATATCAAATAAAGGTCAGGTTTCATTTAAAGCAACAGAAAAGACAAAGGCTTCATCTTGAAACCCAACCAAGGAAGAGTCTCAGTTCCAACCAAACAGGAAACCAAGTTTGGATTCATGTTTTTGTGTAAGAAGAAATGGGGGACCAGGGAACTCTAATGGGATAGGGATATGGGATAATACCTAAAGACAGCAGTCAGGAAAAAGAAAGGAAGATTCTCTCTACATTTGCTCAAGTCCTGTCCTGGATAAAACAACTTCCTACTACCTAACCTTTTGTCTTCCCCACTAATCCTTATTACTGCCTCCTACTACTGGGAAAGAGCATTACTTCCATTTTGGAAAATGTTGACCATTTCCCATTAAAGGTTCAACCTAAAGATCACAAGATTATGAGATCATAGAGAAAGTCTTATATTGAACTATGGAAAGGACCTAGTAGGGAAAAAAAAACCTAGAAACAGCCTCAGTGTCTTTTGACTGAGGAATAACACTAGATTGTGGCATGTGAAAATAGCAACACTATTTTGACATGAAAAATGAAAAAAAAATCAAGGATTTCCAAGAATATAGAAGGATTTCTTGTATGAACTAATAAGGAGTGAATTAAGGAGAGCAAATGCACAACAATAGCATTAATATAATAAAAAAGCAAATTACAATAAAACCCATCCAAGTAATTGTAATGATCACTCTTAATCCAAGACAAGAGACCAAAACTTGCCTTCTCTTTCTGATAACAGAGAAGATGAACTTGTCGACTGGTTAAATTGGATTGAAATTAGATGTTAAATTTTCTAACTCCAAAGCAGTGTTCTTTTTCCTCTTTATGAACTTCATAAGCAAATTGTTATCAATTTATTGAACTTCATTGATGATATAATTTTGTAGTTATGAACTTGATCCAAGTCAAAATAAAGGGTCATATTAACCAGAAAACAAGAATCCAAGCCAATATAAACTCATACCTCACTAAAGATTTAACCTTATCCAAAAATTTCCCACCTGTTCTGGAGCCTCAGTGGAAGGGCTTATCCAAGTCTCTGGTTGCATGTCGGGACATCATACCCTGAAGCAGCAGTGACCAGGATTGAATATATCATTAAATCAGTAAAAACTATAAATTGTGCTTTGTGTTTCTATACAAATGTGGCAACAAAGCAGAACTGAGTTAATATGAAATTTGGAGTAGGGTTTAAAAAATCCAATCATTCTACCTATGTCCAGCCCTAGAAAAATAAAAGATGGGGCCAAGAACTATCATAAGTTATTTGAATTCTTTCCATTACCATCTACTCAAAGAATATTTCACAAATTAACACTAATATTTGTCACTGAAACTCAGATCAAAACTCTCTGTTGGAGATTGTTTAATTCGTACAAAATGCACTGTCATATTGTTCTCCAGACTACAGGCTTTGAAGTCCCACAAGATATTAAAAATCCAAACACAAAATATAGAACCAGGCTGCTGAATGCCAACAATGCCTTGGGCTGGGATCCAAGTAGGGGATGGAAAGGAAAAGAAGGTTGAGGAAGACAGAGGGAAGAGGAGGTGCCAGCTAGGCATGATAGCCTCTTTCCAGGTCATCCAAGCAGATCTTCCCCACCTGCAGCAGGGCAAAGTGGAGAAAGTGAGATGACTTGATGCATTTCATGGTACAATTCTTTGGGTGGGCCAGTCACAGTTCATATTTAATGTTCAGGTCATATCAAATAACTGTGAAGTTGTAGTTCCAGGACACTTAAGCAGCCACCTGAAGAACCAAGGAATCAATCAGACAACAGCATCTGAACCTTCTCCTAATGGGAGGGTAGGTAGCCTTTGGTGTTGTTGCCCTTGTCTGTTTTCTGCAGACTCCACTTAGAGCCACTGGGAGTCGGCTTGTAGGCAATCAGGGCACAAGAGCCTGGGGTGAAGCTGAAAGTGATGATGATTGTCTTCTCACCTTGGCATGAGTTATGAAGTCTTGGATGGGGCAAGATCTGGGGGTATTCATCGAGCTAAATGTCGTTCCAGTGAAGGGGTTCTATCTCTTTGAGGTACACAGGCAAGGCAAGCTGGATCACCAGCTACACCATCTGGTTAATGCCCCATTGAGCTACCATCACAACACATCAGATCTCCTTCACTTGAGGGTTACCCAGGAGGCTTGCTCCATAGAGTAGCATTTTTTAAAAAATGACACCATATTAGCAATTTTAATTAAATAGCTGCAAAGGTACATTTGGTTAAACATTTTATAAAAAAATTTCAA
Source organism: Monodelphis domestica (assembly GCF_027887165.1). Taxonomy (NCBI): domain Eukaryota; kingdom Metazoa; phylum Chordata; class Mammalia; order Didelphimorphia; family Didelphidae; genus Monodelphis; species Monodelphis domestica. Next base: position 125,267,428 of record NC_077233.1, read on the forward strand.
GCATAAATTAAATTGATGATATAATTCTGTAGTTATGAACTTGAGCCAATTTAAATATTTTATAAATTTAACCAATTAACTTTTTTGATTAAAACTACTGTTAGCTAAGTTAACAAGAACAAAAATAACAGACCTTGGTGTATTCTCTTCACTAAAATAGAAGGGTTTTTTTACTTTTCATACTGCATAGCATAGCCATTTTACATAGAAATTTCCAGAAATATGAGCAGTTCCTCCATGTTCTCTTCAGTTTTTAGTGAAAAGTAACTTATCTCCTTGTTTTTTTACCTGACAGATTATGGACTGAATATAAGAATACAACAGAGATCCAAGAATAGCCCATTCAGCAAGGTAAGTCACTCCATCACTATAGATCAAGTTCACCTATTGCATACTCAGTCATATCTTTAATGACCATTTACTTTTTATACTTAAAATATAAAATTTTATATAACATTGGTTTTTATTATAGTCATTTCCAGATGTGCCCCCCTTATCCTTCTAACAGAAAGAAAGAAAGAAAGAAAGAAAGAAAGAAAGAAAGAAAGAAAGAAAGAAAGAAAGAAAGAAAGAAAGAAAGAAAGAAAGAAAGAAAGAAGGAAGGAAGGAAGGAAGGAAGGAAGGAAGGAAGGAAGGAAGGAAGGAAGGAAGGAAGGAAGGAAGGAAGGAAGGAAGGAAGGAAGGAAGGAAGGAAGGTCTAATATTAAATCTGAGTTGTGTTCCCAGCACCCCTCAACTTCAATGATATGATTGTTGAATTGTCTTTTAAGAACTTCTGATTAATTATTCCTTTTTATTAAAAGTAATAAATAATTTCCCTTGATTGTTTGTAAGCTCAAAACTCCTCACAGGGTAATGAGAAAATTAACCCACCTGTGAAAAAATCATTTATCTTGTGTGGAACCTTTATGCTGTCAAGAATCTGTAATCACAATACAAGAATATAGAATGTTAATCAAGTGATTTGTTAAAAGTTAATATATCACTTTTCCAATTATCTCCATTTGGACATGTGTATTAGGCAATGTATCTGTGTGCCAAGAAAATGGGTATAAAAATAAAAACCAAGCCTAGGGATGGTGGAGCAGCTATCAGATGCAAAGTATTCCCATGGCCATAATGACAAAGCTGTCTTCCCTTTGTTGTTTTTTTGACTGATCATTTGCCAACTATCAGGAACCCCTGGAGTCTCGAGTGAGGCTGGACTTTGCCCATGGCATCATAGGATTTCTCTAGTACAATTAATCCATTTGTATGGATTCCTTGAGTTAGAGAGTTCTTCCATATTAGCAATTTCTGAATAAAGACCAGAGATTCTTTGGGGGCTACAAATTAACTTAAGATCAATTCTGGAAAACCAAGTTACTTTCAGTGTGATACAGCCACATTTGTAACTTTTAGTTTCTCTTTCAGCAATGACATCTTTAAAGGAAGGACAGCTAAGTAGTGCAGTGCAAAGAGTGCCTTATAGGGCCTGGAATCAGGAAGCTTCATCTTGAATCCAAATGTGACTCTGATACTTATTAGTTGTGTGACCCTGTGCAAGTCACTTTACCCTGTTTGTCTCAGTTTCCTCATCTTTAAAATGAGTTGGAGAAGGAAATAGCAACCTCCTCCAGTATCTTTGCCAAGAAAATTCCAAATGGGGTCACAAAGTCTTAGATATGACTGAAATGACTGAAAATTTTAAAAAAGAAAGAGCTAAAATTATTTTAGATATAGCAAAGGCTACATGACCTGGAGGTAGGAAGTATCAAGTTCAAATCTGATCCCAGACCTATTCTAACTGTATGATGCTAGGTAAATCATTTAACTTCTGTCTACCTCAGTTTCCTCATCTATAAAACGAGAATAATAATAGCACCTATCTCACAAAGCTGTTATAAGGATCAAATGAAATAAGATTTTTCTAGCATTGCTCAAAACTTAAAATGTTTTATAAAGATTTATTATTGTTGTTATTGGAAATATAATGTAGTAGAAAGTAGAGTAGACCTGGAATCAATTTGAATCTTGACTCTGATACATATATCTGCTTTGTAACTCTGGGAAAAACTCCTAACCTCTCTGAACACAAGTTGTCTTATCTGTAAAATGAGAATACTAATCCATCCTAGCACTGTTATGTGGATAGATGTAAAGAATAATAAAAAGATCAGTGTTAGTTTGGTACTGGACCAATAAATTCATTGGCATAGGGAAATACAGGGAAAGGAAATCCAATAGCTATTATCATTATTTCATTCAAACTGATATAAGAATACATTGATATTCGAATACATCTGATTATTCTTTTTATGAGCCTGTCTCTGAAATGTTACAGGTTTTCATGTGCAGGGGTAACATTGTTATCTTAGACTAAAGATGACATACAATCTACTTTTTGATCTATAAATCTTGTTCCAGTTTTTGGCCCAAAGCAATAAGATCTGACCTTCAATTTATTTTTAGAAGGTCTTTTTGAATGACAAGATATGAAGAAATCTGTTTAACTTTGTTTAATCCAGAATCACAGAATGTCAGAGCTGGGAGGAACCCCCAGATGCCTAGTACAATTTGTATCTTAATAAAAATTCCCTCTACAATACACCTGACAAGTGGTCAAGCTTTTGCTTTAAGACCAGCAGCAAGGGAGAACAAGTTACGTCTCTAGGCAATCCATTGTATTTGAGGGTAGCTCTATATGTGAAGAAGTTTTGCCTTACCTTACAGTTGAAATCTGCCTCTTTGTAACAACCATACATTACTGCTAGTTCTGTTTTTTATTATTTTTTTAAAAACCTTATTTCTATTTACCTCTATTTTCCAAGAAGATAGTGTGAGAGACTTGGTCAAGTGCTTTGTCAAAGCTACAGACTACACCGATTGCCTTCACGCACCCAATCTACCATTTTGGGTAGTAACTGTGTGCGCTGGGGAAGGAGGATGAGCTTTATTTACCACGGCATGTTCTTGATGGCTTTTTTGATCACTGCTTCCTTATTGGAATTTGACTATCCCCTTAATAATATGTTTTAGAATTTTTGATCTGTGTTTTATATCATAAGGTTTAGAATTCAAAGGAAGCTTAGTCTAAAATCTCTTTTGATAAGTCAAAAATAGGTTATGACTTTCCCATGGTCACATAGGTAATAAGTAATGGTCAGAAATTGAACCTAAGCCCTCTAACTCCAAATATTAGTGTCCTTTTCATCATAACAGAGCTTTTTTATGTGTTCAGAAGGAACAAACATTTGAAGTTAGGTTACAAAATGGGAAGAAAGAACTTTAAATGATTGTCATTCAGGAGACTGTTATGTTTACATCCATTTGTCTTTTGTCCTTCATTTCAAAGAGCGGCAAGGATATCATGGTGATGCCTTGACTTGTGGGTGAATTGAATTAAAGTGAGGCGGTCACACAAAGTTTTCAACCTCCTTCTCTTTTCCAGATACATCAAAGTCCAGTGGCAAGAAACTGGTGATGGTCCGGGATGCAGTCAATGACTTTGGCATCTTCATTGTCTGACCAAGCTCTAGGCACTCCACAGCACTTGCTTCACAAACCTTCATGGCCATTTTAAAAGCAGTTCAGTGCCAATTTGAGGGGAAAGTGAATAACTAGAAAACTCAAGACTTGGAGATCAAAACCAAAGGAAAGGCAGATGAGATTGGGAGAAATTTAAAATTTTGGAGTATTTAGTGAACCAGAATAAGTGGTTTAAAAAATGGCAACAAGGATTTTGACACCTGTGTTCAAAAAGGCAGCTAAAGATTAATTGGAATTTATATAGATGGAATCAGAATATGTAAAAACAAAATCTTAAAGCCTGAAGGCAGCTATAAAAAGAAAAAAAAAGATAAAGATGTAAAGGATTAGAGCTTATAGTAATTCTTTCTTTGTTTATGATTTATGTACTTTGTGCTTCCAAAAATATTTAAGAGATTAGAGACATAAAGCACTCAGAAAATAGGACAAAAAGCCCAGAACAAAAACAGTTAAAAGAAATAGTGTTAGAACAAATTAATGACAAAGTATTTAACTGACACTCAGATGTCTTTGTTTCTTTTATCACTTGTTCTAACTAGGGCATTTTGTTCTTTATTAGTAGAAAGGTGAACATGTTGAGTGGTTTATCTCTTATTCATTGTTATTTATGACTCAAGTAAAGCTTACTACTGCACTTATTCTATCCTAATCCAACTCCTTAGTAGCTACTTTATCAAGTATAATGTAGTGGTTTACTAAAGAGAAAAACATCTATGGACTTTGCTGAAAATTTAATGGCAGAAATGTCATGAAAGAGTTAAAATAAAATAACATTTTTTTTAATCTACAGTATTCAAGAAAATCAGTTTACTAATATAACACACTCACTTAATCAACTGGTATTTTAACTAAAGACTTTACATGACTTAGAGGCATCTAGGTAGCACAGTGGATAGAGGGCTAGGCTTGGAGTCAGTAAGTCTCATCTTCCTGGGTTCAAATCTGATCTCAGACATTAGCTCTGTCATTCTAAGAAAGTTATTCAATTTTATTTACCTCAGTTCCTCATCTGTAAAATGAGCTGGAGAAAGAGATGACAAACCACTTCAATATCTTTGCCAAGAAAACTCCAAATGGGGTCCCAAGGAGTTTAACATGACTGAACAACAAACATTTTATCTTTTCCATAGAGGGCAGCTGGGTGGTTCAGTGGATTGAAAGCCAGCCCTAGAGATGGGAGGTTCTGGGTTCAAATTTGACCTCAGACAGTTCCTAGCTGTGTGACCCTGGGCAAGCCACTTAATCCCTACTGCCTAGCCCTTACCACTCTTCTGCCTTTGAACCAATACACATTTTAAGTTTTATCTTATCCAGTAAAAAAAATTAAATCAGTTCAAATATATTTTAATTAAATTAACATTTTTTCAGTTAACAAAATTGTATTTTCTTTCCCTGTTACATCATTTCCCATTGAAAACATGAAACACCAAACCCTTATACATAATCAAGAAAAACAATTCTTATATTGGCCATATTCAAACAATATATGTCTCATCCTGAACCTTGAGTCCATCACCTCTCTTTCAGGAGATGGGTAGTATGCTTTATCATGGGCCCTTTGGAATCATGCTTGGTCAAATTCAATAGAATTATTTTTAAAAACCCTTTTTAAAGAGTCATGTATAGGGGCAACTAGGTGGATTAGTGGATGGAGAGCTAGAGATGGAGGTCCTAGGTTCAAATTTGGCCTCAACCCTTCTTAGCTGGGTGCCCCTGGGCAAGTCACTTAACCCCCATTACCTAGCCTTTACTGCAATTCTGCATTAGAACCAAAGTATTGATTCTTTTTTAAATTTATTTTAATTGAAAATTTTAATGAATTAATTTAGAATATTTTTCCATGGTTACATTATTCGTGTTCTTTCCCTTTCCTCCTCCCTTGCCCCACCCCCATAGCCAACAAGCAATTCCACTGGGTTTTACATGTGTAATTGATCAAGATCTATTTCCACATTTTTAATATTTGCATTAGGGCGATAGCTTAGAGTTTACATCCCCAAACATATCCCCATCAAACCATGTGATCAGGTAGTTGCTTTTTTTTCTGCATTTCTGTTCCCACAGTTCTTTCTTTGGATACGGATAGCGATCTTTCTCATAAGTCTCTCAGAATTGTCCTGGGTGATTGGACTGCTGCTAGTAGAGAAGTCCATTACATTTGATTGTACCACAGTGTATCCGTCTCTGTGTACAATGTTCTCCTGGTTCTGTTCCTCTCACTCTGTATCAATTCCTGGAGGTCGTTCCAATTCACATGTAATCCCTCCAGTTCATTATTCCTTTTAGCACAATAGTATTCCATCACCAACATACCACAATTTGTTCAGCCATTCCCCAATTGAAGGGCATCCCCTCGTTTTCCAATTTTTGGCCACCACAAAGAGCGCAGCTGTGAATATTCTTGTACAAGTCACAATATTGATTCTAAGACAGGAGTTTAGGACTTAAAAGAAAAAGATCCTTGTAGATTTTTATGTTCATCATAGGGTAGATGATTTGATGAAAGCATGTTAGTAAAAAAGACCAAAATAATATATCTGATTTGTGTACGGCAGTTTTCTTTATTTTGTTCTTCATTATGTTCTGCCATCCTGAACATAAGAACCTAATGCAAAGTGGTCACTACAAGAATATAACACTTAGCTACCCTAACAGAAAAACAACTCAAACTCATGCTCATGGTGATCAGGAACATCATCTCATAAACCAAGAAAAAGTTTTCGTGTTTAAAGATTTCATATGTTTAGATTCAAGGATCAGCTAAAGTCAAACTGGAAGTGGGCTGGCATTACACCAAAGCAACTAGAACTCGCTGCCTCTGACAGAAGCAGCTGGCGAACCCACATTAACCATGCCGCCACCACCTTTGAAGATGAACGATTTCTTGCCGCTATGCGTGAACACAGACACCAGGCCACAACCGCACCTCCCGTAACAACTGGCGTCCCATGCCCCATGTGCCACAAACTGTGCACCTCAGTCTTTGGACTTCAAAGCCACATGAGGGTACATCAATAGATGATAATGCACAAAGACAATTGTCATTCTCAGTCACCGAGAGACTACCACTATACTAATCACTGATGCTCATATTTATTCCTGACAGCAGCTAAAAAGGTGAATCTTGGTTTGTCCTTTTTGTATAAAGAATTCTCCAACACATTTACTTTCAAAAAGGTCATGATCCCAGGGTTCCCTATAAATGGAACAGAACGGCTACATAAAAACAATGTTTAGGCTGGACAATAAGTATTTAGAATCCTCCAAGTCTCAGATTGTTTTCAAATTAAACTCTTTTCATCACGTAGAAGAAATTATGTCCAAAACCAATCATTTACCCTTGTAATGTTATCTATACTCTTGTTTCATGAGTCAATATTTTAAAAACTTCTATGATTTCATGTGGCTTCTTCTTTGATTGATGCAAACCACTATCCTCCACATTTTAGAAGATGCTTTTAGCTAAAAATTCTTCCCTTTGTGGTCAGTCTTCTGGGAATGAGCCTCCTTATACTTGGGCTAGTCCATGGATGACAGTCACACAATCCAATGCCAAGTCTCTTGGTTTAGCATGGGAGAGTTTGTATTCCACTGAATATCTTCCAAGAACTCAAAGTATTCTCCATGCCATGCGGAGGTAGCAGAAGAGCTCTAAAAGTCATATTTTGATTCTGTAGGCCCATGTGGACACCCCTTCAGCCAGAAAGTCTCTACTAAGTGAACTTGATCACACATGGAAAACAAATGTGACCCTGTTAATATCTCACCTTTGGACATCTCTTTCATCATTTGTGTTTTCATTGAAAATGGTTCCTTCTCAGGAATTGTGAGTTCAATTCAATGAACATTTAATAATATCAATCAACAGGCATTTTTAAGTGTTAACTATGCAGAGGCACTATGTTAAAAATGAGGTTACAAAGCCAAAAGTGAAATAAAGCCTATTCCCAAGGAATGGAGGAAACATGTACATACACACATAGAGAGAGAATGCATTATATATATATATATATATATGTATATAGCTCTGAGGTAATCTCAGAGAATACAGTATTGTAGCAACTGAAAGAAGACCTAAAAAAGGTTTTATGAATTAGACAATACTTGGGCTTAACCTTGAAGGAAACCAAGGATTCCAAAAGACAGAGGTAAAAGAGGAATGCCTTCCAGGAATTGGGGACAGCCATTACAAAATCAAAGAGATGGGAGATGGAGCACCATATGTGAAAGAACAGCCAGAACAAAGAGTATGAAAAGGGTATGGAGCTTAAGACTGAAAAATAGGAAAAGATCAGATTGGGTAGAACTTTAAAAGCCAAACAATGGAGTTTATAGCTGAATCCTAGAGTCAACAGGGTGCCACTGAAGCTGTTTGAATGGGGCCAGAGGTTTTGGTTACAAGATCAGACTGCCCTCCACAAAAGCTGCCCCTGCCCTCAAGGAGCTTTTATTCTCTTGGAGAGAAGGGTATAGTAGGTATATAGATGAGTAATCACAAGGCAAATTGAAGAAAGGGGCAACTCCTAACCACCAAGAGGATAAGACAATTTTCTACAGCAAGATATTCCTGAGCTAAGACTTGAAAGAAGCCAAAAATTCTCTAAGGCAAAGCTGAGGAGGCAGCAGCAAAAATGCTGACCTGCCATATATATATCCTCAGGTGCATCTGAGGGGAATTCCTGTCAGGTGCCTGGTTCATGATTTTGTGGATCTAATGGCAAAGGAAAATCAAGAACTGTTTCAGGAGAGAATTAAGTGGTCACAACTTGGGAAGACAATTGACCTTTCTCTAAGTAAAGCATTTGGAGCCAGGAGTGTGCTCTTCACTAAAGATAATTCCTTTAATATCTCTTACTTACCCCAAATAACATTAAGATTAATTTTAATGTTGCAGAGATGGACGTATTGATTCTTTGCACTGCTTCCTGTGTATCCTGGGTTTCAATAAAAAAAAAATCAAGCTTTAGTTGTCTTTGAAAAATAAAAAGAAAGATTGGCTTAATAAATAGTTAGAAAATTTTTGAGTCTACCGTACATGTCTGTATACATTTTCTATTTGTTTTGATCAATTGTGATAATTTCTAAATATTGCCATCTGGTAATTGAGTTGTAATGATGTGGTCTCTTTGACTGGAAGATGGAGGATAGAAAAAAAATAAAAGTCCCCAGATAACTCAGCCTTGCCAATGCACAACACAGTGGGGAGAGAAGAGATAAATGTGGCATTTACCCTTTCTCCTGAAAATTTGTTTCTGGGGAGGCCAGAGTCAGGGGCTGCAACACCAGTCACAATTAAAACTATCTATTCAAATGTCCTTTATAGGCACAGACCAACTGTTGGAGCCCCATTGAAACTACACAACTCAGCAAGTATTTGGAATAGAGCAGCTGTGTGTTTTGCTTGTTTTACTCAGCTAGTGTCGTTATTGGCTTGAATGCAGGCAAAACACCAGCACAACACTCAGGCAGAGCTTCCCCAGTTCCTGGTGAATGAGTCATTCATCCCCTTTCCCCTCTTTCTTTTCCTTTCCCCTTAAAGTCGACTGGCAATGTGTCTTCTCCTTGCTGACAATGCTTGTGTTTGTGAGATTTGTGTGTCACTTCATATAGAACCAACATAAGGCCATAGATTTAGATCTTAAATGTCATCTAGCCCAATGCTGTCAAAATCAAATAGAAATAAGGGTCACTAATCCATGCAATAAGGAGTCCTGTCTGTGGCATATGATCATAGTTCTAAAACCTAAGAGTTTTATTATATTTTCATTTATTTTCTTAACTATTTCCCAGTTACACAGGTTATACTCAGGAGTGTTGCTAGCCATATGGAACCCCATGTTTGACATTTTTGATCTAACCCAGTTCCCTCGTTTTAATGATAAAGAAATGGAAGTTGAGAGAGTGGAAATTACTTGCTCACAGTCACAGGACAGCATACCTATAATTTTTACCCGAACCCTCTGATTCCAAAAACTAGAAGTCTTTCCACTTCCTTTACCACATTTGCCTCCAAAGAAATTGTCAAGAACCGATGGACAAAAAGTCAGATCAGGCAAGAATATAATCAAATCATAAAGAATAACCTTGATAACCAAGAACATTCTGTTTACCCACATGACTAAAACTCTCATACAGAGAGGAAGAAAACAAGCACTTATTAAATGCAAGTAATGTGCCAGGCATTGTGTTAAGGACTTTAAAAAATATTTTCTCATTTAGTTCTCACAACTCTGGGAGATAGATGCTATTATCTTCATTTTACATTTGAAGAAACTGAGGCAGACTGAGGTTAAGTGACTTCTATAGGGTCACTCAGTTAGTAGGTATTTGAGGCTAGATTTCTAACTCAAGTCTTCCTGATCCAGACCCATTGTTCTATCTACTATACCACTTATTTATGGCTAGGATATAGGATTCTGGGATTTTAAACAACACATTATGTTCATTTATTATTATTTTAACTCTTACCTTCTGTCTTAGAATAAGTATTCATTCCAAGGCAGAAGAGCAATAAGGGTGAGGCAATGGGGGTTAAGTGATTTGACCAGAGTCACACAGCTAGAAAGTGTCTGAAACGAAATTTGAACCCAGGACTTCAGCTCTCAATCTACTCTGCCACCTAGCTGCCCCCTGCATTTATTTGCTATCTGCTTACTATGTTTCAAGTACTATACAAAGTAAACCTGGGAATATGATGAAAAGCAAAAACAGTCCTTGGCTCAAAAAGCTCACATTTCACTGGGAAAGAACCTTAGAGAGACCTAGTCCAGAGGTTCCTAACCTTTTTTGTATCCTGGACCCCTTTGTCAGTCTGGAGGTGTCCAAGGACCCCTTTTCAGAATGTATAATGTAAAATGCATGGAATTACAAAGGAAACAGTTATCGAATTTTTTTTTAGGTTCACAGATAACAGGTTAAATTGAATCTAGTCCAATGCTTCTCATTTCTCTGAGAAGGAATCAAGCTCAGGGTTGAAATGAAATGCCCAAAGTCACAGTTGGCAAGTGACAGAGCCCTTGCAGCCTTTTCCCCACTTTCCCTGGGAAGAAGCTTAGAAAACAACACTTTTATTTTTTCAGAAAGGAAGCAAGCAGAAAATTTAAACAAGTCTTGTTTAAGGCAACAACCAGGCTGGGTTTTTATTCTTTTTTGGCATTGTCATTTTGTATAAATCTTGGAGAGCATAGTAGGAGGTCCCCTTCTAAGCGGCTGTCACATTGTGTGTGTGTGTGTGTGTGTGTGTGTGTGTGTGTGTTGTTTGTTGGGTTGGGAGGGCAACAGTGGAGTTCTGTGTTTTTGAAACAATAACAATTAAAAAAAAACAAAATATCCCTGACAAGGTTGTGGGATTGGAGGCATATTTCAGGAATGTAGAATCTGAAGAGCCCCTTTGATTCTCTCCCAGTCGTTCCAGGTGATAAAAATCCCCCAGGCCGAGGCCTCCTTGTCCTCCCTCCCTCATCCCGGGGATGCTGAACCTCCACCCACTTTCAAAGCTCTTGCCTTCCTCTTGAGGTAGGTAGCTGCTGACAGATACTCGGTAGTAATTGCCAACAGGCAGTGAAGCCTTTTTTAATGTGACTCCTTGAAACAAATAAAGGGAAAGAGGGTTTGGGGGGAGGAAAAGGAAGAACCCCGGAACTCACCCAGCACAACAGTGATGTCTTCAAAGCTGCGCAGGTACGTCCCGGCATGGCATCTCTTTTAACCGTTTTTGTGCCTGGGGAGGCTTTGGAGCATGACCTTGTTAACCATGAGGGGTCTTTGATTGAAAGAAGGTTGCTCTCCATTTAGAGTTGCTACAAGGGCAATAAGGACTCTGATATAGCTAATCCCCAGAGCGAGGTATTTCGACAGATGTCTGTCAACTTACATAAGCCAGCCAAAGCGTCCCACCAAATGAGCTGGCTCTGAATAAATAAGATCCTCAGAATGGGTGTTAATCTTTTTTTCTTTCCATGAACATATTTTTAGCAAAAGTCACCATCAACCCACATGTATCCAAACACATTAACCTTGAAATGTGGGACCTCAAATGGTTTATTTGAAAATAAAGGGAAGTAGATAACTGGAAGTGTTTCAGGGATGAGATTTCCTGTCCCTCTTTTCATTGGTCTCTGTTTCCCTTCTCATTCTCACACTATCCTGTTTTTCCTCTGTCTCCACCTGTTTAATCCCCTCACTTCAGTCTGGAATAAAGAGCCTGAATTTGGTTTAAGATCCAGGAGAGCAGTGTTCAAGTCATGGCTCTCATGTCTCCTCGTTGTGAACAAATCCCTGTGTCTCTCTGATGAGCAGCATCCTCATGTAACATCAATAATACTAATTTTATTATCTACTGTACCTCAGTAATACTGGGGTCATCCCTCAACTCAATAATCTTTAACCTACAACCAGAAGACAAAAATTAGTTTAAAACAAAGGTGTTTAATACATAAACACCATAATACATTTCCCATCTAAAGCTGGAGTAAATTCTCTTCCAGATAAATACATTGATGGAAAGAGTAGACCAATGTGGAGAATTGTGGGTAAAAGTACACCCATGGAGAATGCATATGGCCAGAGAGCATACACGTAGACACATAGACAAATAGGGAACATGTTTTGTTAAGGCAAATTGCAGAGGATGGATATATGGATGGATATATAAAGGAACAATTCATGCCTCCAATAATTCATGGCCACTAATATCTTCTAATTATGTTATTGTGCTAGGCTAATCCTTGAAAGTCTCAGGCTCTAGTAGATGCTTCTCAGTCAGATAAATAGAACATAGGAAGTCTAACAAGCATGATGAACTCAGTCTCCACCAGATGTTGTTTTGTTAGACATTTCACCTCTTCCAGACACTGTACCTCAACTTGAGTCACCACCATCTTCATGTTCTGACTAAATTGGAATCCTTTATAATCTCTTCCTCAGGAAAGAGTGGGTACTTCCATGCTTTCCTGGTCATTCAGAAAAGGCAGGAAAACACTAGAGGACTAGTAAAAGTTTCCCCTGTCTTGATTCTTCACACTCTTGACTACTGAGATCTCTCATCTCCTCAGCAGAAAACTTAGCCCCAAGTACCACTTTCTTTTGAACCAAGAACAAATTTCTCCTAGCTAGTGAACACAGTCTTGGTTACTCTATGGTTTGAGCCCTTCATCTTAGTCTAGAGCAGGCTTGGTGAAGGTTTTCAAGTCTGCGTGCCTAAAGTGCAACTTCAAGCTGCCTGTGAGCCCCACTGCTTTATGCCAGAGAGCAGAGAGAAGTACTCACTTTGGGAGGGCTAGACAGAGGGTCAGAGCATGCAAAAAAAATGTCCTCAGGGTCAGGGACAAGGGGGAATAGCCCCTGGGCACACATACCAATACTTTGCCAGTGCAGGTCTAGAAGCTCTCCCTCCTTCAAAGACATCAACTTATAGTGCAGATTCCATCTCTTTGCAATTTCCAGTCTTTGAAGAGCAGACTATACTTCAGATAATAACTATTTACCAAATAAATACCAAATAGTTCTGAGGTTGAGTTTTTCCCAGATTATGATAACTCTCTCCTCTCTCTTATAAATAAATGGATTTTAAAAAAAACAGATGCAGAGAAAAACTAAGCCCAGGGAACAATATCAATATCTCTGTGACCTTAACTACTTTCCTAGTATTTCACATAGATGTATATATACATTTCATAGATATGCATTCGGACATATACACAGCTATGTTTGTATGTTCATATATACATAGGGCTTTAGGGATATGCCTTAAGAATTGTTTCAAAGAAATTTGTCTATGTAACTATCATTTCTTTCTATCTATCCTTGAATTAGGAGATCTGGGTTCAAATTTTACAACTTTCTAATTTGTGTGATCTTGATCATGGCTTAATCTCTCTGAACCTCAGTTTCTCCCTCTATAAAATAGAGGGGGTGTATGTATGACAAAATGACCTTTAAAGCTTATTCTAGCTCTCAATTTGTGTTTCCTTGACCCATGATATCCTCCCTTTTCCTACTTCTCTCTTCATTCTATCTTCTCTCCCTCTCCCTGCCCCCAAAATACCCACTGTATGCAATTCCTGACATTATCAAGATATCTTTGAAAAACTCTTTTGAAGATGGGTTGTTACCTATTCGAGCAATAGTTTCTGATTGAGAGTATAGCCTTGATAGTTGCTAAATTACAAGAGAAAATTGGAACAATGGCATATTCCAGACTGCCAGCCAAATGAATAGCACGCTCATAAATAATGCTTTGCATTTATAAGGAAAGATCATTTAAAAATGTTCCTTATCTTAATAATGTGTGCAAAAAGACCCTCTGAAGCTTTATAACCTCAATTTGCCTCACCAATGGAAACACTGAGGCCCAGTGATTATTAATAGACTCGCTGAAGGTCACTATCAGTCAGTAGTGCAGCTACAAATCTAATCTAAGACAAAGGGATTCTGATGCTCGGCTACAACACTATTTCAATCCTTTACTATTTTAAGTATATGAGATTTCATTGGTGTAGATATTCCCATTAGTAGACAGGCCTTAGAAGCTTAAAAAAACCTGAACACCTTGCGGCCAGCTTTCCAGTGAAGAATAGCTTCCAAATGATACAGATGATTCTAGGAAGGCAGACACACCGTCCATCACCTACCCCCATGTAAAACCTTTCAAGCTCAGGAGGACCCTGACAAACCTTGAGCTCTCTGGCTTAGCTTCTAAAAATACAATCCCTTGCACAACCCAAGGAGACACAGATGTGGGTTAGATCTGGGAAAGTCATAAAATATCTATATATTAAATAAAATGCACATCTGCATAGGGCTTCTAAGATCTATGCCTAGGTATGTGTGTGTATGTATGTATATATACATATATATGTAAAAATTCTGTACCCTTTATCCATCAGCTCTACAATAGGAAATGGGTAGCATTCTTCATCTTTGTTTCTTCTGGCATCACAGTTAGTGATTACATTGAACGGAGTTCTTAAGCCTTTCAAAATCATTTATCTTTACAATGTTGTATTTGTAGAAATTATTTTCCTGGTTCTGCTCAACTCTCTCTACTTCAGGTCATTCGAGATTTCCCTGATATCTCTGAAATTGTACCAAGCTATTTTTAAGGGTTTTTTGTTGTTGTTGTTCATATCCTTTGACCTTTAGAGATTCCACTGTTAGGCATATATCCAAAGGAGTTCAGTGAAGAAGAGAAAAGATCCTGTACGTCAAATATTTATAGTAATATATATATATTTTTGTAATTGCAAAGAACTGGAAACAAAGTCAATGCCCATCATTTGGGGAATGGCTGAATAAACCATTGATATGTAACAGAAAATTACCAGCAATAAAGAGACACAATATAATAAATTCAAATACTTCTAGGAATTAATACAGAATAAGGTAAACAGAATCAGGAAAATGTTTTACACGATGTCAATTATCAAGTTGAAAATGCAACAATAACAAAAATGAAGCTGCAAACTAAATGAATGTCTACTAAATGAAAGCCATTTTGCTAAGTGTTTGAGATTAAAAAACAAAATGAAGGGGCAGCTAGGTGACTCAATGGATGGAGAGCCAGGTCTAGAGATGAGAGGTCCTGGGTTCAAATCTAACCTCAGACACTTCCTACTTGTATGACCCTGGGCAAGAAATTTAACCCCCATTGCCTAGCCCTTACCACCCTGCTGCCTTGGAACCAATACACAGTATTGACTCTAAAAAGGAAAGTAAGGGTTTAAAAAAAGATAAAATGAAAAATAGTTTCTGTTCAATAACAGAAAAGTAACAGATAATACTTTTCTGTAATAACAGGCACCTGGAAAAAAAGATGATGCTCATCAATTAGGGATTAGATAAATAAAATATGGTACATGAATAAATGGAAATAGATCATTATCATATTCTAAGAAATAATAAATATAAGGAATTTAGAAAACCTTGAAAAGTTTTATATGAACTCATGCAGAATGAAATAAGCAGAACCAGGAAAGTAATACACATAATAACTGTAACAATGTAAATAAAAAAGAACAAAAAACTGAGGTGGGGAACCATGAGTATAAAATATTAACTATATTTTCATACAGTGGTTATGTTGATTAGTTTTGTCATCATTCTATTATAATCCTTGTTACAAGGAAGATGCCCTCCCACAGGTTCCTGCCTCCCTGACCCCTTAAGAGAGGAGTGAGAGATAGCTTTAAAAAATGAAGATGATGCAAAAATAAAAGTTCAATAAATAAGATTTTTTTAATTTTTGTTATTGTCTTATAGGAGCTTACATTCTATTAGAGGGATATACTATGTAAATAGATAGAATATGCAGAAATGTGTATTCCTGATTATTTGATGATGCCAAGCTGAGAAGTTTGCATTTTACACTAGAAACAATAGGGACTCACTGAAGATTCTTGAACAAGGAAGGGGCATAGTTAGACCTGTTTTAGGAGCATTATTTTGGCAGCATTGTGAAGGGTAGATTCAAAAGGGGTTGGGCTAGGAGTTCAGTGAGAAAGCTGTTACAATAGTCTAGGCAAGATGGGATAAGTGCCTGCATTAGGATGATGGAGAAAAGATGGGTCTGAAATAAATTGTAGAGGGATAATTGCCAAGACCTGACAACAGATTGGATAAGAGGGGTGGTGTTTGTTTAGTTTTGATTCTTCGTATATTTATTCTTATATGTATGCATGTCTCCCCCAATAAAAGGAAACTGCTTGGGAGCAAGGACTGTTTAATCTTTTTCTTTGTATCTTCAGTACCTAGCAAGAGTGCTTAACATACAGAAAGCACCTTAAACTGCTGACTGATTGATTGAGGAAAGGAGGAAGGAATGTAAAGGAGGGAGGGAAAAATCCTGGCTATCTGAAATTACAATCATGCGTCATTAGAAGGACAACAGAAATAGGGAAGTTTAAAAAAGGATAGGTTTAGAATACAAGATATACACAGAGAGGTGTAATATATGGAAAGGACTGAAAGGGAAATTGTAGAAGATGAGAATTATTTTGGACATGCTGAGTTAAAAATGTCCATAAGACTTCTAGTTGGAAATATCAAATAGGCAGAAGAGGTGGGATCAAAGCTCAGAAGAACTTTAGATCAACAATGGTGTGGGGAGGGAGGGAGAGATAAAGAGAGAGGGGAAGGGAGGAAGGGAGAGAGAGGGAGGGAGAGAAAGAAAGGGGGAGGGAGAAAGAGGAGGGAAGGAGGGAGGAAGAGAGAGGGAGGGAGAGAAAAAAAGGGAGGAAGAGAGAGGGAGGGAGGAAGAGAGAGGGAGGGAGAGAGAGAGAATAAGAAAGTGCCACATTATTTTGTATTTCTCTGAGGAGCTTGCCAAGTGATGTTGTATATTATAGATAGCTCTATGTCATATTCTTATGCTAGGCATTAAGTTATAAAAGGGTGGGGGCATGTCTTTTCTATACTTGGTACTCCCCAATTATAGCACAGGGCTGTGAACACAGTAGGTGCTTAATCAACATTTGCTAAACAAAATTTAGTACTTTCAAATACCTATTATTATTCTTACTAGTAATTCTCATTCTTTCAATGTTCTCCCAGATTGCTCTATTAAATTGGCCTTTTCCCTTTGGTAAGCATTGATTCCCATGACTACCCTTCATCCCTAATGTTGTATTTCTAATGGAACTTAAAATTAGCATTTTTCTTGCTTCAAAAATATTTCTAGCTAGTGCCTTCACCATATGGAGAAAGGTAATGTGGTTCAGTGGAAAGTGTAAGAGTACTGGGTGTGAAATCTTGCCTTTTATCCTTGTTTAGCTATGTGAATATGATGGAAAGAATACTAAATATGGTACTGGAAGACTTGGGTTTCAGTCCTCCTTTTGCTACTTGTATTTGTGTATTTTGGGGAATTCAATCTCCTCTGGACCTTAATTTTCTCATCTGTAAATTGGGAGTATTGGACTAGAACAAATCTGAGGTTCCATTCAGCTCTGAATATTCAATCCTAAATCATAATTTCTCAAAAACCAAAGGAAACATTGAAATATGAAAAAATGCATATATGTCTATTTTCTTTGATATAAAATGGATAAAAGGATAGCTATGAGGTGGTTATGAGTCTCAAATGAAATAATCAATTGACAAATATTTATTAAGCATTTACCATGTATACCTACTACTCCTCTAGATCTTAGTTTTGTTGAGAGTTTTTATTAATTTCTCCTTTTTTATATTTAAGAAGAAAAGGAGCAATATCATTTTTCAGTAAGAGACACCCTGCTGTGCAGGTTGGCAATTGGTGACCCCATGCTGTGCAGATTGGCAGTTGGTGATAGTTAGAAGGGTGTGGCTGGGTATGGTTGTGTAAGTTGCAGACCATTGGAAAAGGCTTTTGTCTCTGGGTCCCTTGGGGAGAAAAGTGTGTGGCTTGATCTCTGGGACTATTATAGTCAGAAAAACAGATTTAAGGCCTTAATGGCCTTATTGATTATTAATATCTTGTGTAGATAAGGTAGATAGATTATGGCTATATTATGAGAGAGAGAGAGAGAGAGAGAGAGAGAGAGAGAGAGAGAGAGAGAGAGAGAGAGAGAGAGAGAGAGAGAGAGTAGAAGAACAGGTGAGGGCTTTGGCCTAGCAGAAGATACTGCCCTCTGAGGCAGATAGATTTAGGGGTTTTTAGAGAAATTTAGTTAGGATTGGGATCTGCAGTATAGTTACAAGCTATTGTAAAATTACTTTCACTTTCCTCCTTCCTATTTCCTCTCCTCCTGATTTTTGTCAAACTCCTAACCTCAAAAATTTACTCTCAGTTTCTCATCTGTAAATTGGAGCTGTTAGACTAGAAGGTCTGCTTTCCAGTTCTAAATCTGTAATCCTAAATCATAATTTCCCTAAGATTTTGTTTTCTTATCTATAAAATGGATTAAATAATATCTGTAGGGTCATTGTAAGGATCAAATTAAATAATCAATCAATAAATTACTTATTAAGCACCTACTAGGTATAAGAAAGTATGCTAAGTATAAGGGATACCAATAAAAATTGTCTCAGCCTTGTATGTAAATTGACCTATAAACCTTAATTTATAGCATAAATGACTTTCGTCTTCCCTGAGCCACAGAAGAATAGAAGTTGGCAATGTATTATAATCCCAATTTCTCAAATGGGGAAGGAAAGGCAGAGAAATTTTTCATCTATATCAGGACACTAAAAGGCATTATAAAGATGTCTTTGATATGTCATAGAAAGTTCCTATATGGTATTTCTAACCAGGAAATTAGAAGGACGACATAGCAGAGGGAGAAAGGAAGATGATTGGTATGTATATGCTTAAAGGGGATGAATGGACAAGTATATGAGAGAGGGTAAATCTTGCCATGATCCAGAAAGTTCTCCAGTATGTCAAAGACATAAAATGCTTGTAGGAATTCAATTCAGTTCAGTTCAGTTTAATTCAGTAAACATACTACTACATAAGCACCTACTAAGTGCAAAGCATAGTTATATATGGGGATACAAAGCATTAAAAAACATGACCCCTGACCTCCAAGAACTCATGAACAGAAGGTGAAAGGATGTACAAAGAGAAGTGTGATGTAAAGTGGGGATGGAATGGAAAACCGAATTAAAGTCATTCAAAGATATCTGAGCAAAGTTAAGATTTTAGTCAGTATAACCTGATTTCCACTTTAATCTTCCATCTAGCTGTCAGAATTTAGTGGTTAGGAATTACTACTCTCTGGATAAATATCAACCTTGTAATAGGGTCCAAAGAGAGTATGGAACTTGGGTTTTAAAGAAAGGAGATTATAGGCGAATGGTAGATTGGAGAGTAGGTTTATCCAAAGCTGTTTTCACTATATCACAGAAACATCATCTTCCAGTCAAAAAGCAAAAATGAACCCACAATTCTTTTGCAATCAGTTCAGAGATAGGAATCCTAGGGACTAATCAAGAGTCTCAAAAACATTTGCAAAACTTTTTGTTCAATCAAAAATGCTTCAGAGAGGAGAGAAAAAAGGCAAAAGGAAGATCATAAGCTAGCAAAATGCACTTCAGTGGCATGATTTGAAATGGGTTACTGTGTGTTTTATAATCCTCTGCCTGTCACTTACATACAGTGGTGAAGGACAAATTAAAATCCTCTACACTACACTGAGACTGACAAACAAGCTCAACTCTATCAGTAATGGTAATTGGTAGCCCTAGGAAAACTGCTGAACTCAAGCCTTAATTTCTTTCTTCTTAGACATTGTTCTATAGTTCTTTTCTTTCTTTATGGTATTAGGTCTCTTTTACTCTGCCTTTCTGCTGATCCAATCCAATCTAATTCAACAAGCATTCATTGAGTGTCTCCTATTAGAAACAGCCTGGCACAGTAGATGGAGTCTCCTTGGAGACAAGGAGACCTCAGTTCAAGTCCTGCCTCTGACACATATTAGCTGAGTGGTCCTCTGGAAGTCCCTTTACCTGATTATTAATTAGGCAATTAAGAGGGAAGGTAGAGTCAGTTAGATGGCTCAGTGGATAGAGAATCAAGCCTGGAGTCAGGAGGTCTTGGGTTCAAATATGGCCTCTGGCACTTTCCTAGCTGTATAAGTTTGGGCAAGTCACTTAACCCCAATAGTCAAGCCCTTACTGCTCTTCTAACTCAGTACCAATACTCAGAATCAACTAAGATGGAAGGTTAGAATTTAGAAGAAAAAAAAAGAGGGAAGGGAAAGTCAGTACTTATTTGAGTAAGTAAAGGAACCAGGAGTTACCTGGTCACCTTTTATGTCTATATCTATCTATAGATATGTATGTACATACACGCACACACACACACACACACACACACATATACATACATATACACATCTTATAAAAGCTAGTTTCCTTTGATGGGGCTAAGTTGTTATGTCTTCTTCTTAGATGAAGCTGTGTCTGATTCTCCCCAGTCATTAGTATTCTCTCCCCTTTGAAATAATCATGCATCTATTGATCAGCTTAAATGGAATATTTCCCTAAAGAATGTAAGCTACACAGAAGCAGGAACTATTTTGCATCTTGTCTTTGCATCCCCAGCATCTATCACAAGGGCTTTGATTGATTGACAGATAGAAAGAGAGAGAAGAGAGAGAGAGAGAGAGAGAGAGAGAGAGAGAGAGAGAGAGAGAGAGAGAGAGAGAGATGGATGGATAGATAGATACATAGATAAGATACATAGATAGATATGAAACAGTAGGAGAAAGTATGCTGTGAAAAATGTATAATATATATGGTAATGTGATATATATGTTAAATATAGAGAGATGGCATCTTATCTGGGGGGGGGGGGTTAAGGCACTGGAATAGATGTTAGGGATGCAAAGATAAAATTAAAAAATAGTCCCTGCCTCTGAATTGCCTTACATTCTATTAGGGAAATATTCCATTCAAAACTATAAATAGATACATGATTTTTTTGAGGAGAATGAGAACACTACTGACTGGAAAGAATCAGGAAAGGCTTCATTCACCTAAGAAGAAGGCCCAAGGGCTGAACCCCACTGAAGGAATCTAGATATTATAAGGAGGAAGGGGAGAGAAGTTATTCTAGTCATGGGATTGGGGTAAGGTTTCTGAAAGGCCTGCAGAGGAGAGTGAGAGATGGAATCTGAGTTTGGGGAAAAAAGAAATAGACCCTTTTCACTGGAAAGTACAGTGTTTAAAGAAGATTAATATGTAATAAGCCTAAAAAGATAGGCTAAAGCCAAACTGTGAAAGGTCTTAAATGCCAAGCAGAGGGGTTTGTATTTTATTCTAGTAGTAATAGGAAGCTCCTGAAGATTCTTGCTCAAAAGAATAGCATGATAAGCCTTGGGTATCAGTTATTATATTTTAATAATTCTTTTAAAAATGGGTTGGAGAGGGAATATGTTAGTTGCTGGGGTTGTTTTTGTTTTTTTTTTTTTAAGTTTAGTTCACTAGTATTTAACTCCAATAGAACATGGAACTTTATCTCAGATGGACTTGAGTTTACATTTAGCTTCAGACACTTTCTAGGGAAAGTCACCTAACCTCTGCCAGCCTCAGTTTCCTCATCTGTAAAAGGGGAGGATGAATAATGTCACCTACTCCCCAGAGTTACTGTTGATCAAAAGAGATAATGTTTTTAGTGTATTTTGTAAACTTTAAAGCACTATGTAAAAACTAGAATTGTGTATCTTAACTATCCAGAGTTTTGATTTCCCTGCCAGCCTATGAGCTTGAAAAGGCTTTCAATATTATCTTTTCTAAACTTTGGGTCCCTTCTAGCTCCAGGCACAGTAGTCTGCACATAGCAGAGGCTAATAAATTTTTGTTACATATAATTGTATTATACTACTGCTATCTGAAGTTACTAAAAAGTTCTAGGTAACTGACCTAAAGTTTCAAAATCCTTTCCAAAGGGCAGATGCTTGGGGCAACAGTCCCAATTTACCTAACTTGAAAAAACAGTTCAAGATCAAGTTATAAATCTGGAAGGACCTTAAAGATCATTTAGTCCAATCCCAGAATTTTATATTTAGCTCTTGTATGAGACATGAAGGGTGCAAATCACATTAGGGCTTCTGACTCATGTAGCCATGCCTGAATGGCATCAGAGATTGATACATCTAACTCTGGCAAAGGGAGACCATAAGCACAACTTAAAATCATTCAGGCTCACAAGGCATCAACCACAGAATAGATTTTCTTGATGTAGCAAGGATTAGAGAAATAATTATCTTCCAATCTTAGAGAGAGTCAAAAGATGCCCTTTCACCCTCCAGTGGATCTACTCTTCTCCCCAGGCTGTTAGGAGACCTTTACCACCCCTGTTACTCAGAGGACCAGAACAGGTAAAGCTTTGGGTTGTGAGCAGTAAAGTTAGTTCAGGAACTCATCACCAAGATTCTGCTTCCAAGTATTGTCCAATATGGTTCCTCCTTCTGAAAAGCTCATTGCTTCTTGGTTTTCCTTATAGAGATGATGTTAGTTCTCAAATATCTGATCCAGAAATATTTGGCAAGGTTTCTTCATCCATCCAGAACTAATATTATTCCATAACACAATACTGGGTCCCATGAGTCCTGACATGTGCTCATTATCATTTAACAACCAGTTCTAATGATACCCTTTTCATTTTAATCTGCATTATTAACATTTTCAACCATAGTTTTCTTAAGTCTAGACAATCAGCAAAACAATAAATAAATTCCGGAGTTTTAATATTTGCCAATAATTGGTTCTCAGGATCTGGTTCCTGCTGGCTCCAATGTGTCCCTGTTACTATGAGAACTAAATTGAATATTATTTTATACTTCCTAATATATTATGATGGGGAAACTAGGTAGATAAAATGCCAAGCCTAGAATCCGGAGGTCCTGGGTTCAAACACTCAGACACTTCTTAGATGTGTGACTCTGGGCAAGTCACTTAACCCCCATTGCCTGGCCCTTGCTGCTCTTCTGTTTTAGAACTGGGGATTTCTATATTTCCATGTTGACAATACTAAGACAAAGGATAAAGAGATGTGTGTGTATGCATATAATTTAATGGAAAATTTTCCTGTGGGTGTCCCATCTTTCTCAGCTTCTGGGTCAAATATATTCCTTTTGCTTAATATTTCCCATTGACTGGTGAGGTTTGGAAGTGTACCTGCTTTATTCTCACTCTCCTTATCTTTCTATTTTCCAGTCATCCTCCATAGCATCTGAGCCATGCCATGTAGATCCCTCTGGATCTTTTCTGAGTCCCAGGAGGGCATAAAAAAGGGGGAAGCATTCAGACTGAGTTTCTTCTAGTATAGGTTGCTTATGACATAGTAGTGGGAGAGAGTAAGGCATACAAAGACATTTTACTTCATATTGATAAAAAAAAATTGTGTGCCCAAGAAGTTACTGGGTCTGCCTAAGGTTACCCAGGGAGTAATGAGTGGAACTAAAATTCAAAATCAGGTCCTCTAATGGCAGGACCAGTGTCCTTGGCCTCACAGCATGTACTGCTTAGCTCCCATATTTTTCTGTGAGTCACAGTGGCTATGTTTCGCATTTTGTGTCCAGTTAACAAGTATGAATTTGGAATTGGTCAAGTATCAAGAAAAAGACATCCTCTGCAGAGCAGTTTTTAAAATTGGACATGTGAAAATGAGAACATAATAATCAGTGACAAAAAAAATTCCTTTCATTGCCAAATCATGATCATTGAAATTGTATCCTTTGGTGGAAATAGTCCAAGATCTTGTAACAACAAATACCAGATAAAAATCCACAAAAAAAGTCGGGTAATTTCTTCTTTGAGATTTTTTAAAATAACAAAATAAAAAATCTATAAGCTTTTTTGAAAATGAAATTCTGTTTTCTCTAAGCTGGAGCCATTGCTTTTTCAAATCAATGCTTGGTTTCTGAAAAGAGAGAGTTTAATTGATGAACACTGCCATAAAAGCAGAGGTCCTCACCAAGCAGATTTAAAAAGTAAATTGCAATTCCGTAAACTCCCCTTCTTTGCCTGTTCTGTATGCATTTCCATTCTCCCATCACTGATAATTACTGGCAGCCAGATTTTCATTCTCTTCTTTATCCTGTGTGTCTCTGCCATGTTAAAAGCTTCCTGTGAACCAGGGAAGCATGGAGAGGATAAGATGGCACTATCTTCAAGATATAATGTCCAGCAAATAGATCACAAAGGCAGAATTATCCAGCTTACCAAAAAAACAAAAACAAATCATTATAACAACAAAACCCTATTGTAGAATGATAGAACTCCAAAGAAAAGGATGAATGACTTACTCATTCAAATTGAGGCAAGGAATAGGGCTTTTAAAAAGCTAAAAAGGCAGTGTGTCTCAGAGGAGATAAAGCTGATCTTGCCCAGTTCCAGTTGCTACTTTGTGACCCTTAGCAAGTCCCTTGACCTCTTTGTACCCCAGGTAACTTTCTGTAAGGTGAATAATAGTTGGAGATCTCCAGTGACTCATCTCACCAGGGAGTTTCTAGATCCTCAGGAGATCACAGATCTGGATACAAATTAAGTTAAGAAGGATATCTTGAGTGTTTATTTATAGAAGACAATTAATTAGTCACTGGATTCAAAACTACAGCCCCTTCTTATGTAGACCTATAATATTTGAATACTTCCAGGATTTATGACTTCATCCCTATCAATCATCCCTCAAATGATATAGATCTCATATTCATTCCACCTCAGGAGATAACTGGATTGCTGTATCCAAAACCATTAATCAAGCAATAGTCAATCTTCTGGTGATAAGCCTCTCTGAATTTAGGTAGGCTTGCCCTAGAGAAATTGATGCATAGTCTGTTTCTTCACCAGGACCATCTTCAGAGTCTCTCCTGGACTAGCTTTTGAGACCTTGTAGTCCCCTCCATGCCAGGATGAGGCACTGAGGTAAAACTTCAGTGAAAGGATACTTTACTTTAGGGAAAGGATAATCAAAATAACTGTGAACTAGAATAAAGCTAATTAAGAGGAATCAGCTGCCTAAGCAGAATTCTAGAGCAGCTTAAGTACATCTTCGAGAACACTCCCCCCATCTCCCTTTAGCATCCCATACCTGTCCAAGGCAGTCTCCTGAAGCAGCCCTTCATGCTCCTGACCTTTTCCTCTTCAACTACCATCAAAACTAATTTGTCTTATATCCATCCCTGGAGAACACGTCTCTCTGCTAAGTGACAGCCAGGTAATCTGACAACTTGTGCTGGTGCGTTCCTTCCTCCTCCCAGGGAACACCTTTGTAGTTTAACATGGAATCCCTTTGGGTTAAGGCTTTGTGTCTCTAATGCAGCCCTCAACTGTAGTGGGCTGATGAGGGAAATACTGGAAAGCAGGTGACATTTTGCCCCCCCCCTTCCTACTCCTTCCTCTACAACATATAATTCAGTCTAATAATTCAACATGTCATCTATGTACAGAGAGCTGGCCTAAGTCTTGGAGAGATACAAAGCTCAGATAAGACATATTCCCTGTCCTCAGGTAATTTGTAGTCTAATTGGGGGCAAGATAAAAACACAGATGACGAACACACCAAATAATAGAGGGGAGATACAATTCGAGGTGCTACCGATTTGAGATTATGACTTACAGATGTATCAGTCAAGGCATCATACCAGAAGGCTTTAAGCTGTGCTTTAAAAAATAGGAGGCTACCTCCTGACAGAGAAGTGTACAATGGGACATAGTTTTTGGACATGGCTAATATGATATAGGTTCTTTGGGCTTTGCACATTCATTACAAGGATTTGTTTTTCTATTTTCCCTCGTGGGTGGGAATAGTGGTGGGGAGAGTAAGAGATCAGAGAAATAAAGCAGATCATTGTTAAGTAAGAAAAATTAAACTAAAAATTTTTAAATGAAGGATATGAGTTCAAAAATTGGATAGAGAGTGTTACAAGCACAGAGGGCAGCATGGACAAAGAGAAAAAAATAGAAAGTACAGGGTAGGATAATGGGGCAGATAGTAGTCCAAGTTAAACTAGAATATATTACTTCCAATGATTGGCACCAGATTTTGAAGATCCTTTAATGTTGAAAAAAGAATTTATATTTTGCTCAGTAGACACTAGGGAGCCATTGAAGATTTCTGAGCAGAGCCTCAGAACATTGGTTCTGACTGTTAATGTCTTTATCCTTATCTCCCCTGCTGTGCAGTTTTTTAACTAGAAAAGTTTATCCAACAATCTTCAAAAACTTTGAATGTGTGTCTTTGTGTGTGTGTGCATACTGGTCACTTGGTGGTTGTTTTTTGTTCTTGAAGAAGACCAAAATGACATCACTAGGAGTTATGCCTTTGGACTAGCACATAAGCTGACTTGCTAGTGCATTGGATTTAAGTGAGTCAGAGTTGCACAAAATTGTCAGCCTCACTTCTCTCTTCTAGAGTCATCAGAGTCCACTATCACAACAGAAGGCAGGATGACTGATGATGGTCCATGATGCAGTGGATGACATTGACCTCTTCAGTATCTGACCAAGCTTTAAGCACTGCAGGATGCCTGCTTCCATCGCCTGTGTAGCTGTTGGAACCAATTGTTCTCATCCTCCCATTCCACTAGAGGATGTCTTATGCTCAGGGAAGCCATTGCCCTAATTCACTAGCTTTGAGCCTGTCACTTGCCCTCAACCTGGTTTAGTTCATTTGCCAAGATGGTTTCCCAGGGTATGGCCACTCGTTATACTACAACTTCTTAGAGCCAGAGCTGAGAGCTGGGTGACAGATAGACATCAAAGGAGGATGAGCAACCCTGAAAAGGGCTCAGCGAGCCCTCCCACCAGAGGTTCTCATCTTCCCTGAACACACTGCGCATCCTATGCATATACACTAAATTAAATTAAATTGACTAAATATTAAGATATTGCTCTATTGTTAATAATGATGGCTGACACACATAGAACTTTAAGCTTTTCTAGTCACTGAATTCCTCTCAGTTACCTTTTCTGATCCTGGCAAAAATGCTGTGATGTCTTGCAGATGTTATTACCCCATTTTAAAAATGAAGAAACTGAAACTCAATGAGGCTACATGCCTTGCCCATAGTTACTCAGTCATAGTATGAGCAGAGGCAGAATTCAAATCTGAGGCTCTCCTGACTCCTGAGCTGCTTTCTTTCTATTGTGCCATGCTGGTCCAGAATTCTCACCCCCACTCTTCAACCTGCCACTCTCATCCACCTTTGGACATGCTTTGAAACTGGAATAACCAAGTTGTTGATTTTTTTTAATAAAAATCCTCAACTTCCATCTTGGAATCAATATTATGTATTGATTCCAAGGCAGAAGAAGTCAGATGAGCTAAACCAGGTTGAGGGTAACTGGTCAAAGTCAACCACGCATATGAAGACATCCCCTAGTGGAATGGGCAGATGAGAACAATTGGCTCCAACAGCCATGTAGGTGGTAGAAGCAGGCAATTGGGGGTTGTGACTTGCCCAGGATCACACAACTAAGAAGTATCTGACACCAGATTTGAACCCAGAATTTTCTCTCTCTGAGCCTGGCTCTTAGCTGCTGCTACCTAGATTTCTGCTCCTCCATACTGATTTCTTAATTTCTCTGTGCATCTAAACAAAGGAAAGTGTAAAGGAAATAGTATTAAGTATCTGCTATGTGCCAGGGACTGTGCTAAGTCCTTGAGAAATATTTTCTCATTGAATCCTCATAGCCCTGGGAAGTAAGTGCTATTATGATTCCCCATTTTTAATTGAAAATTTTTATTTAACTAATTTAGAATATTATTCCATGGTTACATGATTCATGTTCTTTCCCTCCCCTCCTCCAACCCCCATAGCCAACATGCAATTCCATTGGGTTTTACTCCTGTCATTGATGATCCCCATTTTTATAGTTGAAGAAACTGGAACAGGCTGAGGTTCATCTCTTCTGGGTTGTTCTATCCGCTACACTATTGATGATCAGTCATTTTCAGTTGTGTTTGATTCTTGGTAACCCCATTTGGAGTGTTCTTGGCAAAGATACTGGAATAGTTTGCCACTTCTTTCTCCAGCTCTTTCCCCAGATAAGGAACTATGATTTGCCCAGGATCACACAGTTATAAGTTTCTGAGGCTGGATCTGAACTCAGGAAGAGGAGTCTTCTCTTCTTTCCTCAGTCTTTCCACCACACCACATGGCTGCCCAATTCACTATACTACCTAACAGCAAATAAGAAAAAGAAAAGAGAAAAGAAGATAAATAATAATGTAATACAGTGTAAATCCTCACCAGCCTTCATGACATTGAGTGGTATTGGGTGTATGATTATTAAGTATCTGCTAGACATCTGCCATGTGTGATTGATCATATGCTATGACCCCTTGCTCTAGATGAATCTGCAAGCTACTACCATTCATAGTACTAATGATGCCCACCTTAATACAACAATTTGTACTTTGGGAGTCCTTTACAAATATTATTTTTGGTCACATCACGGCGCAGTGTTTAGCTAGTAATTCCGTGGTTAATTAGTAAGATTATTATTCTCTCTTCACGGGTAAAGAAGCAAGCCTCCAAAAGCAAAGTGATTTTCTCAAGCACTTAATTGTGGCAGGCTGAGTCTAAATGTTGGAGGACTGTGTAAACCAACCAGAAGATAGAAGATGTTGGCTTTGCTGTCAAATGCAAAAGGAAACCATTGTAGATCTCGGAAGAGGGCAGCATCAAAGAACCATAGGCTATAATATCATAAAATGTCCAAGCTGGGCACATCTTAGAGGCTGCTTTCCTTTTACAGATAAGAGAACTGAGGCATTTAGAGTCAGAGTTTGTTAGCAACAGAGCTAGAATTTGAATGAAGGTCTCTACTTCCAGTTCACACTATATTTATTCCAATTGATGGTAAAATGAATTATTGAATGAATGAAGTATTTATTATGCACCAACTATATGCAAAGCACTATGCTAAGGTCGGACTTACAGTTAGGACAGTAAGACAGTTCCTGCTCACATTCTAATACATGTAATAATGTTTAGGCTCATCAGTTTTGGCGACAGTAAGACAGTTCCTGCTCACATTCTAATACATGTAATAATGTTTAGGCTCATCAGTTTTGGCAACAGTGTTCAGGATGTCTTGAGAAGGAAGAGTAAGAGCACAGGGAGACTAGGAAGAAGATTGGTGCAGGCATTCTGGCACAGAGAGCACCTGGAGGAGTAGAGTGATGACAGGGACAACAGAAAGGTGGGACAGAGCTAAGGAATACTTGAAATGAAACAATCAAACTTGGTCATACACTGGACCCAAGGCATGATGGCCAGAAAAGTCAGGCAAGGATGACTTTTTTTGAAGTGGAAAACTAGAGAAATATTTAATTATGGGTGTCTCAGTGGATAGTGTCAGGACTAGAGATGTGAGGTGCTTGGTTCAAATGTAGCCGCAGACACTTCCTAGCTGTGTGAGCCTGGACAAGTCACTTAATCCCCATTGCCTACTCCTTACTACTACTCTTCTGTCTTGAAACCAATACACAGTATTAATTCTAAGATGAAATGTAAGCTTTGTTGTTTTTTTTTAAAGAAATATTTAATTAAATTTTAAAAGGATGGGAAATAAACATGTGAAAAAAGAGAAAAGAGATTGTGGCATAGAGTAAAGAGCAATGGAAAACAGTGGAAAGTCCCAGGTTTAAGTTCCTGATTCTGCTACTCATTTCTGGTGTGATTCTCAGGTGAGTCACCTAACTTCTTGATATCCCTACATTGAAAAAAACGAGGCAATGGAACTAGATGATTTTCAATCTCCCTTTCAGAATGAACATCCTATGACCCTACTGGAATCATAACCACCTAAGTGGTTTAGAGGATAGAGCATTGACCCTGAATTCAGAAAAATCTAAATTCAAATTCATCCTCAAACATTCATATGGTCCACCCTAGTCAAATACAAAGCACTTAACCTCTATCTGCCTGTTTCAGTTTTCTCAAATGTAAAACAGGGATGATAATTACAATAATCTCCCAGGGTTGTTGTGAGACTAAAAAAAGATAATATTTGTAAAGCATTCAGTCTACAGTAGGCACTTAATAAATGCTTGTTTCCTTCCTTCTTTCCTTTGTCCTTTCTTACCATCCTCCCTCCCTCTTTTTTTCCTTTATTTTCTCTCCTTTCTTCCTTTTCTTTCTTTCTTTCTTTCATTTTTTCTTTCTCTCTTCCCCTCTTCCTTCCTTCTTTCCTTCCTTCCTTCTTTCCTTCCCTCTCTCCTTCCTTTTTTCCTACCCCCTTCTCTTCTTTCTTTATTCTTTCCCTTCCTTCCTTCCCTTCTTTCTTTTCCTTCCTTCCTATTTACTCCCCTTTCTCTCTCTTTTCCCTTATTTCCTTCCTTCTTCCCTTTCTAGATCCTTCTTCTTTTTTCTTTTTCTTTCTCTTCCTCCCTTCCTCATTAGCTTTCTTTCTTTCTCCCTCCATATTGTTTGATATAGAGAAAGTAGAGACCTGTGGTCAGTAAGTCAAGATGTTATAAGTGAAAGAGTAATTTGACCATTCAGGCTTCACAAGGCACTGTTAGTATTCTGAGACAGCTTAAAGATTAAACCAAAGGAATTATCATCTTTATACAAATCGAGCTGCTTTGGTTCAGATTTACATCCCTGTTTAAAACAAAACAAAACAGCCCAGCTTCTCAGGAATGTGGTGGCTAATTTTTATAGGCATAATTCTGTGCACTGCCACTCCAGAGTTGAAGACAATAAAAGTACGTTGGAGTGGTAGTGAGTTTTATAGCCTGCCAAGGGCAGAAAAAATCCATCCATATCCTGAAAGAATAAACTTAATGTTCCCAGCTCTGAATGGAAACAACCAGCTTCCATGAGCTATTTATATCCATGTGAGCTAAGATGGAAACAGGTGACTTATTTGTGGCTCAGAATAAGCCAGATTTCATAAGACAACAGTCCTAGTAGACAATCTCCCTTAGAAGCTTAAGAGCATGACATAAAGATCAGGATGGGTGTTCTTAGATTTCACAGTATTTCATAGAACACAGGACACTTGATTTCAGGTGCCATCCTAACCAAGAATTTCTTTAGAAATGCCATGCTAGGAATTAAGACATCTGAATTCAAGACCTTTATCTGCCATTTACTGCCCAAATGACCTTGTGCCTGTTATAAATTAATCTGGGGGCTTATTACCAAATTTATAAGCATTTATTAGTAAAGAGAGAGAAAGATTTATGAATAGATAGGTCTCGGTCTTTCTAACTTTAGGGTACTGAATCCAATTCTCCATTCAACTGGCAGATTACCAGAGATTATCAGATAAGATAAAGAGCAGAGAGTCAGCCCAGGGAGACAAAAATTCTAAAGCTGAAGTAAAAATGGCCATCTCCTTGCTGTGCTCCCTTTTAAAATACTCTAGCTCATCCCTCTGTGGTGATTTTGCATTGGTTCTGGCACTTTGATGCTGGTTGCACCTAGACGCAGCATCAGGGAGTCAGATATGTGACACCCATGTCCCTCCACTAGGGTGGGATCAAAGTCCCCTAAATTATTTGCTTTACATGTGCCACACTTTGTAAGAGTCAAGGACATTTCCTAACAGAGGCACTAACTGGATTATAGGACTAAGAACTAAAAGGTGACCTTATAATCCTGTAGCACCATCACTTTTTTACAGATGAAGAAACTGAGGCTCAGAGAACAAAAGTGAATTTGGACAATGTTTCAGTAGTAGCAGAGCATTTGTACCCAAATCTATTGCCAAATCAAGTATTCTTTCCACTGTGGTATACAGAGGGTCTTCAATACTACAATTTACCTAGAGTCAGTAAAACCAGTGTTGGGTCCTGATTTGTTTCAGCAGCTATCCTGGCACAGGAAATCTGAGGGTACCATTGTTTACTTCTGGTGCTTATTTTCTCAGGAGAGAATGTGGACCACTTCGCTCATACCCTCATTTTGTTTCTATGTATAGACAAGAAAGAAAATGGATCTTAGGGGGAGAAAAGAGCACTTTGGAATCTCCTGGTGAACTGTTGAAGGATAAAACAAAGCCATATTCTCTGGAGAAGCTACCAAATTGTGAAAGTCTCTGCTTTTTCCTCTCACCGCAAATATCTGAGAGGGTGTGTGGTCCTAGGCTGGAAATACTGTGGCAAGAATCCATCTCTGCCCACACAACTCCCTACAACTGCCCCAAACTATGAGATCCATCAAGATATAGGCAGAAAGGACATTAAGTCCATGCCATGACATTGGTCTGTGACGACATATGAAAATATGAAGTCTGGAGGAAGAATAAAAAAGAGGAAGATTCAGAAGTTTCTTCTCTGTTGATACTCCCCTCCATCTAAAGAATATCCTTTATGGCAATAATATGTCAATGTCAGTTATGTGTGTGCTGTGTGTGCATCATGATTCTAAGCCTGTACTTCGCACTGATTGAAGTGCTGACCCTTTAAGAAGGGGATTTGGAACTGAAAGAAACAGAAAGGGCTGTTCTTATAGAATTGAAAGAAGAAGCTCCAGGGGAGGTAGGAGGCTCAGTAGATAGAGGATCAGGCTTGGAGATGGTAGGTCTTGGGTTCAAATGTGAACTCAGACATTTCTTAGCTGTGTGACCCTGGGCAAGTCACTTAACCCCCATTGCCTAGCCCTTATCACTCTTTTGTCTTTTTGAAGGTAAAGGTTTTGGGTTTTGTTTTTTTTTTAAGAAACAAAAGAAAAGAGAAGCTCCAAAAAGAAGCACCTCTGTGTTTTCAGGATCACAGGACAGCCAAGACGCTCAAGTGTGTCATTAAAAAGAAGAGGAAGAAGTACCTTAAGCAATGTAGAAGTGCAACAATGAACTATTCTTAGAGTCAGGGAAACCTGGGTAGTTCATGCCTTTAACACATACTACCTGCATGACTTGGGCAGTTAGATGGCATACTGGCTAGAGTGCTGTGGCTGGTGTCAGGAAGATCCTCTTTCTGAATTTGAAGCTGGCCTCGGACATTGACTATGTGACCCTAGACAAGTCACTTATCCCTATTTCTCTCAGTTTCCTCATCTATAAAATGAGTTAGAAAAAGAAATGGCAAACCATTGCAGTGTCTTTACCAAGCAGACCCAAATGGGCTTACGAAGCATTTGAATATTACTAAAATGACAAAATAACAAATCTGTCTAACTACAGGCAAAGTCCATTTAACTCTTTGATACTCCAAGTAATCTTTTGTCTAAGATGTTAAGCTACTGAGGGGAAGAGTTAGTTACCCACTGGCACTGGAGAAATATTTGTATTTTCAGGAGTAAGTTCACCCTTTTACCCCCAAAAAATCACAAATCAAGAGCAAAAAAAGAAAAAAAAAGATTGCTTCACTAGGAGAACTGGAATTTAAGAATACTTCAAAGATGCAATGTTTTTATTTTTATATATACAAGGCAAAGAAAATAAAGATACAAGAAAAATTTATTTCAAAATGAAATTATAATATCTGCTTGTAATTATTTGTATTAAAATTTCATTGTAGGGGCAGCCAGGTGGCTCAATGGAATGAGAACCAACTCTAGAGATAGGGAGTCCTGGGTTCAAATCTGATCTCAGATACTTCCTAGTTGTATGACCCTGGGCAAGTCACTTAAACCCCATTGTCCAATTTTAACAAGAAGATAAGGGATTTTTTCCTCCTAAAAGTACATTGTGTAGGTAGGAAAAATTATAGTAAAACTATTTTAAAATATTTATGGTGTGATGCACCAAGTTCTCCTAGTTTTAAGTAACTAGAGACCACATGACCACATAAAAATGTGGCCTTAAGTGGTTGCTACATTTTCGGTCTTTTTGGAAAAGATAAAAATATCTATATCTAACACTGATTTTTTAAAAAATTGTAGCACTCAATTCCAGTCAATAAGTTGGTAAGCCAATCAATATCTCTATAATATTTAATCCTCCTTTTCCCACACCCTCAGAGGAAGGAAGAGCAAGAACATTTGGAGTGAGTTAATGAAGTCAACTCTTTCATCCCTTTCTAGATTATAGGCTTCCAAGTTTCCTAGTGCTTTGAGGAGAACAGACAAGCAATCATTACTGAGCACCCTGGCTCCCAACAAAATTTTAAGCCTCATCCCCATTATAATAACTACTAATACTTCTGCTACAGTGGGCATCTGTTGCAGTGTGCATTTCATTCTAGCACAGGCTGCCTCTTGAGATCAGACTCATAAGCCTGGAGCAGCTGCTCTTGTTTCTGAGCTCCCCTCTGATTCTTTGCGCCTCTGCCACTAAATTTCCAACAATAAGTTCACTTTATGACCAAGTGGGTGTCTGGGGTGGGGACCAGGGAGAATGGGGACCAGGGATTGCTGCTGCTGCTGCTGCTTCTATAGTTTTTCTTGCCCAGTAAGGGGCATGGAGGCATCTGGCTCCTGACCTAAGATTTTAAAAAGGTGATGGATGAGATGATGCCATGGCAGTCGAGGTAAAAAGCCCTCTCTTCCCTAGAGTCATTTAACTAATAAAATTAATTTGTCTCTTTAAAATTTAAAATAATGACAAGATGTTTCGATTTTTCCATAAAAGAAGTTTGGCATTAATGGAGGGAAGTTATTTGTATGCTGATTGGGCTGGTGGGGAGCCAAACTGTGGAGAGACTGGCAAAGAGCCACTTAGAAGAGCATCACATCACTCTCGCCACCCTCCTTTCTCTTCTTTATGCAGAGAAAGCAGTGGTGCTGTGGAGGGTCCTTGAGCTCCAAAAGAGGGGTCAGAGGAGGAGGAGGAGGAGAGGAGGGAAAAGGAGATGAGAATGAGAAAAACTGGCCCATCATTTGTCTGGCCACTTTGGGAACTGAGATCAGTGGCCAAGACAGATTTGTCCTCAAAGGTCTTCTTTGAACCAGCCCTCAAAATAACAATTCCCTCAGTGTCCTCTTTGTGCCATGCTGAGCCCCAATTCCCTTTGCCATTTGCCAACCACCAAACAGATGAACTTTGCAAAGCTTCATGAATTCCTGGCAGTTGCCTTTGCAATTTCCACCCCCCCCTCCCCTGGCCACCATCATCCACAGATGGACTTTGGCACCCCATCTACAACCAAAATGGCAATGCTGAATCCTAGAGGGGAAATCCCAATTTCCCGTTCTCTATTCCTGTCTCCCAATCACCCCAGGGTACCATATCCTGAGGCAAATCTGATCATAGTTCTTTTTGAGAATGATCACAACCTACTGTGAGAAGCTGAAAATGAGGTTGTGGCAGAAACTGGGGAGGAGGAGTGAGATTTTAAAACTTTCAAAGAGCTGGGAGATGAAAAAGGCTTTTCAAAGATTGTGTTCTTATACAAAGGGCCAAATTTCGCCATAATAAACTCAATTCAACCCTCAGGGATTAAGATCCTACTAGGTGCAAGGCACTGTGAGAAATAGTATCAAGGGAAAAAATCTGTCCCTGCGCCTCATGAAGTTTACAGCCCAGTGTGAGAGATCAGACCTGAATACAAATAAGGTGAAGGTAAAGATGTATCATCTCGTGGAGTATAATAGAATCAAAGGTGTTACAAGATGTGAGAAACTACCACAAGGTATTCCAAGTGCCTACATTACTTCGAAGGAAAGAGAGACAACTTCTGGTCTGACTTGAGGGATTTGTGGGGTAACAATTTGAGATGATGATAATCAGTTCTCCTACACTAAAATAGAATGAGGGAAAGTAGAGAATCAATCAGTAATAACAACTCACATTTAGTGTTTTAGGATTTACAAAGCAAATTCCTTTCTGTAACCCTATGAAGTAGGTAGACAAGTAATATTATTATGCCCATTTTAAGATGAGGAAACTGAGACTCATAGTACCTTTTGTGAAAGGGAATTTTTTATTCCCTTTGTCTATTTTAAATTAATCAAGAACTTAAACTACCCCTACTTAACACTTAGTAAGTCGCTAATAAAGAAAGTTCTTGAACTAAGAGGTCACAAGCACTGCCCCCCAACCCTGGGCAGTGCCAGACAAATTGAAAGGCTGTGATGGGTTTCTGAGATGTGATAGACCAACCCATAGTGAAAGGAAGGAAGAATCAGAGAGACAGGAAGTGACGTGGATAAAACTGTTTATAAAAAAAAAAAGACAGCCAAGGGCATTCTGATTCATTTTGCTGCCTTGGTGGCTCTTCCTGAGGGAGGACTTCTGCATTGATGTCTCTGCATTGGAGGGTCTTTTGTGTTTGAGGGATTCTTCTGCCTTGGACTTCTGCATTGGAGATTGATTCTGCACTGGTAAGCCTCTTGCTGAAGAGACTAAGGTGACTCCTGGTTGGAGATCAGGACCTGAGGGAACCTTTGTTGGAGTGGAGCTGGATTTCTACAGATTGGCAATTATAGGGAATTTAGCTAGGCAATATTTTCTACCTCCTTCCTACATTCCCCTCTTTACTATCTCTACCCTGTTATAGTAAAGCTACTAAAGTTACTAATATATTCATAGTTTAATTTTTAATTTTTATAACTGGCGACCACAATAATTCTTTTTAAAAATTCTTATATTTGTCAAACTAAACTTTTAAACATTACATTTGGCAACCAATTTTAATTATTACACTGTCTTATACTTTACTACCACTAAAAATTCTATGATACAATGACACAGGCCGTTTTTCTGTGCCTCAAAGAGGACACTACATCAGCCAACTCAGTTTCTTTTCCCATTAATGGAGCACTCTACCTTCTCACCTCTACCTTCTTGGCTTCCTTCAAGATTCAGCCCAAATCCCACCCTCTACAAAAAGTATTCCTCTCTTCCCAATGAATTTATCATCTAATGGTTCACACAACACATAAAAAAGACTACTGACCTGCATAGGAGAGTATGTATCTGAGTCTTGAAGTATGAATGGAACAAAGGGGCAGTAGACTGACACACACTTTTCAGAGGAAATGGTAGTGTTGATTTGATCATAGTTTTCAAAGCAAGAGGTAGAAAGTGCGAAGGAATGAAGGGGGAAAGAATTTGGGAATGGGAGGGCAGTCATTGTTGAGATAAAAGTGAAGATGTCTCATCTTATGGAATATAATAGAATCAAAAGTGGGAAGATTGAATCCCAGTATATTATAATGTTGCTAAATAATATCCTTCTCCAAGAGTTAGTTTAAGTTAATAAACATTTTGATAAGTGACCAGAGGATTTCACTGGGGTTGTTGGGAACTTCAAATGAGGAAACTCCAGTGAGAAGATTAGTAACTCTTTTGCAATACATAGTCTTAAAGAGTTGCCTGAAAACACTAGGAGGTTAAATAATAATTGCTAATAATAGTAGGGGAGCTAGGTGACAGTGGATAGAGTGCCAGTAATTAGGAAGACTCATCTTCCAGAGTTCAAATCTGGCCTCACATATTTACTGGCTATGTGACTCTGGACAAGTCATTTAACCCTTAGCTGTTTGCCTTAGTTTTTTTATGTGTAAAATGAGCTGGAGAAGGAGATGGCAAACCATTTAGTACCTTTGCCAAGAAAAACTCTAAATAGAGTTATGGAATGTTATACACAATGGAAACTACTGAACAATAACAACAACAATAAAAGCTAATATCTATTGAGCTCTTTAGAATTTGGAAAGCACTCTGAAAATATAATCTCAATTTATCCTAAAAGCTCTGGTAGGGAAGTGATGTTATTATCCTTATTTTGCTGAGGAGGAAACAGAGAGAGACACGTATAAGTAACTTACCTAGGGTCTCATAACTAAAAAATTCATGTGGTTAGACTTGAACTCAGCTTTTCTTGAATGGAGGTCCTGCACCAGGTCCATCACATCAATGAGCTGCCATGGTCTTGGCCAGGAAAATACAACCATAGTTGATAGTAGGTTTTAACGACGGGACTTAAACCCAGGTCTTCCTGACTCCATGGTCAATTCTCAATATCTTATGCCAAGCAGACCCTCAAGAAGAAGAAGGAAAGTTTCAACAGTCTAGCCAAAAACCACAGAAGCCTATTCATAATAAAACACTCAAAAAGTAAAAAATGAATAAATTATTCAAAAATGGATATGTTGTTCAAAAAAGGAACTCCATGAACCTTCTAAGAATTTTCTTTTTTTTACTGATTTAACTTCTTGAGGAATGAATTACTTTGCTGTCAGGAGAATCACAAAATCTCAGAATTGGAAGAGCGCCTCAGAAGCGATATTGCATCAAAACCTATTTTGCCTTCCCACAAAATATTTGACAAGGGATCATTGAACTTTACTAAAAAAAAACCCTATAAAAGGAGAACCCTTTATAGCTCCAGATAACCCATTCCATTTGGAGACAGCTGTAATTATGAGAAGTTGTTTTTTTCTAATATGAAAGCTAAATGTAACTCTTTATAACGTTTGCTCCTAGTTTTGCCCTTGGAGCCAAGCACATCAAATTTAATCCCTCTTCTACATAGCAATGCTTTAAATACTTGTAGGCAGTTACCATGTTTCTTCTAAATCTCATCTTCTTCAGACTAAACATCCCCAGTTCCTTCAACTAATTTTTCATTTGACATGCTCCTCATTTCTCTTATCATCCTAGTTGCCCTCCTTGCAACTATAGTTGATAATAGGTATCAACGTTTATTAATATCTTTATTAAACTCTGGTGTCCCAGACTAGGTCCAGTACTCTGGATGTGGTCTGACCAGAGCAGTGTGCAAGAGGAATAGCCCTTTCTCATTCTGTATCCTGTTACTCTCTGCAGCCTACAATTACATTTGATTTTTTTGACTGTCTTAAAAAGCTACTACACTAAGACCCACAACAATAGAAGAGGTCACAAATCCCATAAAAATGTAACTAAAAAGAGGGACTAACTTTGGCATGATGGTACACACTGGGAGTCCCTGCTGCTGGAAGGATCCAATTTGGTGAATTGCTTGAACTCAGAAATTCTGAGCTGCAGTAGAGTTAAATCTGATTAAATGTCTACACTGTTTAGACATCAGAACAGTAAAGTTCTGGGAATAGAGGTCAACAGCTTCTCTAAGGAGGAGCAAACCTGCCCAATTTTTTAAATGGAGATTAGTATTGGGATCAGGCAAGATGGGAAGATCCAACCCTAAAAAAAAAAAAAAAGAGCTGGGTGAATGAGTGGAGTTGAAATGTGATCATTAATGAATCTATGCCAACTTGGAAAGAAGACTATTGGAATATCTCAGAGATCTCTCTTGGCTTCTGCTATTAAATAGCTGAATTCTCTACAGAGACTCTCTGCAGAATTAAGGTGTAATCCTTCCCTTACATTTTTTCTTTTTCCCATTAACTTCTCCAATAACCTGTGGGTACTAACCTGTGAGGATTCTAGTGAGAATCGGGCATTAATAATACCCTTAGCTGACTGTCCATTTGATCAAACCAAGCAATTTCAGTGATATACATCATTCAGTCACAAACTGGTTTCTTCATCAAGAAGACTACCACTAAAATCTTTCCATCTTTAGTATTGTAGCTGGTTAGGAGTCTAGTAAGAGTGGTTTTCCTTGTTTTTTTTTTTTCACATAAGACTATGGAATTGATTAATGAAGGATCTATCCCCTGGAGATTCAGATTTGCTGGCTGGTATTGTTTGGGTGTAGAACTGGCCAGAGGCAGAGGAATGTCCTAGATGACTATTGCATGACCCTTTCACTTTGTTCATTTTATTATTCCAAGTCATTAGTAAATCAGGAGTAGATGAAACTCATCTATGATATTCATTCTCTTAGCCTTTAAAAATGTAAATAAAAAATTCTGGGAGCTGAGTTAATGAAGCCCACATCTCACTGATGACTTATGTGTGTCCCATATTGCCAAAATACAAAATAAGGACATCCAAGATTTTCTGTGGTTTGGTGAAGAGTGCAACTGGAGAACAGGGCAAGAGAACTGATTAACAACATTTTTCATTAAAATTCAGAGAATTTTCAATCTTTCCTTGGGGAGCAGAGAGTAAGTTTTCTTAGACTAAATTATTTCATTACTCAGGACATTACAGTGTTTATAAGGGAATTGAGTCTCTTTGTGTATGTGTGTGAGAAAGAATGAGACAGACAGACAGAGACAGACAGACAAAGAGACAGACAGAAAGGGAGGAATGGAGGAAAGAGAAAGAAAAAGAGAGAGAGGAGGAGAAAGAAAAAGAAAGGAGTAGGAGGAGAAGGAGAAGGAAAAGGACAAGGAGGAGGAGGAGGGGGAGGAGGAGGAGGAGGGGAAGGAGGAGGAGGAGGGGGAGGAGGAGGAGGAGGGGGAGGAGGAGGAAGAGGGGGAGAAGAAAGGGGAGGAGGAGGAGGAGGGGGAGGAGGAGGAGGAGGGGAAGGAGGAGGAGGAGGGGGAGGAGGAGGGGGAGGAGGAGGAAGAGGGGGAGAAGGAAGGGGAGGAGGAGGAGGAGGGGGAGGAGGAGGAGAAGGAGAAGGAGGAGGAGGAGAAGGAGAAGGAGAAGGAGAAGGAGGAGGAGGAGGAGGAGAAGGAGAAGGAGAAGGAGAAGGAGAAGGAGAAGGAGAAGGAGAAGGAGAAGGAGAAGGAGAAGGAGAAGGAGAAGGAGAAGGAGAAGGAGAAGGAGAAGAAGAAGAAGAAGGAGAAGAAGAAGAAGAAGAAGAAGAAGAAGAAGAAGAAGAAGAAGAAGAAGAAGAAGAAGAAGAAGAAGAAGAAGAAGAAGAAGAAGAAGAAGAAGAAGAAGAAGAAGAAGAAGAAGAAGAAGAAGAAGAAGAAGAAGAAGAAGAAGAAGAAGAAGAAGAAGAAGAAGAAGAAGAAGAAGAAGAAGAAGAAGAAGAAGAAGAAGAAGAAGAAGAAGAAGAAGAAGAAGAAGAAGAGAGGAGAGGAGAGGAGAAAGAATCAAAAGGGAAGGAGGGAGAGGGAGAAAGGGAAAAGGAAGCCTGGTGTTTGTGAGAGTTCTCGTCTTTTTTTAAGGGGTCCACCGTATATGCAGTTATGGGACTCATAATGTGACAGACAATGGAAAACAGCTGGAAAATCATGCTGGGGAGAGGCAGATCCTATTTCCACAAAATCTTCCCAAGAGGAGATAATACACAGTGATAAACCTAAAGATATTTTTGTAAGGGGAGTGAGAATAGATTAGGGGATCAGGCTGGAGGAATGGTAGCTTTTACTCCCTCTAGTCTAGGTAATGTGTGAGAACCCAGACCAAGTCATGATGACTGAACTTTATTGCCCTCTGGGAGTCCACTCAGAACAATTTGAGTTTTCTCTGGCTGGCAGCCAATGGGACCAAAATTAGTCTTCCTGAATGGTCACCAATCTGTTTTCAAAGACCAGAAATATGCAGTCCCCTTATAGTATAGCCATCTCGTGTATAACTTCTCTCTCCTAGCAGTTTACAAGTATCTTAAGAGCAGCGACCATGTCTTAGTCATTTTGTGGCCCCACACTGTGGGCCACACACATGAACATATGGTAGGTGAATGTTTTTTAAAGAAGAAATGAATGAGTGGTGCAATAATATACTTTTGTATCATATTTTACAGTTTCCAGAGAGTTTTATGCCCATTTCCTATTTTTCAATGACCCTGAAAAATAGGTGGCACCTCCATTTTACAGATTAGGAGACTGAGATTCATAGAGGTTATGTTACCTACCCATCATTTCACAGCATCAGAGCTGGGGTTTGAGTGAATGAAAACAGCTGAACATTATTACCCTCTTCACTTTCTTCTAATAATCCCTTTCACTAATCACTGTGGACCTTTCTAAGAACCTACTCTGCTTTGCAGAGGACACAATGAGAATAAATTGATAGAAGCAGTAGTGGGGCAAATTTCAGATCTTTAGAAAGAAGGAAAAACTTGGTAGCAGTCAAAGCTATTCCAAGTTGGAGTGGGATGTCCTGGGAGGAAATGAGTTTCCTATCCCTGGCGATTTTCAAGTGAATGCTACATGAGTACTTATTCTGTTTTGCAAAGCAGATTCCTGCTAAGGGACAGATTGGACTCCTTAGCTTTTGAGGTATTGTCTGACTCAGGAATTCTGTAATTCTTTTTTAAAACTAATTAATTAATTAGTTTGTTGGTTGCATTAAAAATCCCAGATATCCCTCTCCTACTCTAGAGAAGGCATTATTTGACCAAAAGATATATGTATAGGGGCAGTTAGGTAGCACAGTGGATAGAGCACAGGTCTGGAGTTAGGAGGAACTGGGTTCAAATTTGACCTCAGACAATTCCT
The DNA here is from genome assembly GCF_027887165.1 of Monodelphis domestica. Lineage (NCBI taxonomy): Eukaryota > Metazoa > Chordata > Mammalia > Didelphimorphia > Didelphidae > Monodelphis > Monodelphis domestica. Next base: position 125,309,508 of record NC_077233.1, read on the forward strand.
AGCTGTGTGATCCTGGGCTTAAATTCTGATTGCCTAGCCCTTAATGTTCTTATCTTATGGTCCATATTTAGTATGGATTCTAAGATAGAAAGTAAGACTTTTTAAAAAGATATGTATGTTATAAAATCATGTCTTGCTTGTTTCAATTCAATAGTTCCTTCTCTGGAGGTGGATATATGCAAATCAATATTCAAACAATATTTCTATTACAAGATATAATTTTCTCTTAGTTCTGCTTATTTTACAGTTTATAATTTCATGTAGGTCTTTTCATGTAGGACTTCATATAGATTTTAAAAAATTATCCGGCTTGTTTCTTACTGCATAATATCATTCCATCACAATAAAGTGCCAAAATGTGTCTAGCCATTCCCTAATTGATGGGCATCCCATCAGTTTCCAATTCTTTGCCACTCTAAAGAGAGCTGATATATATATATATATATATATATATATATATATATATACATATACATATATATATTTTTTTTTAGAACATACAGACAGGTTCTTTTCCTTTTTCCTTTATCACCTTAGGAAATAAACATAATTGTGTTATTGCTGGGTCAAAAGGTTTACAGTTTTATCAGTCTTTGGGCATAATTCCAGATTGCTCTCCAAAATGATTCAATCAGTTTAGTTCTACCAACAGTGTATTAATGTCCCCATTTTTCCACATCCCCTCTAACATTTGTCATTTTGCCTTTTTGTCATTTTAGCCAATCTGAGTAAGAATTCTATAATTCTTTGATTCTCTAATTGTACAAGGATAGGGGAACACAACTGGTATTTTCATATATATTGTGTTTCATTCTATAGCTAACCAGAGACTTTGGGGGCTCTCTCTCTGGAGGTATACTTCTAGAGCACTAATGTTACTTTTGAGCTATACACATAAAATTCTTCCATCTAAATAAAAGTGTCCAGAAGTCTCCTCATAGAAGTCTTATGGGTCCAGGTATTACTTTTGAAACTTCAGGGAGGATAACTCTGTAGCAAGAAGGGCATTGGATTTAGGATCAGAATCCCTAAGTTAAGAAGTCCAGCTCCATTCCCCATAGAGAAAGAAATAGTCCACAAGAACCCGACAAGCCCCGTATCACAGAGAATCACAAGTACCACAGAAGAACAAAAGCATTAGAGCTGGTAGGTTGTGAGAAATTATATCCCAAAAAAGAGTCAGTAGTAAAATTCAAGGCTTTAGATCTTCATTTACAAATGGACAAAGTATGTATAAGAAGTAGACTTAACTAGAGGATCTAATCTAAGGAAACCCATTTGATCTCATAGATTTCACTGAGACTTTAAAGCTTGGGAATTAAAATGTAAATAGAGCTACTGAAAAATTAATCTTATGTCAAAGTAATGGAATGATATACTTAGTGCCTGGCATATAAGAGGAGATAAGAGATAAGCATTTATTGAACACTGCTTATATTCCAGCCACTTTACAAATATTATCTCATCTGATTCTCATAACAACCCTGGAAGGTAGATACTATTATTATCTCCATTTTATAAATGAAGAAACTAAAGCAAAGAGAGGGTAAGGTGACTTACCCAAAGTTGCATGGCTGGTCAGTGTCTGAGGCAAAATTTGAACTTAGATCTCCCTGACTCCAGGTCCAGGACTCTATCCATGGTGCCACCTAATAAATGTTTGCTTAATGTTCATTAAAATGTATTTAAGCCCTATTTCCCCTGGCCCTCTTAGATACCCCACTACTCAGGTACTGTGAAGGATCCTAGATTATAACCTTGCCTCAATTAAAGACCCTTTTATTAATACTAAAAATGTTTGTGAATTTATAATAAATAAATGTTTGTGAACTGAATATAAGCTAATCTTATAACTTGTTTTGAGAAAGTAACTAGATCGGCACAATCAGGTGAATACTAAACATATATGTGTTATGTGTCTCCACTTACCTGACCACCCCTCAAGTTCAGGACTTTATCATTTCTCACCTAGACTCCTGAAATAGTCTATTTGGTCTCCCTAGCTCAAGCCTCTCACTTTCTCCAATCTGGCTTCCACAAAGCTAATAAAGTGCAAGTGTAACCATTTTATTCCTCTTCTGAATAATCTCCAAAATCTATGTATTGCTTTTAGGATCAAATATAAGCTTCTCTGTATAGCTTTTAAAGCCATTCCCAAGTTGGCCCCAACTTACTCTACATTTGTATTATATATGAGTTCCTTTGTCAAATTCTACAATCTGATATACCTAACTTTCTTGCATGTAACACTTTCTTTCCTACCTCTAGGCTTTTGTGCTGGCTCTCCATCATGTCTAAAATGCACTCCCTCCTCACCTTTACTTCTTAGAATCTCTTCTATCCTTCAGAACTTCTCAAGCAACACCTCCATGCAATCTTTCCTGATCCCTACTCTCACCACACTTCTGCCCAGCTGCTAGTTAGTACTCTCCTTCCAAAAATCTACCTGGAATTTACTTTGTAGCTACAGTTATCTCTTCCACATTGGGTCTTTTCTCATCACAGTTTAGATATAATGCAGTCAGTGTAAGAAATTAAATTGGAATTTGGGACAAGTTTTGCAGAAGCTGTAGGTGACACTTGAAGGCCAGCAGTTAGATGATAGAAAAAAAAAATTAGAAACTCAGAAATGCATACTTAATTTCAAATTTATAATAAGGTACTGTAAATATGCCATAAAAGAAAAATAAAAACTTCAGATTTCTTTGCAGGTAAGAAGGAGGGCCAAGGAATTTTACAAGGTATCCAAGAGGGATGGGAGGAATGGGGTTTAATTGAGGGCACCAGTACCACTAATTCCCAAGATGTGGAAGGTATAACTGTACTTTTGCACATACTATCTTCCAGAATAAAGTGTAAACTCCTTGAAGACAAGAACTACTTTACTTTTTTTCCTGTAAATCCCTAGTACCTAGCACAGTGCCTAACATAATAGATGCTTAATTAACCTTAGTTTTCTTGATTGATTGCTATGTAGTATATTGCAACTTCAGAAAAGTGTCTGAAAAAGTCATGATATAATGTGATTAAAATGGAAAGATATGGGCTAGATGACAGTATAGTCAAACAGCTACAAAAATGTGTGAATGACCACATCTAGTATCCAGACATTAATGGGTCCAATTCAACCTTCAAGGAAGACTGCGTGGAATGAAGCTCAGAGATCTGTTCTCGTGCTGATCTATATTTTTATCAGTGACTTAGAGGAAGACATAAATACAAACAAGTAAATCTGCAGATGGCATGAAAGTGAGCTAGGCAACACATTGATCAACTGAGTTGGTATCCAAAAAGATATTAATAGGACTGAATTGAATAAAAACCAAACTTAACAGAGACAAATGTAGGATTTTATACTTGGGTTAAAAATTTTAATTTCACACATATCAGATAAAGAGGGATGTAGCTAGATGACAATATGTGGGCAAAAATATCTGGGATTGAATTGAATGAAGCTTAAATTAAAGTTCAGTGATGAGTAAAAAAGGAGGGGAGTGAGGGAGGGGGAAGGTAAGGTGGGAGGAAAGAAGGAGGGAGAGAGAGAGGGAAGGGAGAGGGAGAGAGGAAGGAATGGAAGGAGAGAGGAAGATTAAATGCATATTTTGTGCAAAACACTATGCTAAATGTGGGGTACAAATAGAAAAAATAAAAGCAGTACTTATTCTCAAGTATGTCATATTCTAATAGAGTAGTTAACGTATACAGAAAGTTTCAGCAACATAGAGTGACATGGAAAATCCCTATGGTTATGGTCCTTAGCATGCAATGGGAAGAACCCAAATCCTGTTGTAGATTGTATTAAAAGATGTATATCATTCTTGAACGAGGGAGACAATTGTTCTACAGCACTCTCACAGCAGTCAGGTCACCTCTAGGGTAAAGTGCTCCATTGTAGGCACCATAAATGAGGGGGGAAATATATTTAAGGAAAAGTATCATCTAAAAAAGTCATTAGGCTGGTATAAAGGACTGAACAACATGTCAAACAACTATCAGTTGAAGAAACTGGGGAAACTTGGCTTGTGGAAGAGAAGATTGGTTGGGGAAGAAGGGATGGCATAATGGCTATCATTTAGAACAGATTTGTTCCATTTAGCCAAAGCAGGGACAAAGTGGAGCACTGGATGGATGTTGAAATGATGAGGTAAAGAAAAGATGCCTGATAATTAGTTATCCCAGAGAGGAATGAACTCATTAGCAATGCTCACTTCCCTAGATATCAGCAAGCAAAGATTTACTATTTGTTGCAAATATAGAAAGGACTCCAGGTTAGACACAGATTGGACTAAGTAAGGAGTTTTTAACCTGGGTTCTGTGAACTTAACTTTAAAAAAATATTTTGAAAACTCTGTCAGTATAATTTGCTTCTCTTGTAATCCCTTGCATTTTATTTTATGCATTGAAAGCATTTTTTTTCTGAGAAGGGGTGCTTAGACTTCCCCAGACTGCCAAGGGAGTCCATAATGCAAAAACAGGTTAACAACCCACAGTCTAGATGATATATGAAGTCCTTTCCATCTCAGATGTGCAATATCTCTCTGTCAAGCATTGGTTATTTCCCTTCTCTTGGAACTCAGTTCCCTCATCTGTTAAAGGAAAGAACTGGACCAAATGGCCTCCAAGGTCTATCCTAGCTCTGAACTCAATAGAACTTAATTGATCTGGTTCAGAGGGTGTTCTGGAGCCAATCCAAACCAGCTCTCCAGCTGATTATTAAATTTTCAGTGGTATCATTTATATCTTTGGAATCAGCAAATGCAACGATCAGGGTTTGGTTTGTTGTTTTATTGATTGTCAAAACAAGAAAGTGATGGAGAAAATATTAATGATACAGATTAAACTTAAAAGTCTTGTTTCCAGAGCATGCCCCCTGGCTGGTCCCAGGTAAAAGACGTTGAACCAAGCAAGAGCCCCCTAAGGAAAACAGACTGTGTAGACCACAGGTATAGAACAAGGAGGAAAAAAAAGAAGTGTTGGGTTACTGTTTAAATAAATAATCTGAAATACCAATCCCAAAAGATCATTCATTACTCCAGAACCTTGCCTTCTCCAGAAGGATCTTGCCAAGTCTTACAGAATGGGCTTTGTGCTCAAATCAGAGCTTGGAGGCCTGGCTAACTGAATTATGTAGCAACCAGAATACAAATCAAGATGTTTTGTTCAAAATTCCTATTCTGAAGTTTCCTTTGGCTCTCTTGCCATGGAGGAAGAGACATATTTGGTTCCCACCAATTGTGCAAAATGAGACCAAACCATAAAGGGAAAGAAAGCCATCATCGATTTAACGTGTGTCTGAGGCACACTTGATTCCCCTCTCAAAAGGAACTGAGTAATCCCAAATGTCACCACAAACTGTGACAGGTGGAGGCACTCAGAGCTTCAGCATTCAAAGATTTCCATGGTACCCCAGCAGGTGTTGCTTTGGGAGCTGGTTCTTCCTGGCACATAGCCTGCCCTCCTCAGGGTCCCAGCCCAGCCCACTACTTATTCCAAAAAGACCACCCTGCTTCTTATTTATTTTTTTCCCTTTGCTTTTGGAAGGCAACTTCCTCAGTCAGGGGCCTTCACTAGGGTTTTATTTTACAACCAACCACTCTATCTCTGCCCTTAGTGAACCCCAGCTTCTCATCCCACAGAGAAAGACCAGAATAAAATATTTCAACACCAATTTTAAGGCAAAAAGCTCATATTGTCTTCTATTAGTCTGATTAAAAATGAATATCAATGCTGCACCTAAGTACAATAGGTCTGATCCATAGGATGAGGTCCTCAATTTCCTGAGACTTATCCCCAACTCCTTCTTCCCTCAAAGAGGAATTAATGAGGAACTCCACTATTTCCCTGCTTCATTCTAGCCTTTTCATCAGGATTGACTTTATACACTGTGTTCATTCAAAGGCAGCCAGGTTCAAAGTGACATCATGAGAGGTCAGAGCTCTCCAGATTTATATTTGGTGCTTGTGAATCACAGAAGACAAGAGCAAGAAGCCACCAGACCAAAGTTAGACCCACTGTAGTCAGAGAGAGAAGGCTACCTATCAGAAAGACTTCTGCCCCCAAAATCTCTTAGCAGATATTGATTTGAAAATGGCACGAAAAATCATTATTATAGGATACTGAGGTCTAGAAAGATCTAGAGACTTTCCCAGAGTCAAGAGATTAAAAGCTTCTTCTAATATGACATTTCTTGCTTTTTCTTCCTTTTTCTCTACCTGAGATTTTAGCAACCCATTTTCCTTTTTCTTTTCTTTTTTTTTTGATTCATGGATTTCTTTGCCAGCCTGGCAAAATCTCCTCATAATAATGTTTTTAAATGTATAAAATAAAAAAATCAGGAATACAAAAGAAACAGATTAAATTGAAATACACTTATCAAAACATTTTTTTGATTTTTTAATTAATTAATTTTTAATTTTATTTATTTTAAAATATTTTTTCCGTGGTTACATGATTCATGTTCTTTCCCTCCCCTATCAAGAGCTGACAATCAATTCCACTACTGGGTTGCACATGTGTTGTCACTTGATGCCTATTTCCATATTGTTCATTTTTATCATAGAGGAATCTTATCAAAAGATTTTTGAAAAAGTTATAGGACCCTAAGTTAAGAATCCCTCTACTCCATTACTAATTCCTAAAATCCTGCTTTTAGAAATTCCTTCTTTTGTATTAAATATTGCCCTCTCCCTGCAGCCCTTTGAAATAATATTCAAGAGCCCCAAGAAGGCTGAATGCATTAGTCATTTACACCCCTTGCAAAGGCAACTGGACGAAGTGCTGAATAACAGAAAGGGAGACATAATTCATCCCCGGCCTCTTACACACGAATGTTAATCTTGCCCTGTTCCCTAACTCAGGTGCCCAGGATTGCACCCTATGACTAAGGGGCCCTGATCCCATTTGTCCTGTTGGCTGTGTCTAAGCCCTACTAACTCTTCCAGGATCCTGGGACCCTTCTGTTTCCTCTGAGGGGTCGGAAGGTGGATGTGCTCATATGTTAGCAAGGGCAGCCAGGTTCAAAGTGACATCATGAGAGGTCGGAACTGTCCAGATTTATACTTACACTTATAAATCAGAAGACTCAAAAGCTCTCTTTGGGTTACTTCTGAGTCTGAAATTTCAAGTTCCCTTAAATCTGACCTCAGATATAAACTAGCTGTGTGACCCTGCGCAAGTCTCTTAACCTCTCTTTGTCTCTGTTTCACCAACTGTAAAATAATAGCAGCATCTATTTCACAGGGTTGTTGTGAGGATCAAGTGGAAAAATATTTGTATAGTGTTTAGCATATAGTAGGGACTCAATAAATGCTTATTCCCTCTTTTCTTCCTTTCGGAGTCTCTCTCTTTCGCTAGTCACCTATTTCACAAAGAGAAAGGAGAAACCCTCTTTTCTTTATTTCCCTTTTCCCCCCATAAGAAACACATTTGAAAAGCAGTTTTTAAAGAAATCAAATCATTTTTTATTGGCGCTCTCTGGAAGAAATATAGAGGTGTCAAGCCAGGCACTCTGAAAGACTTGTATATTACAGAGCTAAGCTGCTCTACCCACAGCCCCATGCTGCTGATCCACACACAACTGCCTCTTAATCTACCACCCTGGGGCTGTGAATGACAACCCATAAAAGTTCTTAGAAAGTTAAAGTTGTGAGTGTGTGTGTGTGTGTGTGTGTGTGTGTTTTTAAAGAGAAAATTCCTTTTATTAACAGCTGCCATTCGCGGAATGGCAGAGCCAGTAAAGAGCTCATTAGGGCACACTCTGTCAAGTTTGTCTGCCCATTTGTTTCCCTGTCTTCCCTGTAGGTGCAGCAGATACACAATGATGCCTTCACACCTTGGAGCCAGCTTCCTCCGCAGTGATGCTCAAGCCACATGACGCAAATCCCATCTGATACTGTCTTCTGGAACATGCATGGAAAATGCCAGCAGCAAGAATGCCATCCTGTACATCAGAAGTTCTTAACCTCAGGTCCATGAATAGGATTTTAAAAGAATTGAGGAAAAGAGGGCATAACTTTTTTCCCTGTCATCCCATTATGTATTTTATTTTATGCCTCTGAAAGCCTTATTCTGAGAAAGGGTTCATAGACTTCACCAGATGACCAGAGGGGTCCATCATGACACAAAAGATGAAGGACCTCAGCTTTAAGGAGAGGGAATGCCCCTGTGATTTCACTGGTAAAGGGAACTTTTGAATGGAAAAAAAATACAGGTCCTTTACCTTCTCTGAAACTTAGAGTCTTAGTGAGCTGCCTGGAGCACTGAGAAGTCAAATTACTTGCCCAGGATACCCTTTGATCCAGCAATGCCACTACTATATCTGTATCACAAAGAAATCCAAGAAAGGGGGGAAAGGTTATACTTGTACAAAAATGTTTATAGCACTCTTTTTGTGGTTGTAATTAGAAACTGAGAGGATGCCCATCAATTGGAAAATGGCTAAACAAGTTGTGGTATATGATGGTAATTGAAACTAATCTATTAAAAGAAAAGAAATGAGAAACAGGAGGGTTTTAGAAAAATATGGAAAGACTTACAGAATGAAGGGAGCACAACCAGAAGACCATCGTACACAGTAACAACAATATTGTGTGATGAACAATGTGGAGGACTTAGCTAATCTTAGAAATACAGTTATCCTTTTGAAATCTTGGGGGTTGTGGCACCTCCACAATCTAGAAAATCTGAGTAAAATTATTGGCTCTTTCTTCTTTCCAGAGAATTAGTCTGAATTTTTTTCTTTTTCTTTTGGGGGTTGTGGGTATACAGTAACTTATTGTAAATTTGGGGGTATGCTTTTCTGAGTTTCTAAACTTTTTCTGTGTCATCTGTTGGTCTTTGTGGGTTTTCTGCAGCTTCTGGAAAACTCCCCTCAAATTCTCATTTAATTTCTTATGCTGCCCCTCAGCATATCAGAACCTCAATGGGGAAAGTCATGATGTGAAAGAGATAACCTTACAATGATCCAAGATAATCCCAAAGGATTCATAATGAAAAATGTTACTCACAGTCAGAGAAATAACTGATAAAGTCTGAATGCAGATCAAAGCATACCATTTCTACATGGGTATTTTTACATGTCTTCTTCCACATCATGACAAATATGGAAATCTATTTTGTAAGAGAGCACATGTATAACCTACATCAAATTGTTTCCTGTCTCAGGGAGGGGAGAAGGAAGGAGAGAAAGAATGTTTCTATCAGAAAATGTTATAATGTTAGATGTTAGATATTAGATGTTAGAAATGTTAGAAAATTGATAAGAATTGTTTTCACATGCAAATGGAGAAAAACATTACTAAATTTTTAAAAATTACTAGTCTGGGGTCATGCAGATAGTATGTCAGAGACCAAGTTTGAACCCAAGTCTTTATGCCTCTGAGAGCAGCTGTCCATCCAGTAATCCATATACTTTTAAAATAAATTATCTTTATTACTCCATTTTATTTTATGGTACCTAGGTTTTCCCCAACATCAAATATGTTTCTATAGTTTTCTCATTTTATTCTACTCTGTACTAGAATTATAACCATCTTTCACCTGATGAAAAACTGAGTCAAAGTATGGCTAAGTAACTTGTATAAAGTAACAGTGACTTAGGGGCAGAACCAAGAAGAGCACCTCAATCTCCTGCCCTGTTGGTTCTCTTAGAGCAGTTTTTTTTTCCTTATTAGACTTTGCTACTTCTTTCATTGGAGAAAGAGGAGGAAGGGGAGATGAGTTATATTGCAATGGCAAAGATGACAACAATAGTTGTCATTTGTGTAAGACTTAAGATTTATAAACCACAACTTATTTTCCCATTTTGATTCTCACATTAGCTTGTGAAGTAAGTACTCTTATTATCCCCATTTTATAGGTGAAGAAACTGAGACTCAAGGAAGTTGTGAAGAGAGGTGGTACAATTTACCAGATAGAAGACCAACTCTGTAATCAGGAACATCTGGATTCAAGTCCTACTTCAGACATATTAATTCTATAACCACAGACAAGTTATTCAGCCTCTCCATGCATCAGTGAAGGAAGTTGTTCTTTAAGAGTTTCCTACATTAATGAAATCAGAGATCCTAGCATCATCATCATCATTGTCATCATTATCATCACTATCACCATCATCACATCAACTTTGTTGATTTAAGAGAAATAACAATTTTGTTTTCCAAGGAACAGAATACTAGCATAATATGTTGAATAAAGCTAGGCTTGCCAATCAATCACTAGTTAGCTGAGTAACTTTGGACAAGTCAATTCATATTTCTATACCTCAGTTTCCTCATCTAAAAAGTGAAAAAGTTGATATTTAATGTTCCATTAAGTTCTGAAATTTTATCTCCGTCTCTAACTCCACCTTGTAGGCTAGATAAATTCTTTCCATGGCAGGGTTCTTGACCAAGCTTTAAGGGAAAAGTTGTTGAGAGATTAATGGCATCCTTTGTGACATTGCTGCTAAAGGCCACCAAGGCAGAAGAATTTCACATTTAGTTGCTCTGATTTCCCATCTCATCCTTTGACCTCTTCTAGAGAAGTGCATCCTTTGGGCAGATAGCTAAGAAACCTTTGAGTAACTACAATTGTATGTGTGTGCATGCATGCATGTGCACATATAAGCTCTTCATCTACATAACCAATATGTGTGAGAGAAAATATTTCTTGTCTAAACTTTATCTCCCCCAACACTTAGGCTAGTGCTCTGAAAATTTAAGCACTTAATAAATGTTTGATGAATGAAAAAACAATGATAGAATCTCAGAGCTAGAAGGCACTTCAAAGGACATCTAACTTGAAGAGGAATCCACTGGCAAATATCTATGAATCCTCTTCCTTGAAGATTTCTAGGGAAGAAGTACCTATATGTAATCTGTTACTCTTTTGATCTGCTCCTTAATATAATCCCTTAGATGGAATCACCTAGTTCTGATCTGTGAAGTCAAGCAGAAGAGTAATAATAACTCACATTCCTATGACACCTTAAGGTTAAAAAGTGTGGAAAGGAAATTAGACTGACAGTTTGTGGGGGAAGGGGCCAACTGGGAGTGGCAGTTGGGTCTTGGGACTAGCACTTCCTTCCTGCCTGGAGTGGAAGTGGGGTCTTGTGACTAGCACTTCCTTCCTGCTGTGTGGGACTTGCTGCCGGGTGTTGGGGGAGAGAGGAGCTCATTCAGCCCAGTCTGGAGTGGCATGTTCTTCTTGGTTCAGCTGGAAGACACAGGCTTCTGAAGGTTAGACCTGTCCTTGTTTGCTTTCTATCTACTGCTAAGATTCTGAATTATACAAAACTTGACTGATATAGAGTAGACGGGAGTGGGACAAACCTTCCACCAGCCTCTGGGGCCTGGCCTCAGGTCTGAAGCTAAGGAAAAACTCCAATTCCAACTGGTTATTAAACTTTATATTATTTTAATTCGCAGTCAGATAAGTGGACTATCTTTTCTGGTCACAGAGGGAGCTGAACTTCAGTTCAGTCATTCGAACAAGCAATCCTTATTGGACCCCTGCTGTTTCCTCTCAGCAGGGGGAATCTCCCTCCCTTGCATCACCAAGCAATATTCCCTCTCTCCCCTTAACTCCTCCATACCCCATACAAACCTCCCATTATCCCCCTTTTTTTCCAATCCCATTTCCTTTCCCAATAAATATTACAAAAGCACTGTTCATATAACCATACCATGAGCCAAGCAGTACATGTATTAACATATCATCCCCAGTTTCCAGATGAGGAGACTAAGGTTTTGAGAGTTACATAACAGGTACATGAGCACACAAACAATAAATATTTGGGATGAGATTCAAACCCACATCTCTTGACTACAAACAAGTCCATTCCTCTCTTCACTGCATCTAACTGCCTTTCAATTGATCTAGTCCTTCTTCCTCATGTAAGTCCTTCAAATATTTGAATATAGCCATTATGTCCTATCTTCCTCTGCTTCTTTCCTCTGGCTCTTTCCTCACCTGGAAAATTAGTTCCTTATCCTATATCTCATAAATAAGTATAATACAAAATTAAATTGTATAGTCTACCATTATATTGATTAATAAGGAAGAATAACTCAAAATAAATGGTTACTCAAAATGAAGGGTTAAGATACAATTATTTCTAAGGTCCCTTCCAGCTCTGGAATTTTGTGATTCTGTGCTTCTATTGTTGTTTTTAACACTTTCTCTAGCTATAGAGATAAACAGTAGTAGAATAGGGAAAATACAATAAACATTTTGGCAAAGGCTTTTCTTTATATGAGCTAAGTAATTCTAAATTTTACTTTTGGTTATTTTCCAGTTGCACTGATATTGCCAAAGTGGATGCAATTCAAAGTTGATTAGGTTTTTATGATATGCAAGATACCATGCTAGGCTATGAGAACCCAAATATGAAAAACAATTTAATCCTTGTCCTCAAGAATATCTTGGTCCTAATGGGAAATTTGACATGTATAAAAGCAAGATGCATAGTGGAAACCATATTATATTTGGTATTAGAGACTTAAATCTGAATCCTTGAAAATATTACTTTCCCTACCTAGAACTCGGGCTCTTTCCTTACCTGGAAAATGAGAAAGGTAGCATAGATTATCCCTAAGCTCCATCCAACTCTTTATCCTATATCTCACAAATAAGTATAATATAAAATTAAATTTTATAGTCTGCCATTGTGTTGGTTAATAAGGAGGAAAAACTAGATAACAGAATGGAGGAGTCATTTCTGAATCAGCTATCTCAATATATAATCAGGCTAATAGTTTGTTAGAACAAAAACCAAAACAAATACCAGTTTGGAAAAAAATAATATAAATGAGAAGATAAGATATGTAATCAAGACAGCTTCAATCTGACTTAGTTAAATGAGCTATCAATGCTGGAAAAAAAACCAAGAAATGAATAAAAGAACAGACATGAACCTTGAGTATAACCATTTCCTTAGGAAGCTTGCTATTATAAACAAATAAGAGGACAAAAGGACTGAGGAAGTATCCTCTGCCAGCAAATATTTGATCTCATTGATAAGTGAAAAGATATAGCAATTAGAAACAATACCAGTTTAGAATGTAAACTTTAAAATAAAAATCTTAGAAAGGAGAATGCTGCCAGTTCAACAGTATTATCTCATAAATTAACAAGGAGGCAAGGAGGAAAAGTCATGTTTATGGAATGCTTGCCAAGAGATCTAATTAAATCAGGTGATATTGAGAATGTTTAAGGATGAAAATGAAAAGATAAAAACAGATTAAAAATAGAAAAGACCTTCCAAGTCTTTATGACAAAGTATTTCCTCCTCCAGTGATAGTGGTGTCACCATATTTGGGAAGAAGGAGTAACTGATGGGTAACCAGGACACCTCATGCAATATCCATTGAGCCAGGCAATGTCAAGAATCTACAGGAAGATACTCAGCACGGTGAATGCACTGTGGGGGACTTAAAGGAGAAGCACTTAAGACATGCATGACAAGAAATGCTCAGGATAAGATAGCATAAATGTATTAATATCTGCACCATCGGATGAGTTAAATAACTCAACAATATAATTACCTCATTGAAGAACTATTGTATAATGTTGTTGTTGTTCATCCTTTGTTTTCAAAGAGACAAAGTACTCAAAAAAATTTGAAGGAGATGAACTTTTAGCTTAAGTAATTATATGGATAATTTTAATGCAAATATATATATATATATGTATATATATATATGTATATATCTACCTTTTTCCACCTTCTTCCTAAATTCCTATTCCACTTATACCTAAATATAGTTCAAATAAAAATTATCTTTAAAAAAGGAGTTAGAATGACTTGACCAGGTAATTATTTTAATTGGCACTGTTACTTAATATATATAGCTATAACATGCATCTCATTAATTTTGGAGAGACGATTGTGATCTCTCTCTCTCTCTCTCTCTTTGCAGGTACACATACATACATATACATACATATATATTTTGCTGATGTTCAATTGTTTTCAGCCATGTTTGACTCTCTATAATCCCATTTGGGGTTTTCTTGGAAAAGATCCTAGAGTAGTTTGCTACTTCTTTCTCCAGGTCATTTTATAAATGAGGAAACTAAGACAAACAGGGTTAAATGACTTGCCCAGGGTCACACAGCTAGTAAGTGTTTGAGGCCAGATTTAAACTTGGGAAACAAACACTTCCTGGTACTCTATCTACTATGCTACCTTGCTGCTACATACATGTGTGTGTCTAAATATTATTATCACTTAATTATATCTTCCTTGAGGTCAAAAAGCACTTCAGTTTTATATTTGTATAACTAGTGCCTAGATCTGTGCTTGGACCATGGTAGGTACTTAATGTTTTTTGCATGATTGAAGATGTAAAGTATTGCTGTACATAGATATAGAATCATGATTACACAAATTCCTATTTGGCATGTAAAGACCTTTACAGTCTGGCTCCAACCTAGCTTTCCAACTAGTTTTACTCTTATTCTTTCTATGCAACTAAATTAGGGGAGGGGGTGAGGGAGACAGAGAGAGACAGAGAGACAGAGAGACAGAGACAGAGAGACAGAGACAGAGAGACAGAGAGAGACAGAGAGACAGAGAGAGACAGAGAGACAGAGAGACAGAGAGACAGAGAGAGACAGAGAGACAGAGAGACAGAGAGAGACAGAGAGAGAGACAGAGAGACAGAGAGACAGAGAGAGACAGAGAGACAGAGAGACAGAGAGAGACAGAGAGACAGAGAGACAGAGAGACAGAGAGAGACAGAGAGAGAGAGAGAGAGAGAGAGAGAGAGAGAGAGAGGAGACAAAGGAAGGAAGAGGAAGACAGAGATAATGAGTCTTTTTGATTTGATGTGTAGTGTTCTACCTACTGTGACACCTAGCCATAAATCTAGGAAATGACAGAGCCAGGTCCCAAACTCAAGTTTAGACCCATCTAGGTCTAACAATCTTCCCAATACACCATAAGAATTTAATGAGTGTACATGCTCCTTTGAATAGAAATTAAACAATTAAATTTATTTTTTCTTTCCTTCCTCCCTTTCTTCCTCCCTCGTTTCTTTTCCTCTCTTTCTCCCTTCCAGTCTGCCTGTCCCTTTGTTTCCTGATCTGCTCCTTTCCTTGTCTAGCTTCTCAGTGAAGTCTCTAGGCTGACCAAAAACCTAGGAAAAAGCCTTCACAAAACAGCCTCCATTTATAAACTCCTTCAGGAAGGGCCCCAAGCTATACAGTTTCAGGTTCCATAAAAGTTCATACCCTACAGAAACCTGGCAAATTGCAGCTGTCCTTCAAAGAATGTTACTCAGGAATACTGGAAAATTCAAGCTCTTCCTTGAATATACAAACCTTCTGGGAGTCTGTGCTCAAGAATTTATATTTATTTTATCTACTAAAAATAAGTGAGCAGCAGGTGCTATGCTAAACAAGTGTTAAATGATTTAAGCTGCAGTTGGGAAACCTCCATAATGCACTTAATTCATGTTGATGCTCACAGGGAACTGGGGGAAGCTTTCTACGTGACTGTTTAAATTTTACATTATGCCTATTGGCAAAGACATCAAGGTATCCACAGAGCTGGAAGGGGCTGTAGAAATCATTTGGACCAATCTTCTCATTTCACAGGCGAGGAAACTGAGGCTGTCTAGCTTCAAATAGCTATTTAGTGGAAGAGTGAGAATTAGAACCCAGGTTTTTTTATCTCCCATTCTTTTTTCCCCCACTGCATTATATTCCTCTTAACTACCAGTTATTTAGCTGTAATTATGTACAAGCAAAAAATTGGGGCCATTTGAAATAAAACAATATGATATCGTTGAGCACTAGATGTAGTATCTAAGGAGAAGTAGGTTCATATCATGGTTCTGATCCTTAAGACCCTCTTTGTACATTACTCCACTTCTAAGCCCCTAACTTTGATTTCCTCATCTGTAAATTGGGAATAAAATGCCTATACAGCTTACTACCCATCTAATCCAATGAAGTCATTTACTAAATATCTGCTGTGGGGCAAAGTTCTGTGCTAGTTGGTAGAATAGGAAGATTAAAAAAAAAAAACTGTTACCTGTCTAAGAGTTTACATTCGACTAGGGTAATACAACTTATTGGGAAGAGAAGGGGGAGAAAGAATGGGAATGGGTCTGGACATATGATTTTATCAGTATGGTAAATTGAGATGTGAGATCCCTTGTCAATGGAGATAAATGATTGTTTTGCAATTTATAGTCTTGAGAGAGAGTTTCCTGAGACACTTCAAGATTAGGTTACTCCCCCAGGGTCACAGATATACATTAGAAGTAAAACTTGAACACAATCTCCTGAATTTAATGGCATACCTTTATTTACTACTCTCTGCTGCCTCTTATGGATAAGAATATACTTGATAATTTGAAGAGAAAGGAAAGCACTCAAATCAGTTGAATGGAAAGATTTCCCAAAGGAGAAGATCTGAGAGTTGAACTTCCTTGAAGAAAGGTATAGATTCTAAAAGACAGAATTGTGGAGGAAAGCATTCTTGGCACTGGGCACAGGCTAAGGGAAACACAGCAGAAATCCTAAAGCAATAAATACATATTATTAGTTAATACCTCTATCAAAAATCAAGAAAAAGTTCTGTTTAGATAATAGCTAATAAGAATTAATATGATGTAATATTTGTGGTTTATTTTCATTTTCTTTATCTTCTATGAATACATCTGTCATTTGGATAAATAGCTAGGACAACAATTCTGTGTCTTGTAAATGAATTTGGATTAATGAATCACTGCAAATGACAGGAACTTTTTATGTCTCTTAAGTTTCTAGGGAAAAAATGGGATGAGGACAGACACCGAAGTAACATAGCTTGAGTGGCACTAAGAATGATGAAAGACTTTCTGCATTACCACCACAGGCTGCAAGGTGGTGCAGTGTAAAGCCTGGTAGAGTCAGGAAGGTATGAATTCAAATCTTATCACAGATATTTGCTAGCTGTGCAATTTTGGACAAGTTCCTCAAATTCTCTTAGATTCAGTTTCTTCATCTGTAAAATAGTACCTGCCTCCCAGGGTTGTTGTGAGTATGTTTATTATTACTATTATTATTATTATTATTATAAAATTATTACTTAGAGTATGTTGTAAAGTTTAAATCACTGAATACATCTAGGTATTTTGAATTTCCTTGAATTAGTCTCTTCCTTATTTCTGGAGCAATTAGAAGGCAATATTTAATTAGTGGCAAGTATGTTTCTATTCAGACACTTCTCAGAGATTCTTCTCTCTTTTGTGCCCAAAGTGGTTAACCCTTAATGGGTTTCTCAAGTAGTGAGTGATGTAAAAGTTAAATTAATTGATTAATTCTTATCACTTTCTCAGAATTCTCAGCTAGGAAATTCATAGGGCTTTTAGAGGGCAGCTACTGAAGATGGAAACCAGAAGAACAGAGCATCTCCTGACTGTCTCAATTTTCTATCTACTTCTCATTCCCACTCAGGGATGGAGGACAAAGGAGCAATTTTATTTCTCTTCCAAAAATAATATTCTCAAGGAAGCTTCTGATTATGGGGAGATAGTCATTTGAGTCATTAGGCAGTGTGATGAAGTGGAAAGAACACTGGATTTGCAGTCAGAGAACCCAGGTCCTGTGCCAGCAAAACATTTCACAAAGTCTTTCATGCTATCCTTGTGGATATGAGGAAGAAATCAGGACTGGATGGTGGTATAGTTAGGCAAACTCAGAAGTGGCTGAAGGTCTGGACCCAAAGAGGGTTCATTAAAATTTCAATTCAGACAGAAGCCTCTGTTAGAGTGCCTCAGACATCTGTCCCTGATCTTATGCTATTGAGCATTTTTGTCAATGACATGGATGTTGTCATTCATATTGGCCAAGTGGCAGAAAGAAACTGAGCAAGAACCTAAAGTCATAAGCCTCCGATGAGATAGGAAGAGGATTACCAGGCCTTACCATCTGCTCTGCCCTGATGCCCTCCAAATCTGTGGCACAGTCATCTGACCTAAAGACATCTGAACTATGCCATCCACTCTGGTGCTTTACCTTTAGGACTTCTGGCTCTTCCCATTTGCCTGGTAGATGATCTGGCTTTTTGAGTGTTATCTCTTTCAGCATGTGAATTTATGGAAAACTAAGATTGTCTTGCTTTTCCTCTGTTTTCTCAGTATTCTTCATGGTCCTTAGCATAGAAAAAGCACTTCATCAAAGCTTTTTTCATTCCTTCCTTCCTTGGTGGCATGCAAATCCTTTTTGCCAATCACATGAACGTGAGGGATAACTCACATGAAGGATGACAGGATCGGGATCCAAAAAGATCTCCATAGGCTAGAATAATGGGGTGTTGCTAATAGGATGATGAATCCATAATAAGGATAAGCATAAAGTCCTATATAAGGGTTTAAAAACTTAATGCCACAATGATTTCATAGGAAAGCAGGGCTAGACAGCAATTCACATAAAAAGATCTCTACTTTTTCACTCTGAATTCAAAAAATGGAAGAGTTCTCAGAAGCCATCGAGTCCAACTTGTATCTGAATAAGAATATCCATTATAACATATCTGACAAGTAGTCAACCAGCCAGTAGGCAAAGATATTTAACAGAGGTAAGCTCAGTGACTTTAAAACTTAAAAATCTTTAAAAAAAAAAACCTTTAAAAACTTAAAACCAGTATAAATACAAAATCCTCTGTTTGTCCTTTAAAACCCTTTAGGACCTTACTCCTCTCTACTTTACAGTCTACCTACCTTTTACTCTCTTTTCCATATCTTTGCAATTCAGAGACATTGGCCTCCTAGCTATTTCTAGCACATGATGCGCCTTTTCCTGACTCGGAATGTTTTCACTAGATGTCCCCCATGCTTAGAATTCTTTTCCCTCTCATTTCTGCCTCCTGGCTTTCCTGTTTCCCCCAAGTCTCAGCTAATATCCCACCTTATGTAAGAAACCTTTCCTAAAGCCTTCCTTAATCTTAGTGCCTTCCCTCTGTAGGGAATTTATCCAGTATAAATCTTTGTACATAGTTGTTTGAATGTTGTCTCCCACACTACACTGTGAGTTCCAGGAGAATAAATACTATTTGTATTTAATCTTTCTTTGTATTCCCAAAGCTTAGCACAATACCTGGCATATGGTAGCCCCTTAATAAATGCTAGTTGACTGGCTGATACAGCCCTTCAAATTCGACAGCCATTATGACCTTCTTTAAATATTCCCTTCTGCAGGAAGAATAGTCATAGATCCTTCAATAGATTTTCATATCCATATTATCTTTTATAATTAAATTAATTTTTGAACTTAAGAAAATTTGAACCTAAGAAATTAAATTAAATTTGAACCTAGCTAAGAAAAATATTTTTATCCATCTCATTAAATTCCATTTTATTCCATTACTTGGACTTCTTATTGGTGAGCATATTTTGTATGGACTCAGATATACCATTTTACTTTCTGACCATACTTTTGCTCTTTAGCCTCCACTTCCTACCCATCATTCTAAGTTCCTCTCCTGGCAACCTGAGTTTTTGATTGGAGAGCATTAGCATTCATCATCTATAGCCAAGATGTAGAACTATCATACTTCTTGGCCATGTTCTTATGCTCCAGCTTCTTCCTCTGATCTGGCACTCCAAGCTTTGTGTCATGGTACCCTGGGCTTCTGATTAGTGAGCACTCATCTTCCACCAAGAAAAACCACATTCTTTTCTAGTCATCTTCATGTCATGAAATCAAAATTAATCTATCCCTGCTCACCTCTCTGCCACTCTGGCTGCCAAAATGATAGCAACACAACCAACATAATCCTCCTCCCCCTCCACCATTCCCCTATGTTTTGCTATTTTCCCCTATTAAAATATAAACTCCTTAAAGACAGAGATTTTTTTCTTCATTGTATTTGTAACTACAGTGCCTAAAACATACAAATTACTTGATAAATGGGTTTTTTTCATTAATTCAACCATTTTTTTCCATTCAGCCAATGTTCTAACCAGTCAAGATCTGTTTGAATCCTGACTCTTCTATCGAGCATGTTAGCGATCCCTTCTATATTTACATCATCTACAAATTTGATAAGCAGGTCACAAATGCTTTTATTGAATTAATTCATAAAAATGTTAAAGCACAGAGCCAATGACAATCCCTGAGATACTTTACTAGGGACCTCCTTCCAAGTTGACATTAGCCATTAATGATTACACTTTAGGTAGAACCATTAATCGAATTTTAAATCCACTGTACATTGCAATTTCCTCTCCTTCTTATCCACAATAATAGTATTAAAGAATTTAACAAAGCTTTGCCAAAATCTAGGTACATAATGTCTACAATTTTCTCTTGATCAACCAGTCTAGTGATCATGTCTAAAAAGGAAATAAGATTAGTTTGTCATGAATAACTTCTTTTAAGACACAACTTGGATTATAGCTCCCATAAGAACCTTTCCCTGATCGCCCTAATTAGTACTTTCCTCAAATTATCTTGTATTTGTTTATCTGTATAAATATAGTTCTGCCCCCTTCTCAGACAAATATAAACTCCTTGTTTATTAAAAGGTACTTGGGGAAGCTAGGTGGCTCAATGGACAGAAAGCCAGGCCTGGATGTGGGATGTGCTGGGTTCAAATGTGACCCCAAACACTTTCTAGCTGTGTGATCCTGAATAAGTCACTTTACCCCATTTGTCTAGCCCTTGCTGTTCTTCTGCCTTGGAACTCATGTTCAGTAATTGATTCTGAAACTGAAGGTAAAGGTGTTTTTTTAAGGTACTTAATAAATTCTTGCTGAATTTAATTGAATGTATTGAATTATTTGCTCATGATAAAGCCATGCTGATCTTTTGTGATTTCTGTTTCTCTGTTTCTAAATGTTTATTAATCATTCTTTTAACAGTATCTCCTAGAATTCTTTTAGGAATCAGAGTCAAGCCTACTAGCCTAGGGTTAGAAAATTCTATTCTCTTATATTTTTTGAAAATCTGGACATTTGTTCATCTTCAATTTGGCAGCAGCTATCCTATCCTTTCCATGTGTGTTCCCTAAGTCTTTTCTTTTCTAGGATAAAGATCCCTAGTTCCTGGAACTGAATCTTTGTGTAATTTGGTCTCTGAGAATTTCACTATCTTCATGGCCCTCCTTTAGACATATTTGAATTTGTCAATTTCTGTCCTAGAATTTGGTACTCAAAACTATACCTATTCCAGATGTGGTCTCATCTGGACAGAATACAAGTAGACTGTTCCATAGAAGAGGGATTAGACTTGTTTTGCTTGGCTTCATAAAGCAAAACTAGGAAAAATGTCTGGAGGTTATAAAGGGGTAAATTTCAGCCCACTTAAGGATAACTAACCATTGAAATCATCTCAAAGTAGGTTGAAATTCTTCTGAAAGTAATGAATTTCCAGCCACTCAAGATCTTCAAGCTAAGGCTAAAAGAACCACTTGTCTGGGCTGTTGTAAATAGATTCTCTGTTTAGGTATAAATTAGACCAAAGTTCTCAACTCCTGACTATTAAGTCAAAATTATATTTGTAATTACTGAGATTTTGTGGTTTCATGGGGTTTGATCTCAGGGCTGTTATTTACCAACTTTATGGCCTTCAGCAAATCATTTTCCCTTGCTAGGTCTCAGTTTCCTGATCTGCAAAAATGATAAGACTGATAGTTAATAGTGTTCTTCCAGATGTGAAACTTCAGCAGGACTTTAATTCCAAGTTATGCCAACCAAAGAACTAGGAAGTAGTCTACAAACCCCAGAATTTTATACTGTCATGTAGTTGAGAAAGGGAACTAAAAGCCTCTTCCTCTATAGCTATAGGAGGGAACTAGGAGGGGAAGACACTAAAAAATATAACAGTTAACTAAGGAGGATTCTAGGTTGTACTTGGGTATTTATTTCTTTATAGTGCTAAATGAAACTACTTCAGGTTTATCTGCAATAACAAATAATTATATATGTTGTATGTTTTAAATGGATGAGTAGCACAATATTTTAATTGCCATTAATCACCAAATAATTTGAACAATGTGGTTACAATATCTACTGTCACTTATTGACAGTTTATACTAAATTCAAATTGTAAATCTCTTGAAAATATAATTAATATGACATACCCAATAAATTACTTACCTTCCACTGACCTTCCTTGTTACCTAGCATTGGTACAGTGGAAAGAGCCTTGAACTCAGGGTGTTCAACTTGAAGTAACCTTAAAATTGATTCCAGATTGTAGCACTTCCCTATGTGACCTTGGGCAAGTCATGTAACCTCTATGGGTCTCTATTTCCTGACCTATAAAACTAAAAGGTTGTATTTAATAGCATCTAGAGTCCCTTCCAAATCTAAATCCATGATTGAAAGCTCCCTTTCTGCTCTAGTATCTATGATGTTCTTGGAAATCACTTGGAAATAAAGTTGCTGCATCATCCCACCTATTTTCATTGAGTTTTATTTGAGCAAGACTTTCAATATGTAGCTAGGTCCCAATTTTTCCATCTGGATGAGTCTCAATTTAGGGTAAGATCTGATTTACCTTTAGCTCTTAGCTGAAATACCCTTAGCTCTTTGGGGTGGCTTAGGGTGGTTAGAAAGAGGATATGGAGTTGGGAAGTAAACCAAACTGTTAACTAAATTGAGGTTAAATGATCCATTCATTCACTGACTATTTAATGAGCATCTGCTATGTGCAAGACACCATGCAAGGCACTGTGGGGGGAAACAGAGAAATAGAAAGCGTAACCCCTTTCTTCCAAATGCCTAATTAATTGGTGGGTGTGAGGAAAGTCATGTACACAAATAACAATATTCTATAAAATACCAAGGAAGACTTCTTATCTTTTTTTTATGTCATGGTCTCCTTTGGCAATCTGGTAAAGCCTATGGATACCATCTCAAAATAATGTCTCCAAATGCATAAAGAACATATGTTGTATTATAAAAGAAATCAATTATAGCAAAATACAGTTATCGAATTTTTCAAATGAGTTCTTGGGCTCCAGGTTAAGAGCCTCTAGTCTAGACAGAATATAATAAATGCCATATGAGTGGAACAGATCACCCTCAAAAAAAAATCTTTTCTTTCTCCCTTCCTCCTCCCTCCATCCTTTGGATAATGAGAATCATTTTTCCAGTGATACAAGCATGGAAATGTGCTGTACCACACCTGAAATCCTTGGCCCTACTGGGATTTGCAACTTCTTGGAACAGGCTTTAGTGACTCTCTTGTGAGTCTGTGGGGTGCTGGGAAAGATGGACGCAAGACAGGGCTCCTGCATTACAGAAACTGCGCCATCAAGTTAGAATGCTGGACTCCTTCCCTACCTCTCCCTCAGGGAAGGAAGACAGGTAATCATCCACCAAATTATCTCCCCTCCAGCCCCACTGGTTGTTTATAGTCATAAGAATCTCTGCCAAAACACCCCATAAAACAAAGAAAAGGATACGAGGGGAGCATATTTCGTAGCTAGGTTGCTATGCAAAGTTTGAAACCTCACCAAACAACTATTTTTGTGATAGTTAAAGTATTTGGCACAGAGATTTTTTCATGACCCTGTTGAATTATTCTTTTCCCTTCCCCCCTAATGGCAGGAGGCTCCTTGAAAAGAAAAAAGAAAAAGAATGTGCTCTTTCCAGCAGTTCCCCATTCTTCTTGCCAAGGCTCTAGCAAATGGCATTGCCATTTGGAAATAGTTGCCATTTTCTAAAGCATTGGGATATTAAGCTTTGGTCTTTGTTCGGGTCTGCTCAAAGGGGAAACTTGTACTTTGGCATTTCTGCTCCTCTGCTTACAAAATATGCTGGACTGGTCCTCTTTGGTTGCTTTCAAAATCAAAAGGACCCCATTGGTCTGAATCTGAGCAAATTTTCCACCTTGGTCTTAAACCTCCAAATTATTAGACACACCGAGCATCCCTTTCATATGACATGGTATGTCTGAACAGGAATTAAAACAATACTTCAACTCCTCCTTAGGAGCTTGGTCCCATTGTGGCGAGTTGCTAGTGTAATAATCAGTCACCCATTCAATCAGTATTTATGAAGTATATACGGTGTGCCAGGCATTGTGCTAATTGGGGGATATAAAAAGAGGTAAGAGGCAGGTGTTGCCCTCCAGAAGCTTACAATCGAATAAAGGGAACAACATGCAAATATGTACAATGCATGAATTATAAGATAAGTAACTTTGAATTGGTGCAAGGAAGACCCCCCAAATCTCACTTTTCTTGCTCAAGTATTACCATAAGCAGAGCCTCAGTCATGTCTTTTCATATTTTTTGTTTGTTCGTTTTTTAAATATATTAAATTCTTACCCTGGAGCCTATTTTTGTATTATTACAAGAGGATAGCAAATAACACAATAGCTAAAAGGTATATTGTTATGTAGCTTCTGGCTTCCTTTATAATGCAGTGGCAATATTTATTGCAGTCAGAATTTACCAGTCCCTCAGGAAAGTACTGATTTTGAGGGAGTATAATAGACCTGTGTCTAGGGAGGTAAACACTTTTCCCCTGGAATATATCTCCCAGAAGGCTTTGTGCCAAAGAGTGTGTAGGTCATGAGAATGATTTCCCAGGGGTCTGTACATGATGTTTCCATAATGTTAGTAAGTGTATAGAGCTAAAATGAAAAAGACAGAAACAGACATGAGAGGCAGATAATAATAATAGCTCATTTTTTATGTTGTTCACTCATTTCTGTGTCTTTGTGACCCCATCTTGGGGCTTTCTTGGCAAAGATACTGGAGTGGTTCACCATCTCCTTCTTCAAATCATTGAACAGATGAAACTGAAGCAAACAGGATCAAGCAACTTGTCCAGGTTCATGCAATAAAAGGCATTTCTAGCACTTGAAACTTTGCAGAGAGTTTTATATAATGTTATCTCATTTGATTCTCACAACAATCTTGTGACCCAAGTACTATTGTTATTCCCATTTAACAGATGAAGAAACTGAAGGTGAGAGAAGTTAAAGAAATTGTCCAAGGTCACACATCTACTAAGTGTCTGAGGTCAAATTTGAATTCAGGGCTTCCTAACTCTAGCCTTCCATGCACTGGCCATCTAGCAGCCCACAGTGGTAATACAAAAAGTCTTTCCCTGTTTCCTAGCCTGTGGTACCATGCTGTGGAGTTTCCCATTCCACTAGCCTGTAGAGGACCAGAAATGCAAGCCAGAGCCTGATGGGGGCAATCCTACCTAGAGAGAAGGAAAAGGGTCTCTTAAGTGCAATACCTGTCTCTGAATTAATGGGCAGATGAACCATCTCTCTCCTTGAGGGGTGTCATTGTGTGAGAATATATTAAGCAGATGAACTTCCTGATTACCCACCTCATTTTGCAGAATAGAACAAAGAGAAAGGGAACAGACTCCAACCAAAGTCCATGGTTTGCCATGGGACCACACCTATAAAGTGTCTGCAATGTGACATCTAAAAGGGTACCCCTTTCTTGATTTTACCAATATTTTACTATTTATTGAAACTACTCTTTAGTCATAACTACTGAGATGATGCTGATTTGGGAAGGAATGAAAGGGAAAGGTGGGGTGGGAACAGAATCATGAATGATGCCAGACTGATTGATACTATGAGACATAGAGCCAGGGATGTAACATTAAAGGATGGAGACTAGGAAAGGTAGCTGTTTGTCCCCTCGTTCTGGCTATTGACAGCCCAATCTAAGGGAACCTGATAATGCCCTGTATCTTTGAATTATTCCAACATTTCAGTCAATTTGTATTGTTTTAATCCAGATCTTGGAGTGATGTGGTGATTCCTACATTCAGCAGAAGAATATAGAAAAGCTGTAATACATAGTCCCTTGCCTTACAAGGCTGACAATCAAGATAATAGTGCCTGGCTCAAGTGTCTCCTGCACCTGCCTTTATGTACAATGCCTCTATTCAGAGCATACTTTGATGGATAGTTATATCTGTGATACGATAGATAGAAAGAACTGTGAATGGTGAAGGAAATGGTAGAGGAAACAATTCCCTCTATCATTCCTAGATGTCCACTATATGAGTTACTGTACTTAAAACATTCAATGCTCTATAGCTAGAGTCCTTTGTGGAAACCACCTAGATCCATGGCAACATGGAGGCAGTTGCCTAGCATATCCATTGTCTCAAGCAGGAAATCTATATGAGACAACCCACCAATTCATGACACCCAGTATTGATACCTCCATATTATTTCCCCTTACTTGGTCAATGGGTAGCTGTCTTCCATCTTTGAACAGCTATGAAGTCCTTCATGATTCCTGTCTTGCCTTTTAGATTTATCAACTCTGCAGTTTGACTGGGCACAACTTTTGGTTTACCCTCTCAGGAGGGTATTTATTTATTTATCATCACCCCTAATCATCAGCATCTTAGCTTCATCCCCATAAAGAAGCCAAGGATCTGACAGGCCATTAACACCTAGTAAATCTTTTTTTTTTTAGTCACTTTAAAAGAAGCTGTTGGAACAGGTGGGCAGGAATTATTGATCAACTATTGATCTCCTTGGTTCTAGGAGAATATACTGGCACAAAACTGAAAATCCTTTATCTACTCTGATCATAATTATTTGATCAGCTCCTATGTATTTAATTATCATCTCTATGCTGATGAGTCTCAAATCTACCTAATCTTGTCTCAATCTCTCTGATGATCTCCAATCTCACATCTTCAACTGCCTATCAGATATCTCAAACTAGATGTCCAATAGACATCTTAAATTCAACATGTCCAAACCCTCCCCTACCCCCTACTTTTCTAATTACTATAGTGGGCAATATTATCCTCCAAATCCCTCAGACTCACAATTTAGGAGTCTTCCTGGACTCTTCGCTATCATTCACCCCTTACATCTAATCTGTTATGCAGACCTGTTGATTTCACCTTTGCAACATCTTTTGGATATCCCCCACTTTCCTTTAATACTGCCAATAACCTGTTGCAGACATGATTCACCCCATAATCACCTGGTTTATTATTGCAATATTTATTATTATTGTTATTACAATTGCCTGCCTCAGGTCTTTCCCCATGCCAATCCATTCTCTCCATTCATTCATTAAAATGTTTTTTCTAAAGCATAGGACATATTGTATCACCCATCTCCTCTCCACCCCTTATTCAGTAAGGTTTAGTGATTTTCTATTACCTACAGGATCAAATACAAAATGCTGTTTGTCATTCCAAGCCCTTCATAATCTAACTTTTTTCTACCTTTCCAATGTTCTTATACCTCACCCCCCCAAATGTACTCTGATCTAGTGACAGTGACCTTTCTGCCTGTTCCCTCAGCTCTGATCATTTTTTCTAGCTGTTCCTAGTACCTGGAACACTCTCCCTTCTCAACACATCGACTGACCTTCTTACTTCCCAACTAAAATCCCATCTTTTACTGGAAGCCTCCCCAAACCCTCTTGACTTCCCTGTGTTAATCACTTCCTCTTTATCCTATATATAGATTGCTTTTATATATATTTGTTTGCCTCATGAGACTCTAAACTCTTTGAGGGCATTTGGCCTATTACCCTTTTTTGTAACCTCCAGCTCTCAGCACACTGCTTGGCACATGGTAGGCAAGTAAAGTTTATTAACTGACTTGACTGAATTATACTCAAAATGGAACTAGCTATGTGGATCTTCTCTGAATGATGGTGTCAGATACTAGTCACTTGAAAACAAAGACACTGCTTCGTGTGGATTTGTTATCTAATTGTTTCTTTTGCCTTGTGCATTAGTTTTTACTCTCCAGCTAAATTAAGGGCAAAGACCATTTAAAAAATATTTCTTCCTCATCCCTTTCAGTCCCTGACAGAGTGATGGTTGCTTAGAAAATGAGGAAAATTTAACTCATTTTTTTATTAAGGATAAATTTTTAGAAAGAAAAAAAGGAGGGGGGAGAAAAACTATTTGTTCAGGAAATGGCATAAGGAAGAAATACTTCTTCCAAAGTGTCAAACTCGTTAAAGAAGTACCTTATTTCTCCTGCAAATATCCAGATTGCTATATCATTCAACATTAATTCATGACCTATCCGTTCCTGTTCAAAATTCCCTTTGAATTCATTCAACCATCCCCTTTTAGATATGACAGTATTCAATCTGTTTTTTGGTGTCTCTAAACACTCCTCCCTCCTTTCAAGAGCAAATAATCTCTTACATTAGATTGTAAACTCTTTGAAGGCAGGAACTGTCTTTTGCCGCTTTTTGTATCCTTAATGCTTAGCACATTTCTTGGCACATTGTAGGTGCTTTAAAAAGGATTTATTGATTAATTGATCCCTTTCTGGTCACTAACACAACAGTTAAGGTTAGGGAGAAGAAATCCCCTTCTGTTTTTCCATCTGTCTGTCTCCCTCCCTTCCCTATCAGCTATAAAACATTGAGTTTACCTAATAACAGGGGTGGATGTTAATGTTTATTAAATGCTAATTGTCTTCATCATTAAAAATGAATTCATCAGTTTAGAGCATTAGCTAACCACTGAAAAAGACAGGCGACCACAGAAATAATAAGCAAACAGTCAATTGTATATTTAGTCTGAAAAAGGAAGAAAGGAAGGAAGGAAGGAAGGAAGGAAGGAAGGAAGGAAGGAAGGAAGGAAGGAAGGAAGGAAGGAAGGAAGGAAGGAAGGAAGGAAGGAAGGAAGGAAGGAAGGAACATTGAAAAATGTTTTGGCCTGAAGTCAGAAGAGCTGAGTTCAAAACCAGCCTCTTTCATACTACCTGTGTAATCTCGAGCAAATTACTTAATCTCCCTGGTCCTCAGTTCTCTCATCTGTAAAATGAGGAGATTGGACTAGATGACCTATAAGTTTAAAAGCCAATGGAGAAACAAGGAAGAAAGGAGAAGATGCATGGCCCTGAATATAACATTTTGTATAAGGAAGGCTTTCCTCCTCTAGAGTTTAGACCAATTTAATTTCATTTCCCAAGAAGGTGAGTCTACACAAACCAGGTTCCTGGTAATACCTCTATTCTATGATATAAACACATTATTAATTTGGATAGGTCCTCTCTTAACAAGCTTAGTCATTTCACTTAGGAATCATAAAAAAAATAGAGTTTCTTTTCCATTTGCCATCTTTGTTTTAAAGAAATTTTGTACTTTTCTGAAGTTGTTATTGTGACTTCACATCATCACAACAAGTTTAGTAGAGAGGCACCATTATATAGTGGAAAGAATACTATATTACAAGCCAGGAGAACTGATTTATTTGGGAAAATTAGGTTATTGTCATGTGAAGATAATTAAGAGAAATGGGATGAAGAATATGTTCCCATCAAAACTAATTCTTGGCAGGTGAAAATGTATTAAAATAAGAGTGTAATTATTGCTTAAAGCACCAATTGCCCATATTAGCATATTAAAATTTTTAAACCACCATTTTCCGCCAATTTAAAATAATTATACCAAAGAATTATTCATATTTTGGTTTTATTGAATCTCCATGTTTAACTCATCACCACTAAGTAAGTCTAACTTCTGGTGTTGTCCCAGATGTATAATGCAAAATTACCTCAGGCAGGTCAAAATTCTTGCAGTTGGCCTCTTTTCTTATTTTGTGTATACTGATAAAGCAAATACTTTTTCATTTGGGCAATTCTTTTCTGGATTAGGCTATTTTGTATCGAGTTGGTCTCCCTGAATCTCCCTCACTCTCCTAATAAGCTTTAGGACCAATTCCCCATAGTTCTCTGATTTCCTTAAGGTTCAAACCAAAAATCCTCTATCTTCCATGATCAAAGAGCACAGGGGCACATGCAGTCTAATGTGTTTATTTTCATAGTTGCCTCAGGCTTTCCTAAGCTACCCATTATGCCATTCATTTTCTCTCAATATCTCAACTCTACGAGAGGTTCCCTTTAACTTATTATTAGATGCCAATCTTTTAAAGGGTCCAAAGCCCTTGCCCTAATGGTCACAAGAATATAGAATGGAAGAGGGTTTGTGGCTTGTTTGGGGGGGCAGGGAAGGTTGGTTGGTTGATTTTAGTTCTTTCGTTGCCATCAATAATGATCCATTCACCATGATCTCTGCCAAATCTCTTATTTTACAAGCATGGTCAGCAGGATCATAGTGGGAAATGAAATTACAGAGGCCCTTTGTCAAGAACAAGCCTTGCCACTTACTCTAGATTGCTGTGTACTTGGGCAAGTCATATCCTCTCTCTGAGCCTCAGTTACTTCATCTATAAAATAAGAGTTTGACTAGCTGTCTATGGTCTCATCTAGCCCATATTCTAGGATCACACTTCCCTAACCCAAATATATATTCCTCTTGTTTGTGAGAAGTAAGTAATCATTAGAAATTTATTCCCCTGGCATAACATTTTTGTTTTTTTAGAATGGCATTTCCATTCATTCATCCAGTAAACAATTATTAAGCATTTATGATATTCTAGGCTCTATGGTAGTTGCTAAAAACAGGAAGAAAAATGAAACATTGCCTTTAAAGAGCTTATATTGTATTAGATGGAAAACATATATGTGAAATTATACTCAAATGGAAGGAAGGAAGGAAGGAAGGAAGGAAGGAAGGAAGGAAGGAAGGAAGGAAGGAAGGAAGGAAGGAAGGAAGGAAGGAAGGAAGGAAGGAAGGAAGGAAGGAAGGAAGGAAGGAAGGAAGGAAGGAAGGAAGGAAGGAAGGAAGGAAGGAAGGAAGGAAGGAAGGAAAAGAGAAGGGTAATATCTGATAGGAGGCACTAAAAATTTCAGGGTACAGCATATGCTTCTTGTAAGAAGTTGAGGTTGAGAAAATCTTTGAATTTTATAAAACAAAGGTAAAGAGTGATTGCCTTCCAATCATATAAAATCACTCTCAATGTCAACTTCAGTTGGTGCATATATGTTAATGTCAATGTCAGACTATGAAAGTTTAAAATGAGAAGCTCTCTAGAGAATCTCAGGTGCACAAACCTGTCTTGGATCTTTTTTGGGGGATACAGAAAGGAAGCCTGAGCCATGTTTTAGAAATAAAAGAAAGAAAAAAACTCAATAAGAGAAATGACCAAAATACAAATTCAGAAAGAGGACAGTTACCATACAAAAATAAAAATGCATGAATCCTCACAGGAAAATGTGAAAGAATGTCTAGCCCAAAGTAAACTCCTGGAAGAGCTCAAAAAAAGATTAGAAAAATAAATAAGAAAAAACTTATAAGAAAATTTTTAAAAGAAATTGATGGGGAAAAACACAGCAGTTTAGAACAAAAACTTACAGAAGAAAACAGTTCCTTACAAAAAGAAATATAATAACTCAAACAGGAAAATAATACCCTACAAAGAAAGTACAAAGCCTCAAAGAAGAAAACAGTTCCCAAAATATTAAATGCCACCTAATAACTTCATTAGACAGCAAGAAACAATAAAACAAATTCAAAAGAATGAAATAATAGAAGAAAATTTGAAATCTCTACCTGGAAAAACCAATGACCTGGAAAATAGTTCCAGGATAGATAATCTAAACGTTATTAAACTGCCTCAATGCTATGATCAGAAAAATAACCTGGATACCATATTGAAAGAAATTATCAGGGAAAACTGCCATGATGTGAACAAGAAGAGAAAGTAGAAATGGAATTAATTCACCAATTACTTCCTGAAAGAAAACCCAAATTTAAAAATCCTAGGAACATTATAGTCAGATTCCAGAAATCCCAAATCAGGGAGAAAATACTACAATCAGCTAGGGGGAAAAAACAAACAATTGAAATATTGTGAAACCACAACCAGGATTACACAGGATCTAGCAGCTTCTACATTAAAGGATCAGAAGACATGGAATATGATACTCTACAAGCCAAAAAAATCAAGGCCTATAACCAAAAATCACCTGCCCAGAAGAAACTGAAGCTACTACTTCAGGAGAAGAAATGGACATTTAATGAAATAGAGGTATTTCAGGCATTCCTGATTAAATGAACAGAGCTAAAAAGAAAATTCAATGATCAAATTCAACATTCAAGAGAAGCATAAAAGGTAAAATCTCAAGGGATCTCAAGAGAAAAAAATCTCAAGGGAATCAGTGGTGTTAAACTAATCATATCCCTGTGTGAGAAAGTACTTAAAATTTCTATAGTACAAGACATACCTAAAGTAACCAGGAAAAACAATGGGGTTAAACTAATTATGTTCCTTGCCTGGGAAAGTGATAACTAGAATACTAAGATACTTATGGTACAAAGAATATTTCAGATTCTTAAGATACTTTAAGGTAATCAAAGGAGACAAAACTAAGGAAATCAAGGGAATGATTGCGTTACTAATAAGAAGGTGATAAGTAAGATGTTTAAAATATATATAATATTTGAAGTACCTAAGATATCTAAAGTACTTAGGATGCTTAAGGTCCTGAAGATATTTGAGAATTTTATCACCATTGGAGCAAAAAAATAGGAGCATATATAGACAGAGCAGAAATTGAAGCAGAAGTTGAATATAATAGGATATTATTTTTTAAAGTCAAGGGATAAGAAAGAGTTATACACTGGGAAACAAGAAAAAGAGAGGAAGTTTGGGGTAAATTATTTTACATGAGGAGACATGAAAGAATCAGTACAGTAGAAGATGAGAGGGTATTGGGCAATGCTTGAACCTCTTCTCACTGGAACTGACACAAAGTAGGAATAAAATCCACCCAACTATAGAAATCTATTTTGTCCATATGTAAGTGAGAAAGGGAAGGGGGGACAAAAATAGATTGGGGAGGGGGGAACAGATAAAAGGGAGTGAGAACTCAGAAAGGCAGGTAAACAAAAGCAAAAATATTTTTTAACACGGAAGGATTGCATGGAGAGAAAGAGAACGATAAACAGGAAAAAATGAGATAGATCAGAGAAAGGAGAAAAGGAGCTATTTGTGCAAAACTAATTTTCAATAGCTCTTTTTGTAGTGGCAAAAAATTAGAAACTGAAGGGATGAGGTTTTTTTTAATTGAATATGTGACATATGTCTTCAACCATGAGATGGGGAATATGTATTGCATGAAAGCATGGACATAGCCAATATTAGACTATTTAATCCCTCAGAAAGGGCAGGAGCAGGAAGGGAGGGAGGAAGAGAATATGAATTGCAAAAATTGTTTCTACATGTAATTGAAAAAAATAAATAAATAAAAATTTAAAGCCTTTAGATGAGGAATAGTGGGCCAAAAAAGATGAAGTAATTTATCTAAGATTATACACCTGGGAAATGACTACAGTCAGGTCTTCTGATTCTTAGATTCTTTCCTCTCTAGTGGACAGGGATTTTTCATTTTACTTAATCCCTCTGGCTTCAGTTTACACCCATGTCCTCTTGTTCCCTGTAAAGATAGAAACTACTGGTTTTCCTCCTGTACATAGAAGCTCTTCATATAATTGAAGACCATATTAAGTAATTTCTCTTCTTTAGGCTAAATAATCCCAGGTCTTTTAACCTTTCTTCATAGTGCTCATTTCCCAACCCTTAATCATTTTCATTAATGACTTAAAGGGAGAGTAAATAGCACTTTAATGAAATTTTCAGGTGGTATTTCATTAGGAGAAGATAGAAACACCATTGAGAATAAATAAATAATGCTGCCACACTGAAGGGGATAGATAAATTGAGATTTAATTTGGAGAGGGAAGGGAGGGTGAAAATGCTAGTTATTACCCAAGAATGCAATAATCTAAGACCCCAGTAAGCCCATTATGGTCATGATAATAAAAGAGGCATCAGTAAAGTCAGGAATGTGATGTTTGCTCTAAATGGAAGCTGAAATAGTCACAAGACTTCTGTACAACCTGAAAAGCATAGTCTTCTCAGAACCAAACACAAGATTTAAAGGCATTTGGGGACTACAAAGTTGCATGGAAAAGGGCCACTTTTAGCTTCTGAGAGTGATTTGAGTATCAAAAGACTTGGAAAAAAAGAGGAATTGGAACTAGTGCTGCTGTTAGGGGTTAAAAATTGACAATAAACATCCACCACTGTCTTTTAACAGGTAGCAAGAAGGTAGGCAATACTGATGAAATTCTGAGCTTCTTTGAACCAAGAAGGCATAGATTAGATAGAAATATTAGCAGAAAAAATGACAGCCATGCAGGCATTGATTTATAGAGGAAGAGCAGATGGTTCAATTTGCAAAGCCTGGCTAATGACTGAGGAAAGAAAGAAAAGTTCTAAATATTTGAAGGACACAAATACTTTGGAGGCAGCACTATTTAAAAAGCAAGAAAGTGCCATATCTGCTCAGGATAATAGGATGAAATTAAGAAAGAGAGAAATGTAAGTGGAGCATAAGGAAATACTTAAAGTGAAATTTATTATTGTCTGGATGTAGCTTCCAAGGGAAAGGGAAGGGCTCAGCCACTTGAGACTTTTAAAAAATCTGACTGATTGGGAGCACTTGAGGAAATGGTGTTACAGGGATACTTGGGAGCTAGACTGGAGGACTTCAGGGGCCTCTTCATTGTCTCTTTCCTTTTCTATGATCCTGGTAACCATACAATGCTAGAAGCACACATCATTTGAGTTCTCCTTCACCATGAAGAAGGCTTTTAATTGGGTTCCTGTGACTATGTAGGGTTGCTAGACCATCATTTGGAAAACATGTTGCATATATTTCATCCATTATCTCCTCCCATCAGAATCTTAAATTCTGCCCCCTTGAACTCTCACCCTAAGCTTTGATAAATTCACATTTGCCTCATTTGTCCTAGAATCAGGTTTCCACCACACTTCATAGCCACGATCTCCAAATCATGTTACTACCCTCTTCCAAGCCCTTTTTATGTCTTCCCCCTTATTAGAATGCAGGAACTAAGGTCAGGAACTATCTCATAATCTTGTATTTTTATCCTTGGTGCTTAGCACACCAACTGACATATACTAAGTGCCAAATAAATGCGTATTTATTCATCATTCATTCAAAAGTGAAGATTTAAATAGAAAGAATAGGCCCTGGGGCCAGAAAAGAATGGAGAGATGGTCTTTACTCTGCCACTAACTTGGTAGATGACCTTGGCAGGTTAGTTTCCTCATCTATGAAATAAAGAGATTGAATTAGATGACCTGGAATGTTGTTCTAGCTCTCATATTCTATGACTGTGTTTCAGGGTTCCATATCCTCTAAGATACTCTCTGGGTCTACTTTTTTAAGATTCTCTGTGATAGCTCCAAGTGTGATTCAGGGATTAAATTACAAATCTTACAAATAAAGAAGAATCAGCACTTATGTTTAAAATGTTTAAAGCAATTATTCATAAACAAAGAAGAAAGCTCATCTTTCATAACCCTCTTGAGTGAGTCATAAGTCAAGATCTGCCCTCATTTGGGGTCCATCATTATCCCCTCTAGACATATATCCATTTACATACTGCCACCCCTTGGTCTCAGAAGCCCCAACCTAGAGGAGGAGGATTAGCTTCTAAAGAAGCCCATGAAATGCTCTCAGGCAGTAGAAGGTTGTCCTTATATGGAAGTCTCATTGTGAATGCTCCTTGCCTGCTGTCCAGTGCTGATCTCATAGGCTTGCCCTGCTCTCTACTTCTGGTAGGTTTCCTAATTTCTCTTAATTGCTCAATCTTTACTGTGCTGCCTTGGCCTTGTTGGGAAGGCACCATAGCAGTCTAGAAGACCTCTGTTTGAATTCTGCTTCTGATGTTATATTTACTGGGAAACTCACTAACTCTCTGAGTTATATTTTTCTCTTCTGTAAAGTGGGGATAATATCTACAAATACTAACTCCTGGTATACTCCCATATCTAGCTTATTCCTCTATCCCTCTCTCATCCTGTACTTCCAGCCTTGAGATATAATTGTAAACATAATTATAATTTATATAACACATAAAGATTGTCAGTGTTTTACAAATATCTCATTTGATTCTCACAACAGCTCTGGGAGGTAGATGCTATTATCATCCCCTTCCTTTGGATGAGGAAACTAAGACATAAGTTAAATGACTGGACTCACGCTGCTAGTGCATTTCGGAGACTGGATTTGTACTCAAGTCTTTCTCCCTTCAAGTCTAGCACTCAATCTACTGGACCACCTAGTAACCTCCAGGACATCCTGATCTCAATTCATGCCCTTTCCCCACAACCCAGTTGATGGGCTCAAATCCTTAGTTAACCAGTGCTCACACTGTCACCACCATTCCTCAAATCTCAGAGACAGTCATAACCAGTATCTCATAGGGCCCTCATTTCTGCCCCTTTCTGTCTTTTCACTTTTTCCTCTCCTTTTCCTTCTCGCCAATGGTCCATTAGTCCCTCCAAAATCAACTGGAAAGCTAAGATTTTGGGCTGAAAATTTGGTCACCAGCCTCTTGTACTCACTCTTCTCATTAACAGCTCTCTGTATGGAAAACCACTGAAGATCATTACCGTTGTAGTTGAAAGCCAATGTGCCAGGATAATGAAAAACAATTCTGCTGTTCCCCATGCTCTGTTGGTTGTGTTTGTCATAAATGAGTTGTGGAGATTTGGAGTGAATGATCCATATCATATTGAACTGTCCTTTTTTATCGCTGACAATTGAAGGTGACTGAGAAGCAGGGTCAGTGTCAGACTGTATCTAATTGGAAACCTTCCCTCATTAACGTTCGGTGTTGACTTGCATTAGTTGATGAAATTAGGACCACAGTGGAATGGATTCTATTACATCAAACAGAGTGGTTGGGCTCTCTTCCATTGCAGTGTTATTTTAACCTCATTCCACCTCGAGACTATGTGGCAGAAGGAGCCCAGTGGTATAAGGATTTGGAGGAAGGCAGGTCTCAGTGCAAACACAGGGACAGCATCAAAGCTGTGGAAGAAAATGAAAGCATATGGGCTTTTATGACACATATGTTTCAGTAATTCTTGGGTACCTCTCACAGAACCACAGGGCTGGGATATACCTTGGGAGGTCACTTCATCCAGGGCTTTGAACCAAAACCAATCCAATTCAATTGAACAAACATTTGTTCAATAGGTCCTAGGTGCCAGGCTCTCCATTAAAGGTTTATTCTGATGCTTCAAGATAGCCTGAAGGTGGCCTTGGATTTACTCAGAAGTTATACTGGGTGGGTAGCTAGGTGGCTCAGTTTATACAGTGCCAAGCCTGGAGGTAGGAGGTCCTGGGTTCAAATCTAGCCTTAGAAACTTCCTAGCTGTATGACCCTGGGCAGGTCACTTTATCACCATTCCTTACTCCGTAATGCCCTAAAATGAATACATAGTATTGATTCTAAGATATAAAGTAAGGATTTTTTAAAAATCAAGTTCTGCCAATTGACGTCAAGCTCTCCACTTGCTCACAAACTGGAAAGACTATTTAGATCCAGCCTCATGACAGGAAACGCCTGTTGTTCAAGGACTAGTCTAGTTTTGGGATAAATTCATGATCACAAGACTGCCCAGGAACAATTATTTTTTAAGCTAGAGCAATATACACAGACAAGCCACTAAAGCAAAGAAGGTGCTAGTGTTTGCTTTGGTGTTCATAGATTAAGTCACAAATATTTGAATATTGAAAGAGGGGAGCAGCTGGATAGCTCAGTGGACTGAGAGTCAGGACTAGAGATGGGAGGTCCTAGGTTTAAATCTGGCCTCACATACTTCCTACCTGTGTGACCCTGGGTAAGTCACTTGACCCCCATTGCCTAGCCCTTACCACTCTTCTGCCTTGGAATTAATACAGAGTATTGGTTCTAAGGTGGGAGATAAAGGTTATTAAAAAATAAATATTAAAAGATAAGCCAGATTTACACATACAAATATGGGGGGAAATCCAGAACTCAGTCTCTATCAATGTAAGTTCCTTTTTATTTATTTTTTTTGGTCCAGATCCATGAGTTCTTCAATGTGACAACTTCTAGTATGGGAAAAAACCCTTCACTGATATAGATTGGCAACCCACCTATAGTTTTCACTTTTAGAAAATTGCTGAGAGGTTAGATAACTTGTCCGTTACAGCTAGTATGAATCAAAGGTAAGACTTGAACCCATCCAGCATGCTGTCCACTACTATGCTTTCTCTCTTTCTGTTATTAATGGCTTTATAAGTACACCACACATAAAAAAATTTGATACTGGACAGGAAAACTAGGACAAAAGAAAGATCCCAAGTGCTCAGGGAGAATTTGAGGTTTTTATACAGAATGACCCGTCATTGTAAGAAGAAAAGTTTATCTGCTTCTCTTAAATATACTCTTCAAATTTTTCAAAAAATCAAGGCTAAACCTTTTTGAAAATTTGGGTCCTGGACTGAGACAATATTTTCCAAAGTTAAACAAGAACAACTGAGAAATTTAGATTTTTCACTCATTATTGCTTTCCTTTAGACATCCTTTTAGAGCAGCTAGATGGTAGAGAAAATAGAGATTGGGTCTAGTGTCCAGAAGACTTGAGGTCAAATCCAGCCTCAAGACATATATTCTAGTCACTTAACCCTGTTTTCCCCAGTTTCCTCACCTACAAAATGAACTGGAGAAGGAAATGGCAAACCATTCCTGTATCTTTACCAAGAAAACCCCAACAGGGGTCATGAAGAATCCAACAAGACTAAAACAACTGAACGACAAAGATATACTCTACAATCCAGCCAAACTGCCCTTTCTCTATACATTCCATCTCCTCCCTCTAGTCCCTTGGCACAAACTGTCTATCATACCTGAAATTCCTTTCTCCTCTTCCTCTTGCTCTTGCTATCCTTAGGTTCCCTTTAAAGAGTTTAAGTGCCACCTCCTAAGCGAAGCCTTTCCTATTTCTTCCTCACCTCCACCTCCCAGGGCTGACATTCTCTTCAAAACTTTCATATAGTCTGCATAAACTGATCAATCAATCAATCAATCTTTATTAAGTACCTACTGTATGCTAAATGCTGGGAATACATGAAGAGGTAAAAGATAGTCTGTGCCATCAGGGAGTTTATAATCTATTTGTATTTACTTATTTGTTTCATTGGTTCCTAATCTGGAATCCATCATTTTGGGAGATTGAGGAGGGATTGGGGGAAGAGGGGGGTGCTTGTTTTAATGTTCTATTTCCTCTAGTATAAAGGTTCTTTAAAAAAACCTTGACTTCTGTCTTAATATCAATCCCAAGACAGAAGAATGGCAAGAGCAAGGCATTTGAGGTAAAAATGACTTGCACAGGGTCACATAGCTAAAAAAGTATCTGAGATGAGATTTGAACCCAGGTCCTCCTGATTCTAGGCCTGATGCTCTATCCACTGCACAGCTCTTAATTTGCATTTGCTAAACACCTTTTTTTTTTTAGCATTTTGATAACTGCATTTCAGTGTAATTGGTTTTCTTTGTAATTCTATATATTTTATTCTATGCATTTAAAATATTATCCTATAAAAGAGTCCAGATGTTTAATCAGACCACTGAATGTACTCATTCTATGGGAAAAATAAAAAGTTTAAAAATATTTGGTCCCATTGAATGCAAATTCCTTCAGGGTAGGTCCTCTTTTGTATTTGTCTTTGGACCCCATGTGCCAGACCTGGCATATTTAGTCACTTAATACATTATTTCCATCTCCCTTTCCTGAGGCTTACCTCTCAGCAAGAGGAGAAGTAGGGAGGAAAAGAACAAAGCTAGGGAACATTTTGAAAAGATCATTAAAGTGGAGCCTGACAGAGCAAAAAAAAATGTTCCCAAAGTCTTTTTTGCTCTTTTATAAGAAAAGTATCACCAATCCACTATTACCTGTTACTGTGGTTTTTGATTTCAGGAAGTTAGAGAACCTTGGGAGCTGTTCTCTTCTACTGAATGCTTTTGATGGAGCTACCAACAGTCAGAAGTTGCTAGCTCTTTGCAAATCTTCTAGTTTATCTATAAATTGGGGCTGATAATACCTACCAAATCTAGAAGGAATGGAGAGGAGGAGCTAAATACCTAGCAAGCAAGTTTCCAAAATAAGAATGCTTTGGGAATATTTAACAATAACCAACCTGTGCTTAAAACCCACCTGTAAAGTATCACATACCAATACTCCCAGATTTATTTACACTTCTCATATCCCTGTTGTCTCCAGAAATACAACTCTCTTGGATCTATTTCTTGTTGGCTCATACACGTACACTGTCATTTCTTAGGTGTGGACAGAGATGACTATTTGAGTTAGTTAGCATGTCCAATCAAAGCTTGACTCATGCTTTAATGTTTCTGTGTCTTGCTGGCTTATGCATGATATTTTCTTGTCCTTCTTCCCCACCAAACTCTGTGCTCAAACAGATACAGAAGTTAGACAAATCTGGTTTAATGTTGATAATTATGGTCAATCACAATAATAACACATAACACTTTAGAATACCCTTTAAATTATTTTCCATTAATATCTTCCCCAAAAACCTTATTGGGGGGGTTGAAGTGGCCATGGATTCTTGAAGGTTTTTCTGAGACAGGGCAAACTTTGGAAGTCTCCATCAAGCTAGAGAAGTTCCAAAGATGACCTTGGCAATGATCTACAGGTCTGTTGTCTTGGAATCCAGATGAGCTAAATTCAGAGAAGCTCCTCAGGAGGTTGTGATGAAATTTCGGATGCCTGCAGTTCTCAAGGACCCTATGTTAAGTGATAGAGGATTAATAAGCTATGTTGGTGGAGGAAAGTAGCGAGGCAGACAACACTCTGAAGTTATGAAATATGTAAATTTTACAAAGAGATTTTCTAACAACACTCTCTCTAGATCCTAGAAATATAGATTTAGAAATGGAAAGAGACCTTCCATGGTAAGTGCAACACTTATGTTTTAGAGTTGTGGAAACCAAGCCCCAGAGGGGTGAGTTAAATGACTTTCCCACAGTGACAAAATTTCAGAGCAAGGATTTGAACTGAAGACTTTCTGACTGCCAACCTAATACTCCTCTGATGTATACTATCCAAGAATTGAGCATACAATAGTTGTTGAGCTGAATTTTTCAGATAGCATTTAGAAATAAACCTTGAAGCAGCTTTACAAAAACATTTTGGTCTTTCATAAATATTCAAACATTCTCATGATAATGACACTCTGACAGAAGGGCCTTCACTATCACCAATATCTCCAAGGAGCAGTTATGCAGATGAGGTCCAGGTTGAGAATCTCCCTTTAATGGCTTTAATGAACTCCCTTGCTGCTATGCCATCCATGAGGACCCTCTCTGAGGTCATTTCCCTATGGCCACTCCTAAAATAAGCTCCAAAAACCCAGCCCTCAGGGATGCTGCCTAATTTAAGCACTTGCTTGAAGCCTGGTGATGAACACCCAGGAAAAAAATCAAGTCGGTTTACACAAAGGCTATAATCAGGATTTTGCTTCTGTCATTTTAACAACAAAGTGTATGTCCATGAGGAGAGAATTCTTCTCATATAATCGACATGATATTGACCTCAGGAGACTACTTGTTTAAAGGTTCTGCTCAGAGGCTAGGCTTAGATGAAGCCAAACATCTGGAAGAAGAGTGAAAAATTCAGTCCACTGTCCAGATGTTTAATCTATGTGATGCCAAACATCTGGATAGTTAGCAATAGTCAGAACATCTGGACAATGGACTGAATCTTGTGTGTGTGTTTGTGTTTTCTTTCATATAGATGCAATCCCAGATAATCAAGGGGGCTGTCAAACTATGGGAACACAGTGTGAGAATGATGAAGCTATTGGCAGCAGATTTATTCAGTGTTTATAGTTTTGAGCCACTTTGATTCCAGTGAATTTTTAAAGTACACAAAAAGAGGATACCCTGAATTGTAAAAGTGTCTTATTGACATTCAAGGGCAAGAAGCCATTGGCTGAAAGCCACATTGTTTTCCCCCTAAATTGTCATTAAGTGACCTTGCCTTGGCTGCTTTAGCTGTTGTGGGGAAAAGGTGCCGACATTTTGTTGGCATGAGTCTAGGGATTCATAATGGGTATTGTATTTGGCTTCGTTAGCAAACGTCATCCATCTGACAAAGGGAAAGCACTTAATGGGCCCTCTCTTAATTATAACAATCTGGAATAGAAAGAAGTTAGGACAGCAGCTAAAAGCCTTACAAGGTCACTTGATGAAGATTTTTGTCTTTGACTCCATTCTGGTAGGGTTAAGATCATTTCATAGCATGCCCCACCTCCAGTCCAAATCCAAAGCAGAAAAGAGAAAGGAGAAATTGACAAAAGGAAGGAGAAAGGGCTCAATTGTTTTGTTTGTCTACGTGGTTGCTATGACATTTGCTAAAATGTCACAAAAATTCCTGCTGCAAGGGTATTGTTCTCTTCCTCCTTGGGGGTCTTGAGGAGGATATTGAAGGTCAGCCAGGAGTCACAGCCTACTTGGGTCTGGGTACCAAGAGTATTTTCAGAAAGATAAATCCAAGACTTGTTGGTAGTTTATCCATGCCTGAGGATGACATTGGGGCAGCTTCTGTCTGTTTGAGGAGTCCAGAGTCCTTGGGGTGGTCTACCTTCCTTACTAAAGACTATACATTACATATGTGTGGTGCTTTGTAGTTTTCAAAACATTTTATATGCATTATCTTGTACGATTTTTTTCTTTTAGCTTGGCAAAGTTAATGGTCAATGGTTCGAAATCTCTGAGTGATAGTAACATGAAAAACACAATTTTCAGATCTTAACCATTGTACAGCAAGACTGGTTACATTTATGCTTCATGTCCAATGCATAAAGCAGTGTTTATCAAGTGCTCACTTTATTCTCAACCCTATGCTAAATAATGGAAGAGATGAAGAAGTGAAAAAAAGATGGTCCCACAAGCATCTTTCCATCTAGGAAAAATAGTGCTTTGCACAAAAACAAAAACAAACAAACAAACAAAAACACTCAACTAGTAAAACAAAGCAAAAAAATTTAAGCACCAACAGAGGAAACAATTCCTAGAGATAAAAGATAGAATATAAATAAATTTGAAACTGTATAATTTGGAATACAAGTGATGTAGGAGTCCAAAGGAAAAGGAATTGATGAACTAACCAACAAGCATTTATTAAGCACCTAGTGTATGGCAGGTGCTGTGCTAAGTTATAGAAATGGGGATAGGAGCTGGATTTGTGATTTCATTAATAATAGAGCACTCCTAGGTGAGGAAATTCCTTCTATCAAATATAGATTAGCACATTCTTTGAAATTTATAATCCTAGAGAGCTCTCCGG
This sequence comes from Monodelphis domestica, assembly GCF_027887165.1. NCBI lineage: Eukaryota > Metazoa > Chordata > Mammalia > Didelphimorphia > Didelphidae > Monodelphis > Monodelphis domestica. The sequence goes on from NC_077233.1 coordinate 125,352,527, forward strand.
GTAATTGGGGTCTAGTTAGGAGGCTTTTACTCTATCACACAGCCAGTATGTACCCAAGGTAGGTCTGGAATTCAGTCTTCCTGGATCTAAGGCAAGTACTCTATCCTACTCTCACTTAGCTTTCATTCCCCTGGGGAAGTAAACAGAGAGGAATATACAAAGATAAGGAAAAGGACTAAACCTGCAATTTCACTGCCATAAGGAACTCCCAAATGAGAAAACTCTACCAAAGCAGACTTAGAAAGTTGCCCATAGCACTGAGAAGTTAAATGGCAACCAGTCACAAAGTCCTTCCAGAAGTGAGACTTGAACTTGTGTCTTCTTCGCTCTTTGCCCAGCTTTCTATCAGGCTGGCTTATACTATCTAAGCATTTATACTGTTCATTGAAACAGGAAATGCACATTCTATTCTTCCTCTTCTTACAAAAGAGGAATCTGAAGCTTGGAAAATGTAGTAATTTGCCTAGTATCTCCCAACTTCTAAATAGCAGATTTTGGATTTAAAATTCAAGCCTTCTGGTTCAAAGTCCTTTCCATTACATGAATAATAAGGTCTAGTCATGTCAGTTTCCATAGAAAATATGAGGGTGATTACAAGCCCACCTCCATGGCTATTATTGGCAATGTTGCAGATTGACCTCAAGCCATATTTTAGCTATTTGGAATGTAGTAGATAAGAAGCATCTTCCCCCTTAGGTGAGGAGCTGGAGAGAAAGCTTAAATTCTAGCAAGGAATATATATGATGAGGAGCATGTGAATGAGTAGAGTAAATGTGAGAGGTGGGGTCTCCAGCAACAAAACTATAGGTTTGTCTGTTTACCTTGAACTCTTTGCTCTCCAGTTGAACAGGAAAGCTGAGCCCTACCTTTGCTCTGCTGCTCGCTGTCTCCTGACCTTGCACTCTTATTTCTAGGTCAATTCTGATAGTGATAGGCTCTCAGATCAGACCCTACTCTGTCCTCTACCTGGAAGATAAGAGAAAATAATCTTCATCCTTCTTTCTTTTGCTTTCTCCTTCTGTGCTCTTTCCTCCTGTCTCCCTTCTCCCCTCCCTCCACTGACTACACTTCTGGAATACCAAAGTAGTAAAAATATAGTGGTACCTCTCCTCTTTGGAGAAGAAAAGAAGAAATCAAGCATTTATTAAGCAAATGCTATATAATGGTCACTTTGACTGGGAGGTAGATGCTACCACTACTTAAATTTTATACTTGAGAAAACTGAGGCAAAAAGAAGTGAAGTGACTTACTCAGTGTTACACAGTTAGAATGTATAAGGTCAGATTTGAACTGAGATCTTCCTGACTCCAAGTCAAAGACTCTATTCATTTAGTCACCTAGTTGTCTCTATAAATGGTGGTAAATAAAATGCTTTTTCAAGTAGGTGTGTGAGTTGTAGTATTTTCTTTTTCCTCTTTCTTTCTCTGATTTACATTCAGAAGTCTACATGACCCCTTATCCAGGTAGAACTTACAGCCCATCTTTCAGAAACAGGTATATACTTAATAATTTTATAATAATTCTCTGACTAAATTTCAATAAATCAGTATTACTTTGGGTAGTATGTTTGTAATAAGCAGGGAAGTTCCCTGAAAGTCCTTGTGTCAGATAGGTCTCAATTTCTATTGACATAGGTTTGTTATTGAGCTAAGGAATTTCCTCCATAGTCCATATGCCTAATAATTTTCTATAAGTCCTTCTCTTCTTCAATAGTAACTGTCATTAATTAGGTTTAACTTCTAGATCCTCTATTGGTCAATACCTAAAAGATCCCAAGAGTTCCAGACTGATTCCTATATGATCTCAGTCACTAGGTATATTTCCTCTAAACACAAATTAAATTTCCATATCTTCCCCTGGCATACAGTAGGCAAAATTATCAGAATAAAAAACTGCCCATAAATTGCTTATTTTCTTATTTCCTTTGGTTTTTTTTTTGGTCCTAGGGAAGAAAGCATCACAATAGGTGAAAATGGAAATGTGATACTTTTGAGTTTTTGATAGGAAAAAAATGTCTTAATGATTAGAGATTTCAGAGAGTAGAACAGACTACCTTTGAAAGGTGATGCTATTACCATTTGTCAGGGATGCTTGAGAGGAAATTCCTATAATGGGTACAGGTTGGTAACTGTTATTTCCCATCTGCAGCACTGCTTGATTTGATGCTAGAGATCATCATGGCTCACCAAAGAAAAGTTTATTACCTGAAATTTCATTACTATATTGATTGACTCAGTTTTTGATACTCAACAGCATCTCAACTCTTTCAACTACTTCTCCCCCCAATTGGAGGACTGGAGGATGCAGCAATAAACTCCTCCCAAAGCCTTACTTTATTCAGGGCTCAGATTGGAACTTTCCAGAGAACTCTCCATGTTTTTGGTCAGCAATTCTATTTCGTTTTGACTCCATGAAACATCATGTCCTCTGGGCTTCCTCCTGCACACCACTGTCCACTTTTCAGCTTCCTTTTGCTTGATGTGTTACCCCATTTGATTATCAGCTCTTTGAGGGCAAAGGCTGGTTCTTTTTATTATTATTCATATCTTCAGTGTTTTACACAGTACCTGACACATAATAGGTGCTTAACAAATGTTTATTAAATTGAACTGAATTTTACTGTTTCTACATAAGCTGGATGAAATGATTGTGAAAATACCTTCTCGCTCCCATAGTTTATGAAGTTACCTTCTAGCTCAAAGCCTCTGTGATTGAAGCTGCTAAATAAAAAAGTCATTTTGACTTGAGTTATAATATCGGTGACCACATTCTCTTATATTTAGTCAAACCATATTAATTTTATCCCCTATACTATGATTCAATGGTTATTATCTCTCATACAATGTTAACATCACCATGGATTCTAATTCTTTTGATCCTTTTCCTAATATAGTAGCCTGCTCCTTCATACTTAATGTCTATGTGACTCTCCAATGCCTCTCTTTCCTGTTATACCAAACAACTCCATCATTGCAAGGCCTCTTCTGAGCCACACTCTGGAATCAGATCCATAATTCTACTTTGCATTTGGATATACATTTCCCAACACTTCCTTCACAAGGACCCCAAATGCCACCTGGCTATATTACTCTGAGCCTCTTTGATTCATGGAGGCCTTAATAATTAAGTAAAGATAGCAGAAGGAGGAATGTGGATGGACTATAATAAACAAGAGAGAGAAAGGGAATAAATATATAAAAATACATATACTTTCCTTAAGGAATGAAACCAATTCAAGAAAGAACAATGTTTCACTAAAGGAAAGTTCACTAAGGCCACAGGGGGAAAAAAAAAACTTTCTACAGCCAGAGTGGCTTATGAAAATACTTTCCTACATCCTTAGTTGTGATACAATTCCTATGGGCAAGAGCAAGCCCAAAAGTGGAACAACCTGAACAATTGTCTCATCAGAACCATTCATCTGTAAAGAATTAAAATTAAGGGTTTAACTAAATATATGAGAATTTTAAGATAATACTGTGGTTGCCAATTTAAAAATATTATAGCTCAATTTCAAACATTATTCCTTGGTTACAAAAATCATTTTCTATTCCTCCATTCCATTGAAATTGACCAAATAAAAAATAATGTCAAAAAAATAAAAATAAAAATATTATAGCTCAAACCAAAATTATTTTTAGTAGTTTTATTTATAAAAAGGTAGAAAGAGTAAAAGTAGAGAAATATAAAAGAGGGTAGAGAAGATGTCTAGCCTATCACCCTAAATGTTGCTCTGGTTCCCAGGTCAGCTCAGAAGACTTGTTAATCACCAGCCAGAGGACCAGTGGTGAATTAAACAAGGATTCCACCCATGTGGCCTCCTCCAAGAGGGAATAGCCTCTCCAGAACTAATCTCTCCAGAAGCCAGGAAAGGAAGGTCAGCTTCTCACTCACCCAAGCCAAAACTCCAAAGGAGAAGATCCAGGAGCATTCTTACCAGAAGAAGTCCACCATCCAGAGTGCCAGGTCAAAGTCCCAAGTTGTATCTCCAAGGTGAAGTACTAGTCCAAGATCCTCCAAGCTGAAAATTCAAGTAGAAGACCCCTTGGACAGGAAGTTCAGGACTTTTATAGTCCTTTTTCCACATCACTTCATGTCCCTTTCTCCACTTTATGGGAGCCAATTGCAGGCTTTAAATTTGCTTAGCACTGTCCAGGGGGTAGTCAGTCACTTCTGGAGTTGACACCTACTTTTAGCATGTAGCTTGCAGGCCTCTCCACTTAGTGTTAAGTAGGGGTGTTTTCAGTTTTTGTTGATTAATTTTAAAATGGGCAAGGGAAGAGTTAATCCTATCTTCACAAATCTTTCTCTTGTTTCTCTTTCTGATTCCTCTGAACATCCTCGGATCAGCATCTGAAGCTCAGAACCTTTTTGCTGAGAAAGACCTATCTGTAGACTACATGTAGCCCAGGAAAAAAGAAGATTATAGAATGTAATTGCTCTGCAAAGATCTCTTTAGCTAAGATTAGTCAATTGTTAGAAGGGTCTAAGGATCCATCCATGTTATACAAAGGAATAGGCTGCTCTTAGGAATCAAGGGAGGATCAATGACTCATTTTGAAAGAGACTCCTTATTAGGAGGTAGAACTCAAAATGATTAGGGCAATACTACATTATATCCAGAGCTTTCTTCCAATGGGGATTATTTTTTTCTTCTTGGAAAACTAGGATATACCACTCCAGCTTTACATGCTGAAGATGGGAGATAGTGGGAAGAACACTAGATTTGGAATTAGAGAACCTGTTCTCAAATCCTGGCTCTGTCACTTCCAAGAAGACTTGGACATTAATTCCTTCATGCTTCAATTTCCCTATTCAAATGAAGATCATAATGACTTCTTACAAGAATGATTGAAAGATTGTATTTAAGTCTAACCTCGAAACAGTAAGAAATGTACCCCCTCCAAAAAAAAAAGAATAACAACAACAAAGGAAGTAAGGAAAGAAATATTCACAAGGAAATTTCCACAAAGGGGAAAAGTCACTATTAGGACCTGTTGAAATGAGTCAACAACAACAAAAAGCTCCTAATACAATGAAAAAAATCTGATGAGGTAGAAAGAAAATGGGGGGAAATTTATAGGAGAAAAGAATAATTCTACAGTGACAACAACCATAGAATGGTTAGATTCCCTAGAATGTTAGAAAGCCTAATACAATAAAAGAAAAAAGAAAGCAAAAGTGAGGACTCTTCATGAAATATTTCAAAGGAAAATCAGTGATTTAGAAGAAAATCTTCTAATAAAAGCTATCAGGAAAAGGGAATGGAAAAGTCACAACTCAAAAAAGGCACTGATAAAAATTATTAGAGCAAAATCAAAAGACGGTGAAATTGGAAGAACAAAGGAGATCTCTAAAAATCAAAGTCAATTGATCTAGAAAACTGAGAGACAATATAAAAGCCAATTATCTAGAAAATCACAATGACAAACAAAGTGAAAATGATAATTCCCATACTATTTATCTCACAATGTCATTATGAGGATCAAATGGAGAAAGTTATGTGGACCATTGGTGGAGGTAGGGTGAGCAGGGGGGGGGGGGGTGGACAGAGAGAGGACCACCTGTGATTTCACTGGCATAGGAAATCCTTTGAAAAAATTCCTTCCTAATGCAGACCAACCATTATTCTGAAGTTTTATACTCCTAAAACTTACTTGTCCAGGTTCACACAAACAGTAGGACTTTGCTGAAGAAGTTAGCTCTCCATCTACTATACCACATTGTCTCTTATGTTTAATCATAATATACTCCATAAATAATAGAAATTATCATGTACTTCTAAATACTCCATCCCCCGACAGAGCTGGAAGAGGGCTTAGAGATCACCATTTCATCCTCCTCATTTTACAAAGGAGGAAACAGACACGGAAAAAAAAAACAACCCCACAATAGTGTTATATAGGTAATAAGTAGCAGAGCCAGAATTTAAACCCAGGTTCTATGACTCTAATAACTATCTTTAGACTATATCATATAGTTCATTATCTATTAATTCATTATTTTGTTGTTCATCCTTCCTAAGCCACAATTTGGGCAGTGAGGTGGTGCAATGGACAGAATAATAGACCTGAAATCAGGAGGACTCAACTTCCTGAGTTCAAATCTGGTCTCAGACATTTAATGATTGTGAAACCCTGAGCAAGTTACTTCACTCTGTTTGCCTTCGTTTTCCCCTTGAAAAATGAATTGGAGAAGGAAACTGCAACCTATTCCTGTATCTTTGCTAAGAAAATCCCAAAGAGGGTCAAAGTCAGATATAATTGAAACAATTGAATGACAAAAACCTCAGTTTCCTCTGCTACAAAATGAAAGAAAATAAAGAAGGTAAAGCAGATGACCTATAAGGTCCATCCTGCAATAAAATCCCAATCCTGTGATCTCTTAAAGAATTCAGGAAGAAGCTAGATTAAAACACTATTAAACCTAAGTGACATTCTGATTTACCTCAAGTTAAAACTGTTCTCAGCTTCATTGGACTCAACCCCAAACACTGGACTTGAAAGGCTTTTGTTTTAATGAAGCAAGAAAGGAACATTGCCAAGGAGCACTTCCCCTACTGAAGGGCAAAAATGCCAAGGCCATGCTGGACACTGCTAAGGAACAGCAAATTCTTTCTCAGTAAAAACCAAATAGAAGTCTGGAATAGAATAGAGGGACAACGAAATCACAGAATGATTGAATTTTCAAATTTAAAGGACTCTCCAAAGTAATTTAGTCAAATAGAACCAGAAAGAGTTCCCTATTAAACATACCCATCTAGTAGGGGCTATGCTTGCCTTTGTATACAGTCCAGGACTCATGCCATGTCAGATCCACCCTCTACGCATGTCTGTGCCCAACCCTGATCAACCAGACTTTTCTTAAAGACTTTTACATCAACATAATCCATTTCACTTTGAAATAGCTCTACTTGTTAGGAAGTCTGTTTTTAGGAAGTTATTGTGTCAAACTTGTGGTCTGAGGTCTGAAAAACCTGAAAAACAGGCATGAAGACAGGAGGTTTGGGGTTCAAATATAGCCTCAGATACTTCCTAGCTATATGACACCTGGGTAAGTCACTTAACCCCATAGCCTAGCCCTCATCACTCTTCTGCCTTGCAACCAACACACGATATTGATTCTAAGAAAGAAGGTAAGAGTTTAAAATTTTTAATCTTCATTAGGACATGGACTTTGACAACTTCTTGCCTACCTCTGGATGACAAGCAAGTTTCTGCCTGTAATACCTCTTGAAGACTCTGAGAAATTTTCTTGTTTTCATAAAGTTTCATTACTCAGAGTTATAGATTATTAGAACTATAAGAAGTTGAAAACATTAAATGATAGAATGTTGGATTTGGAAAGAGTATGAGCCCATAGAATCATAGATGTCCATCTGGAGGAGACTTCAGAAACCTTCTAGCTAACCTCATTTACAGATGAGCAAACTGAGGCAGAGAACTGAAGTGATTTGCCTCAAGTCAAAAAGACAGTAATAGAGGCAAGATTTGAACCAAGATTCTATGACTTCAGTTATTGCTCATCACATTATGCTTAGGGATCACCTAAGCTAATCTCCTTTTCTACTGGAAAATCTGAATCACAGAAATGTTAGGTGATTTGTTCAAACCCACATGTATGGTAACTTGTGGACTTGGAAATAAAGTCCTTGTCTCCTGATTCACTTTTCACTAAGCAATGTGGTCTCATCAGATTCTTAAGATTTTTTTTTTTGGGGGGGGAGGTTTGCTTGATTTTGTATATCTGTAAAGATAAGGGTAGTCCTGCAAAGGAGACAGATTGAGTCTTTGGTCTCATCTTTCACCATTTCATCCTCCCATATACCATTCCCCAAGATGTCAACCAGCTATAAAGAATTAATGTTAGCCATAATAAAAGCTAGCATTTATATAGCATTTTAAGGTTTGGGAAGAGCTTTACATATATTATCTCATTTTGTCCTCAAAATAACCCTGAAAGACAGGTGCTATAATTATCACCATATTGCAGATGAGGAAATTGGTGCAAGTAGGGTTAAGTCATTTGTCCAGGGTCACGCAGCTAGGAAATAGCTGAGGCCAAATTTGAGCTTAGGTCTCCCTGATTCAATGCTCTTTCCACTGTACTATCTGGGGGTACCCTATCAACCTGGAAAACTCAAATTCAGGGGCCCACAATAACTGTGACTTTCTGTTTAGCCTCTTCAGATCCTTCTAGGCTCTGAGAATCTTTAAGTCTATAAAGCACAGCATTAAGGACATCATGCTTTAAATGTGAAGTTCTAATTGCAGGATCAGTCTACTGGATAGAGACATAACTGTGGCAGATGGTTGTTATCTAAGTTAGAACCCCAGGGAAAATGTGCAATGTTGATAATGAAAATGTTAGTAAGAGGTTATATGTTATCAGGGTATAAGCACTGCATGGAAAGTCAGAGGGCTTGGATTCAAATTCCATATATACTACTTATTATCTGTCTGATGCTAAACAAGCCACTTTATTTTTCCAGTCCTCGGTTTGCTCATCTGTAAAATGGACTAAATTGAACTAGATAATCCCCAAGGTCCTTTTTAACTCCAAATGCTTTGACTCCATGTTTTAACAAAGCATCATATCTTGGAAACAGTACCATAAACATTGCACTAAAAGTTAATGGCCAATGTATAAATGTCTTTGTTTCTCACTGAGCCTCTGACTAACTGCACTGCTGATGATTCAATGTCTGACCTTGGGCAAGCCATTTAACTAATTCCCTTCACAACATTAATTCAATGGGACATTGTCCTAATATGGAGTTGGTCTTCCTCCAAATATTGAAGACAATAAATGAAGGAAAGGTAGTAGAAAGAAGATATGGTTCTAGCTATACTGTAATTGGCTTACAGATAATCACTGAGTATTTACAGTGGGCACAGCACTGTACTAGATGGCTGGAAATAAGCATTTTGCTAAAAATGACATAGTTTTACCTTTACATCACAAATTTAAGCTATTATAAAGCTACTGACTAAACACATTTTTCATTAAATCAATCAGAAAGCATTTATTAAGCTTCTTCTAGGAGCCATGCCCTGTGTTACAAAAGCAAAAGTGAAACATCATTGCCTTCAAGTAGCTTATGTTCTATTTTTTTCATAATATTCATGTCTTCCTCTGATGCCTCATTGTGACACAGAGGGGAACCTGGATGACCTAAGATCCTAGGTTCTGCTTAGTCAGAAAGGCACAGTATATTCCTTATATAGACTGTGAATCTGTTGTATTCATATTAAATGAGGAAAAGCATATTGGTCAATGGTTGGCCACTCAAGCGGTCAATGATGAGATGGTAGTAGGTGATAGTGTCTGGGAGGTGACCGTATCTTTTGGAAACAATGGTAGATGATGAGTATTTATTGGCAACAGAAACTAAAGTCTTCTAGGATGAAGAGGAGATGGGATCCATATTATTTAGAGGGAACTCCAAAATGGATGAAATCCTAGCCCTTCAGGGTAGTGAAATAAAGAATCATTCCTTCCCAAATTTGATACTTCTTCCCTTCTAATCTGATTCTGAAGTATCTTAAGTATTGTTGAATTTTTGTTAGGAAAGGTGGCTGGCATGTTGGGTGAAGGCTCTTTAAGACGAAATGGTCAAATGTCAGGATGAGAAGTGACAAGCAATATGATACAGTAGAAAGAAAGCTAGGTATGGAGTCTGATGACCAAAGTTTGAGTCTGAATTCTGCCACTTACCTATTTCACCATGGACAATTTATTTAACCTATCTAAGTCTCATTTCCTTACCTATAACATTAGGGGTTTGGAACAGTTAATCTCTGAGATTCCTTCCATATGTCTATGATCCTCTGGAGGGAGTTCCGACACCAAAGAGATCTTGATCACACGGGAATATTGAACCACAATGGGGTAGCAGATACACTATCATAGACTTAGACAATAATAAGTAAGTTTTCATACTCATATCCCCAGTACCTAAAATAGTGTGTTGCATTGAATAAATCTTTGTTTAACTGAACAGAAAGTAGGATGGTAGATACAAAAGGTGTAAGATAAAGCCCCTATCCAAAATAAAGAACATATGGTCATGATTCCCAAACTATGCTCTGTGGCTCTCCATCACAGTAAATTCATGGGGGCACCATGGGATATTTCACATTTTTGACTTATCTATTTCATTAATGGAGTTGTTGGGTATTTCTTCTAGCCTGGGGCACCATGAAAAAATTTACTTAGGTAATAGAATGCCATGAACCAAGAAAGTTTAAGAACTTCAGGCATATGGTATAAAAAAAAAACATAAAGCTATATTCTGGAGAATGAGTTCTAAAGCAATCCTATAATCTCAGAGTTGGAAAAGTCCTCAGAGACCATCTAGTTCAGTCTGACCATAAGTCCTTGCTGTAATACTGAGCATTTAGGTCCCATGCCCATCGTGCCAGCAGCCTTTTTTTTTTTACAACTTGTAATCCATTCCACTTTCTTTCTGGGCAATTATATGGGATAATTGGAACTGTAATTAAGTACCTAGACATTTTTTTAAAATGTATTAGTCTTAAGATTTGATAGGAAAAAATAATGAGAGACTCAAAAATGCAAAGAAAACACATAACGGAGAACTAACATGGATTTTTTCAAAAGAGAAGTCTCTCTTGGCCCATAAGACCTAGTCATAGCAACATGATGATGGATTGAGCTTTCCATTTTTCACTCATAAACACGCATCCAACCCTTCATCTACGTCCCTTAATTTCAGAGGAAATGGGAGTCCCTCAATATGGCCCTTTGGAGGTTCATAAAGGCCCAGCTGCTATAAATCAAACCAGTGGTAGCATTAGTGAAGTGGGGGGGGGGGGAGAAAGCTACAAGTAACATTTCCCCTGACCTCTCTGAAAGGGAGTCAAGTCTGGAGTTTAATGGAATGAAATCCCTTCCTTGAGAACATGAATAAGGCTGCTGGAGCAGCATTCTATTGAAATTATTTTTAACTGGCCTCTGAAAAGATTTATACTTAGGTCTCCAAAGTCAGAAGCAGAACCAGGCTGCATTTACCCACCCAGATACACCTGAGGAGAAGAAGCAATGACCAAGCTCAAAGTCCTACACGTAATGCCAAAATGCCTAGAAAGCAAGGAAAGGATGGAAGATGAGCAAGGACCCCCAAGCACGCCAATCCCCAAGGAGAAAGGGAGAACCCCAGCCTCAAAGTAGTGTGAAGAAAAATAAGAAACTCATTTCTGTTCCTAGAGTCCTCACATATTATCCCCTCTGAGCACTTCCCTCATTCCCACTATCAATGGCAGGTTGATTACTGAGAGGGCAATGATTATTTTGCCCCTCAGAATTGTAGGGGTAAACCTAAGGGCCTGTAGTTTTTATTACTGCCACTTAACAAGCTCCCATCTGGTATGCTCTCCATTGATTAGCAATCAGCCAACCAGAATTAATTACCTTTTAGAAAGGAGTATTTGATAAGCAGGTATAATAAGAATAGTTAGTACAAAAACATCCTGCCCAAACCAAGGACACACTCTCCCTTTGCACATATAAGGTTGCTGTGGGAAGAGAGTGTTAGGGGAGGGGGTTAGTGGGTTCTAACTTAGAGCTCATGTGGCTAAAGAATAAATTTAGACCTCTGGATTTTTTTAAAATCCTTAGCTTTTGTCTTAGAATCAATATTCAGTATTGATTCCAAGGCAGATTCCAGGTTAAGGGCTAGATAATTAAGATTAAGTGACTTGCCCAGGGTAACATAGCTAGGAAGTTTCTGAGATCAGATTTGAACCCAAGTCTTTCTGACTTCAGGCCTGTTGCTCTATCCACTGATCCACCTAGCTGCCCTGACTTCTGAATTATTGAAAATCCTTCTCTCCTCTGCCTCCATGAAACAGCTAGTTGGCACAGCAGAACACTCTGGCCCTGAAGAAAGAAAGATCTGAGTTCAAATTCATCCTGAGATATTTCCTAGCTATATGACAAGTAATTAAATTTTTGTCAGTCTCATATTCCCTATATGTAAAGTAGGAATAATTATAACATCTACCTAGCCTAGGTTTTTGTGAAAGTTCAAATGAAATATCTGGAAGGCTCTTAGTGAAGCTCCTGGTTCAGAGTATGCACTTAATAAATGTTTGTTTCTTTTTTCCTTCCTTCCCTTCATGTAGACTGCCAGCTCTTCCTGATTCCCAGTGCAGCAAAATAAATAAACAAATAAAAATAAAGGTGGGGCAGCATTTTTCTTCTTAAGCTCTTGTTTCAAGTCTTACCTTAGTTCCTTTATATACAGATATCTGCTGGTTTCAGAGATTCCTTGCAATTGTAGCAACCTGAAGCCACCTTTCTTCAATAGATCTAAATTGTACTCTGGTTTCTGCTGCTTCTGGGACACTGTTGTGATGATGAAGTGCAAAATTTCCCACCTTTCAAGTTGACAAGGTTATTCCCTTGTGCCTGGGGATGGAGACGCCATCTTCCCCTCTCTTTTGATGCCTGTCTAAGATGTACAATTCTTTCAAGCAATTTCAACATATTTCCTGTGTATCTTCATTTGATTTTATCCAACAACCGGAATTACTTCACTCTTCCCAAACTGATTAAGGATTTGTTCAAATCTAATCTATACCTGTGGTTGATTGACTGATTATGTAACTCAAAGAGATGTTCTCAGCTAATAAAGGTGTCTAGGCTCAGAACATCCTGTTAGTTATATTAATTGGGGTTGGGGCATGGCAGATATCTCTTCTAATAGAATCATAGATTTGGAGTCCAAAGGGATATTCAAGATCTCCTGGTCATATCCTACATTTTATAGAAGTCTGGAGAACCTAAAACATAGAAACTTTGAGTGACTTGCCAGAGATCATATAGGTAGTAAGTTTTAAGAAGGAATATGCACCCAGCTTTTCTTGACTCCAAGTTCAGCACTTTTAAAAGGGGAGCAGTATTCTTCCTCTAAATGTCTTGTGACCGTTTATCTCACTACTAAACTTAGCTATCTGAGAAAGATTGAATTAGTAAATTGGAAAAAGAAATGGACTTGAATTCTAGACCAACCCCTCTTATTTACCCATTGAGTGACTATATACAACTTTCTCTAGTGTCCTCATCTGTATATAGAATATGTTAGATGGGATGATCTCTAAGATGTTTATGAGCTCTAATATTCTGTGATTCATATTCTTTCCCAAAAAATCCATCTCTGCTCAAAAAGAGTGTAGAGTCTTTCATAGTTCACATAAGGCAAATTTTTACAGACTCTGAAGGTTAATAAAGCTCTTTCCTCACAGTGTGAAGTACATAATACAAAGGTTATTTTCAATTTCTTTTTGAAGATGAGGAAACTGAAGCTCAAAGAGTTGAAGCAAATTGCCCAAGGTCTCATAGAAAGTAGATCTCAGACCTGGAACTTGAACTCAGGTCTTTTGAAACCAAGACTAGAAAGTATTCTTACCACTAAACTACTTTAACTCACAGGTAAATACTTGCATGAGGGATCAGATTTATGTGAGAAATTTTGGTGTCATTCATTCATTTTTTCCACAAGCATTTATTAAGTCCTTACGATATACTAGCCACCATAGCAGGTGCTGCTGGCAATGAACCCATTTGCTAGATAACTACATTAAATTAAAAAGGGATTGTACAAATAAAACCAATGCAACCAAGATTAGAAGGCAAACGGGTTGGGGGATGGTATGCAAATATCTCTGACAAAAGCTTCATTTCTCAAATATTTAGAGAACTGAGTCAAATGTATAATGATACAAGTCATTCCCCAATTGATAAATGGACAAAGGTGATAAGCAGGCAGTTCTCAGATAAAGAAACAAATGCCCATTAAAACAACTCTGAGGTACCATCTCGCATCTATCAGACTGGCTAATCTGATAAAATAGGAAAATGATAAATGTTGGAAGGGATGTGGGAAAACTGGGACACTAGTACACTATTGGTAGAGCTGTGAACTGATGTAATCCTTCTGGAGTAATTTAGAACTATGGCCAAAGGGTCTTAAAACTGTGTATATACTCTTTGACCTAGCAATACCATTACTAAGTCTATATCCCAAAGAAATCAAAGATCAAAGATAGGGGGAAAGAGCCTACTTGTGCAAAAAATATGTATAGCAGCTCTTTATGGTGGCAAAGAATTGGAAACTGAAGGGATATCCATCAACTGGAGAATGGCTGAATAAGTAGTTGTGACATATAATTATAATGTAATACTATTGTGTCATCAGAAATGATGAAAAGGACAATCAAAAAATTCTAGAAAGATCTATATGAAGTGATGAAAAGTAAGCAGAACTAGAACATTGTACAGAGTAACAACAATAAAGTATGATAATCAACTGTGAATGACTTAACTGTTATCAGCAAAGCAAAGGTCAAAGACAACTCCAAGGGGCTCATGATGCAAAAGCTATTGACCACCATAAAAGGAACTGATGGAGTCTGACTACAGAGTGAAGCATATCATTTTTCACTTCCTTCATGTGTTTTGTAACTCCCAAATTCTCCTATCTATCTCCTAACCATTTATTTTTTTAAGACCCTTACTTTCTGTCTTGAAGTCAATACTGTATATTGGCTCCAAGGCAGAAGAGCAGTAAGGGCTAGGCAATGGGGGTCAAGTGACTTGCCCAGGGTCACACAGCTGGGAAGTGTCTGAGGCCAGATTTGAACCTAGGACCTCCTGTCTCTCAATCCACTGAGCCACCCAGCTGCCCCCCTCCTAACTATTTATTAGAGCAACCATTCCCCTTCAACAAATAGGATTCCAGACCTTCCTTACAACCTCTCTTTCCAAGATACATTTAGTCTTTAACTTCAAACAATAATCTATTTATGCAGTTCTCTCTGGACTGGTACAACTGGAAATAAATTTTCATTGGTGAATTAAAATAAGACAGGTTCATTTCTCTGGAAACAAGGCAGATTCCTCAGGGTTAGAGCATAGAATGAAAGATCTTATTGAAGAGTTGAAAAGGTTATGTTCTCCCTATGTCTCACTACTCAAGCAAAGGGACTAGGGACAGTGAGCTCTCAAAATGGCTGGGGACTTTCCACCTATAACATGAAGAATAACCTTGTGATATCCTGTGTCAAGAGAACCTTGGATAGTCAAAACTAGAGTGGGGGTCCTGTAACTTCGGTCAATCAGGGGCATGTCCTAAGAAGCTCCATGCTATAAAAAGAAGAAAACTTACTCAGCTATTTAACCTAATCTAATTACTCATAATTGTATTGTGAATCAGAGTCAGTTGATTATCCTTAACTTCACTTAATGTAGATTAATGTCTGTTAGTGCAAAATAATTAGTCACTACTCTATGGAATCATATTAAACTGAATAATACTGATTGGAAAATAACAGGGATAAAATCAGTGATTTAGGATGGATTAGGGTAGGAGTCAAAATATTTCTCAGTTTTTTACTAATATAAACAATATGTGTCTTCTTTCACAAAATGATAAACGTGGAAATATATTACACAATAGCATTTATATAAACTATAATCACATTGCCTGCCATGTTGGGGGGGGGAGGGAGAAAGGGAGAACATGAATTTCAAAATGTCAGAAAACTATTGTTAAAAATTGTATCTACATGTAATCTGGGAAAAACATATGTGTATGTGTTTGTATAAAGAACCCATCTGCTGTCTTCAAGGAGATTTGTTGTTGTTCAGTTGTATCTAACTCTTCTTAACCCCATTTGGGGTTTTCTTGGCAAAAGATACTGAAATGTTTTGCCATTTCCTACTCTGGCTCATTTTACAGATGAGGAAACTGAGGCAAACAGGGTTAAGAGATTTACCTATAATTATATGGCTAGTAAGTATCTGAGGCCAGAAGATGAATCTTCCTGACTACAAGCCAAGCACTCTGTCCATTGTGCCACCTAACTTTCCCCTCAAGGAGCTTACTAATACTTTTATTCCTTATACCCCAAATCCCTGCTCCTTGTCAGCCTATGCTTCTGTAACATTGGCCTCCTTGCTATTCCTAGAATAAGACCCACATCTGTCAACTCAAGGCATTTTCACTGGCTGTCTTTCCTTTGTGGAATGTTCTTTTCTCATCTCTACTTTCTGGCTTCCTTCAAGTCCCAACTATAATCCCACCTTCTAAAAGAAGCATTTCCTGATTCCTCTGGTAATTACCCTCTGGTAATTACTTCCAATTTATCCTTCAGATAGATCATCTGAACATAGCTGCTTACATCATGTCTCCCTCTTTGAACTGTGAGCTCCTTGAGAGCAGGGGTTGTTTTTTATCTTTCTCTGTATTCCCAGGACTTAGCCCATAGTAAATACTTAATGTTTATTCATTAACTATATTGGGGGTAAACAACATGTACTCACATTTTGCATCCCCTCAAAAACAGATTTACATAATGTTTAACTTACAATAGAATTAATACACATGATTTTTTAGAAAGAAAATCATAATGGTAACCTATAGTAATAAAAAATAATATTTATAAATAGCTTTGCTTCTATTCTTCTATCGCTTTTTCCTTCTATAGCTTTCTTCTTATGTGACCCCAATCTTGACTTTTCATTTTATATTTTAGATGAAAAAAAGGAATTCTGATCTCAAATTGAGTTGGGTAGACTAACCCTGGGAAAGCTGCCCTTCTTCATGCCATTTTCTATCTATCTTCATATTCTATTCTATTGAGTATGCAAATATGAGAGAGAGAGAGAGAGAGAGAGAGAGAGAGAGAGAGAGAGAGAGAGAGAGAGAGAGAGAGAGAGAGAGAGAGAGAGAGAGAGAGAGAATGGAGTGACAGAAAGACAGAAATGGACAAAAATGAAGAGAAAGAAGGTGAAAGAGAGATAGAGAAAAAGAAAAAAGAGTGAGAATCCATGTAGACAGACACTCACATCTGACATCTTAACCACACACTTTCTTAGGTAACAATTGCTAACTGCTCCTGAGTGTTCTCTGTAATTCTTGGAAACACTATACCTCCCCTTCCACCAAATGAAATAAGGGGCTCTAATGGCAACGCTGACAGAACTCTACACTATTGCAGCTTGCATTTCAGATATCCATCTGTGCTGGGGAAAATAGCTTGAAATCCTCAATGGGGAGTGCAGACAGAAAGGTCAACAATTATGCAAAATGAATAATGGGCTTGGAACAATCACAACATGCAGCTGCTTCAAGGTGTTCTCTAAAACTATCTGCCAGGTGTCTGTGTCCTTTCCCCAGTGACCAGGGCCAAGTTTTTCTAACCAAGACCATTGGTACAAGGTGTTCTTAAACATCTATGGAAAGTACTTAGTAGCAGAGGTGAAACTAGAAGGGTTTCACCTTTCTATGGACTACGGCCAAGGCAGAAGAGCTTTTCATTTCTTTCTTCCTAAAGTTAGTAAATTATTTATTCCCAGAGGTAAGGGCCTATAAGTAGAGTTAAGAGTCAAGTACCTCTTCTAAAGGTACTGGCAGTCTTTAAAAGCATGACTCTCCAAGCTCCTAAAAAACATCATCTTTACCTATCGACTTAGACTCATATACTGCCTTCCTTAGTGGAATATCTTTAATCAAATTGCAATGATTTATCCTGTCGTTCCCACCCCTATTTACATACTTCTGCCCTCTATGTCAAAGCCCCGCAACTTCTGAAGGGGAAGACTTCAGAAGATACTGTCAAGAAGGAAGTTGTCATCTATTGTATGATGCTAAACCAGATGATAGAGAGGAAGGAGAACTTGGTTTGGAGTCAAAGGCCCTGAGCTTTTATCCAGGTGATATAACAGGTGTCACTTTCAGCAGCTGTTAAAGCCTCTCTTGGCCACACAGCTTCCTTATAGCTCAGCTTTCTACATTCCCTGACTTCCTTCAAGTCTTAGCTAAAGTCCTACCTTCTGCAAGAAGCTCTTCCCAGTTCTCCTTAATTTTAGTGTCTTCCCTCTGAGACCCATCCCCAACTTACAGTTTGTACCTAGTTCTTTGTATGTTGTCTCTCCCATTATACTGTGAGAACTAGGACTGTATTTTGCCTCTCTATGTACCCCCAGTCCTGAGCATAGTGCCTGAAACATAGTAGGCAATTAATAAAAGCCTGCTGACTGACACACAAATGACACATATAGTATGTATATATGGTGTATAAAGCACATAAGATAACTCAACCTGGCTATTAAGGAGTATTAATGGATTATAGAGTGTGATGATGAGGGGGGGAAGCCTAGATAGAGGTAATATCGATCAGGATATTATAATGCAGCCCTTGGAAGCTTAAATTAACACCCATGTCCCCCAGAACTATTATGAACAAGGAAGCTATGGTATAGAGCTAGGACAGTTGGAGGCAACTTCATCTCCAGAGCAAGAAGGCTGAAATCCATCTGGTGATCCTTTGGGCAAAGAGTATTTAACTATGACTCCATGGGTTAAATAAAAGCTTCTGATCTCCTTATGAGGACTGCTTTTACTTGGGGATCACTAAATATGATTTGGTTAAGTAATTATTCCTATGAATCCTCAAGTTCTAAGAGATCCATGAACTCCAACCCACCCACTGGTCAAGAGGAAATGACAATGGATCCTTTAAGTTAATGATTATGGTGAGCAGGAAGATCTGGAAGAGAGCTGGGTTGGGGGGGGGGGGTTGAGAGGGAAGGAACACAGTAGCACATATTCAAAATAGCTTCTTCTAGATTTTTTCACAATATTTTAACTGCCCTCGTACTAGATAGTGTTTCAGGAAGAGCAATTGTTATTAACTATTAGGAGAGAAGCCACAGAATGACAATCTAAGGAATAAAAGATATACCTTCCTTCAGCAAAGAATGGCTAGAACTTTCCTAGACAGCTCTACTGAACAGTATTCCCTCTGATACTAATCACTTCATGTGTCTATTTGCCATACTCTGCTTCCCCAAGCATTTTTTTAAGCCCTTACCTTCTGTCTTATTGATTTCAAGGCAGAAGAGCAATAAGGGCTAAGCAATTGGTGTTAAGTGACTTGCTCAGGGTCACACAGCTAAAAAGTATCTTAGGTCTCCAGACCTGGCTCTCTATCCACTGACCCATCTAGCTGTTCTCTTTCCAAGCACTTTTCAGAAAATATATTTTTATCAGGATCTTTTGTTTTTATATGAACTAAATTTTCCAATGTTTTCCTTCAATCGTTCCTCTCTCAGAGCCATTCATTTATTAAAAAAAGAACAAAAAAATGGTAAAGTTCAATAAAATTAACCAACATATCAAAAAAGTTGGAACTTGCAGACATCAAAGTCTTCTACATCTGAAAAGAAGCAGGACAGAGTAATTTATCTCATCTTTGGAGCTAAACTTGAACATCAAAATTTTGCAGGATTCATGTTCCAATTTTATTGTTGTCATTGTCATTGTTGTTATTTGTATTTTTTGTAATTTAAGTTGTTATTGTTTTGCTAGAGAAATTGCTAGAGAAAGTGCCTTTGCCCAGAAAACTGCAAATGGGAACGTGGAGTCAAATGCAGCAATAGAACCCCAACAACAGCAGGTATTGTTTTATTATTTGTACTTGTATTCTCAGCACCTAGAATAATACCTGTCACACAGCAGAAAATAAACACATGTTGATTGATTGGTCTACTGATTATGGTCATAGTGTATATTGTTTTCTGGATTCTACTTATATCACTTTGAATCTATTCCTGTAAGTCTTCCCATGATTTTCTGCATTCATTATAATTACTCTTTCTTAAAACACAGTAATATTTCACAATGTTCATAAACCATCATTTGAATATCCATTCTCTAGTTGATGGGAATCTACTTTTTTTCCAATTATATTCTATTAAAAAACAAAAAAGGTGGGGCAGGTAGGTGGCTGGGTAGATTGAGGGCCAGGCCAAAAGGCAGGCTCTGGGTTCAAATCTAGACTCAGACCTAGTTGTGTGATGTTGAACAAGTCATTTACCCCCATTGCCTCGCCCTTACCATTATTCTGCCTTTGAAACCGGTATATAGTACCGATTCTAAGTTGGAAGGTAAGGGTTTCTTTAAAAAGTGCTGCCATAAGCACTTTGGTGCCTATGAGAACTTCTTTTGGTCACTGAATTTCTTGGGGTATGTGGTCAGCAGTGGAATCTCTGGACCAAAGGGTCTTTACCAAGTACTTTTTAAATTCTCTCACTGTATTCTGGGCCAAGCAATTCAGCTTTTTCTTTCATTTCCTTAGTAAAACTTATAGCAGCAGAAAGACTTATTGACAGCTTAGAAGTGAGTTAAAGACAGTGATGGAGTTGAAGTCAATGCTCTTTTGACTCTTTAGAGTCTCAAACTTTGATCCACAGGAGGAGAAGCCCTCACCTTGGTGAAGGGAGGTCACAAGTGCAATCAGTTCAGGTAAGGAAGTCTCTTTACCACAAAATACATCAGAAAATGTAGTCTTTACTGAGAAAAGGTCATGAAGAAAACATATGTGATCAGAAGGTCAGTTTGCATCAAGAAGTATTGAACAAATTTATAGTAATCACTTACAAAATAAAAGCAAAATGAAATAGTAATATATAAGGCAGAGGAGCTTTGGAATCAGTAAATCCTGAATTCAAATCCTACCTCTGACCCTAGTTGTTTTTGTTTGAATTTTTGTCATTTGAATTGGTCTTGTTTTGCTGGAGTAGAAAATGACTCCACTATCTTTGCCAGAGGAGGAAGTTCATAGCATCCTAGGAGTCCAGTCTCTGACATCTCTACTAGGAATGTGACCATGGAGAGGCAATCTTCTGGTACCCCCGAGCAACTCTTTCATACTAAAAGTTATAGACAAGTTTCTGATAGGAATGGCTGAGTAGCATTCATATACACTGATAAAATCATAGGTCTAGAACTCTGTACCCACCTTGAAATAATATCTCCCATTTCAGCAGAGATTTTAGGTTTACAAAGGGCTTTTCTCAAAATGACTCTAAAAAGAGAAGTACAAACATTTTGTCCCTTTCTAGAGATTAAAAAAAAAAAAACCAATGCCAAGAGTTGCACCAATCTTTTGCCTTGGCTCTCACTCTTGGCCTGTTTAAATAATTCTTGTCACTTAAAACTCAAATCAAGTTCCACTTGCTCTACAAATCCTGGCTTGATCTCCACTCTACCACCACTGCCTGGCCAAACTCACAAAGCATTGTCATGGATTATTGTGGATTATAATTTTCTGTATTTCATAGTTCAGAGGCAAGCCAGAAGTTGTAGAGAGCAGAACACCTCCAAAAATAATATCCAATGGACACAAGACCATCAGAGACAACTAGTGGATAGAATGTTGGATCTGGGGGTCAAGGACATGTATTCAAATCTGGCCTCAGACACTTGCTAACTGCATGAACCTGGACACATCACATAACTTCTTTCTTCCTCCATTTCCTCATCTGTAAAATGATGATAATAGTAACTCCTACCTTCTAGAATATTTGTGAGGATAAAAGGAGAAAATATTTGTAAAGAATTCTTTAAATGCTAGCTAGTAGCAGTAGCAGTAGTAGCATTAGCAACTGCAATAGCAACAATAGTAACATCATTATCATTGTAACAAGACCAGTGAGAAGCAAATCTGCTAGCCAATCACAAAAAGATATCAGCAACTCAGTAGCATCAAAAATGCAAGATGCTGGGGGCAGCTAGGTCTCTCAGTGGATTGAGAGCCAGGCCTAGAGACGGGAAGTCCTAGGTTCAAATTTGACCTCAGACACTGCCTAGCTGTGTGACCCTGGGCAAGTCACTTGATCCCCATTGCCTAGCCCTTACTGCTCTTCTGCCTTGGAGCCAAAACACAGTATTGACTGTAAGGTAAGGGTTAAAAAAAATGCAAGATACCACTCCATAACTGCACCCTGCTGACATGTTTTCTTGACATGTGTCACCTTTGAACACGGTCCCTGGTCATGTGTGTTCTACATGTTTGCCCCTATATATGCCTTGGACATGCATGTATACCATATGTGCCTATCCACACATCCTCACTATTATGTTCACTAGTTCTACTGCTACAGTGTTTTGTGGGAGAGTTTACCCCATGTTTACAGGGAAATATTTGATTGATAATTTTCTTAGTATGCCCTTTCTTTGGATGAATTGTCCTCTGACTATCCAAGATCAAAATATCTGTATGGGCTCATGAGCTATGAGGGGCAGACTTAGAGAATAGTTTGAATCTGGGATAGATGTTGCTCAGGGAATGCTCCCAAGCACCTTAGAATGTTGGGAGTACAAACTAACCAACTTGATTTTGAACATTCTCAGTTCGACTAACCAATGTAATGTATGAGTGGACTGGTGCATGGCCACATTCTCTGAAGACTCCTAAGCCTTGCCATCTCTGCACCCTTGGGATCTCCAGCCTTTCCAGGGACCTTGAAGCTGAACCCTCCTTTATTCAATATCTTCCCTAATTGAAGAATGACACTTCCCTTGAGAGCAGGGACTTCCTATTAGCATGCACTTAGCACAGGAAGCATAGAGTAAGTTATTAAAAATGATTCACTCATTCATGTCCCACAGGCAGATGTAGAGCTTTAAAGTAAGGTCAGGGCTAAGAGTGGAGAGAGGAGTCATTGGCAAAAAGGCAGAAGTTAGAGCAAAGGGGATGAATGAGATTGTCAATGGAGAGAATGTAGGGAGGGAAAAAAGAGGAACATGCTAAGGGGAATACATTGACGGATGGGCAGTATTGAAATAAAAGCAATATATAATGAGTGGGCATTAAGAGATACAGGGCACAATATGACAGTCAAAGAAATCAAAGATACTATGTTCCATATACATGGCAGTTTGATGGGGCAAGACTTCCAGATGTAACTGCAATTCCACAGGGCAGTTATGTCCTTTCCTCTATAAACACAGACATGATGGGGGAAGGTGGGAACTGGGAGATAAGGAGACATGGAGATAAAGAGGGAAAGAGACAGAGAGAGAAGAAAGAGAGACAGAAAGAGAGAGATAGACAGACAAAAACAGACAGAGATAGACAGGGAAAGAGACAGAGAGAAGGTGGGAAGAGAGAGACATAGAGGAAGGCAAAAATAGAAAGAGGGAGGCAGAGAGAGAAATAGAGAAAGACAGAGCAGGAGACACAAAGAGAGAGAGAGGGAAAGGGATGTAGAGAGGAGATAGTGAGAAGACAGGGTAAGGGATACAGAGAAGACAGAGAGGAGAGGAAGGAGAGAGACAGAGAGAGACAGAAGAAGGAGAAGAGAAGAGAAGAGAAGAGAAGAGAAGAGAAGAGAAGAGAAGAGAAGAGAAGAGAAGAGAAGAGAAGAGAAGAGAAGAGAAGAGAAGAGAAGAGAAGAGAAGAGAAGAGAAGAGAAGAGAAGAGAAGAGAAGAGAAGAGAAGAGAAGAGAAGAAAGGCAAAAGACAGAGGGGGGGCAGCTGGGTGGCTCAGTGGATTGAGAGTCAGGCCTGGAGACAGGAAGTGCTAGGTTCAAATCTGACCTCAGACACTACCCAGCTGTGTGACCCTGGGCAAGTCACTTGACCCCCATTGCCTAGCCCTTACCACTCTTCTGCCTTGGAGCCAATACACAGCATTGACTCCAAGAAGGAAGGTAAGGGTTTATTTAAAAAAAAAAAAGACAGAGAGGAGAGAGAGAGAGAGAAGGAGACAGAGGAGAGAGAGAAAAGGAGAGAAACAGACACACACAGAGGGAGAGAGAGAAGCAGAGACACACAGAGAGACAGAGAGAGAGAAGACAAACAGAGGGAGAAAAGGAAGGAGAGAGAGAGAAAAAGAAAAGTACAGAGGGAGAGAGAGACACTGAGACAGACAGAGAGGAGAGAGAAGAGAGCCAGAGAGATAGAAAAAGGAGGGTGGGACAAGCCTGTGAAAATTAATAAGAGCAAAAAGGGCCAAGAAAAAGGGAGAATAGGTGTCAGAGCCCAAGAGCTAGAAATTTCTATAATGTAATCTCACCTCTTCTTCAATAACTGTCACTGGATACCTTTGCTCAGTTTTTAGATCTGAAAAATAAGGAAGATAAGAGCCTACCCTTCTAAAATATATTCATATAACTTTGAAGTAAAAAAAAAAAAAAGCTGCGAGTGTTTTCCCATTGAGGGCAGGGAGGAGGAGGGGAGTTCTGTGGAGGAAGGCAGAGCCGGGTGGCTTTGACCCCTCATCCTAAGGAATGAAAAGGAAGAATAATCAAGCCGGCACTGAGAAGCTAGAGAAAACAAGCTGTATGCTGACATTTTGGCTGTGTGGCTTTCTTCTGGCTCCGTGACAATGAGAACACATTTTGCTTGCTGTGGTTTCTATTTTCCCACCGCCAGAAAAAGGTCTCTTCACGAAAATGTCACAATGCATCTTATTTTCCATTTTCAGCCTGTGTTCGTGGTGGAGACTGACACCTCATCCTGCCCTCACGCGCCAGTCTGGGAACAACAGCAGCAAAGCCCCCAAAGGTGGGGTACGTGGGGAAGGGAGCGGCACACGGGCTGGTGACTTCCTGACTCCCCCGCCAGCCCCTACATCCTTTATGGGGGAGTCAGTGGGGGGAAGAGAGACTGGAGTGAGAATGGGCGGGTGGGGCCAACAGCGAGTATCTGAGGGGATCTCAAAAATGCACTTAGCTGACAAATCGCAGTCGGGCCCTTCTAGCCTTGTCCTAATTCATAGGATACTTGGCCATCTCATTAAGGTAAATACATTTACGAAGATGAGCTTTTAGTTTCTTTGGCAGTAAGACATGACAACATTTAGTGACACATCTGGATTTCAGCTCAGGGGCTTCACAGGATCATAAGACTGAGAAATGGAAGAGACTATGCAGATACTGCAATCAACCCTAACCTCCTTTTACAGGTGCACAAAATTAAGGTCCTATGAAGGGAAATGACTGGCTCAAGATAAATAAAATGTTGGACATGAAGTCTAGAAGTCCCAAGTTCAAAATCTGCTTCATAGTTACTTAGTTGTGTGAACCTGGGTAAGTCACTTAAACCTCTATCTTCCCCAGTTTCCTGTTCTATAAAATGGAATTAATAATAACACCTCTATAGCTTGTTATAATAGTAAAATGAGATAATTGTGAAATACTTTGCAAACCTTAAAGCTCTGTATAAATGCTAGATTATTATTATTACTAAGGGAAGCAATCGCCCTTCTACCAATCTAGAATATAATTTCTGCTACTCTCCTCTTGTCTTGACTTTCAGATTTGGGGATAGTGAAAATAAAATAGGAGGAAGAGCTAGGTGGTTTAGTGGATAGAGATTTAGGCCTGGAGAAGAGAGGTTATCAGTTCAAATCTGGCTTCAGAAACTTCCTTGCTGTGTGACCCTGGACAAGTCACTTAACCCCAATTGTCTTGCCCTTATTGCTCTTCTGTCTTGGCATCATTTTTTTTCTTTTAAACCCTTAGCTTCCATCTTAAAATCAAAACTGTGTATTGGTTCCAAGGCAGAGGAGTAGTAAGGAATAGGCAATGGGGGTTAAGTGACTTGCCCAGGGTCACACAGCTAGGAAGCTAGGAGTCAGATTTGAACCTAGGACCTTCTATCTCTAGGCCTAGCTCTCAATCTACTGAGCCACCTAGTTGTTCTCATTGGCATCAATTCTAAGACAAAGCATAAGGGTATAAATAAATATATACATATATGTGTGTTTATATATATGTATATATATAGAGAGAGACAGAGAATAGTAGTATCTAAATAATTGGAGAAATATTAATTGTTCATGGCTAGACTAATTCAATATAATAAAAATGACAATACTGTCTAAATTAATTTATTTACTCAGTGACACATTAATCAGAGTGCCAAAGCATTACTTTAGATGGGTTAAAAACAATAACTAAATTCATCTGGAGAAACAAAAGGTCAAAAATATCAAGGATTCGAATTAATGATCATGGAAAAAAGAAGAAAGGAAGGGGCCTCTATCAGACCTCAAACTGTGCTTCTGAGTCATAAATACTAAAAAAATACTAAAAAATACTAAAAAAAATACTAAAAAATACTAAAAAAACAAAAAACAACAATTGTGTTCTTGGTAACAAATAGAGATTGATCAGTGGAACAGATTAGGTACACCATATATTGTTGTTCATCCTTCATTTTCAAAGAAGACGTAAGGAGGTGATAACTTGAAGGTGAATTGGATTTAAGTGAGGCAAAATTGCACAATCATCAGCCTCTTTCTCTCTTATAAAGTCATTAAAGTCCAATGGCAAGAAAAATGTCAGAAGGACTGTTGAAGCTCTGGAATGCAGTGGATAACTCTGGCATCTTCAATGTCTGTCCAAGCTTTAAATGCTCCCCAGTTACTTCAGTTGTCTTGATGACCATTGGAATAAATTGTTTTCATCTGCCCATTTTGTCTTCCCATGGTTGGAGGAGACATCTCCATAACTCACTGACAAGGTTTGAAGCCTATTGGATACCTTCAACCTGGTTTAGCCTATCTGCTAAGACAGTTTTACCTCACAATTTTTGTTAAACAGTGAATTTGGGGGAGTTTATCAAACACTAGGTTGCTAAGGTCATTTACCCATGTATATTATATATATATAAATAAATAAAATCTACTCCATCAATCTACAATCCTGTTTATTAGCCAGTGCCAGATTGTTTTGATGATTACTGCTTTACAGTACAGTTTGAGATCTGGTATTGCTAGACTACCTTCCTTCACATTTTTTCATTAATTCCCCAGATATTCTTGACCTTTTGTTCTTCCAGATGAATTTTTTAATCATTTTTTCTAGTTCTATAAAATCATTATTTGGTAGTTTGATTTGTATGGCACTGAATAAGAAAATTAATCTAGGTAGAATTGTCAATAAAGAAATATTTCTTGTAAAAAATATCATTTAAACTGCAAAGTTTAAATTCTTTTTGAGAAGAATTTTAGGTAAAGAAGATGCTACCTCTCTGAATCCAGAACTGAACTGTTGGAGAAGCCACCATGAAGAAGCCTCCAGACCACAAGTTGCACAAAAAATTGAACTTTGGGTGTGGTTGATTGAACACTTATTTGTATGTATACTTTCATGCCAAAAGGGGACTGCCCCCTAACTGGCTTTTTTGTCAATTTGTCCAGCACTTATTGGTTTGGTTTGGTTTTTTCTCTTATCCTCAAATTATTGTAATCTTTAAGTTGATTATGTTCTCATGATCCTTTTTGGGGAAACTTCACCCCCCAACAACGATCAAATGGAGAAATGTAAAAATGGATTGGAACCCAGGACTTCAATCCCCACAAGCCCTTTCTCCACTTCCCCAAAATGCTTTGTAATCTCACACAATTCTGAGATGGGCTGAGATCCAGGAAGGATTTAAGCTGATTGCAAAGGCTTTTGTGTCTCTCTTTTGGACTTCCGTTTTGGAGCAGAGGCAGCTCTTTCCATAATGTAGGTGAGGTCTTGTCTAGGCCTCTGTGGCCTAGGCACGTTTTTCTTATCCTGTATATTCTTTAATCCTTAACTTTAATAAACCTCATAAAATATAATACTCCTTTCAGAGAGAAACTAATTTCTACCTGCCTCAGTCTCCCCTAAATTTTAACTTACATTCTTAGACATCTAGGGAACTGATTCAATTTTATAAGAATTTAAAAGAATAAGAACCATTCCCCAATTGATAAATAGTTAACAGATATGAATAGGCAGTTTTCAAAGGAAGAAATCCAACCTATTGCCATATGAAAAAATGTTCTGAATCACTGATAAAGGAGTATACATTAAAACAACTCTGAGTTACCACCTCACACCCATCAGATTAACAATGTAGGAAAGTTGGGGGTAAAGGAAAATGACAAATTCTGGAGGGGCTGCCAGAAAATAGGAACATTAATGCACTGTTGGTAGAATTATGAGCTAGTGGACTGGTCCAGCTATTCTGGTAAGTGCTTTGAAAATATATCTTAAAAAGCTTTTAAATTGTGCATATCCTTTGATCTGGTAATATTGCTGGTAGATCTATCCTCTAAAGAGATAAAAGAAAGAGGGAAAAGACCCATATATACAAAAATATTTATAGCAACTCTTTTCATGGTGACAAAGAATTGGATATTGTGGGGATCCACTAGACAGGGGTTGACTAAATACATCATGGTATATGTTTGTGACTGAATGTTATTTATACTATAATAAATGATGAAGGGAATCTGTTTTAGAAAAATTGGAGAAACTTTGTTTGAACTGAGGATGCAAAGTGACTTGAGCAGAACCAAGAGAGCAATTTACAAAATAATAAAAATACTGTAATGACAAACAACTTTGCAAGACTTAGGATCTCTGATCAACAAAATGAACCAACCACAATTCCAGAGGACTCATGATGAAAGATGCTATTAGCTTTCAGGAGAACAGGCAATGGACTTAAAATATTGAAGTTATATATATATATATATATATATAAAGATATGACTGATGGAGATATTTGTTTTGTTTGACGGTACAGATTTG
The DNA here is from genome assembly GCF_027887165.1 of Monodelphis domestica. Taxonomy (NCBI): domain Eukaryota; kingdom Metazoa; phylum Chordata; class Mammalia; order Didelphimorphia; family Didelphidae; genus Monodelphis; species Monodelphis domestica. The sequence continues at coordinate 125,380,914 of NC_077233.1, forward strand.
TAACGAATGGGCTTTGCCTTTCTTGATTTCTCAATATGTGTGGGAAGGGAGATGTGAGAATGAAAATTCAGAATTGAAAACAAAATTGAATTTAAAAAAAAAAAGAAATAATAGGACTCAAAAGACCTTAGTTCTAGTCCCAGATCTGTAATTAACAAAATATATGATCTTAGGCTGGTCACTAGACATTCTTCCCCTCAGTGTCAAACATAGAGAAATAGGAGTACACAAAACTATCAAACGTATTAGAGTTGAGACATTTTTATAACAAAAGTTGGTTCCTGGATCATTTCTCAATCATACCCAATATCTCTTCTAGTCTTAAATTCCTATGGCTCTATGAAGGACAGTTTTGCTTAGAGGATATAAGGTCAGCCTTAAAATTAATGAACCAGTTTCTGCCTCTGACTCATGCTAGCTACATGATCATTGGCAACTCACAACCTCTCAGTGCTCTGTTTAGGGCTATGAGTTGTAGAAAATCTGAAGATCTCGGTTCTCTATAGGCTGAATTCTAGAATTTCTCTACTATGCCCCAGAAACCTTTTCATCCATCTATCTATTCAGTCAATAAACATTTACTAAGGACCTAATATAGTACCAGGCATTATATTAAATATTAGTAATACAAAAGGAAGCAAAAGATAAGTACCTGCCCTCAAGAAGCTTACTGTGTAATAGGAGAGACAGTGTTCAAATAAATAAATACAAAGCAAGTTATGTAAAAGATAAATAGGAAATAATAAAAAAAAAAAGGAAAGCATTAGAATTAAGTGGAATTGGGAAAGGCTTCCTGTAAAAAGTGGAAAGGATGCTCACTGAAAGTACCTTCCACTCTTGAGTCCTTGCCCTCTGATTGAATGGCTCCTCCCTGAAACTCATTTAAGCAAAATGTCCAAGCCAACCATGTCTCATTCTTCTTTGGACTGCACTCCAAACTTTCTCTATCATGTCCCAACGCTAGGTTTCTCCTATCCCCCTTTTTAAGCTATATGTTGTCTTCCATTTATTAGAATGTAAGCTCCTTGAGGACAGCAATTGTCTTTCTGCTTATATGTGTTTTCCCGGTGCTTAGTACAGTGCCTCAAATACAGTACACCCTTACTAAGTGCTTGTTGATTGATTCTGAAATAGTAGAAGAGCTCTCTGTCTGATGATATCCTGGTTTGAGACATCCCTTTGCTCTCCTCCCCCTCCCCCCAAAATATTCACTATAGGAATTTTTTTAAAAAGACATAGCTCAGCATTCTAACCTAAAATTTAGAATTTGGAGTAGGAGGAAACATTAGAAGTCATCTAGTACAATCTTCCTTTATTGATGAGAAAACAAGAGGTCAGGAGGTCTAAGAAACTTGTTTGAGGTCACATAGCTAACTAGTTAAAGAGCTAGGAATCTACAACTTGTCTGGATTCTCTGGGCATTCTTTCCACTTGACTATGATGGCTCCATTCAAATGTCTTGATAATTTTTAATACTTTTTTAAAAGATATTTTCATTAAAGTATTATATGAGTCTTTCAACCCACTGCTCAAAGCTCTGGGATACCTTCTTTTTGTCTTCTTTGCTTGACATTCAAGGTCTGTTGTAGTAAGACCCCATCCTACCCTCCCAGGATGACCTTCCACTGCTCCCTTCTAACCTCTCTATGCTCCAATTAAACTAAGCAGACTAGATACTCTCCTTTCCACATTCCCAATACCCTCCTGCCTTTTGACTTGGTCCCTACTATTCCTTGTACCAACAATGTTGTACTTTACTCTCTCACAGCCCTGATGTTAAATTTCTGCCCAGTTTTAAAACTCAGATCAAATGCTACCTCCCTTAACCTCCTAGTGAGAAGCTGCCTTCCCTTTCAGACCTCACATAGCACTTTACATATCTTTCTCTAATATATTCATGTATTATTTTCTACCATTGTGCCATATTACCTTTCTAGAATGTGACCTTGGTGAGGGCAGGGATCTATTCTATTCATGTTGTATCATCCTCCTAGCCCCAAGCACAATGGTTGAATTATGCAATTCTAAAATAAAGCTTAGTTATTTTGCAATAATACCAGTAAATAAAATAGTTATTTCATCAATTACACTGTATTGTTCTGAATTTGTCATGACATGAGTTTTATACAATTCATGACCCCATTTGGGGTTTTCTTGGCAAAGACACTGAAGTGGTTTGCCATTTCCTTCTCTAGCTCATTTCATCAAATGAGGAAACTGAGGCAAACCGGGTTAAGTGACTTGCCCAGGGTAATAAATTAGCAAATTTCTGAGACTAGATTTGAACTCAGGGACTACATTCTATCGACTGTGCTGCCTAGCTGGCATTTTATATATACTAAATAACTGGTTTTTGGTCCCCAGTTATAACATCAACTTTTCAACATTAATAAAGTTTTCTAATAATATATGTGACATTTATGTAAATGGTTAAGATATTAAGATGATGGATTAAAAATTCACTGAGGTCCTCTTAGGAAGATTTTTAAAAAGAGTTCCTTATTATTTTAGAATCATAGGCATTAGAGCTGAAAAAGAATCAAGAACTTACCTCATTTTTTTAATTTAATTAATTAATTTGGAATATTTTTCCATGGTTACAAGATTCATATTCTTTCCCTCCCCTCTCCGCACCCCTGTCCCATAGCTTATGCGCAATTCCACTGGGTTTTACATGTGGCATTGATCAAGACTTATTTCCATATTATTAATATTTGCACTAGGATGATCATTTAGAGTATACCTCCCCAATCCCCATCCCCATCAACTCATGTGATGAAGCAGTTGTTTTTCTCAGGTGTTTCTACTCCCACAGAAGAATTTACCTCATCTAATCCTCATCCTCAAATAGATGGAAAACACTTAGGCTCAAAAAAAATATGACCTGCTCAGGGTCAAATATCTTGGATTGTTATTGGGACCAGAGTCCAGTGCTCACTCTATTACACATCTTTTTTCCCCCTGAAGTTTGAGTTTAGATATAGGATGGAACAATGAGAAATGTGAGGAACTTAAAGTCAGAAAACATGGGTATAAGTTCTAGCTAAGATATATACTAGTTGTATGATACTGATTGAGTTACTGAATCTCTTGTGCCTCAGTGGTTTCATTTATAAAATGAATATGATTCATATTACCTTCTTCATAGCTAAGTGATATGTTTGAGGAGAGTGTAAAGCACAATAAAAATGTGAATTATACTAATTCTCAAATGTTGGAGGTATAGATATAGAGACACTAATTTCTAGAATATAAACTAAATTTTACATATGTGCATATATATGAAGAGAGAGAAGGAAAGATAAAGAGGGAGGGAGAGAGAGGGGGAGAGGGAGAGAGAGAGGGACAGAGACAGAGACAGAGACAGAGAGAGAGAGAGAGAGAGAGAGAGAGAAAATATATGCTAAATTATATAGTATATCCATACTTGAGCAAGAATCTTTTTCTCTGAAAACCTTTAAAAATATAAGTTTTCAACTACACAGGATGCCTGCCAGGTCATAGAACGTTTCAAAGCAACAGAATAATACTCTTACCTCTATGGTAAAACTAAATACTCTCTTAATGGTAAAGATCAATATAGTGCTGGACTAGGAGTCAAGTCACTTAACCTTTCTTAGTCTCAGTTTCCTCATCTGGAAGATAGGGATATTAAAAACACCTATCTCCCTTTGTTGTTATGAGGATCAATTGAGATAATATTTGGAAAGTGCTTTGCAAACCTTAAAGTGCTACATAAATACTAGCCATTGTTTTTAGGATTATTATTACAGCAGATCCTATTTTCTGCTTCTGTTAAAAAAAAAAATTCAACTGGAAATCTGGAGACCTGATCAAACTAAAGCTTGTCTTTAATCATATGAGTTACCTTATGAATGTCCCTCAACATCTCAAAACTTCTATTTTCTACCTATAATAAGGAGAAAGGAACAAATAACCAAAGATCTTTCTTAAGGATTCTACAATTCTGTGTAAAATTTGGTTCCAGAACTGAGAGCAAAATGCCAATTTCATTTCTTTCATTTGTTAAAGTCTACGAAACAGAGGACAATGCTCAATAAAATTCTTCCATCCTAAAAGGATGTATTAAGGTCCATTGTAAATAAAGATTTAAATTAGGGCTAAAATCCATCTCAGCTGTAGCAAAGGCAATAAGCCCATTCATTATAGGATGCATAGAATCGATTTCTTCTTTATACCCAACTCTTGGAATCCCTAGCTTCCTCCAAAGCTCAGTTCAGGTATCTCTTCTTGCTTTAGCCCTTCCTCAACCATTCCCTCCAATTGCTAGTGATCCTTTCTCTCAAAATTAACTTGTATTTACTTTATATACATTTTGTTTGCATTTATATGTATACATGTTAAATGAAAAAGTGCTTAATACAGTTCTTAGCACATAGTAAGTGCAATATAAAGGATTATTTCCTCTTATTCCTCCCTGATCCAATAAAGCGTGGAATCCTTGAGAGCAGATGGAACTGTTTTTTTTTTTTCTTTCTGTACTTTCCGTTTATCTTTTATGTTCTGATTTTGTGTTATCTCCCTGAGTAGAATGTAAGTTCTTTGAAGGAAAAGACTGTTTATCTTTTTATCTCAGGACTTAGCACTGTATGGGGTACAAGGTGGATGTTTAGTGTTTGTTGAATGATTATTATTATTTAAAAATTCTAGCAGAAGGAAATTATATCTTATATCACTTATTTTCAAAGTTAAACCTATACCCTGCATGCAAATTTGCATTCATTCAGACATCTTTATGAAGTATTTTTTATTCAAAAAGCAGAGACCACAAATGTATGGAAACTAATTGAACCATGATTAGCTGTGATCAAACAGCTTAATTATACAGGTCAAAAGAATCCTTGAGCCAGACATTCACAAAAGTATATAATTAGTAGGATTCCAAGATCATATATTGCTACTTTTAAGAAAAATAAAAGAAGAAATGTTATACAAGAATATTCATAAATTAGTTTCTTAGAACATTAAAATATGTGCCCTGGAAAGTCCTCTTATCTGAAATCACCAAAAGAGACAAGCTTTCTCTCTTTAGGATGTTTTGAACTAAAGTTAAATAAAAGGGAGTTGGGAATAGGGAAGGCTGTAGCTCCATTGAAGTCATGGTGGAAAGAGTGCTGAATTCAGAGAAAGAAAACTTGGCTCTAACACTACTTAGATGTGTCACTTTAAGTCACTTTACCTCTCTGAGCCTCAGTTTCCTTGTCTTTAGGATGGGAATAATAAAGGTTATACTGCCTACTATGCATTTTTAATGAATAGAGTGTTTTTGTAATCATTGAAGTGCTATATAAATGCAAACTATTATCATGACACTATAGCAGATGTATCAAATTGCCCTGTAACTAAAACAGGAGCCATTAAGAAGAAACCTATTAGAGGCAATTAGGTGGTTCAGGAATAAAGAAGTCAGATCTAGAGATGGGTCTGGGGTTAAAATCTGGCCTTAGACATTGGCCTGTTGTGTAACCCTGGGCAAGTTTCTTGGCCCCCAATTGCCCAGTCCTTATCTCTCTTCTGCGTTAGAACAGATACTTAGTATTGATTCTAAGACAGAAAAATAATTTTTAAAAAATAGATAAACAAGAAACCTATGGTTAAGCAAGAGAAGCCTAAAATCTTTCACCAAATGGGTCAGAGAAATAAGATGATAGAAACTCAAAAACTATGACAATGACTTTTAGCACTGCAAAGTATATTCCAAGTTGTTTCAGCCCAGGAAAAGTTGGATGAATCTAGAGAGTAAGCTAAAGTATTCTGTCAAAACTTCAGCTAAAAGAAGAAAGAATTCCATTACTGGAGAATTCTGATAGATCAGAACCACCAAAATTCAAGGAATAAAGTTGAAGGATGTGGATTAAAAGATATAGAAGCAGAAAAAAAAGAGAGGAGGGGAAACTATCATCATTAGATTTAGATTTTCTTATGCTGAAAATCAGTTTCTTCTGTCCGATTTGTTTTCATTCTTGTTCAGATCAGTAAACAATGGCAAATCATTGCAAGAATACATGTCATTAACAAAATATAGAGAAATTCAAGACAAGAGGGGGGAGAAAAAGAGTGGAAAGAAGATGAAAAATAAAAACTCCAGGAAAAAGAATTCATAAGAATGCATTTAAGGTCCAGTTGATCTTGCATATTTTGTTATCACTTGATTTGAAACTTTGTTTCAGAAAAACATTCAAGTTGTATATAGAAAGGACTAATGTGAGGTGGACTATGATGAGTTTGCTTTTTACATCAAATCATCTGACTTGGAGAAACATTTTTACAAATATTAAAATAAATGTGGCTACTATATATTTGACAACAACAAAAAGTACATGTAATTAACTAAAAAAAGGAATGAAGTTAGTCTTTCATAATGTTACTGATAAAGATGAGATGGCTTTTAAGTGATCAATGCCTCCCTTTCTAAATGTTCACATACCATCCATCTAATGATACATTATAGAATTTTGTCAAGGATGAATGTCAAGCTCATCCACCAATAGCTTAAAGAAATTTACTTGAAAATTAAGACAGTTATTTCTCTCCAGTTCTATGGTACTTCTTCCTTTTTTCTATGATATTTCAAAGAAAATCATTAGGAGGTCAGTTCATTGCATTTAAGAGGATGAAAGTATTAGAGTGAAAAAGAAAGTACAAAGAATATCTATTCTTCATTCTGTTGTTTTCTGAAACCAATTAGAACTAAATAATTCTTTTTTTAGTACCCTCACTGGAAATATATGGTACATTAATTTCTCATACTTCTTTCTTGGGCTTAGTCTATATTAAATATCAAATTTATTGTTATTTTTATTAACATTGGTAAAAAAAATTCAATACATATACTACATTAGATTTACAAAGTACTTTCTTTATGACGTCTAATTTGGTGTTCATTATGGACCTGTGCCTATAATTATTTTAGGGACCTTCCAGGGCAGAAACTCCTTCCAAAGTTATAAACAGGCAACTCATCTGTAACTTATAGCTTTAGAGGATTGTCTTAGACACCAAAAAGTTTAGTAACTTGCCCATGGATCCACATTCATTTGGAGTGTAGCCTGGATCTCTAGACTGTAAGCCAGTGCTCATCTGCTCCATCTAATGACCTAATTGGCTTCTTTTAAGTCACAACTAATTCCCTGTTTATCACTAGGAACTTTCCATGACCCCTTAATTCTAGTGCTTTCCCTATTTATCCTATAAAAATATGTTTATGTATATTAGCACCATTAGATTCTAAGTTCGTTGAGGGCAAATATTGTCTTTTGCCTCTTTTTGTATCCCCAGCACTTAGCATAGTGCCTTGAACATAGTAGGTACTTCAAAACGTTAGTTAATTGATCTTAGCACTGTACCATACTGCTTCATTTTGCACTATCTGGCAGTGAAAGGTTTCTCAAGAGATTTTTCAAAAATGAAAGGAAGAATTTTTTTAAAGTATGAAGCTACTGTCAAGGTCGCCAGCATATTTCTGGTTTGGGATTGCCCTAGGTGAAATTATTTTAATTTACCAATTTGCAGAGATAAAAAATATCCCACTGTGAAAACCACAATATTCACAGTCAAGTGCAGCCCTGATGAGCCCTGCCATATGATAAAGCAAATTGCGATCAGACATTTGCAAGACCATTTCTTAGTGGGGGGAAAAATCATGCAAAGAGTTATAATGTGCTTAATGGTACTGCAAGGCTGATCTTGCTAATTTTACAATTCTCTTTTGTGCATAGGTTATCATACTAATTAGCTACATCTGGAATATTTGTCATTTTAATGGAGTGTTCTCATATTTCCCTTTACTCATTCTCTCTAACTTCCAACCTGATATTTAGAGGCTCAAACAATCCTTTGCTGAGGCAAAATAATGGGGTTTGAAACAATTCACCTACTTTGATATGGGCAAATCAGCCTAAAAAGTACTATTCATCCCACCAGTCCAGTCCAGCTGTTGCTTCAAAGACATAGTGTTGAAGTCTGATGAACTCTGGCATTGGAGGGGGAAGTCATACTACCTGTATGACCCTGAGCAAGTCAGTTGAATCCTCAATCTGTGCCTCAGTTTCCTTGTCTACTAAGTGAAGTTGGTGGAGTCCATTGTCCCTTCCAGCTCCAAATTCTATGATGCATTAGATAAAACAAAAATGAAAACAAAACAAGAAACTCAAGAGGGACAGAAAGAATAAATACATATTCTGCTTTTTACAAACCCATTCTAAGCTTTTCGATTCATGAGATTGTATCACTTTTCTCTCTTCCTGATCAAATCAGATTGTGTGAAGATTTTATTAAACATTCAAGCCTAAGGCAACACCTTGTTGTCTGCAGCAGGTGTATCCTGGATGATAATGACATTTGAGCACAGCCTGGGAACATGGATTGCCTTTAGCTGATCTGCTGAAAACAGTGATCTGGGCCTCAGGTCTGTGGAAAGGTGATTCACTCAACAAACACTGATTGGCACATATATGAAGAGAGTGCTTGGCTAGGCATTGGGAGAGAGATAAAGTTTAGATATTAGCTCCAAGGGTAGCTGGATGGCTCAGTAGATTGAAAGCCAGGCTTAGAGATAGGAGATCCTGGGTTCAAATGTAACCTCAGACACTTCCTAGCTGTGTGACCCTGGGCAAGTCACTAAAACCCCATTGCCTAGCTATACCATTCTTCTGCCTTGGAACTACTACATAGTATTGATTTTTAAGGCAGGTGGTAAGGGTTTAAAAAAAAAAAAGGACAATTCCTGCTCCAAGCTGAAAATACTTTTACACTGGGGCAGCTAGAAGGCTCAGTGCCTAGAGAACCAGGCCTGGAGGTGAGTGGTCCTGGATTCAAATGAGACCTTAGACACTTTCTAGTTGTGTGACCCTGGGCAAGTCACTTGATCTCAATTACCTAGCCCTCCCCCTAAGAAAGGAAGAAAGAAAGAAAGAAAGAAAGAAAGAAAGAAAGAAAGAAAGAAAGAAAGAAAGAAAGAAAGAAAGAAAGAAAGAAAGAAAGAAAGAAAGAAAGAAAGAAAGAAAGAAAGAAAGAAAGAAAGAAGAGAGAAGAGAGAGAGAGAAAGAAAGAAAGAGAGAGAAAGAGAGAGAGAGAGAGAAAGAGAGAGAGAGAGAAAGAGAGAAAGAGAGAGGGAAAGAAAGAAGGAAAGAGAGAGGGAAAGATTAGAATCAACAATAAGTGGCTGTGTCAAGCACTGTGATAAGCACTTTACAAATATGTCATTTAATCCTCAAAACAACTGTGGGAGGTAGATATTTTTATTACCTCTATTTTAGAGTTGAGGAAATTGAGACATGTAGAAATTAGGTGACTTGCCTAGGGTTACTCAGCTAGTACATATTTGAAGGTAAATTTGAACTCAGTTCTTCCTAAATCCAGACCTAATACTCTATCTACTGCACCAGCTAGTTGCTCTATGTGCCAGGCACTGAAGCCCTATCTACCTAGGTAGGTACTGTAAATCACAGAGACCATACATGTCTCTATGGAATGCTTACTTACTTTCTATGGCTTCACATGTGATTTATGTTACTAAATTATAAATAAAATTTCATGTTTTGAACTTGTAAAGACAGCTAGTTTTATCTTTGAGTGGAGGTATCAGATGTTGAAGTTCCCAAATTGTTTAGCTATCACCAATGGTCTAGAGCTGCAGGAAGTCCTCCAAAGGACACCAAGACCTTCATGTCTAAGGTATCTCACACAAGAGTTATGCAAAGAGTACTGGCCAGGGCATGTACACCTGGGCTGTCCTCTATCTAGAATGAGCTCTAAGAGTACTGGCCTGGAGTTTAGAGGAAAATATAAACTAGATTTGGAGCAGAGGATCTGTCTTTAAGCCTACAATTTGTTTCTTCCTATCTGTATAATTAGGTACCCAGTTCAACCTCCACATTCTCAATACACCATCTTTAATATGAGAGGGTTCACTCACTAAGTATCTATTAAGTAACGGTTACTTACACTAAGGAGGAGCTAGGTGGCACAGTGCATAGAGTGCCAAACCAAAGAATTGGGTTCATGACTCATCACCAACACTTATTTAATTCTGCAACTAAGAGCAAATTACCTTCTTTTGATGAATTTCAGTTTCCTCATTTGTAAATGGAGGTAACATAGTGTGCTTAAATTCATAAGGTTGTTTTGTTTTGAGAAAAGTGCTTTGTAAATTTTAAAGGACTTATTCTCAAATAAAATTATATAAAAAAAAGATATAAATGAAGGAAAAGTAGTTCTTCCAGATAGTGAATTATATCATTAAGTGGTAATTATCAAAACGTTTTGGAACCAATTTTTAAAAAATAAAAATAGATTGTGCAACAGACAATAAAATAAAAAGCAAATTTAGTAACTCAGTGTTCAACAAAGTAGAGCACCTATATTTCTTAGGGAAGAACTCCTTATTCGACAAAAACAGCTGGAAAAACTAAGAAATGGTTTAATGGAAATTAGAATAAGACCATCATTTTATAACATATACCATTATAGGCTCAAAATGGATGCATAATTTGAATATAAAATATCACTAATTTTTTTAATTGAAGAGAACATGATCAAAAACCTTTTAAAATCTGAGAATTCTTAGGTTCTCAGTTCACAGATGGGGAATCTTTATCTAAACAAATATAAAGACAATTGTAAAAGACAAAATATGTCATTTCACTTACATAAAATTGAAAATCTTTTGTACAAACAAAAGAAATGCAGCTAGGATAATAACGAAAAGTACAAATGGGAAAGAAGAAATCTTTGTATCAGATACCTCTGATATAGGTGATAAGGGCCCTGATATCCAAGATATATAGGGAATTAACACAATTATATTTACCCAAGAACCATTTTCCATTGGACAAGAGGTCAAACTATGTGAACAAAAATGTTATCAAAAGAAGTATCATATACTGTTAACAATTATATGAAAAATTCCTCCAAATCACTTAAAAGAGAAATGTAAATCAAAACAGCAGAGGTTTTACTTACATCCTGAAAACTGACAAAGATGACAAAAGGCAGAATTAATTCATGTTTAAGGGGCATGGGAGACAAGTACATTAATACAAAGTTGGTGAGGCTTTGAATTGCTCCAATTATTGTGAAAAACAATTAGGAATTATACTATTTTTAATGATGAATTTGATTTGTATGATGATGTTTAAATTTTCATCAAAACTACTCCTTGTCACAAATTCTGTATTCTAGCCAAACTAAACTACTAACTGTTCCTGACATCTGCCACAATTTCCCATTTCTGTACACAGTGCATTGTATATAGTAAACACCTAATAAATGCTTTTTGCATTTATTCATTGATTTCATATGGAAAGCTTTGGTGCTTCATGAGAATCCTTTTAATGTCAAGAAAATAACCCCAGTAAGTTGGGTAAACTTCCTGGAGTGAACTCAAGGGGGGATGGAAAGGAGTTTTAAAAGGTGAGAAGGCATGGATGGGTTGTAATGTGCATCACTAGAGGTATCCATGCATTAGTGAAATAACAGATCCAATTGAGTATTTCAGAACAAAGAGAGAAGAGGAAAAACAGAAATACCAAGTCTGAATTATAATGTAAATTGCAAGTGTTACCTATAGATGAGAGAGAACATGCAACTGTAATGCCAACTACATCCAAATATCTGAACTGCTTACCATTTATGCCTAATTACTGTGCTTCAAGTGCATGTAATGAAATATATAGTAATTTAATTTTTATTTGATTACAATCCTTTCTTTTGTGTCTACTCAGTCATCATAGTTTTTTGAGCCCAAAGTATTGTCCTCTCCATACAAACTAAAGACAGTGTTAATGTGGTAAGAGTACTAGGCTGCCTGGATTCTCATTTAGAAGGATGGAAGATAAGGTAAGAGAGATAAAGAGGGACAAAATGATAAAAGATTGTTGATAGCAAGGGATTCTTTGAGTTGCTTTTGCAGGCATTGAGGAGACAGCAAAAATTTCTGAGAAAGGGGATGGTCTGGCTATTTTGAGGAAATAAGTAAAAATAGTAGATAGAGCAACAGCATTGCTGCTTCTTCCTTCTGATAAATGATGCTAGAATCTGGCTGAAAAATGGAGTATAACTCTGACATAAATTTCTAATGCTCAGACAAAGCACAAAATACTCACTTGTCCTTTGTGTCTGGTTTGATTCCAAACAGGACCAATTTTCAAGTCACCTGCTATGAGACTATGGTCTCTCCATAAATACCACCACATATGGCTCCTTAAAAAGAAACAGTAAAGATGAATGGCAAAAACACATGTTTATATCTAAACCTGTTCTGCACAAGAGTTTTTGACGGCATAGGAAGAGAATTCCAGTGGGTTAATGTGTGTTTCTGTTGCTCGTAAGAATGATTGTCTGTCAAGTGGTTTTACAGACTCCAAAGATTCCCTAGAGAAGCAGATCCAGGAGGTTGGAAATGGAAGGCATTGTAATCTAGATACCATAACTAGGCAAGGATACATTCTCACCTAGTGACATCTGCAGGTTGGAAAGGGGGCAGTTTGTGGAGTGATCTCATACAACTGGGGCTTGTGCTTCATACTTCTTTTCCTATTCCTGGTTCCCTGAGGTACCTCTTTCTAAAAGTCATCTGCAAAGAATCTGAATGGTCTTGCCATAAGAAAATAATATCACCATATTAACTAAAAGCCTAGGTTCCAAGCTCCATGACTCACTGGGAACAAGCTTTGCTTTTTCAGAGCAAGCCCTACAAAGTTATTAGTCTTTTGAGTATTTTCATTTGGACTTATCTCCACAAACTTGTGTACTTTTCTCTCCATATCTTCCCAAATGACAGACAATAAAGTAGAAGGAACAAAAAGGTTGGCTTTTCTTTAGCTTATACTTTGGATACAAATATACCAAGTGGCAACCATAAGGAATGGCATACAGTACATTGGTTGCTATCACTGTACCTTTTTTTAAAATCCTTATCTTCTTTCTTAAAATCATTATAAATATAGGAAGAAGAGCGGTAAGAAAGACTTAGATAATTGGGGGGTAAGTGACCTTCTTTGGGTTCAAACAGCCAGGGAATGTTTGAGGTCATATTTGAACCCAGGTCCTGCCAACTCCAGGCCTGGCACTCTATCTACTGAGCCATTTAGCTGTTTTGCCATCATTGTATCTTAAATATGTGCCCTGTGATTTGTCAGCAGGGTTGCCAAGACTTTCTAGTTCCTGGTGCTCAAATTATTGGCAAGTGAGATAGGAAGGGCTACAGCAAACACATTGCCCAGCATGAAGTACCAATATGAAGAAGGATTCATCTCCAGAACTTAACAACAATCCCATATTTCCTTTGTGATATAAGTTTGAGAGAGGCCATAGATAACATCCAGTCCAGTCTCTTCATCTTGTAGATGAGGAAATTATGGCTCAAAAAGAAGAATTTGGCCAAGGTCACACAGTTATTATTAGAGCCAGTATTTAAACTCATGTCTCCTGAGTCCAGTGCTCTTTCTACAACCCTCCTCTTTTGGTTTTGGAAGCACGCTAAGAATTTTTTTTACAATGAGTTTTGGCACTAGTGAAGTATAAAATAAATAATTTGCTAATAAAAGACATTGGGGACCACTAAATTGGTTACATCAAGTGAGTACAGGCAGAGAGAACATGATTGCACCATTACCCAGAATCATCAGCATATAGGCTCAGCCCCAAGAGGCTGTGTGATTAATAAAGTAAAAAAATTTTTAAAGATTCATGTATTGAATACATAGTATGTGATCAGTGGATTGTTGATTGATTGACTGAAAACAACTCCATTCTTCTTTCTATGCTTAAGTAAAAAAGAAGAAAATATCTGTTTTCCAGATATCCCTTTGTTTAAAAAATAAGCCTAAGATTTCATCAATATAGGAAAATTCCTCTATGTATACAAATCAGCATACTTTATGCAACATGTAGAGAGTAGCCTGGGACATGGAGAGGTTAAGTGACTTGTCAAGGGTCATATAACAAATATGTGTTAGAAACAAGACTTTAACAGAAGTCTTCCTGACTCTGAAGCCAGCTCTCTATCCATTAAACCACATTGACTTTCTGGTTTTCCCTTAATCCCTAGGGAAAGCAGGAAGCAAAAACAGTAGCTTGGGACCAATGAGACCCAAACCAGCTCTACCCTAGCTGCATGATTATGGGATATTAATTCTACTATTTTTAAGGGAGATTGATATAAATAAAGCCATATCAATGTTAAATCTCTTGCTTTTATTTGTAATTCTTCAGTATTTATAAAGATCTGGGGTTTTGTCTCTATGCACATTCTATTCTCCAATATAGATCACAAGCCCTTCATTCATGTCTTGGTAGATGGTTTTCAGAGTTTTACCCAAGAAAAATTCACCACAGAATCCAACTTTGTGGTGATGACCCTGTCTACATGGTGCTAGACTGTTCCTTGAACAAAGAATATTGGTGGGCCTGCACTGTATAAATGGAAAGATATGAAGTATCTGAGATTTTTTTTATCCATTCTTACTATTGTAAGAGGCACTCAAATATAGACCTTGACTCAACACACTGACCACTGAGACCATTTACTGTCTGAGGATAAAGAAAAGAGGTAACTTTTTTTTCCAATTAAAGTTTTATTATCTTTCCCTTCCACTGCAAAAAAGAAAAAGAAAATCCTTGCAAAATAGGCATAATCTAGCAAATCCCCACATACGAGTCATGTCCTTAAAACTGTTTTATTCTGCATATCCAGTCTATTATCTGAAAGATATAGATATAGAAAGATATAGAAAGAAGTAGTTATTCCTTATCAAAGGTCTTCTAGGATCATAACTGGTCATCAAATTGATTAAGTATTTTTTTAAAATCTTTAATATAATTTTCTTTTATAGATTACATATAGAAATAATTTTAATAATTGTTTTCTGATATTTTATAATCCATGTTCATTCCCTCCCTCTTATCCCTCCTCACTCAGACAGCAGGTAATATGGTATAGATTTTATATGTGCTATCATGCAATACATTTCCATGTTCATCATGATGTTAAAGAAAGCATACATTGTTTTTACAAGAAGAAACTCATGAAGGAAATAAAGTGAAAAATCATATGCTTCAGTCTGCAGTCAGATTCTTCCATGGCAGTGGACATCCTTTTTTTGTAAGGCTCTTGGAGTTAGCTTGAATCTTTGCATTGATGATAATGATTAAGTCATTCACGTGATCATTCACAGGATCATCTTACATTGTTGCTGTTACTGCATACAATTTTCTCCTGGTTCTACTCATTTCACTTTGTATCACTTCATTTCTTTTGAGGAATTAAATCTTCTAAAGTTGTTCAGTTTTTAAAAGTTGTTACAATAGAAATTATTCTCATGGTTCTGTTACCTTCACACTCTATCCAAATCTTCCCAGTCAGGCATTTCATTTTATCTTAGGACATAAGAGTATTTCACTACATTTAAATCCAACTTATTTAGCCATTTCACAATTCATAGGTCCCCTCCAGGCCTTTGCTGTCAAAAAAAAAAGTTTTGTTCATATGAGTCGTATTAGAGGTAGTTGGACATAGACTAGCACCTGTTAGTTCAGATTAGCTATTGGGACAAAATGAGACATCTTCCCACAGTTAGCAAAAGGAGATTTACTTAGCAATATTACAGAAAGGGCATTCAACAAGGATATTCTAGCACTTAACTTAGATAGACGTGGCCCTCCACTTTTCCATATGGAAAGACGTCTGGTCAGCTGAGCAGGGTGTTATGATTCCTGTGGTCTTGGGACATTCATCAAATCTGAAGGGCCCTTACCTCATATGGTGAGTTATATGGTCATGCTGCTTGCTACATTTGGGTATGACCTATATAAACACAATCTGTAACTGGATCTAACTACTCAGTGTTTTTTCTATGGCACCATTCTCTGATTCTTTCCCTTCATCTTAGGGATAAGAAGCCTGAAATCTGAGAGATCAATTCTTTCATCCAAGGTGACATACCAAGTCAGTGAGAGGACTGGGCTTCAAACTGAGGGTCTCTCAGCTTCCAATTCAGTTCTTTTTCCACTACTATATGTACTCAAGAAAGAATAAAGAGGGCTTTGCTGACAGTGCTTGGGTTGGTAAAAGAGGCTGGATCTGATCCAAGTGGTTTTTAGTAACAGCATCAGTGGCACATTTAAAAGGGAAGAGTTGTGTTTCACCTTTTCAAGGGCCAGGGCTTACAAGAGAAAATGGAGCTGACCCTAGTTCAGATTCATGGGGAAGGGAAGAAAGAAAAACAGATGATCGGGGTGTTTTTGCAATTGAGTCTCAAAGCACAAAAGGATTTGAAAGCCTATCATCCTTAGCTAGTGCATTATTTGTGAACACTGGTTAAAGGAGTCTGTTTAAATAGAATTCAAAACTCTACACCTTGCTGGAAACTCACACTGAAAGCTAACCTTCCATTCTAGAAGAGAGAGAAGAAACTATTAACCATGTTAAGAGAGTATAGGTCATCCAACTGTTGCCTATTCCTGCTGCTTTAGATTTCATTTGAAAAAAAAATGTTAGGGACTTTAGGTTTTGTGATCTCAATTACAGAGTATAATATTGAATAGAAACAACTATTCTGGGGACCTTTTGAATGAAAAGCAGGTCACCAAGCCCAGTTGAGCAGCAATTTCTTTTTTTATTTTCTAATTTTAAGTCCTTACGTTCTGTCTCACTACCAATTCTTTTTTAAATTTTATTTATTTAATTAATTTAGAATATTTTACCTTGGTTACATGATTAATATTCTTTCCTTCCCCTTCTCACTTCCCACTCCTGTAGCCAATGAGCAATTCCATTGCGTTTTATATGCACCGTTGATCAAGACCTATTTCCATATTATTAATGTTTGCACTAAGGTGATCATTTAGAGTCTACTTCCCCAGTCATATCCCCATTGAACCATGTGATCAAGCAGTTGTTTTTCTTCTGTGTTTCTGCTCCCACAGTTCTTTCTCTGGTTGTAGATAGTGTTCTTTCTCAGAAGTCCCTCAAAATTATCCTAGATCATTGCATTGCTACTAGTATAGAAGTCCATTACATTCAGTTGTACCACAGTGTATCAATCTCTGTGTACAATGTTCTCCTGGTTCTGTTCCTTTCAGTCTGCATCAGTTCCTGGAGGTCACTCCAGTTCATATGGAATTCCTCCAGTTCATTATTCCTTTTAGTACAATGTTCAGCCATTCCCTAATTGAAGGGCACCCCCTCATTTTCCAATTTTTTGCCACTACAAAGAGCATAGATATAAATATTTTTGTATAGGTTTCTTTCCTTATTATCTCTTTGGAGTACAAACCCAGCAGAGTATGACTGGATCAAAGGGTAGGCAGTCATTTAAAGCCTTTTGGGCATAATTCCAAATTGCCTTCCAGAATGGCTGAAACAGTTCATAGCTCCACTAGCAATTCATTAGTATCTGAATTTTGCCACATCCCCTCCAACATTTATTACTTTCCTTTGCTGCCATATTAGCCAACTTGCTATGTTTGAGATGTTACCTCAGAGTTGTTTTGATTTGCATTTCTCTAATTATGAGAGATTAGAGCACTTCATCATGTGCTTATTGATAGTTTTGATTTCTTTATCTGAAAATTACCTATTCATGTCCCTTGCCCATTTATCAATTGGGGAATGGATTAATTTTTGTACAATTCATTTAGTTTCTTAGAAATTTGTCAGAGGTTTTTGTTATATTTTTCCCAATTTGTTGCTTCCATTCTAATTTTGGTTACATTGGGTTTTGTTTGTACAAAACTTTTCAATTTAATGTAATCAAAATTATTCATTTTACATTTTGTGATATTCTCTATCTCTTGCTTGGTCTTATATTCTTTCTGTTCCCATAGATCTGCCAGGTATACTATTTTATTTTCACTTAATTTACTTGTAGTTTCCTTCTTTATATTTAAATCATTTACCCCTTCTTAATTTATCTTGGTGTAGGGTGTGAGATGTTGATTGAAACCTAATCTCTCCTATACTGTTTTCCAATTTTCCTAGCAGTTTTTGTCAAATAGTGGGTTCTTGTCCCAAAAGCTGGGTTCTTGGGGTTTATCATACACTGTCTTGATGGGGACATTTAGCTCAAGTCTATTCCACTGATCCTTCTATCTCTTAGCCAATACCATATTGTTTTGATGACCACTGCCGGGATTTGGAATCAGTACCATATTTGTGTCATAAAATGAATTTGGTAAGACTCCTTCTTTGCTTATTTTGTCAAATAGTTTGTAAAATAGTAGGATTAGTTATTAAGTGTTTGATAGAATTCACTTGTCAATCCATCCAGTCCTGGGGATTTTTTCTTAGGGAGTTCTTTGCTTGTTCGATTTCTATTTCTGATAAGGGATTATTTTAGTATTCTATTTCCTCTTCTGTTAATCTAGGCAATTTATATTTTTATAAATGTTCATCCATATTACCTAGATTGCCATATTTGTTGCCATATGATTGGGCAAAATAGTTCTTAATAATTACCTTAATTTCCTCCCTCCCACTCTTTCCCCCACCCACTGAGAAGTCAAACAATATGTCAACTATATGTGAAATCATGTAAAACATTTCCATATTTGCTATAATTTTTAAAAAACAAAGTAAGAAAAATCTACTCCAGTTTGTACACGAGTTCATCAGTTCTCTCTTGAGAGATGGATTACACTTTTTCATCATGTGTGCTTTAGACTTGTCTTAGATCGTTGTATTAATCAGAGTAGCCAAGTCTTTTGTAGTTTCTTATTATAACATTACTCTTATTGTACACAATGATTTCCCAAGGGTCTTGCCATGTTTTTCTGAAACCATCTATTTTGTCATTTCTTATAGTACAATAATATTCTGTCACAGTCATGTGCCACAACTTATTCAGCTATTCCCCAACTGATGAGCATCTATCATTTTCCAAATCTTTGTTATCACAAAAAGAACTACTATAAATATTTTTGTACATACTGGTCCCTTTCCATTTTCTTTGGTCTTTTTGGGATAAAGACCTAATGGAGGTATTACTGAGTCAAAGACTATACATGATTTTATATCCCTTTGGGCCTAGTTGCAAATTGTTCTCCAGAATGATTGGACCAATTTCACTACTCCACCAACAGATCATTAGTGTACCTATTTTTCCCTCATCCCCTCTAGCATTTGCTATTTCTAATAGATAACAGGTGGTGCTGCAGAACTGTTTTACTTTGCCTTTCTCTAATCAATAATGATTTAGTACAATTTTTCAAAGTATTGGAGATTGCTTTGATTTCTTCTTTTGAAGATTGCCTGTTCATATCTCTTGAACATTTATCAATTGGGGAATGCTATTATTTTAATAAATTTGATTCACTTCTATATTCAATATATATTTAAGATAAGAGATGCATATCAGAAACACTTGCTATGAAAAATGTTTTCCCCAGTTTTTGGTTTCCCTTTGAGTCTTGGTTCCTTCTTTGAATGAATGAGAATTAGTGAAAGCATTGCCCATCACCTCTTCCTTTTCCCCTCCATTGTAAAAACTCTTCTTGAGAGCAACTAGGTAGCTCAGTGAATTGAGAGCCAGGCCTAGAGACAGAAGGTCCTGGATTCAATATGGCCTCAGACTCTTCCCAACTGTGTGACCCTGGACAAGTCATTTAACTTCTATTGGTTAGCCCTTACTGCTCTTCTGCCTTGGAACCAATACACAGTATTTATTCTAAAATGAAAGATGAGGTGTTTGGTCTTTTTCATTCTTCCTTGATTGCCTTTTTTATGTGAAAAAAATTTTCCCCATTCTACCTCTCCTTCCCACTTCAACCAGTACATCCCTCTTTTCAACTTCAGTTTTGGGGAGATCATTCCAACATAATAAATTTGCATCCATGTCCTTTCTGTAAACTCATTTTAATGTGTGTGTATGTGTGGGTGTGGGTGTGTGTGTAAAATCTGCCCATACCCACAAGTCATATTTTCCAAGACCTACCATAGATAGTTGAAACTTGGATACAAGTAAATAACCGCTCACCCCATTTATATGTGCTTTTTCTCCCTGCTCTTGCCCCTTCCCACAAGCACTGCTCTACAACTTCACACACACATACACACACATATTCTAAAAAGTGATAACGAAAGCAAAAGGGTTGATACGAGAAGGCATTGCCCTCTGAGCTAGACCGCCGCCTGAGGTGGACCTCTGGTGTAAAGAGATGAGACCTTTGCCTCACTCTGCCCACTAGGCTGCCTACCTCCCCATTCAGAACCCAGTTTCCACATTTCTTTGAACACATGTGCTGGCCCCCTTCCTAATCCAGTGGGAGCCCCCTTCCTGTCTCCCTCCTTCCCTTGGAATTCAAAGTTGGCCACAGGTAATAGAAACTATAGAAAGTGAAACCATGGATAAGGGAGGATTACTGTAATGATAAAGTTAGGAGTTATATGTATCATCTTCTCATAAGGGAATATAAACAGTTTAGCTTTATTGAGACCCTTATAGCATACACTTTCATTTTTGCCTCTATATGTTTCTCTTGGGTTTTATGTTTGACTATCAGATTTTTCTAACAATTCTTGAAAGTCCTCTATTTCATTAAATATCCATTTTTCCCCTGATGGACTATAGTCAGTTTTTCTTAACTACCTAGCTGCCCTACTTGTCTCTTTTTTAATTCTTCTAGGAATCCTTATTGAATTTATATTTAATTAGCATTTTTGAGCCTTTTTTATTGCTGTTTTTATTCTGTTGTCATCTGAGTTTTTGTGTTTGTCTTCCCTACTTCCATAGTAGCTTTTGATGGCAGAATTCTTTTTTGTTGTTGTTTGCTCATTAGTCTAGTCTGTTTCTTGACTTTGAATCCCACTTCAGAGTGGGAAGGCATCATCCCAAGCTCAATGCTTTTACATGCTGCTCTTTTCAGACCTAGTTCAGGAGATCTAAAAGATTTTGATGTTTTCAAGGAGGTGTGATCCTGGGAGAGGGATGGTAGTTGTTATCTTGTCTGTATTCTAGTTTTCACCCAGCAAGGGCCTCTGGTTCCCTGTAGCCAGAGGTGCTAGCATTCTCTTTGCCTTAGAATTTCAACAAGGATCCCTTATAATGGACCCCCAGTACTCCTCCTCACCCTGGAACTGCAACCCAGCAGAACTGCAAATATGCAATGGAGCTGCTGAACAGTATGGATATATATATATATATATATATATATATATATATATATATATATATATATATATATATATCAGCAAAGGATTTCCTATCATCTCTTTCTGACTAGTTGTCTAACCTCCTTCCATCTCTGTCCTGAGAGCTCCCAAAGCTGTTGTTGCTGCTGTAGCCACTGGTTCTGTTGTCAACCCTGTTGCTGCTGCCAGCTCAGCTGGGTAGTGTGACAAGTAAAATGTAAAATGCAATAGAAGGGAGACCAAGGCACATTTCTCAGAACAAGATAATAGTTTATTAACTGGGACTTGTATAACTCTTAATAAAGTGGGTCAGACTGGGCCCCCTCAGTCAAGTCAGCAACCTTTATGATTCAAATGGAAATGAGGGAAAAGACCATTTTTATTAAGCCAGGGGAAAGGAGGAGTGTGATTGGTGAGGAGCCTTCTGACTTGGCTACAGCTGAGGAAAGTGGATTGGCTTTCAGGTGTGGCTGATCAGAGCCCCGCTCTGATAATAAAGGAATGTTTATTTTTCTACAGAACTCCTAAGACCTTGACTAGAAAATCAGAACCACCTAAATCAGGACCACCCAGTTAGGGTAGAAGTTACTTTGGGGAAGATCAAATCCACCTTGATTACATGAAGAGAGACCAGTGCAGAAGAACTGTGTTGTGGTGAGGGGCTCCAGCCTAACCTGGTTTTTGTTCACAGACAATAAAGAGAGATCCCTGTTTAAACTGGTTAGCAAGTGAATGTCTCAGGGGCTACTAGAGTCTACATTTTTTAACTTAACTGAGAAATGGGGCTTGCCAAAATGAGGACTAGAGTGGATTCCAGAGTAGAATCAATTATTACATGATGCAGCATGATGTCAAATTTCTTCAGTGAGCTCTGAAGAGGCTTCTATCCCAGTCTCACCAACTTCTTCTGCTGACTTCTTAAGTTTTCTTAGGCCAGAAAGATGTCCCATTTTGACCTTTTGTAGGCACTGGCACTCCAACATTTGATTTAAGGTGTTATTTTAAGGTTGTTTAGAGGAGAATGTTGAAAGCTTCAACTGAGCTGTCTCTAATCCACCATGTTGGCTCAGCGTGCTCTCTCAAGAAGCAATGGTAAGTAGCCTTGATTTGAGTATAGTTCCCAGAGCAAAAAGTAAAGAGAAAGGAGAGAAAAGTGTAGATGGCAATAAGATGAACACAGTGGATGGGGATGTGAAGCATAGTCTGGTCTGAGAAACTATATACAGTGGGCTTTGTTGGTGTTAGTAGTTTCAAATGGGTTCAATTCTTCATAACACCATTTGGAATTTTTGTGGCAGAAACAGGAGTAGTTTTCCATTTCCTTCTCCAGTTGATTTTATAGATGAGGAAACTGAGGCAAACAGGATTAAGTGACTTGCCCATAGTTACATAGTTAATAAATGTCTTGGGCCAGATTTGAAATCAAGATGAATCTTCCTGACTTCAAACCCAGCACTCTATTCACTGCACCACCTACATACTCCATTTGGTGGGTTAGAGCGGTATGAATTTTCTCACCCATCACTCAGTCCGAGATTAAAAGTTCCAAAAGTAGAAGGGTAAATGGAGGGGAGAAAGAAGATGGCATTGACGGATGGCAACTCAATTGTATATTGGCTAGAGACTTGGAATAAAAAAGATCTAAGTTCAAGCCCTGCCTCAGACAATTGTATGACCCTAAGCAAGGCCCTTACCTTCCTCAGCCTCAGTTTACCTATATGTAAAACTGAGATAATACTAGTATCTACCTCACAGGATAGATGAGTGCATATGAAGTTTGTTGCAAACTTTAAAGCACTATCTATGTAAATGCTACCAATTACTATTATAGCTGGTTAGGATATAAAGCTTCAAGGACCTAGTGTCACTTCCATTCAGTTATGAAACATCCAAGGAAAATTTTAATGGAAGTTCTCTGTAACATGAGCATGAAAAGGGATGGCCTCATGCAGGTCACAGTGGTGTTTCTCTTTTCCCATCATTTAGAACCATGTCAAAATCCAATGGCCGGGGAGAAAAAATACCAATTTAATGAAAGACCTTACTCAGCAAAGCTATTTCCATTTCCCAGTGGATAATCCCTAAATCAGAATGTTTTGTTGATTGGATTTCAAAGAGCATTTTTTTCCCAAACAAATGCCTTGCAGAATAGACTTGTCTCTATTCCTATAACATTTGGACTATTCAACCAAAACACTGTGGTTTGGGTTCAGTATACATGATTTCTACTCTAACTGCTCATAGCTGGGTCTCTTAAAGAATAGACAGTATGTCTAAGGGATCAGGGCCAGTATCAGGAATGGGTAGGTACAATGCAAAGGGGAAATTTTATCCGGCAGACCAGCCTATGACCTGGGGCAGCGTTGGTGAAGGTTTTCAAGTTCAAGTGCCCAGACTGCAGTTTCAAGCTAACCAGTGAGCTCCCCTGCCCCATTACTCCTAAGAGCGGAGGAGGTGCTCACTTTGGGCAGCTAGACAAAGGGGCAGGGCATGCAAAAAATGTCCTCTGGTGCTGGGAAGAAGGGGAATGGAGCAGCATCCTAAGTGCTGGCTCTGCACTTGTGCCAATATCTTGCCAACACTGGCCCAGGGTTTCAGACACAGTTTAAATGGAAGCATAAATACAGGCATATAAGCATTTGTCCTCTCTCTATTGTTCCCTATTTTCCTCTTTTCCATGTCCTACCCTACAATCAGGATTCCAAGGAACCCACAAATAGTTCTCAAAAAGCTGCTGATCATGGGCAGCTGGGTTGCTAGATGGATTGAGAGCCACGCCTAGAAACAGGAGGTCCTGGGTCCCAATATAGCCTCAGACACGTCCTAACTGCGTGACCCTGGGCAAGTCACTTAACCCCCATTGCCTAGCCCTTACTGCTCTTCTGCCTTGGACCCAATTGATTCTAAAGGGGAAGGTAAGAGTTTGAAAAAGAAAAAAAAAGCTGTTGTTCACAAATTCAAAGCCTGCTAAAGCCCTACTTTTTTTTTTGTAAACAAAGCACAAAACAGCCTAGTAAGAGCCCCTTTGTAGATTATACTCTAGTAATAGATTCTCACTTAAACTGTAATTCAAATTAATGGGGCCATTTTGAAATTCCATTAAGCCCACTGAAAATGGATTTCATCTCTACCTTTTTAACTTGCCTATAGATGAGTTGAAAAGAATGAATGTGAAGGGAGTTTGGAAAACAGTATAACCAGAAGACACACAGGGAAGTTCAAGTGTTGACCCAGGCTCTCAACTCTGTCCCAGGAAAGCTTCAAGAGAAAAAGCAAGCACATAAATGCGGAGAGGGATGAACCTACATAGAGGTTCTTCAGAAAGTCTCTCCTTTAAAAACATTTTTAAAGACTAATTTTACTTTCAAATGCCACAAGCCTTGTCACAAATCATTTCGAAATTCCAGACATAAGAATCTGTTATGAGGGATGTGTGGTAATGATTTGGACATCATCCTGACAATTTATTCCCTCAGAATGGGATTTGTGACAGGCTGTACTTAATGGGGAAAGTTTATAATAAAGCGGAAAGCTGAAGCTAATTATCTGGAGTTTAAATGGGATTTCCTAGCAAGACCCCCCCACACACACACACTCCTTTCTTCTTTTTGCCCCCTTTGGTTTTTCTTTTTCCAGATATTGTTTATTGGCTATTAGAAGAGAATATGGAGAGTTTGGCCTTTCGTACCTCATGCAGAAAGATATTTCAAGATGTGCCATATAAATCCTGCACTATCCCTCTGCTCTCTTTCTCAGGCAGCTCAGTCATCTGGATGATAAATAAGCTTATGCTGGTGTTAGAGTTTAACTAGCAATGAATTTCACTTTATTGCAATATTTATGAAAGCGTTTAAAAATGTGGTTAAGTGAAAACCTTCGAGTGGGTTACAGTCCATATTTCTTAACAGGAGGAATCTACAAACCTAAAGGGTTTTCCCCCTTCACTGGGGAGACCCGGGCTTTCTAGCTCATTCTCATTCCCTGCTTCTTGGCAAAGAGCTATTTTTACATTCGCCATGAAGATAGCTCATGCCAGGGATGTGGGATGGATTTTTTTTTTTTTATGTCTTATTAAAGGTAGTGTGTTTGGTGTTTTGTTTTGCTTCTTTGGCTGTAAAAGAACATGCCGCCTGGGGATGGGGGCCAAGAAACTTGAGTCACAATAATTACCATTTCCAGGCCCCAGTGCAATGTGTATCCTATTAAGTCAGTAGAGCAATTAGCAATGTTTTATAACAGCTGTGAGAATTGTTGTTTGACCTCGTCTGATTACAGTTCTGACACTTGAAAGAACAAATTGGTAAACAGGGTTGGCTTCAAAGACCATTTCTGAGTTTGGAGAAGAGGAGTTGGCCTGTGGGGAAGGAGACTAGGACAGAAATGGGCTCAGGGGTGGCCTGGGTTAAGAAACAAATGATCCAAGAAAATGGTGTCTTGTTAGCATGCAAGGACAGCTTGTTTCCTTGGTCTGGGAGGCAAAGGCAAAGCCTGTGTCACTATCTGACAGACCTACAAAGAGAACAGCCAGGTCCAGGTGGAAAAATAAACAGCCTTCCAGACTCTGGAAATGGAATTGGCTGTGTGTGGCTAGTGGCCAAAGAGAGAACAACTCATACAGAATCTCTTCCAGGGCTGACTCCTCGGGTACACTTGGCACACTTGAACTTTTCAGTTGTCTCTGGTGGGACGCCCACATGGGCTCCCTGGCATTACTGGGACCTTCTTGGATCTCTAGTGAAAATGGAGAAGCTCCAATGAACTGTTTAGTGGCAGCTGCCTTGCAGATAATCCCTGTGTCTAAAGCCAGGTTGACTTGGGCCAGACTTTAGAATATTGACTTTTTTTTAAGACATAATAGAGTATAATAGAACACAGGGGCTTACAGCGAGGCCATTTGGGTTCAGATCCCAGGTCTGGCACAGGATTAATTTAGCCCAATCCAACAAACATTAAGGGTCTACGTGGTACGAGGCAATAAGTCTCTTCCCCTCAAACAATGTATATTCTATTGAGGGTTGTAAACTGCAAAGCTATGAGGGGCTTTTGAGTTCATCTAATCAAATTTCATTTTGCAAATGATGAAATTGACGTCGGAATAGGGTGCAGCGAAAAGCACTCAGGACTTGAAGTTAGAGGATTCGGAGTCTGTCATTAATTTGTAAATTTAAGTAAATAGTCATTTATTCAACAACCATTTTATTTACTATGTACTAATCTAGTAATTATTCTTGCTAAAATCAGGGTTATAAGAAAAATTGGTAGAAAGGGCCACAAGGTTAGAGTCAGGAGACATGGGTTCTAGTCAGGAGACTGCTTATAGTTGGAAGGAAGGAGAGAAGAAAGGAAAGGAGGGGGGGATAGAAGAAAGGAAGGAAGAAAAGGCAGGGATGGAAGAGAGATCAAGGGAGGGAATGGAGAAAGAAAAGAAGAAGAGACACAGAGAAATAGACAAAGAAAAACTCCTAACATTTGTACTCTTTTTCAAGAAAATAAAGATAGACAGAAACTAGACTTATGATTTCACTGGAACAGGAAACTTCCAGATAAGGAAACTCTCTCTCTCATTCCATCTCTATAACTAATGACCTTAGGGTTACCTAAAACACTGAGAAATCAAGTGACTCTGCAAGGATCACATAACTATCATATGTAAGAGGCAAGACTTGAGCCCAAATCTTCCCTGGTTCCAAGGCCAGTTCTGTACATGCCATGTTGCTTTTCAGTATAAAGACTTCTAATTCCAAATAGTCAGGAGATGACTTCAAACTGAACTTTTGATAGTATTTTTATTTGCAGATGTAGCAGTCTTTTGAGTAGTTTTGAGAAGGAAGGAAGGAAGGAAGGAAGGAAGGAAGGAAGGAAGGAAGGAAGGAAGGAAGGAAGGAAGGAAGGAAGGAAGGAAGAAAGGGAAGGAAAGGAAGGAAGGAAGGAAGGAAGGAAGAAAGGGAAGGAAGGGAAGGAAGGAAGGAAGGAAGGAAGGAAGGAAGGAAGGAAGGAAGGAAGGAAGGAAGAAGGGAAGGAAGGAAAGGAAGGAAGGAAAGGAAGGGAAGGAAGGGAAGGAAGGAAGGAAGGAAGGAAGGAAGGAAGGAAGGAAGGAAGGAAGGAAGGAAGGAAGGAAGGAAGGAAGGAAGGAAGGAAGGGAAGGAAGGAAGGAAAGAAGGAAAGAAGGAAACTGTCTCCCTACAAGAGTGAAATTACAGAATCTGACAAAGAAAAAAATCATCTCATAATTTTACATATCATATTTACTAATCTAAGATAAATTAAGTCATTAATGTATACATCTAAGTAGTCATTTATCAACAACCATTTTATTTACTATGTACTAATCTAGTAATTATTCTTGCTAAAATCAGGTTTATAAGAAAAATTGGTAGAAAGGGCCACAAGGTTAGAGTCAGGAGACATAGGTTACAATCTTGGCCCTTAATACTAATTATCTGTGTGACCTTGGGCAAGTCACTTTTATGGGCTTCAGTACCACATCTACAAATGAGAGATCTGAACTAAAAGGTAAACCCTTTTCTTCCAGATCTTGTTAAATGAAATTTTATGGACAATTGAGTTGCCCTTGAATATACTAGTAGCATGACATCTTAAGATATTGTGCATATTTTCAGAATGGCTAGGAAAGTAATTACTTCCTGCATCTGAATGTATGGTTAAAGTCCTTAATTCTTGCTAACACAACATTTAACATTCTAGTAAACAAGGTGGTTTCTGCTTCTTCAACTGATCTCAACAAGCCTTCAGAATTATTCCTGATACTGCTGCTGTTACTATCAACCAAAGTCACTCCCCTGCTTGGGGAGTTTTGGCAGAGGGAATTATGAGTGGAATTTTATGGAGGAAAAGCATTGCTGGTTTCCCATTCAAAAATAAAGGAAGAGGGGGCAGCAAGGTGGTTCAGTGGATTGAGAGCCAGGCCTAGAGAAGGGAGGTCCTAGGTTCAAATCTGGTCTCAGACACTTCCCAGCTGTGTGACCCTGGGCAAGTCACTTGACCCCCAAGGATTTACTCAAGATAGGGACAGGACTTGTGATTTCATTGGTATATGGAATTCCCCAATGAGGAATTCATTAACTTCTCTGCAATTTATAGTCTTAGAAAATTGCTTAGACCAATGAGAAGCTAAACGATTTTCCAATTGTCACCCAGTGAATGGGTGTCAGAAGCTATGTTTTTTTAAGTCCATGACTTCCTGACACACTATATCTTTTCTAAATTTTCACCTGACAACATAAAATTAAAAAGATGTTTAAAATATAGCTATAATGTTTGAGGGACTATCAGAAGATAGAACAACTGAAGCTCTTGGTGATAGATCTGTGAAGCTTTCCAACTCTTCCAGATTTCAATCTAGAATTTTGCCCCCAAGAAGTGATGTCAATAAGCAAAGAGGGAGTTCTACCAAATTCCTTTTATGACACAAACATGGTTCTGATCCCAAAGCCAGGCAGGCCAAAAACAGAGAAAGAATACTATAGACCAATCTCCCTAATGAATATAGATGCAAAAATCTTAAATAGGATACTAGCAAAAAGACTCCAGCAAGTGATCAGAAGGATCATCCACCATGATCAAGTAGGATTTATACCAGGGATGCAGGGCTGGTTCAATATTAGGAAAACCATCCACATAATTGACCACATCAACAAGCAAACCAACAAAAATCACATGATTATCTCAATAGATGCAGAAAAAGCCTTTGATAAAATACAACACCCATTCCTATTAAAAACACTAGAAAGCATAGGAATAGAAGGGTCATTCCTAAAAATAATAAACAGTATATATCTAAAACCAACAGCTAATATCATCTGCAATGGGGATAAACTAGATGCATTCCCAATAAGATCAGGAGTGAAACAAGGATGCCCATTATCACCTCTATTATTTGAAATTGTACTAGAAACACTAGCAGTAGCAATTATAGAAGAAAAAGAAATTGAAGGCATTAAAATAGGCAAGGAGGAGACCAAGTTATCACTCTTTGCGTATGACATGATAATCTACTTAATGAATCCTAGAGATTCAACCAAAAAGCTAATTGAAATAATCAACAACTTTAGCAAAGTTGCAGGATACAAAATAAACCCACATAAGTCATCAGCTTTTCTATATATCTCCAACACAGCTCAGCAGCAAGAACTAGAAAGAGAAATCCCATTCAAAATCACCTTAGACAAAATAAAATACCTAGGAATCTCTCTCCCGACATAAACACAGGAACTATATGAACACAACTACAAAACACTTTCCACACAACTAAAACTAAACTTGAACAATTGGAAGAACATTAACTGCTCATGGGTAGGATGAGCCAATATAATAAAAATGACCATCCTACCCAAACTCATCTATCTATTTAGTGCCATACCCATGGAACATCCAAATATATTTTTTTTACTGATTTAGAAAAAACCATAACAAAGTTCATTTGGAAGAACAAAGGATCAAGGATATCCAGGGAAACAATGAAAAAAAATACAAAGGAAGGGGGCCTTGCAGTCCCAGATCTCAGACTATATCATAAAGCAGCGGTCATCAAAACAATTTGGTACTGGCTAAGAGACAGAAAGGAGGATCAGTGGAATAGACTCAGGGTAAGTGACCTCAGAAGGACAGTATATGACAAACCCAGAGAATCCAGCTTTTGGGATAAAAATACACTATTTCATAAAAACTGCTGGGAAAATTGGAGGACAGTGTGGGAAAGATTAGGTTTAGATCAACACCTCCCACCCTTCACCAAAATAAATTCAAAATGGGTGAATGACTTGAACATAAAAAAGGAAACTATAAGAAAATTAGGCGAACACAGAATAGTATACATGTCAGACCTTTGGGAAGGGAAAGATTCTAAAACCAAGCAAGGCTTAGAAAGAGTCACAAAATGCAAAATAAATAATTTGGAATACATCAAATTAAAAGGTTTTTGTACAAACAAAACCAATGTAACTAAAATCAGAAGGAAAGCAACAAATTGGGAAGCAATAAAAACCTCTGACAAAGGTTTAATTACTCAAATTTACAAAGAGCTAAATCAATTGTACAAAAAATCAAGCCATTCTCCAATTGATAAATGGGCAAGGGACATGAACAAGCAGTTCTCAGCCAAAGAAATCAAAACTATTAATAAGCACATGAAAAAGTGCTTTACATCTCTTATAATCATAGAGATGCAAATCAAAACAACTCTGAGGTATCACCTCACACCTAGCAGGTTGGCTGACATGACAGCAGAGGAAAGCAGTGAATGCTGGAGGGGATGTGGCAAAGAAGGGACATTAATTCATTGCTGGTGGAGTTGTGAATTCGTCCAACCATTCTGGAGGGCAATTTGGAACTATGCCCAAAGGGTGATAAAAGACTGTCTGCCCTTTGATCCAGCCATAGCACTGCTGGGTTTGTACCCCAAAGAGATAATAAGGAAAAAGACTTGTACAAGAATATTCATAGCTGCACTCTTTGTGGTGGCCAAAAATTGGAAAATGAGGGGATGCCCTTCAATTGGGGAATGGCTGAACAAATTGTGGTATATGTTGGTGATGGAATACTATTGTGCTAAAAGGAATAATATAGTGGAGGAATTCCATGGAGACTGGAACGACCTCCAGGAAGTGATGCAGAGCAAAAGAAGCAGAACCAGGAAATCATTATACACAGAGACTGATACATTGTGGTACAATAGAAGGTAATGGACTTCTCCATTAGGGATGATACAATGTCCCTGAACAATCTTCAGGGATCTAAAAAACACTATCCACAAGCAGAGGATAAACTGTGGGAGTAAAAACACCGAGGAAAAGCAACTGCTTGACTACAGGAGTGGAGGGGATATGACTGAGGAGAGACTCTAAATGAACACTCTAATGCAAATACCAACAACATGGAAATGGGTTCGAGTCAAGAACACATGTGATACCCAGTGGAATCATGCGTCAGCTATGGTAGAGGTGGTGGGAGGGGAGGGAGAGGAAAAGAAAATGATTTTTGTTTCCAATGAATAATGTTTGGAAATGACCAAATAAAAAATTTTTATTAAATAAAAAAGTGATGTCACTTTCCCTTTGACCCAGAGATTCCATTAATGGAAAGAAGTCAAAGACAGAAACAAAGATCCAAAGTATAAAAAATATAGCAGCACTCTTTGTGACAGCAAAGATCCAAAAACAAAATTATTCACTATCAATTTGGAAATGGCTAAAAATTAAAGAATATGAACATAATCTAAGAATATTATGATGCACTAAGAAATAAACATTAAATATTCAGAGAAACTTAAATTTTTGTATGAACTCAAATAGAAAATGAGAACCACAAACTAAAGAAAAAGGTCACTAAGATGAAGTCAAACAGAAATGATAATATCAATGAAGGTCCAAGGGAACCAATAATGAACTCTATCTCTCACCTGGGGTAGGATATTATCAGGGAACTGTTTTGTGTGAGAGCCTCTGTATGTGTCCTTTTTTACTTAACTATTTTTCTTTATCAGAAGGGAGGATTCAATCTGATATTAAGGGTGGAAAATTACTGTGATATAAAGGCAAAATGTATCAATAAAATATTTTTTAAAAGAACAAAAATGGGGAAAGGGAAAGGCAGGAATATGTGGGAGAAAAAGTATGTAAGAAAATACAGTGGAATGGAAATATGGTCTCTGCCTTCAAGTAGCTTTATGGTCTAGTAGAAAGGCAGTAAAACCAAGAAAAGTGAATGCTTTAGTGTTTCACCGAAAGATAGGAGGAGCATATTAAAAGGATATATAGAGATTTAGGGAAGTTTAAAGGGTCTGGAACAAGGTTTGAAACCTAATCTTTGGTTTACTGAAATCAAGACAAATTCATGGTATGTGTAGTGAGTGCTTTTGGCAATAAAGAAGAAAGATGCATGTTTTAAAAATCCATTGTGTGTTTACAGAAACCACAGAGTATTACTGATATGGTCAGAGCCCTTCTTTCTCTGTTTATAGCATGTGAGCATTAATGGTCATGATGCATGATCTAAGTAGTTCTGTACCTTAGGCAGCCCTTAAGAAGACCCCTGCCCATGAACCAATATAATAAAAATGATAATCCTACCTAATTTACTTATTCAGTGCTATGCCAATCATACTATCAAAATTATTTTGCAGAGTTAGAAAAAAAATGATACGGAAATTCACCTGGAAAAACAAAAATATCAAGGGAATCAACAAAAAATGTATCTATAACAGATCTCAAACCATTATAATGTGATAATCATCAAAACAATCTGGTCATGGCTAATAAATTAAGTGGTGGATCAGTGAAAAATAGTAGATACACAGTACTAAAGGGCCACAGAAATTTAGTGTATGATAAACCCCTCCCAAAAAAAATCCAAGCTTTGGAGATAAGAATTCACTATTTGACAAAAATTGCCAGGAAAGCTGAAAGGCAATTTGTCAAAAACTAGGTATAAGAAGACCCCTGCCCATAAAGTAGCACCAGGGAGACCTGCTGGGAATGTGTTGAAGGAATCTTTTGCATCTGCTGACCAATGGCCAGTCAGAAACCAGCTCTAATCTAGAGCAAGGGTTCTTAACCTGGTGTCCACGAACCCTTAAGGAGACTGTAAGTAAGTAATTTTCAGGGAGTCCATGAATTTTTTTCAATAGTTTGAAGACCAGGGCAGCTGGGTGGCTTAGTGGATTGAAAGCCAGGCCCAGAGAAGGGAAGTCCTGGGTTCAAATGTGAACTCAGACACTTCCTAGCTGTGTGACCCTGGGCAAGTCACTTAATCCCCATTGCTTAGCCCTTGCCACTCTTCTGTCTTGGAACCAATACACAGTATTAATTCCAGGACAGAAAAAAAAAGTTTGATGACTATATTGCATATAATTGGTTTCCTTTGCTATCTTACATATTTTTTATGTATGTAAAAATGTTCTGACAAGGGATTCATAGGCTCCATCAGACTGCCCAAGGAGTAGTTAAAGGTTAAGATCTCCATCTCTAAAAGGAAAAAAAAAAGACTACTAGAAGGAAATGGGGTGAAGAGGATAGGAATTACATAACAATAAATATTTTCATACAGTGCTTTACATTCTTTAAATCATTTGGGCTTCACAAAAACCCTGCAAGGTAAGTATTGTAGATATTTTTATTCCAGTTTTACAGATGAGGAAACTAAGGCTGAGGAAGGTTTAATGACTTCCCCATGATCACTGAACTAGTAAGTAGTAACAAGTCTTCCTAATTCTAAATCCAAACTTTATCCACATTGCCTCCCTACAAAGAATGAGGACATTTCTTTTTTAGTCACTAGGTTGTATCTCACTCTTTGTGACCCCATTTTGCTTTTTCTTGACAAAAATACTGGAGTGGTTTGTCATTTCCTTCTCCAGATCATTTTTTTAGATGAGGAAAACGAGTCAAACAGGGTTAAGTAACTTGCCTGGGGGGCGGGGGGGACACAGCCAACCTGAGCCTGGCTTTGAAGCCAAGACCTGGCATTCCATCCACTGAGCCATCTCACTACCCCCAATGAGTACATTAAAGCTGATTTTAACTAAGAAGAAATATCCTTTAACAATGAGAATAAGACCAACTGCAACCAAGGAGTTATGAGACAGTAAACTCCCCAAAACTAGAGGTTTCCAAGAAAAGGTTTCATCCAACTTAGCAAGTTTCTTTCACGAGCACCTAGGATGTTCATGGCACTGTGTAAGCCACTAAGGGTTGCATGAGGAATGAGACTGAGCCTTGCCTTTCTAGAGCTTATCTTTCAAGGATATTGTATTATATGAAAGATTGATGCATATATGAATGGCACTCAATGATTCTATTATTCAGTGGGGAAGGGGAAAAAGAAACAGAAATGGAAGAAAAGGAGGGAGGGAAGAAGATTAAGAAGTTTGTATCAATTGCTGCTGTATCTGTGAGCTAACCAATCTATCTATGCCCACAAGTCATGGTCATGGCCAGTAATCAGGCAAGCAATGAGACTTGGATTCAGGTTCAAATCCTTCCTCTTTCAAGTCAGATTTCAAATCAATTTCTCTCTAAAGACTATGGTGTCTCAATACACTGAAGGTCTGTATCTCACTCAACTGGATCTCCTACATTTGCAAGCCCCAAGAGATAGACAACAAGGATACAAGTATTATGCATATCAGGATGCTAAAGGCTATTTCCTTCCAGAACAATTCATTGTCCCTACTTTGAGTAATTGATTATTCTCCTGCTCTAAAAGCTCCCATGGCTCCCCTATTACTTCTAGGATGAAATACAAACTCCTTTTTTTGACATTCACAGACTTTGGCATTTTGGCTCCAGCTTACCTTTCCATGTTATATCCTTTCTTATATGATACAGTCTAGCCTAAGTACCCTTCTCTTCTTGCTGTTTCTCATTGTTCACAATCCACCTCCTTCTCTCTATCTTTATACAGGATGACTCCAATAGCTGAGATATGCTTCCTCTTTGCCACCACCTCTTAGAATCTCAAACTCCCTTTGGAGTTCAGCTACAATGCCACTTTATATGTGAAACTTTCCCCAATACCACCAATAGCTAACTCCCACCTTGAAATTACTTTTTAAATATTTTGAATTCACTTCTATATGTGCATGTTGTTTCCCTCCAGTGGAATGTAAGCCTCTTTAGGGTGGCAGCTGTTAAATATTTGTTTTTACACCACTGGTCCTTAGCTTAGTCCCTGGTACACAGTAGGCACTTAATATATGTTTTCTGACTGGGCTAGGAAATTTCAAAAGGGGGATTAGATGGTAGTAAAGCAATTTGTCCCAAAGTCCTTGTTACAAGGGAATCACTTTAAAAGACTGATATACATTAATTTAAGGTCGCCCAGGAATCAGCTATGTAATTCCTAAATGAAAAACTCAAGTCAGCCGTCAGCCTTTTTTGGAGTTTAATTACAATAGGAGCAAGAAAGGAATTAGAGATATATATATAAAGAGAAAGGGGAGAGAAGGGAATAGGGCTTAAATACCCCTTCTGTTTAGGCTGGGCCAAAAGGCCCAAGCCCTTAGATAGCTGGGGCAAAGAAAAGAGATCAGTCCCTATTACTCACGTGTCCAAAAATGGAGAAACAGTCTCAGAGGCCCCCACCTTCAGCTTCCTTCAGAGCAAGCTTCCCCCGACCCAGGAACCACACCGACCAAAAAAATCCACCACCCCCAGTCTCCAGACCCTCCTATCTTTAAGGACACCATCCAAGTTGCCTCCCCTCAGTCCTCACATCTACCAATCATTCTTCATCAATTTCCCTGTCAATGGAGGCTCTCGCTTAACCCAGGACCGCCCAGAGGTTTCTGGCTTTTGCACATGTCTGTTGAAGGTCATATTTTCAAATGATTAAATCTATACTCCTTTGCTACAGCCCTTTCTAAATCCTGTTAACTTGAGTATGGTAGAGATTGGAATAATTAAATTTTGATCTAGGCTGCAGCCCTTACTCAATCCTATTAGGACTGAATAGGGTGGAGATTTATTCCAAGTATCTCCATTGTATCAATTCTAAAATCAATCAAGACTCAAAGAAATTCCTGTTCTATGCTTAAGCATAGATCAAAGTCCTTTCCATTGTTCAGCAAAGGGTCTCTGTCCTAAAGTAATCTTAAGAAGGGAAGAGAAAGAACCTCCCATGCCAATGGGGTTCCCATTCCAATAGACTATCAGTAAGAAATTTTCCAAGTATGAAATATCCCAATGGTGAAATTTTCAACAATTATAAGTCTAAGGAAATTTGAGGTTTACATCCTCCAGGAGGTGACTGTGCAAGAACAGAGCTTCTGGTCATTGGCATCCCTAGTTGACGATTGAGATAAGTGGCCTCCAGGTAATTTGGCTCAGGATAACTAACTTCAGGGAAAAGTATCTTTAGGATATGTGATATTGGACTTTGGGATAAATTAGCTTAAGCTATGTGAAATGGTATAATATTTTAAATTCTCATCCAAACAATGGGACACTGATCAGTGGTCCCAGTTCCTGCTAAGTCTTTTCATCTCCCTCACAGCAGCCAGGCATGTCCTCACAGTACAGAGAGATTCTCTAAATGCAGGTAACAGGATGGCATCAGAATCTGGCCAGCTCCTTCTGGCTAAGTAAATACACAGCTCCTTTAGAGAAACTAGGAGGAAACCTTTCCACAAGAGAAAACAGTGTCAAGTTGCAGAAGTCAATAGCACAAGCCCACTCAGACACCATCTGGAAACAAACTGACCAAATAAAAGGACTGCAGATTGCAAAGAAGGTAGAGAATAATGTTATATGAGAAGAGTCAAGACCACCAATGACTAGTGACCAAAAACTGAACCTCTCTCTGGGCTTGAGACAGAATCTACATAGTAGAAGAACTCTTGACTGCCTCCCCTGACACCCTCGCCAAGAAATAAAAAATTAAAAAGCCCCACTCCCACTATCATTTGCAGGGCCTGGGTTTGCTTCTGCCTGCAGTGATGGATCACAGAACATGAAATTGGCCTTGAGCAGCCACCCCAGGGATCAGAGCAAATTGGTTGTCTAGCACAGGTTATCTCTAACTAAAGGGCAGATAAAATTATACTAGGTGCCCAAGGGATACACCAAAGTGGTCACTGAAGACAAGGAAATGCCCTCTTTCCAGGAGAGGTCTTTGTGTTGTAGTCCCTAAACATGCTAAGGGCTGTTTTGTTCCAGAAACAATCTATAAGAATCACATAGGACTTGCATGTCAGCAAGAAGGGTCAACATCATATTGTTTGCGATGAGAAGAGATCCAGGTTGATGTACTCTGTGGGGCTGGACTGGGGATATCCCATAAGCTGGAAAAGATGCTGTTAGCTGACATTGTGACCTATAGTCTGCCCTAAGTACAGGAAATCAAAGAAGTTAGACATGGAAGGAGAGAAGGCAGGATAGAATACAAGAGCTCTGTCTACCATTGGAGAAGTGGCATTAAAAAGGAAAGCGAGTGAAAGGAGGTAAACAGAATTATTAGTCTTTTGCTTTAAACAACAGACAAGCTCTGGAAAAATTCTGCATACATCAAGCTTTCACAAATAAAATCATATTGTAAAGGAAGTAAGAAACTAGCTATTAGGAATTAGGAATCCTTATTACAGGTCTTTTTTCAAGGAATAGAATCATTTTGAAAAAATAAAAAAAATCACCCTGTAATTTGTCTGTGGGACAAATCTGGATTCTCACATAGCAAGCTTGCTTAAAAAGCAGGACCATTTGCATGTTCCAAGAAAGAGACAAACGGGAATATAAGTATTGTGCATATAAGGACAGAATAAAATCATTAGCTGAGCTGGAAGAAAAATGCATCAAGAACTTATAGAACAGGGAAAACATTAAGCAAGAAATCTCTCTCTCCCATCTTTCTTCCTAGAAAGTGGAGCTCATCAAGGTAAGTACCAAACAGAAGTAAATCAAGTATCTAACCGGCTATTTATAACATCTCCCTCTTGTGGTAATTAGAGTGACTTCATCTACTTTGCAGGGGCCATAATTAGACCTGCATAGCAACAAAGTCACAAATATGTGTGCATGGCTGCTTTCACCCAATCATACAACCATAAAAATATATGTGAACACACACAGGAGCATGTATGTGTCCACAGCATTAGAGTATTGGGACTTCATTTACCAAAAGAATTTCAATTGTAGGATTGCCCCTAACCTCTGGGCAGTGCCTTAAACTAAAGGTTGAATAGAAAACATTTCTAGAAAGAGGCAATATTTGTAAAGTGCTCTGCAAACTTCCAACTGCTATGTATAGAGGCTAACTATTAACTACAGAGAGTTAGGATTTTCAGGGCTTTATGGTTCTAGACTCCCCAGTGATAACTGGCGGTTAGTGGTTTTTAAGTCAAGTAAAGAGGCCAGAAGGTAGAAAAACAAGAAAATACTTTATGTTTTGAAGTCTTCTTCATAAAAGACAACAAAGAGGAGAAAGTGCAGGACCTGGGATCCGAATGCTAGCTCAATTACTTACCAGCTGTGTGGACTAGATCCTTCCCCCTCTGGCTTGGAGGTTCTTCCAATAATATCTTTGCACATTCTACCAGGAGAAGTCTTCCTATGCTTGGGTTAGACCTTCCTCTAACTCACCAGTGGGTTTCAGGTCTATCAGTAGCCCTCAACCTGATTTTGCCCACCTGGCAAGATGGTTTACTCAGGTGTGCCCACTGTACGTGCTATAGCTTCTTGGAGCCACAGGTGAGACATCAGAGCCCTGAAAAGG
The DNA here is from genome assembly GCF_027887165.1 of Monodelphis domestica. NCBI lineage: Eukaryota > Metazoa > Chordata > Mammalia > Didelphimorphia > Didelphidae > Monodelphis > Monodelphis domestica. The sequence continues at coordinate 125,419,285 of NC_077233.1, forward strand.
ACTCAGCAAGCCCTCACATCACAGGTTCTAGTCCTCTCTGACCACCCCATGCACTCTCTGAAGCAGGTGCTACAGAAGGCTTAGATCTTGGTCAAACACTGAAGATGTAAAGGTCATTCACTGCAGCCATTTCCAGTCATCCTGACTTTGTCTTGTTACTAGACTTCAATGATTGGAAGAGAGAATGAAGCTGATGACTTTGTGCAACTCTACCTCACTTAAATTCAATTCATGGCAAGGATTAACCTGTAATGTCACTAGTCCTCTTTGAAAAAGGACAAATGATAACAACAGTTTAAGTATGAGGCAGACAGAGAATGTGTGGGAATGAAGATGATCCATGAAGAGAAAGGGAAGGCGTTAAGGTGAGGACAAGGGAGGAATATGAGGAGAAAGGAAAGGAATAGGGGGAAAAATTAGTCTAGGAGCTGTGGAGAGACAGAGACAGAAACAGAATCAGAGAGATAGAGAGACAGAGGGAGGGAGAGGGAGAGAGGAAGTGAGAGAGAGAGAGAAAGAGAGAGAGAGAGAGAGAGAGAGAGAGAGAGAGAGAGAGAGAGAAGTGAGGAAGGAGAGAGAAAGGGAGGAGGGAGAGAGAGAGAAAGAGAGAGAGAGAGAGAGAGAGAAGTGAGGAAGGAGAGAGAAAGGGAGGAGGGAGAGAGAGAGAAAGAGAGAGAGAGAGAGAGAGAGAAGTGAGGAAGGAGAGAGAAAGGGAGGAGGGAGAGAGAGAGAAAGAGAGAGAGAGAGAGAGAGAGAAGTGAGGAAGGAGAGAGAAAGGGAGGAGGGAGAGAGAGAGAAAGAGAGAGAGAGAGAGAGAGAGAAGTGAGGAAGGAGAGAGAAAGGGAGGAGGGAGAGAGAGAGAAAGAGAGAGAGAGAGAGAGAGAGAAGTGAGGAAGGAGAGAGAAAGGGAGGAGGGAGAGAGAGAGAAAGAGAGAGAGAGAGAGAAGTGAGGAAGGAGAGAGAAAGGGAGGAGGGAGAGAGAGAGAAAGAGAGAGAGAGAGAGAGAGAGAGAAGTGAGGAAGGAGAGAGAAAGGGAGGAGGGAGAGAGAGAGAAAGAGAGAGAGAGAGAGAGAGAGAGAGAAGTGAGGAAGGAGAGAGAAAGGGAGGAGGGAGAGAGAGAGAAAGAGAGAGAGAGAGAAGTGAGGAAGGAGAGAGAAAGGAAGGAGGGAGGGAGAGAGAGAGAGAGAGAGAGAGAGAGAGAGAGAGAGAGAGAGAGAGAGAGAGAGAGAGAGAGAGAGAGAGAGAGAGAGAGAGAGAGAGAGAGAGAGGAAGGGACAGAGAGAATGGGAGTGTTGGCAGTTTGAGAGTATATATACATATATGTATGTGTGTGTGTATATATGTTGTTTCTACTTGGTAGAATGTAAGTTCCTTCAAGGGGGAAGGCAGGTTTTGTTACACTTTTGTCTTTGTATCTCCAGTGCCTGGTACATAGTTGGCAATTCATAAATGCTTTTTACATTATTATATTCCTTATACTCCTACCTTGAGGTTCAGATTACCAGAGAGTTCAGGTTGCCCCTTGAAGCAAAATTGACTTAGAGTCCATGGAGGTAGGGGAGTAATTCAGAAATAAAAAAGAACATAGAAACAGAGATCTACAGTCTTTGTCTAGCTTGTTTTCAGTTGTCAAGACTGAGCAGTAGTAATTCCATTTCCCTTGGAATGAGTCTAGCATTTTAGGATGGAGTAGGCTCAGAGCTGGCCCATTAGAGAACGAACAACCTGTTAGTCAGCCTGCAGCCCTTGGTGGGAATTAGGCTGTGTTCCATGGGAGTTCGAATGGATCATTTTTACCTCCTCCATTAAGCCATCTCCTACTATTTGAGCCCTTGCTAACTACTAAGTTGTTACTACTAGCTGGGCATTGATAGCTAGTTGAATCCTAACCACTGTTGCAGACATGCTAGTTTTTGTTCCCCAAAAAGATTATAAGCCACTTGAAAGAAAGGGGGACTGTTTTGTCTTATATTCTTCTCATGGTGTTGGACCCTTCCTAATATTGATTGATTGAAAATATTTAATTGATTAATGTTGATTGCTGGTAAATAGCATTTTAAGTGATTTATTAAATGACAAACACTTTGCTAAATACTGGGCTACACTTAAGACATGAAATCTCTGATCTCTAAAAACTGTAAAAGAGATATTTTGGAGGGTATATTTGATGGATAACTAAGAGATCATGTATTTATCTACCAGATTCTGTCCTTTGCATGCATGCCTCTTCCACAAAGCTTAAATTCTAATAGAGAAATGTTGGTCAGAAAAAGATGAAGTCACAGGGATGGTGAGTGGAGTAAATGGGCAGCTGATTTAATTGCCCTTTTCAGAAGTAATGGTAGCATTGAGCTGATGCCTATTCCAACACGATGCAGAAAGTAGCAAACTGTAGGAGTGAAGGAAGGAGAGGAAAGGTCTTGACATCTCTGGGCAGCATTGCAGGAAGAAGGCACCCTCCTAGGGAGTCAATGCCTACCAACTCTCCACAAACAGCATGACCCCACAATGGAAGCTAAATTTAACAAAGGGAGACTACATAAGGAAAAGTGGCTGTGAGAAGCATGGCAGGAAGATGGTGTCGATATTTAAATAAAGATCGGTTTCATTATTGCATATATATTCTTCATATAATTCTAATGACTAAAGGAAGTTTAGTTGTGTGTAGAAGCAGGTAGGAGGGTAGTAGTGGCACAGAGAGCAGTTTAAAAGGAAAGGAGGTGACATCCCCTGATAGTTCAGCATTCAGGTCTACACTAGCACAAAAGCTGAGGAGGAAGACAGGCAATGGGCACCATGAAATTAGAATTATCATTGCAGGATCTAGACTACCACTTGAAAGAATCTCATTTCCCTTCCCTTCCCCATATCAGCACCCTGAGGGAAATCCCCATGTGTCTGTCCCCTGCTAATTATCAGGCCATATCTCTGTGACCCCTCCCTAGCCCTGACCTGACCCTATATTATTTAATACATGCCTTTACAATTTATTAAGAGTTGCTATGGTATAAAAATTCATCAGCTTGTGGGCAACATAGTCACTAACTTTTCCAAATTTAGTCTGTCTTGTTCTCAGATATAATAGACATAGAGCCTATCACCAGATTCACCAGCAGTCATCTCCCATGCAAAAATGAGATACCACTAAGTGGCACTAAAAGAAATTCTTATTAATTAATTAATATAAAATAAGGCATACTAACATTAGAATTTATTTTATAGGTCACCATGAATTAAAGAGAGCCTAGAATAATCTGAAGTCCATCTATGGATCTGTGAACTTGGAGGGAAAGAAAAAATTACATCTTTATCTTCCTAATTTCTGGATTAAATTTAGCATTTGGTTAAATTATGAGTTTTAAGAAATAGAAACATTATTCTAAAAGGGGGTTCAATGGCTTCCCCAATCTACTGCTGAAAGGGTCTATGGTGCATGGTTAAGAATTGCCTCAGTACAGTGAGTAAAAGTCAATTGTCTATGGAGGATTTATGAAGAGATATGAACAAAAAAGAAGAGTGGGATTTGATTGCCTGTAAATCTGTGATCCTGTGAAGATCATACAGCAATAGCAGGCAAGGGGATGATATTGTCTGTCCAGGTGTGGGGAGTATCCAGTCTAGTGTTATCATGAAGCTATTGAAGGAATCTACTTTAGAGTATTCCTGTGATCCTCCTTCTAACTTTCAAATAAAATAGTCTGAATTTCACTGACACACCTAAACCAGTTTTGCAGGGCAAAACTGACAGATTAAGAGCTATGGCATCCTTCTCCCTAAAGCATTTATTTACCTAGCTTGTGAGTAATCTATGTCCTTTCTGACTTTTTTCCTTTCCTGTCATTTCTTCACTTCATATTTGTTCCTTGTTCCATGCTCTTAAAGCCTCCTCCAGTGAGAAGCTAAAATATCAAATCATCTTTTCTTTCCTATTTGCAGTCTTGAAACAGGAATAGTTAGGACAGAAGGAGAAGATATGGGCTCAAATGAAGTTCTGGGATTATACATGAATTGATGGGACATTTAAATAAAAATGCATTAAGACCCGATCTGACAACTTTATAGCCAAAAAATAAATAAAAGTGGATTAGAAATTCTTGCCCCATAGAAATCTGAGATCCTGAACCAAAAAATACAAGGTCCAGACTAAGGACAGATGCTCTTCTTTCCCATGAGAGCCATTTTGGACAGTAACTCCTTCTGAAAAGAATGTTAGCCATTACTAACCATACTGTTCTGCAGGCAATGGAATTAGACAACCTATATTTTTCAACGATGTAATCCAGACAAAGCAATAGGAAAGTATGGTGCCAAGCAATGCACAGGAAATTTATTAAAAAATATTGCAAACCAGATGAAGTAGCCAAGCACTGAAAATGTTTTTGCAAACCTAGTCTTCTTTAGGCCATAACTATATCTAAGATAAAGATAGATTAGGGGAGCAGGGGGAAAATAACAACTAGGAAAATTCCTCCACTAAATTTTCTTCTCCTTGTCTCTAAAAATCCAACAATGTTTCATCTGTGCAAAATATCCTACCCTCCCTCAATACAAACCCTTCCACCACCATTTTATATATGCCCCTGTGCTTAGCTTCATCATCATTTGCTAAATATATCATGACATGCTCTTTCCCTAAGGCCACCATGTCAAGAGACACCATTCCTCCCACCCCAGTCTGAGATTTTCCCTAATAAATCACCCCAATTTGGAACTTCTCTTCCTTAATTTTCCTAGTATAAATATCTATTGCAAAAAAGATAGCAAAGCAATTCTGTTTTGTCATTCATTATCTTTGGTATCATGTCACCATCTCTGAAGCCACATCATCATCTTTGGTATATACGACCTGAGGAACATGATGATTACTCATATTCAGCTATTTCTTTTTTCAACTGTTTTTACAAATGCTTTAAGTTTAATTTAAAAAAAAAAAAAGCTGTGCCAAGCACATTCCACCTTCATTTTCAAGCATGTGGGTTTTAAGGAAAATTCAATCCATACATTTCTGACTCATTTAGACTCAAGTCACTATAATGTTAAAGCATTCAACTATTCTCTGGCCAAAAAACTTTAGCCAACAGTGTAAATGAAATCCTATAGTGAAATGTTGAGGTTCTTTGTTTTTGAGAACATACCTTCCATAAAGTTATTAATACTCCTCAGAATCAAAATGTCAGAGCTATATGGGGACTTAGAGATCACCCAGTCCAATCCCTTCATTTTAAAGATGAATAAACTAAAACATAGAGAGGAAGTGACTTGCCCCAATTTCCCCAGGCCAATGCTCTTTTCCTTATACCTTGAAGCTTTCCATGTTCCCCGTTAGTCATTGATTAGCCATGTTGAACATCTGACCTTTCATCTTTCTACTTCAGTCAATGCTTCCATTACATTCATTATTTCTGCTACTTCTTTCTAAACAAACCCCCACATCAAGCCTCTGCTTTGGTTCCTGAATTGAATATAGACTTTCATGGTAGTATTCTTCAGGGTAGGGAACCCAGTTCTCTCTTTCAGGGGACTATGTCACCTCTATTTCCATCTGGAAATACTGATCTTTTCTTTCACTGGCCCAGAAGAGATAGGCATTTAAGTCCATCAAAGAAATATTCCCTCTTCAGAACAGCAGGGAAGGTTAGTAAAAAGACCAACAAACTAGGAGTCATCAAACCTGGATATTAAACTTAGCTCTCCCACACAGATAGGTGGGTCCCATTTGTAGTATGGATTCTGATTTGTCCCCACCATTCATACTTGTGGATTGGATCTCCCCCTGGAAGATGACTAACACAGGTTCAATGTAGTCTGGGAGTCCACACTCCTAAAACTACAGATCATGAGCTCCCCATCAATGTATTTAACTTGCCTCTAGTTGGCAAAAGAACATTATTAGCTTTAAAAAAAAGGAATTTATTGTAAGGACTTAGTAAAAACTGTTACAATATGACATCTCCCCCATAAACCTGAGACACCTTTTCCCACAAATTCAATGTATCAGTGACAAGAGTGGACCCATACAAAGATCACAAGTAGGAAACATATATAGCCAAGGATCCATGTGTGTGGGGGGTGGGGGGACAATTCAGGATCCCAAAACTCAAGGACCATGTATAGGCTCAGCTCCCACTCACTTTGATCTCATGGTCCGGTATCCACTAGACACTAGTCAGTTCAGCTTAAATTACCTCCTCCTCTAACCTCAAGCTCAACTGACATATAAGCCCAGGTCACTACTTAGGACATTCCAAAAGAAGTGAAATCCTTATCCTAGGGACCAACAGGAATCTTGACTCTAGAGCCTGTCATTTCTGGTGCAGAATCTTGGCTCCAGGCAACTCCTCTCACTGATTAGACTCACCTCCAACATATGATAAATTATTGATTAAAGGAGGGTGGGGTAAGGGTGGAGAAGGAAATCTTGTCTCCCTCTTTGCTGCACCCTGATGAAAATGCTCCTAGTGGCTATCTCTGATTCTGCCTCTCCTTTCTTCCCATTCCACCTCCAGCTCAAATCTAGCAAAACTGACTTCTCTACTTCTAAACTTTTAATCCTTTTAATATGCCTAGTTGGTAAATTGAGAAAAGGACAGACCCTTTAATTTTTTTTTCCATCCTAAATCAAGTTTCCTAACCCTTTCAGATGAAAATGGCTATTCAAGGTCACTCCTTTGACATGCATATTCCATTACACAAAAATGAAAGGGTTTGCCTTTATATCTCACTAGTGTGTTACCTTTACCATATATCCTTTAATTTCAGCAAGTAGATTTTTTTTTGGAGGGGGAGGGAGTGGGATTAGGGATCAAATAATAATGTTTTCCTAATCAATCTCCTCTGCTACACATTAGCTGCCCCAGCAAAATACAAACCCTCTGGGCCTTGTCAATGAAGTGAAAAGGTTGGACTAGATGATCACTTTGGTTCCTTCCAGCACAAAAATTCTATGATTCTGGAAGAAATGTAAATGTTAGAAGGACAGTGATTTTAATCACTCGAATGGAAAATCATATGATCTTCATCCCTGGAGATTGACTTTTTCAGGTTGTATCATGCTGAAAGATTATCTGATTCTTTGATAAAGTCATTGGCAGCTACTATCTTTCATAAGAGGGTGTTGTGGCAAAAAGAACTTAAGAGAGGGAAAAGGCAATAAAAATAAGTTGTTCAAGTAAATACCATCAATTGAGAACTGGAATTATAGGTTCCCCCCCCACACACCTTTCTTTGTAAACTATGATTAGACTGTACTTCTCTCAAGTGTAAGGTAATAATAACTTACAAATCTCCACAATTTTATCCTCAAGTGAGCTCCAATGTATCTTCACCAATTCTAAGAGCTGAATCTTTTCTTAGCAGGGTAGGCATATGGTACCCTCAAAAAAAAGCCCCTCATTCTAAGTTATTTAAATAGTAGATTTCTCTTTTGATATGCAGTGAAGAAGAAAGTTCTCAAAGTCATCTTCCCCAGTGTGTACTTTTGAATAGCAAGTGGGAGTCTGTAGCATCAGCAATAAGTTGGAAGAAGAGAAGGAGATTGGGAATGAAGAGTAACCAGAAGTAGATGTCTGATGAAGTCACTCCACTATTCCCTACAGATTATACTCCCAAGTAAACTCTTAAATGAAAACTTTCAATTCTACCTGCATTCCTGATCACATTCGGAAGCCTTGCCTCCAAGTTCCTACAATGAGAACAAAATGAAAAACTTATCTCGAAAAGGTAAAGTAAGGCATGATGTATAAAATGTTCAAAGAGAAAGTTCTCATAATCTCTTAATAAATGGTATTGAGGGAAAAGGCCACTTGAAGTAAATCCACTTTAAAATGGGGCCAATATTTACAATAAATAGTGGGAAAGAGATTTACTTAAAACTTTGCCTTAAAATGAAATTAAACTTATGGGGGAAAAAAAGTTTATACTTTATCTTATTTTTAGGAGAAATTAGGTTCAAAACATGGCAGCTCATATAACAAATTCTTGGGTAGTCAGGACCTTGCCTACTTTATACATGAGGGGTTTGGGTAGTCTAATTTAGCATTTCCCAACCATGGGTCCGATTAAGATATTTTTATATTGTGGAACAGAACACAAAGGAATAACTTCCTAATAATCAGAGCCTTCCAAGAGTAGAATGAGTTCTCTTGGGAAGTAAAGGTATCCCACTCCCTCAAGTTCTTCAGGTGGATGCTGGATGATCTTCCTTTTTATCTACATGTTGGATCAAATGAACTCTAGAGTCTTGAAATTCTATGGCACTATGAAGTTATGCTGTATGAACAGGATGAAACACTACTGTATTGTAGGAAATGATGAAGATGTTTTGGAGAAACATGTGAAGATATATATTAATAGATGAGAATTAAAATGAAAAGGACCAGGAGAACAACTTATGTAAATGTAACAAATTGGTAAAGACAAATAACTCAAAAGAATTAGAACTCTGATCAGTGTAATAACTAACTATAATTCCAGAAAACAAGCAATGAAATAAGATACTCACCTGCTGATAGAGAAGTAAAGGATTCTAAGTACAAATTAAGACATTTTTTAAAACATGGCCAATGCAGGGATTTGTTTTGCTTGATTATACATGTTTGTAACATAAGGTTTTGTTTTTCTTTTTTTCTCAGTGAGGGAAGGGAGGGTTTGGAAGGAGAGGAAGAAAAATTGGATTTTTGCTCTTAAAAAATAAAATACAATTAAAAAAAGAAAATCTATCTTATGAATGATACTATCTTTGACCCCAACATGAAACCAGGAATCTAAGCAAGAGACAGATGCTTCAGAGCAGCTGAAAAGGTAATATTCACTCTTAAGTTTGAGTCTGCATAGAAAGATATTATTATGTAATTTTTGAGTTGAAAAGGAACCTCTACAATTATCTGGTCCAGTACCTTCCAATTGATACAATTTCATGTATTTAGATTTAGAACAAACCTTAAGAGGCAATATAGCTCTAATTCCTTCATTTTACAAGTGAGGAAACTGGGGTTTAAAGAAGTTAACTGATTATCCTAGTGTCACACGAGAAGAAAACAGCAAAACATGTCCTTTAGGTTCCAAAGCTAACACTCTTTCCACCTAAAGACACAACTGAACTCTGGTCTTCATCCTCTAATTCTGTTGCAGGTCCATTTTACTGATCACAAATGGTTCAGTTCCAATGATCTGCTACAGTTATGAGTCCGTGACAGACTGTCACAGACAGTCAGTGATGCAAACAAGCAAAAATGGCACTGGTGAATAAAGTCAGACGAAAATATCAGAGATTGAGAAAGAAGAAAAATGACCATCCCTTGAAACTGCTCACCCTAGATTTCATGAATAACCAAAACAGTGGCTTCCATTCTTTGATGACAACTGAAATTTAGTCCATCATCATCCTTCTGGCCAAAGGACTATGTCTAACTGGCTTCTCCTTGCTAAATTTAGCTTGGCGTATGTTGGGGGGCGGGGAACACTGACACACAAATATGAATTTATTGGATTAGCTATCACCATTAGAGAACAGGAATCCATATTTAGATGGGGCATAGAATAGATTAATGGGAGAGAGGAGAGAGTATACAAAATGAGAAAGATACAAAGTTTAAGCAGAGCAGAGCCATAGGACAGTTCAGTCTTGGAAGAAGTGGCTACTAAAGGGATTGGGGAAAAGAACAAAATAGCAGAATAAAGTCCTAGAAAGGGAAATAGGACCTCTGAAATTTCACTTACTTAACCATTCATAGGATTATAAATTGGAGGTCTTTATAGTACCCTTCAAATCATACTAATTAGGCACTTACAGCCAGAGTAGTGGTAGGGAAGAGAACTTAAAAATAAGCAAGCCCAACTCCCTCATTCTGCAGATAAGGAAAGTGAGCCTCAAGGAGGAAAAGGGGAGTTGCCTGCTATCACAGAAAATAAGTAGATAGGAGAAGCTGGATGGCACAATGGGTAGAGCATAAGGTCTGGAGTCAGGAGGACCTGGGTTCAAACCTGACCTCAGACACTCCCTAACTGTGTGACTCTGAAGAAGGTCCCTTACCCTCAATCTTCTAGCTCTAACTACTATTCTGCCTTGGAACCATTACTTCATATTAATTCCGAGATAGAAGGTATGGTTTTAAAAAATAAACAATTGAAAAAATAAACAAATAAGTAGATAAACTAGGATTTGAACTTGGGTTCTCTCACTTTAAAGTGAGTATGCTCTATTCATTCCTCCAACAGCTTTTAGTCAATGCACAAGTATTTATTTGGTGCCTCATATATGCCAGGAACTGTGCTAGGCCCTTGGGCCACAAGGACAGAAAATGAAATGTTCCCTATTTGAAATAAGCTTATATTCTAATGGAAGAGACAACAAGTATATCTAAAAATAAATCCAGCCTCACTATAAAGTGAATAAATACAAATATATATATATATATATATATATATATATATATAATAGTTAATTATAAGATAGTTTTGGAGTAAGGACAATTAAGAAAATCAGCAAAAGCTTCATGCAAAAGACAGTGTTTGAGCTACACATGCGATTGCTGTTTAAAGTACATTGGATCATCATGGAGGGTGATGGAACATCACTAAGAAATTAATCTTATGGGAGCAACTAGGTGACTCACTAGGTTGAGAACCAGACTGAGAGATGGGAGATCCTGGGTTCAAAATTGACCTCAGATATTTCCTAGCTTTATGACCATGGGCAAGTCACTTAACCCCCATTGCCCAGCCCTTACTCCTCTTCTGCCTTGGAAATATATACAATATTGATTCTAAGATGGAAAGTAAGGGAAAGAAACAGAGAAGGAAACAAGGAGAAATAAACAAATGAAGAGAGAGTGAGGAGAAAGGAAGAAAATGGGAAAGAAAGAGAAGGAAAGGAGAAAAGGAAGAGAAAGGAAGAGACACCGACAGAAAGAGGGAAGGAAGAGAGGGGGGAGGCAGGGAAAGAGGAAGGAAGGAGGAAGGAAGGAAGGAAGGAAGGAAGGAAGGAAGGAAGAAAGGAAGGAAGGAAGGAAGGAAGGAAGGAAGGAAGGAAGGAAGGAAGGAAGGAAGGAAGGAAGGAAGGAAGGAAGGAAGGAAGGAAGGAAGGAAGGAAGGAAGGAAGGAAGGAAGGAAGGAAGGAAGGAAGGAAGGAAGGAAGGAAGGATCCCTTCCCTTGGGCTCATGGAACTGACAATCCAATAAGGAATATATCCATGTGTTGGGTTACCCTGCCAACCCAAGGACTCAGAAGAGAATGTTGATGTGAGTGAGAAATATTCCACATTATTCTCTGATGCTGACCCTACCTACCCAACTCTACCTGACTTGTTCTAAGAGATCTCCCCACCTTAACTTACCTAATTCATTGAGGGGATTAAAGATTCATTACATTTGAGAACTGTCATTGTGAAGTACTGGGGCTTCCTTGGAAATGGCTTTGTTGAACATGAGCCTCTGCAATCCCACTGCAGACTATGGCACCAGGCGCTGCCAGCGCTGCAGAAGATGTTTCAGCCACATCTGTTTCCAAACCAGAAGTAAATCAGACTCAGCTGCAGCACTCCTGGAGCTCCAGGGTAGGGGCATTTGCTTGGGGCTGTCTAACAGAACTTAGCACATTCTGCCTAGAATGGAAGTTACATTCCAGAAGACTACAGTTTGGGCTGTGTGTGTCTGAGGGGTCATGGGAAAGGAGAGGAAACAAGTTCACAAAAAGCTATAATACTAGGTCACAAAAACTATGATAGGGGACTCATTCTACAGATGCCATGAAACAGGTATAAATAAGAATAGCTGACATTTAAGCAACATATTTACAGTCTGCAAAGTGCCCACCAAGTATTGTCTCATTCAGTTTTCACAAGTCTTTTGAGAAAGGAGCTATGTGTATAATGATTCTATTAAGTGGTTAAGTGACTGGGTTGTTTCCAGAATTCCTTAAAGCTTTAACTTTATGATACTATAATCTTATGATTGCATGATGGTAATAATAATAGCCAGCTCTTCCATAGCACTTCAAGTGGAGGCAGCTAGATAACATAATGGAAAGAGGGCTGGGTCTGCACTCAGGAGGACCCGAGTTAAAATCCAGACTCAGACACATATTATGTGACACTTGCCTCGTCTATAAAATAAGATGAATAATAGCACATTCTTCCCAGGTTTCTTGTGAGGATCAAATTTAAAAAATACTTCATGCCCAATACATAGGAAGCACTACATAAATATTAGCCATTTTTATTCTTATAATTATGATTATTAAACTTTACAAAGCTTCATCTCACTTTATCCTCACAACAATCCTGGGATGATGTGATTAACCTCATTTGATAGATGAGGAAATTGAATCAAACAGAGATTAAGTGACTTGTCCAGTGACACGTAGTCAATAAATGTCCGAGGCTGGATTTGAACTCTGGTCTTCCTGACTCCAAATTCATCTTTCCTCAACACCTATTGTTATTTTTGTACACACACACACACACACACACACACACACACACACACACACAGTAGGACCTCACTTACCATAGATGGCTGAAAATTCAAATAATAAGCATATTATATTATACCTGCTCTCTCCCTGCTTCTGCCCCTTAGCTCCCAATCCATCACACACACACACACACAGAGAAAAAATACCTAAAAAGGAGGTGAAATTGGAAACAGAAGAAACTGCCCCCCTGCTAGCTGACTTCCAATTCTTCTTGAGGACTTCTGGCACTTTGGGTTGATGGGAATAAATGAAACCAAGGAAGGCTTTGGAAAAGGAGTCTTGCATGTATGCTGTGTGTTGATAGATAGATAGATAGATAGATAGATAGATAGATAGATAGATAGATAGACAGACAGACAGACAGAAAGAAAGACAGATGGACGGACTGATGGATGGACAGACAGACAGAAAGACAGATGGACGGACAGACAGAAAGAAAGACAGATGGACGGACTGATGGATGGACAGACAGACAGAAAGACAGATGGACGGACAGACAGACAGAAAGACAGATGGACGGACTGATGGATGGACAGACAGACAGAAAGACAGATGGACGGACAGACAGACAGAAAGACAGATGGACGGACTGATGGACAGACAGAAAGACAGATGGACGGACAGACAGACAGAAAGACAGATGGACGGACTGATGGACAGACAGAAAGACAGATGGACGGACAGACAGACAGAAAGACAGATGGACGGACTGATGGACGGACAGACAGACAGATGGACGGACAGACAGACAGACAGATGGACGGACTGACAGATGGATGGACTGATGGACGGACAGACAGACAGACAGATGGACGGACAGACAGACAGAAGGACAGACAGATGGACAGACTGATGGACGGACGGACTGATGGACGGATGGACAGACAGATGGACGGACGGACAGACTGATGGACGGACAGACAGACAGATAGACAGATGGACGGACGGATGGACTGATGGATGGATGGACAGACAGACAGACAAATGGACGGACTGATGGACGGACTGATGGACGGACGGACAGACAGATGGACGGACAGACAGACAGATGGATGGACGGACTGACGGGCAGACGGACAGACGGAAGGACGGACTGACGGACAGACGGACGGAAGGACGGACTGACGGACGGACGGACGGACGGACGGACGGAAGGACGGACTGACGGACGGACGGACGGACAGACAGACAGACAGACAGACAGACAGACAGACAGACAGATGGACGGATGGACTGATGGACGGAAGGACAGACAGACAGATGGACGGACGGACGGATGGACTGACAGACAGACAGACAGACAGACAGACGGATGGATGGACAGATGGACGGACAGACAGACAGACAGATATATAATATCTATTCCTAATTAATAGATAGGGTTATAACCAGGGAGAGTAGTTCAGTTTAGAGAGTGTGTTAGGAAGAAGGAACAGAATAAACAGAGACAAAGCTGGTATAAGATGAGGAAGATGTGAAGACTCTCAATCCACTGAACCATTCAGCTGCACCCTGGGTAGCTCAGGTCCTGGGTTCAAATCTGACCTCAGACAATTCCCAGCTGTGTGACTCTGGGCAAGTCACTTGACCCCTATTGACCCTTACCACTCTTCTGCCTTGGAGCCAATACACAGTACTGATTCCAATATGGAAGGTAAGGGTTTAAAAAAAAAAAAGAGAGAGATCCAGATTTAAGCCTGAAAGTAAGGATAAACACCCTAACCTAATCATTGTTTCAGGGTTGAATGAGTTGCTTCTTCAGGTAGAGAGAGTGAGACTCTCCTTGTTGCAGGTCTTTGAGTAGAAACTGAATGACTGTGTGAAAACTCTATTAACGGGAATGCCTGTTTTCTTATGATCTGGACGACGTGGTCTCTGACGTTCCACCCCCCACCAAGCCTTGAGATTCTGTAAAGAAGCATGTTTGGGGAGCCACCAGGAGGCCAGTTTTGCTGGAACATATGGAAGATATGAGACGAGGTGATTTTTTGCTAGACTGGCCTTCATCTCGTGATGAAGCATGGACCTCTTCCCCATCCTGTAGAATCCATCTGGTCACGGTCTTAAGGAATGATCTCCCCAAACTCGCCTTGGACTCCAGCAGGGAAGTAACACCTGGCTTTTAATGGTCTGCAGTGGTTGGGAGTTTGGCTTTTAAAGTGGCAGGACACACATATTATACACACACCGTGTGCCTGTCAACATTAAAATACCCCAAATTTCTGTCATGAGATTTATACTATTTCCTGCTTCTAGTTGAACCACAAATGCAGCTGTAAGAACAGATTTTTCTCCTCCTGTGGCATCTTGTTACTCCACTCCTGGCAGGGTAGGCTGGTGTGTAGAAAAAGGAAAAGAGAAAGTAAGAAATTATAGTTCCATACAAATGAGTTTGATATAAATGGGGTTCCCGAGGTAATCATTGGTCCCAAAAAGCTAGTCAAAAATTAGAAAGGGGGAGATTAGGTGGGGTGCAAAGGAGCTTTCAAAGGGGAGGGTGGTCTAGGTAAAAGGAGGCAAGGTAGTCCAATAGAAAGAATACTCCTTCTGGAGTCATCTCAGCTCTGATGCTTCCTACCTGTGTGACCTTTGACAAATCACTCAGCCTCTTCTGAGGGCACAGATTCCTCATCTGTAAAATGCAGGGGTTGCATTAGATGGACTCTCAGGTCACTTTTAGCTGCTATTCTGTGATATTGTAAAAATTGGGCAATGCCCCCCCCCCACATGGGAACTGATTAGAAAAATCCACAAAGTTGGCATTGGAGTTGGAAGCCCGAGATTTGTGCATCCTGATGGTTTCTCTCTAAGGATAGCAGTTCTTTCTACAGAAACGAGCTAGGCAAGGACCTCCTGGAAGGGGCACTCTCTCCAAGAGACCAGGAGCAGCCCCCAGGATTCCTAGCCTGCATGTACTCACCAGAGCCCCAGCAGGAATCCCAGGCACCTATGATCTCCCACAGTTTCCAGCAGCAAAAAGACCAGATGGTATAAATGAGAAAAACCCACCCGAAAGAAGAGAGGTCTAAGATGGATCGACCTGTAGGCAAGGTCCATCGCGGGGTACTGACACCTCCCTGCCTTCTGGAACCTCCTGCCCACCCTGGACCTGCCTAAGGAGATGTCACAAAGTCTTTCTTCCCTGGCTGATCATTTTTCCCTTTGGAGTTTCGTGTTCAGAGGAAAGATTGCCACCTGCAGTTCATTCTGTGACATGATCATTTTAAGAGGATGAATGCAGAGATAAAGGTTCCACACAAAACCTTTCTCTGCGAGAAAGCCAAAAAGGCAAAATGACTAGAAAACCAGCAAATAGTTGATATATGTGACTCAGAGAATGGGGGAACCAAAAGCTCGCCAAGTTTGTGTCCCAATTCCCCACTATTCTTTTTCAGCTAGCTACATTACCTAAGAAGTCTTTTTAGTATGTTGCTGGACCTGCTTTCTGTTGTTGTTGAGTCATTTCAATCATCGATGACTCCTCACGATCCTATGGAGTTTTCTTGGAAAAGATACTGGAGTAGTTACCATTTCCTACTCCACTTCATTTTAAAGATGAGGAAACTGAGAAAAACAAGAATAAGTGACTTGCCCAGGATCACACAGCCAAATAAATATCTGATGATGAATCTGAACTCAGGTCTTCCCAATTTCCAAGCTCTATTCCCTGGGACACCCAGTTGCCATAGTTCCTGATGTAGGTTCAAATTCTACCCCTTATCCTTTCTACCTGTGTATCTATCAAACAATTCCTCTGAGCCTCAGTTCTGTGTCTGTAAACGGCAGTTAGCAATAGATATGGAATTCACCCCACAGGCTTGTCCTGAAACTCAAATGACAGAAAACATTTAAAGTGTTTTACAAACCTCAATGCTACAAAAATAGCTATTAGTATTGGGAGGAGGAGGATGGCAATGAGGTGACACAGTGGTTAAAGCACTGGACTCAAGAGACAGGAAACCCCGAATTTAAATCCTCCCTCAGATGCTGATTAGCCTTGTGACCCTGAGCAAGCCACTGAATTTGCTTTACCTCAGTTTCCTCATCTGTAAAATGCGGCTATTCTTAGCACCCATTTCACAGAACTGTTGTAAAACTGTACGTAAAGCACTTTACAGCCCTTAAAAGATTATTATCAATAGAAGTTACTATGATGATAACATCATTCTGTTACTCAAATAGTCCATTTCTCCCCATTGACACCTGAATCAGCAAATTCCTAATTCTGACATTGAAGGTCCTCTGCAGTCTGGTCTGACCTGCTTGTCCAGGCTCCACTGATATTGGTCACTCTCACCTAGTCCAAATCGAGGTCATACAAACTACTCTTCATCCCTCCTTTTTCTCCGTACCGCACTCTGTTTTGTACATTTATTCATACCACTGCCATGCTTTGAATGGATTCTATAGGCTTGAACCTCTCTCTTCCTTCAAAGTCTATCCAAATGAATCCTTTCCTTTACTTAGGGCTAATTTATTTTCTTTTATTGGGGGCTTAATTCTGATGACACTTCTTTCACAAAGCCTTCTCTGGCCCTCGAAGGCACAATGAAACTTAAGAAAATCATTCCCACTAAGGCAGAGTCCATAAGCACTCAATTAAGTTCTAGCAGTAGGACTAATCCTAAACCTGATGACACTTAGATCTGGTTGCTACCAGGGGCAGCTAGATGGCCCAGTGGATGGAGCACTGGACTTGGAATCAGGAAAATTCATCTTTATAAATTCACAAATTCAACTACAGCCTCAGACACTTACTAGCTATGTGAACCTGGGCAAGTCACCTAACCCTATTTTCCTCAATTTTCTCATCTGAAAAATGAACTAGAGAAAGAAATGGCCAATCATTCCAGAATCTTTGCCAATAAAATGCCAGATGTGGTCAAGGAGAGTTGGACATAACAACAACAGTCAGTCGTTTCTACCCCAACAACCCCTTTCCTCTGGGGCCCCTTTTCTAGGATCCCTAGCAAAGTAAGGCTATTAGAGCTCTCTCTCTCTCTCTTTCCATCTCCTCAGCCATTTCATTGGAAGCCTCTCCTTACACTGAAGATCTCAACCCTTCCAATTTAAAATAAATCCTCCTTACCAAAAGGCTAAGGACATCACAAGTCAGTGGAAAGAACATAGAATTTGGAATCCCAAGACTTGAATTCAAATCCCAGCTCTACCACAAGTCTCTAAAGCTCTCTGGCTCTCTGTTTCTTCCTCATCTATAAAATGAGAATTAGATGACCAGGAAGGGGGGAAGAGAGAAAGAGATGAAGAAGAGAATAAGGAAGGAGAAGAAAAAAGTGGAAAAGTGAGAATAAAGAGAGAGGTAAGGAATAAGAATGGAAGGAGAAATGGACAGAAAGAAGGAAAGGAAGAAAATAAGCATTTATTGAACATCTTTGAGTCAGGCTCTATACTAATCACTTTACAAATAGGATCTCAGTTGCTTCTCACAACCACCTTGCAAAGTAGGTATTATTATTATTCCCATCTTACATCTGAGGAAACTGAGGCAGACAAAGGTCAAGTAACTTACCTAGGGTAAAACAAATAGTAAGCCTCTAAGGTTGGATTTGAATTCATTTTTTCCTGGTTATAGGTCTACCACTCTGTCCACCTAACCACCTAGCTGCCTCTTCCAGTCCTTGACCTATAATTCTATTAACCTGACCCTCAGGTACCCATAACTTACTAAGTTTCTCCTCCCAGCAGGATATAGATTCTGAATCAAGAACTCCCAGGAGAGGGGAATGATCTTAACCCAAGGAAATAAATCCCCATTGGTGGAATTTCAGGCACTATTGCATCTGAGTACTTTAAAAAGAGCATTTATTATATAGGACCCTTTATTTGTGACCTTCAAGATCACACCAAATATATCTCTGCTTTACATAGATTAGGAAGAAAAAGGAAATGAGAGGAGAGGAGGGGAATTAAAGAAAGAAAGGAGAGGAGAGGAGATGGAGGAGAGGAGAGAGGAGGAGAAGAGAGAAGAGGGGAGGGGAGTGCAGGGGAGAGCAGGGGAGGAGAGGAGATAAGAAAGGAGAGGAGGTAGAGGAGAAGAGAGGAGAGGAAAGGGGAGGGGAGGAGAGGGGAGAGCAGGGGAGGAGAGGAGATAAGAAAGGAGAGGAGGTGGAGGAGAAGAGAGGAGAGGAAAGGGGAGGGGAGGAGAGGGGAGAGCAGGGGAGGAGAGGAGAGGAGATGGAGAGAGGAGAGAAGAAAGGAGAAGAGGTGGAGAAGAGAGGAGAGGAGATGGAGGAGAGGAGAGGGGAGGAGAATGTAGGGGAGAGCAGGGGAGGAGAAGAGAGGGGAGGAGAGGGGAAGGGAGGGTATGGGAGAGGAGGGGTAGGGAAAAGAAGGAAATATAGCTATAGTTTAGTAAAACGAGCAGAAGACTTGGAGTCAGATTCCAGCTCAGTGGCCTCCTACATGCAAGCCTGATGGCCTCAGTTTTGTCAGCTGTAAGGCAGGGTAAGTTGGGCTAGAGAGCCCCTTGCAGCTCTAAAATCCTATTATCCTATATCTAAAATACATATTTGACTCATATGCCCTTTCCCAGTAAATGTTTCTTCCAAAGGTCAAAATTTCACAAGGGACCAAAATAGCAACTTCCGAGTATGTTGGCTGGCTACAAAGACCTCCCTGATGTTTCAGGTAGATTTCTTCTAAGTGGTTCCAGGTCAGATTTTCTCTCATTAACATCAGTTTGTCAGGCTAATTAGCCATTTTCCTGGGCCTGTCAGTGCCTTGATGTAGCCGCCCTCCCTTCCAGAAGCCCTTGGAAAGGTTCGGAGCGCCCCATCAGGGACAGAGGAAGAGATGGCCACAGGCTTTCCAGGATGACCAGCATCTCTACATAGATGGAAAACGACAGAGATAGCGCACGAGAAGAAAACAATGTGATGGAAATGCTACCAAGTGCAAGAGAGGTTGAGGGGGAAGCAGAACCTCATAATCACAAGGCTGATGCTTTTTCCCCTTTTATTAGTCTCAAGTATGAAGTGCAGTTTCCTGGCTCTGCAAGCAATGACAACATATGAGAAGCAGGGGCTATTTTTAGCCGCGCTGTATTATTGCTGACCCTGTGTGGGTGCTGGTTTGAATCATTTGGTGCCTTGCACGGGTGAGAGGCCCAACACAATAGGCTGCAGCCACTGGCTAGATAAACAAGCAGCTTCCTGAAACATGAGGCAAAATAATCAAAGGAGAGCATTATCAGAGATTCCATCACCGAGTACATATTCATCTTCTCAAAATCCCAGCAACATGTATGTGTCTTGGTTTCTGCCTCCCTGAATTACCTCCCTGGCCCCCTTTGTTTCAGTCCTCTCCTCAAAATCCCCTAAAGAATTATTTTCTCCCCAATGGAGTAAGCTGGGCTATCTCAGCATCTGTAGCTTCAATCGACAAAAGGGGGCGGGGAGTAGTGAATAAGGGAGACTAGTCCAGTGTCCTGTGGATATTCCAACTCCCAGGAAATTGGACAGCCCACTCAGAAATCCTCTTCCCAGGAAAACTAGAAGGGTAAATGCCTGCTAGAATCTAGCCCCTTATCTTCAAAGATAAGATTGGGCACAAAATTACTGAGCAAGCAAGTGTGACTGAATGCAGTGACCTACACTCTTAGGCATAAAGTCTATTTGTAGTCTATCCTGTTAGCAGAACTTATGGTTACCATTCTAGTTTACTATCCATGATGGAACCTGGGTTAGGCAAGAGGGAGAAGCCCAGAATTAGAGGCTCATAAATTTAAAACTGGAAGGACCCTTCCAGATCCATAAGTCCAACCAGAAGAGGAAACCAAGAGCCTCAGAGAAATTAAAAAAAAATTCTCCAAGATCACATTGTCAGAGCTACGGTTTGAACCCAGGGCCCATGTGATTCCAAAATCAATGCCCTTTTCACAGAGCCAAGTAGCCTCCCAAATTATTAGAAATGATTCAGATGAAGGATGGGGAAAGTCTGGTTCAAAATGCCAAGCAGGAAAAGTTGGTTCATTTATTTTATGAGCTATAAAGGACCTGAGTGATCCTGCTGTCCTAGCCCTTCATTTTACAGATGAGGCAGTTAAAACAAAATAAGGACCAAAATGGCTCCATTTCTAATCACGTTAAAGTTTGCAGTGTACTTTCTTTTTTTTAAACCTTTACCTTCCATCTTGGAGTCAATACTGTGTATTGGCTCCAAGGCAGAAGAGTGGTAAGGGCTAGGCAATGGGGTCAAGTGACTTGCCCAGAGTCACACAGCTAGGAAGTGTCTGAGGCCAGATTTGAACCTAAGACCTCCCGTCTCTAGGCCTGGCTCTCAATCCACTGAGCTGCCCAGCTGCCCCTGGGCAGTGCACTTTCTTTTTAAAAGCTCTGTGGCACAGGTGAGGAAAGCACTATTATTCTCATTTTACAGAAAGGAAAACTGATACGGAAATAGATTGAGTGACTTATCCACAGTCACCATCAAACATCAAGAAAACATAGGGCTTGCTTGAATCCCTGGGATGGGAGTCTAATTTCCTTTCTACTATCCATTCAAATAGTGTATTTATAAGTCAGTTACCTGGTACATGAAATGAATTTCCCATAGAAATAATTTTAAGGATCCCAGATCAGCCCACAAAAAAACTACTTAATTTATAATAAAGTGAGAGGCAGCCTGGCATGGTGGGTAAAAGATAGGATTTGGAGTTAAAAAGGCTCCTCCTAAAGTATGAAGGCTGTGTAAGCCCCAGTCAAATCTTGGTGCCCTAGGAACCTCTCTCAGAGTAAACACTGCAGGACATTTGCAGATTTGCCTCCAGAAAGGGAGTTTTCACCCATTGCAGCTTTCCACAATTATAGAAGTTCAGGTAGGACCAAACAAACAAAGAGGAGCTGAGAGGTAAGACAATGTAATGAAAAGATCAGTGGATTTAGAAACACAAGACCTGGGTTTTAGTGCCAACTCTGTCCTAGATTAGATTATTGCCTTGAGCAAATCACTTAACTTTTTAACACATAACTTTTACATTTTTTAGCCAAAAATGATGGGTTTGGACTAGGTGGCCTAAGGACCTGTCTGGCCCCAGTAGGATATGAATCTAGAAATAACACTACATTATAAATAAACCTGGGATCTAGCCACCATCTGTGACATCACTTCTATGGGAACATGTTTTCCCTCATACAATAATAAGCCTTTATTAAGTACCTGCTATGTTCTAGAGACTATGCTAAACAGTAGACACAAGGAAAGGCAAAAACAGTCCCTGCCCTCCAGGAGCTCACACCCTGGAGAGGCAGACAACAAATACTTACATACAAACTCTATTCAGTTTAGATGGAAGGTGTTCTCTGAGGGAGAGCTAGGGATTTCCTTAGAGAATTCCTCCTAGAATTGAGGGATTAGAGGAAGATCTCTTAGAGAAAGTAGGAACTGAACTGAAATCTAAAGGAAATTGGAGGCAAAGATAAGGAGGGAGAGAACATTACAGGCAAGGAGGAGAGCTAGTGAAAATGCACTGTCAGGAGATGCAGTGAGATGTGCAAGAAGGCTAGTATCCCTGGGTTTCCCATATAGTAAAGAATGAAGTACAGAAATCCTGGTAGGGCAGAAGAGGCAGGTTATGAAGAGGTTTAAAAGCTAGAGTGGATTTTAGATTTGGTCCTGGAGGTAATAGGGAGTCACAGAAGTTTACTAACCAGGAAGGTGACATGTTCAGACCTGAGATTTAGGTAAGATTGCTCTGGCAGCTTATGGAGGAAGGTCCAGATAGGGGAAAGACTTGAGGCAGAAAGGCCAATAAGAAGGCTATTGCTATAGTACAGGTGCAAGGTGATAAGGGTCTACACTAAGGCATCTATGTCAGAAGAGAAAAAGTGGCGTTTGTAAGAGATGTTGCAAAGTAGAATCGACAGGACTTGGCAATGAATTGGACATGTGGGAGTTGGGGGGAGGTAAGTGCAAGTGAGAAATCAAGGATGACATGGACACTGTGAGCCTGGATGACTAGGAGGATGTCAGTGCCTTTAATAGTAATAGATTAGTTGTGGAAAGGGGAAGTTTGGGGGAGAAAGATATGTTCAGTTTTGGACATGATATGATTAAGATAACTACAGAACATCCAATTCAAAATGTCCAATGGTTAGAGATGTAGTCAAGAATGAGGATAGGTCTAGATAAATTGTTCTTCAAATGATCTGGTTAGAGGTTAGATCTCTGTGCAGTAACTAAATCTATAGGAGTTAATCATATCACCAAGCAAATATAGAAGAAAGAGGAAGGAAGGAAGGAAGGAAGGAAGGAAGGAAGGAAGGAAGGAAGGAAGGAAGGAAGGAAGGAAGGAAGGAAGGAAGGAAGGAAGGAAGGAAGGAAGGAAGGAAGGAAGGAAGGAAGGAAGGAAGGAAGGAAGGAAGGAAGGAAGGAAGGAAGGAAGGAAGGAAGGAAGGAAGGAAGGAAGGAAGGAAGGAAGGAAGGAAGGAAGGAAGGAAGGAAGGAAGGAAGGAAGGAAGGAAGGAAGGAAGGAAGGAAGGGAAAAAAGAGAAAGAAAGAAAGAAGGAAGGAAGGAAGGAAGGAAGGAAGGAAGGAAGGAAGGAAGGAAGGAAGGAAGGAAGGAAGGAAGGAAGGAAGGAAGGAAGGAAGGAAGGAAGGAAGGAAGGAAGGAAGGAAGGAAGGAAGGAAGGAAGGAAGGAGGAGGAAGGAAGGAAGGAAGGAAGGAAGGAAGGAAGGAAGGAAGGAAGGAAGGAAGGAAGGAAGAAGAAGGAAGAAAGAAAGAAAGAAAGAAAGAAAGAAAGAAAGAAAGAAAGAAAGAAAGAAAGAAAGAAAGAAAGAAAGAAAGAAAGAAAGAAAGAAAGAAAGAAAGAAAGAAAGAAAGAAAGAAAGAAAGAAAGAAAGAAAGAAAGAAAGAAGAAGAAAGACCTCAGGAAAGAATACTGGGTGGCTCCCCCATAGTTAATAGAGATGGCATAAAATCCAGCAAAAGAGAATGAGGAGTCATCAGACAGTCAGGAGAACCAGTGCTTAGCACAGTGCCTGGCAAATAGGAGGTCCTTCATAAATGTTTACCAAATTGAATTGAAATGAACAAGGAGAAAGCAAAATCATGAAAACCTGGAGAAAAGGGAGCATAAAAGATCAGAGATTGATCGACATTGTCAAAGTCTGCAGAGAGATTAAGAATGGCAAAGCCTGAGAAAAGGCTATTAGATTTGGCGACCAAGAGATCACTGGTAATTTTAGAGAAAGCAATTGTACTTGAATGATGAGGTTGAAGGAACCCCTCTCTCCTGCTGTTCTCCTCTCTCCAGGCAGCCACAATGAAGTATCTTCATTCTCTCTGAATTATAAAAGCAGTTCACATTTCTATAGTTGTGTTGACAAATCCCTTTCCTCACAGATACCATGTGAGGTAGGTAGTACCTTTTGACAGAAGAGGAAATTGAGATTGAGAGAGATCAAATAATTTGACCAAGGCTACAAAGTTTGTGAATGGCAGGAGAGATTTAAACCCAAATCCTGGGATTGCAAATCAGGGGTACTTTCTCACATGTTCCATAGCCTCTTCTCTTATCATTTCCCTTTCAGAAATGCTGCGACTAAATGATAGCAACATCATGTTTTTACAAAGAGTACTCCTTTGAGAGAAAAAATGTTTTATTCATGCCTTTTGTTTCTACATCATAATCTTTTCCATATAAAACCACCACTATCCAATAAATCTTCTCTGTAACAAAAAAAAAAACCCTCAATAATAGCAGCTAGCATTTGTATGGCATTTATTAAAACATTTTGCATATGTTATTTCACTTTATTATTCCTATTTTACAGATGAGGAAACTGAGATTAGGTGATTTGCCCAAAATCACACAGTTTGTGTGGGATAGGATTTGAATTTGGGTCATCTTAAATCCCAAATTTAGTCCTCTATCATTGTACCATCTAATTGTTTCCAGATCTCAAACATTTAAGTACCTATACTTGTATTCAATTCATAGTTCTCTTTCAGTTGTTGTTTAGTCTTTTTTCAGTTGTGTCAGACTCTTTGTCCCCCATTTGGAGTTTTCTTGGCAAAGACTCTGAAGCTCTTTGCCCTCCTTCTCCAACTCATTTTACAGATAAGGAAACTGAGGCAAGTAAGGTTAAGTGACTTGCTCACGATTACACAGGTAGTTAAGTGTCTGAGACCAAATTTAAATTTGGGAAGATGAGTTTTCCTGACTTGAAACCTGTATTCTCTTCACTATGCCACTTAGCTGCCCCCCCATAATTCCCTACCTCCTTATTAAGAGGAAAGAGGTACATTTCCTCTTCCATTCATTGGAGCTAAGATTGGTTAATACACTTGCTCAGCATCTGGCTTTATTTTAGTGTTCTTTTCATTTTCATTGTTATTGTACATATTCTGGTTCTACTGACTTTACTTAGCATCCATTCACCCAGGTCTTCCCACATTTTTTTCTAAATTAGTCCTATATGTCATTTTTGTTTGGAGCAATAATATTCCATTGCATTTATATGCCATAATTTGTCCCACCATCGCCTAGTTGATGGACTTTTATTTATTTTCAGTTTTCTGCAACCATAAAAGTGCCTCTATGATTATTTTAGCATATATAGGGGGCAGCTGGGTAGCTCAGTGGATTGAGAGCCAGTCCTAGAGACGGGAGGTCCTAGGTTCAAATCTGGCCTCAGCCACTTCCCAGCTGCGTGACCCTGGGCAAGTCACTTCACCCCCATTGCCTCGCCCTTACCACTCTTCTGCCTTAGAGCCAATACGCAATATTGACTCCAAGATGGAAAGTAAAGGTTTAAAAAAAAAAAACAATATATGAACCATCAAGACGGCACAATGATTAGACTTGGAGTCAGGAAAAACTGAGTTCAAATCTTCCCTCAGACACTTATTTGCTGTGTGACCCTGAACAAATCATTTAACTCAGTTTTACTTTAGCCTCAGTTTCCTCATTTACAAAGTGAAAATAATAATAGTTCTGGGGATTAAACAAAAGAAAAAATATGAGGTACAAATCTTAAAGCACCATGTAAGTGCCAGCTATTATCATATATTTTACATATAATATGTACATTCTATATATTATTATATTTTGAAAGACTACTCCTTAATTTCTGGGGCTCCATTGGGAATCTCCAGCAAACAAAGCTCAGAGAAGCGCCCTTACATGTTTATAGAGCTCCATCCATCAAGTATTTCTAAGTTCCCTAGTGGAAGAGAAGGAAAACAGAAAGAAATGGAGTCCTTACTTATAAAGGCCATTGTTATTCTAGAGCTGGAACTGTCCTGAACATTTCAAAGGCTTTTCTCCCGTGGAAGTCTATGGCCAGGATTAATGGAATGTATGCCCTCTTCTTGAACCAGCTCAGCCTCTGGGTCTCTGCCATGGCAGAGGTGAAAACCACACTGCAGTGGGAATGAAAGAAGAGAAAAGAAAGAAGGGCAAGGCCAGCCCAAACCCAACAAACCATGTTGTTTTCATTTCCAACAAAGCCCTTTTAGAGACTGGAGACTGGAGGAGCTGAGGGGACTATTGTAAAGTGGGCTGGAAGGCAGCCAAAGTATCTAGTTGCAACTGGCCATTAGGAAGGGCTGAATGTAGATAATCTTCCTCCTGGGACCAAAGAAAGCCACATAGACTTTTCATTTTGTGTTTTCCATCTGTAGGAGGGCTGCAGGCTAATTGGGAAAGATCCTAAAAGAAGTTTAGAAAGAAGAGGAAACAAATTCATGGTTATGAAAGACAATGTGAGAAACTGGGTTAATAACCTGGAAGAATCAACCTCCGGTTCTAGAAGACCTGAGTTCAAATCTTCCTCTCACACATACTAGCTATGTGACTAGTTAAGTCACTTAACTTACAGGGAAGTTAACCATTTTCATAAACAATGGAGCAAGTTTCCATGATAGGAGTTACTTTCACTGATGAAATCATAGGTCCACACAGAAATGCAAATATGATCTCTTACAACAATGACCAATATGGAAGCATGTTATGCATGGTAATACATGTATAATCCAAATCAAATTACTTACCATCTCCAAGAGGGAAGAGGGAAGGGCAGAGAGGGAGACAATTTAGATCTTATCATTTGGGGGAAAGGATGTTGAAAATTTGTATTACATATAATTAGAAAAATAAAATCTTTGAATAAAAAAAGAAAAAAGAAGTATAAATATAAATATGAGAGGCAATATGGTATAGCAGCAAATGTGACTGGAATCTAGAGCCTTATATCCAAATTCCTATAATAAACTTATGAATCGTAGAACCTTGGACAAATCATACCATTCTTCTGAGAATCCATTTTCTCATCTACAAAATGGGAACATTAATTTATTCATTGCCTACCTGTTTTGTAAACCTCAAGGTAGTACAGAGTTCTGAATTATTGTTGGTGTTAAAGCCATTTTAACAAGAGCAAGAAAACCATTTCTTTGGAGGCACACATTTCCACTGAAGCAACCACCATCTTTTCATTGATTCTGTTCAAGCAGTTAATCAAAAAGAGTTATTAAGTACTTAATATGTGATAGGTGGGGCAAATGACCCTGGGCAAATCACTTACACCCTTTTACAGATATGGAATGGAGGCTCCGAGAAGTTGTTTAATAGTAACACGGGTTGGAAGTAAAACAAGTAGATATTTCCTGGGCAAGTGACCCTGGACAAATCACTAACCCCTGTTTGCCTCAGCTTCCTCATCTGTAAAATGAGCTAGAGATGGAAATGGCAAATCCCTCCAATATCTTTGCCAAGAAAATCTCAAATGTAGTCAACAAAGCATCAGACACAACTGAAATGACCAAACAACAAAAATGCGATAGGCATTGTGCTAAGTCCTAGGGACTCAAAGAAAATAGAAAACAGTCCCTGTCTTCAAGAAGTTTACTCTTAGAGTTTAGCACTATAATCAGCATCTCTTTGATACTCTCCTAAGTTTTCATGATATGGCTTTCTCTTGGTTCTCCTCCTACTTGTCTAATGCCTTCTGGGTCTCATTTGCTGGATAGTCCTCCAGGTCATGCTTACTAATTATGAGTATTCCACATGGCTCAGTCCTGGGCTCTTTTCTCTTCTCTTGGTTCACTTGGTGATCTCATTGTTTCTCATGGATTCAATTATATTCCTCAGAAGATGTTTTAGTCCTCTCTTTTGTCTGAGCTCTTGTCATATATCATCAAATGGCGGTACCTTAGAAGTTCTAACTGGATATCTTTAAAGCTGAACATATCAAAAAATGAACTAATCATCTTTACCCTCCAAATCCTCCCCTCTTCTCAACTAACCTTTTAGTATAGAAGTTACCATTTTCCCATTCACCCAGGCTCCTAATCGAAATGTTAGCCTTGACTCTTCCCT
Organism: Monodelphis domestica; assembly: GCF_027887165.1. Classification (NCBI taxonomy): domain Eukaryota; kingdom Metazoa; phylum Chordata; class Mammalia; order Didelphimorphia; family Didelphidae; genus Monodelphis; species Monodelphis domestica. The sequence goes on from NC_077233.1 coordinate 125,447,098, forward strand.
TTCACTCACTCCACGTTTCCAATTTCTTGCCAAGTCTTGTCATCCCTACCTTCACAGCATCTCTCACAACTCTTTCTCTTTATATAGCCACTAACCTTGTGTAGGACCACATCATCTCATCTCTAGACTATTACTGTAGACTTTTCTTCCATCTCCTTATTTCAAAACTCTCCTGACTCCAGTCCATCTTCCACTCAGCAGTCAGTGACCTTCCCAAAGAGTAGATCTAGCCTTGCTGGCCCCTCACCCCACTCAATGAGCTCCAGAGGCTCCTTATTACCTCCAGGTTCAAATATAAGACAGACAGATAAAAGATCAAGCAAGAGTCCAGAAGACTAAACGTGAGCACAGCCACAGATACCATTGCTAATTAATATACTTCAAAGCCTCTGAAGTCTGATCAAGAGCTGACTTTATTGATACAGTAGACCAGAAGCATGGCTTTTCTCTATATATAAAAAAACTAAGCTTCAGAAATCATACTAATGCACTAAGTTACTTCCATTCACTATTGGCATACATACATGAAGACTTATTACTGGCCTCAGAAGAACATCAGATAGATTTGTGTTTCAGCACTCTTCCCTGTCCTCTTGGATTCCAGCCACATGTCAATAAACCTTTAATATCTTTCAATAAGCCTCAACTGAATTATGCACTGAATTCTGCCTTTACTCTTTAGTGTCAGAGTGCTAATGGTCACCACAAAACCTTACATTTAAAGAGCATTTGCTACTAAATGTTGGGGAATGACCTAGAAAGACTGATCACCTTTCTGCCTTTGAAATGAGCCCCTTGAAGCACACAATTCATTAGGGGAAGAATCAAGATGAAAATTTAGGTTTCCTGATTCTTATTCTATTGCCCTCTCCCCATATCACATTGCTGACTCCACAAAGTGAATATCTGCTATTACAAAGGAATAACAAGACATCTTTCTAACAAAAAAAACTGCTTTAAGCTCCCAATATATCACATATTAAAGATTGAATATTTTACTGGGGTGCTGAGGGAGAGATAAAATAGACACTTAGGTTTTTATTTCTTCTGCCTCTTGTCTTATAGCAGCAAATATTTTATATATCCTCTGACTTCTTGGCACATTTTGTTCTATAATTAACTTCCATATTCCTCAGTTTCTCTCACTTCTTAGGTATATGATGAAAAGCTATAGCTATCCTCAATGTAATAAGTTTCTATAGTCCACAGTATCCTTCTTTGAGTGTCCTATTTTAGAATACTAGTATAACATAACTATTCTGAACCCACTTGTCTAGTCAGAAAAAAAGAGGAAAAGAAATTCACCCTTTCTGTTAGTCTAGAGGAGCCAAGCTTGATATGGGACCCTGATATGGGTTTCCCTTCAACACCCCAAACTCTGGAAGTCTTTCAGGTCAAACAGAAAGCAGGAAAATTCCTTTCCTTCCTTGCATTTGTGTTAATGCTGCAGAAAAAGTGACTCTGGGAATGAGAACCACCATAAAGAAAGACCCCTGAGAGAAATATTCCCCCTAGATTCTCCCCTAGATTTTGAGATGGCCACAGATAGTATATGTATAATGTATATATATATATATATATATATATATATATATATATATATATATCCCAGTTATGCTCTGATAGCATCAGGCTATATCAAGGGCATCTACTTGTTCCCTAAACTATGCCCTGTCACCCCCTGTATCTTCAGGACACAAAACATCACTGTAGGCCCTAGTCAGATAACAAACATCCCCGACTTCTGCCTAACCTCATTCCATCCCATCATTATCCTTTCTCTAGTCATGTAGCCCCTGTTGTCAAAAGAGTATATAGAGCCCATAACACATCTGCCCTAGGAGGCAGTGCTCTACCTGCATTGTCTCCCACTCAATTCAACATGAATTCCAAATTAATACATTTCTTTTTTATTGTTAAGCTAAATTATGGAGTCTTGCATTTCTTGCAAAGGGTACCTGTCCCAAACCTGGGGTTCACCTCAAGTTACCCAACAACAGGCTTAATATGGAATTAACTTGATAGTGTGCAACTCAAGAATGGAGGCCCCTTTGAGTTGGCCAATCGCTACTACATTTGTGATCTGGACTAGGTAACGTTGCCCTAATCAGTACGTTTGCCTCTTATAAGACTAAGAGAGGTAGGCAATAGATAAAAGGCAGGCTATTTCAGTCCTGGTCTAAGAATTAAATTTCCCAAGGGGAGAAGCCCATTGAGCATTCTGGGATCCAGGGGGTAGCCACATGTCTGATGGAACATAAATACTTGTGTATCCTTTCTCTATTATCTCCATTAAATTATTCAACCCTTAAGGCATATATATAAAATAATCAATTTTTTCTGAACTTTGAAATAGACTAGTCTCATGGACTATGTTCTGAAGAGTCCTAAAATTACTTGAATATTATTTTGCCAATTACCAAATACAATACTTTTAGGAAGATTTCCTAGAAAATTTTCTAGTATGATTCCAACTAACTCCACCACAAATAACAACTCATATTTTCATAGTGCTTTAAAATTGACAAAGCACTTTCTTCCTAATAACCCCATGAGGTCAATAGTACAAATAGTCAGAAATCAAAATGGATCAGAGCTAAAAGATAAATTACCAAGTTTAAGTCAGGTTCCTTCTCAGTACCGTTCAGTGAAAAGAGTACTTAACTAGAATAAGATGTAAGCAATAGTCCAGGTTCTGCCTATTGCTAGCTATTTTACCTTGACCAAGCCACTTCATTTGTATGGATCTCAGTTTTTTCTAGCATAAAATTAAGCAGTTAGAATAGAGGGCATCCACCTTTGTGCTTTTCTCCTGTCTCATTCTGGTATAACAATGACACTGGTTTTCCAAAAGCTATGCCTGGTACTACCAACATGGAAAGGCTTGGTATGCAGTCCAGGTGATGGATGGTACCTCCATCTTATTTCTCAGGGTTCATCACCAGATTGACCACAAGGTGATGAACTTTTCAATCACAGCAATACTCAATGGCCTTCTACTAAGTCATAGAGGCTCTGTAATTGTATGGGAATACCATATGGATAAAACCAGAGACCTTAGAAGCTCCAGAATAAGCAGGCTAGATCATCTCAAAAGTCAGCCCTGAGATTGGTGCCACAAAAGCAAAAATGGAGTTGAGAAGTTGACATTGGCAGGTCAACAGGGGTGAATTCATTGTCACAAGTGTCAATAGGCACAAAATTGCCATGGGCTCGTTTGCTTGTTCCAGCCTCAAGTCAGCATCTGAAGCAAGAAGGTGCTAATGATTCTGTAGGGACAGCGGAGGAGAGAGTCAGGCAACAAGCAGTGAAGGAAATCCAAATTCAAACTAATCTTATCTGAATTTATGATAGCACCAGCCACATTTAAAGGGTCAGTGAGAACACTCTGAAAAGTTGAACTGAGCTCACTAATAATAAAACATTAAGTCAGAACAACAAGAGGCTCTCTCTTTATCGCTTAAAAAAATGAACTCCATCAAAGCAGCAAGCCATTTTCCCAGGCTAGGAAGAGGTGATAATTATTTCTAAAGGTCTGTAAACAAAGAGAATTTATTCCTTGTTGGGGTAGAAAAAATAGAAAATTCAGCTTTTACCAACTGATCTTTTGTAATCATTGTATGTCCTCACATTCAGGCAAGACAGAAGGGGAAATAGGTACAGAGACAGAAAAGTGCCTATGGGGCACCTGAAAAACATAATTATAAGATTTTGAGTTACAAGGACTAAGGTATCATTCAATTCAACAATTTCATTCAAGAGAAGAGATCATTGAGATTCAGAAAATGGAAATTATTTGACCAAGGTCACATCATTAATAAGTTGGAGAGCCAGCATTTGAACCCCAATCTTCTGACTTCAAATTTGGGGCTATTTCCACTACAAAATCCTTTGATCAGGTTTCCAAAGAGACCAAACAACCCAATATCTAACAGATTTTTTTTCACTTGGTAATCTCATCCATTCCACTTAGGCAATCTTACTTCTCCCTATTTTCCAAAGGAGAACTTTGTGTTCCAGTTAGAAGTCCTCTCAATAGGAAGATCTCTCATACTCCTGGTTTGTTTTTATGCATGTTTCTCTGGTCCTGTTTCCCACAAAATCCTCTCTTCTCATGTAGATTTTATCCACTTTCCAAAGCCCACTTCCCCAATAATATCTTTAATCCATATTGATCTCAACTATGCCCCCTCTGATTTTTCCCTTAGAGCTTATTCCATACAGGTTAGAATCTGACTATTTTCTATTTATTTTATGGCGCTCAGACTGGGCAAGAGACTATGTCACACTTTTCTTTTCACCACCTCAGGGCCTAGCACAGTAAATTCACATAGTATGTGATCAATAAACACTCAATCAATGATTTATTTGTTCAAACAGTTATTAAGTGCCTCCTATTTTCAGACTACCAGTCATTGGGAGAGATAACAAAGTTCAATAAGATACTCGGGTACCTTAGTCTAGTAGAGGAATAGAGAATAATCACCATTCTAGTTCTAGATTACTATTATAACCTTATAATTGCTTCCCCTGCTTCCATTTCCCACCCCCTCCAAAGTCTGACCGTGCCACTTCCTTGCTCAAAAACTTTCAGTGGTTCCCTATTGCCTCTCAATCAAAACAGACTCTTCAGTCTGACATTTAAGGTTCTCCACAAATTGGCTCCAATCTATCTCTTTCAGCCTTGTGTCACATTCCTCCCCTCTATGTATGCTGTTGTTCAATCATCTCAGTCCTGTCTGCCTCTACTGAGACCCATTTGAGGTTTTCTTGGCAGAGATACTGAAATGGTTAGCTATGTCCTTCTCTGGCTCATTTCACAGATGAGGAAACTGAGGCAAACAGGGTTAAGTGTCTTATCCAGGGTATCTGGGGCTGGATTTGAACTTGGGTTTCCTGACTGCAGACCTAATGTCTCTCTCCATTGTACCACCTAGCTACAGTTCAGCAAAACTGGACTACGAGTGTTTCCGTTCTATTTCCCACTTCTGTGCATTTCTACGAGGCACTCTTTGCCTGGAATGCCCTGTCTTGGTAAGTCTGTCTGAATAGTCTCTTCCTTCCGGGCGCAGCTCACGTACCATGTCTTCTGGAAAGACTTTTCCTGCTTACACCTCACCCTCATCCCCCAGTGAGTGTTCTCTTCCTCTTCAAACTTCCTTATATTTTACTGATTTGTATATTATGCATTATCACCTGGCACTGTTAAGTTCATTGAGTGCAGGAGCATACAGTTATTGCATTTGCAGCTGCTAGAAAAAAAAATGCTGTGCACATCACAGGGACTTAAAATGTTTGTTGAACTCAATTGAATTTATAATGTGCAATATTGCATGATAAGTGCTTTAGGGAGATTCAAAACAAAGTGCTACATGGAATCTGAGGGGGGAAATCTGAGTGATAGTTTGTTACAGCATCATATCCAAAGAACCACTGATATCCATTTGCCTGGTTCCCACTCTTCTCCAGCTGGGAATGGGGATTTAGGTGCTAATCTCTTGGGAAGAGAGGAGGGGGAAAATCCAAAGCACAACATTTCCTCTATACATAATCCAAGGATAAGTGGAAGTGTTTTTTTTCTGGGCAATTTTCCTATTACCAGCCTCCCGGGAAGCTCTCGGGCTTGTTCCATAGCATCAAAAGAATTGGCTTTTGTGCCCAGATCATCTGAGTTTCCCAGTGTATTTCCCCCTTGCTCACTCCCACATTCGTACACTCTTAACCCAGCCTCTACATGTATGAAGCTCAGCTATTGTTTGTGAGCTAATCTTCTGACTGGGCAGCATCTTACAGGTTCATTCATTAATTCATCCAAAAGGGTTATTTAGCATCGTCTGAATACAGAACACTGAGCTGGTATGTGAGGAACAAAGTTTAAAAAATGGGGTTCCTAACTCAATTGGGTTTACCATCTAGAAGAAGGACACAGAACACTGTACCACTTACCTTTGCATGATCAGAGTCTTTTTTCTTTGCTTTAAACTGGAATCAGGATTTCACTTAAACTGGGAGCTTCCAGTGAGATTCTCCTATCTATGAGTGCTGGTCTCTAGCTCAGTGTCTTTAAGAGTTGCCTAGAGCTTGGAGGAGTTAAGCCACTTGCCCAAGATCTCCCAGGAGAGACAAGACTTGATCTGACTTCCTGACTGAGAGCCATGCTCTATCCACTATGCCATGTTGCATTTCAACAAGTACATTACAACAGACTACAACAAAATAGTATGTGACCTCTGAGAAGTGGTTATTCACTTCCTAGCTGTGTGACCCTGGGCAAGTCACTTAATCCCCATTGCCTAGCCCTTATCATTCTTCTCCCTTAGAACCAATGTATACTATTGATTCTAAGACAGAAGGTAAGGGATTTAAAAAAAAAAGAAATGGTTATTAACTGAAGGGATTAGAGAAGACTTCATAGAGGTGATCTTTGAGTTGACCTTTAAAGTAAAGACCAGGTAGGAAATCAAAAGGCCAACATGAAGAAGGGAGAACGTGATGAATAATCTGAACAATGGCACAGAAATGAGAGTGCTAATAAGACACATTCCATGTTTAAATCTGCCTAAATCAGAAGAGTTAAACATGCAGACTGCAGGACCCATGCAGCTTACAACACTCCCAAGTGTGCCTTGAACCAGATTAAAATGTAATTGAGAAATATTTATCAAAACAAGTTCATTAATAAAAAAAGAAAAATATGAAAATGTGGTTTTCTAAGTCAACTGAATTTGACACCACTGGACTAATGCATTAAGAATTCATTAAGGACTGGAGTTTGAAACTATTGGAAAGATGGGTAAATTGTCGAGGACAATAAATGAAAAACAAAGGTAATCGGGAGCCACCGAAGATTCACAAATAAAAATAGCTCCCATTCCTATGGAACTTTAAGATTTGTCTATAAAATACTTTCCTTACAACAAACTATGAGTCAGGTTCTGAAAAGACCAAAATGGGAATGAACTAGAGACTGAAGACAACTGAGTGAGTTTCTTTCAGGCAGGTTATCTCGGACTAGAGCAGTGGAAAGAATGCTGAATTCTAAGTCAGAAGACTTGGATCCAACTCTCAATGCTGTTTGTGTAACCTTATGAAAATCACTTCCCCTCTCAAAGCCTCAGTATATTCTGTAAAACCAGTGGGTTAGGGGATGGAGTCAAGATCTTGGAATAAAGTTTGCAAGGTCTCACCTGAGCTTCCCCAAATCCCCCCAAGCAACTTTAAAATAATACCTCAAAATGAATTTTGGAGCAGTATAACCAACAAAAGGACAGGGTGGAACAATTTTCTAGCATGAGATGACTTAGAAAATTGATAGGAAAGGTCTGGCTCACTGGTGTGAGAGTGGAGTGCAGTCCAGTTCCAGTGGCACCCCAGAAAGCCAGCAGCAGATTAACAGAAGAGAAAATAGGAAATTCAAATAATTCCATTTTAGCCAAAAAATTTGAACAAGACGTGAATGAGATCCCTAAGAAAAAATTTCTAGGACCAGATGGATTTTCAAATGAATTTTACCAAACATTTAAAAAACAATTAATTCTAGTACTATATAAACTATTTGGAAAAATAGACAAAGGAGTCCTACCAAATTCCTTTTACGACACAAATATGGTGCTGATAACCTAAACCAGGAAGAGTGAAAACAGAGAAAGGAAGCTATAGATCAATTTCCCTAATAAATATTGATGCAAAAACTTTAAATTTAAAAAAAAAGAGTGGGTTAGTCTAGGGCAGGAGACAGCAACCTAAGGCCAGTAGTCTAAATCCTGTGATCTGTTTTGGTACTACACAGGAGCAGTTTTAATTCTGGTGATCACAGGAATGTTATAGTATTCTCAATAATGATACTAATAAATAATATTTGCAGAATATTATAGGTTTGCAAAGTACTTTGCATATATTATTTCATTTGATACATACAACAGCCCTGGGAAATAACATTTATTATTATCCCCATTTTACACATAAGAAAACTAAGATTAACTTGCCCAATGTCATACAGCTAGAAAGTGTCTGAGATAGGATTTGAACTCAGCTCTTTATAACTCTAAATCCAGCACTCTTTCCATTTTACTATCTAGTAACCATACAATTAATGCTTCCCAAACTGTCCTCGAAAATTCAGTAATTCCTTCAGTTAATAAATGTAGACTTGTAAGAATCATAGATTTAAGCCTCTAATTATCCCATCTCTTTTTAAACCCTTACCTTCTGCTTAGAATTAGTACTTAGTATAGGTTCCAAGGTAGTAGAACAAGGGGTAGGCATTAGGGGCCCATTTGCCCAGAGACACACAGTTAGGAAGTGTCTGAGGTCAAATTTGAACCCAGGACCTCCTGCCTATGGGTCTGGCTTTCTAGTCACTCTTCCACCAAGCTGCGCTTTAGCCCTTGCATTTTCAAGATGAAGAAGCTGAGGTCAGGAGGGGTTAAAATGGCTTGCCCAATATTATATACTCAGTAACCAGCTAAACTGGGAACAAAATTCAGACCCTCTAACTCTATATTCCATCTTCTTGTTATTATACCACATTCTCTGACCTTCATAGTAAAAAAATAAAATAAAATAAAATAAGCAAAAAGTAAAAGTACGGATAATGAGAGTTTGTGATATCAAACTTTGAATAATGTCAAGAGCTAGATCAGGGGCTCCCATCCATTGCAGGACTCTCTCAGAATAATGTTTGTTGGTTACATTCGTAAGCAAAAGGAATGCTAATTTTTCAGTTAGAGGTGAATGAAAATAAACATGTAATTTTTTTTTCCCAACTCAAGTATATGACCCTGGAAAATCTATACAAATAAGTAAGCTGGGAGTCAAGAAGACTGGAGCTCATATACATCCTGAGGAACTATAGCTTTGTGACCTGAATGCTATTGAATCTCTGCCTGCCTCAGTTTCTTCAACTGTAAAAATGGGGGTAGCAATAGGGCCTACCTCCCAAGGTTGTTGTGTGACTCAAACGAGATAGTATTTGTAAAGTACTTAGCACAGTGCCTGGAACATAGTAGGTCCTTAAGATAAATGCTTTTTTCTTCCTCCGTGAACCTCTTTGGGATCTAGGGATCCCAACTTAAGAAACTCTGATGTAGAGAGTCATGGCTAAAGCAAGTAGAGTTTTGGCTGGTTTGGGTTTTCTCCCCCCATTCCCTTTCTCTCTACCTTTTCCGATAAGGAGCTCTAGGTGAAATAGAGTCCCTTCCCATTGCTACTAATGGTAGAGCTTCTGGTTTTCATAAGTGATTGGGACGGATATGATTTAGAGCCAGAAGAGTCCTTGGAAATCATCTCACCTAATACCACTACCTTGCAGATAAGGAAGCTGAAGTCCAGATATGTGTTACAAGTTGCCCAACTCCACACAGGTACCATGTGGTAGAACTGGGATTTGAACCTATGATTTCTCACTCCAGATCCCATGCTCTTTTCATCACTGAGTGACTTCTAGATGCTGACTGCTATCTATCTGTCACTCTACTTCCTTATCCCTTCAGATCCCTCTCATAGGTTTTGGGGGGCTTGGGGCAAGGTCACTTATAGCCAGGTTATTTATTCTCTACCAAATTGGAAACAGCCTCTCCTAGGCTTGGGGTGAAAATATGCTTTGAAGAAACAGTCAGAAGAGTCCCATATTTATTGGACATTTACTGCTGCCACTTTATGAGAAAAATTAGTCTTTTATGCTTTCAGTAATGATTCCCTAGGTCCCCCTTTCAAACCAGCCCACTCATAAATTCCTTGTTTTTATAGCAGGGAAGAAACATTCTCAAGCTTACTTCTCTGCTGTCACAGGAACATCTGGCTTGAGAAAGAGAAGCTGCTGGAAATAGGAAGGCTTAGAGGTGAAGGCAAAGCTCAAAAAGGGCAAAGGGGGCTTCTGATGATCCTGGATACTTTCCCCCCTCCCCCTCGGTCTTTCTGTAATGCAAACAAAGGGGCAGGCATCAACAGATAGCCAAGAAAGTCTACCTGGGAAGTACAACTTTCTTATAAACACTGGGTTTCCATTAGGACCAGGCAAAGCCTTTACTTTTGCTTTAGGGTTTTGCTTGGGGTGAGTGATGATCGACAGATGCTGTTTGAAGAGGGTCTCCTAGTGTCTGACATCTGGCAGTGGAGCATTCTCTTTCTGGAAGTCACAAATAAATGTCTAAGAATCAAGAGCATGTGTTCAAGCAGCCCTCAGGCAGCTATGAATGATGAAACCCTCCCTTGAACAGCACAGATATGCTGTGCAGTGGTCAGACTGCCCTGCTCAGCAACAATCATCAGGTCCCCTTTCTTTGCTTGATTCAGCATCAAGGCTTACGTGGCCCCACCCATATACACTTTAGGTCCCACACTTCTGTGATTCTTGGAGACCAGAAAGAAGAAAGCAAAAACAAGTCTGCTTTATGCTCATCGTTGAGATGACATTTGTTTATTTCAGAGGATAATGGACAAGTAGAAGAGAGTGAGTCTTCTATGGTGTGGAGACAACTATCTTTAAGATTAATATCATTATTATCAGTGATGCTGATTTGGACATGAATTAAAAATCAGATCTCATGCTATAGTAATCCCTCAACTTCCAGCCTCTCTTTCCCCTCACTCATCTTCTGTGCCAGCACTCTTTTCTCCCAATAAACACTTTAGCAGAAGGATTTCTGTTTTTCAGAGAACTCATAATGAAGTGAGAAACCCTATAATATTCATTTTCAAAGAAAAGATCCACCCCCCACCCAAAAAACATGATAATTTAGGCTCTGATAGTAAGATCATCTCTTAATAGAAATAATTCAAAATGTATTAGAGATCCTCCTTGCATTTCCATAAAACAGGGCTGTGTCCCGAGAATACTGGAAGATCTTGATGACCAGAGAAAATGTGGGATAGTGGAGTCAGGAAGCTGGGGTTAAAAATCTGTTTTGTTACCCATTACCTATGTGAGTTTGGATAAGCCACTTCCCCTCAGTTTATCCATCTATATAAAAGAGAAGGTTGAAATAAATGATCTCTAAGGTTTCTTGGAGCTTTAAAATCTTAGATTCTAAAGTAGGAGCTCAAGTTCTGATTTTAATATTAACCTTTTAAAGGTCTCGGAGATTTAGTTTGTTCTGCTGTAAAATGAAGAGGTTGAACCATAGTCTCTAAGGTCCATTTTATGTTTCCATGATTCTAGCCCTTGCTTGCTTACATGACAGGAAGAAGAGAACTGACACCATGGGCTTAAAATATTCCAACTTTATGTCCTTCCTTTCTTACAAAAGGAAAAAAAAACTAATTCCCTTCCTCCCATCTGGCTTAATGTCCTGGATGAGACTTTGAGAGACCATCTGTTTCAGGCCTCTAGACTTTTTGATTTTGCTTCATGAGAGGACTGATGTTTTTTTAATTAATTAATTTAGGACTAATTAATTAACGACTAAATTTTTATTAAGCACCTATTATGTGCCCATCACTGTGCCAGATAAAAATAGGACATGGTTCCTACTTTTGAGGCAACTACAATATTCTTTTTTATTTTTAATTTTTTTGGCCATTATAATCTAAATATGAGATAAAAACAAATAATATGTTTATATGTACATTTAGAGGACAAAGTAATCTGTTTGCCTATTTCCCCTTTGGTTATAGGACTTAACCAAGGTACATATGTAAGATGGTATATGCTTCCAAATATGGAAGGACACATGAACAAGAAGGGGAGAGAAGATACTCAATTATGTGAGTGACTACACAGCTATGGCCCTCTCCAGGAAAATACGTACACCAAGAAGTAGAAAAAGCAGAGAACTCTAAGAAGGAAAAGCATGCTTGTGGACAGCATCATTGCTAGTGCCTGGGCGACAACAGGAAACCTCATGTGCTGAGGAGCATTCCAAACCTCAACCTTCACTGATTATTGTTGTTATTCTGTCATTTTAGTCATGTCCAACTCCTTGTAATCCCATTTCAAGGTTTTCTCAGCAAAGATACTGATATGGTGTTGCCATTTCTTTTCCATCTCATTTTACAGTTGAGGAAACTGAGGCTGACAGGTGTAAACTTTAAAATTTCTTAGACTTATAAATGTTGGAAATTTCACCATTGGGAAATTTCATACTTGAAAAATTTCCTATTGAGAGTGGGAACTCTATTGGAATGTGAACCCCATTGGCATGGGAGGTTCCTCATCCTCCCTTCTTAAGATTACTTTAGGACAGAAACCTTTTGCTGAACAATGGAAAGGGCTTTGACCTATGCTTAAGCATAGAACAGGAATTTCTTTGAGTCATGATTGATTTTAGAATTGATACAATGGAGATACTTGGAATAGCAGAACCAGGTCTTGGAAATTGCAATCTCCACCCTACTCAGTCCTAACAGGATTTAGGAAGGGCTGCAGCATAGATCAAAATTTAATTATTCCAATCTCTACCCTACTCAGGGTAACAGGATTTAGGAAGGGCTGTAGCAAAAGATCAAGATTTAATTATTTGAGAATATGACCTTCAACAGACATGTGCAAAGCCACAGACCTCTGGGCGGTCCTGGGTTAAGCTAGAGCCACCATTGGCACAGGGAAAATGATGGACAGTGATTGGTAGATGTGAAAACTGAGGGGAGGGAACTTGGATGGTTTCCTTAAAGATAGAGTGGTCTGAGGACGGGGTGGGTTGGTTGGTTGGTTGGAGAGGTTTTTGGCTCTGAGAGGTTGTGCTGCTCTGAAGGAAGCTGGAGGTGGAGGCCGCTGAGACTGTTTCTCCATTTTGGTCACGTGAGTAATAGGGACTGATCTCCTTTCTTTGCCTCAGCTAAGGGCTTGGGCCTTTTGGCCCAGCCTAAACAGAAGGGGTAGTTAAGCCCTATTCCCTTCTCTCCCCTTTCTCTCTCCCTCTCTCTCTATCTCTAATTCCTTTCTTCCTCCTGTTTGTAATTAAACTCTATAAAAGGTTGACAGCTGACTTGAGTTTTCATTTAGGAATTACATAGCTGAATTCCTTGGCGACCTTAAATTAATATATATCAGTCTTTTAAAGTGATTTCCTTGTCACACAGGGTTAAGTGACTTGCCCAGGGTCACACAGCTATTAAATGTCTCAGACCAGATTTGAACTCAGGTCTTCTGACTTCAGTCCAGTGCTCTATCTACTGTGTCACCTCTGTGCTCTAACAGCCTAAAGAAGAGGCTTTGTTTTGGCAAGCTAGATACTTATATTTTTAGGAATTCCTTCCATAAAGATAGGAACCAAAGAGATTGTGAGAAACTCCCCAAAATGTTATCCTTGGATTAATTAAGCCTCAGCTCCTGATATTTTCTAGTTTAATTGCATGGATTTTTCACAATATGTATCAGACGCTTTCTCACATCTAAGGAAACTGTGAGAATATCACTCTTTGTCTTGTGCATCTCAAATTAAGGTTTAGCTCCTCTGCAAGGTGGCAGATCCATTCTGCCCTGATTATGCTATTTGTAAATTGGCAGACTCTCTGAGAGAATACTGAGAATCAGAAAAAAAGAGAGCTAGCTTGGTAGTAAATAGTTTTTATTGGGCTATTCAAGGGAATTTACCCATAAGATCAGTCAACCTGAGCAACAGCAGGACAGTGTGATGGATCCTACAGGAACCCCAGGCCAAGCCAAATCTTATATAGAAACAGAACAAGGAAGGCAGAGTGCCAGGGATGACCCAGGGTCCTGGGCAAATTGTCCCATTAGAGCTTCTTTTCTGTTGATATTGAAGTGGTTTCCATGAACTGTGGAGTCTCACACTCTGGTTGCTACCATACACACCAACCTTTATGACATACACATACCTTCTTCCCAGTAGTATCTTATACACGGTTCCCTGATTCCCTGAGCAGTAGGTGCATGATTTTGTTAGCATGAAAGAAGCAGGGAAGTCTATGAACTACTTTGGAGCATAATTCAGAACAGCAATATAAGTAAAAGTAGGGAAATAACATAACCAATACATGAATTACCACAATTGTTACAATTTTATTTTACTCTAACCTATGAGGGAGGAAAGAAAGTATCGATGGCATTTGGTGATTGGTGGGAGAATTGTATGTCTAAACCTAACTTATTATAGGCTAGCAGGATTTTGGAGCTACATGACTTGAGTGATTTTACAATATGTTGGGGGTATTATGTAATGGTATCAGAATCATTTGATTTTCTCAATTTCCCTTTTTTTGTCAATGGTATATCTGTTACAAATTTCCATAACTGTTCAACATAAGAACAACATGATTGATTAAACATAGTCCAATCCATAAGAAAAATACCTACAGCCATAATGAATTTAAAGGAGAAATTCACATGACACCAAGATAATGGAAAGAACTGATACAGATACAGTGAAACAGAAAGCCAAAGTAGAAAAATAAAGATCATCAACATCAACAAACATTAAAACATTTTTCCATTTTAGTAACCCACTCAAAATATCCATTTAATCAACACATTTCATCTTATCAACTGGTCTCTGGAAACATTTTCTCTGGACATTTTGGGATAGTTATTGTTCTTAGAGCATCTCTGAAGGGGGTCTCATCTTCATTAGATTTACTTTTCTGGTCCCAAATTTTTTGTAGAGACTCCTTATGTATTCCTGCTAAAAATCTTTCACAAAACAAGTCTCAAAATGAGTGAATAGAGCATCCTAAATTTTACTTCTCCCATTGCTAATTCATGTGGTGAAAACCAGTTTAAACCTTATGGTTTTGATTTTATTAATAACAAAACTATAAGAATAGCATCAAATTAGAAACCCATAGCCCACTTGAAACTTCAGAGAATGTAAATTTTTATATGTCCCATTAGAGTAATTTACATTTGGCTTATAGGATTGTTCAATCTTGTTGTTTTCTTAAAGTTTTTCACTGAAATTAATTCTAATTCTTTCACATTAGGAGGATCAGATACTATTAAGGATCTAATTCTATATATGAAAACATAGGTAACAATATTCTTCACAGGTAGATGCTTTCTATACCTGGTTTTAATGATCACACAAATGAATTTACTTACAATAGGTTGACTTTATTCCAAGTGTAACAAAAAGACCTCAAATGGAATGTGTAAATACACTAATTAATTTCCAATTGTATACATAAGACGGTATAGCAAATGGGTTGTTTTTAGCAAAAACATTTTCAGTGGTTAACCATATTCAAATTGAATAGATATTACATATACATAACTCTTCATTAAGATGACTTATTTCAATGAAATCCTATTTCTTAATACAAATCAGAACTGATTTCTGACTTTAACCTCACAAATTAAACAAAGATCCATATCTTTGTTTTACAATTTTGTTTAGTTATTCCTATGTTGTTCTGAGAGAATGAGGTGCTTCAAGGACTTAATCTTATACATGACTACATAAGGAATAGCAAAGAGGTGGCAAGCCCAAACACTAATTTACTTCATTGCTTGGGATATAGAATGACTACACATTCAGACTGAAAACAGTAAGATCTTATACACTTGCATTGTGCTCATATCTTCTCCTGCTCACCTACTCTGACCTACAAAGTACTCTAAAAGGAAAAAACAAAGACATGATTAGAACAGTATGAGACTGATCTTCCAGACCTAAGCCTAAAGTCACAGAATGACTCAATACACACACATTTACACCAAGATAAAGCATCCTTAACCCTGTTTAATTTCAGGTAAGCCTCATTGTGGACAATAAATCATGCAGCAACACTTCCATCTCAAAGTCAGGCTCAGAAATAACTAGTGGGAAAGAGACCCACTCAAAGGAAATAGCACTATGGGGAGACTGAGTCAAGAGGATCCTATCTTCATTCATGCCAAAGTCATTCTCTAAGCTTTTTTTCCAGAGACAGATATCCACCCACCTGTCACAGTTCAGAATCTTAGTCTTTCTGAGTATCTCCTAGCATTTCTTTCAAATGAGGGATTATGAACTTAAAGATCCATGAGAGAGTTGTACATGAATTCAAATCTCAGAACAATATCAATTACAGAGTCCCAATAAATTTTATTTTAAATAGCAATTTTCACGATTTTCACTCTGGCATTACAATAAGCCAAAAAAAAAAGGTTATCAGGACTCATACTCATACAGATAATTTCACTTAATACCCTTTCCTTGTATTTTTTTTCTTCTCAAGCTTAAATTCATCCTGAATTTTTTTTAAATCATTCATTAGAAATTACTTCTATGTTATAAACAAATTTGCAAATTTTCAGATAAAAAGTTCATTGTTTCAAAATTTCACAACCCTAACAAAGTCTTCCATAGGGCTAATAACCTTGTCCAAACAGATGGCTTTAAGAAACTTGGCAAGTTTACAAATACGGGGACTCTATAAAATCTTTTCTTGGTCATTTCCCAAATAACAATTGCCATTTTCCCTCCTTTTTTCTCCTATAATTTTTCCAGGCCCTACCAAGTCTCATCATTTACTATCATATAACTCTGAGTTCTCAGGAGGATTCAAGCTTGCTCTTCCTGCTCCTTTAAATAAGTGTTTGGTTTTGTAGGGAGGAAGCAAAATAGTTCTTAAAATTCAAGTTGAACATAATCTACTACCAAAATGGATAGGAGTTTCATATAATTTGCTGCTAAGTTTCTAATTTCAAGACACACCAATTTAAAAAGTTGTCTTTAAATTGGCCCATACTTAACTTTAGTTTGTAAGTCTCCCCAAGTATCTAATTAGGTATTCCAATCAAATTCAATTACTTTTTCACTGTTTCCTGATATAAACAAATTTTGCTCTTGCTTTGTGAATCTAGAAAGAGTTGATAACAGGCAGGTAGTTTCTAAGTGCCAGATCTGCTTCAAAGTGTAAAAACGTTAGCCCACTTTTTTTCTTTCTCACTTTGAAACTTTACTCATATCATTCCCTATCTCTTTGTAATCAATGAGATGATTAGTTGTAAAAACAATAAATCTGTAATTCACTGAGGGGGGAAACATTCTTAGTTTCTTTAAAACAAATTCTTAAGAATGTTAACCCAAAATTTGCTAGAATATTCATCATTTTTTAAAAAATTGGTTAAACCACAATATTCTCAGTATACAATTGATACTACAGTTCCAAACCCAGTTTCCATTTTATGTAAAAACATAAAATCTGAGGGAAATCCCTTATTTCTTAGCTTCCTTTTCTCCTATACTCTTTGAATCAGGCCATAGTTCAGGAATGAAAGGAAAAAATTTTGAAAGCTTAGTGAGCTTCCCAGAGAAGTTCACAGTTTTTCCCCAGGAAAAAGTTATTTGACAAGACGGATAAATTTGCTAGCAAAGTCTTTTCCTTTTAACCTCTATGTACATCATTCCATTCATATAGCTTCTGAGAGACACACAAACACAGGAATGGAAAACATTCAAACAGACTGACAGCTGTAAAACAGTGATCCCAATATTTCCCCACTAGTGAGGCTTTCAGTTACCAGCTTTTTGAAAAGTTATTTCTCTTTGCTTGATAATAAGCAAAATTGAGAAACATATTGCTATTCTTAGTTTGGTCATTAGTAAATATTTCCAGAGAACAAGATATCTCTCATTCTCTCTGTCTCTCTCTCTCTCTCTGTCTCTCTCTCTGTGTGTCTCTCTCTGTCTCTCTCTCTGTGTGTGTCTGTGTATGTGTGTGTGTGTCTCTCTCTCACACACACACACACACACACATACACACACACACACACAGAGGGAGGGAGGGAGGGAGGGAGAGAGAGAGAGAGAGAGAGAGAGAGAGAGAGAGAGAGAGAGAGAGAGAGAGAGAGAGAGAGAGAGAGAGAGAGAGAGAGAGAGAGAGAGAGAGAAATAACACTCCAAACAGGAAAAAAGCTATAATTGTCTTGTTTCTTGCATATTTTTATTCTTCACTTCCTTTGCTAATTCCAAATAATTTCACTTCACTGAGTTTTTCTTCCTCCACCTCTACCCTGCCTGTCCTCTGACACAGGCAAGTCAGAAAGGTACATATCAGAAAATAAGGGGGATAGGGAAAGAAAGAAAAGGTGAGAGGGAGAAAGAGAGAGAGAGACAGAGAGAGAGACAGAGAGAGAGACAGAGAGAAACAGAGACAGAGACAGAGACAGAGACAGAGACAGAGAGACAGAGAGAGTCAGTCAGTGAGTCAGTCAGTCAACACTGTCTTTTAGTTCAAAGGGATCCTTACCTTTTTCTATGATACAGAGAGAAATTGCTGTTTAGTCTCTCAGAAGCACAGAAAGTCTTACATTTGCCTAGGCTATAAATCTTCTCTTAAGCAACACAAACAGGCAACCCAGCATACTACAAACCTGTCAAGGCACCAGGGAATGAGCATTTTCTGGGTGTCCCTTTACTCATGCCAGGCATGTAGCATGCTGGTTGCTTCTCCCACACCCAGTTGGATGTGGGTGGCCAATCTAGGATTGCTACTAGAAGATGTGTCACCTCTCCCCACAAGTTGAGGATGGCCTGGATTCCCCTGCAGAGGCCCCTCTCCCCAAGCCCATTTCCTCTGTATCCTGCCAACTACATCAATTGTTCTGCCCTGATTTTGCAGTCTTGGAGGGTAGTAGACCATTTGAGACAATACTGAAATTCTCTAGGAAGAGGCTCCCATGCCAGCTTGGTAGTCAATAGGATTTGCTGGGTTACTTGGGGCAAGTTTATTCCTGAGGCTAGTTGTCTTAAGCAGCAACAGGCCAGGGTGGTGGATTCCTGGGCCAGCCCTGCATTGGGCTAAATGTGATACAGAAATGAAACAGGGGGCAGCTGGGTAGCTCAGTGGATTGAGAGCCAGGCCTAGAGACGGGAGGTCCCAGGTTCAAATCTGGCCTCAGACACTTCTCAGCTGTGTGACCCTGGGCAAGTCACTTGACCCCCATTGCCTAGCCCTTACCACTCTTCTGCCTTGGAGCCAATATACAGTATTGACTCCAAGACAGAAGGTAAGGGTTTAAAAAAAAAGAAAGAAATGAAACAAAGAAGGCATAGTACCATGGACAACCCAGGGTCACATTCGAGTTTTCTTATGGGATAATTAGAGCCTCTTTTGCTGTTTACGGTAAAGATATTTTACATTAACTGTAGAATCATGGGTCATGTTCTCACACTCTGCCTCCCCACTATCCACCTCAATATAACAAATGATCAAATATAGGACTGATTTGATTCAATCTGACCAAAAAACCAAATTTGCAAGTTAGATTTGTACCCAAGTCTCTGCTTCCCACTGAAATCAGGCAATCTTTTTTTCCCCCTTTTTTTTTTAACAATATGGTCCCACCTTCACTTAAGGCCACAACAATCCAGATAATTTATGATAGGAGTGAATAGTTAAATCTGAGCTCTTTGCCATTTCAAAGAATCCTGCACCAGTTCTGATTCCTCTAGAGACAGCAAGGAAAGGTCCATGGGTTTCCTCATCCCCGTTACTATTTTGCCATTTTGATATCTTTGACCATTACTGACTCCTTTGCAAACATAGTTGTCTAGAGAGACCACATAGTTCTGCAGGGCTCTCTCCACACCCTCTTCATCCAGAAGCAGATCCCTCTTAGACGCAAGCTCCAGGCAACAAGGTGGAAAGCTCTTCCCTACATGTCTGCTACAAGAAAAGACTATGATAAAGAAACTAAAGATAACTGATAGCCACAATCGTTTAAACTAATCTGTCCTCTGCAAAATCTACAAATGTGAAAGCAAAAAAAAAAAGTCAAACAATATAATACAAATGATATAAAGAAGCCAAGTGCAAAAATAAATTAAAAACTAAAACACAACTGAATTCATCAGATAAACCAAGAGCTTTTGAAAGACTAAAAAAATGACAAGCCATCAGCAAAGCATTCAAAAAAAGGACAAACCACTGAAATTAGAACTAAAACGGGAGAGATCACAACAAATTCAAAATGCATGTCCATATTTTAATAAATTAATAGATACAAAGAAACTATTTGTAAGAATATAATTAAGCATTAGTTTTCCCTATACCCTAACAGTAGAAATAACTTTGTATTTATTTCATCTGTATAAGTTGGCTACCACTACTGTCTGGGACAGTGTCTATTTTGCAAGTACAGAAGGAGATTGGCTTAGACAATGCTGACTGTGATGAATGTAGCTGCTTTTATCCAGAATATCATGTAACACTAGAACTCTGCGGATACTAGAAGGTGTGTGAGCAATCTGTGATATCTAAGGTGCTGGATCACAATCCAATGGACATGTACCTGAGAGCCTGAGATTTTCACCAGCCAGCCAGCCAAATGCATATGCAAACCTTGTTTCACTGAACCTTGCCACGGTTGTCTATGCATGACTGGCAGTGAGAACAGATGGCTGATGAAAGACTAATGGAGATGATACAGGCTAAAAAGCAAGGCTGTGAATCTGACGTTCCAGATAGCAGAAGACGTCTTCCTGCTAAGAAATGGCAGAAGTTGTAGTTGTTCAGTGGAGTGCTACATCAGACCATGACTTGTCCCATGCATAGAACCAGAGAGCAGCTGGTGCTACCCCAAGCATACCATCTAATAGCCTTGAATGCCTTCCATGACGATTTTGGACATATGGGTCAAGAACCCTAGAGCTGGTAAGAAATAGATTTCACTAGTCCCAGAGTGCTATAAATGTCAAGAAGAAGTATAAAACTTGCACTAGATATGTACAAAGAAAAGTATTACCAACCCAAGCTGTATATTTGAAAAACGTAAGTACAAGCAATCCTTGGGAACATATCTCTATTGACTTTTTATCTCTAGAAGGGAATAATAAAAATACATCATATCTTAATGGTGATTGACCATTTCTCCAGGTATAAACAAGCATACACGATCAGAGATCAGAAAGCATCTACCTCCTGTTACCAAATGCTACAGGGAAAGAAATTTTCAGTGTATGTATCCCTGGGCAGGTAGGTGGCACAGAGGATAGAGTGCCAGGACTAGAGTCAGAAGACTGGATTCAAATCTAGCCTTAGAAATCTACTAGCTGTGTGATCCTGGGAAATTAATTGAGCCCTGTTCGCCTCAGTTTCCTCAACTGTAAATGAGACTGAAGAAGGAAATGGTAAGCCCCTCGAGTATCTTTGCCAAGAAAACTTTGAAAGGGGGTCTTGAAGACCTTAATGCAACTGAAAATAATTTCCCCAGGTGGTGAATAGAAAGCAGCATCGAGTCCCTCCATGTGAGATGACGTCATTTGGACATCCAGGACTTCAGCAATGAAGAATGTAAAGAAATTCTATGAAGGGCAAGTTGTTAAAGCAGTTGTGTATCACAGGGTTCCTGGATAGTGATTTATTTGGAACTTTAGGCTCATGAGATTATGGGCAGATTCTGTGGCCCAGACCCTAGTCTGGATCTTCTTTCATTTAGAATTCACCTGAAACACAAAACCAGACCAAGGACCAGTTGGTAAAATGTTCTCTCTTTCAGACAATACTCAGGGAAGCCTGGGTGAGTTATGTCCTTTAAGAATATAAAGAGGAGGTGATGAATAGATTTAAGGGATTACACCTGGTAGACAAAGTGCCAAAGAACTAGGGACAGAAATTCACAATATTTTATAGGAGGCAGTAACAAAAAAAAAAACATCCCAAATAAAAAGAAAAGCAAGAAAGCAAAATGGCTGTCTTGTGAGGCTTTACAAATAAAAGAAAGAAAGGAAGGAAGGAAGGAAGGAAGGAAGGAAGGAAGGAAGGAAGGAAGGAAGGAAGGAAGGAAGGAAGGAAGGAAGGAAGGAAGGAAGGAAGGAAGGAAGGAAGGAAGGAAGGAAGGAAGGAAGGAAGGAAGGAAGGAAGGAAGGAAGGAAGGAAGAAAGAAAGAAAGAAGTAAAGGAGAAAGGGAAAGATATACCCAACGTAATGTAGAATTCCAGAGAATAGCAAGAAGATAAGGTTTTTTTAATTAGCAATTCAAAGAAATAGAAGAGAAAAATAGAATAGGAAAGAAGAAATTTCAAGAAAATTACAGCTATCAAGGGAATGTATCATAGAAAATGGGCATGATAAAAAAAAAAACTTGGGGCAACTAAATGGCTCAGTGGATAAAAAGCCAGACCTAGAGTCAAGAGGACTTGGGTTCAAATTTAGCCTTGGACTGTGTGACTCCAGGCAAGTCACTTAACTCCAATTGCCTAGCCCTTGCTACTCTCCTGTCTTGGAACCAATACTTTATCTCTATATCACTGCTAAGACAGAATGTAAGGGTTGGGTTTTTTTTAATGATAGGGACTTAACAGAAGTAGAAGAAATTAATAAAAGGTGACAAGAAAATACAGAAGAACTATACAAAAAAAATCTTAATGTCACTGATAACCACAATGGTGTGGTTACTGATCTGGAGCCATATGTCCTAGAGAATAAAGTCAAATAAGTCTTAAAAAGCATTGCTAATAATCAGGAAAGTAGAGGTGATAGAATTACTGTTGAGCTATTTAAGCTCCTAAAAGATGATGCTATTAAAGTACAATACTCATTATGTCAGCAGATTCAAAAAATCAATAGTGGCTACTGATTGGAAAAAAGGTCAATTTACATATTAACCCTAAATAAGGACAATGCCAAAGAATGTTTAAATCACTAAACAAATGCTTGCTCATTCCATATGCCAGCAAGGTTATACTTAAGAATCTGTAAGCTAGCCCACTTCCAGTCAAGATGGCAGCTTAGAGAAAGCTAAAGTCCAGATCTCCTGAAACCCTTCCTTACCGATCTCAAACCGAATGATTCTAGGGCACCGAAATCCAAAACGATCAACAACATAGACCCCGGGCGTCCTCCTCCTGGACCTGGACCTGAATCAAAAGGTACGCCCCCCCCCAAAAGCCAGAACCCCAGACCACTCGGACCTAAGGGGTAGGCAGAAGGAAGGTCCTAGGACCCATTCCCCCCAACCCAGAGCGCCGAGTCCGAGTCCGAGGTAGCAGAGGAAACCTCAAAGCCCCACGGCCTGCTATTCTGAAGGCCGCTTCCTGAAAACACCCAGACAGCAGGGAAACAGAGAGGGACATGGGAGCTCTTAACCCCCTGGGAGGAGCCCTTGGAGCTCCGGGAAGCTGCAGCCCCTCCCCCTCAGAGAACAGGGTCTTCTGAAACAACAGCAACCCTCAGGACTGGCAAAAGGGCCTTGGGAGCCGGCTATTCTGAAGGCCACATCCTGAAAACAACCTGACCCAATCGAGGGGGCACCCAGACAGCAGGGAAACAGAGAGAGAGGGGGGAGCTTGTAACCCCCTGGCTGGATCCTTCCATTGGAGTCTCACGAAAAAAGTCCCTGCCTCAAGGCATACTAAATTCAACCCAGGGAAAGCGAATCTCATTAGGAGCCGTCAGAGCTCCAGGAAGCTGCAGCCCCTCCCCCCCACAGAGTGCTGCAGCAGACCGGCTAAGACACAGGAACAAGGACCAAGCTAGGCTCAGAGCATGGAAGTAAGGCAACGGAAAAGCATCAGGAGGGTGCCGAGGAGAGGAGGACAGTAATAGGGACACACCAGCAATTCCTGGCTCCCCGGGAAGACAGAATAACAACTGCATAGAAAGGACAATCTACCTAGGGCTAAAACCTCTGAACGCCAGACAGAGATAGGAAAAGCTAATCCTTCCCACTCAGATAGAGGTGTCAAACTACACAGAAGCACAAAAGCCCCAAAATCCAAAAGAAACAAGAAGAAGGGGGCAACTTTGGACACATTTTATGGAGCAAAAATACAAAACACAGAGGAGATAGAAGAGGAAACACAAGCAAATGCTCTGATACCTTCCAAAGGAAATGGAAACTCTCCACAAACTTTTGAAGAATTTGAATCTGAAATGAGCAAAAAGATGGAAGCCTTCAGGGAGAGAAAGTGGGAAATAATGCAAAAGAAATTCACGCATCTACAAAACCAGTTTGACCAAACTGTAAAAGAAAACCAGGCTTTAAAGCAAGAACTAATAAAGCAAAGCCAAAAGACCAAGAAATTAGAAGAGAACATAAAATGTCTCACTGACAAAGTGACAGATTTGGAAAATAGAGGGAGAAGAGATAATTTAAGAATAATTGGACTTCCAGAAAAGCCAGAAATAAATACCAAACTCGACATCGTGATACAAGATATAATCAAAGAAAATTGCCCAGAGATTCTAGAACAAGGGGGCAATACAGCCACTGACAGAGCTCACAGAACACCCTCTACACTAAACATCCAAAAGACAACTCCCAGGAATGTAATTGCCAAATTCCAAAACTCTCAAACAAAAGAAAAAATCCTACAAGAAGCCAGAAAAAAGACAATTTAGATATAAAGGAATGCCAATCAGGGTCACACAAGACCTTGCAAGTTCTACTCTAAATGATCGTAAGGCATGGAACATGATCTTCAGAAAGGCAAGAGAACTGGGTCTTCAATCAAGAATCAGCTATCCAGCAAAACTGACTATATACTTCCAAGGGAAAGTATGGGCATTCAACAAAATAGAAGAATTCCAACTTTTTGCAATGAAAAGACCAGAGCTCTGTGAAAAGTTCGATATCGAAAATCAAAGAGCATGGAATACCTGAAAAGGTAAATATGAAGGAAAGGGAAAAGGAAAAAATGTTATCTTCTTCTTTTACTCAAACTCTCTTCTATAAGGACTACATTTATATCAATCTATGTATACTAACACGTGGGGAAAATGTAATGTGTAAATAGGGGGAAAAGAAAGACCAAATAGAATAATCTTTCTCACACAAAGATTCACATGGGAAGGGGAGGGGAAGAAAACTCCTATAAGAAGGAGAGGAAGAGAATTTTTACTTAAACCTTACTCTCAGGGAAATCAACTCTGAGAGGGAAGAACATCCAGATCCATTGGGATCTTGAATTCTATCTTACCCAACAAGGGTAGGGAGAAGGGAAAACCAAGGGGGGGGGAGGGGGAGAGGGAAAACAAAAGGGGAGGGAAAGAGAGGGGGGGAAGGGGAGGGAACAAAAAGGGAGGGACTAAAAAGGGAAACATATCAAGGGAGGGGACAAGGGGGACCAATTTAAAGTAAATCACTGGACTAAAAGGTAGAGCCAAAGAAGAAAAGGTTAGAACTAGGGAAGGATATCAAAATGCCAGGGAGTCCACAAATGACACTCATAACTTTGAACGTGAATGGGATGAACTCACCCATAAAACGTAGACAAATACCAGAATGAGTTAGAATCCAAAACCCTACCATATGTTGTCTTCAAGAAACACACATGAGGCGGGTTGACACCCACAAGGTCAGAATTAAAGGATGGAGTAAGACCTTCTGGGCCTCAACTGACAGAAAGAAGGCAGGAGTGGTAATCATGATATCTGATAAAGCCAAAGCAAAAATAGACCTGATCAAAAGGGATAGGGAAGGTAATTATATTTTGTTAAAAGGGACTTTAGATAATGAGGAAATATTACTAATCAACATGTATGCACCAAATAATATAGCACCCAAATTTCTAATGGAGAAACTAGGAGAATTGAAGGGAGAAATAGACAGTAAAACCATATTAGTGGGAGACTTAAACCAACCATTATCAAATTTAGATAAATCAAACCAAAAAATAAATAAGAAAGAGGTGAAAGAAGTGAATGAAATCTTAGAAAAATTAGAATTAATAGACATATGGAGAAAAATAAATAGGGATAAAAAGGAATACACCTTCTTCTCAGCACCACATGGCACATTCACAAAGATTGACCATACATTAGGTCACAGAAACATAGCACACAAAAGCAGAAAAGCAGAAATAATGAATGCAGCCTTCTCAGATCACAAGCCAATAAAAATAATGATCAGTAAAGGTACATGGAAAACCAAATCAAAAACTAATTGGAAATTAAACAATATGATACTCCAAAATCATTTAGTTAGTGAAGAAATCATAGAAACAATTAATAATTTTACCGAGGAAAATGACAATGGCGAGACATCCTTTCAAACCTTTTGGGATGCAGCCAAAGCGGTAATCAGAGGTAAATTCATATCCTTGAGTGCATATATCAACAAACTAGGGAGAGCAGAGATCAATCAATTGGAAATGCAAATAAAAAAACTTGAAAGCGATCAAATTAAAAACCCCCAGCAGAAAACCAAACTAGAAATCCTAAAAATTAAGGGAGAAATTAATAAAATCGAAAGTGATAGAATTATTTATTTAATAAATAAGACAAGAAGCTGGTACTTTGAAAAAACAAACAAAATAGAGAAAGTACTGGTCAATCTAATTAAAAAAAGTAAGGAAAAAAAGCAAATTAACAGCATCAAAGATGAAAAGGGAGACAGCACCTCCGATGAAGAGGAAATTAAGGCAATCATTAGAAATTACTTTGCCCAATTATATGGCAATAAATACACCAACTTAGGTGATATGGATGAATATATACAAAAATACAAACTGCCTAGACTAACAGAAGAGGAAATGGAATTCTTAAATAATCCCATATCAGAAAATGAAATCCAACAAGCCATCAAAGAACTTCCTAAGAAAAAATCCCCAGGGCCTGATGGATTCACCAGTGAATTCTATCAAACTTTCAGAGAACAGTTAATCCCAATACTATACAAACTATTTGACATAATAAGCAAAGAGGGAGTTCTACCAAACTCCTTTTATGACACAAACATGGTACTGATTCCAAAACCAGGCAGGTCAAAAACAGAGAAAGAAAACTATAGACCAATCTCCCTAATGAATATAGATGCAAAAATCTTAAATAGGATACTAGCAAAACGACTCCAGCAAATGATCAGAAGGGTCATCCATCATGATCAAGTAGGATTTATACCAGGGATGCGGGGCTGGTTCAATATTAGGAAAACCATCCACATAATTGACCACATCCACAAACAAACCAACAAGAATCACATGATTATCTCAATAGACGCAGAAAAAGCCTTTGATAAAATACAACACCCATTCCTATTAAAAACACTAGAAAGCATAGGAATAGAAGGGTCATTCCTAAAAATAATAAACAGTATATATCTAAAACCATCAGCTAATATCATCTGCAATGGGGATAAACTAGACGCATTCCCAATAAGATCAGGAGTGAAACAAGGATGCCCATTATCACCTCTACTATTTGACATTGTACTAGAAACACTAGCAGTAGCAATTAGAGAAGAAAAAGAAATTGAAGGCATCAAAATAGGCAAGGAGGAGACCTAGTTATCACTCTTTGCAGATGACATGATGGTCTACTTAAAGAATCCTAGAGATTCAACCAAAAAGCTAATTGAAATAATCAACAACTTTAGCAAAGTTGCAAGATACAAAATAAACCCACATAAGTCATCAGCTTTTCTATATATCTCCAACACAGCTCAGTAGCAAAAACTAGAAAGAGAAATCCCATTCAAAATCACCTTAGACAAAATAAAATACCTAGGAATCTATCTCCCGAGACAAACACAGGAACTATATGAACACAACTACAAAACACTCTCCACACAACTAAAACTAGACTTGAACAACTGGAAAAACATTAACTGCTCATGGATAGGACGAGCCAATATAATAAAAATGACCATCCTACCCAAACTTATTTATCTATTTAGTGCCATACCCATTGAACTACCAAAATATTTCTTTACTGGTTTAGAAAAAACTATAACAAAATTCATTTGGAATAACAAAAGATCAAGGATATCCAGGGAAATAATGAAAAAAAAACACATAAGATGGGGGCATTGCAGTCCCAGACCTTAAACTATATTACAAAGCAGCAGTCATCAAAACAATTTGGTACTGGCTAAGAAACAGAAAGGAAGATCAGTGGGATAGACTGGGGGAAAGCGACCTCAGCAAGACAGTATATGATAAACCCAAAGATCCCAGCTTTGGGGACAAAAATCCACTATTCGATAAAAACTGCTGGGAAAATTGGAAGACAGTATGGGAGAGATTAGGGATAGATCAACACCTCACACCCTACACCAAGATAAATTCAAAATGGGTGAATGACTTAAACATAAAGAAGGAAACCATAAGTAAATTGGGTAAACACAGAATAGTATACATGTCAGACCTTTGGGAGGGGAAAGACTTTAAAACCAAGCAAGACATAGAAAGAATCACAAAATGTAAAATAAATAATTTTGACTATATCAAATTAAAAAGCTTTTGTACAAACAAAACCAATGTAACTAAAATCAGAGGGAAAGCAACAAATTGGGAAGCAATCTTCATAGAAACCTCTGACAAAGGTTTAATTACTCAAATTTATAAAGAGCTAAATCAATTGTACAAAAAATCAAACCATTCTCCAATTGATAAATGGGCAAGGGACATGGATAGGCAGTTCTCAGATAAAGAAATCAAAACTATTAATAAGCACATGAAGAAGTGTTCTAAATCTCTTATAATCAGAGAGATGCAAATAAAAACAACTCTGAGGTATCACCTCACACCAAGCAGACTGGCTAGCATGATAGCAAAGGAAAGTAATGAATGCTGGAGGGGATGTGGCAAAGTCAGGACATTAATTCATTGCTGGTGGAGTTGTGAACTGATCCAACCATTCTGGAGGGCAATTTGGAACTATGCCCAAAGGGCGACAAAAGAATATCTACCCTTTGATCCAGCCATAGCACTGTTGGGTCTGTACCCCAAAGAGATAATGGACAAAAAGACTTGTATAAAAATATTCATAGCTGCACTCTTTGTGGTGGCCAAAAACTGGAAAACGAGGGGATGCCCATCAATTGGGGAATGGCTGAGCAAATTGTGGTATATGTTGGTGATGGAATACTATTGTGCTAAAAGGAATAATAAAGTGGAGGAGTTCCATGGAGACTGGAACAACCTCCAGGAAGTGATGCAGAGCGAGAGGAGCAGAACCAGGAGAACATTGTACACAGAGACTAATACACTGTGGTATAATCAAATGTAATGGACTTCTCCATTGGTGGTGGTGTAATATCCCTGAACAATTTGCAGGGATCTAGGAGAAAAAACACTATGCATAAGCAAAGGATAAACTATGTGAGTGGAAACACTGAGGAAAAGCAACTGCCTGACTACAGCGGTTGAGGGGACATGACAGAGGAGAGACTCTAAAGGAACACTCTAATGCAAATATTAACAACATGGAAATGGGTTCGAATGAAGAACACATGTGACACCCAGTGGAATCACGCATCGGCTATGGGGGTTGAGGGGGAGGAAAAGAAAATGATCTTTGTTTTTAATGAATAATGCTTGGAAATGATCAAATAAAATATTATTTAAAAAAAAGAATCTGTAAGCTAGACTTCAGTGGTATATGAATTACCAGAAGTACAGGATGATTTTTGAAGAGTCAGAGGAACTTGAGATCAAATTGCTTTCATTCACTGGATTGTAGAGAAAGCAAGAGAGTTCCAGAAAAGCATCTACTTCTGCTTCATTGTCTACACTAGAGTCTTTGGCTGTGTGGATCACAATAACGTGATAAGTCCTCAAAGAGCTAGGAGTTCCAAACCATCCTACTTGTTTACTGAGGAACTTATATGTGAGTAAAGAAGCAATAGTTAGAACCTAGCATGGAACAACTGATTGGTTTGAGATAGGAAAAGGAGTACGGCAAGGCTGTATGCTGTCACCTTATTTAACTTAGATGCAGAGTACATCTTGCAAAATGCCAGACTGGATGAATTCAAAGCTGGAATTAAGGTTTCTGGGAGAAATAATAACTATCTCAAATATGTAAATGATACCACTCTGATCAGCGAAAGTGAAGAAGAATCCACCCTTTTAGAGGGTGAAAAAGGAGAGTGTAAAAGCTGGCTCAAAGCTTAACATTTAAAGGGAAAAAAAAACCCACTAAGATCATGGCAACTGGTTTCATCATTTCCTGGCAAATAGAGAAAGAAGAAATGGAAGTAGTGTCAGATTCTACATTTGGGGGCTCAAAGATCACTGCAGATGGTGACTACATCCATGAAATTAAGAGATTCTTGTTCCTTAGAAGTAAAGCTATGGAGAGTCTGTCATTCTAAAATCATCATACTAAAAAGCAGAGACAATACCTTGCTGACAAACATCCATATAGTCAAAGCAGTCGTTTTTGTTTTTTTTTTGTTTTTCCAGTAGCAATAGATGACAGTGAGAGCTCAACTACAAGGAAAGCTGAGAGCCATAGAAATGACACTTTTGAATTACAGTGTTGGAAATGACTTTTGGGAAGCCCTTGGACAGCAAGAAGATCAAATCAGTCAACTTAAAGAAATTAATTCAGACTATTCATTGGAAAGACAAATATTGGAGCTTGAGCTTAAATACTTTAAATATGTTGGCCACACACAAAGAATCAGACACAACTGAATGACTGAACTTTTTTGTTCATTTTTTGTTATTTTTTTATAACATGAATTTCCTGCCAGAATCAATATTAACTAAGAGTAGAGATTTGAAAACAAGCTACTTAACGATATATGGACCTAGTTAAGTATTAAAAACTCTAGAGTTTATTCTTGAAATTCCCAAAGAAACTTACCACCTGAAATTTTCCCTTCTGTCTTAGAAACCAATAAGTATCAGTTCTAAGGGAGAAGAATGGTGAGGGCTAGGCAACTGGGATCAAATTATTTGCCCAGGGTCACATATCTAGGAAGTGTCTGAAGTCAAATTTGAACCCAAGACTTTCCATCGTTAAGCCTGGATCTCTATCTAAAAAGCCACCTCTTTGTCCAGATTTTTCAGATGCACACTGGTGAATATGATGGGACTTCTGAGACTAGAACAAAAATTTCAGCAAATGTCATTTCTAGTACATACATAAAATTCCACCAGGAAGTGTTTAGGTGACAATTATGCCTAATACCTATCATCTTCTGTTTTGGTTCCTCAGATGAAGGAAGTGAGCAACTACTAACACTCAGTATATTTCTCATTTAAAAGAGAAGCTGAGATAGGACTGATCAATAAGCCATGCCTTCGTCTCAAAAGAGGTTTGAAGGAAACAAAAGACATCATGATGCTCTCATAGGCTTTCAAGACCTCCAACAAGGAGAGAGTTCTGTTGAGAAATCCTGGCTATCAAAGGATTCACACATAAGTCATTGAATACTAATTTTATACAAATTTTTGAGCAAGAAACCACCTTTACCTCTTCACAAAATAGTCCTTGAAATGGAGGTAACCTTCTTGAGACTACTTACTCCAACCACCTGTTGCCCATAGAAGTTGATCTTTCCAATGAATAGATAGGGGAAATTGTTGAGCATTCAATGCTGAGCAAAAGAAACCATTTCTTATTTGTACAGTCTAACTGGCCCAGATATGGGTACTAAAAGCGATATTTCCAGTAAAAGAAACTACAGAGCAGGAAGATTGAACCCAGAGGCATTTCCTTTCTTCTTTAGAATTGCCACAGAGACTCCTGGGGTACAGATGCAATCTACAGAGTGCAGACATATTAATAGCCAACCTGCTCCTGCTGTGAGTCTAGGTACAGACAAAAATGTTTTAATAATCCCAGTGGTCAGTTCATATCATC
Organism: Monodelphis domestica; assembly: GCF_027887165.1. Classification (NCBI taxonomy): domain Eukaryota; kingdom Metazoa; phylum Chordata; class Mammalia; order Didelphimorphia; family Didelphidae; genus Monodelphis; species Monodelphis domestica. The sequence goes on from NC_077233.1 coordinate 125,478,514, forward strand.
TACTTGCTTAGGTATAGGAACAGGAGATCAATTAATGAAAAGAAATAGATGGAACAGGTGGGAGACACTTTCTAGCTGTGTGATACTGGGCAAGTCACTTAACCCCAATTGTCAAACATTGCTGCTCTTCTGTATTAGAAATAATAATAAATATTCTATTAATTATTTATTATTATTATATGTTTGTAAATAAAGATATTATAAACAATAATCTTATTAATTATAATTAGATGTTAGGGTTGGGGGTGAGGGGAGAAAGGTGACTCCTGAGACCAGTCATTAGACTTATGTTACAAGTATTCCTAGAGAAGTTTCATATAGAGCTAGGCAACAATTAGAGATTATCTATGTAAATTGGGTCTTCCATTTGTTATTAATTATCATATATTTGAGAGTACTTTATTATTTTGATATATATGTATATATACATACTTTTTGCTATATATATTCATTTTTTGTTGCATATTCTTTTGACTATGTTTTGTTTTGGTCATAATATAGCCATTTGTGAATTCTTTGCTCACTAGTTTGTGGATTATATGTAAGCCACATTTTTATGTAGGCCTATTGATAATGTTGTGGCCAGTTAGCTTTGCTTTATCAATTAGTTTTGCTTTCCTTTGTTATTTGTGGTTAATTGCGTATACTATAGATATGTTCTCAAGATATGCACTCAAGCTGTCCATATTTTGTGTGTATGTCCCTGGGCAAGTCCACTCCAATTGCCTAGCCCATAACACTCTACTGGCTTGAAACTGATTCTTAGTATGGATTCCAATATAGAAGGAAAGGATTGAATAAAAGAAAAACAAATAAACTAGGATTTGGTGAAGAAAGGCAAAGCTGGTGAATCTAAGCTAAGGTCTACCTTCCCCCTTAAAGAGCAATCAAGGAAGCAACTTAACTCCTGAATTCAGACGCATACCTTGAGACAGATATTTGAAAAGTAGCAGGATAGATATAATACTAGCCCTATATGCATCTTAGAGACTAGAAAGGAGATTGACTAGTTTTGGCCGTCCTACACCTTGACTCCTACTCCTTCTAGCTATTGTGATTTTGATGCAGATATAGTCCTTCCCTTCTCTCCCAAAGTGGGTCTTTGGCAGTTTTCAAAGCAATACCCTTTTATGAGGTCCATGAAATTAAAATTATTTTTATAATAATACTCATGTGTTTTAATTTGAAATATAGTAATAATTAATGGGTATTGGATGTAAACAAAAACTCTTTGGGAGATCTTTTATTTTTAAAATTGCCTTAATAATTTTTAAGAGTGGAAAATGGTCCTAAGACCAAAAGATTTGAGAACTGCTACCTTAATTATTAGACTTATATATTTAGACAACCCACAAACATATGTATCTCATATTTAGGTACATATTCATTTTCCCATCAGTGGAAAATAAATTCTTTGAGTGCAAGTATAAATTTATTTTTTCAAAAAATCTTCATTGCATTGAACACATAGGCATATAAAAAGGTTTTTTAACTGAAGGATTAGCCTACAAAAAAAAAAATCTGGTTAGATGTGTTCAAAGATGCATTTTTTCAAACCCTCAAAGCACAAATTTTGAATAAAAAAACAAAAAATGCTGAAGAGGACACAGTAGGAGTAACTGAAAAAATATAGTCATTTAACATATAGAACTTTATTTTTAATGTAATTGTAACAAAATGGGTTTAATTGGTTTTGTTCATAGTTAGTTAAATTCAGAATAAATAATTTAAAAGTAAATCAGACTTATTTTCACAAGCAACACAAGAAAACCAGTCTCTTGTAGTCTCATCAAATATATAACAAGGTGCTAATTAATCACTACAGGCAATAAATGCAAAAGGAGTTAGAAAATCAACAAATCTACACTAGTCTCAAGCATCCTCCTGTCGCTCCTGATTGCTTTGGACACAATTACTCCCTCTTCCCATTGCTCTAGCCACAGGGAACTCTGTTGTTACTTCTCTTTATTCTTCAATTTGAAGGTAAAAGAGCCTTATTTTTTCACTGGTAGTATTCTACAGTGTAGCTAGCCTCAAGGAATCCTCTTTTTATCAACAAGATCATGGACTCACGGAATTTTTCAGAAATGGACAGGACCTCAAAGATCATCTAATCTAACCCATTTTCTGCCCAAACAGCTCCACAATAGGATACACCCTGGCAAATAATCATCCAGGATTTGCTAGAAAACATTCAGAATCACATGTGCCCTCATTTAGTCTTCCAGAGGTCAGGTGACCTCCACTTATGTGCTTTCTCTAAGTTCATATCTTATATTCTCTTTGTAAATTTCTCTCCTTTTGTCTTGTTTCCAATCATTGTAAACACATGCCCCAAACTAAATTTATTATCTTTCCTCTTAACTTTCCCCTCTAAATTTAGCTATTTCTGTTGAAGGTACCACTATCTCTCCAGTCTCCCAGTTTTCAATTCAATTCAATCAATATATATTAAATGCCCATTATGTGCTAAGTCTGTGCTAAGCACTAGGGATTCAAAAGAGGCAAAAAGACAGCCTCTGCGCTTAAGAAACTTCAATCAAATAGACAAGTTATCCTCAAATCCTTGCTCTTTCCCACCCCACACCTCCAATCAATTGTCAGATCTCATTTCTATATTCTCAACATCTCTCATATTTGACCCTCCATTTCCCAGCTACCATCTTGTTCATGCCTTCTTCACCTCTCACATAGATTGTTGCAATAGGCTCCTACCTGATCTTCTTGTCTCATGTCTACTTTGACCCATCCTAAAACTGCTAACAAAATAAGTTTCCTTTAGTGCAGATTTGTCCATGTGAATTCCCTACCAAATCAACTCCAATGGCTTCCTATTCCCTCTAGGACAAAACTATTAACTCTAATAACTTTTAGAACACTACAGAAGCTGTCCCTGACCTAACTCTCCAGACCCTTCTCTTCCTTCACTCTACAATTCAGCTGGCAAACCTCTCTTTTCTCTGAACCACTGCATTGCCTATACCTGATGTCTGGAACACATTCCCCTCCTTACTTCCATATGGAAGAGTTTTTCTCAGAGAAAAACTCTTCCATATGGAAGTAAGGGAATGTTTAAACTTTTTCTAAATTCTTGACTGAAGAAAATTCTAAATTTCATTTTAGACTTGATGGAGAAAGTTCATGGACCTCCCTAACATCTAAGGATGGGTCCCTGGGCTGGAGTGAGGAGACAATTGTCTGTTGACCCCTGGTTCAGAATCTCTGCTATTGAGTAAGAGACAGGCTGCTACCAGGAGGCTATTGTGGTTGTGAGGGCAGGGGAGAGAGAAGCTCATCTGGGAAGCTTCCTGTGTTAACAGGTAGATGGTCTGAGAGCTCCACAGTATCCTTGAGATATCAGGAAAAATCAAAGAAGGTCTCCAGTACATTGGGATGATCATCAGTGGCCAGCTTTTGGAAGAACATATTTGAGAGTTACACAAGTTACATAGGCATGAAAGAGTGATCTGCATTGTTGAGGGAACCCCCCTAGGATACAGATTCATTTGAGAGAGAATATTCTTAATAAGTACTAAGCTCAAAAAGTTTCTAATTTGGTTCAGCTGGGTAGCTCAGTGGATTGAGAGCCAGGTCTAGAGATGGGAGGTCCTAGGTTCAAATCTGGCCTCAGACACTTCCCAGCTGTGTGACCCTGGGCAAGTCACTTGACCCCCATTGCCTAGCCCTTACCACTCTTCTGCCTTGGAGCCAATACACAGTATTGACTCAAAGATGAAAGGTAAGGGTTTAAAAAAAAAGTTTTTAATTTAATGAAAATATGTAACTGTTGTCAGGACTCTTTAAATTTCAGTGACCTGGGGAAAGTCCAGCCACTTTAACAGCTAAATTTTTCACTGACCATATATGTTGTCATGGGGAAGTCTAAATTAACTTTTTGTCTCTTTACAGACAGAGACATACAACAACTTAAGCTTTTTATTCTAGGCTTTGTAAATTCAAGGGATAGTTCGTTATCATCCCCAAAATAAGTGAAGGTTTTGGGGCAGAGTTATTTTAATTTTCTCAGTATCCTCTTCTGTGATTTCAGATTCAAATAGAAATAACCACCGCAGACCACATATTGACTTAGAAAGCTATAAATCAGCATTATCTACACTATATCACATTTTTATTTATTTGGTTAAACATTTCCCCACAATATTTTAATCTGTTTAGAGTTTTGTTTACAGGACAAATGGACAGTGCGTAGGAGTTTGATACCTCTGTAACAGGGGTCGCTAGGGATCTTATTTTCCTGCTTATGTTTAACCTTAGACAATGGACTTTGTTCAACAGACTGGTCTCAGAGAGTAGCTGTTCATCAGATATCATTAAGGAGGATCCACAGGCATTATGTACACAAAACAATGGCTCCATTAACCAAGAAAGGAGCCCATAAATCAAAAGTCACCTCTTGACCCTCCATAAACTTCAAAGTAAAAGAAAAATAGAAAGGAATCCGTGTTTAACTACACAGAAGGAAAACCAATGGGAAGGGAGTTGTTTGACTTTAGAAAACAATGGCTAGTTATGGTCGTTTTAAGTTATAATCAGTGTAATAATTTTTAAGTTTTTTGGTGGTATTTCCCTGACTTTAAAACGTGGACTTTTTTTTGATAGAATATAAGCTGATTAACCATCTCTCACATATTTTTAGAAAAGAAATCTTGACTGGTTGAGATGCTGAGTTTTCAGAGCTGTCTACTCATCCTACATCCTAAAAGCAGACTAGGGAAACTTTCAGTGGAGATCAGATATTGTCTTAGAGGCATGGTGTTGAAAAGTATTACATACTCCTATCTCCTGCCTCTGGACAGAATCAGACAAATCACCCTGTTAAGTTTTGTGTCTCCACATTCCCTTCTTTGGGGAGAGGATAATGGAAAGTAGCCCAGTGGTAACAATTCAGACAGGAGCTCCTCAGTTATAACTGACTTCACAGTTTCAGCATCACTGGCTTCATATTGGTGCCTGTTCTTTAGGGATGTGAGAGCAGGATAAGCTACAAACTCTTAACAAAATAGGTACCTGTGGATAACCATCCCCCACACCAAAATGATGATAGCAGGTAAACTCTCTCCTGTTAAAATTCTAGACTAAGCCAGAAAGAAAAAGGGAAGATGAGAGGGCAGTAAAAAATCCGGGAACTGATTGACTTAGTCCTAGACTAAATGGGTAGCCACTAATTGAGCAATGTCAAAGTAGGATTTCTTTGTGCCGTGCCTTTGGCAGTCTAGTAAATCCTATGCACCTTTTCCTACAATATTTTTTTAAATTCATAATTGAAAGAAATGTTTATTTTCCCCAACCTATAGCTAAAATTTCACATGTCCCTTGAAGTCTATCCATGAGTCTTTAGGTTAAAAATTTCTGAATTAGAGGGATAGTTTTAGTGGAATATCAAAGGAAATCTGTCCTCATATGGCTGGCATTCAATATTTTTATTAATAATCTGGATGAGATCATAGATGAAATAATAATCACATTTTACAATGACCAGAATTTTAGAGGTATATTACCCTATTGAATGGCAGAGCATGGCTACAAAAGGATCTTAAAGGTTAGGATAATAGACTGAACAAAATGTGTCACTAAGTCTTAACATTTTATGCTGGGATTTTTTTAAAGGTTAAAAAGCATAAGATGGGAAGAGATGTATATATATATATATATATATACATATATATATATATCCAATAATTCTTATTACAAAACAAACAAACAACAACGACTGTGGATTTCAAGCTTACCGAGTCAACAATGCGATGGGGCATCCCAAAACCACAAATGTCACCCAAGGCTACATTAAGAAGCATAAAGTACACAAACATCTAAGACAATATCCAGACTATTATCTTTGGTGCCATGTTTTATGAGAGTCACTAATCAACTGGCTGTCTTGCATATTTAAACAACTGACACACAGAAGAAAGAATGATTTGACTTGAATTTTTGTTGTTGTTGTTTCTACACTTTCTATAAAGGGTAGAATGTGCAAAGAGGTAGATTTAGGCTTATGGTAAGGAAAAGCTTCCCAACAATTTTTATTATCCTGGAGTGTAACAGGCTGTCTCTCTCATTGAATATGGTGAAGAAGAAACTGAATGACAACTTATTGCAGATGTTGTAAGAAGGGATTTTTTGATCAGGTATGGGGTGACCACTGAAGCTCCTTGCCTCTCTTAGATCCTGTTATCTGAGATCCAAAGCTAGGCTTTCTAACCTCCTGGTTCCTTCTCAGCATACACCCCTCTGACTCTCACCTAAACAGTCACTCAGAACAATCAGCACATTCTCCATTCAACCCATTTATACTCCCACATAATTACCAGGCCCTCTACTAATAATAATTTCCATGCCTACTCCTTCCACTTTTCTGGCTCCCTTACTTAAATTCTAGGGAAATCAACCCTATTAATTGCTCCTACAGTGAACCATAACATTTATATGGGTCTCTCCATTTTCCAGTCTTGATGTTTCCCCATCTCTTAACAGTTAAGGTTCTTGGGTGAGAAACTCTACAATCTATCTAACTGTTCTTCCCAAATTTACAGAAATAGGATGCCATCAAAATAACCCTAGACTTGGACCTTAGGCAATTCACAATATCTCTGAGCTTCTGTGTCACAGTCTATAAAATGGGGATGATACTTATTCTTGCATTGCCTACCCTGTGTTTGTAGGCAGTGGGTAAAGAGCTAGTACCTAGGAAAGAGATCAAGGATAAGTAAGAGAAGAGTCCATGGATCAAGCTCCTAGGGAACCCAAAAAGGAGAATAAATTGATGGGCAAGTAGAAGGTTTAACTTTGGCAAAAACAAACAAACAAACAAAAAAGTCACTTCATCATAGAAAAGAGGTTGGGAAAGATATAGAGTGGTTCTGATCTTGTGGTGTATGGAAGAAGAGGGAGTTCATGGTAGATGCCTTTTATAGTCTCAGGAAGGTAGAAGGCAAGGGCATCCATTAATGGAGGGGGTAGAGGAGAAGGCACTGAGGATTTGAGAAGAAAGTTTAAAAATAGTTATTAAAGGGAGTAGGAGACAGAGAATAACATTTACCATGCAACAGATAACCCAAGTTTGTTAAAATTCGATATTAAGAAATCTTCAAAGTACTGAGTGGGGGCCTGAGACTTCATCTTTGAAGGGAAGCATCTGGGCTTTGTGAGCTTTTTCAGACCACAGAGACTTTTTCCCACTTGTTTCCAAGTTCACAAAAGCATTCCAGGTGACTTATTTGTCAGAAATTTTACCTCTAGGTTCAAAGAGGTATATATTATAATATCACCATGACACCAACAACCAATAACTCCTAAGGAGAAGGTTATTGTATAAGCATTTCCTTTGGTCCAAATTGTTGGGGGTTTTTTAAATATCCAGTGTGCTTTGAAGTCAAATAATAGAAAGACTGAGAGAATCACTCAGAGCAAGTATAATCCATAATTTTGACTGAATATACAATTTATGTGATTATTGATCAGGCCCAAGCCTCCCACTCCCCACCCCACTACATCTCCCCAAAAAAGAAATCTTAGAATATATAGACCTGGAAAGTATCTGTGAGGTCATCTAATCTAGTTTAAACTTTATCCTCATATTTTACAGATAGGGCATTGATTCTGGCCTCCAACACTTACTAGGTGTGTTGTCCTGGGCAAGTCACCTAAACCTATTTGCCTCAATTTCTGCCTCTGTGAAATGAACTGGAGAAGGAAGTGGCAAACCACACCATTATCTTTGCCAAGAAAACCCCAAATGGGGTCACAAATAGACATGACTAAAATGCCTGAACAACAACAATCACAAATATTTTATAGATGAGGAAACTGAGACTGAGAGAAGCTAAATGAATGGTCTCCATATGCTGCTGACTGATACAAGAAACTTCATCCTCAGGGCTTTATTCCTTAGATTAAGGTTCCAATTTCTGCCTAAATCCTCCTGAGGGAGGATAATGTCTAAAGCTCTTCATTTAATTCCTGAAAATTCCTACTGTGAATGATTAATATGAAAACAGGTGTGCTGAAGGGAAGGGGGAAAAAAAGCAGGGAGGCTGTGTAAATAGAGAAATACATCTATACTCTCACCATTGAGGGGGAAAGAAGTAAGGAGGAAGTTTAGCCATTCAATGAATTCCATCTGTATTGATTTAAGCATCTATTTTGTGCAGGGTATGATTCTTGGCATTGGGAAGATAGAAAACCAAGACACAGAATAGTTCTTTTCTTCAGGAAGCCTACATTCTCTGGTGATAGGAGATACACAATGCATTACAAGGTCATTTGAAAAGATAAAAAGCACCAGGATGTTGGGAAAGGTTTTGTGGAAAAAAAGGAGATTGAGCTGAGCCTTGAAAGAAGATAAAGCTGCTGAGAAGCAATGTTGAAAGTTTGTTTAGGGTATTGAGAAAAGATGGCCTCTCACAGATGGAATGACAAGTTCAGAGAGCTGCTACTTGTCAAATTTGGATAAAGACTGGAATTCACAAAGTGGGGAGGGGGAATATGAGAAATAAATATGAAAAAGTAAGTGGGAACCAGTTGTGAAGGACCTTTCATGCCAGACTGAAGAGGTAATAGGGAGTCACTGAAGGTTTTTGAACAATTAGGGTGTCAAACTGAGACATTTGTCTAAGAAAAACCCTTTCAACAACTGTGTGGAGATTGGAACTGGAAAAGAAATTAGAATGGAAGTGGGGAGGCCCATTAGAAAGTGATTTATTGTAGCTGTGGAAAGGTGGTCAAGGCTTTAATTTTTGCTTTCACTAATAATTCATCTAAAACTTGTTGATAATTCCTAGGGAGTAATCCAACACAAAAAACAGTTTAAAGGACTTAACTATTAAACAGTAAGTGCTTTAGTCAGGTCTCTGAATTAAAAGCACAGCACTCAAAATATTGTTCCCTCTTTTGTTATTTTTTGATAGGGCAGAGTTATTAAAGGAATGATTGGAGCTATAATTTCAATGGTGTAGGGCATTCCCAGAAAGGAAATTTTCTCTACCAATAAAGAGTTGGCAACTACCCCATTGTACCAAACAGTTTCATAACGTTATCTGGAACACTAAAAGGTTAAGTACTTGCCTAAAGTCCCCTAGCCAGTATAGGTGAGAGATAGAACTAAAACTCTGGGCTTCCTGATGGACTCTTTTTCTAATAATCATCAATCAATGAATAGATGAGTGTGCACAAAGACACTTGTGCGTGAAGGAGATTTAAGTGGAAACGTCGATGCACAGAGACAGTCCCACTCTCTCGGCGTTGGAAGCCTGGGTCCATTGGCACGAAAAATCATTATACCTGGAGACTTCCGCAGCTGCATTGGGTGGCCGTGTTGTCTTTTGTGCTCCAACACGCCCTAAGCACTCCACAGTGCTTTGCTGCGTCGCCATCTCAGCCGTTGAACCTTCTTATTGGTTTCTTCCGCCTGTTCCACCGAAGCAGTCTTCACATGCTGGGTGAGCAAAGCCCTGGTTCACCAGGGGTCCACGACGACCCAATGGCTACCCTCACAAGGTTTAGCCGGCCTGTCGAAGCCATTGCCCAGGGTGTGGCCGCTGCCACATGCTAGCAGCTACTGGGAGCCACAAGTGAGAGCTGGGTGTCAGGTGGGGGTCAGAGGTTGGAGAGCTGCCCTAGGAGGGCATGACAAGCCCTCCATACCAGAGATACTACCCCTCCCTGAGCACCCCATACACCCCAATCAATGAATAAACATTTATTAAGCACCTACTATCCCCCAGGCACTTTGTTGGTGCTTGGATATGCCACACAGCCTCTCTCTCTCACTCTGCTTCTTTTTTTGATTATTAAGGACATTAAAAAGCATTAAAATCCAGTACCAAAAATTATTCTTTCAGGTAATCCCAGAAATGGTGGTATACAATTAGTCCCAAAGACAGAGCTCAAAGTATCTCCTTGGCCTGGCTAGCTTTCTTCTCAAGAGTGACACTTGGTAAATGGCCATTTTCCACTGCCTGCCTCAAAACCTTAGCTCTCTAAACCAAATGTCAGGGAAGCAAGCAGAATCAAGGGCCTCTTTGAATAATTTATATGATTGTTACTTTTATAACTACAACACATCCAAGTCTAAATCCAATATGCAGGAATGATTGTGAAATAGTCTACTCTCTACAAATTAAGCCAAAGAGGAATAAACCTATTGCATTTTTCTAGGCATGAGAAAAACACAGAAAAAGCAATAAACTAGACAAATACTGATTTCAAAATCATGTGTGATATACACAGCCCTTTTCTGAATTCTGTATTGAAGTAGAATAGGTAGCAACAAATCAAAGAAAAATACATATGTGTACATGTATATGCAAATATAGGTAAATGTGTGTGCACCTAGCCAAGCATGTCGCAATCTAGCAAATAATAATAGTTGAAATTCGTAACACTTTAAGGTTTGTAAAGTATTCTATAAATGGCACATCTCCTTTGATACTATGTCCTTAAGGGCACTGGATTCCAGAAATGGCAACCTGTCAAGTTATGTCTTCCCCAGAATTCACCAGTTTTGGTAATATAGAACTTGTATGAGATCATTTTGGAGAAAGAAGTAGGAAAGAGCATTCACCTTGGGTGCAAGGTGGGAAGTGCATTGAGCAGGAAAGGAATTCAGATAGGAAATGAAGTGTGCTCTCAGCTCCCTCTCAGGCACAACTCCCTGTCTCCCAGGACAGGAACCATCTAAGTTCCTATTGTGGAAGATGATGAGTGGAAGCTGAGGAGCCAGATTCTCTTGTGTCTAACATTCCCTCTACCAAGAGCTGCTGAGGATGGCTGGCAAAGACAGCCGAGCATCTGGAAGAAGCTTCACTACCCTACCTCCTCCTCCTCCTTCTCATTCTCCTCCTCCTGGAGGTAGAGGTAGAGAGACAGAGAGAGAGAGAGACAGACAGACAGACAGAGACAGAGAGACAGAGAGAGACAGAGAGAGAGAGACAGCAAGACAGAGAGAAACAGAGACAGAGAGAGATAGAGACACAGAGACAGAGAGAGACAGAAAGAGAGAGAGACAGAAAGACAGAGACAGAGAGACACAGAAAGAGACAGAGACAGATAGAGAGACAGAGACAGACAGAGACAGAGACAGAAAGACAGAGACACAGAGAGACAGAGACAGAGAGAGACAGACAGAGAGAGAGAGAGAGAGAGAGACAGAGAGAGAGAGAGTTCTTGCTCATTAAATGGAGCTTAATTCAAAGTAATATCTCTCAAGCTTGAGGACAAGGGTCCCCTTGTCTTCTTGGTCTCTCCTCTCTTTAGGATAGGGTGAAGCTTAAGAAGAAAGTTCTGTTCTCAACAGAAAGCAGCTCAGGTAGCTGTTTTCTCATAGATGATTTCTTCCCCATTTGTTTATAACTATTGGCATCACTTAAGAGTTTTTTACCCACTGTTATAAAGTCAAGTGGCATCAAATCTTTGTCCAGTGTGATTAACAATGGCAGTGGGTAAATATTGGGGAAGAGGGTTTGATTCTTTTATTGGGAGACATTCCTACTTTGGTGTGACTTGGGCAAAGAAGAGTTTGGTTCTTGTTTGAGCTTTCCTAAAACAGGAGAAGTGTATTATAGTCATATTCTCTAAGTTCCACATAAAGTTCCCATAAAATGGAGAGCATATAAACAGATGCCATGATTTATATGTCCCTTGACTGAACAGAGATGAGCTCTTAAGACAAATAAGACCCTTGGGAGGCCAGTCTCACATAGTATGGCTTGGGAAAATCAGAGCTCCCTCCCTCTGAAAGCCCCACCTCATCCTTAATCCCTTCCAAGATGTATAATCAAGGTGAAGTCTATACTCTACTTGAGCATCCACCATGGGATATATTACAAAAAGTGGAACCCCCACTTTCTTGCACAAGGTATTCCAATTACATGTACACTGTTTCATCTAGTCCTTACAATAACCCTGAGACGTAATCACTATTATTATTCCCATTTTAAAGAGGAATAAACTAAATTTCAAAAAGGTTAAATGACCTGCCCATAGTCGCACAACTAGAAAACTTCAACATGGTACTAGAACCAAGGATTTCCCAACTCCAGGTAAGCAGGTGATCTCCTTTAAGCACATATCTTTGTCATTTCTTCCTACTCACTTTTCAGAATAGTTTATTCAGTTCAGTTAAAAAACGCAAACTGTGTACAGAACACCATTTTAGCTGCAGAGTAAGAAATAGTTGAAGTCATGATCCTTGTTGTCAAAGAGCTTAATGTGTAGTTGGTGATATCAGATAACTATGATTCACCGTGTCATGGAGTAAAAATTCTTTAGATGGTACAGAAAAGACTGTTACAGAATGAGGGGGATCAGAGAGGCCTTCATGAAGGACCTAGCATTTAAACTAGGCTTTAAAGCATAGGTAGGAATTCAATGGATAAGAAGATAGGGCATTGAAGCCACTGTGGAGAGTTCAAGCAACATCACAGAGAAAGGAGAGAGCACAGCAGAGGTTTCAATGAACAAAGCATCATTCAGTTTGCCTGGAGCATAAAGCATAAAGTATGTGAAAAGAAGTATTAAATAAAACTAGAAAGGTGGGATCATATCTAACTGTGGAAGACGTTGGAGCATACTTTATGGGGTAAGCAACTGGGAGCCATTCAAGAGATCTGAGTAAAGAGCAACATGAGCAGGTCAACATATAATAATCATAGTTGGGGGGCAGCTGGGTGGCTCAGTGGCTTGAGAGCCAGACTCAGAGGTCCTGGGTTCAAATCTGGTCTCAGACACTTCCTAGCTATGTCAAGACTTGACCCCCATTGTCTAGCCCTTACCACTCTTCTGCCTTGGAACCAATACCAAGCATTGATTCTAAAATGGAAGGTAAACGTTAAAAAAAAATAATAGTTGATATTTAGTGTAGCACTTAAAGGTTTACAAAACACTCCATGTACTTTTGTTCCTCACATTTAAGCCTCAAAAAGTCCATGGAGTAACCAGTCACTTCAGATATTAGCCTCATTTTGCAAATGAAAATCCCATCAGAAAGCTTAAGTGATTTTGGCCATAGTTACCCTCAGTAAGTGGTGGAAGCAAAATCTGAACTTAAGTCTTTACTAAGTCTTACACTCTTTTCTATGCTATACAACACACTTCTCAAGATTATTCTGGCAGTGGTAGGAAAGGTAGAGATAAAGTGTGAAGGAGAAGTGACTTGGTTAAGTATTTATTGAGCATTTACTATCTGCCTGGTACTGGGGAAAAGGGGAGGTAGACAAATGCAAGCAAGATAATACCTCTCCTCAAGGAATTTGTAGCCTAAGAAAGAAAAAGAACCTCAAAAGGAGAGCAAGAGGAAGAGACAGCATGATATCAAAAAGCCTAGAAGTGCTACGGAGGTGTGGATCTAAGCGAGATCAAGCCAAAGTTGGCGCATGGGAGCCTAGAAGGTCCTCAGAAGATAATAGCCCAAGGAAAGACTGTACAGCATGGAGGTTGTTGAGAAGTGAGTGCAGAAAGATGCCATTGCAGAACCATTCACCAAGATGCCCAGACCTTTTCTCTATGCTGCAATGGGTATGTTTGGATGAATTTGTTCTACCTTGCTCCATCTGGTGCAGGTGAAAGTGAGGTTAAAGGGACCTTTTAGAAATTGGGCTTCTCTCAGTCCTAACACGTTACCATCTTCCCAGAATCTTTCACTGTATGAATGGTTGCTTGGCCCTTCTATGGATGGTCTTCCCATTCTAGACTTGCATTATGAATTTTTTTAAGTCAAGTAACTGCCAAGACCTTTAGGGGTTCCCTTCCAACCATCATCTTTATTATTTAAAAGGTAACATTCTGACTCACCCACCCTTGTGTGATATGGCTAGGGAAAGAGGGAAATAACTATGGACTAATGTGATATAATAATACACAGTTGCTTAGCAGAATAGCAACTTTCCCATTAACGATATTACTAGTTACGTCCCAACCATAGAACATATAACTCTCATTTCCTCAACAGCCCTATTGACTTGGCAAGCTTTTCAGCATTCTTAAAGACCATAATCAAAATAAATAAGGAGGCTGAAAGACTGGGAAGATCTGCTTACATCTTCTGAATAGCAAAACAGCCCCGATGGCTAGTATTTTGTTTAGGGTTTTTGTATCCACATTCACCAATAAGATTGGTCTCTAATTTTCTTTCTCTGTTTGTTTTCCTTGTTTAAGCATCAATATCATATTTGTTTCATAAAATGAGTTTTGGAAAACTTTTTCTTTACCTGTTATTTCAAATAATTTATTCAGTTCTTAAATGTTTGCTAGAATTCACGTGTAAATCCACCTGGAAATTGCCAAAAATTGTAGAAAGAAAAACTGTGACCTTGGAAATAAGAAGGGAAATAACAGTAATAAGGTCCCAAAGGAACATGAAAGGGAGATAGGTGAGGACTGAGGACCTCAAACATATATTTTCTTTTCTTGACTTCTTTCCAGATGTTCTCTTCATCCTCTTTTCCACCAGTTTTAGAAGTTGAATAAACTAAAGCTGTGTGAAAAGAAATTTTGCTTTAACTCAGGGAAATAGCTAGAAAATAATTTTCTTTCCTGCTTTCAAGAATACTAACGAAGTCAGGCCCAGAAGTGGGAGGTCCTGGGTTCAAAGATAGCCCCAGACACTTCCTAACTGGGTGACTCTGGGCAAATCATTTATCCACCCACTGCCTAATCCTTATTGCTCTTCTGTCTTAGAACCAATACCCAGTATTGATTCTAAAAAAGAAGGCAAGAGTTTAAGGAAAAAAAATACTAACAGTTTATAGATTCAGGTTTAATTGGATCCCCAAACTAAAGTTTGTAGATGTTAATATTCCTTTCTCCCTATGCCTTAATCTCCCTATACAAACTGTTAACTAGGCTCGGAAAACTCAAAACCCCTACCCCACCACCTTGTCCTGTGCTTCAACAGGACTCTAAGCCACCATAGGCCTCCTAAAAAATTTTGTAATTACTAAGAATATCTTAATAGATTTTGAGGAGTTTGAGTATATTCCTTCATATATTGAGATTACAAGTGAACAGGGCATGTTTCTATCTTTTTTGGAGAATGAGAACAGTCTGAAGTGCTTTGATCGTCTAAAAATACCTGAATTGTAACTAATAAAAAAAATTATAGTTGTGATAAGTAAATTAATTTTTTTAAAAGCCACCTGAGTTGAAATTAACTTTACAGCTGGGAAAATGAAAGTTTTAGTGAGTCATTAAATTTTGCTTAAAAATCTGTGCTAAAATTATAAAAGAAAATTTTGGTGGAACATATATAGCCTGGGATACAGATGGACTATAAAGAATGTAGAACTTGAGAAAGAAAAGTTTGGAGAACAATAAGAAAGGAAATCAGAAAGGTGTGGCTTCAAAGACAGATGTATGTTTTAATATGTATGGTGCAAGATGGAGAGAGAAAGAGAGAGAGACACAGAGAGATGGAGACAGACAGACAGACAGAGACAGAGAGAGACAGAGACAGAGAGAGGTTGGAGGGAGAGGGAAAGAGAGAGGCAGAGGCAGAGAGAGACAGAGAGACAGAAAGAGAGAGGACAGAGAGAAAGAAAGAGACAAAGAAGAGACAGAGAGAGAGAGGGAGAGGGAGAAAGAAAGAGAGAGGGGGAGGTAGATAAATTTTAAAAGTTCAAGTAGATCAGAGAAAGGTATGAGGAAGTTTTCTAAATTTATAGGGAAAAATGTGTGATCTGTTATTCTATACTTGATCATAGCCTAAACGCTGAAAAGCGATATAATCTGTTATTCTATAAGTTCTGCTGATCATATGTAGTTAAGAGGACATTTCATTTGAAATTACTTGGCTATTATTTATAAAAATTATGAAACCATTGGTTGTTATTAGGGGTTATGGTGATAATGTTAAAACCTATCATGTATTTAACTGAATATTTTTGAAAGGGGGGAAATTAATAATTAATGGGAAAAGGCACAAAAAAGACCTTGCAAATTTTGCTTGCTTGTAAGTTGACACCCTTTATATCTCAGAATTCTTCTCTAGTTTAAGGCTTGTCCTAATCACCCCCACACGTGAGTCCTGTCTTGGGTGGAATATGACAATAGGATCATTTGTGACCTTAGTTACTTTATGTTCTACTCAGCACTTGGTTTCCAGAAAACAAACAAGAAGTAAGAGGACCACAATTTAAATGCACAGTACAAGGCAGTATCTGATCTTGGAGCCTTGTCATCACCACTCATTCTTTTCTAGTATTCTAAAATCCAGGTGACAGCCATACCCTCATACATAGTTTTTCAACAAGCCCCAGTACAAAGCTTAGTGGTCCTTAGCTTTCCCTTTGCCTTGGCATCCTCTAATTCACTCTTCCTTTGTTCCATACACATTCACTGAAACCACCTAGAGAACAAGGGAAGCCTACTCCAACATCCAAAAGTGGGATTCCCCTTTCTTTGAATTCTTCCTCAATCACTGCTTCTAAGCTAGATCCTCAGCCTTCCAAGCAACCAACACCAGCCAGGAGCCTTTCCTGACAGTCCTAAATATGCCAGTGGAATTTCAGATCCCTGGCTCTCCTTGCAGCCTCCTCGCTATATGTTTTTCTTTTTTCACCTTACTATTCCCACAGTATCCCACGCTTTACAAAAACTGTGATATCAAGGAAAGAATGCCAGATTTGCAGTCAGATAATGGAAGTTTGAATTCTGACTCTGACACTTAACTCCTTATATGACATTAGACAAGGTAGAATTTGCTCAGGGTAAAAGGAAGAAATGAGGAAATAAGCAAACCTGTGTATATTTCACTATAAGAGACACCAATGTAAGATAAGAAGCAGCATATCAGAAGGCTTGAGAAGCACAGGACTTGAAAGACATTTCTAATAATAAATGAACACACAACCAATATTGTAAATGCCACCTGCTTTCCAGTAAAATCTGTTCTCAGAAGCCCCATCATTACAGTATAGTACAGTATGGAAAGGAATAATAAAAAGATTTTTCATAGAGAGGGATGTTTTTGGTGGCCTTTTGACTTTTATTTGGTATACACCAAGCTCCCCTGAAAAGATTTCCTTTTAAAAAACCCCAATTCTTTAACTTACAAGACAAACATGCACTAGACTAGCATGGTCGACAAGTCATAAAAAGCTTCTTTGGTCCATGAGCCTCTGGAGAACAGAGACTAGCCTAATAAAATCTAGGCACAGGGCAAGTTTGTCTAAGCACTCCCAGCCTCCTGTCTTGAGGCTGCCAGTGGGGTCAATCTCTCCCACTTCCCACCACCATCAAATTGTTGCTGTATTCCTTGGCCATCCTCTCTTCTACCTCCTGCAAGCTCAACTCAAGTACATCCTTCTACACAAAGACTCTCCTTTTCTCTACCCCCTTCCTTCTCCTACCCCTAATTCTCACAATTGTTTGTGTGAATGTGTGCAAGTATAGAGATGTGTCTGCATTTCTGCTTATAACTATATGCCTTCAGAGATAATATTTCTCTCTGTGTGTTCATATTGTTTCCATCCTATCTTTCACCTTGAGGGCAAGGAACTTGGACAGAGATGAATGAATGATAAGAATGAAGGAATGTTGGAGACATTCCAAACTATTAAAACAATCTCTCTACCATTGGATGATCTGGATACTCTCACTGTAGAAGAAAAAAGAAGAAAAATTATCTTAAATTGAGGCACATGGGACAAACCACAAAGGAAACTGTAAAAACTACATTTCATAAAGACAAAGAAAACAAGCAAAAACAAGAGGAAACTGAATGCAGAAAAATCTTGAAGTGACTAAAGTTGGGAGTAAATACCTTCAAAGTCAAGAATCTGGCACAAAGTTATCAGGGCATCAGAGTAATTTTAGGTGACATGTTCAATGGAGAAATGAATGATCTCAAGATAAAGTTGGTGAAACTGAATGTGGAAAATATAAATAAGACCAAAAAGTCTGAAAAAGAAATTGTTTCTCGTATCGCAATAACAGAGCAAAAGGAAGAAATTATAAGGCAGCTGAAGGAAAGTGTTAGAAGAGCTCAAAAATGCAATGATAACTCATATCTGGTCACACACACCACTGACTTGTGAGGGTGGTAGCAGTATCAAATAAAGCACAAAAGCATTGGTTTTATAAGTAGATTATGTAATGGAGGAAGGAGGAAAGGGAGAGAAAGATTTACAAGTTACAGCAACAGAATCAATGTCTGACAAATCATCAGAGTCAGCTGTCAAGCAAAAATTTTCAGCTAGTCAGAGAAGACAGAAAGAGGAAAGAGCCCTTAAAAAGGGGAGTCTAAGAAGTTACTCATATCCATTCTCCAGAATCTTCTAAATTGGCTGAAATTACTCACTTAAAGAGACAGTGTGCTTCACCTTAGCATAACTATCAGATTTCACAGGAAAGAAACTCTGCTAAAGAATTCATCAAAACCTTGGGCATTTGGTGGGCAGTCAATGCCTTAATGACTATTCTGATAACTTTGGCCTGAGCAACTCTCCGAAGTAACTTTGCGTCCTAAAAATGATCCCACAAAAGGTGGCACAAGCCCCAGAATCAGAAAACACAGTTTCTCTACTGGATCAGGGGCAGACCTCTTCAGGAAAAGACACGCCTGAATGTGGAACCCAATAATCTTGCTCATTTTTATGGACTATGAAAATTCCACATTCTTCAAAATACTTCTATGTAGTCTAGCACAATTATTCCCCACTACAATCATAGTTTAGTTAAACCTTATCTTTGTTTCTTTCCCTGTGACACTAATATTACCAGAAAAATGAGTCCGAAAGAAGGTGCCAAATCATTATTTTCTCAGTGCCTAGCACAGTGTCTGACAGATAGTATATACTAAATAGATGCTTACTGAATTGCAGTGAAAATCTCCCTCCTACTACACATGAGGAAACTGATGCCCAGAAAAGGGAAGAGACTTGCTTAAGGTTTCACAGCTAGTAAATAAAATTTGAACTGAGTGAGAACTTTAACAGTAAAAGTATTCTACTTCCCCCCTAAGCTATGAGACAATTTTTTATGCTTTTAAAAAAACTCTCAGCCATTTAGTGACCAGGAAGAGAGGGTTTTTCCAGGACAGAAGGACCCTCCAACTATATCCGAAGTCATACTACACAGAGGCTAAAACTTACTCCGGTTATTCACAGAGGCAGATGGAGAAGGAAATATTTCTATGCCCTCCACTCCTTATTTCAAGCCAAGAAGGTTCTGATCATTTAGAAATCTATCTGTTTCATCCACTGACTTTTTCTTCCATTGTTCTTCAGGGGAGGCATGTCTTCCCCAGCTCACTTCCCACCGCCACAAAAAGCAAACCGCATTTCAGGGCTGCCAGGAAGACAGCTTGGCATCGCATGACCTCTTTGTATTCATGGAGGATTCTCTTTTGCACGTTTTTGGCTGGTAGGCACCTCTGGTCCATATTTAATTTAGGCTTGGCATTCATGGTTGCACGTGGCTTATCTCATTCAATCGCCTTCATTTTTAAAAGCTCTATTTCCAAATCAGCCCTCAGCTTCCAGTACCCCCTGCCTCATTTTCTCTGGAAAGGACTAGCTGAAAAGTAACCCGGTCTGTGTTTCTCTTCTGCCTGAGGTATTCGATTGCATTTGGGGCACCAGAGCTCACTACCATCCACCAAAGCTTTTATTGATAATTGCTCCTGATTAACACACAAACATCAATAAGAGAAGGACTGAATGCTTTTTAAAATTAATTAACATCATCAAGTCAAGGAAAACGTCTCTGGGACAGATAGCTGGTGTAAAAATAAATTGACTCATTAATCTTAGCCTTGTGAACACAGTCATGGTACCAAGGTCAGCTGTCAGAAAGAATGGGAAACCCTGGCAGCACATTCACTCACACAGACATGATTTTGTAATTATGCCATTTGCTCCAGCCCAGAATTTCTTGGGACAGTGAAGGTTTTAGGAAGGACATGGTTGTAGAAAAGACAAAAAAAATTATTTTTCCTTGGAAGTAATAGCACAAAGCACAGGGATTCAAAGTACTGAGAACAACAGCAATAAATATTTATCGAATCTAGTCAATTAACATTTATCGGAAAGCTATTTAAAGTGACTCCTAAGATGACTTCCAATGTTAAATCCCCTGATCCTGTGACTACCTTATACAAGGTTCTGTGAAGCCCAGAGATACAAGGAAGGAAGGTATAACACCTATGAGGGCTAAATGTTGACAGGCCCTTAGGAAAAAGGGACACCTGTCAACTTCTATCTTTGTTCATCTATTGCACCCTTAAATCTGGTTGGCCTGGGGTCTTTTTTTGCAGACATCTAATCAAGCAAATGAGCTGTTTTGAGTGCCTGGTATAAGGCAGGAACTGGAGACACAAAAGCAAAAGTAAAAACAGTCAGGGCCCTCAAGGAGTTCACATTCCAGCAAGGTGTCGAGGAGCAGAAAAGAAAAGGAAAGAAAAGAGAGAGGAGAGAAGAGCAAGAGAAAGATGGAGATGGAAATAGGTGTATTTTATATATACACACACTCATATATGTATGTACAAATATTCAAAATAGATACAAAATGAGAGCCAAAGCCCACAAAATAAGCTGTACAATTTTGCTCTAGACAGAGATATTTAGGAGAGACCATCAAAATATAGATTATAGGGGTATTCTGAGCTCAGTAATGAATACACCAATCTCATATAAGTTGAACTACTTAGCATAAGGATGGTCAGGGGAATTGTTAGCTCAACAACATAGAAATCTATCAATAGCATCTTCTATTTTAATAAGAAATGGAATCCATAACAATAATCCTACAATTATAAGGAATTAAATTATTTTCCTCCCCAAAAAGGATAGGTCTCTATTACTTCTGCTAAGCCTAATCAGGCAAATATCTATGTGAATTTCCCTAACAGAAATAGACAACTAGACAGTGAGATAGGCTACAAAACCATACTTCTAGTACTTAGTTCACCTCCAAGTCACAGCACATATAAGATAACAAATCTCGCTGGAAAGGATGGAGACTCAGAGCTGCCTGGACCACTCACCTGAAGAGAAGAGGCCCTGAAAACATCCTAGAGATCACTATTGTCTATAGTCAGGGGAAAGAAGCCTCTAGGAGCAGGGCCTCTGAGACATTAAGACAGCACAAATCAACCAACATTTATTAAGCATCTACTGGATGCCAGGCATTATGCCAAGCCCTGGGCATACAAAAAAAAGGCAAAAAAATATTCCCTGCCCTCAAGGAGCTTATAATCCCATGAGAAAGACAATAAACTAACATGTTCCAAGAAATATGGAGAATAAAGAGAAATAAAAAGAATAAAATAAAATAAGGAGAATAAAAAGGAAATTGTTAACACAGGGAAGGCACTAGAATGAAGAGGACTTGATGAAGCCTTCCTGTAGAAAATGGGATTTTAACTGGAATTTAAAGGTAGTCTTCCCTGCAGGGAAAAGAGAATCCAGTAGGAGCCTAGCAGCTCCTGCTGCAAGTTGGTGTTAAGGGGGAGGGGGGGGATGATGAAAAACAACCTGGAGCAGTAGAAGCACTACTTTGAAGAGCAAGAGCACCTCATAGACATCATGGCATGCAGGGTATGCAGGACAACTATAAGGAAGGCAATGGGAACCTAAGCAATTTGTATGATAACAAGAATGGGTTAAGAAAGGAGGAACTCAAGGCTATTTCAGGACCAAATGAATTTGCAGAATTGTACCAGAGACTCAAACAGATAAAAGAATTCCAACAGAAGCACTGAAATGAGGTCTGTCAACCTCAGTAAAATTTTAAGACCTCCTGAAAACCAGAGAAAATCTTAGTGCAGAGGCACAAAACTGGGTGAAGTTCACAGATGGAGAATATGGCCATTCATTACCTGGATCTTCATGACTGAAGTTCACTAACTTGAAAGCATCTGAGAAGCTTGTCTATTTTTGCCCAGATGTTTGATATTTCTAAGGAAAGGATTCTCAATATAGAAGCATATGAGGCACCTGGAGATGCTACTTGAGTGCCCCCCAGGACTACACAGATAGGCTCAAGCCCCTCCAAGGTCAAAATGAACTGTTTTGGAAGATTCAGAGTAAATTTGAGAAGTGAGACAACGGTGTCCACCCAGGGTGGCCAAAAGAGACAAGCAGTACCTGACCCATGCCAGAGCCCATCTTGACCTTTCTGCATGTTCTCCTTGGGAAGAGTTGGCCTCCTTGGGCTTAGACAGACAAAAGTCTGCACTCTTGGCTTTAGAACTAAAGTATGGTGGGACACTGGAAGGGAGCCCAGAGGCTATTCAGCTATAAAGGCAAGCCCCTAGAATCTTTTGATTCTTCTGTTTGCTAAGAATCCCAAATCCAAAGGAACCAAGAGGGACAATGAGAAGAAGTAAAGACCTTGCTTTCCTTGAAACCCAGATGTATGAGTAATTAGAGATTCTTGGGGAGACAAAGGCATCTCACTCATGAAAATATGAAGCACAAATAGGCAAGGACAGTACAGAAGAAAGGGGAGGAAGAGAAAGAGCCAATAAATGAGAGTGAAAGTAAAATCAAGAGAATGAATGAGATTCTACAACCCCAAAAACCTGCCCCTGGCTTGGGATGGCCAACCCATTCCCTACTGGAATGGCCTCAATATAAATTATAATAGTGAGAACTGTGGGAACTACATCTTCAGAGGACCCAAGGCTTTCTTGAGCCACTTTGCAGAATGATATCATGCTCATAGCATGAGACATTTGGGCATTCCAAATACAGCCCACTTTACTAATGTAACCCAGACTGAAGATGCTTTTTCCTTGTGGGCCAAGTTGAAACTGCAAAAGATTTTTAAGTATAGGCAGCCTGTCACTGAGGAGGAATATGAGGAAATGCAGTAAATGAGAAGATATAGGAGAACTTGAAACACTGAGGACTGCTTCAGGGTCTTGAGCATATATTCTGTGACTGCTCGATCATCCTAAAATTTGGCATTTTTCTATTCCACACAAGTAAATGTTCTCAATGTTCTCTGCTTCATGATCTAACATTCTAACTTATGCCTTGAGAAGACAAGAAATGTGGGCATGTTGAAGGTCTGAAATAATTAAAAATTTTGTTTTCTATTTTAAGGGGTTCTGAAAAAATTCTGCCTAAATTCCTATTATTTGGGTTATATCTTCATTGATATGATACATATAGAGAGGTTGGAGTAGATGGTCTCTGAGGTCCCTTCTAATACTAGGTCTATCATCCTATGATGTCTGTTGATAAATTAGTTGATACATTATTTACTCCCCCTACCTTGAGTGAAACCTTACTTGTAGAAATCTCAGAAGTCATTCTTCAGACCAAGTGGTCTTCCCTGGAGCTATTCATCTCAACATGGTGGCCGTTTAATACTGAGTGCTATGGGAAAAATGTCTTATAAGCAGTAAGTTCATCAGTTTTTCTGCCCTACCTTTCAGAAGCATTTCACTACTTTACTTTTCAGTGAAATCTTTTCAAATGGCATCTCTGCCCTTTAGCAAATGATTCCGGGATTTTCTAGAATTTTGAGTACATTAGTCCCCACCTTCTCAGGCATTTTTAATATTATATCTAATCCAAGGGAGTACTTCATAAATGGAAGTGGGTCATTAGGAGTTATTGCTTTATGTCCCATTTTTTACATTCACTAACTATGAAATCGGGCAAGTCAATTTAGTTTTCTCATCTGTAAAATGGGAGCTATAATGCCTCATACATTTATTGTGAGAAAAGTGCTATGTAAACCTTGAAATTTTGTAAACATGGAAGTTATTAAGACCCTCTTTGAAGAAAACTGCATTGTCCCTAAAGTGGATGTTTTCTGCTTGGGAACAGTGTTTCATTCTGACAATTAACTAAGAAATAATTCAGTACTTTAAGGCTGCATAATTTCATCAGGGTGTGTACCACATCCATTTGGACTTGTGTGGCCCAACCATTCCACACTTTATTCATGAGTTTCTGTAGCCAAAGAAAGTCATCACCTCTGACTACTATTCTACTGATAAGTTTTTTTGTATTTTAACTAAGTGAGTTCAGAGGACAAATAATCCAGCATCAAGCCCATACTCTTAAGTCTTTCCAGCTTGGTAGGAATGACCAAGTCCTACCAAGATTCATGGTGTGAAAGCCTTAAGTAAACCAAGCAATTTTATGATAAAGCAACATGGAAAAACATTAGTGATGTTACCTGTGTAAACTAGCCTTAATCATAGAAAATTAATCTTCAAAAAAAACAAGTTGCCCTATCAATTAAGGGCCATTATCAACCTTATCTTTAACACTAATTATGGAATCTGAAATCTTGCAGATAAATCCCATAATAAGGGATTGGTTTGTGAAATTCTAGTAAATTGTAAAAGGAACCTTAATATCACATGACTTTTTTTCCAAAAGTCAGAGAAGTAAGAAATTTGATTTCAGATAAGCCTCAGGTCTCTTTAATAAAAGAAGGATGGGGGGTGGTATTGCTATTTAAATTCAAAAATGTGTGTTAGGACCTTGGCAGTGAGCTATCTTTATTTGAATCTATAGACCAATTCATTTTAATAAGGTAAAATACACCAAAGAGTTCTTATGTGACCCCTGGTAGCTCAATGATTAGATTACTAGATCTGTAATCAGGAAGACCAGTTCAAATTCAGCTTCAGACATATCCTAGCTCAAGTCATTTTACTTTTGATTGCCTGACAAGAGAATCCACTGGCAAAGAAAATGGCAAACTATTCTAATATCTTTGCCAGGAAAACTCTGTTCAGGACTATTAAGGTCCATGGGTTCATGGAGAATCAGATGTGACTAAAGATCAACAACAAAAACAGCATTTCCATTAAAGTGAAGAAATCTGCCCTTTTTTCTTGTGGGCTTTCCCCCCGATTTAATACAACACTGTCCTAAAATAATTGGAATTAATTAATAGAGGCAACATGGCAGAGTGGAAGGAATCATTGAACCTCTTGGTAGGAAAGACATGGATGAAATTCAATCTCTGCTGCTTACTAGATGTATAGTCATAGGCAAGTCACTTCGTCGCTGTTTTATAAATTTTCAAATGCTAGAGAAATGTGAGTTATTTTATAGCTTATGCCACAGTTTTACAAATGAAAGCAATCTATATTTTCTTTCTAATCACATTTTCATAAATAGAGGAGATCAAGTGAATATCTCAGCTATTCACATAGTCTGTCAAGTCCAAATGATGGCATTGGAACTCTTTCCTACCCATTCTGACTAGACTCACCATTAGCTCAGAATTCAGATTACTATATGATGGGAAACCTAAAGAATTCATCTATCAGCATGTTATAAATAAACAAAATTTGGTCCAAAATTGAACAGCAAGAGAAGACCACACTAGATTGTCTGTAAGAAACTGTGAAGTTCTTTTAATAACTCTGAATGGCTCTGAAACAGAGGCTCACCTTTTTAACACCAATATACTTCCAATGATGTTCTATATCTGTGAGTTATGCAATAGCAAAGTTTCCTAAGAATTGAAGTTGCAGGTCACCTAAAGGGGAACAGAGAGAATCACAGTGGGTGTGAGTAGGGTGCAAAAGAGGGAATTATGTAGGAGAAACTCCATAAAGGTTGTCATCAGAAAATCCCAGCTTTGCTGCTTATTACCTTTGTGACCTTGGGCAAGTCACAATCTGTCTAGTCTTCAGTTTCATTATCCATAAAATGAGTAGGTCAGACTAGATGACCTCTAAGAGACCTTCCAGCTTCCAATCTATAATTCTATAAAACATATGACCAGAAAAATAAGATGACTTTGTCATATAGCAAAAACGAAAGACAAGCAACGAGTAGTCCATATACAGGGCTGGTATCCAAGTTTAATAGCCTTTTGAGAACTGATTGACAATCTGGGATTTGTCATTCAAAGAGATATTCATACCCTCTAAGCCCAGATAAGAGATTCTCTAATGCAATCTTTGAGCAAGACTTGAACCATGACCAGAAACCTTTGAAAAAGACAAGAGTTTTCTAAATGCTGGAGAAAAGAACTGTGATGGCAAGATCTGAGGAGCAGCAGCAATGAGGAAGTGCTGTTGTCAAGCCCTTCTAAAACTCAATGAACTGAATGAGAGTGGCTGCCAAAGGTACAATGGATAAAGAGAAAGAGAGGGTAGGAACTGCCACACCACAGCTTAGAGGTGGTACCTGATCTGAGGCTCAAAGGAGAGATTCTGAGAAACAGAAATGAGGAGAGAATAAATTCTAAAAAAGTTTAGTGGCTTGTGAGAATGCATGGAGACAGGAGACAGAATGTCACATCCAGAGAGAAGTCAGTAATCCAGTTTATCTTGAAGACAAAGAAAATGAAGGGGAATTGAATGAAATAAAGTGGAGATAAATTGGTGCTGATCTGAGGGGAGGACTTTAAATAATATTCTTAAGAATATGCCTTTTTTAATGCTATCAGTGATAAGGAACCACTGAAAGATTCTGAGAAAGTTAATGGCATGGTCAGACCTGTCTCTCCAGGAAGATTATATATAGATGGATTGGAGAAGAAAAAGATCTAAATTTAAAACCCAGCTCTATGACTTTGGGCAAGTAACTTAATTTCCAGGGGGCTCAGTTTCCTGGATTCAATAAACCAAATGACCTCTGACTTTCCAGCCTGGTTTCAACTCCTGGGAACTTCACTTCCCTCCTAGGTTAAGTTCATCCCCTCTAATCTCATCAATGGGCTACCTCAAAATTTGACACCGCCTCTCTCAGCCTCCTTTCCCCTCTAATTGCCATAAAGGAGACTAGAATGTCAAACTCGTCCCAGTGCCTTCCTTTCTAGAGGGAAGAAACTGGACTTTTCATATTCATTCCATTCTGTATCTATTCTTCTGCCTGGTTTCAACTTTGTGGAACAAGTTTCCCTCCAACCCCATCTTCCTGCTTCCTTTTATGTGTTTTCTCCCCACATTAGAGTTGAAGTTCCTTGAAGGATGGCATTGTCTTTTTATTATTTATCTAGCACTTAGCACAGTGCCTGTCACATAGTAGGGACTTAATAAATATTTATTGGATACTGTCATCCTATAAAGGAAGGAATACCTTATAAAGTTATTACTGTAGAGGGAGGATCTTGGCAACTGGCCCCATCACTTCCTGGCAAATAGGGGGATAAGAAATGAAAACTGTCAAATTTATATTCTTGGGATCAAAGATCACAGCAGAAGGTGACTACAGCCATAAAATTAAAAAACTCCTGCTCCTTGGAAGGAAAGGTATGGCAAATCAGGACAGCATACTAAAAAGGAAAGACATCACCTTGCCAACAAAGGTCCATATAATTAGAGCTATAATTTTCCCAGTAGCAATGTATGGTTTGAGAACAGGGCTATAAGGATCAGGCTGCAGAATAAGCACTTTTGAATTGTGGTACTGGAGAAGACCTTTGAGAGTCCCTTGGACAGCAGAGAGATCAGATCAGTCAATAAATAAAGAAATTAATTCAGATTATTTGTTGGAAAAACAAGTACTGAAGCTGAAGCTTCAATACTCTGGCCATGTAATGAGAAGACAAGACTCAAGGAGGCTCAAGAAGAAAGACCCTGATGTTGGGAAAGCCTGAAGACAAAGGAGGAGAAGGAAGAGGATGAGGACAGATAGTGTCATGGAAAGAACAAACATGAACTTGGGCTTCAGAGGATAGTGGAGGACAGAAGGGCCATGATCCAGAGAGTCACAGAGAGTTGGACAATACTGGACACCACATAGGAAAGAATGCCACTGCTAAGGCTATTACAATAGAGCAGATACCAGAGCTCAGCTGAGCTGGGGTGCTGGCTTTGGGAATGGAGAAGACACATGAGAGATGTGGCACCAGTAGAACTTGTTTGACTTGGCAACTGTTAGGACTATGGCAGCTGAGGGAGAGAGGAGAGTCGCCAGACTGTACTGTTAAGGGGTCTTTGAGTTAAAAGTCAAGTTTTAGACTAAATTAGAGAATATTCTTCTCCCCAGGCAGTGTGAACATAGGATCAGTGAATAAAGGTAGCTGATTCAGAGTCCCACTGGAAAAACTATAAGAAAAGGAGTCCTCTTTTAGGATGCTTTTCCCAAAGCCTGCAGCTGGGTCCTGGGATACTAGGTCATCCAATTCAACTCCCTCATTTTATGGATGAGGAAACCAAAATCCAGAGATGAAATGATGTGGAAAAAGTCATGACTTGATGGTAAATCTGTCAATAGAACATATGCCTTCTGACTCCTTGCCCTCCCTACTGGCCAGATGCTAACAGCGACATGGCAGCAGAGTACATGACGTCTGTCAGGGAATCTTGAGAGAAGCAGCTGAAAGGTACTCTGAAAATGTTTTCTGTTTGCTGTCTCACTATTGCACTGATTACTATAAAGAGGCAGCAACCCCAAAGCTCAAAATAATACTTGATTGATATGTATGATTTGAAAAAATTGTATTATTTTTAAATGCATTAATTTTTATTTTTTTCAAGATATTTTATTTTCCCAATTACATATAATAATATTTTAACATGTTTTCTGAAATTATAAGATTTAAACTGTCTCCCTGTTCCCCCCACTCAGAGATGGTAAGCAATTTGATCTGTGCCTTACATGTATTGTCATGTAAAACACACTTCCATATTGGTCATTGTTATAAGACCATACTCATACAAAACCCAAATCCTAAAATAAAACCATAAACACACTGATGTGAAAGTGTATGCTTTAATACACATCCATCTGCCTTCAACAGTTCTTTCTCTGGATGGTGTTATTAAAAAAAAAATTAGAATTAGAAGACCTGAGTTCAAGTTCAATTTCAATTACTAGCAAATCACTTAATAGCTCTGTTCCTCAGTTTCTTCATATGTAAAATGGGAATAATAAGCTTTGAATTAGAATTACATACTACATTGACTCTTTGTGAGGAAAATGCTTCACCTCACATCTTAAAGCATTATAGAAACATGAACTATCACATTTGTTTCATAACTGATGTAGAACAAATCTAGATTTAGTAGCATTAAGCTTAATTCCTTATACCTCTAGAGAACTTTGTAAAATGAAAGAAAGCCCCTCTAATATAAACAAATTTCAGCTAGACAATGAACAAACATGTGATGTAAAGGAAATAAAATGATGTTTGGAACCAGAGAACCAAGGTTCAAATGCTGGCTTTGTTCCTTACTTCTTATTTTACCTTTGGCCAGAAGTCACTACTTCTACAGTTTCTTGTCTGTAAAATGAGAACCATAGACTAGACTATTTAGGTATTTTTTAGCTCTTGGATACATACCAAATCTTTTGCTATTTGAAAGCAGAATGTACTTGGGATTACAAAATTGGAGAGATTTGCAAAAACTATCTATGGTCATTATTATCAAATGAAGCATAAAGCACAAAACTTCACCACTATCATAGAAGAGATCCATCATAGAGTCCACATTCCAAAGAACTTATCTATAGATAACAAGACACTTGTGATCCTCCTATACTGAACACATCAAACTCTAAAACAATGAAGGATTCAAAACAAAATTAATAATCACTCAAGAGAATTTTGCCTGCCTATGCATAATAAAAAGAAATAAATGAAGAACTTTCATATACAGTTGGACAAACAATCCAAAGTACTTGTCTATGTGTATTTGTGTATATATGTGACATTCTACACACACACACACACACACACACACACGAGCGCGCGCACATGCACACACAAACGTGTGCACCTTTGGTCAGAAACAGCAAATCGTTATGAAAAAGATGAGCTTTTTATTTCAGGGAGAAACTTTGATTCATTAAAAAAAAAAACAACCTCAAAACCTTTATGATTTCTCAAATCCAGTTCAGTACGTTATAAATTTCCAAAAAGTCAGCTGGCAGCCTTCCTTTAACAGTCATACAAAGGCTATATTCCTTCCTTCATGGATAAAGGAACCAGGAACAAAATGGCTATGTGGAAAGGCAATTTACCTCTGGGACAGGTCCACTTGGTGTATAAACCTTCAGAGAACTACTCCTTGGGGACATATAACAAGAGTCTCTAGCTTAGAGGTAAGCCCTAATCAAAATTGTAAAGTAAGAGAAATCTGTCTTCAGTGGCCCCAGGTTACCCTTTCTATGTCATTTTTCCTCTTCCCTTTGTCCTTTTGTTGGGGATCCTTTGTTCCTCTACCACCTCAATTCAAAAACCCTCTTCTCCACACAAAATCTGATGCTAGTCATATACACCCTAGTGAAAATTTGTCAAATTTGCTTTTTCCTTTCATGTTTACATTTTAAGCCTTGGTGAATAATTGTGAAATAAAGGGCTTCTCCCCCTCCCCAAAGGAATTTCTGGCATTAATAAGCAAGTAGATTGAGTTTTAGGAAATGGGGAAAAAAACAGAGAATTCTTGGCTATTCACTGAAAGCTTATATTTATATAATATTTCATAAAGTACTTATTCATTTGTTAACTCATTTGGGTCTTTACAACAAATCTGAAATATAAATGGTAATTCAAGTTATTAATTTAAAAAATTAAGCAAAAAGATGTTGAAAAAGAGAATATGCCAGATAGA
This sequence comes from Monodelphis domestica, assembly GCF_027887165.1. Classification (NCBI taxonomy): domain Eukaryota; kingdom Metazoa; phylum Chordata; class Mammalia; order Didelphimorphia; family Didelphidae; genus Monodelphis; species Monodelphis domestica. Next base: position 125,509,013 of record NC_077233.1, read on the forward strand.
GGGAACAACCTGAACAAAGACATAAAAGCCAAAGATCAGAGAATGAAGTCAAATTTATAAGGATACAATCATACCCCAAATGACAAATGGTCAAAGGATATGAACAAGTAGTTTTCAGTTGAAGCAAGCGAAATAGTCATATGAAAAAAATGTTCTAAATCGCTCTTGATTAGATAATTGCAAATTAAAGCTACTCTGAGGTATTACCTCACATTTGACCGATTGACCAATATGACAGTAAAAGAAAGTAATAAATGTTGGAGGGGATATGCCAAAAATGGGACACTAATATATTGTTGGTGGAATTCTGAACTAATCCAACCATTCTGGAGGACATTTTGGAATTGTGCCCAAAGGGCTATAAAAGGATACATACCCTCTGATCTTACCCAAAGAGGCCATAAGAAAGAGGAAAGGACTTACCTGTGTGAAAATATTTATAGCAGTTATTTTGGTGGGGTCAAAGAATTAGAAATTAAGGAGATATCCATCAATTGGGGAATGGCTGAATAACTTGTGGTATATGATGGTGATGGAAAAACCACTGTAGTATAAGAAATTATGAGCAAGACGATTTCAGAAAAGCTGGAAAGATCCAAATGAACTGATACAAAGTGAAATAATCAGAACCAGGAAAAATATCATATACAGTAACAGCAATAATGTGCAAAGATCATCTGTGAAAGACTTACTCTCAGCAATACAATGATCCAAGATAGTTCTGAAGGACATGAGAAAGAATGCTATCCACTTCTAGGGAAAGAAGTTAGAATGCAGATCAAAGGATACTATTTTTCACGTTAGTTTGTTTACGGTTTTATTTGAAGGATTTGATTTTATATGAGTATTCTCTTACAACAGTTATGGTGAACCTATGGCACACATGCCAAAGATGGCACTCTCTGTGGGCACGTGTATCCCCCCCACACACTCCTGAGTTTGTTACTAGAAAGGCAGAAGGACTCAGGAGAAACCACTTCCTTCCCCCTCTCCACTGTGCCTGATGACATTTTTTCAAATCACTTGCTCCTCTGCCCAGCAGTCCAATGGGAGTGCTTACTCCCTTTCCCCTCCCCACCCAGGCTGAAAATATTCCTCACTTTACCCACTCCTCTTCCCAGCATCCCAATGGGAATACTTTATTCCTCCCCTGTGTGGGGTAAAGGGGGGAGGACAGCAGGATGTACCCAGAAATCAGTGAGGGCAAAGCATGGCACACAGTCTTTAAAAGTTTCTCCATCATTGCCATACAACAATGACCAACATGGAAGTATGTTTTGCATGATAATATATGTATAACCCAGATAAAATTGCTTACCATCTCTGAGAGGAGGGAAGTAGAGAGGAAGACAATTTGGATCTCATTATATCAGAAAATGTTTGTTGAAAATTGTTATGTATAATTGAGAAAATATCTTTTTTTAAAAAGCCAAAGATGTCTAGCCTTCAGAGAGGGCAGATTGTAGACTAGTCTTGAAATTAGAATGGAAAAGTAGGAAGACTTCAAATTTTAGATGGTATCAAATGCTAGATAGAAGAATTTAAATTTAAATTAGTGGAAAGTAGGGAGCCATGGAAGGCTTTTAAATAGATGATAAACAGAGTCACGTGTGTACCTAAGAAACAGCCTGACTGAGGCATGAAATATGCATTGGAGAAATGAGTGGAAGGGGCAAAAGGCTATTGTAGAAATTATAGAGAGTAGTAATGAAGGCCTGAGTAAGAGTGGTGGCGATGGGAATCAGGTGATGCTGCTGAGATATCACCAATAAGACCTGGTAACTGATCAGCTAAGAGGAAGAGTCTAATAGTTTTTAGAACAGGAGAATGAGGTGAACAATGTGCCATAGGCAGAGTGTCAAGTCAAAAAGAATAACAGGTTTAAGGGGAAAAGATAATAAACCCTTAGAGCTTATTGAGTTTGAAGAACCAAAGTAATATTTAGGTGTGAACATCTTAGACAAATAGGAATGAGGGACTGGTGCTCAGGATAGAAAGAGGTGAAAGACTACAGTGATAGTCTGTAGAGAAGACTGTAGTGATACAAAAGAATCAACCAATCCAATCTAGTCCAAAAATACATTTATTTATCATCTTCTGAAAACAAAATATAGGGTTATATGCTGGGAATACAAAGGGAAAAGGAGAAAAAATGGTCTCAGCCCTCAATGTGCAAAGGGGATACAACCCTGTATACATGCATATGTGTGTGTAAATATATATATATATATATATATATATATATATATATATATATATATACATCCAAAAAGGTGGGTAATTTTTAAAAGGCATGAGCCCTAAAAGCCAGGAGAATAAGAAAAAGCTTCAAAGGCAATGCATGAACTTAACCTTTAAGACAAGCAGGGGTTTTAAAAGCCAGAAGTGAGGGAGGAGGAAGTGCATTCCAGGCATGGGGGATAGGCATGAAATTGAGAGATGGAATAACAAGTTTGTAAAACAGCAAGTAGGTCAGTTTGACTAGAAAATAGAGTATTTGAGATAATGTGAACTAATCTTTAAAGGTAGGCTAGAGCCAGATTATGACGAGTTTTCAATGTTAAACTGAAATTTTTATTTGATTCTAGAGACAACAGGAACTCACTGAAGAGCCTAAGGAAGTGTCTCACAACCAGGTTTGTCCTTTAGCAAGATGGGAGATACCTACACATGTTTGTAGGCATTAAGAAAACATTAAGGAGGTTGAACTTGAAAGGACTGAAACTAGAAACCTAGAGTCCAATTTGAAGGCTGTTGCAATCACATAGGTGAAAGATCATTGAAGTCTGAATTTGGGCTCGATATGGAGAGGGAGCAGAAGTAGAGAGTGATGATGAAGTTTTTAATTTAGCCTCATGATGATAACTATTACAAGGATGATGGTGCCTCCATTCAAAATATGGAAGTTTGAAGGAGTAGATTTTAGGCGAGATAAAGGCAAGGCAATAAGCATTTATTGAGACTACTACATGCTAAGCACTGTGGTAAATGAAGGAGATACATATACCAGAAAAAAAGGAAGACCATTGGTGCCTTTAAGGAGCTTACACTGAAGAGAGTGCATAAAAGGGAAATGAAATTGGCCATAAGGAGATATTCATGCTGGGCAATAGTGTCAAAGTCTGGAAATATCAGAAGCAATGCTGAGAGAAGAATGAAGGATGGCTGGTCTGGACCTCTTCTTGAAATGAACCTCCAGAAGGAACTCACCAATGGAAGAAGACTGGCATAATAAAAGGATATGTCAAGATGAGAAGGTCACAAGGACTCATCAATGGGGATATGGGGGCAAGGATGTATTTAAGGAGTTCAATTTTGAACATGATGAGTTTAACATATTGGTTATCTGTGTGGAAGTAGTCATTGAAGCCATGGGAATGAATGAGACTGCCATTGGAGAGGGAAACCTTGAAATGCCAATTCAGGCTTTGATAAATTAAGCATCCTCTTAATCCATCCATTGGGGAAAAAAGCGTGGTTAAAAAAATACTACTAAACTACTAAAAGACCCTGTTACACAGCCTATAAGATGGTATCTTAATAGGACGTGCAGGTTTTAAACTAACAACAAAATAGTAAATTTCTATTATAGCCCTAGTTGGGCAAACCATCCTCACAATGTCCCCTTCCCCTTTTAATCCTCCAAATCAAACTGCAGGTAGTTTGAAATCCTAGCTACAGAGACTTGTATCAGAAACAGGAATGGGGGAAAAATAGGTCACACTCCTGCTTTCTGTGCTCCCCAAAGAAACCTTGGAATTTCAGCTGTGAGCATGTACGCTTCTATTTCTGATTTTTCCTTTAGGAGGCCCTGCAGGGCTCAGCTGCCCAAGATCTCAACCATATATACTATCCAGCATTGGCACTCTGCTCTAGTTTCTATATTAAAATCCACATTTGTGTGGCCGTGTTTCTCTCCCAAACTCATTTTGCATCATTAAATTCCCTGATTCACACATTTTGGCAGCCAAAAAAAAAAATCTGCCACCTTGTTTCTTCTTATTTCTACCAGGGTTATCCCCAGACACTTGGACTTCTCTTCTTACAATTTTGTTCAAATGAACTACATGTTCCTATAAGGTAACGGTGGTGGATGTTCTCTTCCTACCTGCCTACTTAAATTTAGGTGGAAAGAATTTACTGATATGCAGAAACTTTAAAAAACAAAAACAATTCTTCTGTCTTCTAAAGAATAGAAATTCCACTAATAAATTAAAGAGAATAAAGGAAAGACCACTTGAAACTACAAAGGAGCATTTTTAGCCATACAGGTTTCACCTGATTAACAACATCATCTGCATTTGATGGTCTAATTCAACTCTAATTTGATACCTACCAATCAATCAATCAGCAGACACTGAATAGATTCTAAACTTTCCACCACTAATCTGTTAAACTGGTCAGCTTCAGGGAACACATGCCAGGAGTGTGGGGCTAGCATAGGGCACTCTGAAGTGGCAAAAGGAGAGGCAAAGAAGAAGAGGGTAAGAGAAGGGTATGAGTATTTATATAGTACCCACTAATGCCAGGTACTGTGGTAAGCACTTTTACAAATATGATCTCATTTGATTCCCACAACAACCTTTAGGAGGTAAGTGCTATTATTATTCATTTTACAGTTTAGGAAACTGAGGCAAATAGTGATTAAGTGACTTATCCAGGATCACATAGTTAGTAAGCATCTGAGGAAAAATTTTAACAAATGTCTTCCTAACTATCTACTGCACCACCAACTCTCTATAAGAAGAAATTTTTTTCTTCTTACATAAAAGATACTCATTTGTATCAAGTCAATTTCTCTTTGTGAGCTCCAGTTTTCCCATCTGTCAAATGAGGACAAAGTGCAATTCAGCTGGGCAGTGTAGTTAGATGAAGAAAAGAGACAGGACAAAACATTAGGGGTGTCCAGGGGAAGGCAAGAGTATGATCCTGATCTTCCCAGGGGTACCAGGAAGGAGCAATTAGACAAGCAGAGCCACAGAAGAGGAGACAGTATTCAGCAGGAAGATGTGGTGTACATCAAAGGTGTCAAACATGCATCTCACAGTACTCCAAAGAATAGGACAGGACCAGGTTAAAATGTAATTGGGAAATAGTTAACAAAATAAATAAAAATAGAACACACCACCTTTCAGATTTGCTCTCTACCAAACAACCAATCATATTTCTTTCTAAAACTATTTCAGACTTTGGGATTTGTTCTCATGAATGGCAAAGACATAGATAATGTCACATTTTAAAACTAAATCAATATACAGCCCTAAGAGTTCCTTATATATGGTTTAATGGTGGCCCCTTTTCTATGTGAAAGAGGCAAGCCAGAAAGAGAGAACTTCAGGCTTGCAAACCAAGCTGGAGACCTGATCTGCAAAATCAAGGAAAAGGTTCCAAACGGAATGTTCCCAGGAGGAGAAGGCAGTTAAAGCTGGAGGAGGAGAAACCTCTGGGGTGGACTGACCAGGAGATTTTGGCTCTCTGGGATTTTCTGATCAAAGGAGGCAAGCCTGACTGAAGAGGGAAGAAGCTGAGAACTAATATTATTAGCTTTTGACCTAAGCTGAAGGACCCTTGAGGGGGGCTTCTGAAATTAGGCTGAGACCTTGGTGGCTTTGTGGAGAAGAAAAGAAGAATAACAGTTGTCCTCCATCTCTCTGACTGTCCCTCTGCCACAGCTGTGACTGGACTGATTTCCCAAATTCCTCCTATACCTCATTAGGGATTAGGGAAACCCTCATCCCTCTTACCTCAGTTTCCCATCCTGTTGTTTCCCAATAAACCCCTTACCTGAGAAAGAAAACAAGAGTATCTTCATAGTCCACACAGAGGGGAGGGGCGAAGCCACAAGCTTCAAGAAGAAACTGGGAGGGAGAAGCTGGAAGAAGGGAGGGAGATGAGGGAGTATGTGGGATCTGGGAGTGAGGGGAGGAGGAGGTTAGGAAATAGATTGATCTATCAGCCATCAATAGAGATTATAGGCAAACCCCAGAGCATTCCCCTGTGGCAGCACCTCTCTATCTCTGTAGTACCTCTATCTCCGTTGTAACTAAGAAATCCTCAGGTGTGTCCCCTACCAGCAGCTCTCTAGTCTCAAGCCAGAGTACATCAGTCACTGCAACAAGAAATAATTTCCATACAGATCATCTAATTTATTACATCTATCTGAGTTTGTCCCTACTACCATAATAGATCCAAAATGATAAGGACTTAGGAGAGTTCTAAGAGTTAAGAGATTGTAGGTAAAGCTGCAGAGTTTTGAGGAGTTGCTATCCAGTGGTGGGACCAGAGTGTAAGAGGTTGAGAAAATAGTGGACAGTGAAAAAATGGAGGCAGTAGGTAAAAATATCCTATTGCAGGGATTAGGCTATGAAAGGGAGGTGTATAGGAGAATAGTTTGAGAGGCAGCTCAGTGGATTGAGAGCCAGCCCTAGGAATTTGACTCCTGTGTGTCCAGGAACCCTCTTTGCTGCATTTCATTATTTTTATTATTTTTCCCCAATTACATGTAACAACAAATTTCTGCATAAGTTCTTTGTCATAGTTCAACAAGAGCAGAGCTACTCCCATTTCATCATCTTTTACAAACATGCTATAGACTCAGTTCACATGTTCTTCTGACCTGGGGGAAAAAGTGGGGACTTAATGCTGGGCATCCACCTACAATTTGTGCAAATTGCCCCATCCTTTCACTTCCTTGGACTGCATTAGGACCCCATACCTCATTTTCAGGCTGTCCCTCATCTTCAAGATATTCCATCAAGTCTCTCTCTCTCCATACAATTCTGTCTTCATCAACCTCAGTCCTATCTTCCTTTCCCCTCTCATTTTCCTTCCCTATTCTGGTCTTTCTGGCATTTCTGGTCTTCTCTAGCCACAAGCCAGAGTCCAAGAAGCTGTATTGAATTAGGTAAAAGAGCCTGAATGGAGGAGCCTCCAATATTACTGTGGACTGTGAAATTTAATGTTACTTGCAAATTTGAATTATTTTTAAAGGGGAATAAATATTTCTAATACTGAAAAAAAAATTCACCTTGGATAGTAGAGAATCCTGGAGTAAAGGCAAAAAGAACAGGACATAATAAAAGAGTTTTGAAGTGTTGAATGGAGAAGAAAGATTGAGGAATGAATGGCATCTCTTTTTTCAGTATAATAGGAAAAGAGATCTTCTATTAGGGTAGAAAGGGAAGAAATGATTTGGATGTTCAAGAAGAGAGAAGGTTTGGAATTGGTTTAAGTAAATAGAGGATCTGTACAGTTCCTTCCGTATAAGATGCTCCATGATTCTCAGACCTTCCCACAAAGTGTTCTGATTTGGGGATGCTTGGGGAGATCATATGATCATATAATCAAAGATTTAGAGCCGGAAGTGACCTCAAAGGCCATCTAGTTTCATAGATGAAGACACTAAGGTACAGAAAGTTTAAGCAATTTGTCCAATAAGTAAGTATGAGAAAAATGATTTGAATCCAGGTCCTCTTACTCTAGAGTCAGTCCTTTTTCCACTCTGTTCTAAACATTCAGGGATTGAGGGAGTTAAGGAGAGGTGGAAGCTGCTGCTTCTGAATAAAGAACCCAGGACACTAATGAACCTAAGATGCAAAGCCACTATTGATAACCTCTCAACAGCCTCTGAGACCTCAAATTTCAAGTCATAGGAATCTTGCCTCAGCCTATAAAAAGGCTTACTAGTTTTATACACACATACACATACAGAGTCTGTTCAGCTCCAACCACACACACCAACGGCAAACACATCCAATGGTGTCATCTCTGCTAGGAAAGAAGCATCATATGTTGTGCTGAAAATCCAATTTACAATGATTGCCCATCTCAAGAGCTATGTGCCTGCTCAATAATAATTTGCCTTCTGCTCATTCACATTTTCCCTGCACGAATTTATGGGCCCCAGAAAGTTGACTTACAGAACTGAGCCCTGTAATGAATTTCCCACTTGTAGCATGCTTTTTCCACTCCCTCTATTATTGCTGCTTGTCTGCTTCTTATTTACACAGATGGTTCCAAAATGGAGCCTTAGCAACTAATGGGGGGGGGCATCCCCTCTCCCTGCCTTTCCCCAGCACCCATTCTGCCTGTTATACCCACTTGCAGAGAGCAATAAGGGCTTCATGGAATCAAATCAGATTCGTGGAATTATAAGGGACAACAGAAGTCACCTTCATCCAGAAAACCAAATACTATACATGATCAACCAACCAACAATCATTGATGAAATACCAAGTCTACATCAGAAACTGAAAAGCACTGGAGTCATAAAAATGAAAATGAAACAATCCCTGCCCACAAAGGGCTCCAGTTCTATAGGGGGAAACAGAACCCAAACAAGAGATAGTCTAGCCTCTGCCTGGAGAATTCCAGAGTAAGGGAGCTCACTGTCTCACAATATAACCCATGTATCTCATTAAGAAAGTGCTTTCATATTAACCTATATGACCGTCTTTTTCCTACTCTATAATATGAAGAGGTTGGCGTAGATCAGTGGTTCTCAACCTTTCTAATGCTGTGACCCCGCAATACAGTTCATGTTGCAGTGACCCCAAACCAAAAAATTATTTTGGTGGCTACTTCAAAACTGTAATTTTGCTACAATTATGATTTGGAATGTAAATACCTGATATGCATTATGTATTCTCATTGCTACAAATCAAACATAATTTAAACATAGTGATTAATCACAAAAACAATATTTAATTATACGTTGAGAAATATTAATCCAGCAGGAGACAGCCTGAGCACTGGGGAGGGAGGTAAGTCCTGCCTGGGGAGGGGGTCTGCAGACACTGCCTTCTTCTTCCTGTCGTCCCCCTCCAGCTCGAGCTGAGGCTTCACTTTGCTGGGGTTACTCAGATCCATTATCTGCTCCAGGAGTTATCTGCTCCAGGACTCATTCTTAACCCCTCTGGAGCCAGCACCTGGGTGCTCTCTCTGGGTCTCTGTTTGAGTCCGGTCTCCAGGCAACAGGGTAAATCCATCGCCCCTCATAGGGGGAGAGCTGCTGAAAGGTAACTAATATTAGTACAATGTGTGGGCAGCAGGGTCCCCATTCTTTCTGAGATCTTGCTATAAAGTAGTGCGATTTCTCAGCAGCTAAAGCCATTGGAAATATGTATTTTCCGATGGCTTTAGGCGACCCCTGTTTTTTGGTCATTCGAGCCCCGCAGGGGTCGTGACCCACAGGTTGAGAACCACTGGCATAGATGATCTCTAGGGTCACATCTAGTTTCAGGGTCTATGAGGAACAGAATTCTGCTCCTGTGTAATTTTCAGTCATTGATCCTCCATCCTGGCTTACTACCTCATGACACAGACTAAATCTACTCTCTTCAATAGCCTGGATCTTTGAATACTCACTGTACACACATCTTCAAGTGTGCAAAGCCTTTGTTTCCCAACTATTATATAAAATAGATTTTTCAAATATTTTTATCATCCCTGTTTTAAAGCTAAGGAAATGGGGCCCTAGAGTGCTTGCTCAGGGCCAAATTGCTAGGATCATAAATGGAATTTGAACCCAAGTCTGAATCACAGTTCTCTTTCCATTATACCATGCAGATAGCTATTATGCCTTGAAATTGTCGCTTTTCCAGGCTAATCATCCCCAATTCCTTACCAGCTTTCACTGTGTCTCCGCTGGATGTATTCCCATTTGTTAATGTTCTCATGAACCATGGCTCCAAGAACTGAACATAAAGAGTGCAAAAGTGATCTGACCAACACAGACGATCATAGTTTCTCCAATAATGCTGATAATTCTTGGTCTTTGAGGTCTGAGGAAATGAGAGACAGCAGCCCACAAAGCATATAGAATTGAAAATGGGAGTCCCAGTTAATTTCAAAAGGTCAGCTTCCAAGCTCTAGTCTCAGAGTCATTCTCACAGTTATAAGGTTTGAGCAAAAATGGAGACACTGAACCTCAAAAATAGTCTGTTGTTTGAAATGGCAGCAAACAGATGCTTATAAACTTGGTTTCTGCTTCTCCTTAGAAAGCAAGTTCAAATCCTGACTCTGGCACATGCCAGATGTATCATCCTGGCCAAATCATTCACTTCTACATCTAGGATTTAAAATAATCGATATTAATATAGCACTTTAAGGTTAACAAAGCTTGAGAAGAATCCAATCAAGCTTCCTTAAACAAGAAATATGTAACTGTTGAAGATCCTGCATTGTTGATAGCACCCACAAGTAAAGTCAGGCATAAATAATGCCCACAAACGGTCTATTGCTTGGCACTTCCACCCATCAGCAGCAAAAATCCATATCCTATGACCTCCACTCATTTAACTTCCTGCAGGACATTCCCAGGATGACTTTCTCTAGTCCTGACCAGGCCTGCCCCAACCCAATCTCACCAAACAGTGGCATAAATACCAACACATTTAGATATACATTTTCCTCTCTTTCCATGAAGTTGAGCCCTTCAACTCCAGCTGCAAGGATTACTAGCTAGTGACAAGCTGTGAAAGCTGATTAAATAGCTCCACTTGGATCTCTCAGGCTTTTTCTGCTCACACTATTCAGCCCAAAAAACATTCATCTGGTGATTTCTGCCCCCCCATCCTCCATCCCCATGCTGAAGTGGAAAAAAAACTTTCCGTTTGAACATTTGTTGCCACATTAAAGAAACATTTTTAAAGGGGATTTAATGCCTGTTGGTGAACAGCCTGATAGCCAATAAACATCATTTCCTACCCTTTCTTTGCATTTGCAACATTCCTCACAAGAAATGGAAGATGAGTTTATAGCAAGCGGTCCATAGTAGGGTCATTTCCGAACACTAATTCTTGCCTACTGAGGCATACTTGCATGGAAAGGCCAAATTACTTAGGAATGTTAACTTCCAAACTTCAATGGGATATTCATGAATAATGCAAACAAAAATTCAAACCCCACTTACTGAAATGGATTTCTAAAAAGTCCCATCTAATAATTCTCCAAGTTAAAAAAATATTTTTTTTCTCCTAGTTTCTGACTTGTCAGAAATTACTCAAAGAGTACATACACAAGCAGGGTCCATTAGAAGCCAGAAGCACAGACTGGCCTCTGCTGTAGTTTAGAAGGCAAAAAAACTGTTGAATCAGACACCCTGTGGCAATTCAGAAAAGAAGAGATTCATCCCAATTTATTGCACTAGATGGAAAAAGAGGAAAACTGACTGAGCACAGTTGGGATACACCGAGGGCGACATTTTTATGTGTGGAACAGTCATTTAATTTGTCTCTACTTTTTATGAATTGCCAGCAAAGATGTATTTGCACAAAAATACAGGGGCATTTTTGAAAGCAATTAATTAAGCATGCAATTTATATGAAAACAATTTACTGCAGGGACATTATCGGGGCACCCAAAATGCACATGCAATTTCCTTGCCCTCTAATTTGTGGACATAATTTATTTTGATTGTGCAATTAGGAAAGGAGACCTTTATTAATTTCCAAGCAAATCTAAAGAAGCATGACAAATTCAGCAGCCAAAGAGCCTGCATTTACAAGGAAAGAGAAAAGGGTGGCTTTGGGAAATCGGTAGCTGAAGCTGGTGGTGATGCTATGAATCAGAAGCCAGCAAATGGGTATCATCATTGCACTATCCTTGACTTGATGGGTAACCTCCCCTAATCCCCTTAACCTCTCTGAGCTTCAGTATTTTCCTTTGTAAAATCAAAAAGGAAAAAAATAACTTTCTCTTTGATTAGCAGTATCTCAGTGGATTTTGTGGGTCTGTTCTGGGTTGATTTGACAGTTAGAAATACGCCAGCTTATTTCTGGGTTAGCACTCACATAACTTCCCTCTCTTCTCAACTTAGCTGCACTTACCCACTGGAATGGTGCCAGAGATCATCAGTAAGTATCCCAACACACTTTATGTTTTCCCACTTTTCCCAAAAGAGGAATGGGTTGGCACTGAGTATCTATAAGCTCATTGTTGACCAATGTATACCCATTGATAAAGCAGGAAGGGTCAGTAGTAAAAAATAGAATTTGCCTTGGTGGTAGAAAGCCTGGGTTCAAATATCAGCAGTTGCCATGTCACTAGTTTCTCTGAACCTCAGTTTCCTTATTTGTAACAATAAGAACTTTGGAATAGATTATCTCTAAGATCCCCTCCAGCTCTAAACTATAATTTTCCATCAATAGCTCTGATCAAAGAAAGAAAATAGTTCAGTAGACCTCATTCTTCCCTTCTACATAGGAGCATGCTACTAACCATGAATTCTTTTAGAGGCACAAGGGGCTTAAGGTTCTTTGTTATTTTTATGATATAACTCCAGCCCTTAGTCAGAGATCACAGGCTCTCTATTAGTTCCAAGCTGTATTTTCCCAAGGCTATAACTAGTGCTATGGTAGTGAGGCTCTGCCTCGGGGTGATTTTTAGATTCTTTTGGCAATGGAAACGACAAAGCTATTACGTATTTTGCGAGGCTAATTATTAGGATCAAATCACTGCCAGATGGAAGCCTAGAGTGGGCTCTTCCCTGACCTTGCTCTGCTTCCTGCTCATCCTGAACAGTGATTTCGCAGTTCACCCCAAGTGTGGTGAAATTTACTCTAGCTCAAAAGTTCTTAGCTGAGGCATCTGATGGTGCAGTGGACAGCGCTGGTACTGAAGTCAGAAGACCCCAATCCAAATCCAGCCTCAGACACTTTGTTATGTGACCCCAAAAGCATCACTCAATCTCTGTTTGACTCAGTTTCCTCAACAGGAAAATGGAGATAACAATAGGATCTACCTCATAGGGTTGTTGTGGAATAATATTTGTAAATAGTACTTTGCCTTGCCTTTCCCTTTTCCTACTAACTCCTCACATAGATTTATGAATCTTTTTATAAATATACATATATATATATAACTATATTACAAATCATTCTGCTGCTTTTTTAGCTCCTATTTCCATAGCACTTCAAGGTTTACAAAGTGTTTTTTTAACCATAACTCTATAATGTAGATAATAAATGCAGAATTATGCTCATTTTATAGATCAGTCCAAAAATGATAAATGCCATCATACAATTAAAGAGCATCAGAGATAGGATTCAGATTTTTTACTACAAATCTAATGCCAGGCTCTTTCCATTCCAACATGTCTTATGCATCTCTGTCCAATGTTGGACCAGGACCACAGGTCCATGTTAGTCTCTACTCATGATGTCAATGCCAAGACCAGAATGAAATTAGGCATTTGAATCAAGGTCTCAATTCCATGACAATCTCTTTCCAATGCAGCAAAGGCATTTACTCCTTTCTCATTCATAGTCCACAGGAAGGGCTTTAGAGCTGGAAGAGATCTATGACCCTCTAATCCACCCTTTTCTTTTTACAGAGGAAGACTGAAGCCCAGAAAGAAAAAAACTGCCTATATAAGACCACACAGATTGCAAACAACCCAATCTTGATTTGAAATGTAGTCTTTGGATACTAGATTCAATGCTTTTTTTTCTACCATGTTGTGTTTCCCAGTGGTCCCCCAACTTGCCAAAAAGAATCTTTGCTAATGTGTCTGGAGTGGTATTATTCTAACACACCCCTAATGGGCAGCTCTCAGCTCATCTGGGTTATATAAAAGGTCTTCTCCACACCAAAAAAAGAAAAAATGCCTATGTTCTTAAATTAAGCCAGCCATAGAAAGGTGGAAAACTGGTTTTATTTAGCTACTCATCTTCCTTCCTCTATTAAATAAACTTAGATCTAAGATAGACCTAGATTTATCTACTGTATTTTTCATGTTATCCAGAAAGAAGATTGATTTTCCCATTATTCTACCTAGTAGTTTTTATGTGCCTAATTGCAAAGTATTTTAAAAGGCAATTCTATGCAATGAGAAATAAATGCAATCTGGGTAAGGGAAGATGGCATTATTTTTTTTTACTTCAGAAGGTGGCGTGGTCTTCTAGGTTCCTCTTTTAACATTGTTTCCAGTCCCTCCAAAACATCAAATCCTGATTTCAAAAAAAAGAAAGACTTTCCATTTACAACTCCAGGTCTCGTCAAAGGCTAAAAGGCCCTAATTCCCTGTAGAAAAGGAAATAGTAGTTCCATTCTTGAAGTAGGCAAATTTCATTCAGTCCTAGGAAGGCAACAGGATGTCTGGGTAGCAATTGGTTATAATGAAGGAGTCAGGTTTCCCAAGGTGTCCAGACTCTCCTCTTTTTGGAGTGCTTTCTTTTGGCTTTCTAAGCAGAGTTATATAACTAGAATATTGGATCAGATCTAGTGAAATATCTTAAGGAGAACTATTTCTCTGCTGTCTCGGTAGGAAGGTCTAGGTTTTTTAAACCACATTTATAGGAAATTGAGACCCTTGGGGCACTGAATGACCTGCTTAAAAGTCACAGATCTAGAACTAGTGTCTGGGACTAAATTCTCATAATTCTATCTTCTGGCCACATACTCCTGGTATTAGACAAGTTTCCACTATTATATTTAACAATAATTTTGGAGCAACTGCAACCCATTGGAACCAAAGATAATTAATTTAGAGCTGGAAAGAAAAGCAAAAACAATGTAGTCCAACTCTCCCATTTTACAGATGAGGAAAGTAGGTCCTAGAGAAGTTATTTACCAAAGGTCACATGGAGAGTAAGTAGCACATTTCAGATTTGAACTCATTATCTAACTTCAAATGCAGTATATTCTTACCACTGAACCTTAACTATAGATTAAGACTTGGACAAGAATTTCAGAATAATATAAAAAATTAGTATAGTCTTAAACTAGGTATCATTTAGTTTCATGAATAAGTATGGTCAATTGAAAAAAAAATTCCCTCATCTTTCCTATTCTGTCCTTCTTTTACCATAATTTCTTCTTTTCTCTTAATTTCCTTTAAATTGAAGTATAACATTTTTCAGAGAATTATAGAACATTAGAGGCTTATACGGGGATTTTGACATCCTCCAATCTTTATTTTACAAAGAAGAAACTCAGTCCCAGAAAAAAGTGAATGGTCCAGGGCTACACAACTACTATATAGTCAAAGAGGGACAATGTACTCTAATACTATATTCATCCCTTTTCTTTCTTGTTCCTATTAGTTTTGTGAAAATTTTTACTCCAAAAGGTGCTTGTGTGCTCTAGTGATAGCCAAGACCATTTGAAAGAGGCTGGACCAGAAAGAAATTAGAATGGTAAACAATTTTCTGGTTGATAACAACAAACACTAGAGTATAAGAGTTTAACAAGGACTGGGTATGAATTAACAGACTGGGCTCCACACAATAGGGTAAGAATAACATCTTTTCCAGCTCTACACTCTCTTTAGAACTGGTCAGACTGGCCCTATAAGGGTCAGCACTCATTTTCTGAGAGAGAAGAGGAGATGGTGGGCACAGTGGATTAGCTTTTGGGGAATGCAGCTTGTGTTTTTTCTTCCTAGTTCCCTTTGTGTTATCCTGTAGAATCCTGGATGCTGTTTCCCAAGTGAATAGTCAGGAGCTTGAGTACCATTTCTGTGTTTTCCTGAGGGTCTTCGTGTGACCTATGAAAATTTTTATACTTCTCAGGCACCAGATTACAAATTCAACCAGAGAACAGAGCAGGGATGGCAAATACTGCAGGTTTGGCCTCAGCTATATATCTGACCCTTGATAGTCCAAGTCAAATGCCCAGTCATTTAAGAAGGCTGCCAAGAGTGGTCATATTTGATCAGGCAGTGACAATCATATTACATTCCCCAGGAAGAAGGGAATTGGTTACACAAAGGATAAAAAATAGTAACATGGAGCTTGATCAATTGACTTCCACATGCCATTGGAGAAAACCATTAAAGGTCCTCAAAATCGCCAGAAGATATGATGGAAAAAAATGAAACCAATATTTACATCAAGCAAAGAACATAACTTCCACAAATGAAAAACACTCTCAACGCAAAGAAAATGAGAGATCCTCACTTATGCAGAGAGGAAAAAAAAAAAACCTGAGACACTTATTTGAAGAGAGTAAAGGAAGAGTGAATCTCTAAGGGGCAGAAAATTCACCATGACATAGCCATGGAAATCAATGCTGGAGGCGAAATGAGGAACCAAAAGGATGAGGAGGCCAGTCTAATTCAAGGTGAGAAAGCCATAACAAAGCATGCAGAAAAAGAAAATGTCTCAACCCTAGCAAAGGATGGCAGAAAATTACAAGAAGAGCTGACATTTTATGTAGTATGTTAAGGTTCATGAAATACTCTAAGTACATTATCTCATTTGAGCTTCCCAATATCCCAGTGTGCTAGCTACTAAAGATAATGTTATCCCTATTTTATAGATGAGGAAACAGAGGATCTGAGGACTTAAGTAATTTGCCCATGGCCCTACAGCTTGTAAACATCAAGGCAGGATTCAAGCTTCTAGTTCTGACTTTCTACTATAATTCAATACTTTTCTTCTTTTTTAATTTTTAAAAGTTGTTTTTATTGATATCTTTTGGTTTTAATCGCTTTCATTTCCAATAATACTCCTCCATTCCCCTAGTCAGGTGGCTGTTATAACAAAGAAAAGAAAAAAGCAATTCTGGGAAATGAACCAAAATATCAACCAAGTCTGACATATATTCAATGTTCCTACCTTTGTGCCCCACTTCTGCAAAATAAGGAGAGAGGTAATACTCTCTTGCTTTTTCTTCCTAAGAAAAATTCATCAGCACAGTAGCAAAAAGACTTATAGAATGGAGTCTTAGAACATTTTAAGATAGTGGATTACAGAATTTACTTTGTCTAGGGGAGTAAAGGTCAACATTTAAAAGTTTAGCCTCCACAATTAAGAGTTCAAGAATAATCAGATGTGAAATCAATATTCACCAAGTTAGGGAAAAAAAGATTTGTGCAAGGCTTTACCCTTTGAATAAATTCATAAATTGTTAGAGCTAGAAAGGAATCCATTATCTAGTCCAACCTTCCTTTTAGAGGAGAAACAGTGATTCAGAGGGAAAGTTTTAGTTCAAGAGACCTAGAACTGAGAGAAACAAACTAGTTGACCTTAACTAGGTCAATGTTCTAATTCCCAAGTTCCTCATATGTAAAATGAGTAGGTTGGATTTTATTTCTAAGAGCAATAAATAAGATCATAAATTGAAATAAACCAACAAGTATATATTAAGCTCCTACTACTATGTGTAAGGCACTGTATTGTGTATAAAAAGGAAATAGCACTTGCAATTAAGAAGCTTACATTCTTTTGGGGGTAGACAAAATACACATTTGTTAATATGAGGAAAATAAAGATAGTTTAGAGAAGAAAGGAACAAGCAGATGAAGAAAATCAAGAAAGACTTCACATAGAACAAAGGAGATTCTATGAAGTAGAGGTGAATAAGTAAGTATCCTCCAAGGCATGGAGGATAACCAATTCAAAGGTTTAGACCCAAGGTGATGGGGCAACATCTCAGAAGAGTAGCCAGGACAATTTGTCAAAATCGGTGGTCAGAAAACTACAGCTGGGGGCCAGATCTATCCCTCAGCCTGTTTTTATATAGGTTATAACCTAAGAATAGTGGTTACTTTTTAAAATACAATAAAATGTTATGGCTTTTAAAATGTTACAACCACTGTTTGTTCTTAGGTTGTACAAAAACAAGTGTGAGTTTGGTTTGGCCCTTCTGGCCATTCCTTTGCTGACTCTTAGGACCACAGAGAGTGGGATGAGGAGCAATATGGAAAGGAAGGTTGAAGGACTCTAGAAGCTAAGCAAATTATCCTGAAGGCAATAAGGAATCCCTGTAGTTCTTTGTATAGGGGAGGGTGAACACTGTGTCAGACTTTCACTTAAAGAAAATTTCTCTGGCAGCTGCATGGGGATGGATTGGAATAGGGAAAAGATTTAAGGTGGGGAGACCAATTAGGATGCCATAGCAATGGCTCAGATTAGAGATATTGGAAGTCAAAAGAGACTGGACTAAGGTGATGAGTATATGAGAAGGAAGGAAACAAGCCTGTATTAGGCATCTACTATCTCCTGGGCACTGAGTTAAGTGCTTAAAATTACTATCTCATTAGATCCTCACAACATCTCTGGGAGATAAGGAGTATTGTGATCCCCTTTGGCTAACAAAGGTTAAGAGACTTGTCCAGGGTTAACAACAATCACCAAATAGCTATTATTCCCCCTTACTATTTCTTTGATTTTTGTCCCCTGTGCCATTCCCAACAACCTCATCAAGACATCCATCATTTCTCCACTATGCTTGTAACAGTTGCCTAACCACTTCTCCAACCTATAGTTTCTTCCCCTCTCCAACAGGACATACAGCTTCCAGAATGAGTTCCATTACTTCAACTTTAATTATATTACACCCTCCCCCCACTCCCATCCCAAAGTCTCTGGGGCCTCCATATTGCCTATCAAAGAAGGTCCAAATTCTTTAGTGTGATACTCGAGGTCTTCCACAATTTAGCTCCAACTTACTTTTCTAATCTCATCTCCCACAACTTCATTTATCCTAAGCTGTAGCAAAACTATTTGCCATTCTTCTAATGCCCTCATGCTTTCCCACTTCTCTACCTTTTTTCATACTGTTTATATATCTGGAACATCCTCCACTATAGTTTCCCATCACTAGGCTCTTCTTTGCCCATCCTTCATGGACCAGTTAAATGGTACTTCCTCCATGAAGCCTTCCTTATTCCCCAGCTAAAAGTGAACTCTTCTTTACCACACTGCTTACCGCACTTCATTCTTTAATCATCTTTATTTTTCTTTAATTTTATTTTCAATTCCAAATTCTCCTTCCAATCACTCCAACCATTTTATTGCCTCTTCTGCACTTACAATACTATTTTTTATTATCTATATTTGCATACATATTTTCTCTCTCCTGATAGATTGTAAACTCCTTAAGGGTATAGGCATGACTTATTCTTCTTTGGACCACTAGAATCATAAAAACTCAAGAAATATTTCATGAATAGATGGATGGATTCGAGTTGAAAAGTTTTTGTGGTTCTCTCTAAGATACAAACTGGTTAGAGTAAAGTAGCTAAACTAGGACTGTAATTCCAATTTCATGACTTTCAGTTTTTGATTCCTGGTGTGTCTCCTACCCCCCCCTTCCATTATACCACACTGCACATTCTTCTTCATTTATCATGTGAAAGTACCAGTACTCTCATTGAAGCCTGCCCAAATGTGTAGGACTTATTTTTAAAGGATTAAATTATTTTCTAGGGAAATTACTTTTGTCTGAGAACTCTCTTTCCCTCAGTCTGCTTTTTATTTATTTATTGCCTGCAGAGTTTAAATAAAGATAATAAATTGCATGATCGATAGAAACAACTAAGTTGCTTTGCTTAAAACTGATAATGAAGTATATAGATTTCCCATGAATAATTGAAGAAGCCAGCAAATTGCTCCTGGCAAGGCCTGTTCCTCACTTTGTAGCTCCAAAGTCTGTACCAGAAAAGAAAACAGACTGGATAAAATATTTGAAATATAGAGCTTTTTATTAGCAAAACATTTGTTCCTCCATCTCTTGATCTGAAAAATGGGGAAACGATACTTTACTATCAACATGATTGTTTTAAGGAGTGATTTATAAAACAAAACACTACAGAAATGTAAGGTGTTATCTGTGTTATTAATATTCAAAATAAAGTCTCTCCCATTCATCGACTTAAAGGCAGAGGTGGTATGGTTGTCAAATTTGTAAATTATATAAAGCTGGGAAGGAGTGCTATCACATTGTACGTCAGAGTAAAATTCACTCCCCCTCGATCTCCCAAAGGCTAGAATGCTGAACTGAAATATTCATTATGAGTCAAAGTTAATGAAACCTTAGACTATTCAGATCCAGGATAATTTAAGTTCCTTGAGGGTGAAGATCATTTTACTTATGGTTTTGTAGCTCCATTGCCTAGCATAGTTCCCGATACAGAATAGGTGCATAATAAATGCTTATTAATTGACATAGGAAATGAAGTTACCTCCCTGATATTCTACTTCATTCCAAACACATTTGGAATATTGTATTCAGTTAGGAACTATACTTCACCTAGGACACTGTTATACTGAAGATAAAGCAAAAGAAGTCAGCCAGGAAGTAGTCCACGAATTCAAGACATGGGAGGATCCAAAGTTAGCCTGGAGAAGAGAAGACTTCCAAGGAGTATGATAGCTGTCAATAAGAATTTGAAGGATTTCCACGTAGAAGATTTGTTCTGCTTGGCGCCAGAGGGCAGAACTAAGAGCAAGAATAATAATAGATAACATTTAATCAGTATTTATTATAATGTGCTAGACACATCATAGTTATTCTTAATAGTAAAGATAATAGCTAACATTGATATTAATATGATTATTAATAATAGTAGTAGTTAACATTTATATGATGCCAAGGCATTGTGCTGAATTCTTTATAATTTTTATATTATTTGCTCCTCACCACAACCCTACTTCCTGGTAGGTGCAATTATTCTACCCATTTTTTTCATTAGAAAACTAGACAGATTAAGTTAAGTGATTTACCCAGAGTCATATAGCTAATAAGTGTTTAAAACTAGATTTGAACTCAGCTCTTCCTGACTCAAAGCCTGGTGCTCTACCCACTGTGTCAGCTAGCTAGCTAGTGATGAGTTGAAGTTACAAAAAAAAAAAATTTAGTGGGCTAGAAGTAGAGTTGCTATCCTAAGGGAGACTGAGCTGACCTAGAGAGGTATGGAGTTCCCTGTTGTCCTACATCTTCATGTAGATTCTGGTAGACTCTCAATACATGACATGGTAGAGGATTCTTGCTCAGGCATAGATTAAGTTAGATGGTCTCCAACATCCTTTCCAACTCTGATTCTGGGTTAACCTCAGGAAACTAGTCCTTCAGTCTGATTGTTATAGAAGTGTTTACCATAGGTCGGGTAATGGTGTAAAGAATCATGAGCAAGATAAGGTTCCTGTACTCAAAGGTCCTATAACAGTATTGGCACATGTGCAGAGTGCACACTCAGGGAACTACTCTGTTCCCCCTCTTTCCAGTGCCTGAGGACATTTTCGCATGTCCCATCCCTCTGTCCAGCTGCCAAAGCAAGCACTTCTTCCTCCTGTTCTCTTGGGTAATGGGGGGCAAAAAGGGGGTTAGAGGGGGCTCGTAGACAGCTTGAACTTGCCCTCTGGGCACTCAAACCCAAAAAAAAAAAAAACATTAGCCAACTCTATTCTATAGTCTTGAAACCATTATCTTTAATCACTCCTCTCTGCTCTGTTATTTCCCCTACCTCCATCTCATTGTAAATTATCAACAGTACCATACACAATGCAGGTTTTGAGTGCAACAAAACTATTATAAGTGTTTTTTTTTTTAATTTGCTAGCTTATTAGATAAATAACCATCCTTATCCAGCTTGGGATATATCTTGGTCATCGTTTCATTTGTCAGCCATACAAATCCAACCCCTTCCCCAAAGTCCTCTTCTAACAAGCAGGGAAAAGTAGGTCCCCTCCAAGATTCCAACCAATTTACTATCCATCCCAAAAGAACTTTTGTTATACTAATCTCTAGTTTTCCTGGATAATTCCTGGTGTCAACTGGAAGCCAAGAGATCTGGCTCTTAGTCTCAGTTCTACCACTTTGGACAAAATATCTCTCAAGGCTCAGATTTCCTACATGTAAAATAAAGGGATTGGATGAGATCTCTTGCCCCTTCAAGTTCTGAAATTCTAGAATTCATTACTGGAAGGTTCCAGTTTTCCTTCTCTTTTTAATCATCTTTCCCTTGGTCTCTTGCCCTTCTTTATCTGTTACAAGTGCCAGACCTACAATGTTCTTCCATATAATAATTTTTAATCCCTATGGCTATTGAATAGTACATAACCTCCTCTGTTTTGCACTTAATTCCCTTACTCCAACCTATCTTTCCCACTTTAATTTCCTCTTTACACTACTTCCCTTCAATTACTCTTTGGTTCAACAAACTGATCTTTTCTTCTCACCCAGGATACTCCAGCTCCAATCACTATGTGTCTCCATGAATGAAACAGGGTCTTCTCACTTCTGCTTCTTAAAACCCCCATTTTCCCTTGTAGGTAGCTCAAATACCACCACCTAACATGAGGTTTCTTGATCTCTCCAACTAATAGTGCCAAATAACCTTGCATTTATTTTGTACTTGAATGTCTGTCATACATGTTGCATTACCTGATAGACTATAAGATCCTTTAAGGTGGGGATTATTTCATCTCTCCTTTTGGTATCCATATAGTGTGTTCACTGTGCCCAGCACATGAGAAGAAGAGCTTGGCATATCTTGGTTGCCTAAGATCACACTGCCAAGTAAGTATTGAAAGCAAGATAGAAACCCAGATCTGTCTTCACATCTAATGTTGTTTCCACAACCCCACACTACTTCCCCATCTGGGAAGGGAACTTTAAAAGGAGGCTTTTGTTCACTCTGATGTTGGTTATGCATTCAGAAATTGCTTATTGCCTACTTTGAGGAATATAGCATCTTAAGAAGGGAAATTATTTGATTGTCTACCATATCCCAGACATTATGCTATATCCTTTTTATAAATATTACCGATTTGGAATCTTCCAATAACCCTTCATTTTACAGCTTAGGAAACAAAGGCAGAGAGCTGTTAAGTGACTTGCCCAAATTCATCTGAGGTCAGATTTCAATTCTGGTCTTCCTGACTGTGGTCCAGAACTCTATCCACTACACCATCCAGTTATCTCATTTTAGAAGGCCTTTCAGTAAAAGGCAGAAAAATGGGAGAATTCTTAATGGAAATTCTTCAAGCTATGGATTTTCTCCTTAACACGGAACAAAAAACATGGGAAAGTTGAGCCCTTAATACCAACAAGAACCAAACTGAGGAAAAAGGGTAAAAGAGGTAACCTTTGGTTCATCCATCCTCTTGATTCGGTGCCACATTCTCCTGTTACAAGTCTGTAAGCTTTTTTGTTGTCCAGAAGTTATTCTTTACTATAGGGTTCCTCATTTCTCATTTCCACGACTAAGTGCCACTAATGTTATCACCCTATCCTTTGGCATACTGTGCACCTATAACCTCAGACCTCTTGCAGTATATCCCGACAACAAGACTCACATAAGACACAACAAAGTCATTCATCCAATACTGGACTACCCAAAGCTGCCACCAGGTACTGACTTACATTTGATACTAACTGTCTGGGCAACAAATTCATTCTACTCATAGTACCTCGGGCTGATTATGAGGAACAGCAGAGAAGTCTTTAAGCTCCCTGTTTTTATATCCTGATAGCCTCAATATAGGGGGAAAAAAAAAAGATTGGTGCTCTCATTAGGGCTATTGCCAGCAGCTGCTTCCTCCTTCATACCTCCCACTCACCCAGCTCAACTTCCCTTTGTCCTTGTCTGAGTTGGCATTCTAAGAAGACCCAATTGCTTGCTCCCAACATTCTTTCTCTGAGTAACTCTGAGTAGTGTATGTACTGTTATTCCTTGTTTAGAATCCAAGTACAGTTGGCTTTTGAGCCCCCAAGTGTATTACTTTTAATTCATGCTTCTTCACACCTCAAATCAATTTACCCAATCTACCTGAAAATGCCCCTAATTCCTTGGAATGGCATTGACCATTCCAATTTTCAGCTAGTTTACTTTATAGTAAGAGATGTCTTGAGACTGGATCATTAAATGCATTTGCCCAAATACACAAAGTCTTTATATGGATCACTGCCATAAGATCAAGCACTTTCACTGACCCTGAATTATTTCCTCTTGCTGCAGTCAATGAAAACTAAGCTTCTCAGCTTAATCCAGTTCTATTACCAAGACTGGTCTAATGTGAAAGGATACTAGGAGGCTACCTAGTATGAGCAAGGCACCATGCTAGGTGTGCATGGGAGATTCAGAAACTCATAAGTCAGAGATGCTACAATGAGACATAGTGTGTTGTAATAGAAAGGCACCTCCACACCTGAATAAGCATTGCAATGGGACTTGAATTGAATACTATTATTTATATATATGTATATATATTTTATTATTATTAAATTCTTTCAAGTAAGTGGTATAACCAATAAATATTACAGAACATCAGTAAAGAAAAAGAATATTTCTAACTAAGATGGTCAAAGAAGATGGTCCCTCAAAGACCACTATGGGAAATACTTCTACCCAGTAATTGAAACCTCCTATCTGTGTCACCTCCCCATTAGAATGTGAGTACCTTGAAAGAAGGTACTGAATTACTTTTCTATTTGTCTCCCCAATAGTGAACATAGTGTTCCACACAAAGTAAGCACTTAATACGTTCTCTTTCATCTATTCATTCACTAATTCACTATGGATAGGAGTTTTAAAGGGGTAAAGAGGATGGGGATATGATTGGGGATATAGACTCTAAATGACACCCTAGTACAAATATCAATAATATGGAAATGAGTCTTGATCAATGACACATTGTAAAACCCAATGGAGTTGCATGTTCGCTATAGGAGGGAGGTGAGAGGAGGGGAGGAAAAGAACACAAATCATGTAACCATGGAAAAATATTCTAATTTAATTACTTAAATAAAAATTTCCAAATAAAAAAATAAATAAAATAATCATAATAATGGGGTAAAGGAGAAATGGAGCACTGAAGAAAAAAAGTAAAGATATAGACAGAGGAGAAAGAGTTCCCATATGGGAGGAATATGATGTAAGGTTGGAAAGGTAGGTTGAAGCTATGGTGTAAAGAAAAATACTACTGAAAGATATTGGAACTCAGATCTATGCAATGATAATCAACTTTAGGAGACTAGTGATGAAACCACCTTCCCACAGAAAGTGATGGTAGACTAGTCTCTTGTGGAATGATGCCTTTAGATATAGTTAATGTTGTTTTGATTAACTGTATTTCATTGTTATAAGGAAGAATGTTATGGCTAAGTGTACATGAGTGAGAGGGAAAGGGAGTGAGATAAATTATTCCAAAGGTTTTTGTTTTTAAGCATCAATAAAACTTTTCTTTTTAAGGTGGGTTGAGACCAGGTCACATAGCCTTGAGTCTCAGGCTAAGCAGTTTGGCATATGTTTTTGTAGTCCTGGTGTAATCTCTAGAGGCCTTTTATACCTTGTTAAAATATTTTAAGTTATTATCAGTCAGGGTGAGTCATCCCATGCCCTGATCTTCCCTATCTCTGACTTGTCCTCCAGATGTGCCAGGGAATCTATGTTCCTTATGACCCTCAGGAGACCAGATAGACTCCCTCCCTTTCTCTTCACTCAACCTGGGGGAGCCTATCTTCATGTTGAAATGATTGGACTCACTGTAGGATGTGGTAAAAAATAAATAACCCATTGACTAATCTTATAAACAACAAGCTCATTTTTCACTGCTTCATGGAAGGAGCCAGCCTGCTACCAGCAGGTGTAGGTGAATACATTTCTTGATGGACACGATGTCATTTTCTTTGCTAGAATCATCAGCTGATACCATAGAGAAAGAGTATGCCGCCATTTCTCTTCGCTACAATTGAACTAATAACAGCAGACTCACCATTAGTCAGGGTCTGATTAGTCAATCAAGGTTTGGTTTCTCAAATCCTTCTTCCATCCCTCAGGGCTTTTGGAAGATCCTACTTAATAGGAACTCAGTTAAGTCCAGTTTACTCCTCCATCCAGAGGTTAGAAATAGCTTGGGTGAGAGTTGGAAGGAATGGTTGATTTCTAATGTACCCTGCTACTGCTGCTGGTTCTTGAACCACAAGGTGTAGGATAAGAGAAAGAACTCTAATTTTTGGGGTCAAAAGACCTGGATTTGAATCCTAATTCTGCCACTTACTACCTGTGTGACTACAGGCAAGTCACTTAACCTTGTGAGTCTCAGTTTCTTCATCTGCAAAATGAAAGGATTAGACTAGATGAATTCTAAGATTCCTTTTAAATCTATGATCCTATGATATGAGAAGGAAAGAAGGAAAAAAATAAGGAGGACTAGCTCCCTAAAAATGAGAATTTTGTTCATCACTCTTTCCCCCTTTCCATTACTCCTGATCTGGGCCTCACAAGTCACTCTTCTGTTTGTGATCTCTTTCTGATGTCTCCTTCCCTATTATTCCTGCTCTGTTTATTCTTGACACTATGGCTAGGCAAATATAGATGCCCAGATAAAAACTATCACAGTGGTTTCACCTGGGAACTTGTGAATGAAAAGAGCTGTTGAGAATGAAGGACAATTCACAGCTAGTTTTCAGATGAGAGAGTGATGGACAAGAGCAATCTAAAGCCAGGAAAACTTGTGAAATGTGGGAAACCCTATCCAGCTCGACTCAGCAGGATGTGAGTTATAAAGGGAGGAGGAAAAATGGTGGATCAGCTACTTCTTCTAAGGTAAAGGCTCTACGATGGATTTCAAGGTATTGGGAGGGAAGATGGGTGAACTTAAAGGTCTGGATAAAATCTGATTGAGTTCAGAATACTTGAAGAGTATAGATTGTTCTTAAATATAGAACACTTGTACTGGCTACCTTTTTTTTTTTGCAAAAGAGAAAAGGAAGTGCTAGATATAGCTGCTTCTCTGACAGCAAATGAACAGTCACAGAATAAGAAAGGAAGATGAATATTGCCATCCATCATTGAGGACAAGTTAAGAAAGCAGGGTCACCTAGTATTCAGTCAAAGTCTAGAGTTCCAGTCCTGACTCTGTCAGTAATTATGAGACCTCAGGCAAGTTAACTTCTTTGAGCCTCAATGCTTTATCTATTTAAAAAAAAGATTAACAACTTTTGTATCTCTATGTCATAATATGATTTATATGGCAAACCAGTATAGTGAACACAACTCTGGATTGGAAATAACAGAGCTGACTTTTAATGCTGGTCCTGACACTGAAGTGTGTAAATTTCTGAGCCTTTGTTTACTCATCTGCAAAATAAAGATAGGAAATGTCTATTGGATCTTACATTATAGTTCCATAATCTCTTGCTCTTCATTCAACAAGTTAAGTATTCAATAGGTTCCAGACTCAAAGGAGGTATAATGTAATCAAAAGATAATGGAAAGGTCTGGATTCAAGTCTCCCCCTCTGGTTACAGGACCTTAGACAAGACGCTTAGCTTCTCTGTGTTCCTGGTAATTCTATAACATTTCAAATCATAGACATACCTTGGTAAAGGAGTTCCTATACTTATGATGTCATGGGTCCAGGCCAAAACATAAAATCACACACAGAATCCCCTAATATGTCAGGTACTATGAGAGGAGCTGGGAATACAATCACAAAAAATTAAGTTATATCTTCTATCAAGATATATATATGTACATATATATGTATATATCCCTTTGATGGGGTGTGAAGATGGGAGGCATACTGGGTGGTCCTGAGACCTTACTAGAAACATAAGGCAGAACTCAGATTCTCACAGACACCCCTGAACTTCATCGCCACCCCATTTCATTTATTCATTGCCCCTAAAACCTCCTATAACCACTTCTTCCTCCCAAACTCACAAACCTTCTTTATTATCTAGAAGTTATTCAGCAACCTAGGGATAGTCACTTCTTTTTTTTAAAGATTTAAATCATTAGAATCTTTTTTTTTATTTTAAATTCTTACCTTCTGTCTTAGAACCAATATGAGACAGAAGAGCAGTAGGGGCTATGCAGTGGGGGGTTGTGATTTGCCCAGGGTCACACAGCTGGGAAGTGTCTGAGGCTAGATTTGAACCCAGGACCTCCTTCCTCTAGGCCTGGCTCTCAATCCACTGAGTCACCCAGCTGCCCTGATATTCACTTATTAATAAAGGATTTTTTCAATGTAAAGAAAAAAATTTAGGTACTTTGACAAAGCACTTGGAATAGATTTTTAACGGGTGGAGGTGGGAAGAGGAGATCCTTCCTAAAAGCAAAGAGTATTTACACTAGCAAGGACCTTAATTGGCATCTAGTCCAAACTCTTTATTTTACAGCTGAGCAAACTGAAGTTCAGAAAAGTTAAATGATCTGTACAAGGTCACATAGATACTCAAGACCCCAAGCCACGTGTTCCTTTCACCTACACAGAATGGAGCTTCTCCAATCACACCATACAAGGAATTCTCAGCCAGATGCAAAGAGTGCTGGTTCTGGTGTAAGAAGAGGTGGGCTTGAATCAGCTCTGCTGCCTGAGTGACCTTGGGCAAGTCACTATAACTTCTTAAGTTAGCAAAATGAGGGAGTTTATTTAGAACAAGGGTTCTCACCTGGTGTCCATGAACTTGTATTAAAAACATTTATTTTTAATAACTGGATTTTGGTATAATTGTTTTCCTTTGTAATACTATTACTTTATTTAATGATATTCATCTGAGGATGGATCAGTGCACTTAGTCAGACCGACAAAGGAGTCTGGAACAGAAAAACACTAAGGAATTTTTGGTCTAGAAGAAGTCAAAGCTCCCTCTTACTCCTTAATCCTATGCCCTTCTACCAAACCCCACTGCTCCACCTGCTTATAAATGTATCCATCTAGACTGTGGGACATGCCAACAGGACAGAGCACTAGTGGTAGGGGGCATCTCAGGAAGGAGGGGGCATAATATTTTACCATTAAAAAAATTAAATGAGGTCAGATGCCATAGCTAAGAGAAAAACAAACCAAAAAATAGAAAGAGGGAATTTTCGGCTCCTTACAAGTTCTTTGCCAGTAGGCATCCCTGAGGCATGCTTCTAGGGTTGCTGCTACCTCACTCCCATGGAGATGAGGCCTTGGCAGCTGTTTAAGATACTCTTCTCTAAAAAACCAGCTATGCCCTCTGGCATAACAACAGCCCTCTCTCTGCCCTGACCTACCTCACCTCATCCTTACCTGGACAGTTTCTGTATCAGACTAATCACTGTCCAGACTGAAAACTTCTTGTAAAGAGGCCAACTCAGGACACAGAGATATTAATAAGAGGTTCAGAAGCTGTGTATGAGACTTTGGCCAAGTCATTTCCCTTGTCTGAGCCTAAGTTTCCTTCCAGGTCTAAATCTATGACTCCAGAAAATTCTAAGACTTAAAGGCATCTAGGTGTCAGAGTAGAATGCGGAAAATGGACTTAGGAAGACCTGAATTCAATTTCTGCTTCAGATACTACCTCTGTGATCAAGGGCAAATGACTTAGACCTAGTTTTCTCACCTGTAAAGTGGTGAAAACAATGAGACCTATCTCCTAGGGTTGTTGTGAACATACAATGAGTTACAATTTTAAGGCATTTTGCAGACCTTTAAGCACTCTATACAGCTGGGTCTGGAGTCCAGGAGACTTGAATTCAAAACTGCCTTCACTTATTAGCTCTGAGGAGGTTGGGGGAAGGGGGGAAGAGAGGAGGAGGAGAAAGAGGGAGAGGAAGACATCTGGTGAAGGCAGAGCACTGTCATTTTGGAGAGAGGTGGTGGAGCTGTCCAGCAAAGTGCCTTATGAAATGCTTCTGCTGAAATGGCAGCAGCAGCAATTTTGGGACATGGTAGCTACCGCTATGAGTTGGTGGCAGCAGGGGTAAAATATAGATGATCCCAGAGCAGCAAGGGTGCTACTTTGAAGAGAAGGAGCACCTCATAGATATCATGGCCAAAGAGATGTTCATGAAGAAGTCTACTCCCCAGGCACCACATCAACTCTGACAATGGCATTTGGGCTACTTAGGACAGCTGTCTGGAAGTCAGTGGGAGCCTGAGAGATTTGTATGAGTTCAGAAAGGAGGAGCTCAAGGATATTTCAGGGCCAATTGAGTTTGCAGGTTTATCTAATAGACTCAAACAGATGAAAGAATTCCACCAGAAGAAACCAAATGAGATCTATGTATCAACAGCAATGAAACTTGAAGAGTGCCTGAAAAAATCCTAAGTGCAGAGCCACAAAATTTGGTGGTGTTCTCAAATGAAGGAGGATATGATCATTACCTGGATCATCATGACTTTTACATAAGGTACATTAACTTGAAAGCATCTGAGAAACTGGATTATTTCATATACTTGTCTGTTTCTGACAATTCTTTGATATTTCCAAAGAAAGGAAGAATATAGAGCATATGAGGCAGTTGGAGATGCTACCTGAGTGACCCCAGGACTATACAGACAGGGCCAAGCCCCTATAAGGCCAGAATGAGGTATTTGGGAAGATTCAGAATGAATTTGAGAAGAAGTGGGACAATGTTGTTCTCCCAGGGTGACAAAAAAAAGACAAGCAATGCACTAACCCATGCTAAAGCCCATCTTGACCTCTCTGCATTTTCTCCTTGGGAGGAGTTGACCTCCTTGGGCTTAGACAGACAAAAATCTGCACTCTTGGCTTTAGAATTAAAGTGTGATGGAACACTGGAAGAGGGAACCCAGAAGCTGTTCAGCAATAAAGGCAAGCCCCTGGAATCACATGATTCTTCTGTTTGCCAAGAATCCCAAATCCAAGGGAACTAAGAGGGACACTGAGAAGCATAAATATTTTGCTTCCCTTGAAGCCCAGATTTATGAGTACATACATATTTTGGGGGGACAGAAGCATCTTACTCATAAAAATGTACAGCATTAACAGGCAAGGAAAGGAGAGAAGAAAGGGGAAGAAGAGGAAAAGTCAATAAATGAGAGTAAAAATAAAGATAAGAGAATGAATGACATTTTCTGCAACCCCAAAAACCTGCCTCTGGCTTAGAATGGCCAACCCATTCCCTACTGACATGATCTCAATATGAATTATAATTGTGAGATATGTGGGTGGGAACAATACCTACAGAGTACCCAAGTCTTTCCAGAGCCATTTTGCAGAATGGTGACATGCTCGTGGAGATATTTGGGCATTCCAAATACAACCTACTTGTGTGACCCAGATACTTTCTCCTTGTTTGCCAACTTGAAACTGTAAAAAGTTTCTAAAGCTGGAAACCTGACACTGAGATTTGAGGATTCCAGTGGAAATGCAATGAATAAGAAGATATGGAGAAGGACTTGAAAAACTGAGGACTGCTCTGGAGTCTTGAGGACAAGCTCCATGGCTGCCTGAACATCTTGGGATTTGGCAATTTTATGTTCCACACAAGCACATGTTTCCCGAGTCTTTACTACTTGATCTAACATTTTAGCTTATATCTTATGAAGGCAAAAAATGTAGATATTTTAAAAGAGTGCCTTCCCTTTGATTCAGCCATACCACTGCTGGGTTTGTACCCCCAAAGAGATAATGAGGAAAAAGATATACAAAAATATTTATAGCCACACTTTGTGGTGGCAAAAAATTGGAAAATGAAGGGATGCCCTTTAATTGGGGAATGGCTAAGCAAATTGTGGTATCTGTTAGTGATGGAATACTATTATGCTAAAAGGAATAATGAACTGGAGGAATTCCATGTGAACTGTAATTGATGCAGAGCAAAAGGAACAGAACCAGGAGAGCATTGCACACAGAGACTGATACACTGTGGCACAATCCAATGTAATGGACTGCTCTACTAGCAGCAATGCAGTGATCCAGGACAATTCTGAGAGATTTATGAGAAAGAATGTTATTCATATCCAAAGAAAGAATTGTAGGAGTAGAAAAACAGAAGAAAAACATTTGATTGATTGCATGATTCTATGGGAATATGATTGAGGATGTAGACTAAATGATCACTCTATTTCAAATATTAATAATATAGAAATAGGTCTTGATCAATGACACAGGTAAAACCCAGTGGAATTGTTCATTGGCTATGGGAGTGGAGAGGGGGTAGGGAGAGGAAAGAACATGAATCATGTAATCATGGGAAAATATTCTAAATCAACTAATTAAATAATTTTTAAAATGGAGACATATTGAAAGTTTATTTTCTATTTAAAAGGGTTCTCCCAAAAAAGTTGTCTCACTTCCTATTATTTGATTCATATCTTCATTGATATTGATACATGTGGAGGTTGGAGTATATGATCTCTGAGGTCCCTTCTAACACTAGGTTTATCATCATCCTATGATGTCTATTGATAAATTAGTTGATACATTATTTACTCCACTTACTTTGACTGAAATCTTACTTGTAGGAATCTCAAGGGTCATTCTTTACACCAAGTGGTCTTCCCTGGAGCTATTAATCTCAATATGTTGGTCATTTAGCACATTGAGTCCTAGCAAAAAAAAAGTCTTATAAATAGTAAGTTCATCTATTTTTCTGCCCTACCTGTCAGAGCATTTCATCACTTTACTTTCTAGTGAAATCTTTTCAAATGGCATCTCTACCCTTTAGCAAATGATTCTGGAGTCTTCTAAAATTGTGAGTACATTAGCTTCCCCCCCACACCTTCTGAGGCATTTTTAGTATTGTACCTAATCCAAGAGAGTACTTAGTAAATGGAAATAGGTCATTAGGAGTTTTATGTCCCATTGTTGAGATTTACTTATCATGAAATTGGCCAAGTCAGATTAACTTTCTAAGCCTCAGTTTCCTCATCTGTAAAACAGGAGCCAAAATGCTTCATACATTTATTATGGAAAAAGTGCTTTATAATCCTTAAAATTTTGCAAAATGAAAGTTAAGAGCCTCTTTGAAGAAAATGGCATTGTCTCTAAAATGGGTATTTTCCTCTGGGGAACAGTATTTCATTCTGATAATTAGTTAAGAAATATTTTAATAATTCAATAATCCATGATTTCATCAGGGTGAGTACTACATGCCTTGGGACATGTGTAGCCCAAACCTTCCACACTTTATTCAAGATTTCTATAACCAAAGAAAGTCATCACCTCTGGCCACGATTCTATTGATGAGTTTTTTGTGCTCAAGTAAGCCAGGCAATTTTATGACAAAGCAATATTGGAGAACATTAGTGGTGTTACCTATATAAACTGTTCTTAATCATAGAAAAAAATTCTCTGGACATCCCTCCGCTTAACTGTACCCAATACCAGTTGCCCTACCAATTGGGCCATTCTCAACCTTATCTTCAAAAGTAATTATAAAATTGAAAATGCTACAGACAAATCTAATAATAAGGCATTGGTTTGTGAAATTCTAGTAAATCATAATAGGAACCTTAATATCACATGACATTTTTTCAAAAAGTCAAGCAGGGATCCAAAAATTAGATTTCAGTTTAAGTTTCAGGTCTCTTTAATAAAATGATGGGAATCATATTGCTGTTTAACTTCAGAAATGTATTAGGGCCTTGGGAGTCAGCTGGCTTCATTAAACCTATGGGCCAATTCATTTGAATAGAGCAAAGTACTATAGAGAGTACTTAAGAGGCATCTCAATGGTTAGATCATTGAGCCTGGAGTCAGGAAGACCCAAGTTCAAACCCAGCCTCAGACCAGTCATTTAACCTCTGATTGCCTAACAAAGATCTACTGGAAAAGGAAATGGTAAGCCATGCTAGTATCTTCACCAAGAAAACTCCATGGACCTTGTCCATGGAATCATAAAGAGTCAGACATGACTAAAACATCTGAACAACAAAAACAGCAAAAAAAAGTACTCCAGCAATTAGTAGAAGCAGCATAGTAGAGAAGAAGGAATGGTTGCTAGGAAAAGCATGTATGAAATTCTATCTCTGCTGCTTACTACATATGTGGCCATTGACAAATCCCTTTGCCTCTTTTTATAAATTTTTAAATGCTAGAGAAAAGTGAATTATTGCATAACATAAGCCTAGAGTTTACAAATTAAAACAAACTGCATTTTATTTCTAATCACATTTTTACTGATTAGTGGAGAATGAGTATATTGAGTGAATATGGCTATTCGCGCTATGTTAATTCCATATCAGATGGCATGGTTAACTTTAAAACTCTTTCTTCTCCATTCTTTCCAGACTCACCATTAGTTCAGAGTTCAGACTACTATATGATGGGAAACCTAGAGAGTTCATCTATCAGTATATTATAAAAGAGCAAAATTGAGCCCAGAATTGAACAGGGAGACAAAGCCAAACTAGACTGTCTGTAAGACACTGTGAAGTTCTTTTAATAACCCTGAATTGCTCTGACACAGAGGCTCACCTTTTTAACACCAATGTACTTCTAGTTATATTCTATAACCATGAGTTGTGCGATACCAAAATTGCCAAAGAATGAAGTTGCAGGTCACCTAAAGGGGAATAGAGAGACACATGATGGATATGAGCAGGATGCAACAGAAGGAATTATGTAGGAGAAGCTTCATTAAGGATATCATCAGAAAGTCCTAACTTTGTTGCTTGTTACCTTTGTGACCTTGCACAAGTCACAATTTGTCTGGTCCTCAGTTTCATTATCCATAAAATGAGTAGGTCAGGCTGGATGATCTCTAAGAGACCTTCCAGCCTCCAATCTATAATTTTATAAAGCACATGACCAGAAAACCAAAATAACCAATGGGCAGTCCACCTACACTACTAGTACCCATAGTATTTTGAGAACTGGGTGGCATTCTGGGATTTGTCATTCAAAGGGATACTGATATCCTCTAAGCCAAGATAAGAGATTTTGGACTCATATATTCTTTTAGCTGGTTTTGAACCATACCCAAAAAGATCTGAAAAAGTTTTCAAGAAAGTCAAGTTTCAGAGAAAAGAACTAAAATGACAGAACCTGAGGAGCAGGTCCAAGACTCAATGAATGGAATGGGAATGGTTGCCAAGGGGATAAAGAATGGGGGAGGGGGGAAGAATTAAGTCATAAGGGAAAGGGGGAAAATCATACTGGGAGAATTGGGACAAAGAATTCAAACTGGAAGGAACTCCTTAGAGCAGTGCCTATTTTTACTGTTTAACATTTGTATCTCCAATTCTTATCACAATGCCTTGGTATCTGTTGATGTTGTAATGTCATTTAGTAGTGTCCAACTCTTCATGATCCCATTTCTGTGTAATGTTCTTGACTTGAGTAAAGATACTGGATTGGTTTGCTGTTTTCTTCTCTAGCTTAGCATAACAAATATAACTCATAAATGCCCAATAACTAGTGGCGCAGTGGAGAGAATGCCAGGCCTGATTCATAAAGAGTAATCTTCCTGAGTTTGAATCTGACCTCAGACACTTACTAGCTCTAAGTGACCCTGGCAAGTCACTTAACCCTTTTTGCCTCAGTTTCCTCATCTATAAACTGAGCCAAAAAAAGGAAATGACAAACCATTGCAGTATCATGGCCAAGGAAACCCCAAATAAAGTCATTGAAGAGGACATAAATTAAAATGATTGGATTTGACTTGTCTTGACATCTTTAAAGACTGAAGAAAATTCCAAAATATTTACTCTTTCTTCACCTTCAATTGCCCATTTTAAAAAAATCTAAATTGTTTTCTATATCCTGATTTTTCCTTCATATAAAAAAGAAATCAGGGTTAGTCATGAAGGCTTATATTATATATTTTGTCTGAATAAGAAAAAGGTCATGGAAGAAGCCAGGAGTTAGTTAGAAATCAGCAAAATTTAAATTAGAACAGAGAGATAAACTTCTGTCTAAATTTGAAGAATTTTCCTAGCTAGAGACTCTGAAGTATTATGATTTTATTATTTAATTTTTCATCTGATTCCATAAAATAGTATCATCTTAGTCATTGGCATTGGCACTCAGTGTTTGAGGTAGGAGTGGTGAGAAGGTGGGGTAGGGGATGTTTCCAGAATCACAAAGAATTCCCAAAGGGTGCACCAGGTCATGCTCTGGGCATTCCCATGAGTATTTTGTACATTGTTCATTTAGTTCTAATTTTACTCTGGATCAGATCATACAAATTTTCTCTAGACACTAGACAAAATCAGGAAAGTCTGAGTTCAAATCTTGCTTCAGATATGTATTAACTCTGCTGCCTTTGGTCAATAACATCATCTTTGTCTTAGTTTCTCCATCTACAAAATGGGGCTAATAATCTATCTCACAGGATTGTTGTGAGGGTCAAATAAGATACCTTATATAATGTGCTTTGCAAACCTTAAAGTGCTATGTAAATTCTATCATCATCATCATCATCATCTTTATCATTCTTGATTGGGTTTAACTCCCAGCTCTTTTACATACTATCTGTGTGTCCTTAAGCCAGTTATCTAAGCTCTGTGAGCCTCAGTTTTCTCATCTGTATAATGAGGGGTTTGAACTAGAAGAACTCTCTCAAGGCTCTTCCTCTTAGTTGAGCCTATAAACAAAGTTATCTCTGTAGCTGCATGTATCATGAAATTTTATTACAATCTTAACATACAGTGGGAGACATCTGATTTGGGGAATAGCTACTTTTCCCCCAAAAGTCCATACACATTTATAAAAGAATTGAAACTGAAGGGGAGAATTTGCGTAGGTAACTTTGACTCAGAGTGTTCTCGACAACTTGTGAATGCTTAGCTGAGAAACATCTTATTATCATTGTCTTCCCTTAACACCGTCCAATCAGCTGCATTCAGCTTTCAGCTCCTGGCAAAGATGATCTTTTTTTCTCCCAAATAGTTTTGATATCCTGTTTCCCATGAGATTCATTTACATTTTTTGATGGACAACTATACTGTTCTATCTGTCTGAGAACGGATCAAAGGAGAACAGGATCCCTATCATTTTTATCTCCTTTATGAATTATAAAATTAAATATCATCCCAAATTAAAGTCTCTCTCCATGCTCTTTCCTTGATTATATCATTGAGAAGAAAGACATAGCCTAATAGCAGAAAATCAAAAAAGACTTCTGACTAATCTTTCATTTTCACGGAATCATACACATCACAAAAGTGTTTTATGTGCCTTCTTTCATTTTTTTTTTCAAAGGAAATGATTCCATAAGAACTTGCTTTGGTAGAAAGAACATTAAATTCAGTGTCAAAGGACCTCAATCTCAGCTCTTGCTACTCACTCTCTGTGTGACCTTGGACAATTCATTTAACCTCTATGGACCTCAGTTTCCTCATATGTAAAATTTTGAAGCTGCCAATCAAGAGGCAGGCTCTATGAGGTTCATGCAGAAAAAATCATTTCCACTGGAAAGAAACATTTCCCAGGTCCCTGAAACAGACCATTGGCACCTGCCCTAAATCACACAAGAGTATATTGACAACTGGAATGCCAAAATGATTAAAATTATCTAACAACAATCTGGACATTCAATATTGGGTTCAAAATATTATTCCTAACATACATTTGTATCTCTCTATAATATTATCTATAATATTATGATACTTAATTGGATGAATTGGACTTCTATCTTAGATGAGTTTATTTAATAATACAAAATGTATTTATATACTTTTAAAAACTTTATAAAACAGGTTCCTCACAACAGTCCTGTGAGGTAGATAGATATTGTAATTATCATCAGTATCCTCATCCTTATTATTCCCGTGGGGTTCCAAGGGCAACTAATGGAATTCAATAACAGTGTGAAAAACTGTGGTTGTTGTTGGAGGCAGTATGAAATGGAAGGAGCACTGGACTTGGAGACAAGATAGACATGGGTAGGTTTGAACAGATGCTAAATTTGTGCCTTTGGGGAAATAAACATCTCTGAGTCTCAGTTTCCTCATTCATAAAATGAAAATAATATCTGTAGTATTTAACTCAAAGATTGTCATGAGGCTGCTAGGTAGTATAATGGACAGAGGGGGAAGCTTGATGTCAAAAAGACTGAAATTCAAACCATGTCTCCAAAAGTAGGACCCTGAGTCACTCATTAACCTGTGTCTGTTTCTCATCTCTGAAATGGAAATAATAATTGCTCCCACCCTAAAAAAGTTGTTGTAAGGATCATATGAGAAAACATCTTATAGGTATTGAAGTTTCAATTATTATCAAAGAGAAATAAAGTGACTGTGATACACGGTCCAGGTGCTGGGGCACATTAGGTCACTTTAAAGGGAAAGAGCAAGAGATTTTGAAAGAGAAAACTAATGATAATTGTTAAAAGTTATTAGCATCCTTTCTACTGATTTCTGATTGTTTTCTGCTAAGGACAGAATGAAAAAAATGGAAGTATAAATGTCTAAAGTTGTCAGGCATGCCTATGAAACTGAGCCTACACATAACATATGGACACTGGAAAGAATACTTGTGGTTCCATTCTCAATTCAACAAATAAATACACATATGTATGCACGCATGTGTGTGTGTCTCAAAAGTCATAGGGTAGTTTGCAAGTTTAACAGCTTAAATAATTTTTAAGTTTTAATAGCTTGAAACCTCACTAAGACTTTGAGGGCACCTTCTATTTATTAAGATTATATATGAGATTATTAAGGTGATATATGAGCTCTTTCACATATATAAATGTGAAAGAGCTGGGCAGTTAGGTGGAGTTGTAATGGTTGATAGAGTCTTGGGCTCATCTTCCAGAGATCAAACCAGCTCTGTGCTCTGGGCAAGTCATTTAACCCTGTTTCCTTCAGTTCCATATCTGTAAAATGATCTGGAAAAAGTAATGGCAACCCATTTCAGTATCTTTGCCAAGAAAACCCCAAATGGGATCACAAAGAGTCAGATATAACTGAAACAACTGAACAACAGTATATAAACAGTCTATGTTCAACACTGAGCACGATCAAAGATTTCAAAAAGAAATATTCCCTACTCTTGACTATATTATAATCTATTTGCATGCAACTCAGGAACACAGAATTAAAGGGAAAGTTTGGAAGGAGCTAGAGAAGGGATCGGCAATCAAAAGAGCCAATATAACTGACAAATATGTTATCCAATACTAGTTTCAAATTATTTTTAGAAGGACTATCATATACACACACATATATATGTGTGTGTATATATATTATATATATTATGTACATATAATATACATAAACCCATATACACATATATATACATAAACATGTGTATATGGGTTTATTTATATTATCTATATTCTTTTCTTTATTTAAACATATTTTATTTTCCCAATTACATGTAAAAACAATTTTTAGCATACATTTTCTGAAATAAGATCCAAATTGTCTCTCTCTTCCCTCCTCCTTCTTAGAGATGCTAAGCATTTGCAAAACATACTTCCATATTAGTCATTATTATATGAGAATATTTACATAAAACCAAATCCCCAAATAAAACCCTAAATAAACTAATGTGAAATGTGTGTGCCTCTGATTCTAACAGTTCTTTCTCTGAAAATGGATAGCATTCTTTGTCATAAGTGCTTCAGAACTATTTTGGATCATTGTATTGCAGAAAGTAACATCTTTCACAGTTGATCATTCCACAATATTGCTACTATGTACAATATTCTCCTGGTTCTGCTTATTTCACTCTGTATCAGTTCATGCAGATCTTTCCAGCTTCTTCTAAAATCATCCTTCTCATCATTTCTTATAGTTGTAAGAGAGGCTCCTTAAACTAGGATATTTAAGGTCAGACAAGTGCTGGAACGGTGACACTATGAAATAAGGTTAGAGGAGAAGCTGGGATTCTCACTCCTTCCCCCCACCCCACTTCTGTCTGTCTCTCTCTCAGTTGGTCTTAACAGCTCTTCTCAGATGGTAAGTTGACAGCAGCTTTTATTTACACACTATAGTACCTTCTAAAGGGGATTTATTTTAAAGAAGAAAGATTAAGGAATTGGGAGAAGGAAGAGGAATTAAGACCTCCCTAATTTTCTATAAGTTCAATATAGGAAAGTAAAGCTATTTGTCTTTAAGGGGATATTATTGATGAACTTAAAGGATCTTCAGAGCTATACTCCAGTCTTTCAATGTGAAGTCAATAGCCAGGAATCCAGAGCAGTCTATCTGCCAGCTCCTTCCTCAGAGTTCAAAAGGAAAGAGTGAATGACCAGTTTCAGGTGCTAGTTTATTTAACTGCCTCCCTCCTGACTAGATTCTTCTTTGGAATCTTTCCTTCTCTCCTTGATTGACAGACCTTCAAGCTTCCATTTCTTGCATCTATTTGTACATCTCTCTGTTGTGGTTATCAGTTTCTCACATAGCACAATCATATTACATCACCAGTATATACCACAATTTGTTCAACTATTTCCCAACCAATGAACATCTCATATCTATTTTTTAAACATATAGGTGTGTTACAATCTATATTGGTGGAGGGAAATCCTATATAAATTTAATTACATATACCCTTTATATTGACTAGCCCAAGAAGTTAGAGTAATTTTATCAACACAGTAAACTTAGTTTTCAGTTTCTTGTTCTATTCATGGTCTAGAGATCCAGATGGAGAGATATGATGGCACAGGACCCATTGAAAGTACTGATGATATTTAGTCTGGAGAAGACAAGACTGGGGTGACAAGGGGAAATGACAGCTAACTTCAAGTATATAACTAGGAGTGATGGGTAGACACTAAAAGGCAACAAAAAATTAGTCTTGATATTAGGGGGAAATGTCTTAACAATTAGAGCTATCCAAAAAGATGAATGGATTGGGCAACTAGTAGCACAGTAGTACCAAGCCTGGAGTCAGGGAAGATCTGGGTTCAAAATCTGGCCTCAAATATTTCCTATATGTGTGACCTTGGGCAAGTCACTTAACCCTAATTGCCTAGCCCTTGCCACTCTTCTGTCTTAAAACTAATACTAACACAGAAGTTAAGATAAAAAAAAAATGTAGAATAGGCTATGCAGGGAGGTGGTAGAGTCCCAGTCACTGTGTTTAACCTAGGATCCATAACCTTTCCAAAAAATGTTGATAAGTTGTATTTCCTTATGGCTAGTTTCTTTTTATCTTATGTATACTGTTTTATGCATTTAAAAACACTGTGCTGAAAAGTCCATGATGCAAAAATCTCTTGTGGAGGGGAATTCTTGGCTAGGACCTCTGAAATCCCTTCAAACTTAGATTTTATTGTTCTGGAAGAGGATAAGAAAACACAGTGGCTGCAGGATATATAATTCTACAAAATAAATATACTCAAAAATATTTATTAAGACCTTGCTGTGTCTAAGATATAAGGCTCAATGCTGAGGATACAAGGATGAAAAACAACATAGCCCAGTGTCCTTAATGAATTTGTAACCTACCAAGTAAGCATATCACATATAAACAACTAAACCTAATGTTCCAGATGCCAGAGAGATCCATTTGAGGTACTCTAGATAATCTGAAAGGAAGAGATCAGTTTCAGGAAGGAGAATGGACTTGCTGGAAAAGGAAACATCTGAGTTCTTATGACTAAAACTTTCAGCTACAGTAAAAGAATTCTTCCAAAAAATCATCCTTCAGATAGAACTGGAAACATCACTTCAGTGGAAACAGGTCTCAAGAAAATTCAAGGATTTAATTTGGTTTTGTTATTTTGGCATTCGAAGGTAGGAATTATCACAATTTAATTAGCATCTTCATTTCCTTAGGGGGTGATTAATAATACACAAGAAAATAAGGCTTTACATAATTCATCAACCTGACACAGTCCAGTACCTTTGGAGGTCCCTAAATTTTGAATCCTACTTTGTCTATAATACTTGAAAATCAACCATGAAGTGATATATAGGCTATTTTACTAGCACATAAGACTACTTTATATCCTTTGAAAGTGAGCTGAGAAAAGCCTAATTATTATCTTCCCAAACTTAGGGTCTTATTTTTCTTATTTTTTTAAAACCCTTACCTTCCACCTTAGAATTAATACTATGTATTGGTTTTAAGACAGAAGAGTGGCAAGGGCTAGGCAATGGGGGTTTAGTGACTTGCCCAGGGTCACACAGCGAGGAAGTGTCTGAGGCCAGATTTGAACCTAGGACCTCCCATCTCTAGACCTGGCTCTCAATCTGCTGAGCTACCCAGCTTTCCTACCTTTCTTATTTTTTCAAGAATAAATTAAAAATTCATCCATCATAAGTTTAGAATATAAAAGTAACATATGTAGGGTCATTGCTATTCTTCTTCACCATGACTGGAAGCAATGTGGAACAGTGGAAAGAGCTCTAGGTCTTATCCAGAGTCTGATGACATGGGCTCAGATCCTATCTTGGATATTCCCTATGTGCCTTGAGTTAAGTCACTTAGCTTTCCCTATCCTTATCTATAAGATGAGAAAGAAAGAGCAGATGGCCTCTGAGGTCCTTTAGAACTCTGGTGCTAGGATATTCTGGATGATCTGAGATCTCAAATGGAGGTTCCATGTTACAGAGGAGTCAATATGAAGCAACCCCATGCAAACCTGTGACTAGAATAGTAACCACCCAGATGCAGTGAATGCTAGGCAGTGGAAAGTATGGGGAGAGAGGAGAGAAAGAACAGATGCCAGGGAAGGGAAGGGAAAGGAAGAGAATCAATACCACAGAGGTCAAGACTGGATAGCGACTTAATCAGGGATATCCAAATATGCAATTCTGCCTGGGCTGACTGGGTCCCTTCCAAAGGTAATATTCTTTATAATTGTGCACTGTTTTTCATTCCACCCTTAAGATTGAATGGGTGTGTTTTCTCCTCCAATTCCAGCTATCTATTTGGTATCATATAGATGCAATGAATG
The DNA here is from genome assembly GCF_027887165.1 of Monodelphis domestica. Taxonomy (NCBI): domain Eukaryota; kingdom Metazoa; phylum Chordata; class Mammalia; order Didelphimorphia; family Didelphidae; genus Monodelphis; species Monodelphis domestica. The sequence goes on from NC_077233.1 coordinate 125,551,263, forward strand.
TGTCCAGCATTACTCAGAATACTTACCGGAGAAGCAGCTTTGATGGAAGCAACTTGTGATGATGTTGTGGACCATTCACAGTCATTTTATGCATTCCCACAAGACCACAAAACAATTTTAGGGTTTTTTTTCCTTCGTTTTCTCCCCTCAAGCAAGTCAGACAGGCTGAGATGGCTTTGTTTGGTTCTTAAAAGCTAAGTCTATGTCATATTCAGAGATGCTTCGAACTATCCTGCTTTTTTAAAAAGACAGAAAGTTGACATCTAAAGTGTGCTATGTTTCTGGATTTAAAACTCTACGCAGCAAATAATCAATATTTGCCCTGAGGAAGTCCTAGAACTCTTTAGTAAAGCAGAATCTTCCAATACTCTGGTGTCATGTTGCTCTAGGAGAAACATGGTGCCCCTTTAAAAGGGCTGAACTTGGCTGACACACAGAAAAAGGAAGCTTGAATGAGTGACCTCCATATCCCTGGAGGGTGTGGGCTCAACCACAGACTGGAAGCATTTCTTCTTAATTCTCAAATCCATGGAGAGACTTTGCTTTAAATAGGTTTCCACTACCCAGTTCACAAGACTTTGACCCTGTTGAGTATAAATGTTAGTGACAGAGGCTCTTAAGAGAAAGGTTAGAGGGCAAGAGAACATTTCAGTCACTCGACTAACGAGTTACTACTTTTGTTTTCATGGATGTCTTCCCACAATGACCCTGCCTCGAACTTTCCAGAAATATAAGCTGGCAAAGTTAAAGAGTGGCAAGGCAAGGCAAGGCGAAAATGAGCAAATATTTTTTGAGCACTTTTTGTGCTAGGCACAGTGCTGCACACTCCGGATACAAAGATGAAGACAGCCTCTACATGGTCCCTACTCTCAAGAAGCTCCTGTTCTAATGCAAACGCTTATGTACATACAAGATATATACAGAGTAAATGGGATGTATTCTTGAGGTACATACCAGCAGTGGGGGAATAGGAGTACATATTTTAATATTCGGTGGCTTCAATAACAAGGTGAGGATAGGGAAGAAAGGCAAAAGTATATTGGAATATATGACTGAGGATGAAGAAACTAAATAGGTAGGTGGAACAATAGAAAGATCTCTGGACTTCCAAGAGTCAGGAAAACCCAAGTTCAAATCCCAGCTCACCTACTTCAAAGTTGTGTAACCCTGGGCAAGTTTCTTAACTTTTGTCTGCCTCAGTTTTCATGTGTGTAAAATGGGGATAATAATAGCATCTACCTCGAAGGGTGGTTGTGAAAATAAAACAAGATAATATTTGTAAGCACTTTGTAAACCTTAAAGCACCATATAAATGCTAGCTCTCATTAAACAGGCTAAAGATCTATAGATTCCACAGGAGATTTAGACATATATATTTTAGACATATTTATTTATATATATTTACATATTTAGACATAGATATTTTCTTCAAGAAGAGAATAATATGGTAGAAGTCTTGGCTAGCACCATGCAAAATCACAATATATGAAACTGTTCATATCTTAACTGGTAGGAAATTACCATTTACCCATAATGAGTAACTTCCAAGTGAATCAACAAGCATTTATTAGTCACTTATAATATTCCAAGTGCTGTGTTAAATGCTGTGGTTACAAAGAAAAAGCAAAAACAATCCCTTCCCTCAAAGAATTTTTTTATTCTAATGAAGAAGATGAAGAAACATGCAGAGAAGATCCAAGGTAACTGAGGAGAAGGCATTAGCAGCTGGGGAGATTGAGAGGACTCCTGGTATCTGAACTAAGTCTTAAAGGAAGCCAGAGAATCCAGCCATGTGGCTGTGTGCAGGCAGACCAGCAACTTTTAGAACAAACATCACAATCACCATCAAAGTAGAAGGATAAAAATTAGATGACAATTGTAACAACTCCAACCTAGTATCTTCAACAAGTTACAAACACCAAGAAATATGAAACAGCATAAAGAGGTTTTAAAAATTGGCATCACAAATTCCTATGGAAGATTACCCAAGATAAAATAACAGATTCTTTGAGGAGTCCAAATAAGCTCAGAAACCGCCTCACCTAGCACATCCTTGATCTCATTGCCAAGTCGAGACATGGAAGCCAAAGAAAACACCTGTTTAGAATAGAAACCCTTGCAAAGCACTATGGAGGATGGTGAAAGATATAAGCAGCCTAAATTCACAGAACCATGAAGAGTAATAGAACAAAAAACAACAACCAAGTTTTCTAAAATTTTTAACATGAGAACCAATTAGGATAGATGATCCCTAGAACATTTAACGGTAAAAATGGAATTAGGGCAACAGAAAAAAATGGAATAGATTTGTCAGCATTTCTAAATAACATTTTTATCAGTGGGATTATTGCATTTGGACTCTAGTTCTTGCTCCCCAAAGTGCTAGATGAAAAAGTGGAGATGCTACTAAAAAGTCAAAGAATAAAAAGTCAATGAGAATAGATCGAGAATATAAAGAAAGCTATGCTGGCAGTGCCAGCATTTTTCAAGCATTAAAGGGGTCAATTCTTAACATATCTGAAGAAAGGAAAACATCAAATGATTAGGGGGGAAATCCCTTCTAGCCTTATTACCTGCCAAAAAGGCAATTAAGAGGACATCAAAAATTAACAGCTCTTACACTTAGTCTCTCATCTCTATGAAATTTTTATGAGAATGCTCTACAAACCTATCAAGGATATCCTGGAGGAAAATATGAGAAGTTGTTAACAACAAAGGATCTAAGCTCAGAGATCATGGGGAACATCAAGGCAACAAGAGCTTCACCATAGAAGCAAAAACACTTTGTTAAATCAATAGACTTAACGCAAAGATTTTATACTTCATAAAACATGGAAGGAGGGCTTATCAGATCCATGCAGAGTATGCCAGGTGCATGGGGAGCTTCTAGCATCATGACTTTGATCTGGGCAGAAACCTCACGGAGGTACCTTTTTTGATATGGAATTGAGTTCTTTGTCTGGGAATTGGCGCAGCAATTGTATCTCACACAATGGGAACCATCAAATTGTTCAGGACTTAAGGGTTGTACAACACCTAAGGACAAATAGAGGAATTCTACTGGTCAGCTTCAAGCAGAAGTCAGTACATGTCTAAAACTAAGGGAGACTTTTTGTTCAGCTGGTCTTTATATAAATCCTTTTACCCTACAGAAGGGGCCAGGAAGGCTTTTGCATAAGACATTCTGTACCCAAACACATCTTCAGTTGTGTTCATTGGCCAAAAGATAAAGAAAATGCAGGGTCTTCTTATGCTTGTTGTGTTGATCATAACAACAAACAAACCCATTTGGTAGAGCAAGATGAAAACTTGATGGCTTTCCTCCAACAAAGTTGTCCCCATGCACATTTTGGGACATGTATGATTCCGTGAAAGATGCAATAGCTGGGGTATTGTTCAATAATTCTCTTATCAATTTTAAGAAGTGCATAAATCAAAGACTTACCTTCTCATTAAAGGTGTTGGCCACTGTCAGAGAGGCAGTCCAGCACAAATTCCAAAGGAAAGATGAATTCCCTATGGTTGGGGAGATGCTCCAGGTTCTCCTGTTAATTGATAGCATTGAACTGATTAATATCAAGTCCTGGAATACCAGGAAATCACGTAAATGAGAACTACACCTACTTTAAAGAGGTCAGTCTAACAATCTACCCAGGAAAAACTGCTCAGACTGTGAGAAACAGCTTAGTGGACAGCTTTTTGAGGTGGTCCATTAGTACATATATCCTAGGCATGAATCACATATGGACAATGAAAGTGGCACAAAAATGAACAAGAAGAAGAGAATAGACTGGATTGCCTGTGAGAAATTATATAGGATTTTTCTATGAACCCAAGCTCTCCTCTGAAACAAAGACCCATCTTTTCAATGTCATTTTATTAAAACTAAACAATTTTTTTCAGTGAACAAAAATTCACTCCCTCCTCCTTACCTCTCTCTCCAACACCCTCACCCCTAACCTGCATTATTGAAAAAGAGAGAAAAATAAAACAAGTGTAACAAATATTCATAGTCAAGCAGATATAATTTCCATAGTTGCCATGTTCTCCCCCTCCCAAAAAAAAATCTGCCATAAATCAGGAAACACTGAATCTCTAAACAATCACCATCTCTAAACAATCAGGATGACCTAAAGCACAGTTTAAATCATATAGAGGATATAAATAATCCATGGCAATGTGATGTGTGCAAAAAGTTGGATAAAAATATCTGAAAGATGCCTGATCAAAAACCGAGACTGGCCAATCACGTAGCGATTGAGACAATAGCCAATATTTGTATATCCCCTTTAAAGTTCACAAAATCTTTTATCTAAATGTTATTTTATTCTCACAACAACTCCTTGCAAGAATTATTCTATCTATTTTACAGATGAGAAACTAAGGCTTAGAAAGGTTAAATGATTTACCCATGGTCATAAAACTAAGCAAATGTCAAAAGTGGGATTTGAATTCAGGACTTTTCTGATCTCCATCTAACACACTTTCTCCCACACCACACTCCTTTTTCCAATGAACAGTATGAATGTTGCATTAATAACCATATGGAGAATGGCATCCAGTGCCTTATGTGGACCCCATTGAGGATAGACAGATGGACATGCCAAGAATGACACAAGAGAAAAATTCTGACATGGCTTATTATCTGTGCTCTAAGAGAGGGAGTGCCAAAACTGATGAATTCCCCTGATTGTGACTAATAAACAATATTTGCCTGTAATAACTAGGAAACAACGATATATTTTCTTCAACTCAATTCACTACAAGGAACACAAGCCATTATTAGCAACAGAAAGACCTCCGACACAGTGCCTGTGTTTCCTTGTTTTTAGTCATGCCTCACCATTGATGGCCCCATTTGGATTTTTCCTGGCAAAGGTACTTGAAAAGTTTGGCAGATCCTTCTTCAGCTCAGTTTGACACATGAGAAAACTGAGGTAGAGTTAGGTGACTTGCACAAGATCACATAGCAAACATCTTAGCTCAGATTTGAACTCGGGAAGATGAGTCTGCCTCACTCCAAGCCTGGCACTCTATTGTGCCACTATGTGTAGGCATGGGCAAATCATCTCTGCCGGTGCTTTAGCAACTCTTTAAAACCATATTGTGCTGAGGATTTATCTATCTGTTTGGGGAGGAATTTTCCAAAGCAGAATCATGAAATCAAAGGTCTGAACAAAAAAAATGTGTTAGATGCCATATTAGACTCTGGGAATACAGAGACAAAAGTAAAATAATATCTGCCCTCAAGAAGCTTAAATTCTATCATCCAAATATGATCTATGTATGGATATACAAAGTAATAAAAAATAATTTGAATAGAAAACAAGCACTAAACACTAAGGATTATCACATTTTCCTCCTCAGATTCCTCATAACCATCTGTCTGGGCCTTTTCTCCTTGCTCTTTCTTACATTTTAGTTACTTGCGTATATCTTTCAGGGGCAATTGGGTAGGTCAGTAGTAGGTCAGCAGTAGGTCAAATGCAGTAGGAAGACTCATCTTGATGAGTTCAAATCTGACCTCAGACACTTACTAGCTGTGTGATCCTGAATAGTTCACTTACCTCTGTTGCCTCAGTTTCCTCCTGTGTAAAATAAGCTGGAGAAGGAATCTCTGCCTAGAAAACACCAGACAGGATCACGAAGGGTCAGAGTCTATTGAACAAGTACATCTTTCCCCACCCTTTTTGGCTGAAAAAAGGAATGTGTCCTCTCAGTACAGGATATCCTAAAGAGTTTCAGAGCACTTTTAATTTATTAAGTTTAAAGCTTACAACTGTAATGAGACTTTTTGCAATGCTCCACATTTTATGCCTACTTAGCATAGGTTTTTGCATACATTAGATACTAAGTAGACATGTTTTGGTTCCTTAAAGGAAGTTTGAGTTCTTCTATAAGGTCTTGGAATATTGTAATAAGCACAATATTTGAATTTTTAAAATCCCAGTTTGGATCATTTCTCCTACACTTGAAAGAGGACTCAGAAGGGGTTATCAAGGATGTAGCTGTTGCTGCTACTGTGAGGCAAATATATCACTGTTCAATCTTTTGTGTAACCAATGTCCAAGACTTGAAACATCTTGCAACACAGTCTAGTACATGATTCTCTCTCACTGAGGGAACCAGACTTCCCAGAGAGCCATCTGACTTCTTTGCTAGCCTGCCTTCCAAAACGCATAACTCAAAGACCCCAACCTAACACCCTCCTAAAAGCCTTTCCTGTCCTTGCTTTTATAAGCACCCCACAGGCTCCTTCAGAGAGAAACTGGCTGCCCTCATTTGGACAATTTGTAGCAGCTGCTGCCTTCTTTAACGTGCTTCTCCAATTGGGATGATTTCATTATGATTATTAGCCAATTCTCTTTCTCTTTGTCTTGATGACCTTATTATAGAGAGGCTACAGGAAATCTTTTCTATCTAGAGCACAAGAAAGGCAGCAGGTATATTTCCATGGTGCTGCTGGAGAAGATGCTCCGGGGTTTTGTGGCTCACTAAATGAGAAAGGAAAGCCATCTCTGATTGACTCTACATCTTCCATGGTGAATGTCTGAATCTGCAGCTCTTAGAAACCAAGCAGCTCACTTCCCATCTGTATGACCCTGGGCAAGTCACTTGACCCTCATTGCCTAGCCCTTACCACCACTCTTCTGCCTTGGAGCCAATATACAGTATTGACTCCAAGACGGAAAGGAAGGGAAGGGAAGGGAAGGGGAGGGGAGGAGAGGGGCCAAGCAGCTGAAGAGGATGCAGGGTTAGTGTATAGTTTGCATTTTTCAATGAGATGATCCAAAGGGAAGCATTATTCCAGATAAAAAAGAGAGTGAATGCACCATGCCATCAGTCACCTTCTCTAAGACATAATAATATCACAGGACACTTACCCTCAGCATCAGCCTCTTAAGTCTCCATATCCTCCCCAATAAATACTCTTTGCTGATGCCTTACACTTGCCACCTGAGTTTAAACCAAGACGCTAATGAGCACGTAGCAGATGAGGCTTTTATATTAGGCACTGCAGGAAGGTTTGTGCCAACCTCTGATGGATTACAAAAATAGGTCATTCAACTTTAACAGGGAACTATTTTATCATAAAAATCTATAATACGGCTAATAATTCTGTTTTTCCATCTAAGTTGCAAACTGAAACACTGGTAAGAGCATTTAGAGGATGAGATTTATTGGAGATTGGTCTATGAGATCTGCCATACTTAGATTACTGGTTCTAATTGAGAGAGAACAAGATTACAAATGCCCTCTACTTTCCAGGAAGTCCGTGTTCCAAAAAGAAATTGTAAAAATAGTCATTTAAAAATATAATAAACCCTAACAATTCCATCTTGGTTTATAAGATTATTCACTTACAAAAATGAATAATATGGAAATATGTTTCACTGGATAATAAGATATATAACCCAGATTGAATTGTTTGGCAACTCCAGAAGGGGGGAGGGAAGAAGGGAGGAAGACAATATGAAGCATATAACTTTGGAAAACTTATGTGGAAATTTATTATTAAAATAAAATAAAGATCTAAAAATTCATCTTGGGTATAGGCAGGTTGCTGAATAGCACCAGTGATGATTTCTTTAAGAGGAATGTCAAAGAGAATATGAAAGATAAAGAAGGAAGAAAAAGAAATGAGTCAGTCATGTAGGAAGAATGAAGGATAACAGATGGACAATGCAAATACTGTACTACTTACCTACTAAGTGAGTAATAGCAATAACATTGAAGCGGATCATAATCCTCTAGAATATCAATTCTAGAGTTGTCTGCTTTCATCTGCTCTACTAAGATAGAAACTGAGGAAATTGTGGGGATTAGAACACCAAGTGGTTAACTATGGAATTTAAATGAACCACATTGACTCCACCTTGTGACTCAAATCTGGAGTCAGCTCCCTTTTTATCCAATTATGGGTCTAGTCCAACCTCTGTCTTCTGAGAAAAATGTATTCAATTATGAGAATTGGGAAAAATTCTTATTGTTTGAACCGAGTCCTGAGAGGCTAGGAGACTAAACCATCTCCCCTTGCTTTTTAGAGACCCTTAACTAAGGACTTGGCCAGAATACACAATCATACCAAAAAGACTGATACAAAGAGTTTTCTTATAATTGTAAATCTCAAGAAAAATTGACCCCACATTGACCAATTAGTTGTTTCCATGTTCCTTTGATTGTTTGCAGACCCTTTGGGGAATGGGACACTTCCTTTCTGATTTCAGGGAATTGTACCTACTAGTCTCTAATCTTTCGCTCAATTAAAAATCAGATTTCCTAATTTTGTATTGTTTCCTTTTATTTTATAGACCTTATTAAATAAGGCTTATTTGATTGTTTTTAACGTCTAAAAGTCTGACTCCCTGTATTCAGGATCCAGCCCTAAGCTGAGGAAGGACCAAGTCCTGATCTAGTAGGCAATTGCTATACATTGTTTAATAGATCCATTGGCTCAAAAGATGGAACCTTTGTTTCCTTGGTCATTTCATCTTTCCCTCCTCACATAACCTTGTGAGTAGAGAGAAACAGAGGCAAGAGATGTGGAAGTAAAAAGGGTCTATGTGGGGTGAGGAAGGGTGAAGAGTCCAGGAAATGCCAAGTTTTTAACCTAGGACAGCTAGCGATGCCTTAAAGAAAAATAGTAAAGTTTAGAGGAGGGGAGAATCAAAGGGCTGAGAGAGAGTGTGAGTTTCATTTTGAATAGTCTGATAAATCTCTGGCACATTTAGTTTGAAATGCCCCTTCGTGATACAATATTTAAGCTTAGGGCAAAGACTGGATTTGTAAATGATCTGCGGAGAGATAACTGAACCTTTGGAAGCTGACGAGATCACCAAATGAGAGAGTACAAAGAGAAGGGCATTCAGAACAGAACTTTTGGACACAGCCATAGCTAGTGGACTTGACACAGAACCAAGAGATAGAGCTGTGTTCTGAAAACACAAAGAAAGTATCCAAGAGGAGAAGGTGGCCAAAAGTGTCAAATATTGTGGAAGAATGCTATTATATTCAAATAAAAAGATCCCTGGAACTACATGTTACTTAAGAAAACCACAAATTAACCTTGTATTTTATTTCATTTTTATTTATTTTATTAAATATTTCCCAGTTACATTTTTCTTTTCTTTTTTAAATCCTTGCCTTCTATCTTAGAATTGATACTATCAGTTCCAAGGCAAAAGGGCAATAAGGACTAAGCAACTGTGGTCAAGTGACTTGTCCAGGGTCACACATTTAAGAAGTGTGTGAGGCCAGTTGAGCCCTGCAACTCCTGTCTCTAGGATGAGTCCTCTATCTACTAAGCCTCTCAGATGCACCCCAATTACGTTTTAACCTGGTTCCAGCAAAATGTTTAGCCCTACCTGGGGCCTGCTGGTGGTGAATTTGACATTTCTGATATAGAGGATTGATAAAAGGCCATTCGTTGGCATCTAAGAGATCACTAGCAACTCTGGAGAGAGCAGTTTCAGCTCCATGAGGCTAGAAACCAGATTGCTGAGTGTTTTTATAAGTGCCTGAGAGGAGAGACAATGGAGGCACTGAGTGTTGATATGGGATGACTGAAGAGATACGGGAGGGTATCATGGGACTTAGTGAAGGTTTTTTTTATTTTTAATCTGGAGGAGGCTACATGCAAGGTTTTGTGCTAGATACTGGAGGGGATATAAAGTTGGGGTGGGGGTTGATTCTGTTGTTAAAATACTACCTCTGAATCTAAGGAGCTAGTAGGGAATCAAAATCACTCAATGGACTACAAGATAAGATCTGTAATAAGATTACAGAATTTTAGAATTGGAAGGGTCTTCAGTAGTCATTCCAACTTAGAACCAAAGAATAACTATAACATTTATAGCAAATGATTTTCCAACCTTAGCTTGGAAACATCTAGTTTTGCAATATAGAAAACTGATTAGAAAATTGTTCCACTTGTCTCTGAAGAGCAAAATGAGGAGGAATGGGTAGATGAAAAGGTTTAGTCTTAAGGTCAAGAACAATTTTCCAATCAGAGCTATCCCAAAGTAGAAAGAAGGAGGTAGGAGGGTCCCTTACCTAAAAGCTTCCAGGCAAAAACTGAATGAGCAATCTTGTTGGCTATATCAAAAAGAAGAGTTAGGTACGGTTTGGACTATATAGATTCTAAAGTCCCTTTCCATTCTGGGATTGCATTATTTCATAAATAACTATGGTAAGAAAACAGAAGAGGATAAATGCACAAAAGAATTACACAGGGCTATGGGAGAAGAGAGAAAGAAAACAATTTCTGACCAGGAGAATCTGAGAAGGCTCCAAGGAGGAAATGACATTTGAGTTTTTTCTTGAGAGACGGGTAAAATTTTAACAAGTAGAGATTTGTAGAGGGTTGATGGAGATGAAGGCATGAGAGAATGGAGGAAGAAGGGAATAATAGCAAAAGCAAAGTCAGAAAGATAGGAAAGCATAAGAGATGGTCATCTATCCTTGATTAGGCCACTCAAAACTTCTAATCTATGGGGAGCTGACTGGGGATCCATATGAGATAATATTAAGCAGATACACCTTAAAGATTTGGTGGCATGTTTTCCTAATTCATTTTATTCCCTTCTACAGAACCCAGTAGATAGGGAAAGACTCATCATTCTAGAATACTCAAAAGTCATAGAGTCAAAAGGAATATAGGACCCAGCTTATCCTAGACTGGGTAACTTCTGGGCTTAGTTGTCAAAATTTGGGGTTCTGGGTTGGTGACAATGGGATGTGGTAAGCACAAAAAGTTCATTCCACTTCCAGGCAAAAAAAGATTCACTACAGATAGTTGATAGGTCTCCAGAAGCCCTGGGGTAACATTCTTCCAAATTAATTTCTATAAGATTAGACTTTAGGAGAAAGGACATAAAGTAGAGAGATTTCTAAATTGGGAAGGAGCCCCCCAAAATGCTATTTTTAAGTATATGTCTTGGTCTGGGGTTCTCACCCTTGTCATCTTTCTTCCTTTTACTCTGCAAAATGGTTTCTTTATACATGTTTTATTTTTCTTTGTCTTTTTCATCTCTCTCTCTTCTCTCTTCCTTTCTCCTTCCTTTTTCTTTAGCCTCTCTGCTCTCTCACTTTTTTCTCCATCTTACTCTTTTCTCTCTGTGTTTCTTTCTCCTTCCCTCTCTCCTCTCTTTCTCACTACTACTACTACCAACTAATATTTATATAATTCCTTCTATGTGCCTGGTACTGTGCTTTAAATTTATGATCTCACTTAATCCTTACAACAACCCTGATAGGTAGATGCTATTATCATCCCCATTTTACAGATGAGGAAACTGAGGCAAACAGAGATTTAAGTGACAAGTGACTTACCCCAGATCACAGAGCTAGCAAGCAGTTGAGGCTAGATTTGAACTCAAGTCTCCTTCCCAACTCCAGTCCCAGCTTTCTATACATCCTGCCTCCTAACTAGCCCTGTTCTCTCTCCTCTTGGTCCATGGCTCTAACTGATTCTCCAGTTCCCTTTTCATTCTTTGTCTAGTTCTTTTTTCTCAATCTTGTTCTAATTTTCTCCTTCAAATATAAAAAGAATAACTTGATATATGATACAGATCTTGAATGTCAGGCTCAAGCCCTCCGAGAATATTTTCACGGCAGCCATTTCTAATGCTTGAAAATTAGAATCTACAAAGAAAATGCTGACAAAAACCTTAACTACAATGGTGTAATTTAGCTGGAGTCTATGAGGCAGATTTTTAAAATAGGGCCCACACTCACAGTAATTGTGCCCTTAGAAAGGCAGTTATGAAAAAGTTTGTGCTTACTGTCCCCTGTTAGAGACCAGAATTCTAACAATGGACTTGGGGTAGAGATCCCGACTGGAGCAAGAAGAGGTCCTTTTCTCCTGAGTCACTCCCATTGCATTCTCATGCCACAAAGGAACCCCAGGCAAAATAAGAGCAGAGCCATTCATGGGTATTTATGAGAAATAATATTAAATCTAACAAATATATTTTTAGCAGTATACATTTAAGAAAAACACAAATGCTCAGACACTTCCCAGCTGTGTGACCCTGGGCAAGTCACTTAACCCCCATTGCCTAGCCCTTATCACTCTTCTGACTTGGAACTAATATACAGTATCGATTCCAAGACAGAAGGGAAGGAAGGAAGGAAGGAAGGAAGGAAGGAAGGAAGGAAGGAAGGAAGGAAGGAAGGAAGGAAGGAAGGAAGGAAGGAAGGAAGGAAGGAAGGAAGGAAGGAAGGAAGGAAGGAAGGAAGGAAGGAAGGAGAAAGAGAGAGAGAGAGAGAGAGAGAGAGAGAGAGAGAGAGAGAGAGAGAGAGAGAGAGAAAGGGAGGAAGGGAGGAAGGGAGGAAGGGAGAAAGGGAGAAAGGGAGAAAGGGAGAAAGAGAGAGAGAAAGAGAGAGAGAGAGAGAGAGAGAGAGAGAGAGAGAGAGAAAGAGAGAAAGAAAGAAAGAAAGAAAGAAAGAAAGAAAGAAAGAAAGAAAGAAAGAAAGAAAGAAAGAAAGAAAGAAAGAAAGAAAGAAAGAAAGAAAGAAAGAAAGAAAGAAAGAAAGAAAGAAAGAAAGAAAGAAAGAAAGAAAGAAAGAAAGAAAGAAAGAAAGAAAGAAAGAAAGACACAAATGGAAAACTGAGGCAGTGGAATGCCAGCCGGGCATTGCTCTCTCAGAGGGCTAATTTCTCTGAACTCCTGCTATTGGGGCAAGTACCTGAGACAAAACACACAATCACCCATGCCTGGCAAAACACTCCAGTCTCTTTGCCATGAAAATCCCAAATAGGGTTACTAAAAGTCAGACAGGACTAAACAACAAACCTGCTACTCACTTTCCCATGTTCTCACAGCTGTCAGATTCTGCCGATCGACCCTGGGGATGTTGACAGAATTTTTTTAAATGTTTGTTGAATACCTCTGTGAATTCTTGTAGTAAGACGGTGGGTATTAGCATAATCAGAGAGTATGAAGCAGGAAGCAAATGCTGTCAACAGCCCTAAGAATATCACTTCCCCTCTGAGGCTGCCTATAGGTAGCATGTAAATGTACAGGAAGTCTAGTTGTCTGGGCTGATGTTCCTAAACTAGTCATTAAATTGTGGTTATGGACTGATCATGTTGGAAAGAGGGGAAACAAGCAAGGCAGAGGAACTATCTTCAAGAAACAGCTCTGTGATTAAAGCCATCAATAATCAGATGAAAAGATGTTCTAAATCACTCTTGATTAGAGAAATGCCAATTAAAACAACTCTGAGGTACCACCTCACACCTATGAGATTGGCCAATATGGCAATAAAGGAAAGTGGTAAATATTGGAGGGGATGTGGCAAAACTGGGACACGAATGCATAGTTGGTGGAGTTGTGAATTGATCCCACCATTCTGGAGGGCAATTTGGAACTATGCCCAAAGGGTTATAAAACTGTGCATACCCTCTGATCCGGTAATACCACTATTGGGTCTATATCCCAAAGAGATAACAAAAAAGAGGGGAAAGGACCTACATATACAAAAATATTTGTAGCAGCACTTTTTGTAGTGACAAAGAATTTGAAATTGAAGGGATGCCCATCAATTGGGGAATGGGTGAACAAATTGTGATACAGGTTGCTGATGGAATACTATTATGCTGTGAGAAATGGTAGGCAAGATTATTTCAGAAAAAGCTGGAAAGATCTGCAGGAAATTATACAGAGTAAAATAATCAGAACTGGGATTATTTGTGAAAATGCAATGCAATGATTTTGGGAAAATCCTAAAGGACTTATAACAGGAAATGCTATCCATCTCCAAAGAAAGAACCATTGGAATCATATTTCATATCAGTATATTTCTTATTGTATTTTGGGGTTTTGGTTAGGTATGAGTTTGCTCTTACAACAATAACCAATATAGAAGTGTGTTTTTCATGTGTTTTTCATGACCAAGAAAAAGAAAGAAACAGCTCTTTGATCCCAAGGTATTCCATGTGGTGTGATAAAACATCTCAGAACTGGAATATTGAGGTTGAGAAAGTTTCTGATACTCTTAGGTATGCAATAATGAACAAGTCATTTGTCCTCTCTGAGTCTCAGTGTCTCCATCTATTATATGGGAATAAAAATATTCATATTAATAATAATCATAATTGAGAGAGAATAATGGAGACTTACATGATCTAATATAGAATGAAGTATATAAGACCATAAAAGTAATATAAACCATCTCTTTAGCTATATAGTTAGAAACAACAACAAAATTAAATACTATGTAAATTATAATGATAGCTTGATCTGAGAGAAGAGCTGGGAAAGTGAATCTGTAACTTTCTTTGACAGTGGGCAATGATGGGGGTGGAGTATTGTACATACAGTCAGATTTAATTGCCATTTGTTCAGTTTCACTTAGCTACTTTTTTTTCTCCTTTGTATTAAAAGGAATGGGTAGGTGTCAGAGCTAGGGTTAGATTTATAAGCTCATTAAAATTGTCTTTAGGATAACTCTCTTAACAAAAAGGATAACAGGAACTTCATCTAGTTCTCACATAGTTTTAATGTTTTCTGATAGGTCTCTATATTTTGAGAGCTTTTCATTCTACATAGCATGGAAATTATGAGTATTCAATAAGACAACATCAAGTAAAATTTTATTCTTATGTTTTCATGAAGCAATATTATGTCTAGATGCCTATGGGCAACAATTCCATCTGTGATGATGGTCTAATTCCAATACCATTTGTATTGAACTCTCAAAGTCATTTTGAGATCTGACTTTATAGTATGAGGATTTGATATTTTTAATTAATGAAAGATAAAATGAAGTTGTGGTATATAATTCTAGTCACTCAGGTAATTTCTTGTTATATGTTTAATAAGTATTCAATAGCCTGCAATAATTTGTTGCACAGTTTCCCTCATTTTCTTGTATAATCGGCATGGACCAAGACATCTCTACTTCTTAACAATAACTCTTGTGGTTTCTAGTACCTTATCCTAAATTGTCATAAACCCCTCTTTTCTGTAAACAAGACCGCAGGATTCATCCATTTGTGTGGCTCTTCTTTGTTGACAAATTATTGCTTGAGTTCATGTCAATGTCTCCCAGAGAAGACACTCTTGGATATCAGCCATTTCACAGGCTCCATCCTCTTTTGTTAAGTCACTTTTGGCAACATTTAACAAATTCAATGATCAGTATTTACTGCTTCTTTTGACATGATATCTGCTTGTTCCAAAAGTGTTTCTGCATATCTTTGACCTATTTGTCATGTGTTTTGAGAATATTTATCCATCATCATCATTCTTTTTAATGAGAAGATATTTATCTTTCCCCAGCCACCTTCGAGTGCCTTAGCTTTGTTTTAATAATTTTTCAAAGGATTTTATTAAGATACTTTCCAACTCTATTATTAGCTCATTTTACAGCAGCCAAAGAATATATAAAGACCAGTATTGTTTAGGTAATTAATTTCTTTGAATATGTTCTCATTTATCTTTAATTTCAGAATGCCAGAAAGTCTCTCCACAGGTAGAGATAGCCTTCTCTTTGATAGCTTCACATTTGATGTCCTTTGTCTAAAGTAAATCCACACATGTTTACATACTGCCTTTATCCACTGCCTAAGTTTAACCTCTAGATTCCAGTTTGGGACCTTTCAATAGCTATTTTTTTCTTTGACATACATTAAGAATTTTATACTGTGTTGTGTCTTCCTGAGAAAATCATATGTGCTGAATTTTGTTGTATACTTCCTGACATCTTGGGAACAGAATGACTACTTCACAAAGCCATTAGGCCAGAAGAAGAACTTCTGAGCAATCTGCTATTACCTATTCTCTGTTCCGAGTCAAAGGACTGATTAAAAGCTCCCTCTGAGATATAATCAAACCTTCCTGAGTCCTTGGTACAAATTAGCAATCCACTAGTAGACCTTAGTGTTGATTCTACTTTGGAAACTGGCAAGTACATTGGAGTGAGGTCCTCAGAGGAGAGAAAAATCCATCCATGTCTGAGCCTGAGCAATAGGGAAAAGAGTGGCTCACAAGATAAGATATTAAAGACTGAGTCAAGACCAAAAGTGGAGAAAACTCAGTCCTTGTTCAATCAAAACTCAGAAAGGCTCACCAATGATTGGGGCTGGCAATGAACCTAGAGTTAATTCTCATTTGATGGAAAAGGTAACTGAGTTTCAGAGAAAGAAAATCATTTTCAATCGCAAAGCTAGTAAAAAGAGAGGCTGTCTCCAATGTTCACTGTCTTTCCACAACATTAGGCTTTTTAGACTTCCATAGAAAGTTACTTACTTTGCAATTCTCTCTTTTCTTTTTTGTTTTTTAATCTCTTTTCTCTTTCCCTGTTGAGAGAGAGAGAGAGAGAGAGAGAGAGAGAGAGAGAGAGAGAGAGAGAGAAGAGAGAGAGAGAGAGAGAGAGAGAAAGAGAGAGAGAGAGAGAGAGAGAGAGAGAGAAGAGAGAGAGAGAGAGAGAGAGAGAGAGAGAGAGAGAGAGAGAGAGAGAGAGAGAGAGAGAGAGAGAGAGAGAGAACCTAAAGAATGCTTTGTTTCAGAAGGATCTGAGAAGGAAACGTGAAAGAACTAGCTTGTAATTTCTGCAAGAGTCTGGGAAAGAGGAACTCAGCAAAAAAAAAGTGGGGGGGAGGGAACAGGTGAACCAGATTTCTGGTGTTCCGGAAAGAAGAGGGTGAACTGGGAGCCACCTTGATTAGTGTATCCCCAGTGTATCTACAAATACAAGTAAAATGAACATTTATAAGTACCTACTATGTAGAGAGCATTGTACTAAGTACAAAACCTAGGTCAGATATTATCCTTGCCTGCTCTTGAGAGTTTTGCAGTCTAAAGAATATAAAAACACGCAGAAATGACTGTGGTATGAAATATTACATGACATGCCTTAGAAATTTGCTGACAAAATGTTATGTGAGATCTGAGCTCATTCTGCACAGGTGGAAGCAGGAGAGGCTCAATGTAAGCATTGGAGCTGGGTTCCAAAGAAAGAGGAAAGATTTCAGTAGAGAAAGAAGAGAAGCATATTCCAGAGGAATGGTGGCTAAGTGGATCTGTTGATAGAGCACCAGGATTATACCTGGGAGGAACTAGGTTCAAAACTAGCCTCAGACATTTCCTAGACGTGTCACCATGGGCAAGTAACTTAATTCCATTTGCCTAGCTTTTACCATTCTTCTGCCTTCGAACCATTACTTACTCAGAAGGAGAGGTCAAGACACCCCAGGGAAAGCATTATTATAAGCTCTTCCCCTTCTCCTAAGACCCGGTGCCTTTTCATAGCCTGGCCCACAATTTGTACTCAACCATGTTAAATCACTGACATTTTTGAGCAGAGAGACCTCACCAGAGCCCTAAAGAAGATCGGCTATCTGGGGAGCTTTCCATAGGATGAGTTGATGAATGGAGGCTCCATTGCCCCAAAAGTAATGGAGTTGAATTTGGACTCCAGATCTCCTAACTTCTCAATAAAACCACAAATCTTCAAGGTAGAATGTAACACATAAAGCAGCCGTGTCCCGTTATGCCACACTGACAAAATGGTAGAGAAATGAAAACAAATGGCTGAGCTTGAGCTTCCCCACCAGAGACTGGAAGGCTTAGTCACCCAGGAGGAGGGTATTCCATCTCCCATCAAAGACTGCTTCACACAAATGTGACTTATTCCTGGAGAGAGGCCAGAGAATCTCTGTGGCACTTTGGCACAGAGTTGGTGGGCTGCTGGGTAGGAAAGTGTTAGGGTAAAACGAGCAGCAGTCATACGATTTATTGCTTTCTTGAGGCCTGTTTTTCTGGGGCTTTTCTCTTCTTCTGTATTTATTTTTTAAAGGCAGAAGTTGCTTACCCAAAGCAGGGTATATTTGGGGAGGGTCATGGAAGGCTTTGAGTAGAGAAGAGAAAATTGTTAGTGAGCTCCTTGGCACAATTAACAAATGGGTTATAATGACATGAGCCTGCCTTGGGTGAACCTGTCATCTCCATTTGTATTTCTCAGAGCTGGAGTCCTGTCCCTTAGGGCAAATTTTGTGCCTAGTGCCAAACTAGCAGATGGTTTCAGCTAGTTTCAAAATAATGATGATGATGATTATATGAATAACGATGATGATGATGATGATGATATTAGTTGACATTTTAAAAGTGTTTTAAGGTCTACAAAGTACTTTACATACATTGTCTCATTTACTCTATGTACAAGCTAAATTAGTTTAATCCCTTTTGCCCTACTGGGGTCATCTTTCATCTCTTACCTCCATGCTTTTGCCCTGGTTGACCTCCCACATCTAGAAGTCATTTCCGCCTCCCTCCAAATATCACATACATGCTTGTCTCTTTACATGTTGAATGCTCCCACCTCCTCCAAAACTCCAAAATGTAAACTCCAGAAGGGTGTGACTATTGTCTTTGTATTCCACTGTCTGGCCCTAGAGTTTGCATGGAATAAATGCTTGCTGGTTTGGATGTATTGGAGCCTCAAAAGAGTCCTTTGAGGTCAATCACAGGCATTTTTATCCTTCTCTAGATGAAGAAACCGAGGTTCAGAGAGGTTAAATATCTTGCTTGTGATTATAGAGCTGTCAGGGGCCAGGTTTGAACTCAAATCTTAACCACCTCTAAGTCTAGTCTGCAAAAACAGGCTGGATCATGGGAGCCGGGGCTATAAAGTGGGTGAAACAAGTGACAAGCCTGAATAGCACTTTCTTCATGCCCTTCTGTTTGGCTTGGAGCTGAAACACAGTCATTCTCCTGATCTGGATTCCGAACTCATCTAACCTAACCCAACTTCCCATAAATCCTTCTTAGATTTTTAGTGTTGGTTGAGTATGTGTAGAAATAGTTTTAGAAAGACAGATTTGTTTTTTCTTTGGGGGTGGGATAAGAACATTAAATAGTCAGAATTAAATTTAAGAATTCAGATATTTGGCTACTAGTTTAATCCCAGTGCATCTTTGGCTAAGAATGCACGGAAAAGAGAAGTGGGATTTGTAAGGATGGCAAGGGAGAAGCTTGGCAGATCCCTGCACTTTGATGGGCATGCACAGAGGTGACAGTTTGGGACAGCAAAGGATTGTGAGAGAGAACCGTTAGCTGAGGAGAATTCTGGCCAGCCCCAGGACTTCTACTGTATGGGAAGCTAACTAGTTCTATTTCTGAGTGGCCGAGCGACATCTGAAGCCACAAAGAGAGAAGACTCACACTTGCCTTTCTTTGAAGCTGTTTTCTTCAAGGAATCTTCTACTACTTTCCTTCATCTGCCAGCAAGAACTATTGACTCAGAAGAAGTTTGGCTTGGACTCTTTCAAAAACTGAGCCAGCCTTCTTCTTTCTGTGTCTCCCCTTGCCTTCCTTGAACTGATGATAGTGATTTAGTTTAAGTTATAGTCGTATAGTGATTTATAAGAAAGCAGCCTGTAGAGAAGAGGAACTGAGGCACTGAGGCCTCGAGCCAGGGCCCTTGAAACCCAACTGCTATGGAAATAGTCTTAAGAGAGCATCCTCTCCCACCATCCTTCTCCCATATTCCTTCACCCTTACCATATCCCATCCCTTCAATACATTTTCAGTTATAGTCAGATTGGGGTTTGGCTTGGGAAAGTGGGGGCAGAGCTCACAGCTGGGGTTCAGTCCCTTTCTGTGGCAAACCCAAGTTTGGATTGCCACATATTCTCCATTGAGGAAGGAATACCAAACCTGTCCTCGGAAGTTGCCGTTAAGGGGAACAGACCTCTCTTCTTCCCTTCAGCTGTGCTCACAGAGGTATTAAGGGTTGTTGTCTGTCTGACATCCCTTGAGAGGAGGGAGAAAGAGAAGGCCTCTTTCTTCTCTCTAGAGATAATCCTTAACCCCTGCTCCCATTCACCCTAGGAAGGGAAAGATCCTGCCTTAATTCCCTCCAACAACAGGGTATACCAATCCCTTGACATCCCTGTTTCACTTGGTCCTCCCAGCCCTTTCACGAGTATTAAATCCTAACCAGTGAGACAAACCAACTGTCTCACCCAGTTAAAAAAAGAAGGAAAGTCTCCTTTTTTACATAGGCTAATCCTCTCTATTCACTCTCATTAAGGGACTAGCACAGAATTAATTTTCTTCATTAGAGAAGTAGTGTTGAGTAATGGAAAGAGCACTGGATGAGGGCAAAGAGGAGGTTCAGTGGATAAGAAAGTCAGGTCTGGAAACAGGAGGTGCTGGGTTCAAATTAGACCTTTATGAAAGAGAGAAAATGCCAAAATGAATGAAAAAGACTGGATTTGAAAAGCTGTCTCAGAAAAAGATGAGATGGAATCCTGCTGCCATTTTCCCTACTAGTACACCTTGGATACTTCCTAACTGTGTGACTTTGGGTAAGTCACTTCATACCAATTATCTAGCCTTGCTGCTCTTCTGCCTTGGAACCAATAATAAACATTGATTTTAAGACAGAAGGTAAGGGTTGGTTTTGTTTTTTTTTTAAGCATTCAATGAAGAGTTAGGAGGACCGAAGTTCAAACACTGCCTCTAATACTTAATAGCTATGTGACCATGAGCAAGTCTCAAAGGTAATTTTCCTCATCTATAAAATAGTGATAATAATATCTGTAGTACCTCTTTCAGAAGATTGTTTAGAGAATGAAAGAGGGTATATAAAATGCCTTATGAACTTCAGAGTGCCATATACATGTTTGCTCTTTTTATCTGTAAAACAAGGATAAAATGGGTTTTTATAACACTCACTTAAGGAACTATATGGGAAGATATTGCTTTAAAAGCTTTACAAATATAATATATCATGGTCTTATCCATTAATTCTAAGCATAGGAAAAAAGTGATCCCTAAGCTGAGTTTTGAAGAATAGCCAAGACTCTAAACGTCACATAGTAAAGGAAAGGGGAACACAAAGGAAAGAAGGATGAGGATGACATATTTATGAAAGAGAAAAGACAAAAGCAACAGGTACAAGGAAATAGTGGGAGGAAAGGAGGGAGGAGACAAGCATTTATTGGTTACCCATTACGTGCCATGTTCTGTGCTATTGTTGTCCATGCTTCATTTTAGAAGAGGACTGATGACATGACAAATGATATCTTGACTTGCATGAACTGGATTTAAGGGAGACAGAATCACACCATGGTCAACCACTCTCTTCCAGAGCCATCAAAGTCCAACTTGCTATTAGACGAGCGGCAGGACAACTGGCAATGGCCTGGGATGCCTGCTTCCTAGCCAATGGAACCAATTATTCTCCTCTGCCCATTCCACCAGGGGGGTCTTCACATGCTTAGGGTAAACATCCACCCAGCACACCAATATGGATAGTTGAGGTTTTGCAGGAGGACTCTCTGGTACAAGGCCTTGCTGTACCCCTTTTAGGGCCACTTTCGGTGTTCACATTTCACCCAAAACTCACCTGTGGCTCCAATGAGCTGTAGCTCACCGTGGCCACATCCCAGTAAAACCTCTCAGCAGACAGGCTAAGCCAGGTTGAAAGTAACTAACAGACAGACAGACAGGCCAGGACTGTGCCAAGTGCTTATAAATATTATCACATTTGATCTTCACAACAACCCTGAGAGATAGGTACGATTACTATCTCCATTTGTGACAAAGTTAGAAAGTATCTGAGTCAAGATTTGAACTCAGGTCTTTCAGAAATAAGAAAAAAAAGGGGTGGTGGTAAGGGAAGAAAGAGGTACTTGGAGAGACCAGAGCCTGAGCTCTCAGGAACCTCCTGTGCTCCCACCAGAAACCTCTGACAAAAAGCCCCTCCCAGAGTGGGATTGGTCCATTTATAGACCAATCCTACAGCAGAACATAAAGAGAAGGGAACCCTGGGAGAGTAAGGTATGCTGGGGAATGTAGTCCCCCAGCATACAATTTTTTTTTAAACACACACAGACCATAGGCCCAGAATTCTATCCATTGTGCCGCCTAATTGAGAAATAAGATTGGACAGATATTGGAGGATCAAATCTCAAGGGCCTTGAACACTAAAAAGAAGCATATGGACTTGATGTGCTAGGAAACAAGAGGCAGTTGATGGGGACATTGGAAATACATAATTTTTCAATTCTATTCAAGAAATATCTATTAAGTACCTATTATATGTAACAGTCTTATGCTGGCCCTGATAGGCCAGACAGATATAATATTAGCCCTGTTGCTAAGGAGCTCAGAGCTAAGAGCTGTGGAAAGTCAGCTCTACAAACGACCTCAGGACAAGAAAGAGTGGTATAAGCGCAAGGGAGATATCAAAGGAACAAGGCCTCTGAGAAATGTGAGAAAGATACACAATGCAACATGGGACTCTGTTTGATAAGACCAAGAACACAAACCACGGAGGCCAAGATTCACTATTAGACAAGAATTTCTGTCTAATAGTACAAAATTAGAAAGTAACTTGGCGGAAATTGAATTTAGACCAGCAGTTTACACCGAATGCCACAATAAGTTCCAAATGTAAAAAGAAACATTATTTTCTTTAAAATTAAAGGAGAAAGGAGATGCCTTCCACAAGTATGCCTGAAAGGAAATTTCTTAAGCAAAAGAAGTTGAGAGATTATCATAAAAATTAAATAGATAATTTTACTCCATATATTTAACAAGCTTTTGTACTAACAAAATCGGCTTTGGCTAGCTTAAGAGAAATTTTCATGACTAATATCCCCTATAAGCTCAGATGTTCAACATATAATGGTGTAATTATAGATTTAGAGGTAGAAGGAATCTTAGATGTCATCTAATCCAACCTCCTCATTTTATAGATGAGAAAACTGAAGTCCACGGGGTTTTATGTCTTGCCTAATAGCAGATATAGGCAGTAAGTAGGAGAAATGGAATTCAAACTCAGATTCTGTGACTTTGAGTCCAACACTTTTTCCACTGAAAAGGTCTCCATAAGGAATGCAAATGTATAAGAAGAGCCATTCATCAAAAGATATATAGATAAAGGATTCAGATATGCCTGTTTTCAAAAGAAAAAAAGGCAAACCATCAACAGTCCTATGGAAAAAAAATGTTCCAGGTCACCATACTAAGAGAAATGAACATTTAAACATCTCTGAGGTTTCATCTCATTTTCATCAGATTGGAAAAGATGTCAAAATGAAAATACTAGATACTGAAGGGAAGACAGTATATTAATGCACCTTTGGTAGACTATATGAATGAAACAAAAGAAATCACTAAATTAACTATGTATAGGCCCAGCAATACCAATTTGGTGCACATACCATGAGGAGGCCAGAGACAAAGAGGAATGTCTCATAGATTCAAAACTATTTAGAGTAACGTTTTTTGTGATAGTGAAAAATTAGAAACAGAATGGGTGCCCAGCTACTAGGGAACAGTTAAACTAACTACAGTATATAAATTCAATGGAACTTTTTTTTTGCCATAAGAGGTGATAAATATGAAAAACGTAGAAAAACTTTTTAAGACTCCCAAATAAGCAGAACCGAGTAAACAGTTTACACAATGATTGCAATAACAGAAAGGAAAACGGCACTGAACTAAACAGCTGGAATTTGAATTGGTCAAATTATTCCAGAAAAAATAAATAAAACTGAAACTATACCCAAAAGCTCTAAATTGTACATATTTGTCAAAGACACAGTGGAAATCGGTCTAAGGCAGAAGGAAAGAATTCATATGTTCAAAAAATATTTTGTTTGTATGAGCTGCTAGGAGTCACAGTGGACAAAGCACTAGCCTTAGATTTAGGTAAACTTGAGTTCAAATCTGACCTCAACCCTTACTAGCTCTATGACCCTGGGAAAGCCATTTGACCCATGTTTGCCTCAATTTCACCACCTACAAATTGTCGATAATAATGTCCTCCCAAAGTTATGGTGAAGATCAGATGAGATAATAACTGTAAAATCATTAGCACAGTGTCTAATGTAGTAAGCATTATGTAAGTGTTCACTATTATTTTTTCTAGCAACACTTCTTGTTGTTGGAAAGAATTAAAAATAAAATGTTATCCTTCTTATCCTAGAATATCCCTATCCACTAAGGAACAGTTGAACAAAATGTAATATAGGAATGTAACCACAAGAAAAAACATATGAAGGATTCAGAGAAACTAGGAAAGACTTGTAAGAATAAATGTAGCAGGAAAAGAGCAGACAGGACAATTTATATGATGATGAGACTAATTTAAAGGAAAACAACTTTGAAATGCCAGACCTCTGATCAACATGGCACCCAATTATGCTTTGAGGAGCCGCATAATAACATATGCTTCCCACCTGTTGGTGGGGAGATAATGAAGAAATAGAGGCAACCAAAGGTTGTGACCAAGGCTAAATTTAAACTTGGATTTTCCTGACCACAGGACCAGGGCTCTATCTACCATATCACCTAATCACCTGGGAATATAAATAGAGATATAAACAAAATAGCATTATTAAATTTTTGTGGGGAAAAAAGAAAAATAAAATTTTGAGTAAAGGGTATTTCCAGGAAAAGTCTTACAGAGCAACTGGAATCTGAGTTGTGCCTTAAAAGGAAAAAACCAGCAGATGGAATTGGTGAGGATATTGACAAGTGGGAGGCCATTCCAAACATAGGAGATGCCATCAGCAAAGGTATGGAGATGGCGGAAAGCCAGGTGAGAATGGAGAGAGAAAGAAGTTCAATTTGCTTAGAAGCTAAGATATATGAAGAAGAATGAGACAAAATAAAGTTGGCAGATTCCCAAGGACCTCAAATGCCAGTCAGAAATATATATTTCATTTTGGGTAGCAACAGGGACCCATTGAAGGTTTTTGTGCTACAAATAAAATCATCAATTTGATGCATTAGGAAGATTATTAAGGCAGCAGGGTAAAAGAAGCCTTGGAAGAGAAGACCCTGAAGGCAGAAAGAATAGATAGGAAGCTATTACAATTGTGTGGGGAAAAAACTCTAGGACTTCAATTAAGGAGGCTGTAGCGGGAATGGAGAAGAGAGGTGGGAATGCAAGAGATAATTACAAAATGTTGCAAAGCAGTGGCATGTTCTTCTCTCAAGATGGGAGAATATACTTTCCACACTGATTCAAGTGTCAGGTACTTTATGGAATAGGAGACAGGAAAAGTACTGACCAGCATTCCATAGGATTCCAGAGGTTCTTTAGGCAGACGTCCAGAAGTGAAACAGGACCAGAATTGAGTGCACTATTGAGTACACTGTGCTTTGTGTTACATGTTACCAACAGAGGAAACCCAGAGTAGATGTCTTTGTGGTGACCTGTTTCCTTATACAGCTTAGCTTCAGAGATCTTGGGAAAAACCATTGGTACCCATCACCTTGTCAGGAGGGAAAAGCCATCTTTACTAGACTTTTTTATTTTTAATTTTAATTTTTAAGAGGATTTTTTATTTAAATGTTTCATTTTTCATTTTAAAAAGAGGAAATTCTCTTTGTTAGGGCCCCAATAAGCAGAACACCGAAGAAAGACTACTTCAATTAGGTATAGAGGAAAGAGCAGACAGAAGGTCTGAGTTCTAAACTTGGTCTTATTTACTATTTAGGCAAGGCACAACAACCCTTTGGGCCTGTTTCTTCTTTTGTGGCAGAAGGATAAATAATACTTCTACTTCCTACCTTGTAGAATGATTGTAAAGGCACCTTAATATATATATATATATGGAAGTCATTATCATTTTTGAATTATTACACGTAAGTATAACTATCATTTAGATAGTACTCCAAGGTTTATAAAGTGTTTAACATCCATTCCACTTGAACCTCGTAATAATCTACAAAAGAGTAATTTTGCAGATATTATTCTCTCTCTGTTTTTAGATGAAGAGACTGAGACTCTGAGGTATATGACTTGTTTAAGGTCATACACTAGAAAGAGTCAGAGATAGGATTCAAACGCATTCTTTATAAACCCAAGTCTGACACTCCATCCATTATCCTAGGCTGCCTCCCATAGTAGGAAATCCATAGTTTATTCCCTTTTGCTGCTCATAGGAAGGGACCAGGACCTCATTAAAGGAAAAAGTTGGTTTGGTCCTCAAATTTAACCACTAGAAAACAACCTGTAAATATGATTGGTTCCAATTAAAAATGAAGGAGGAGAGTTGATTTCCTTCTAAACCCTTTTGATCCCATGTTCCAGTTTCCTCCCCTGAAAGCATCGAGAGTTGATCCTGTCTGCTATTTCTTCAAGATTTCCTCAGTTAATGTAAGCACAATCATTAGAAGATAATGGTTTCAGGCAAAGGTTGGCAAACTATGGACCTGAGGATCCACCTGTTTTTATAAACCCTGTGAGCTAAGAATATTTTTTTATATTTTTAAATATAAAATGCATATTTTCTAAATGTACATTTTAAACTATAAAAACCTAGCAGTTTGCTAGCTCCTGGTTTTGGGTATTATTTCTCCTAGAGTGATTAGCATTTTAATGAAGAATTTTTTTTAACCACCAAGAAAGACTGCAACAGTGGAATTTGACAAATGGCTAAAGGAGAGATTTTGTTGCAGAAATGGACTCCGGTACCAATCAAACCACATCGTATAAGTGGTTACCAATTCCATTTAAACCCGAAGAAAGTCCAGCTTTGAATTTGGCCTAAATGGTCTTCCTCAATCAGTCCTGGTCAGTGTGTTATTCTCTGAGTCACCTGACTCGGGGTCAATGAAACTTCCTACCATATTTATCATTAGATGCAAAATTATACTTTTCTAGCCAGATGTATTCAAAACTAATTTATTTGCACATGACTTGTGCTCATTGCTTCACTTCCTACCCCAAGAATTTCAACTAACACTTGTGGATGCTTCCCTAGTCAGGAATGATGCATCCATAACTAACCCAGGCACCACAGAATCACAGGATTTTGAGCTCCAAGAACACTTAGAGATCTGGTCTAATAGTTTTGAAACTTTTTTATAGGAATGCCTGTGAAATGCTGCTAAAGGAAACAACTTCAAGCAGAGATCAGCTGTCCTCCCTGTAATTGTCCCTGTCACTCAGAGTTCATAAACAAATGCCCAACAGATCCACAGAGATTATTTTGCTATATAATAGCTGTGGTAGCGAGAACATATTCTTTATTTTATTTTTTATTTTCTTATTTTATTTTTTGGATCACTGGGCCATATGGTTTAGTAAACTCCAGTAGCTTCTTATTGCCTCTAACATAAAATATAAACTTCTCTCTTTAACTTTTTTTTTAAGTTATAGAAAATTTTATTTAATTAATTTAGAATATTTTTCCATGGTTACAAGATTCATGTTCTTTCCCTCTCCTCCCCATATTCTTTATTTTAGAGTCATATTCTTATCCTTTATTTTCATACGGTCATCATTTTCTTTAAGCCACCATCCCCACTGAAGCTTCCTGTATAACAATGAAAAAAATTTAAGGAAAACCTACATAGGATCCCCAAGAGACAAGTCATATTGCACCCCATCATCCCCACCTTTCTACAGAGAGGACAGAGCTATGTTTTATCACCAGTCCTCTGAGAACATGATTAATTATTATCATTAATCAGATTTTTAAAAATTTATTTAATTAATTAATTCATAATATTTTTCCAGGGTTACATGATTCATGTTCTTTCCCTTCCCTCCTCCCACATTAATCAGATTTTGATGGCCTTTCATGTTGTTTTCATTTTCATTATTATGGTTATTGTTCATACATGTATTGTTCCAGGAGCTGCTAGATGGCACAGTGGATAGAATGCCACCACCAGACTGAAGTCAGGAAAACTCATCTTCCTGAATTCAAATTAGACCTCAGACACTTAGTACTGGGGTGATGCTGGGCAAGTTTGCCTCAGTTTCCCCATCTGTAAAATGAGCTGGAGAAGGAAACGGCAAATCACTCTAATATCTTTGCCAGGGAAACTGCAAACAGGGTCACAAAGAATCCCATGCAACCAAAATGACCAAACAACAACACATATGTTGTTCTGGTTCTGCTTATTTTGCCCTCCATTAATTCATATATTTCTCTTTGTATTTCTTTCAATTCTTCATATTCACCATTTCTCAGAGTACAGTAATATTCTGTTACATTCACATACTGAAATTTGTTCACTTATCCCCTAATTGACAAATATCAATTTTGCTTCCTGTCCTTTGCTTCCACAGAAAGTACTCATGAATATTTTGATATCGATGAGGCCTTTCTATATGTGACCTCCTTGGGATAGTGAGATCATTGATTCAAAACATATAAAGAGTTTAGTGGCTTTTTTTTAAAATAGAAATTCTATAAGCCATCAGAAAAATTAATGGAACTTGTGCCCATCTGAGAAAGGCTAGCTTGAATCTTACAGATCAAAACCCCCTCTTCTCTCTTCCTTTCTATAGTATAGCAAAACTGGTTTACAAAATACTTCAGTAAGACCACCTAGTTGTTACCAGTCTTTCATCATAGACTTAAAGAATGCTGGAACTAGAAAAAGAACCTTGGCAGCCAGCTCCAAACCTATGTAGTATCCACCTCTGTAATTCTCTGATGATGATCCATCATGTCCATCTCTTTGTGACCCCATTTCTGGCTTTCTTAGAGAAGATTCTGCAAGTGGTTTACCATTTCCTACTCCAGCCCATTTTATAGATGAGGAAACTGAGTCACTTACCCAGCTAGTAAGTGCCTGAGGCCAGATTTGAAGTCAAAATGGGTCCTCCTGACTACAGGCCCAGCCCTCTATTCATTGTACCACCTAGTTGCCCCAGGTTAATAGCAGATTATCTTCTCTCCAAGAGTATGTACAATGATTGGGAACTCCCAAGGGAACCTTTTCTACTTTTGAACAACTTTCATTGTTAAAAAAAAAAATACCTTCTCTCCTGTGAAAATAATAATCAGCTGGACTTCCTCAAGGTTCCAAACATGGAACCTTGACATATAATAATGCTTTGTAGCTATAAGCTAAACTTGAGAAACCCATTGACTGAACCCTGACTAGACTGCTCTAACCCAGACAGGGAGCAGCTGCCTTGGGGACTTTTCCAGATAAAGCAATCATTATCTCAACCCATCAGTGCTTACTTTCCAGATTAAAACAACTGTTATAGGCCTATTTCCCCAGGATCCTAAAGGCCCACCCCAGGAATTTACTGTCACATCCTTCCCCTTGAGCTTTGGGGATTCTGGGGCAATAAGAAGTTAGCTAGCCCTATCACTTTCTTAGGAGAGGAGTTCTCTGGAGCATGCTGTTCTGCTGAGAAGAATATAATAAGCATAATGCCTGTGCCTTTCTCTCTGTCCAGGCCATGGTCATCTGGGAATGTGGTGGATTGGCTCTCCTAATGAGCCAATCTCTATCTCTCCCATGGTTTCCTTCCTTTGGCTCTAGCTCTGCCACCTGAACTTTGTCTGGTTCATATCCCTTAGATAAGTGATTTCTTATTTCATCCATTCAATAAATAGTTACTGAACAACTACTATAAGCCCATGATTGGTGTTATGGAGGATGCAAAACAGTATAATGCCTGGCTTCTGCCCTCAAGCATAATTTGATGGGGAAGATGAGAAATATGCTCATGAAAAAATTAAATAATAAATCTCATATATGATTTTTTAAGCCCTTACCTTCTGTCTTAGAATCAATAAATACTAAGCATGGGTTCCAACGCAGAAGAAAAATAAGGACTAGGCAATTGGCATTAAATGACTTGCCCACTGCTAGAAAAAACATCTATCTCCAGGCCTGGCTTTCTATTCACCAAGCCATCTGATATAAGGATGATATTAGAAATTAAATCTTATTATATTCGTTTAGAGATAAAAAGTGAAGAAGATGGCTTGAGAAAGAATTAGAGTTTGAAACAGAGTTGAGACAGTGTCAGTTTCAAATGTTGACAGTGTGTAGGGGAGGGGTAACGGTTTTTCTGTGGCAGTTGATCTCTGGCAGTTTCACTCTCTCTGGGAGTGCTGGGAAGAGGTGACATCTTTTCTCTCTCTCCTCACTAAGGTGGAAGGAAAGGAGGGAAAATCCTGAAGGAGCTAAGTGATTGCCTTTTCAAACTTGGGAAACTAATGAATGTCTATTGCTGTTACATAAATTGTTTTTATATCTGAGAAGACCAAAGAAAGGAAAGAAAGGAAAGGAAAAAGTTGGTCTTTGGTTTGAACTCTGAGTCTCTTAATGCTCAGAGTCCTAACTTGGTTCTTGCTGAGGCTCAGCCAACTAGCCTTTGTTATTTTTATAACTTGGAGACAAATTTAAGAAGTGTAAGGATAATAGAGTTTAGTTTATTGTAGAATAGTGAAAATTTGAGTTAGTCAGATCAGGAAGGATCAGTGTAGCCTGTGGAAATAGGAGGAAAAGTTACTTGCAGAACCAGAGAGTTTTATTTGGGTGGAATTAGAATCCCTTAGAGTTAGAAATTTTTTTTTATCCTTATATTCTCAATAAATAGTTTATTTTTATATAACAAGAGTCTCCTTAGCATCCTTGCACCTGGTCTTGAAGAGAGGTTCACTTATGAGCTTCACTTCACTGATATAAAACTGAAGATGCTTTGTAAGCACAGCAGAGTATCAAATCAGTTTATAAATCAATAATCGATTCATTGCTCATTAATTTTATAATTTTCTTGTTATTATTTTTATACTGGTTACCCCAAATCTCATATATAATTAAGTGACAAGCCAATGGAACAAACAATAAGTATTCTAGAAACATAAAGAGCAAGATTCTTCTCAACTAGAATGGTCAGCAAAGGTATCACATGGGTAAAATTTCAGAAGACCTTGAAAGAGGAGGATGATTTGAATATGGTAAGAGGAAAAGAGAAAGCACTCCAGCTACAAGCAGGAAACAGCCTGAGAAAAGGCATGCAGTCAGAATATGAAGGAAAAAGTTGAAAGGACAAGTAAATCAGTTTGCCTAGAGTATAGAGTCCTCTTCCAGGAATAATGAAAGATAAGGTTAGAAAGACAGGTTTGTTGTGGGAGGACTTGAGGTGAACCCCAACTTTGACAGGTACCCTTTGCAAGAATACAAGACTCCAAAACATAGCTTAAAAATAAAAAGAGAAGTTTATTAATTTGATAGTCAGGTTGAAAGGTCAGGGGACAAGTATAAGAGTGGACACTGCCTCCTCGAGAACATGGATTCTGGCTTCTTATACCCCTTGTGACAATGAGGGCTTCCTAACCAAGGATAAGGGAATGAAATGAGGTTGGACAGAAGTGGGGGGTGTTTGTCACCTGACTAGTGCTAGAGTGATATTTTTGTCCCCAAGACTCAGGGGGTGACCAGGAAGAATTTAGGGGATAAGTAGATGTCCTCAATTCAGCCCAATGGTATCAGAGCATAGCCAGAAGATGTGTATCTGTGTCCATCCCAAAATCTAGGGAATAATCCAAGGGAAATGGTTCTCTCAGGGGTCTTTCCTTATCATGAGTCTCTGATGCCCAGAGTCACCTTTTCCTCAGCATTAATAAGAATGCAAGGAATTTTCCTGCTTTCTGTTTGACCTGAAACACCTCTAGGGTTTGGGGTATCCAAGGGAAACCCAGGGTCCCATGCCAGGTTGGTTTTAGCATTTTCCAGGTAGAGAGAGTTGTTATACCTTGTTATCCTGAGCAGTTATCCAGCCTCAGGATGGATCATACGTAGTTACTACTTCTTGCTACAGGAGAAAAAAATATAAAAGAATTCATTGTCCAGGAAGGTTCTACTTTAGTTTCAACTCATATCTGCTTTCTTGACTTTGGCCCATTGTATCTTCTATATTCAATTCGATTCAATTAATAATCATTTTTTTAAGCTCTGCCTCAATGAAAAGCATTATCCTAGGCACTGAGGACACAAAGAAAAAAGGAAATAAAGCTGCCCCCTGCCCTAAAGAACTTGCATTCTACCAGGTTTGGGGCATACAAAACAGACACAAATAAACTCACTCCATTCAATGAGGATTTATTTCAATGCCTACAACTCCCACCCCCACCCCAAGCACTGTGCTAGATTTAGAAAGATAGAAATAAAAGATACTTTGGATAGAGTAGAATGACGGGTACTTGGGTAAGGGAATAAAAAATGTACACAAAATCATTTCAGGGTGGAGGAGAGTACTATCTTGGAGTGGGTGCTAGCAGAGGAAGAAAGGCCTGGCTTGGGTATAAAAGAGTGGCACTTGGGCAAAGTCTTAAAGAGAGCTAAGGATAAGGATTCTAAAAGGCAGAGATGAGGAGAGACCCTTCTGGTTCCTGCCATGGGGATTGCCTCTACAAAGACATGGAGGCCAGAGATGAGCTTAGCAAGGTGTTTGGCACATAGTGGGTGCTTAATAAACTTTTATGGATGGATTGAAATGCCTTATACAAGGAACAGTAAATAGTAAACAGTAAATCCTTTGCCTGGAGTGAGAGTGTGAGAGATGGAAAACCAGTCTCCAAAAGAGAGGATGAGCCCAGATGGCAAAGTTTGTGTTTTAGTGAAGAGCCACTAAAGCCTCTTCAGCAGGGAAATAACACAATGATCTCTGCGCTTGAGGAATATTAATTTGGCAGCTGGGTGAAGGATGGTTTAGAGAGGTAGAAAGCTTAAAGAGGAGGAGATCGAGTAGGAGGCCTTGTAATAGTCCGGGTGAGGGGTGATAAGGACCTGCCCCAGAGTCAGTGGAGTATGAGCAGAGAGGAGAGAAGGGGGCTGAGCATCTGTATACCCTGCAGAATCACCAGAGCTCAGCAAATGATTAGACATATAAGGAGTAGGGGAGAGCCAAGAGCGGCCTCTGATTCTGATGTCGTAAGCCCAGGTTCACAAGGAAATAGATGGCAGAAAGCATTAACACCTGGGGAAATCAAGGAAGACTTCCTAGAGGAGATCCTATCTGAGCTGAACCTTGATGAAAAAGAAAGATTCCTAGAAAGAGTTCTCTAGGGGAGAAAGAGGAGGGGGGAAATGCAAATGCAGAAGGTAGATGACAAAATGTCAACCTCAGGCCACAGCCTGCCATTTAGTTTGACTAGAAATCAGAGAGCATAAAAGGGAGCACTGGGAAATAAGGCTGAAAAACCAGGCTTGGGGAGGCCTTCCATTTGGGCCATTACAAGGGGTTTGTGAATAACAAGAAAACACTGAAGGCCTGTCTCTAGTCCCCCTCGTCTTCTTACTTGAGCCCCTCTCCTACCTCCCTGTGACCTTCTACCCTGGCTTTTATTCCTGGCCTCCCAGTTTTGCTGTAGATCCTGCCTGGCTGCTCGACTTGACCCGGGCTGCTAGGCAAGGCAGGCGGAGCAGAAGAGAAGCTAATGCTAGAGAAAAGCTATAATTAGATCAGCGGCCATCCAGGCAAGCCATAAAGGAGATGAAGCAGCAATTGACTGATCAAGCAGCTCTCCCTTCACCTCCCCAACAGTTCAAGGGCAGTGTGAGATGAAGAGATGAGACCCAGCCTAGGAAGAGGAGAGCCCAAAGCCTGGAGCTCCTTTTCTCAAAATCACCTTTCTTTCTTTCCTTCCTCTCTTCTTTCCTTCCTTTCTTTCCTTTTTCCTTTTTTCCCTCCTTCCCTATTTCTTTCTCTCACCCTGTCTCTTTCTTTTCTTCTCTCTTTTGCTCTCCCTTCTTCCCTCCTTCCCTTTTTTTCTCACTCTTTCTGTCTCTCTCTCCTTCCTTCCTTCCTTCCCTCTTTTCCTTTCATGTCCTGCTTGGGTAAGCCTTTCCTCCTCCTGCTCCTCCCCTCTCCCCCATCCTCTTTAGGTGCCTCTCCTTTGCCCTAGTGGCCTTTATCTCTGCCTTGTAATGCTTATAGACTTTTATAGGATGTTTGTCTATATAGGAATAAAAGCTGAGGGGTAACATGGCTCTTGGGTCACTTTTTACTCCTACAATGCTTTGAGGCCCAGAGAGCCTTGATGCCTAGAGACAGTTTCCCAAAAGGCTTTGGGCCGTCCATCCCAGAATGCTATGCAGAGGTGTGGCAGTATGCAAGAATTGGGAGATTCAAGTTTTCTTTAGGAGACCATGTAATAAAACAGAAAGAACAGAGGTTTTTGGATTCAGAGGACTGGATTCAAGTTCAACCTCTGCTATGTATGACATGTAACTTCGGACAAGGCACTTAATCCCTCTGAACCTCAGTTTCCTCATCTTTCAAACAAAGAGACTGAATGGTCTCTAATGTCCCTTTTGACACTAAAATATATGATGTGATATTTCCTTATGTAGCATTAAGTGGTAGCTTTTCTCTGCTAGTTGGTCTGTGGAAGTCTTCATTAAGCAAAGGATACTCTAGAAAACAGTAAGTACAATGAACACCTTCGCTTTCAGGTTTCCTATTGCTATATTTTAACATGATTATGCTTGGCAGTAGAATGGCTTGAAGGTGCCCCAAGTGATAAGAGTGGGGTCTGGCCCTGGGAAGAGTGGCCTAGGGAAATGGCAGCTAATTAGCTAATGGCTAGAGTGTTTTCTGTGCTTCCTTCCAATTAACCAGATTAAAAGTGTGAATTAAATTAAATTTGTCCCTCACCACTTAGCTTTCTCCAAGGTTTGAGCCAAAGCTAAAAGCTTCCTGCCTTTCCAACAATTGCCTTCTTTCCCAGGCTATGAACTCAACAGTACTTAAATAGGAGACAGCAGTTCATGCATCATTAGAAATGGAAGGGGATTTAAAGATATTCTAATTTCTATAGAAATGGAAACTGAGGCCTAGAGAGGTAAATCATTTTCCCAAAATACAAACATAATAAAATGTCATAGTCAAGATTAAAGATTAGGAAGAAATAAATTAGGAATTATCAGCATAATGAAATGGAGAAAAGTTTAGTACCATAGTCCTAGATCAGTGATAGCAAATCTATTACACAGATGCCAAAGATGACACACAGAGTACTCACTGTAGACAACAGCCTCCCTCCCCACCCTATCAGAGTTTGTTACTAGAAAGGCAGAGGGACTTAGGTGGAGCTACTCCCCTCCTCTTCTCCACTATGCTTGATGACATTTTTTCACATCCCCCACTTCTCTGCCCAGCATCCCAATGGGAGAGCACAAGGGGTAAGGTGGGCAGCTCACAGATGGCAGAGCTGGAGGGGAGCAGAGCACTAGAGCCACTTCCCTCCCCCTCTCTAAACTCCCTGAGGATATTTCTCACTTCACAAACCCCTCCACCCAGCAGCCCAATGGGAGCTCTGTCTCCCTCCCCTATGTGGAATAAGAAGGGAGGGGCAGGGCATAGCATGTGGTCACTTGCGGGGCAAGGCCTCATACTCCATTTCTAAAAGGTTCACCAACTCTGTCCTAGCTGATTCTCATAAGTACCAAAATGACCTAGGAACCAACATCCCAAAGTTTAGGATCAACTAGATATAGGAACTGACACCAAAAGGAGGGTAGCCTTTGCATTTGTTTCAGAAAGACTGTAAACTGAGAGAGTTTTTTAAATCTTTTTTAAAAATTTTGCATTAGTATTTTTTATTTCTTTTCCTCAATTATATATAAAACAATTTTTATTATTCTTTTTTTTGATTTTGATTTTCTTCTCATTCTCCCTCCCTCCTTCAGTCCCTCACACCCTTTTCCCCTCCCTGAGATGGTAAGCAATCTGATATAGATTTACATGTACAATCATACAAAACATCTTCTATATTAGTCATTTTGTGGAAGAGATCTCAAGCAAAAAAAAAAAAGAAGAATGAAGTGAAATATAGTATGTTTTGTTCTGCAATCATGCTCCATCAATTCTTCCTCAGAGAGCAGATGGTATTTTTCATCTTGTCTTGGATTGTCTTGGATCACTGTATTACTGAGAATAAGTAGGCCATTAACAGTTGTTCAAAAAATATTGCTGTTACTGTACAATGTTCATCTAGTTCTGTTCACTTCACTTGTATCAGTTCATGTAAGTCTTTCCAAGCTGAAGTACTTTTTTAGGAACATCAAGGCTAAAGTGAACTCATTCCCTGGGCTCCCACATCCTGGCCCTCTTCTTCAACTAAAGAGCAGGAAGAAATGTTCTATAACATTTTCATGTTAGGAGACTTAGAGACGTGAATCCTATTATTTGGTTCTGTTCTGTCTTCTATGTCTGATCAGTTGTTATAGAAGTACCTTTCATAGGTGGATCCTGTCCTCAGAAGCCTATGGGCATAAAGCTGAGAGGAAATCAACCAAAATGGGAAGAAGACTGGAGATCATATGAGACAATCTGTTCAAGGAACTAGAAATACTTAGTATAGAAAAAAGACTTGGGCTAGAGGGAAATGCATGGTTCCTATATTT
The DNA here is from genome assembly GCF_027887165.1 of Monodelphis domestica. Classification (NCBI taxonomy): domain Eukaryota; kingdom Metazoa; phylum Chordata; class Mammalia; order Didelphimorphia; family Didelphidae; genus Monodelphis; species Monodelphis domestica. The sequence continues at coordinate 125,587,409 of NC_077233.1, forward strand.
AAGCATTTAAAGAGCTGTCATATGGAAGAAGAATTTGACTTGTACTTACCCCAGAGGGAAGAACTGGAGCAATGAGTAAAATTTGTAGAGAAGCAGAAAAACTTTCCCAACAATTAGAGCTATCCAAAAGTAGAGTGCGCTGCTCTGGGCATTAAATAGTTTCTCATCATGGGTGATCTTCAGGTAGAGGCTAGATGTCATATATGTTGTAGAGGGCCTTCCTATTTAGCGACACATATGTCCATAGAATCAACAGATTGAAAATTAAATGTAGACTTAGTGCCAAGACCTGACCCACCTCTGCCATTCCAAATAATCTTTGGCAGGTCACAATTTGGGGGGTGGGGGTGAATTACAGAACCTTTAAATTCCTTTACAACTCCAAATCCATAATCCTATTCTTGTCCTCCAGTTCAGAACTGTCAAACACAAATGGCCAGGAACACTTTCAAGTATAGCGTGAACCAGATTAAAATCTAATTGGGAAATCTTTAACACAATGAAAAACATAAAATAAATATTAATATGTGGTTTCCAAAATTAAGAAGTGGCCCATAGGGATCTTTTTATACATGGTTTAATGGCCCCAGTTGTTTGACACCACTGATCTGGCTCAAACTCTTCATTTTACACTTGGAGTACCAAGGATCCAGAACGGCTAAAGAACTTACTAAAAGTTACGTATGTCCCTTCCAACTGATTCTGTGATTCTCTTATTAAAATGAGATAGGAGGGATAGGAAGGGGCATCTTCAATGGAACCATGGTAAATTAAATAATAAAAGTGGGAGAAAAACATTTTCTCTGGGCAAGGAACTGCTCTGAGAGCCGGTAACTTGTTTCATGGAAACTCAATCTCTGCATTTACTTTGTTTCAAGAGTTTCTAAGCCATTTTGCCCAAAATAGATGTACAATTATTAAAAAGAAAGGAAGAAGGGATGGACAGCACCCTGATGCAGGGCTCCTCAGAGGGCTGACCATTATGCTTTAATATAATCCTCTAAAGAAAAAAGTTAATTGTGTCCACGCTAAAATGATTATATAGCTTTTATCAGTCCACGCAGGGAATGTGAGACCCACAAAGTCTGAGAAACAAGAAATGGCAAGTAGTAGCATGCTTAATTGTCTTCTCTAATTAATGTCTTTTGTTTTTCTCTATCCTCCATCAGAAACGTTGAGTGTTAATGTACACTGTATAATCTATCTGGTGGCTAACTAGTTTAATCCATCACACACTATGGGAAAAAATAAAAGCAGGCTGTACTGACAAGTTAATGGTAGAGGCAAGAAATAAAGAGGGGAAATGCACTTTGATGGATGACGCAGAACTCTTTGGTGCAAGTATGGATGACTGCTGTCTCCCTTTATAGAGTGGCCAATCAAAGCAAAATAGACCCAGTAATTTAGAACTTGAAGTATAATCCCTCAATTAAAAATTTAAAACTAAAGTCAACAAGCATTTATTAAGCATTTACTACATGTCAGGCACTGTGTTAAGGACTGGATATACAAAATCAAGCAGAAACAAAATTGGTCCCTGACCTCAAGGAGCTTCCATTCAACTGGCAGGAGACAACATAGGAAAGGAAGCGGAAAATGAAAGTGGGGGTAGGGAGAGAAAGTTCTGGAACACAGTGAATAAAGGATGGAAAGTCAGGAGTAGAGTCCAGAGAGGAAGATAGACATGACTGGTCTGGGGACTCTTAAAATGGGGGATCTGGTGGGTCTCAGATACTTCCTAGTTGTGTGTGACCCTGGGCAAGTCGCTTAACCCCCATTGCCTAGACCAGTAATGACAAACCTTTTAGAAACAGAGTGCCATGCCCCTCCCAGTCCCCCACTCCTTACCCCCTCTTTGCCCCAGATAGGGGAAGGAAGAAGTGCTCCCATTGGCAGGAGTGCAGGTGATATAAAGCATGGGGGGGAGGGGGGTAGCCCCTGTGAAAAGTGAATCAGAGTTCTTTGTCTATCAATCGGCAATTTTTAAATTAGTCAATCAAAAACTTAAACACCCCTACTTAACACTAAGTAAGAGAGTTCTGTAAACCTCAAATTTCCTTAGACTTATAATTGTTGAAAATTTCACCATTGGGATATTTCATACTTGGAAAATTTCTTACTGATAGTCTATTGGAATGGGAACTCCATTGGCATGGGAGGTTCCTTCTCTTCCCTTCTTAAGATTACTTTAGGACAGAAACCCTTTGCTGAACAATGGAAAGGACTTTGACCTATGCTTGAGCATAGAACAGGAATTTCTTTGAGTCTTGATTGATTTTAGAATTGATATAATGGAGATACTCCACCCTATTCAGTCCTAATAGGATTGAGTAAGGGCTGCAGCCTAGATCAAAATTTAATTATTCCAATCTCTACCATACTCAAGTTAACAGGATTTAGAAAGGGCTGTAGCAAAGGAGTATAGATTTAATCATTTGAAAATATGACCTTCAACAGACATGTGCAAAAGCCAGAAACCTCTGGGCAGTCCTGGGTTAAGCGAGAGCCTCCATTGACAGGGAAATTGATGAAGAGTGATTGGTAGATGTGAGGACTGAGGGGAGGCAACTTGGATGGTGTCCTTAAAGATAGGAGGGTCTGGAGACTGGAGAGATTGGGTTTTTGGTCGGTGTGGTTCCTGGGCTCTGAGGAAGCTTGCTCTGAAGGAAGCTGAAGGTGGGGGCCTCTGAGACTGTTTCTCCATTTTGGACACGTGAGTGAAAGGGACTGATCTCTTTTCTTTGCCCCAGCTATCTAAGGGCTTGGGCCTTTTGGCCCAGCCTAAACAGAAGGGGTATTTAAGCCCTATTCCCTTCTCTCCCCTTTCTCTCTCTATATATATCTCTAATTCCTTTCTTGCTCCTATTGTAATTAAACTCCAAAAAAGGCTGACGGCTGACTTGAGTTTTTCATTTAGGAATTACATAGCTGATTCCTTGGCGACCTTAAATTAATATATATCAGTCTTTTAAAGTGATTCACTTGTAACAGTTCCCAAACCACTTGCTAAAGTGAGTAACAACTCCAGAGGCCATTGTCCTGCCCCTGGGCAGTGCTAGGCAAATTGAAAGACTGCAATTGGTTCCTGTAAAGTAGAGGGAAGGACAGGAAATAATATGGAAAAAGGACTATAAAAAGTCCTGAACTTTCTGTTAAGGGATTTTTTAGACTGTGTACCTTTGACCTTGGCGCTTGGAGTACTTCTTGGAGGACTACTCCTGTATCTTCTCCTTTAGACTTCAGTGTTAGAGGACTTTGCCTTCGGTGGGTGGGTGAGTGACTGGTCCTCCTTTCCTGACTTCTGGTGAGATTGGTTCCAGAGGGGCCTTCCTTTCCTGGAGAAGGCTGTGTTGATAGAATCCTTGCTGAAGACACCACCAGACTTCTGGCTGAAAATTACCAGAAAACCCACATGGGGACAAGGGGCATGGTGAAGCCCTGCTGGGTCTAAGCCTCACACCAGAGCAGTGCTTAGGGTGATCGGCTAGATAATTCTCTACCTTCTTCTTACATTTTCCCAAATTCACTCTTTGCACCTCTTTGTAAATAAACCTACTAAAAGTCATTTTGACTTTAGCTATAATATCTTTAAATCAGTGACCACAATATTACTACAGGATTCTCATATTAGCATTACAACCTAAATTTTAAATTCTTATACCCCTCTAGCTTTGTGCCACACAATAAGCTATGCTCCCCTCACACCCAGCTCCTCTTCAACCCCCACCTGGGAATCACCTTCACCACAGACAACAGGTTGCTGTCTGCACTGTACCCTCACCCAATATGTGAGCCCCCCCACCCTTACCCCAGACAGGGGAGGGAGGAAGCACTCCCATTGGCTTCTGGGCAAAGGGGTAGGTGAAGGGAGGAATGTCCTCAGGTGCATGGAGAGGGGGAGGGCAACAGTTCCATCCCAAGTCCTTCTGACTTTCTAGGAATGACCTCTGGAGGGCAACTGCAGGTGTGCCCACAGAGAGGGGTCTGTGTCCTCTTTTTGGCATGTGTGCCATAGGCACATGTTCCATCACGGGCCTAGCCCTTACTGCTCTTTTGCCTTGGAAGTCATGCACAGGATTGATTTTAAGACAGAGGGGAAGGATTTTTTAATTTTTTTTTATTAAAAAAATTTTAAGTACAAAAGTAGTTGTATAATAGCAAGTTATCCACATTCTCACAAAAATTTCCCCAAATCCCTGATGGCCATTAAAAAAAAAGTTTTTCAGAGTTAAGAGCTAGGATCCAAAATATTTTTGTTTGGTAATAAGCTACTTATGTCCTCCATGAAGGCCTTCCTCTAGAGACTTCTTATTATATAGAAGGTAGCTATGCCAGTGGAGTATTGTATTAGAAATAGGATAATGTGGGAGATATTTCTGGTTATAATAAATGGGATACTCTGGAGATTTCTAGTTATAATAATTGAGATACTCTGGCTGACTAGAGAAATACTAGGGGAAACCTGTGGGTACCTAGTTGTATTGGAGATAGAGATACTTCTGAGAGATAGAGATACTACTAGAGGGGATACTCTGGGGTTGCCTATTGATTACTAATGGCTAATAGATCAAGATATTTCCTACCATCTACCCTTCACCTCCCAGTTTTCCACCCATGCCCTCCTACCTCCCTTCCCCTCTCCCCTGTTAGTCAGCCACCTTTCCATGTAACTCAAAGGTGAACTGTGAGGTTTAGAGAAGATACTTTTTCCCTCTTTCTCAGGTAAGGAGGTTTATTGGGAAAAACAGGACAAGGATGGAAATTGAGGAGAGAGGGATAGGGTTGTCCCTAGTCTATAAGGAGGGTTATGAGGATTTTAGGAAATGTCAGTCCTGTCACAGCTGTGACACAAAATTCTGTCAGGGAAATGGGAGGACAACTGTTTAATCTTCTTTCTTCTTCCTTCAAACTCAAATCTCCAATATACAATCAGTTCTTCATGACCTAAGCCACCAACAAAAGTTAATTTCTTCTCAGCCTTGGCTCCAGAAGCCCCCCAAGGATCCTTCAACCTAGGACAGAAGCTAACAAGGGATCAGTTTCGAGCTTCTTCCCCCTTCAGCCTGGCTTGACTCTCCAACTGATTTTCCTGGGAACATTCTATTTGGAATGTTCACCTTGATTGACAGATGATATCCCCAGCTTTCTGTCTTACATGCATGAAGTTCTCTCTTCCCTCATGCCTCTTCCACAGTATAAATCTTAGAAGGGCCTGCCAAGCTGGAAAGAATTTGGGTTCAGGGACAGGCTATGCATCTGGCATCTGCAGACCAGCCTGGCTAAGTGAGGAAATTCATCACCAAAAGGTTGGTCACTAGAAGATTTTTTTTTCCTTTGGTCACAGCAACCTATGAAAACTATCTCTTGAAGCTTCCAAGGGTTATGGTCTGTGATGGGGGAAGGAGAACGTACATTCATTAAATCACAGCTTCTTAAAGTATTGAAGCAAGGATTTCCATTTTGGCATGCATGGTAAGCTGTTTCAAAGGTCAAATCCACTCTCCGCCACAGACTTAGAGGGGATGCTAGCAGAAGGATTGCAAAATGTACTTGGTGCTTTATGCTAGAGTCAGCATCCTCAAATAGAAATTCATTCCTCCGTTTGCTCAGCTATTCACTCACGACAAATGCAAGACATATTGCCTGGAAAATATCCATCCATTTTGCATACACAACTTTTCACATATGAGAAAAACGTGAAAGGAAGGGATTTAGAAGCGCCTCTGACAATGCCCAGGTTAGTAAATAGGAGAGCAGCAAAGTCAGATTTCCACATTCACCGCACAGACAAATGCTGGATTGGCTATTTTCCCAAGCATTTCATTGTTAAACGTGGCACATATCTGACAGAGTTTCACATTAGCCTAATACCACAGATGGAGCCAATCCTGCACAGATCAAGAAGGTGCCGATAGCTCAGCTTAATGCAGGCTTGGTGATTTCCCTTGCCTGTTATGTCACATTTGACATAAGGGGGAAGTTTATTAAGGAGAGCATGTTTTGCATAACATACCTTCAAAGAGCTAATGGTTATTTTGCAATTCCATTTTGTAATACGCGTGCTGCTCAGTTAACGTGTAAAATAGAGGCACGTCCTCCCCAATGTTCTACCACATAAGTCTTAGGACAACAGAAAACCCCAGTCTCCCTTGTTAAAATGCATCTGTTCCGTTTGCATCCCAATCAGAGCTCTGACAGGGAAGAGAGGCATCCAGGTGTTAGCTTGACTCTGCCACTGACTCTGGATAACCTTGGCACAATTGTCTCCCCTCTGGGAGGTGCTGCACCCCTCTGAGGCTCTTACCTGGAAGGTCCTTCCCCCTAGGCTTCACAAGACAATTTAGTCTCCTCATCGGAAGGCCCAAGCTCTAAACCCAGGTCTACTTACTATCTATCAGGGCAAGGCACTACACCGCTTTGACCTGTTTCCTTATTTGTGATAGAAGGATAAATGATACTTCTATTTCTTTCCTCGTAGAATGAGTATAAAGGCACCCTAAAGCACTAGATATGGAAGTCATGATCATTTTTCTGAAGAAAGACCTAACCATAATATAACTGACATTTAGATAGGACTAAAGGTCTAAAGTGCTTAATGGTCATCATCTCTTTTGATCTTCACAGTAATCTGCACAGGTGTTGCTTTCTCTGTTTATATTTGAGGAGACTGAGGCTCAGAGAGTCTGTGACTTGTCCAGGGTCAAACAACTAGTAAGAGTCAGGGGTGGGAAGGCAATGGGGTGGTTCAGTGGATTGAGAGCCAGGTCTAGAGACAAGAATTCCTGGGTTCATATCTGACCTCAGATACTTCCTAGTTGTGTGACCCTGGGCAAGTCATTTAATCTCCATTTCTTAACCCTTACTGCTCTTCTGCTTTAGAATCAATTGGTTCTAAGAGAGAAGGTAAAGGTTAAAAAAAAAGTTAGGGGTAGGATTCAAACTCATTCTTTGTAAACTCCCAAGTTTGACACTCCATCTACTATCCCAGGCTGCCTCCCATAGTAGCAAATATGTAGTTTATTGCCTTTTGTTGCTCATGGGAGGCAACCAGGACCTCATAAAAAGAAAAAGTTGGTTTGGTCCTCAAATTTAACAGAAAAAAACCCTTAAATATGACTGATTCCAGACAAAACTGAAGGAAGGGGTTTATTTTCCTTCCCATTTCCTTTGATTCCAAGTCCTTATTCCCTCTCCCTAAAGCATCCAGAGTTGATCCTGTCTCCCATTTCCTCAAGGCCTTGTGTTTGCAAGAGTTCCTCAATTAATTTAAGCACAATCATTAGAAGATAATGGTTTACAGCAAGGGTTGGTAAGGACTCGTCTGTTTTTATAAACCCTGTTACCTAAGAATAGGTTTTTTTTGTTTTTAAGTGTAAAATATGTGTTTTTTTTTAAATATATTTTAAAATATAAAATATAAAAAATATTTTTAGCTCATAGGTATGGTTAGCTACATAAAAATAGTATATAGTTTGCTAGCCCTGGCTTATGGGATTATGCCTTTTATCATTAGCATTTTAGTCAAATATTTTTTGACCATCAAGAAAGATTCAAAGGAATGACTGCAATCGGTGCAATTTGACAAAAGTGTAAAGGAGAGATTTTGTTGTAGAGGGTCTACAGTACCAGTCAAACAACACTATGTGAGTGGCCACTAACTCCACTTACAGCCAAAGAAGTCCTGCTCTTGAATTTGGCCTAAATGGTCTTCCTAAATCCTGAAATAAGGTCAGTATGTATTAGTGAGCTAGCCAAATTCTCTGAGTCACCTGACTAAATGATAATAGGCCAGATTTCATGGTTTTACAGAAGGTAAAGAATAGGAATAACAGATAATGGTGCTCTACCCATCTGCTAAAGTTTTTTTTTAATTAAATAAAATTTAAAATAAAAATACTTTAAAATAAAATATTATGGAAATAAATGAAAACTATGAGCCACTTTCTTGTTTAGATTCAGTCCTGGGAGCTGAGGATTATTTTTTCCACTGATCAGTTCTAATAAACTCAAATCCATATCCCTACACCTTCTCAAAAATATGCCAAATCCGGTTCAAACCTTGGATATCTAGCGTACTTGCTATCTAGAAGGTTTTAATGTTACATCTTTTTTAGCTATAACTGACTGCTTTTAATGGAACCATTCTAAGGAGCCTTTTCAGCTTCCCATCATCCTCAAAAAGGGAAAGGAACAAACATTTGTTAAGTACCTAGTATGCGCCAGACACTAAATACTTTATAATATTATCTCATTTGACCTTTCCAACGTTCCTGTGAAGTAGGTGCTATTATTATCCCCATTTTATAGTTGAGTAAGCAGGTTAAATGCTTTGCCTAGGGTCACACAGCTAATCAGTGCCTGAGACTAGATTTGACTCCAGGTTCAACATTCAATCCACTGTATCACCTAATTGCCCCTTGGCATTTTAATCATTCAAAGATGGAGGTTCTAGCAATGAGCATGGGAGATGGGAAAATAAAATAGACCATCCATTTCACTTAGTTGTAAATAGTAAATGGGAAGGGGGTGGAGCAGGTAGAGTGTCAAAATTGAGTGGATGGCTTCTTTCTGGCATGATAAAATGATCCCCTTGTTCCAAAGATGCTGACCATGATGCAGTTGTGCAGATTGGATGAATGAAGGCAAATTTCCATTCATTGAGTAAGGCTTACCTCCTTTGCTGTAAGAAGTAGGCATTGCCTCAGACCTGGATCCTAGCATACAAGTACATGACTAGGTCCATGTGAACTGATTTTTCTGGAAGTGTTAGGTCTAGTTTCAGATAGGCCTCTAAGAGACTTATTTTTTCTTACACTGTCTCCTTCTTGTTGTTGTTCGGGCATTTCAGTCATGTCTGACTTTTCATGATCCCATTTGGGGTCTTTTCTTGGTAAAAATACTGGAGGAGTTTGTAATTTCTGTCTTCAGTTCATTTTACAGATGAGGAAACTGAAGTAAACAGGGGTAAGTGACTTCCCCAGAGTCGTATCTTGTCTGAGGTCAGATTTGAACTTGGGGAGATGAATCTTCCTGATTCCAGGTCTGGCACTATTGTAATAGATAGATATTTCTGAGGGTATCTATTGATTGATTCTCTAGGTGACTTATGTATCAAGTTTTACACTGTCTGCACTGCACCACCTAGCTGCCCATCTTCCTCTTGGGTGGTGACAAAAACATCAGTCTCTTGGCCACTACCCCTACACTCTTTTCTTTTCCAGTGGCCTAGGAGAGTTGGCAACTTTTTAATGCTCTCCTGGTTTCTTCTTTTTGGGCAACCACAAGAGGATAATGCATTTCATCTTCCTCCTCTTGTCCTGGGTCTGCTCCAAACTGAAAATGAGCCAAAGAGTAGAAGGCCTGGCCTTGTAGCCCTTTGCTCTCCTTTTTTTATTTCTGCTAGTAATTAAGAATTTCACATGGCCTCAAGTCCAGTAATACTGGCCTGAGTGTAGGAATAGTAACTGTATTCCATCCTCTTGACAGGAAGAATTTTGTGCCTTATCCAGGGGGTTCCCAAAGTCTTGGGGCAGTTTTAATCTATTGAAACTTAACAATGATCCTAAATTCTTAAACTATTGAATTTTAAAACTATAGTAAGAACTTTGGGGATGCCCTTAATTTTTAGGTTCATTGTTAAGAATTCACTTTTTATTATGTAGAAATCATTTTTGATAGGATTATATGTTCATTATTTCAATCATCAAGTTGGTAATTTCAACCAATAATGCATATGTTTGGTAATTTATCTTATATTAAATTAGTACATTTATAAAATGAATTAAGCACTCCTCTGATAATGGTCTCATTAAATATTTCTCTAACAAGCTAACTCGTTTCTATGTTTTGTAGGGCTCAACTTTAAAGTGCTCTATGTCCAATGCCTAGAAATCAAGAGATCTGGCTTCCAAAATTTTGGGGTTCGGCACACTAAGTAGCAGGTGGAAGTCCTATCTTGTACTGCAAGCACAGAACTTGGACAGTGTCTTTAACCAATGCAGTGAGGCATAATCTGATGCTGTTGCTGGTGTCAGAAGCCCTGTATTTTTGTGAGCAATCCACTTCACTTCTCTGAAACTCAATTTCTTCACCTTTAAATTTGGCATCATAATTCTACCACCTTCCTCATGTGGCCATTGTGAAGAAAATACTTTGTGAATCACAAAATACTTACTACAGAAATGTGAGTTATTAAAATGTCTTCTTTTTATGGGAATGTAGCATTAGTACAAAAACTTCATTTCAAGTAATTTTCTTATGCTGCTGCTATATCTGATAAAACAATAAAGGAAAAAAGATATGTGAATTCTGACAGGGACTGGAGGTTTGAACTGATATTAGACTCTGTGAAAGGGGCCGAAAATTATGTATTTCAGTAAAACTCCTCATTTACCTTTAGCTGATGACTCTAGCTCCATTTCACACTACTCTTCTTCATACATACTACATTCCATTCAAACTGAATATTGTCTAGTCCTGAATCTTATCCTGCCATCTCCCAAATCTGAATATTTGAATAGGCTCTCCTCCATCCCTGGAATATATTTCATCTTCATCTTCACCTGATAAAATCTCTTCCTTCCAGCCTTGGCTAAACCCTCAGCCCTATACCTGAAATTTTCCTAGATCACTGGTGTCAAAGTCAAATAGAAAGGGGGGGGGGAAAGGAGAGACTAAACCTTACGTTCAGATCCCTACAGGCTGCCCATTAGCATAGTTTTAAAATATGACATTACCTACCATTTTTGTATTTTCACTTATTCTGCTAAATATTCCTCAATTACATTTAATTTTTTTTACTAATTTGTTTGTTGGTTACATTAAAATTCCCAGATATCTCCCTTCCTCCCTGCTCTCCCTGACCTAGAGAAGACATCACTTGACAATATATGTATATATAGAAACATATATAAAGTATATCTTTTGCATTTCTGTTTATCAGCTCATTCTCTGGAGGAGGTCATTTATAAATTATTCTTTATTTAAGAAAAAACCCTTGTGTTAATAACAACTTTAACACAGAAGGGCAAAGGATAGGCAAATGAGGTTAAATGACTTGCCCAGAGTTATACAGCTAGAAAGCATCTAAGCTCAGGTCCTCCCAAATCCAGGCCTGGTACTCTATCCACTGAGCAACCTTGGTCCCCCAAAAGTTATTCTTCAAACATGAATTCTATAGCTGTATTATATAATGATCTCTTGGTTCTACTTGTTTCACTTTAATAATTTCATGTAGCTCTTTCCATTTTTAAAAATTACCCTGCTCATCATTTCTTACAATGCAGTCATATTCCATCACAATCATATGCCACCACTTGTTCAGCCATCTGCCAATTAGTGGGTATCCTCTTCATTCAGTTCTTTCCCAGCACAAAGAGAACTGCTATAAATATTTTAGAATATAGAGATTCTTTTCCTTTTACCTGATCATTTTGGGAAACAGACCCAACAGTGGTATTGGTGGGTCTAAGGATATAAAGAGTTTTATAATTCTGGGCATAATTCCAGATTGCTCTCCAAAATGGCTGAATCCACTCACAGTTCCACTAACAGTGTATTAGTGTCTCCACAATTACATTTTAATCTGATTCCAGACACACTGCTGAGTTGTGTGGGCCTCATGTGGCTTGCAAGTTAGATACTTCTGTTCTATAGAATTTTGCCTGGATCCCTTCTCCATACTGATCCTCCCTCCATCTGCCTCACAAAGCAAATAATAAGCTTCTTGAGGGGAGGAGCTATATGGTTCTTCATATCTTTTGTCTTTGTAGTGGCACCCAGCAAAATGCCTGCACTAAACAAAGAGAATAGTGCACATTTCCCTGGTGTTTTAAGTTTTGCAGCACTCATAGTAGGTGCTTAATGTTTATTGAACTTGATGTGAACATTTCTAGGAGTTTTTGCAGTACTCATAGTAGGTGCTTAGTGTTTATTGAACTTGATGTGAACATTTCTAGGAGTTTTTGAAGTACTCATAGTAAGTGCTTAATGTTGATTGAACTTGATGTGAACATTTCTAGGAGTTTTTGAAGTACTCATAGTAGGTCCTTAGTGTTTATTGAACTTGATGTGAACGTTTCTAGGAGTTTTTGCAGTACTCATAGTAGGTGCTTAATGTTCATTGAACTTGATGTGAACATTTCTAGGAGTTTTTGAAGTACTCATAGTAGGTGCTTAATGTTCATTGAACTTGATGTGAACATTTCTAGGAGTTTTTGAAGTACTCATAGTAGGTGCTTAATGTTCATTGAACTTGATGTGAACATTTCTAGGAGTTTTTGAAGTACTCATAGTAGGTGCTTAATGTTCATTGAACTTGATGTGAACATTTCTAGGAGTTTTTGAAGTACTCATAGTAGGTGCTTAATGTTCATTGAACTTGATGTGAACATTTCTAGGAGTTTTTGCAGTACTTATAGTAGGTGCTTAGTGTTTATTGAATCTGATGTGAACATTTCGAAGTTCACCTGCTTTATATTTTAATTGCCACCCAAAACCAAAATTAATTTCTTCAGCATGAACTAAGCTCCAAAAAATCAGAAAACACATCCCAGGTATAGACTGCTTTTTCCTGAAGTCAGAAACAGAAAACATTTGCTTGGCTCCTCCAGGCCTGGAAGGTTAGAAGCACGTTGGAAGGACAAATGTCCACATCCTCATTTAATGGAAAAGAAGCTGATGAATAGATGGAGCTATGGTGGCTTTGCTCCAGGGCAGAAACTCAAGAGGGTACCCAATATGTCTTTTTGTGCTTCTTAATCCCTACACTTGAGCTCCTCCTTTACCTCACTTTGCTTCCAGAGGCAGCAGATTCTTTCAAGGATGTACTGCCTTCCTTCAGAAGCTATACCCTCACTTCATATTTCCCCCCTTCCCCAGCAAAGACCAGCTTTCAACAGTTTAAAAGCCTCAAGATTTACTTCCTCCTCTGGTAACCATAACCCAAGTGGACCTTCTCCTCCCACCTCATCCCACCCTCTGCCTTCTCCTTGTCCCAGTCACACACACACACACACACACACACACACACACACACACAAAGTTTCTTTACAGCTCTGTTGACTGGGGAGTCCAATTTAACAAACATTAGGCACCTGAGCCCTGTGTTCAGGGTTGGCTTTATAAAGAGGAAAACGGACCCAATCCTGGTCCGGAAAAAGCTTCTTGCCCAACAGGAATTATGACAAGCTGGTATTTTATAAGGTGTGATGGAGAAAAAGGAGGTCTGGACACAGTTAAGTTTGGGGAGGGAAAGAGGTCCCTTTTAGTTAAGGGAATGAGGGACCCTTTATGAAGGAAGCAGATCATGTGTTGGACTTAAAGAGAATGTCAGCAGGTGGAACTAAAAAATAAGTAGCTTCAGTGGAAGAAGAGGGACAGACAAGACCATGAACCAGCTAGTATTCCAGTTTGGCTGGCACATGGAATTTGTGAAGAGGGGGTTATAGGGAATGAAGCTGAAAAGGTAGGCTCCATCTAAATTTGAGGCATTTCACACACCTCCTACGAGATTCAGGCAGATCTGTACTGTAAGCTCAAGTGGAGCTACTAGCTCCTGGCTGTAACACTCAGGAGACTTGTGGCGAGGCATGACAGGCCTGTTTCTGGCAGTAAAAAAGATGCCAAGGGCTAACTTTTGAGAGGCGTCAGAACTGGTTCATGCTGCCAGCCCCTTTCATGGTTTCCAATACCTGCGTCTTGGCTATAGACCATCTACATTTAGAAGAAAAATTGAGATTCCCCTACTGATTAGGTTCCAAAGTGCTGAAGAGACAGCTTTAAAAGTACCTGCCTATCCTGGAAAGGGGGCATGACAAAACGTCCTCTAGCTACTCTAGTAGCTCCTTACAATAACTGGCAAGAGTTCAGCAAAATCAATCAGATGTCCTATTAAAAATGCTGGTGGTGTACTTATATTTAGCTTTCAACCATTATTTATGCCCATGTGGAAATCTGAGCCTGAGCCAAGTGATTTTTTTTAGATGCAGGTATCACCTTCCCTCTCAGAGAAAAGGTAAGAGATCAGAATAGGCCAAAATATTTCACTGGGAAGCTTTTCCCACCTTTCATGGGAAATCTCTGAAAGGACTTCAGAAAGCATGGCTCCCAAATACTATCTTGCCAGCTCAGCTGTTCCATATATAGGAAAGGGAGAGCTACAACAGACACAAACCTTCCTCTTTTCTGGGTCCAATCCAAGCACAGGGACCAAATGGCAATTAAAAACAAGTGACCACTAATGAATGATAAGGCCAGCATAGCATTTGTGAAGAGGTCTTTGTATGTTACGGCTTAAGTGACGATGAAAAATTCAGAGAGCCTGGGTTCCAGGTAAGAAAATCAATTTTTTGATCAGGCTAGCAATAACCAATAAATTAATTGGTCAGTGGTCTCTCCTGGTGATCAAAGACATTCAGCATCTTGAATCATTACATACAATTTGGAGGCTCATTATTCAGCCTTCTCCTAAACTTCTCTAATTGGTGAATACTAGATGAGGAGGACTATGACTTTTTTTTGCAGTCCTTCCCTGATTTCTTCCAGGGGTGGGAGGGTATGCCTGGTCATAAGATTCTAATAGCTATCTAGATGGGAAGATCAGGTTGAGTCTAATTAAATCTTGACCTCCAGAGTTCATTTCAATGGGGGACCCAATGGCACTTGTCCTGCCTATCTGCCTGCTCAAGCCAGTTCTTGTTAACCAAACGCTATGGAGCTCACAATCTCTATCCCAACTTAGAAGATGCTCAGAGACAGAGAATGTCAAAGAATGTCAGGACAGAAGGACTTGAAGTACAGACTAAGACTCAATCAGGAAATTATGCAGAACATTACTTAGAATTAGAAATAATATAATATTAGAAATAAATCTTAACACAAAATCAGGGATTGTTCATCTGGGGTCCCTGGACCACACAAGGGTTTGTAGATAGCTTTCAGGGAGTCTGTGAACTTGAGGGTAGGGAAATCACATCTTAATTTTCATCATAATTGGGTTCCTTTGTAATCCTACGTATTTCTTTTCTGCATTTTATTTTGAGAAGGGGTCCAAAGGCTTCATCTGACTTCTAAAGGGGTTCTCTGACATAAAGAAGATTTAGAATCCCTGCTCTAAAGAAATAGGTATTTCCATCCCCAGAATCCCCAGAGGTCTATGCTTGAAATTATTATTGAGAGATAGTCATAAATGTGGAAGCTGGTCATATAATATTATAGATAGCAGAAATCCTAGACATCATCATGACCAGCTCCTTCCTTTTACAGAGGAGAAAACTGAGGCTTAGGGAAGATAAATGTTTTGCTTAAGGTCATACAACTTATTGGTAAGAGAATCAAATTTAGATCTCACTCCAATTTTGAGAAATGTGAGAGGACAAGACACCATGCCATATGATTTCTGGATTTGGAATTTTCCAGGAGACAATGGAGAAGTCTGAATCTGAGCCGTCATAATGAATTTCTAAGACATCATAGGTTTTTGGGTTATCTGCAGGCAAAGGGGAGGTTTAAATCTGACCTCCTGGATTGTCTCTCCTTTAGTTCCTAGGTTATAGTTTACTTATAAACAAAGGGTCTGAGTGACCTGGTCTTGGGGTTGAGTATTCAATCCAACTAAGTATGCTTTTATACACTTTTCTATTATAATAGCTAGAGTTTATATAGTATTTTAAGGTTTACAAAGCACTTTACAACTATTATTTCATTTGATCCTCACAACAACTCAGGGAAGTAGGTACTATTATTATCCCTATTTTAAGTATGAGAAAACTGAGGTGGACAGAGTTTAAGTGACTTGTTCAGTATCATAGCTAGTAAATATCTGAGCCTCTATTTGAAGTAAAATCTATCACTCTATCCACTGTTATACTTAACTACATCTATCATGATAAAAAGAATTTTACACAGATATAGCATATTTATATGATTGAATTATTTTAAAACTTAATAAAGATGGGAAAGATATAGAGTTGTTGTTTTTTTTTCCTAATTGTAGGGTATGGAGAGGAATCAGTTGGATCCATCTATGTACACTAAATTTTTAAAACTAACAAGATTTAGCATTGCCACCTGCAAAAGAGATTAAATAGGTCAAAGGAGCTAGCTCTAGGAGATCTATAAAAGTTTTTCTGATACTGGCTTGAAGACATTACTCTTGGAGGGAACATATTATTGACAACACATGACCCTTTTCACTGAATAACGATAGGTACTTAATCAGCAGCACTACTTGGTTATCTTTGGGCTTTCTATAGATTTCTCCTCCTTCTACAGGGTCCTCCCACAAGTTGGTGACTGTTTTGGAATATCTGTTGTAAGATTTAAAATTAGGTTTGACTAAATATGAGAGGTGCTGTGGGGTGGGCCAGCCTCCCACAGGGGATGGGGTCTTGGAGGTAGGATGGTGTTGGCGGAATGATGGATGGGACACAGCTTTTGTATTCAACTTGCAGCACAGGTTTCACAGGATTAATTGCTCCAACTTTGCTGAGACCTGACTTTATTTTATACTCTCATGATCATACATCTACTTGGCACACAGTTTCATTCTCAACATACATGTTTCTATAGAACCTAACAACAGGCAGGACACCTAGGGAGATAGTCAATGAAACATTGTTGCTAAGGGCAGGATCAGTGGGTAGAATAACATAAAAATGCATACTCAAAAAGAGTAGAGATCCAGATATAGGTTAGGGAATTCAGAGCACAGATTTTCCAGAAGTTTTTATGCTTAGAAAAGAGGGTCCTTTCTAAGTGGGTATATATGTCAAGCACCACAACCTCGAATTTCACACTAGGTTCAAGTCCTTTCATATTGATGTAGAAGTTCATCAATCCCACATGGATTGGTTTCCTTTTGACCTGTGTGCTCTTTTGGCACTTTTCAGGTTAAATCTGTGCTTCTATGGCACCATATAGATAAAGACTATGCTCCTTTTTTTTAATCCCATTTCCTTAAATCAGACACAATCATAAATCACAGTCCCATAACATCTATCAATAAATGGCAGGTTTCCATAGTCTAATGCTTTTTGAGTATGCATTTTTATGCTAAGCAAATGGATATCTTAGCTTATTACAAAAATAAAAAATAGTTTAAAAGAAAATCTTTTCAATACAATTACATGTACATCAAATGCAAAAAAATGAAATAAAAAAATAAAATACTGTATGGCACAAATAAATGATAATAAAATAATACAGATCCATCAATAGGGAATTCTTATAATCAATAGTTAAGTACAATCAATATAGTCAATTATTCATTATCAACAGAAGGTATAATTAGTCACAGAGGTACTATATTAAAAAAAATCCATTTCTTCTTCTTTGCTACTATTTGGAGGAGAGACAAAACTGAAAAGGGTTAATATCAACAAAAACAATAGAGTCTAAGGGGCACCACCTTATGCCCCACGTGGAGAGGCAGTAGCACCCTGAGTATTTTTTGGACAAGCTCCATTTAAGTTATACTGTTGTGGAGTTAGTTGGTTTGAGTTATCATTTTCCCAATTTCTATTTCTATAATTTTGATTTCTAAAATTTTTATTTCCTATAGTCATTATAGTTATTTCTATCAGTTCTAAAGTTGTGATTTCTATGATCATTATTATAGTCATTTCTATAGTTATTATTTCTAAAGTTGTTATTATTTCTTTTTTCCTGTAGCCAGTTTTTATAGACCATCATTACATGGACTTTTTTCCGCAATAAAGGCATGTTATTGATTTATCTGTGTATTCCTGCAAAGGGTCTATGGTCTCTCCCTGATTTTTCAGTTTTCTTTTTAACATTTCAATTTCCTTCTGTAAGTCTTCCTCTGATTTATTGTTTTCCTCATGTCTTTTTGTATGGCCCTTATAAACATAGACTGCTACTCTCCTCAGTTCTTTGAGGTCCATAGAGTCCCAGTTCAGGCAGCTAGTTTTAAAGTAGTCTTTTACCACTGAACAACAATTCTTAATGAATTGTCAACATATTTGTCTAATGTCTCTTTCTCTAGATAGATCAAAGTCCATATATATGTTCCCCACATCAATAAGTCTGTCCATAAACTGGGAGGGAGTCTCATCTATTTCTTGTTTGATGCTTCAAATTTAGACCATGAATATGGTCTATCAGAGCACAATCTCATGGCTGTCAATAATGCTTCTCTGGCCTGGTTTAGTTTTGTATAATCTGGTTCAACATTGGGATTCCAATGTGGATTTTCAGTTGGCCAATAATTTGCTCTCCTAACTTGCTTCTGATTAGCCAAAGAGATGACTTTATTTTTCTCTCTGTTTGTCAGAAATTTTTCTAATAAATCTTCAACATCTCTCCAAGTGGAGTCATAAGTTTTGAATATATTCTCCAATCTTTTTATAATTAATATTGGCTCTTCCTTGACCAAGGGAAGGTCTTCCTTGAATTTATTTAAATCCTCAGGACTGAAAGGTGTATGTTGTCTTATAAATACCAAGTTCCCATTTTTATTGAAAGTTGGAATTTCCCTTAAAAGGAATAAACTTCTATCTGAATTTTCTCCTGTTTCTGTCTCTAGGCTTCTTGCTCCATTTTCAATGGGGTAGATAAGAGAAGGGGAAGGGGTAGGCAAGTTGAGGGGGAGAGGTTGTAGGCCTATAGTGCCAGAAGGATGAGAGGTAGGAGCAGTATGGGAAATGAATTGGGCAAGGTGGGAAGGAGGGGCAAAGAAAGAAAGGATAAGGGCTGGGGGGAGGATGCAGAGGGGGTTGGGCAGGAGGCATGGGAAGGGTGAGGGGGTAGGGCAGAGGGGGTGGGGCAGTCAGCATGGGTGGGGGGAGGAGTGGGTTGAGTAGTAGGGGAAAAAGTAAGTTGGGTATGAGAGGGGATGGTTTGCAAACTAGGAGCCATATTGTGTAGAGCAGGGCGGGACAGAGATTCTGATAATGAGGAAGTATGGAGAGATAAGTCACTCCTACTCTAGGGTGGTTTTAAATTCATTTCATTGTTTTTTATAAAAGCCATGATCTCCCCCAACTCTTCTCCACAATTTCCAGTCAACTTAATTTATACTCAAGCTGAGCTTTTAGTTCTGCATTTTGTTGAGTAGAAGGAACAATTGGTTGATTTGACTGGGAAATGGGTTTTTCAAAGGGAGACTGACATAATTCTCCTATCTGAGTCTCTAGCTTATATATGGTATTTTCCAGGTTTCTCTTAGAGAAAAATAGATACAACATTCCAGCTCCAATAATTAAAATCACAACCAGGAACAGTGTGGAGTATAGCCAGTGCCACACATTCTCTGGGATTATGAAATAGACAAAGAACAATGTTTGTCCAATTTTGGTTATTTTACTGAAAAGTCAGTTGTTAATTAAGTTGTGTACTGGCTCTAACCACATATTTTTAGGTTTGGGTGTGGTCTTTTTAAAAGTTTTAATCCAAATAACTCTTCTGGGTGAAAGGGCCGAGTGAGAGGGCTCCTTTCTCTAGGTTTTCCTCACTGATAGTTAAGAGCAATTCAGCCAGCAAGTACTGTAAGTGAGGGACTGCTAATTGGGTTCTTTGTTCGCTAGGGCAAGGAAGAATTGGAAACAGATTCCCCAGCTAGGACCCTGTTGCTAAGATTAAAACATATGTTTTCTATCTAATTTAAGGGGGGAAAAATTGAACTTACCTCTATAGCTGATCAAAATAATCTATTAAAAGCTAAGGATAGTCACTACAGTAAAGGAAAAGTTAGGAAAGTTAAAAAGATTGAGGGTATTTCATCACAATCAACATGGTCAGCCAGATTGTTAGATTTTTATGGTTGGACTGAATATTTAATTGGTCACCAGGGATTTAATTTCTAAATCCCAGAAGGAATTACTAAAGACAAGTGGAATTTATGGTAGTTTATTTTACAATAGAGGGAAGATATTTAGGGAGAGAGAGAGAGGGAGAGAGAGAGAGAGAGAGAGAGAGTGACCCAGGTAGCAATTCTAAGGCCCCAGCCAAGGGAAAGGAGCCTCAAGACAATGGGCCTTTCCTGGAGGCT
Organism: Monodelphis domestica; assembly: GCF_027887165.1. Lineage (NCBI taxonomy): Eukaryota > Metazoa > Chordata > Mammalia > Didelphimorphia > Didelphidae > Monodelphis > Monodelphis domestica. The sequence goes on from NC_077233.1 coordinate 125,607,417, forward strand.
CATGCCTCAAGAAAGGGCAAGGAAGTCAGCTTTTACAATTACTACGGTGACCGTCTAAAAGAAAAACAGTCTGAGGTCTCCCACACAAGCTCCTCCAGGGTTGAGTTCCACAGCCAAATCCAAGTGTCCCTCTTCACTCCAAGTCTGAGTCTCCCTCAAGTGTGTCTCTGTTTCCACTTTTAAAGACCTTTTTCTCTTGTGTCACTTCCCCTAAATTTTACATCTACCAATCACAGCCAATGCTCCACTCTAGGACTGCCCACTCTTTCACACATGGGTCACAGACCTCCCACTCAGTGTATGAAATGAGTGTTCATACCTTTTTGTGGTTAAAATCCAAAATGGGTAGATCAATTTTCAGAACTGTGTTTACACTTTGGGAATTAAAATCTAAAAATAGACAGGGGATTACAATTTAATCTTCATAATCAAGGAGAGCTAAGTACCTTCATTGTTACAATCAGGAGAGAGCCAAAAAAAAATCTTCACAATAAGAATCCTTAGGTTTAATTTTGTAAGTGGGTTCTCCTGGTAATATCCTAGGGGGACAGAGTGGGACATCTGTATTAACTCTGCAAGCATGTTGCTCTCATCTATTTTTCCTAGGCTTAAGTAGGAATAATAATCATAGCAATTCCAATAATAAGGGGATGTTAATAAGGAAAGTCACTTGGCAGGGTTTCACTGGGTGTTTCCATCCTTCCTGGGGGCTGCTTTGCAGTCCCCAGTTTCCACATGTGACCATGTCAAACAGCATTGTCTTTGATGGCTCCCAGCAGAGATGTATAAAAGTAAGATTGTGGTCGCCATTTATAAAATATTAACCCTTAAGCCAGAAAATCTGTTAGCTACTTTTATTTACAACTGGATAGCGATATGAAATATAAGAAAGAGGTAGGAAAAAAATTGCCTAGCTACCAATACCCTAATCCTAGACCACAAATGCAGATACAAAAGTGAGTCTCACCAGAATCCAAAGTCCTAATTAGGAAGCTGAAATCCAAAGAGTCAAGAGATGCTGAAAAACCGCTGAGAGCTTTCAGTGCACATGAGGCTAAGACCACCAAAAATATCACCATAGCTCCCGCTGAAGAGGGCATCCCACCAAAATGCCAACCGAGAGAGACTCTCCTCGCCAAAGATCCAAGGAAGCAAAGAGTGAATCATGTCCTCTAGTCTCTCTCTTTTTATAGTCCATTTTCCACATCACTTCCTGTCTCTCTCCCACTTCGTGGGAACCAATCACAGCCTCCCAATTTGCCTAGCACTGGGCAAGGGGAGGGGCAGTGCTTATAGCTTTCATGGGTATAAACTAGTAAGTGGCGTGAGCTTTCTTACTTAATGGTTAGCTAGGTACTAAGGAGGTACTTTAAGTTCTTGATTTGATAAAAATTAAAGGTTGCTGATTGATTACACATTTAAAAAAAAACTAAAGTTTCTAATTCTCTCTGCACACTGTTTTCTGGTTATTAGCCATAAACCTTCCACTTCTGTTCACAAGAGCCAGTGACCTCAAACTTCCCCTACATGCCTTCCCCAATAACCCTAGCTCACTTTGACCTTTCTATCCCCTGAATTCCTGTGCCCCATCATTAGTACTGCTCATTTGGCACTTAGCAAATGTCCCCTTTTTTTGGTAGATACTTTTTAAACTTTTATTACCCTATCTTATCTGGCAAGCTCCATGAGGGCATTGGCAAATCTTTGGTTGTCAAACCAACCAAGCTTCTGGTTGTCCAAATCCTTTGGGTTTCTAGTTGAGTACCATAATAACTGGGGAAATAAGCAGATCCCAATAGAAACAACTATTCTGTGAAAACAGACTAAACTGAGAGCCCAGAAAAGAAATAGGATGCTATGCCATATTAAGTTGTATTCATGGAATAACAAAATCCAAATGGTGGACAGGAGAGAGGAAAAACCATGAACAAAAGAAATTCAGATGTTCTAAAGCAACAGAGAATTGAGGAAAACCCACTATAAGAAAGCAGTTGGCATAGTTGAGGTTCACATGTAACCTTTCCTTTTCTTATGTCAGGCAAGTGAGAAGGATTTATAGGAGCAGGAAAAGGAAGGGTTATGGTTTTAAATATATTGGTGTGTAATTAGAATCTGTTACCCTAAAAAACTATAATTCCCAGCATCCAAATCTCTTCCTGTCATTACATGCTGATATAGACAGGATATAAATTCTGTAGAGTTTTGTCTCTCGTGCTCTTCTCTTCCTGTTGTGGCTTTGGTGGAACAGATTTTTTGAGCAGGTAGAACCACATTAGTGATTATAGAATCACAGATTTAGAGCCTACACAAAACTTAGAGGCCATTGAATCAAATCCCTTTATTTTACAACTTAGAAAACTGAAACCCAGAAAGGTCCAGTTACTTGCCAGTCATTTTTCCAAAATCTTTCTCACTATTTCTAAGGATCTGAGGGAAATCTCAAACTCAGTTTTTGTTGATTGCAACTCCACTGCTCTCTTGTTCATCTGTAAAATTGGAACTATAACAGTCTCACTCCTATCTTCATTGTGAAGAAAGTACTTTGTAAATCATACAGCACTAAATGAATATGAGCAATTTGTTGAAATTGATTGCATGGAAGCCCCATGTTTCTGGAGACAAGGGAACAAGGTGCATTAGGCCCATCACTTGATCATGTTACCCTAAAAACTACAATTCCCAGCATCCCACTCTCCTCACGTTACATGCTGACAGTAGGGAGGATATAAATTTGGTGTAGCCCCACCTCTCACTCTCATCTTCCTGTCGGGGCTTTGGTGGAGCTGGCTTTTTAAACAGACAAGGAGAACTTTGTCACATGGTCTTATTTTTGTTTTGCCTCAAGATCATGACAGAATCTTGCAAATATGTTTTACTCACCTAGTGATCCTAGACAGATAAGTGTTTTTCAAGTACTTATTGATGTCTTTTTTAACATAACCCCATCTTTTTTCCCTTTTATTCTTTCCTATTTCTTCTCCTCGGGTGGTTTTCTGCTGGCCTGGGTCTCAAAGCCTTCTCAGACTCCTCCTAGGGGGGCAAATTTATATTTTCAGGCCTCAGTCTCTGTCCCAAAGTGACTTTTGGGGGGATCAGAACCAGCCCCACGTGGAGGCTGAGCTCTGTGGCTGGGATCCTGCTCCAGGTCCCTCTGTTTCCTTAGTTCTCTGATGGAGTTTTGTTGCCCTACAGAGCCCTGTTGAACCAAAAGGGAGGAAGGGGAGGGACGTGGGGAGAACTGAATTCTGTTTCAAACCCATGGCGGCAGTCATTAGTAAATGAAAATATATTTGCATTTCCACAAGCATGATTAAATTTTCTAAGTGTCACATTTCACAGCAGGAGCCAACGTTAAAGTGGACATCTATGTGCTAACACTTTTTAATTAAAGGAGGCTTACACTTAACCCACAAGCTATAATTCAAAGACAATTTAATAGATTTCAAGTCATTCCCACTCAAATTTTCCAAATTTTTTTTCTGAGATTTACTGTCAAAGATACTTTAGAAGTCAGCTTTTCAACAATGCCTCTTCCTGACTTAAAAAAAAAAAAGGTATCCATTCCTCTTGTAAGTGAATTCTAATAACAAAATGTTTTGCATCTAACTGTAGTCACCGAAATGTCTGATTGGCAAAACAAATCTTTTCAGCGCTGCTCTCCACAGGATAACAACCATAATATCAACAGGACAGAGAGAAAGGAAAAACAAGTACCTTTCTGAAAGCTATCCAGTCTAATTGAGACACAATACCTCCCTCGATTTTTCATATGACAAATTCCCTCTGGCCCAGCTGATCTTCCTTTTGAGTCCCAGAGCAGGCCTGAGATGGTTGACAATAAGTAGATGCCACAGAAACTAATCTCCTGCGAGCAGAGGAAGAGATGTCCAGGGAAATGTGTTGGTCAGGCTCCATATCCTGAAGGAATAGTAACCCTCTGTTTACTGTAGCCCACAGGTCGACCCCTGGGCTTTGGGGCCTTTTTTTTTTTTATTCTTTCACCAGCAACTGATATGATAATAAAAATAAGGCCCTGAAACAGTACATATTGCATGCCGAGAACCACTAAGCATGACAATAAAAGCAGCAGTGGTTTCTGAATTTAAGCACTCCAGTTTTTTCTTCTCAACTCTGACCATGCCAAGGGAAAGTCTGGCAGCGCTGTTTAAAGGCTTCCAGCCTGTTCCTGAGTGCTGCTGGCTTGCCAAAAGGTTACCTCTTATAACACACCTGCAAAATTCCCACAAAGAGGACCCCTGGGAGGCTGAGGAAGAAGAAGAATATTCAGTCGTTTTTAATTAGCTTGATTGCATGAAATTTAAAATTATGGTCTCAGTATTTCTTGAGATCTTTTCCCTTTCACATGTCCTTTTTTTCTCCCTAACCTTTCTTTCCCTGACCCAAAAATAAAGGGGAAAGAGACATGAATGTGAAAGCCTGTCTGACCTGTCCTAGAAAATCTCCCTTTGCTTTAGGTCAGAGACCCATCCTTACTCCTTTTACTGACAGTCAAAAGGCATTGCAACCTAGGACTAGATTATGACTAATCCTGCCACAATCATCATGATTTTTGAGATGTTGGGGTTTTGTTGTATGGCTGTATAGGGGACAGAGTTAGTTTGTCTGTGACGGTTTGAGACAAAGGCTGAAGAGGAATTTATAAATAACAACAAAAATTTCTATAGGTTGTAAGGTTTACAAAGATCCTTTTTTTACTTCTAACAATCCTACAAAATAAAGCATATATTCCAACCTGACCTTGGAGACAATTTTTTTTCCACTACAAGATGCTGCCCCTCAGTGGTCTGTTAGAGATACACAACAGTCTAGAAATTCCTTAGGGCAAGGACCATGGTTTATTTTTCTCCTGTGTTCTCCATCCACCCTAGCACCACATTTGGTAAGCTTGCTGAGGGAAGGGGCTGTTTTTTTATTTTTTAATTTGTATCCCTCAAGACTAGCACAGTGCCTGGCACATAGTAAGCACTTACTAAGTGATGAATGACTGATTGATTGATAGTAGGGAATTCAACCAACATTTTAAAACTACTATTCTAGGCAGTAATAATGAAAAAATAGTAGGATTCAGGTGTTTCCCTCAAAGAGCTTAAAGAAGGAGAAGATGGAAATGTATACAAATTACTGTGATAAAAGAAAAAAATAAGCAAAAGGCAAAGGTTGTTCCAAAATAGCTGAGAGATTTAGAGAAGGATATTTGTAAACTGCTTGACACAGAGTAGGCAATTAATAAATGTTTGTTCCCTTCCCTTTTCAAACAGAAAGGCACCTGAATTGTACCTTGTAAAAATAAAAGGCAAACTGTAAAAATAATAACCAATGAATTGATTATGGGTTATAAACTGATTTAGATACTCTGCTTGCCTTATAACCTTAAAGATAGGGAAAGACTTCAGCAAATGGAGAGGGGTCAGGGTCAAGAGAGAAAGGGGAGAGAACAGACTCTAAGCATAAAGTACAGTGTGAGCAAAGGGAGGAAGGAATGGAGAGTAATCCATTTGGGCTGAAACAAAGAGTGCTATAAAGATGAATATTAAATAATAAAGGTGGGCAGATCAGTTAAATCTATATTATAGATTACAATTATAAAATTTATAAATTTTACTGTTTAAAGACCAAAAAAGTTAGTGTCAGTATCTTGTGGAATGGTATAGTACAGTAATGGCGAACCTTTTAGAGACTGAGTGCCCAAACTGCAACCCTCATGCCCCTCCCCCAGAGAGGAGAGGGAAGAAGCACTCCCACTGGGCTGCTGGGCAGAGGGGCAAGTGATGTGAGAAAAGTCCTCAGGTGCACATGGAGATGGGGAAGGGAGCAGCCAAAATGGGTATCATGTAAAGCGAAATAAGGAAAAGGTAGTAACCTCTAGAATGTATTTATATTTCATATTTATTCCCTTATGATGTAAACCCACTTTATTGATCCTGTAAAAACCAAATAATCATATGCACAGCATGTAGTGACCTTGGACCATTTGAAAGCTTTGGTGTTCCCTTAAGAATAAAGGACTTATCATGAGGCAGATCTAGAAAAAGGTGAGTTCACTAGAAACATAATTTTGAGGGCACAGGCAACAATTATGTTCTAGTGATATGGAACTAATAGACCTTAGTCCATAGTTAACAAAGATAAGTACAAAGATAAGCCTTAAAAATAGGAAGTTGTACCTTCTGTACAAGCCCCAGGTGAATTCTTCCCTGGAGACAGAATCAGAGTGCCCCAAGATGTATCAACATCTTTTTCGTAGGTCAGCGTCCTGGTGTCTCTTCCCAGCTTCAACTGATTTCATCTTAAAAAGTTGATTTGTGGATACATTCTGTGCTGATTTCCCTGGGAATCCAGATGACTGGTATATGGTTCTGGTTTAAGGCAGAATTTTTATTGTAGGTTCCTGCCTATATAACAGGGATGGGGAAATCTCAGAAAATCAACAAGGATTTTTCTGGCATGTACTATATTTTCAACACTCATACCAGGCAGTTGTTGGGGATATAGAAGTACAAAGTATGGTCTCTGTCATCAGGGAGTTAACAAGCTAAGTTAGGAAGCTATGACTAGGGTGGGCTTGGTGGAAAGTGGGAAAGAGCATCTGACTTTGGAGTTCACAAACAAGGGTTTCAATCTGTGTGATTCTGCAAATCCTACCTCTAACATTTACTTAGTGATACCACCCTGGTCAAGTCACTACTCTGAGACTCAGTTTTCCCATTTGTGCAACAAGAGGAATAATACTTACACAGCCTACTGACAGGGTTCTGGTGAAGAAAATGCTCAGTAAACCTTAAAGCACTGGGGGATGTGAGTTATTATTGCTATTAAAAGAGACCTTAAAGATAATTCTTTATTCTTTAAACTGGCATTAGAATGCAGAGGTAGGAAGACGAATAGGTTGCTTTACTCATTGTGTGAAGACTAGGATGGAATGGAGAGAAAGGAACAATTGGGAATTCCATTCATTTTAAGATTCCATCCCACAGTCTTTTCATCCTCTCTGGGTCTTTACAGTGTGCGTGTGTGCGTGTGAGTGTGTGTGTGTGTGTTTACTGGGCAGCCATCTGTGAATATCTTCATGAAACTAGTTAAAGCCTTTTATGAGACCCTAAACTGCTAGTTAAACTAATTTCCCCACTTTCTCCTCCTCCCTCCGGAATTAGGACTTGAATAAACAAAAGTCAAGGCTAAGGACAGAGAGGGATTCAGCAAGTGTTAAACGGAGGGTTTAATCGGAATTGCCGGTGTCTCTTGGCTTGCCTACGGAGCTCCGAAGCCCATATTAACGCGGTCTTTGATAGTTAGTTAGAAAAGCATATTGACAAAGAGTAGCAGGCCAATCATAGCAACGCCCTTTCTTCCTCCACGAAGGCTTTTTCTGGAGTGATTTGATTCCATATGCAGCACGTCATCTACCCACGTGGACTGCATGCACAGAGCTTTCCCTGATGCCCTCGCCGGGGCTGGACCCACGTTGTCTTTGCCCTAATATATGGTTGGATGCCTTTCTAGTTTTTATACTCTATTGTCTAATAAAAAGGATAAATGTCCAGCTGGGTTGAGCACACTGAGAGGATTTCTTCCTGAATACCTGCTGCCCGAGGCTGCTTTGGAGGATAAATCTGCCGCACTGTAACTGGCAATTTTTGTGCCAGAGGCAAGCCATATAAAACACCACCGCAATTGGGGGTGCGATGGAGAGAAAGGTGGGGTGAGGGCTCCCTCTAGCCTGCTGTCTGGGAGCTTTCTATCTTAACTATTCTTACTAACCAACGGTAAACTCTGATATTTCAATCCTGCTCAAGGACTACCAATTTTGACCAAATTTGACATTTTCTTCACTTGGCACCAGGAGGCAAAATCCTGTTCATCCCAATCTGGTTAAGAGTCTTTTGGTCTAGATGTGGTACAGATAAAATGTTGCTATGGGCTTTGAAGCTAAGCCACTTAATCAGAAATTGTATTTTTGTGAATAATAGCTTTTACAATGATTATTCCTTATTCTAGAATATAAATATTATTTGATGGAAACCACAGAGGACAGTATGATGGGAAGAGCACTGTATTTGTAATCTGTGGACCTGAGTTCCACTGCTGCCCTTGCTTTCCATTACCCATACGACAATGGGCAAGTCATTTGATCTCTATGGGTCTTGGTTTCCTCATCTCCTAATTGAGATGATTGAATTAGATGGTCTCTAAGATCCTTTCTCATTCTAAATCTTATGGTACCATACTGGTATAGAAGACCAAGATGGGATCACATTTCAGAAATTATTCATCAGGGCAGGTAATCCGTTCAGTGGATTGAGAGTCAGGCATAGAGATGGGAGGTCCCAGGTTCAAATCTGGCCTCAGACACTTCCTAGTGGTATGACCCTGGGCAAGTCACTTAACCCTCATTGCCTAGCCCTTACCATTCTTCTGCTTTGCAACCAATACACAGTATTGATTCTAAGATGTAAGGTAAGGATTTGAAAAAAATATATATTCATCATTTTCAATGATCATGTGACTTACTGCTTTTTGAAAAAGCACATTTTTCAAAACACCAAAATGGGGTTGATAAAGAGCTGCAAATCATGAAACACAATAATGTCAGAAAAATCCAAAATTTTAGCCAATTTTAACAGGATAATAGGATCATAAAATGGGGAGGAGGGGAGGGATGTAAGTAGGCTATACCAGGCTATATTACCAGTGGCAATATACTCCAGAAGATGCATAATCAAAGAAGTGATCAGTGAAAGGCATGATCACTTCATGAGGTGTATAAATGCTAGCTATTAGAATTATCATAAACAGATTGCACCATGTATGAAAAATGGAGGTTGACAGTGAGAGAACTGTTTGGGTATCCACAAATTATCAAAAGAAACAGAGGAAAGCCTCCAGCCAGTCGAGCTGAGGAACCGAGGTTCTTCTGTGAAGGACTTGCAGAAAGACAAGATTAAAAATCATGCAGTATAAGAAGGCTTAAAAGCATAATGATCTGCACTGATTGATTAAAGTCCTATCAATAAAATCACAGCTACATCCAAGGGTAGATAGCCTTCTAAGGACTGCAAAGAGTATTACAAACATTATGTTTTTGATTCTGACAACATGTTCAAATATATTTGGTCCCATTTTACAAATCAGGAAACTGAGTTTAACAGTTCAGCATCTAGAACTGAAGTATTCTGTTTTGTGGACCAGGTATTGATGCAGGGCCAGTTTGAGACAAAACATAATAAATAGCCATTTGTTTGTTTTTAACACTTTTATCTTTTTGTTCCTGGTCCCCAGATTTTTATATTTATGACTCTTAAGAAAATTGATGCTCATTGGCTAGGGAAGAGGGGTGGGAGGAGGGGAGGGAAAGAACATGAATCATATACCTATGGAAAAATATTCTAAATTAATTAACTAATTAATTAATTAAACTTTTTAAAAATTGAGACTTACAGTTTTCTCTAGCCTTTTTTTGGTTCCACTTGCCCTTATCAAATTTTACTGGTCACATGTCCCTTTAATTTCTTTATTTTTGGTAATTTATTTATTTTTTACTAATTACATATAACAACACATTTTCACATAGGTTTTCCAAGGTTTGTGATCCAAAGTATCTCCCTTCCTCACTTCCATCCCCACCCTGGAGCTGGCAAGCAATTCAATCTGGGTTATATATGTATTACCATGCAAAACATATTTCCATATTATTCATTTTTGTAAGTGAATAATCATATAAAACCAAAACCCCCAAACATAAATCCAAATAAACAAGTGAAAAAGTGTATGCTTTCATCTGCATTTTGACTCTAACAGTTCTTTGTCTGGAGGTAGAAAGCATTCTTTGTCATCCATTCATCAGAATTGTCCTGGATCTTTGTATTGCTGAGTTGCCCTTAACTGTCCTCTAAGTCCTCTAAGGTGACTAGATAGGAATAGACTTATATGAGTGAACGTATTAGTGAATAATAATGTCTTGGTGTGCCAGTATTCCCACTTCTACTCCTTTACCCATGCACTCAGAGTTTTATATTTAAACTGTGATATGAAAGGAATGGTGGAATTTTCAGGTTGTGAGGTATGGTTAGCAGAGCTAATATTTTGAAGCAAGAGAACCTTTCATCACCTAAAAGCATGATGGTACACTACTAAATTTGCTATATTTTGTGCCTGAACATCTGGATTTAAATCCTCATTCTATTGCTTACTAATTGTATGACTTCAGGCAAACCATTTCTCCTGTCTTCAGTTTCCTCATCTGTAAAATGAAGAGGTTGGACTTGCTGGCCCCTAAGGTTTCTTCTAGCTCTGAAATCTTTTGATCCTATGACATCAATTATGTGCCTTTCCATTTAACCTCATGTGAGACCAGACTCCACATGAATAAATGGAGAGATCCGGTTGATACTTTATCAACTCCATTAATCCATGTGCAGACTGGTCTCACATGAGGTTAAATAGGAAGGCACATACTTGATGTCATCTAAACTAATATTGATATGAACACCAATTTCCTAGAGTGACAACTTTCGAGGTACTTTCCAGCTCTAAATCTATGCTCCTATGAAAGGAGTTAAACCAGGATACTGATTTTTTTTCAGGCTATTGATTAGTGATTGAACAATAGGGTTGTCCAGAGCCACCTTCTTTTCTCTAAATAAATATACCTTTCCCTATTAGTGATTTCATTCGTTCGGTTTTAGTCCCAAATGTAAGGGGTAAAATTTATGGATGGACTGAATATATTTTTAGTTGGTCACCAGGGATTTAATTACTAAATCCCAATGAATTATTCAAGTCAGAATGACTTTTATGGTAGTTTATTTACAATAGAGGGAAGAAGTTAAGGAAATGAGAGAGAGAGAGAGAGAGAGAGAGCTGCTCCTGCCTGGTCTGAACCAGGCAGGAATTCAGAGTCCCCAGCCAGGGGGAAGGGGGGGACAGAGAATTAAATTTAACATGGCTTCTAGTCAGGAGGCCCCCTCCAAGATAAGGGGTCTCTCCAGAGGCTAGTGACTCCAGAAAGCCAAGGGAGAAAGAGTCCCAAGATGATGGGCCTCTCAAGAGGCTGGTGCCTCCAGAAAAGCCAAGGAAAGGAAGTCAGCCTTTTCACTCATCATGTGGAAGTCCAAGGGGAAGCAGTCTCAGGTCTCAAGCCAAAGCTCCTCCATGGTCAAGTTCCAAGGCGAAGACCTCCTCACAGGAAGTGACTGTGAAATACAAAGGCAGTTCTCTGCATCAATTCCTGTGTCTTACATGTACCAATGGTGGCTTAAACTTGGCTTTGGACTGCCCTTGGAGGCAGTCAGTTGTTTCTGATTTGTCACTTGCTAGCACACGTGGGTCATAGACCTTCCCCACACACACACACTTAATCCTTAAGTGGGGGTGTATACATTCCTGGTGGCTAATATTCTAAATAATAAGTATGGTGGAGTAAATCTCAATTTCACACTTATCACCAACTACCCATTGAATGTGTAAGTAAATATATTAATTATAGTAGTAAAGCTACCATTTATGTAGTAATTTAAGGTTTGCAAAGTTCTTTACATGTCATCATCTCATTTAGCCTCTCAAACTCAACATGTCCAAAATGGAATCCATTAACTCTTCTTCCTCCCTTTTTCTTTTGGAGTAATCACCATCTTTCCAGTTCCATAGGCTTGCAACTTTCAAATTCTCCTTGACTTTTCCTTATCCGTTGCCATTATAGCCACGCAGTTGCTAAGTCTTATCTATTTCAACTTCATAAAGTATCGTAATGTGGAAGTGTCCTGGAGATATGTAAGATGTTGTAACCCACCTAGGAACTCCTCCGGGCCAATTAAGCACCAAACTCTTTGGTTATAGAAACAAAGTTTATTTTAACAAAAAGGATAAGGGGAACTGGTAAATATGACCCTAATATTCTTTAACCACCTCTACCCAGCTCCTAAGTCCCCTATGAAAGGAGAGCCTTCTGTTCTTCTTTAGGCCTTACCTATACCCCCCCTTATGCTATATAAAACCCTTTCCCAGGTTATCTGACTCAACCCTACTCTTCCCACCAGTAATTAATAAATAAAGAAAAGGAAAAACCTCTGGGTTTGGATACTGTATTAAGTAACTCAAAGTTATAGATGGAAAACTTTGAATTACCTTAACCAATAGAAATTCTGGTAGATGGATCACTGCCAGATGAAGACTGGACTCAAGGAAATTAGTTTTCTCCAAGTAAACCCTCTACCTGGATGCCAAAGATTTCCTCCACGAAAATCCTGACTTTCCAGGGAGAATCTCTCAGAGCAAAACTCCTTCTGCAGCTTGAAATTGTAGACAGAGACAAAACTCACTCAGCTCAGATGGAAGCCAAGAAGGAAGAGAAGTTCAGTTATTTTTAATTTTAGACTCTCACAATTCCTGCCTACCCAGAATCCTTTCCCAGGGCTCATATCAAAATTCCCTTCTTTCCACTAACCTTAGAAAACCAGACCATCCCTAACTTATATTCCTACAGTATCTCATATATGTCCCCTTCTCTCTACCCACATGATTGCCACCCTGAATTTAGGTTCTCGTCTCTCTTACCTGGTCTGCTATATCACCTTCCTAATGTCAACCCATTGTGTGATTTTATGTGATTCAGGAATTCTGCTACACTGGACTGTCTTAGGGTCACACCTGCTCCATCATCAGGAACAGCCACAAGTCTTCAATTGTCTGGTTGGCTCTAGGGCTACTACTGTTAATACACAACTGATTCTCACCAGAGGTCAGAGGGTGTAGATACTTCTCAGATAAGGCAGTATCTTTGTGAAGATGGCCTTTCCAGGTAACAGGGACTACAATCATATTATATAGAAGAGTTCTTTTTTTTTTTACATGACTACTGCATAGACCTTTGTGCCAAAACTAGGAGGATGCTAAATAATAGCAGACAGGATAAAAATTAGTTCTGTCTTACTGAAAACCACAGATTAGACCTGCAGTATCTGTCATCCACACTGCCATTATAAAAGAGATAGTGACTTATGAGAAAAATGTGTCATTGGCTCCAAATTGTTTTTGATGGTGCTGATGGTGATGATGTGTGTGTGTTTAAGGATAATTATATGGTGGGTTTCCTCTTCTCTAATCTGTTTGTTTACAAAAAATATTGAGCATGCATTACACATTAAGCTAAATAATTTTCCCCCATATCTTTGTACTCCAAAATTTGCAGTTAATTAAACTAATTTGTCTGTTTTTGTGGTTTGGAAACTCTTACTGTCATCCTTTCCAATCACTACTTATTTAAATTTCATCCTTGGCCAGTTTCATGATAATCTTTATCTGCTCCAGAGGATTTGAAATGAGAGTAATACACTACGATCCCATTTAATTTCTTCCTTAAAGCAGGAAAAAGCCAAGCATCAACTGGCCAGTTAGATAACACAATTTCCCTTGTAGGTTATTTGCTTAAGATAGCTAGGGGCTAATTTAATTCCAGAGTTGCTTATTTACTGGTTCTGTTAGGGATTCCCTGCAGTTAAGGGTGAACTGTAGACCATTTCTGGAGAGGAGCTTTCTGTGAAAAATTCTCTCAAGCTGACTCCTTAACTAGGTTCTTCAAAGCAAAGAAACTTGCTTCTGATTTCTGTCATCTAAATTCCCTACTCATTCTAATTCTGACTAGAAAGTGGTTCCAAATTACTCTGATATTTTCCCTCCATGGAGAAATAGCACCCACCTAAAAGAATAAACAAGGTAAAACAAATCTTTGTTCATCCTTCCAGTTGATCCTACTGTTAATTTCCCATTTGGAAATAAATGGGTCCCTTAAATAGCATCCTTTCAAGTGTGTTAACTGTACCCACCCTTTCTTTACCTGATACAGGCTGTTATCTAACAAACTAGACCAGGTGGCAGTGCAGAAAGTGTCTCTGAAGACTAAGTTTTTATATCATGGTGGACTATCATATGGAATTCTTGACTGGCCCAAGAGGACATAACTAGGAGCAATGGAGCTAGTTGAAGAGAGGTAGGTATCAATTTTATGTAAAGGAAAACTTCCTAACATTTAGAGCTCTCTGAAAATGGAAAGGGCTAGTTCAGGAAGAAGAAAGTTACCCCTTTCTAGAGTTTTTCAAGTAGATGTTGGATGACTACCTACAAGTAGTGTTGTAGAGAGAAGGGCTTGATTGATTTTGGAATGTTCCAAGTCCTCACACCAATAGCTTTCACTGTAATTGAAGGGTGCTCTTCAAGAGCTACAACTTTTGTACATTCTTTGGAGTAATAGCCATTCTTTAAAACTACAGAATTTTTTTTAAAAACAACAAAAGAAAAGACTAAAGCACATGTGTATAGCACAAAATTCATCATTCAACTGACAGAAAGCTAACTAAAGGAGAGGAAATACGCTCAATCTGGCTCAAGTTCACATGTTCGGAGTCATTACAAGAATCTCATTACAAGTGTACACACGTGACCATTTCTACCACAAAATGAAAGATTATTAAAATGATTACTTTCCTCAAATGATTACATGCTTCTATAGGTAAAAACACATACAAAGTTTGGAGAGGAAAGCCCTACCTGGAAGATGTGATTCAGAAGGAGGCACTAAAGCTGAGTCCTAAAGGAAACAAAGGATTTTAAAGATGGAGAAGAACAATCTGAGCATGAAAGACGGCCAGAAAAAAACCACAAAGATAGAAGAGGAAGGAGCATTGTTTATATGAAACAGCAAATAAGCCAGCATCATTAGAGCATAGAGGATGAGTAAAGGAATTGTGTCTAATACAGCTGGAAAGGTAGAATGGAGCCTATACATTCTAGTGTGAAAAGATTTCAATACCAAATAGAATTTATATTTGATCTTCAAGGTAATAGGTAGCCATTGGAAAGTGGTCAACAATGCAAAATGCTGCAGAGTTCAAGGAAGATGAGTACCAAGGGAACTTCATTGGTTTGGCTATTAAGAGATCAATGTTCACTTTGGAGGGAGCAGTTTTAGTTGAATAATAAGATCAGAAGTCAGGAGGTTTGGAGAAGAAAGAAAGAAAGAAAGAAAGAAAGAAAGAAAGAAAGAAAGAAAGAAAGAAAGAAAGAAAGAAAGAAAGAAAGAAAGAAAGAAAGAAAGAAAGAAAGAAAGAAAGAAAGAAAGAAAGAAAGAAAGAAAGAAAGAAAGAAAGAAAGAAAGAAAGAAAGAAAGAAAGAAAGAAAGAAAGAAAGAAAGAAAGAAAGAGAGAGAGAGAGAGAGAGAGAGAGAGAGAGAGAGAGAGAGAGAGAGAGAGAGAGAGAGAGAGAGAGAGGGAGGGAGGGAGGAAGGGAGAAAGAAAGAAGAGACAAAATGGAGGAAATATGTGTAGACAGATTTTTCAAGTTGTTGCTTGAAAAGGGAGGAGAGATAGAAGACACTATTCACTGGGATAGTAAGGTCTAATGAGAATTTTTTTAAACATTGAAGTCTTGGGATGTTTCCAGAAAGTAACCTGTAGGTAGAGGGAGATTGAAGATTACAAGAGCAAGGATGATAGTGGTGGGTCAATCTGTTGGAGAAGATGAGAGGGGAGAGGATCTGAGCTATGTATAAAAACCCTGACCTTTGCAAGAAGGCTTCTTTGTCAAAGCCTGAAGTAAAGGATGAAATAGTAAGGAGTGAAATTATTGGGTTGTGAGAAGGGAAGAAAAGAAAGTTCAAATCCAATGGTCTTTGATTCAAGAGATAATAGGGAGTCACTAGAGCTTACTGAGCAGAAGAGCAATATGGTTTTACCTGCCCTTTAGTCTGTTGTTGCAAACCAGAACTGAAAAATAGAAATATGTATTCATTGATGGGGGAATGGGTATACAAATTATGACATACAAATCATAGTATATTAATGTAACAATACTATTGTGCCATAAGAAATGATGAATGTGGAAGATGCAGAGAAACCTGGAAAGATTTATACAAACTGACACAGAGTAAAATGAGCAGCACCAAAATAATTTTAGTGAAGACAACAATAGCATGAATAATTGGAAAGTTCTGAACTTTGATTAAAGCTATAAATAATAGAAGCTTCCTAAGGCTGCTGATGAAATATACCTGCCAACCCTTGACTGATTGGTGACAGACTAGAGATGGAGAATGTGACAAGTATTCTCAGACTTAGTCAATATATTGATTTTTTTTTTTTACTGGACCATTCATATTATAAGAGAGCTTGAGGGGTTGGGAAAGAAGGAAGGGGGCAGGTGGAGAGTGGCATGTAAATAAAAAAGAGTATAAATAAAACTTTTTAATGTATAGGAGAAACAAAAAAAAAGAATGCAATCAAATAGAGCAATTTTGCCACTGTTTTAAAATTGTATATATGCAGAGTGTTCCAGAAGTCTTAGTGCAGTTTTAAGCACTGATAGTTTAAATTTTAGTAGTTTTAAATTGCACTAAGACTTTTGGGGCTCTTTCTATTGCTATTTCTTACAAATCAAACTGTACATCACACAGGTTTACAGTCCCTTATACAATTCTATTTCTCATTCTTTGCATATTAAAATGTTTTAATTGGTTCATTAAGTTCACCATAAAAATATTTTTTAAAAGAAAATCATTTTGACAGCTGTATGGAGAATGGTTTAGAGAAAGATGATGATACTTGAAACAAGGAGACCAGTTAGAGGGTGGGAGGTGACTAGGGTGGTGGCCCTGTGAGTAGAGAGAACAGGAGGGATGCTTGAAATGTTGTAGAGGCAAGACTTAGCAAATGATTGGATTTGGGGAGTGAGGGGGAATAAGGAGTCATTGAGGACTCCAGGTTTGGGAACCAATGACAATGGTGGCATCAGCAGAAATAAGGAATTTTGGAGGACGCTTAGGTTTGAGGGCAGAGAAAATGAGTTCTGATGTTTCTACATTCATTTTAGGATCCTGTGGGAACTGCAGTCTGAAATAAGCAATAGGCAGCTAGTGTCTGGAGGGAGTAGAGGGATAGATAGATAGTTCTGAGATCTCCTAGGTTTGTGTCTATTTTTAAAATGTGTCTCTCATATGGAACAAATTGGGGGATTTAATTTTCTTGTTCATTCTGTTTCATTTTATTACATTGGTTAATCCATTCACATTTACGTTTATGATAGTTAGGTCTATGTTTTCCTCCATTTGTTTCTTTTGTGCTGATTTTCATCCCTACCTCCTTTAAGTCAGCAC